>NC_091456.1:119825781-121053281 GCF_027789765.1 Dendropsophus ebraccatus
GAACACAGTGTGAAATCTGCAGCAAGCACAGTACATCTAAATAGATCCTTTAAGGGGCTTTCCCACCTAAGAAAGTTATTTCCAGGTCTGGATACTGGTCTCTAGAGTGGAGCAGCGGGTCATCCATGCGTGCCACTGCTTCATTCATTCTTCATGAGAGGCACAGAAACAGCAAAGTACGGTGTTAAGAAGTTTCCAGCAGCTGCCTTAGAAGATGGATAGAGCTGTGGTGCAGGTGGGGATTGGGGCTCTGTTTTTTGAGATTGTAGAGGGGTCCTAGTTTTTGAACCCCCTGAAATCAAGTACTTATTCCCCATCCATAAGAAAAAAAAATAACTTTGTCAGATGGAAATAAAAAAAAATTTCTGCCATTAATTAAGGTGCTGATGACATTCTGAAAATTTTCTTCTTCTTAAAGTGACTGTACCACCAGGCCCAGGCAGAAGAACTGGAGGCGAGCCGACCCACCCTTAGTGAGAGAAAACCCTAGCCCCTCTATGATAGGGTTCCATTGATTCTAATGAAGTCACGTCATGGAGGGAATGGGGTTTCTTCCCACTAAGGGTGGGGCGGCCCGCCTGCAGTGCTTCTGCCTGGGCCTGGTGGTACAGTCACTTTAAGGCCCTATATCCTTGTATTTTAACATGTTAAAAAAACTTCAACGATAACGGCGGTCTGCTGTTGGTTCGTGCAATAGGAGAGGCGGCAGCAGATCGCCGCTATCTATGCCCCCCCGGACTCCTGCAAACGTGCGCTGATCTGACAGGTCAGATATTAGACAGAAGAAGGGGAAGGCATATCCTCTCTCTGACCCCCCCAGTGAAGAGAGGAGGCATCTACAGCTAATGGGCAAAATCCAAAATGAGAAAACAAGAAACAAAAAGTTTCTTGTTTGCTCTGGTTGCGAACAAGTCCATTGGCATCCAAACCTTTTTGTTATCATGCTAAAGACCTAGTTTAAAGGCCCATGCCTTCTGGATTAACTGAACCTGGTTGAGTCTGATGTTTTGTTCTCTTTTCCTCTTAGTGTACCGCTGAAAGAGAGGATAGATTTTTCTACAGAAAATAGGTAGATTTGAGATAAAAGTCTTGACAGAAGCTGAGATCTTTTGTACATCAGAACACACACACACATCAACGAAAGTGATGCTGGAGCTCCACAGAAAAGTAGACTTCTTCTTGACAGATGCCATCTCAAGGAGGGAACCTAACACTGGCCCAAAGACAAATTCACCATTTCCAGTTTTCCTTTAGAGGCTACATCTCCTTGTCCATGCTCTAAACCAATTCTAGTTATAAAATCAGCCACCTTAAAGGGGTATTCCACTAAAAATATATTTTTTTGCAATATTTAATAGTACCTAAAAAGTTAAATATATATGCAATTGGATGTTATTATAGCCTCTGCACAATTTTTGATCTTTTTTTAGGTGTCTCACCCCATGTCAACACAAAAATGCTGTAACACTGAGTCTTCTCCATCTTGTTTATTCCTCTCCCCCCTCCTTTACAAGACAAGGGTCACATGTCCTCTGTCTCTGTTTTGGGCTGGGTGGTAAACATTTACTACTTCTGACCCGGCCCACTGCAGAGACACAGGACATTATAGACTGACAGGAGAAGTGACAGGAGATACATTTCCCCAGCACAGCAGCCCCTGCGCACAGATGGATGAGGGATAGAGGGAGAGACGTGAACGCAAGGAGAAAACAACAATGGATGAGGGAGAGACGTGAACATGGGGGAGGAAAAAGCAATGGATGAGGGAGGGAGGAAGAAAGTATGACAGAAGGGAGGAGGGCGAGGAAGACATAGGAGGTGTGGTGCATTCTGGGAGTTAAGAGTCTCCTGTACAGTGCCATATTGAAAAGCATGACAGAATTTTAAAAACTTTGATTTGAGATATTGTCATGCATTAAAACAGGCATGGACTCTCGGGACAGGGATATAATATTACCGCTTTATAAAGCTTTGGTGCGGCCCCATCTGGAGTATGCTGTCCAGTTTTGGAACCAGATTCATAAAAAGGATGTTCTAGAGCTGGAGAGGGTACAAAGACGGGCAACTAAACTAATAAGGGGAATGGAGCATCTTAGTTATGAGGAGAGATTAAAAGAATTACATTTGTTTAGTCTGGAGAAGAGACGTTTAAGGGGAGATATGATTAGCTTATTTAAATATATAAATGGCCCCTACAAGAGATATGGGGAAAAGATGTTCCAGGTAAAACCCCCTCAAAGGACAAGAGGGCACTGCCTCCGCCTAGAGAAAAAAAGGTTCAATCTCCGGAGGCGACAAGTCTTCTTTACCATGAGAACTGTGAATCTGTGGAACAGTCTCCCACAGGATCTGGTCACAGCAAAAACAGTAGAGGGCTTCAAAACAGGGCTAGACAAGTTCTTAGACCAAAATAATATAGATGCATATGTATAGAACCTATCACCCCTCCCCCTTCCCTGTATCCATCCCCTCCTTGGTTGAACTTGATGGACATGTGTCTTTTTTCAACCGTATTAACTATGTAACTACTATGTAACTATGTATATAGAACAGAAGCATGCAAAAAATGTAAGAATAGTGTTAAAACGCCAGTGGGACACAGTGAGTACAACAGGACTGCTTTTGCAATTCTTTTTTTAAACTGCATTGGGTGCAATACCCCTTTAACAAAAATCTGGCCATCTTTGCCCGGACACTTACCTTTGATATCAGACAATTATAACAAACATCCTTGTATATTTTTAGGCTGACATCCATCCAGCCGATCCCCCAAGAGCACATGTGGTCCAAACACAGCAATCATCCAACCTGCATCAGACCTGTTACACTTGCATCTGTGGTGTCCCACCATGGGTTTTGCTATAAGTTACACCCTTTGCAAAAGCCTGTACTTTTTGTAAGTAAGTGGTGATGTAGTAGTGTAATGCTAGGTATAAATGGTGGCTATTTGAAGCATATTGGCAGCCATTTTATGTGTCATTCTCCATTTCACATCTTTAAAGGTCCTTCACTGATGGATGACCCAGATGACTGTATATATGAGACTTCTAGGTCATCCAACAAGTTTGAAGAAGGCTTTTACTGATTCAATGGAAATAGTTTGCCGAACCAACAGAACATTTGACCAGTCCCAGTGATTCAACAGAAAATAGTATAGCGCATAGCATCATCTAAACAAGAAAACCTCATATCATTGCTTTAGGATTAATCTGTGCATTGTCCCATTGTGTGAGTATTGTCCTCTTAAGGATTAGAACTGGCCATTCTATTCTTTAACATGAGGTAATACAAACAAACAGGACAGAGATCTGTGTATTCTAAACTTAGTGTAGCACTAAAGTGTATGAAGTTATTGATTCTAACTGTGTATAAAACCTGAGAGCTGCAGCCATCTGGTAGAGAGGTTTGGACCTATGGTAAGGACGCTTCCATAGTGTAGGCCCAGGACTTGGTCTCTGTCAGATCGCTGGAAGCCTCTCCCCAGTTGAAATTCTATGACAGATGAAGTATCGTTATGTTCCTGGCAGTGATTTGTTCTCTGTCCTGCGCCGATTTGTGGCTGATAGTTGGTTTTGGCCACTTGCGGCTTTGCTTGTGGCTGATACTAGAAGGACAGATGATGTGACTATGCACTAGTGATATTGTAAGTACTTAACCTTTGTATTCATATCTATGCAAAAGTGTACGCAATCTCATACTAAGAACACCTGGTTATTGTATTTCTGATATACCATCTCTATATAATCCTTTTTATAGATCTTTTTTATCATTTGTTTGATAAAATTGCGTTGTATCTTTATTGGTCGCCTTCTTTAAATACGTATCTGAACCTTTTGCTTAAGAGTTAGCAAAACAAGTAGTGTTAAAGTTTCGCCACAAGATGTCACTATTGTATGAATATGTACTTAGTTGCTGCACAGCTGTAGGATTGAAAGGGTTATTGCTTGTTTATATGTCACATGGATCTGTGGACAAATGACAGTACTTTCTTCTTTTATCCAATCTCTCTCTTTACTTCTTCTACATGCACTCATTTACCCATTCACAGCACACCTTACAAGGGCTGTAGATAGGAAGTCACGTGGGTAGAGGAAGAGTAGTGGTTCTTTATTGATGGACTATGTAGAGGAAGGACGCAAGCTAGAGCCCTCCCATACAGTGGTTCATTTGGGCCCTGGCCCTCTGCCAGTTGCCCAGTCTCTGTGTGCAGTCTAGGCTTTGACTCAGGCACATGAAGCTGACAGTTTCTCTTCAAGTAACTCCACTCAGCACTATGCAGTGTTAAACCCTGCACTAGAGAGGACGAGTCAGAGATCATCTCAAAACACTACGTGGACAAGGAGAGTGACAGTGTAGGACAGTATCCACAATAGCAAAGCTAGGAAGTGATCCGAAGCCTGTGAACTCTATCTCGCAGCACGGGTGTCAGCAGGGAACCCTCAGCATTCCGCTCATCCCAGGTAACAAGGTCTGGGACTTTTGTAACCCACTAGGAGGGGTCACCCGACACTGGTAGAGCAATATGTAGCTCATTCCGACAAGAGTCGATGCACGGGCACAAGTATTCTTCTATTTCTACCTCCAACATCCTGGCAGAGCACAGTACTACTTGGGTTGGGACTCTCACGACATCCCCCTCTCTGCTCCTCTGATTTTTCTTGCTACCTCTCAGCACGCAAGCCAGTCGGCACGACTGTACTACCTTCTATACTCTCACTACAGATCTGGATCCTAAACTATCAAGTGTGTTACTTAAGTGTGTTACTTGTGTCAAGGCAAAGCTGTATGTTCTGCTGCATACAAGTATCTTCAGAGTAAACAGATTTTTTTTATGATAAAGAGACTCTGTGATTCTTCGTCAAGCACCAACACAGTATACACTCAATCCTTGGGACATGGGTGGCATTGCCAATAGTCTGGGTGGGTCACAACTTCACTCTGGACCACCGTGACAACAGCCCAAGGGACCCCGTAACAACCTGACAGGACACTGTCCACAGGGGAACAAGGTGTAACCGGCCCTTTAGAATAAAATCAAGTGGGCCACCATACCTGTGTGCCCAACCGGAACTGGCGTCACAACATAACATCATAGGGTCCGGCTACATCTCGGCCAACAACCATAGAACTGGCGTCACACCTTACCATCTGGCAAGTGACTAGCCGTGTTGCTTCCACACCAGAGGTGCAAGACCACAACAACGTCTACACCTAAGCGACCACCATAGCATCCAGAGGTAAAATTTCCTCCCCAGGGAGGCATAAGGAAGCACAATCTATGCAAAGGGGACAATTACTGTAGACATATGCATCTCTCTCTGTAGGCTATATCACTTTGAATAAGTACTTACTGGAGCTCCAACTTCATATACGGTACCCTCTAATTTTATGGTGGCAACACTCCACTGAGGTAACCTCTTTCATCTTCATATATCCATAACCATACAATAACAGTGACTACTTGTGGTTACTTCCAATAAAGCAGCACAGTAGTCAACAAGAGAAGTATATCAATTGGTATACGCCTCATCAGACTGGACCATTCATCCATCTGTATATCCAAAATATGCATATTTTACTTGTGGTTAGTAACACTCCTTTATTTACTTCCCCAGATTGTTCTGCACAACTCTGTGAGAGGACAGCAGAGTTCCACACAATCCGTGATTAACCCTACTGCTATCATTGGAATCAAATGACACAATGGGGGAAATGCATTGAAAAGTGGATATACTGTACTGTAAAATCTTAGAGCTACAATAAGGAGTGTATGTCATCATTACTGTATTTACTATATGGATACCATAGCACCTAGTGGAACTCAACTGACTGAACTACTACCTAGTGTAGAGTAAGATCCGCTTGGTGTAGGGGATGCCTGACCCTAGCAGCTCCTAATGTACAAATATTGGATGTAATAAATAATAGTATATAATTGCCCGAGACTTATGCTGCGTTTACACGTAACGATTATCGTGCGAATTCGCACGATAACGATCGGATTCGAGCGATCATTGTACGTGTAAACGCAGCGAACGATTAAACGACGAGCGAGAAATCGTTCATTTTGATCTTTCAACAAGTTCTCAAATCGTCGTTGATCGTTCGCAAAAAATTCGCAGATCGTTCCATGTGAACAGTCGTTCGCCGACTTAACCAATGTGTGAGATAGGCTTTCCGTACGATATATCGTACCGTCTAAATGCTAATCGTTAAGGGAAAAAAATCATACTCCGACATCGTTAATCGTACGATTGGGCGAAATATCGTTCCATGTAAACGTAGCATAATCCTACCCTATACACCAACTTCCTTTCTGACACCTTTGTTAACAATCACAAGGGATGGATATGCAAGTTTGCATTTTGTATTTATGCTATTCATATGGATTTAATCTTATCTTCATGAATATAATTTTAGTTTACAGAGTTACAATTTTTAGAAGGAGGCAGCGGAGATGTGAACGGGCATTAGAGGAGAGCTGAAAGGTGTCCAAGCACGCGTAGAGTTCATCAGGGAGCAGTGGGTAAAATGAGAGGGCTTTCTACCCAGTACAGTATCATGATGGGGACACAGTGTGCGTTTATTAAGAAATCTTGCTAGTTTATGCTACGTTTACACGGAATGATAATTCGCCCCCATTGTACAATTAACAATTTCGAAGTAACGATTTTTTCTTATAACGATCAGCGTTTAGACGGAACGATATATCGTACAGAAAATTTGTTTTGCAATCGTTTCGCGATCGCTTAAGCCTATCTCGCACATAGGTAAAATCGGTGAAAGACTGTTTACACGGAACGATCTGCAAATTTTTGCCGAACGACGATTTAAGGACATGTTCAAAGATCAAAATTAACGATTTCTCGCTCGTCGTTCAATCGTTCGCTGCGTTTACACGTACGATTATTGTTCGAATTCGATCGTTATCGGGCAAATTCGCACGATAATTGTTCTGTGTAAACGCAGCATTAGAGTTACAGTTTTTTAAGATTGTTAGCTTGCCTTGCAAAACGCTCTTAAACCAATTTACTTGTAATCCAAGGTTTCACTGTATATAATATTATGCTGATACATGTTCAATGCATGTTCATTAAGAGATATTTTAAAACTTTCCTTCTTTTGAAAGGTGTATTCCCATCAATTAAACTTTTGTAAGGTGATAGGGAATGCAAAAGAAAGCAATTTTCTAATGCATTGCATTAGCAAAATTGTTTACTGTTTAGGTTTGGCCCCATCGTGTCCCTGTAGTGTTGATAGATCATTGCCTAGGTTCCTGACCACCGATCTAAGCTATAAGAGCCATGGGCAGGCTAAGGATCCAGTCGGGTGGTTGGGACCTCAGGAAGCAGCAACTATGGGTTTACTTCCCTCCACAGTCACACAAGTCTTTAGGGCTTAAAATATTACCACAAGGGAGAAACAGTGTATGTCATAATACTAGGCACAACACAATTAAGGGACAAAATAGTAAATCCTTTATTTAACATACAAAATACATAGAAATAAGCAAACCCTTAACCCAAATAAAAACACTTAAAATATTCCCGTACTGAAGGGACCCATGCAATGTAAATGGTCCCTACAACCAAAAAAACTGTGTATTAAATAAAAGGTGAAAAAAAACACCAAATAAGGACAACTTTTGGTAAATATCGGTATCCACATACAATCATATGGTAAAGTGCATAATCAATCAATAAATGACTCACAGCATAGAGATATTATACAGCAGAAGGTGAAAAACAAATACTAAAAATAAACAGTGCTAGTGTAAGGTATATGGATATCTCCCTGAGGGGTATCACAAAGCTGTTAGTGGTCCAGAAATGCCCTACGTGTTACGCCATGATCCCAAAACTTCATAAGGGGTACAGAATGCCCATAGGAGGCTTGCTTATACATTATTATAATTACACATAACAGCTGTAATCTTACCAACTTGTATATCCTCTCCAATAAAGGAGATCCCATGCTGTAAGCTCCTAGAGGTCATGATGCCCCTCAGCTGCTGCAAAACCTCATAATGCAACTCCTGCTGCAAAACCTGATTACAAAACTCAGCTGCTGCAGAACATACTACACCTCAGCTGCTCCAGAACTTCATAATTCACCTCAGCTGCTGCAGAACCTCATAATACACCTGAGCTGCTGCAGAACCTCATAATACACCTCAGCTGCTGCAGAACATCATACTACACCTCAGATGCTCCAGAACTTCATAATATCCCTCAGCTGCTGCAGAAACTTATAATACACCCCAGGTGCTGCAGAACCACATAATACACCTCAGCTGCTAAAGATCATCATGGTACACCTCAGCTGCTGCAGAACATAATACTACACCTCAGCTGCTGCAGAACCTAATAATACAAATCAGCTGCTGCAGAACCTCAAACAACTCAGCTGCTGCAGAACATCATACTGCACCTCAGCTGCTGCAGAACATCATACTACACCTCAGCTGCTGCAGAACCTAATAATACAAATCAGCTGCTGCAGAACCTCAAACAACTCAGCTGCTGCAGAACATCATACTGCACCTCAGCTGCTGCAGAACATCATACTACACCTCAGCTGCTGCAGAACCTCATAATACACTTCATACACTTCAGCTGCGGAAGATCCTCATACTACACCTCAACTGCTGTAGAACATCATACTACACGTCAGATGCTATAGCACTTTATAATATCCCTCAGCTGCTGCAGAACCTCATAATACACCCCTGCTGCTGCAGAACCTCATAATACACCCCAGCTGCTGAAGACCATCATACTACACCTCAGCTGCTGCAGAACATCATACTACACCTCAGATGCTCCAGAACTTCATAATATCCCCCAGCTGCTGCAGAAACTCATATTACACCTCAACTGCTGAAGATCATCATACTACACCTCAGCTGCTGCAGAACATTATACTACACCTCAGCTGCTGCAGAACCTAATAATACAAATCAGCTACTGCAGCACCCCATACACCTCAGCTGCTGCAGAGCATCATACTGCACCTCAGCTGCTGCAGAACATCATACTACACCTCAGCTGCTGCTGAACCTCATATTACACTTCAGCTGCTGAAAGATCATCATACTACACCTCAGCTGCTGCAGAATTATACTATACCTCAGATGCTCCAGAACTTCATAATACCCCTCAGCTGCTGCAGAACCTTTTAATACACCTCAGCTGCTGCAGAACCTCATAATACACCTCAGCTGCTTCAGAACGTCATACTACACCTCAGCTGCTGCAGAATCTCGCAATACACAATGACAAAATAATACTGATTACTGGGGTAACATGGGAATAATTGCTATACATCTAAGTGGTGTGTTTGTAGTATGGATGTAAATATATAAATTACATACGTGTATATCTCTATTTAACCCTGCTGTTCTGTTCGGTCAAAAATGACCGAATTTGAAATTTGATATTTTTTTAAATATTCATTCATTGTGGTTCATTGATTTTTCCTCTTTTTAAGGGGTTCTAACCAATAGCAGTTTTTATTTATTTATTTTTTGTTTCCTTTTTGCTCCACATCTTTTTTAATTTTGTACTGTTCAGTCAAAAATGACGGATTTATACTAATCTCCAGCCATTCTTTGAAAAAAGAAAAGGAGTTATAATCTCATTTTGGTCAATCAGTATCAGACAACAGAAAGCCAGACATAATTTTACATTACAATGCCACTAAAAAGGCAATTGATACTCTAGATCAACTCATAGGCACTTACACCTGTAAACGCAAATCTAATCGGTGGCCAATGGTTGTTTTTTACAATATTCTTGATGTGTCTGTGTAGAATGCATTTGTGTTACGGCGTGAAATAGATCTAAATTGGAACAAAAATAAACTGTATAAAAGACGAATGGGAATTTTTTTTAGAGGAATTGGGAAAATCACTGGTTAGCCCATATATTGAACAAATAAAATTAACACCCAGAGGTGATGGAGCTGCAGCCATTGTCCACAGGATCCAACAGCATGCTGAAGAAAGTGAACCAAGGGCTTTCACTAGCACTGCGACGATGGCCACGGCCTCCACCAGCAGCGCAACCAGCCTAATAAGGGTACAAACCGACACACCGTATACACAACAAATATACACAACAAAGATACGCAACAAATATGCAGATTTGTTGGTACAGATTTGATGCTGTGTTCAGTTATTTAGATCTAATCTGCTGCGTATTTGCTGCGTGTTTGCTGCGTATTTGTTGCGTATCGCAGCAGTAAATACGCTGCTTATACGGTGTGTGGGTTTATACCCTAAGTGTACAAACCCACACACTGTATATGCAGCTTATTTACTGCTGCGATACGCAGCAAATACGCAACAAATACGCAGCAGATTAGATCTAAATAACAGAAAACAGCATCAAATCTGCACCACCAAATCTGCTTCAAATCTGCTGCGTATCTGCTGTGCATACGGTGTGTGGGTTTGTATCCTTAAACAGAAATGATGCGCCTTCTTTCCAACATCAAATAATCACAAATCAAATGTGATATGTTGCAAACTACTTATGCAAAACACATGTAAATTATACTTGTGACAAATGCAAATAGTAAATTTAGCACCTGAACCTTATTTCACATTTTATATAGAAAAAAAATCTTTTTTTTTTTTTTTTTTGGAAAAAAAAAATATTTACATACAGTTTGATGTTACTAGTTATAGTTTACAGTTTTATAAAGACTTTTTTTGTGCAAATGTGCAATATGCATGAATAATGCAATAAGGCCATCTGACATTTTTTTGACACAAAAAAATATATAAATTAACCCCTTAAGGACCGGGCCTAAAATGGCCTTAAGGACCGGCGCAAATTTTATGAATATGACCTGTGTCACTTTATTCATTAATAACTTCGGGATGCTTTTACCTATCCGGCTGATTCTGAGATTGTTTTCTCGTGACATATTGTACTTCACATTTCTTGTAAATTGGAGTCGATACTTATAACAAATCTTTATGAAAAAAAAACAAAATAACGTGAAAAATTGTAAAAAAATGCATTTTTCCAACTTTAAACCTTTTCTGCTTATACAGAAAATGGTTATGCCACATAAATTATATATTGAATAGCATTAGCAACATGTCTACTTTATGTTGGCAGCATTTATTAAACTATATTTCATTTTTTTTAGACAATAGAAAGCGTAAAACATTAGCAGCAAATTTCCAAATTTTCAGTAAAATTTCAAAATCAGATATTTTTAGGGACCTGTTCAGGTTTAAAGTGTATTTGAGGGGCCTGTATGTTAGAAAGCCCCACAAAGCACCCCATTTCAGAAACTGCACCCCCCAAATTCTGCAAAAGCAGATCCAGAAAGTTTTTTAACCCTTTAGGGGAGTCACAGAAATAAAAGCTAAGTGTGTAAGAAATTTGAAAATTTTAATTTTCTGTGCAGAGATTTTATTGTAATCCAATATTTTTCATAATTATAAACTTATTACCAGAGAAATGCACCCCAATATTTATTGCCCCGTTTCTGCAGTTTATAGAAATACCCCATATGTGACCCTATTGCGCTATTTGACTCAACCACAAGCCTCAGATATAAGGGAGCGCCTAGTGCATTTCAATGGCTCCGTTATATTTGGTCATTTCTGACTGTATCACTTCAGCTTGGCAGAGGCTCTGGGGTGCCAAAACCTAAAAAACACCCCTAAAGGGACACCATTCAGAAAACTACACCCCTCAAGGAATGTAACAAGGGGTGCGGTGAGCATCTGGACCCCACAGGTGCTTCACAGATTTTCCCAACAATATGGCGTGAAAAAAGACAAAAGTATTTTTTACACTAAAACGTTGTTCTAGACTTTTCATTTTTCATTTTCACAAAGGGATAAAAGAAAAAAAAAAACACAAAACATGTAGCGCAGTTTCTCCCGAGTACGGAAATACCCCACATGTGGACATAAAGTGCCAAGCGGGCGCAGGACGAGCCTCCAAAGGGAAGGAGCGTCAATTGGCTTTTGAAAGCTGGATTTCAGTGGAATGGATTTCAAGGGCCATGTCGCATTTACAGAGCCCTCGTGCTGCCAAAACACTGGAAACCCCCCACAAGTGACCCCATTCTGGAAACTACACCCCTCAAGGAATCTAACAAGGGGTGCAGTGAGCATATGGACCCCACTGGTGACGGGCACAAATGTGGAACAATGTGACGTGAAAGTGAAAATTTTCATTTTTTCACTTTCACGGCAAAAATGTGCCCGTCATCAAGGGGTCAATATCCTCACTGCACCCCTTGTTAGATTCCCTGAGGGGTGTAGTTTCCATAATGGGGTCACTTGTGGGGGGTTTCCACTGTCTTGGCAGCACAAGGGGTCTATAAATGCGACATGGCGTTCATCATCCATTCTAGCCAAATCCAACCTCCAAAATCCAAATGGCGCTCCTTCCCTTCGGAGGCTTGCCCTGCGCCCACATGGCGCTTTATGTCCACATGTGGGGTATTTACGGACTCGGGGGAAATTGCTCTAAACATTTTGTGTGTTTTTTTTCTCTTTTAACCCCTTGTGAAAATAATAAATTCAAGGCTAGACCAACATTATAGTGTAAAAAATGTAATATTTCATTTTCACGCCACATTATTCCATATTTGTGCCCGTCACCAGTGGGGTCCATATGCTCACTACACCCTTTGTTACATTCCCTGAGGGGTGTAGTTTCCATAATGGGGTCACTTGTGGGGGGTTTCAACTGTCTTGGCAACACAGGGGCCTTTTAAATGCAACATGGCCCCTCGAAATTCATTCCAGCCAAATCCAGCCTCAAAAAACCAAATGGCGCTCCTTCCCTTTGGAAGCTTACCCTGCACCCGCATGGCACTTTATGTCCACATGTGGGGTATTTCCGTACTCAGGGGAAATTGCTCTACAAATTTTGTGTTTTTTTTTATTTTTTAGCCCCTTGTGAAAATGAAAAAATCAAGACAAGATTAATGATTTAGAGTAAAAATTTAAAACAAATTACACCAAATGTTGGTCTAGCCTTGATTTTTTTCCATTTCCACAAGGGGTTAAAAAAGAAAATAAATGCAAAGCGTGTAGGGTAATTTCCCCTGAGTACGAAAATACCCCACATGTGGACATAATGTGCCATAAGGGCACAGGGCAAGCCACCAAAGGGACAGAGCGCCATTTAGAGGCTGGAATGGAGGATAGAGGCCATGTCGCAATTACAAAGCTCCTGTGCTGCCAGGACAGTAGAAACCCCCCACAAGTGACCCCATTCTGGAAACTACACCCCATAAGGAATCTAACAAGGGGTGCAGTGAGCATATGGACCCCACTGGTAACAGGCACATATGTAGAACATGTGCCGTGAAAATAAAAAATACAATTTTTTTCATTTTCACGTCCCAAATATGGCCGTCACCAGGGGGCCATATCCCCGCTGCCCCCCTTGTTAGATTCCTTATGGGGTGTAGTTTCCAGAATGGGGTCACTTGTCGGGGGTTTCTACTGTCCTGGCCGCACAGAGGCTCTGTAATTGCATCATGGCATCCTCTAATGGGAATGGCGGCCATACCTATTTAGCTGGGGAAAAAGGGACAATTCTAATTTATTTGGGGGTATTAGGCCAACTATTGGTTTATAAGGTTTAAAATGACAGGTGTCAATCAAATTCAACTTGTGTTGATCCAGAGGAAGGCAAAAACCCCTCGTAAGGCAGACGACAGTAGCCTCATCACAGGGAAAAAATTCCTTCCCGACTCCATAATGGCGATCAGAATAATCCCTGGATCAACGTGACCCCTGAAATAGGAATAAGGGACAGAATTTAGATAATGTAGAACCCCAGTGACGTGTGGTGCGCCTTGAAGCAATCCAGTATGCAGAGGCCAGGGTGATCAGGACAGGTGTCACACTGGAAAATGGTGTCCTTCCTGATCCCCCTGTTACGCCACACTCCGCACTTCTTCTGGGGTCTCCTGTTCTCCAGTGTGGGGGACGTCACCTGGAAAATGTTGTCCTGGTGCGATACGGGGTCCTTGATATCCAGAAGCGCTGGGTCCGCTCCATGGCTGCTAAATATTAGGGCTCTATTACTACTTCTGATATGTTCGGAATCGTGCCGCAAGCTACAGGGCAGCGAGGGACCGGAAGAGGGGGTGCTGGTATAAAAGTTATCCCCGTACAGGTGGTGACCTTTATCCAGCAGTGGGAAGATCAGTTCCCGAACGATCTCCCCACTAACTCAGAGGATGGGGGGGGGGGGCATCTGGGGGCTGGATTTGGGTGTCCCTTCCTTCATACACTCTAAGTGCACGTGCACACTGCGGAATGGCGAAGGATAACCCTTTGTGCATTCCGCAGCTGGCACCCACCGGCAGACTGATGCGGGCGCGCGTCTCCGTCCGTGTCATAGACTCCATTCTATGCACGGGCGGAT
Source organism: Dendropsophus ebraccatus (assembly GCF_027789765.1). NCBI lineage: Eukaryota > Metazoa > Chordata > Amphibia > Anura > Hylidae > Dendropsophus > Dendropsophus ebraccatus. The sequence continues at coordinate 119,840,199 of NC_091456.1, forward strand.
TCCGCTCTCCGTCAAATGTGTTCATTCTTTGGACGGACGATGGAATCCGCCCATGCATAGGATGGAGTCTATGACACGGGTGGAAACGCGCGCCTGCATCAGTCCGCCGGCGGGTGCCAGCTGCGGAATGCACAAAGGGTTATCCTTCGCCATTCCGCAGTGTGCACGTACCCTAAATCTGTAAGAGTACCCTGAGGTACGCTCACAGAGTTTGTAGAATTTCACGCCATACCGTCATCTCTTATTGGGACGGTACTGGCGGAAAAGACGTGTCTGGGGGGCAGCGTACGCTACGCTACCCCCAGATACGTCATTGGATGATGAGGATGAATGGAGGAACAAAGGACCCCCCCATTCATCGTCACTGGCTGTTTCGGTGTCGGAGGCAATAATAGCGTATGCGTCCAACAGCGAAAACACCCTGGGGGTCATCTTTATACGGGGATTGGTATATGGGGTATGTAGACGCGGAAAACCGCAACCGCCGTAATAACATTCGGGTGCGGGGGATCCCTGAGTCTGTCAAGCCCCAAGATCTCATGCATACACTCCAGGGCATTTTTAACCCACTGCTGGGAAAGCCTCCATCGGCACCCCTGGAAATGGACCGTGCACATAGGACTCTCGGCCCCCCCAGCAATGATCCTGCTAGACCCCGGGATGTGGTGTGCAGGATACACTATTTCCAGATCAAGGAAGCTATAATGCGCAAGGCAAGAGATCGGGGGCCTATAGACTTCAATGGGGCAGCTGTCCAGTTACTCACAGATCTATCCCGCACGACTTTGGCTAAGAGAAGAGCGCTCCGCCCACTGCTTGCTGTGCTTTGGGATCGAAATGTCTCCTACTCGTGGGGGTACCCTTTTCAGTTGCAGATCCGGCACCCGGCGGGCAACGTCCACCTCCGTACACCATCTGACCTCCCAGCGGTGCTAGAGACTTTGGACCTTCCCCGAGTTAGTATCTCAGAGTGGCCATTCCATCCGCCGCTTCCCCAAGGAGCTGGGCCAGATCGTCCTGGTCCCCGAAGGCCTCCACCGGAAAGGAGGCGCAGGCGGCGATCTCCAGAACCACCTCCGGCTGACCTGTGAAGACAGGCCTCGTGCTGCCTCCTGAAACTGGCCGTGGATTGACCTACCCCGGGCTTGCCGGCCACTAATTTGTGATTGCCTGTGGGGTGACCTGATGCCTACTTCCCCTGCGAGCTCCTACCCCCCTATCCCATTCCCTTCTTCGCCCTTCCTGGTCCTCTCCTCCCTTCCTTCCCTCCCTAATTCCTCCCCTTCCCTTTCCTTCCCTAATTTCCCTTACCTCTAGGCACCCTACGGCGCTGGATGGGACTCTGTGCATACTGCAGCATGGGACCTAGCCTCGGGGGGCTGATATGCCCTGGCCTCCCTATAATATTGGGGGTGGGTTGGGGGACGCCACGGCTTCCTTTTGTTGTCTGTTGGGGAGTTTAGGGGATCTCGATTCCTCTTATAGGATCATGGGGTGGTTGCTGTGCGTGCGGGCCGCGCGCCGGCGTCGCCACCGCTGGTCTTCACCTTGCTATCCCTCATGCTGGTGGCATCGCCTGCGCTCGGCGCCTGCGAGCGCAGCGTTTTCATTGGTGTTTTGTCTCCCTGTTCATGTCCTGGTTTATGCATTGTCTCCCACAACTTAGTCCAACTCTGCTCTTGTAGAAAATTAGTTTCTTGTTATTACTGTTTCTGAATTTCCAATGTTCGGGCGGTGAGGTGCTGGAGACGTACGGTATATTTCTATCTGCCTCTCCAGTCACTTCCCACATAGTTCACCTGAAGTGTTTGAGATAAACACAGTTACACGTTAGTGTATTTCTTTTCTTCCGTCCTTAGTGGATTGAGGCGGACAGATTGCCTACTTTTCTGTCCTTATCCTTCCCTCTTTCCTCCTTACTCTTCTTTCTTCCGGGTAATTGAGGACCCTTCCCTTCGGGCCTCCCTGGTTGCCTCCTCTATCACCTCCTCTTCTTCCTCTTTCTCTTATCCTCTTTTTCCCTCCCCCCTCCCAGCTTACCCCCCACAATGAATTCCCTCCAGATCACTACACTGAATGTCAGGGGCTTTAACAAACCTGAGAGGCGTTCGCAGATACTTTACCATATGCACAAAAAGAGGGCACACATCTTGTTGCTCCAGGAAACCCACTTCAAAACGGGACATGTCCCGTCTATACCTAATCGATACTACAGTCAGTGGTTTCACAGTACTAATGCAAATGCCAGAACGAAGGGAGTGAGCATAGCTCTACATAAATCGTTACCTGTATCCGTACTAGATACTTGCATTGACCCGGAGGGACGGTACCTTTTCCTAAAGCTCCAACTGGCTGAGAGAGTGTTCACCATTGCTAATTTTTATCTCCCCAACCAGAACCAGGTCCGGATGGGACGGCGATATCTCAGGGAGCTAACTCGTTTTGCTGATGGCCTCCTGATTACTGCAGGAGACTTTAATCTGGTGTTGGACCGTCGGGTGGACTCCTCCTCGGGCAGATCCTCCATCTCTCCTACCCAGCTACGTGCTCTCAAACGGTCGCTTTTTGACAACAGGCTGGTGGACGTGTGGCGGATACTTCATCCCGGGGTAAGAGACTATACGTACTATTCCTCGGTTCACGACTCTTATAGTCGGATAGATTTCTTCCTTATCGATCATCACCTGCTTTCCTGGCGCCCTTCGACATCCATAGACCCGATACTGTGGGCGGACCACTCCTCGGTATCCTTGTCCCTTCCCCTCCCCAATCAGACACCACGGGAGGGGTCCTGGCGCCTCAACCCTAACCTCCTGAAAGATGTAGTGTGCCAGGCTAATATCAAGACCGCCATAACTGACTTCCTGAATAATCACAGGGCAGATGAGACACCTTTACCCACCCAGTGGGAGGCACTCAAGTGTGTGCTCCGGGGGGGTCCTTATTCAAAATGGTGCCAGACTAAAACGCGCCCATAGTGCTAAAATTCAGGCCCTGCTCGCCAAGATACAGCAGGACGAGTTAGCCCATAAGCAATCCCTGAACCCTAAGGTCTTGGCGTCATTGCTGGAGGCTAGAACTCAATTGAAGGCCCTAATTGATCAAAAATACGCCCGCTTCCGGGAACGACTACGTCGTTTCTACTATGAACAATCCAACAAATGCGGCGCGCCCTTGGCCAGATTTCTCCACCCCAAAACGGGCAGCTCCTTTGTACCCTCTATTGCCGCGAAACATGGCACTACGCACGACCCCACAGACATTGTCGCAGTCTTTCGGGAGTACTACCAGACCTTATATAATCTTAAAGGGCCACTGCATGATATGGATGATGACACCTTCTGAGCAAAAGTGGACTCATATGTCACTTCCACGGCACTACCTACTCTCTCCGGGGAGGAAGCGGTCGCATTGGATTCCCCATTCTCTGAGGCCGAATTGGCATTAGTCATTAAGAATACGCCCAATGGGAAGAGCCCGGGACCGGACGGGTTTACTGCCCCATTCTACAAATTGTTTTCTTCCTTGCTCACCCCTTTTCTAACCCGGGTCTTTAACTCTATCTCCCCTTCCTGCTCTTTCCCCTCCCAATCCCTGATGGCCACTATTGTAGTACTCCCGAAACCCGGCAAGGACACGTCCTTGTGCGCTAGTTATCGTCCAATATCATTGATAAACTCTGATATAAAATTTTTCTCTAAAATGATCGCGAGTAGACTGGCACCATTGCTCCCTGCTGTTATTCATACCGATCAAGTGGGCTTTGTCCCCCGCAGTTATGGCTCTGTATGATGGCCCCACAGCTAGGGTTAAAGTCAATGGCCTTTTCTCGACTCCTCTGTCGATCGCAAACGGGACACGACAGGGCTGCCCGCTGTCCCCGCTGCTCTATGTTTTAGCTATGGAACACTTGGCGGTGGCTTTGCGGGCATCCCCCGATATTTCGGGTATCCGTCTGGGGGGCTCCCATTATAAGGCAGCGCTCTATGCGGATGACCTGTTACTCTACGTATCCGACCCAGCTGTGTCCATTCCTGCGATCCTCAGAGAATTTGACCTGTATGGCCAAGTTAGCAACTTCAAGGTGAATTACTCAAAGACTGAAGCCTTGAATGTCTCCCTCCCGCCACCCTGGTGCGGTAACTCCGCGACTCAGCTTCCTTTAAGTGGCAACCTCGAGCCCTCAAGTACCTAGGGGTGTGGGTCCCCACGGACCTGACTTCCCTATTCTCCCTTAACTCCCCCCCCCTGTTGGCCTGTACGAAAACGGACTTATCAAACTATAACCGTGCCTGCCTCTCCTGGTTTGGTAGGATTAATGTCCTTAAGATGGATGTCCTCCCTAGATTCCTGTATTTTTTTCAGGCCCTACCGGTTTGCATCCCGAGCATTTTTCTGAAACAATTACAAACCCTCTTCCGCAGGTTTGTCTGGGGCCCAGTGCGCCCGCGCATTAAGTACAAAACGCTTACGCGGACTAAACAGAACGGCGGCGCCGGCCTTCCCGATTTTTCCCTGTACAGCAAGGCCTGTATATTGCTGCGCCTGGTTGACTGGTTTCATAGAGCCTCTGATAAACAATGGGTTGCGGTTGAGGGGGCGCTGTCCCCTATACCTCTTCGGTCCTTGCCCTGGATATTCCCTGTACATCGCCCTCCGTTGGCTTCCTTCCCCCCACTCACTAGATACTTTTTACAGGCTTGGGACAGACTTCTCCCACTTTACAATCTCTCACGCCGCCCGGGGCTCATGAGCCCCCTATTTGGGGACCCGGCTTTCCCTCCAGCCTGTGACCGACCCACCTTTTTGCTCTGGTCGGCCTCGGAGGGCGCCAGGATCAGCCAGGTTCTAGGGTCAGCAGCTGTGATCCAGCCATTGCAGGAGTTACAAGATCTCTGCCCGGGGAGGAGGCTGTCCTGGTTGGAGTATGAACAATTAAAGGCATACCTGGCCCGATACTTTCCGGGGGGTATTCATATCGCTGAGCAAACTGAGCTAGAATCTTTGCTCCTGCAACCGTCACCTCCGGAAAAAGCCATCTCCCAACTATATCGCCTCCTACTGGCTAAGGATGCGGACCAGATCCTGCCTTATATCTCGGCCTGGGAACGGGAACTCTGTGTTACACTCTCTGAGCCAGACCTGGTGAAAATATTCACTCTCACGCATAAGTGGCCTTTGGCCTGCCATGCTCAGGAGAAGAATTTTAAAATTCTAACGCGATGGTACCGATGCCCCTCCCTGCTCCACAAGGTATATCCAAACGTCCCTGATACGTGCTAGCGCTGCATGACTGCTGTGGGATCTATGCTTCATATTTGGTGGGATTGCCCCACGCTGCGACCCTTTTGGGAGGCAGTCTTCGAGATCTATAATGTAGTTACAGATAAAGATGTGGCCCCCTCTCCTGCCTTGGCCTTGCTTTCTCTGGTTCCCAGCCCCTCTTCTGCTGCCAAGAAGGGTCTGCTGCGCCACTTTTTGACGGCAGCTAGAACTGTCATCCCTAGACATTGGAAGTCCACGGTAGCACCTTCCATTGCTGAGTGGGTTCTCGAGATGGACTTTATTTACCGAATGGAGTCCTTGACAGCGGAGGAGCAGGGCCGCAGCAAAAAGGTGGAGCTCACCTGGCTCCCATGGCTCACTTTTAAGGCAGACGCTTCTCTGGCACGATGGTTGGCATCGCAGCCCTCTTTTGGCAATCTATATATACTCCTGACACTCTGGGGAGATTTCAGGTGGGTGTTCCTCCCCGCTCCTCCCCTCCTTTCCCCATCCCCCTTCCGTCCTTCCGTCCTTCCCCCTCTCCCCTCTTTTCTTTCTCTTTTCTTTCCTTCTTGTTTCTTCTTCACTTCCTACATCTTTTCTCTCACTCTGTTCTTGCAAGTATATTCGCTTGTTATTGTTGTAGCTTATGTATCTCCATTAGGTCACTAGGTGACCCTTTACACTAGCATCTGTTTCGCTATGCTTAGGTGACGTTTCTTTGCCTATGCTGTTTGTTAGAGAACTCGTTACCTCCTGACTGCCTCTTTATGGAGATCGCACAAGCCTAGCTACCTGGCTTTTCATTGCATTTTTGTCTATTTTACTTATTTGTTTATTCTTTCCTTACTTATTTTTATGCTGATATCTTCGTTGCTTAGGATTACTCTATTTCCTCTTTGCTTGCTCTGTTGTGAAAAACTGTTAATAAATCTTGATTTACAAAAAAAAAAAAGGGTACCTGTCACAAAGTTAATGTCTCCAGAGCGGTTTTCAGATGCAGATGCTGCTGGGAGATTGGATTACCATGTTTTTTATTTTTGAACTGTTCTGGTGTGGGACATATCCAAAGCAATCTAAGGTACTACAGGCAGCTGTGTCTGCATCCTGCCCCAGAGACATTAGTCAAACAACGCACATGAGGGGAGATTTATCAAAAATGGTGTAAAGTGAAACTGGCTCAGTTGCTTCTAGCAACCAATCAGATTCCACTTTTCATTCCTCACAGACTCTTGGGAAAATGAAAGGTGGGATCTGATTGGTTGCTAGGGGCAACTAAGCCAGTTTCACTTTACACCATGTTTGATAAATCTCCCCCATGGTCTTATCACACGTCTCACATTTCATTTACACACATTCATTTTTCATCCAATGCCATTCTCATCAATTTTGTTTTTCCACAGTTTTTGTTTCTCACTAAGTGTAGATATCGTTCCGAGTAACTGATTTCATTGTGATGTATTGATCAATGTGGCCAGTGACTCAAGTTTTCCTTTCCGTCACCTGGTGGTAGATGTCTGGATTCTACAAGTATTGGTCTCTTTTCATGAATATAGAAATTGAACCCATGGACCCTTTCTTGACAACAGGCCATCCATGCTTGGACTTGAGATTGGACTCAAATGTTGAGAACATTTTATGTATATGTTGTAAATAACTCATTGTTTCAGTTGTATATAGTCCCAGTTTCCACATTGTACCATTCCTATAGGAAGACTGACTCATGGTTCCTAAGGGTATTTTTTTAGAAAAACTTTTTAAAGCTGTTCCAATGTCCCATGGGGGTGGGAGTCCTGTGCCCTCTAACTATAAGGGTATATTACATTTAAGCGTTTTGCCATATTTTTTTATATTGAGTGCTTAAAAAAACATGGGCAATCACTCTTCCTTTAATTTGTCTAAGAAGCGTGTTTGTTTACAGCTTTGTTAACTTCAATATTGTTTGGTGATTGTTATGTTGGTGTAAACACAATAACACTGTAACCATGATAACACATTTCCATTATACCCTGGTTGGCAGCTGATGGTGGTCACTAGCTAACATGTATTGATGGCCACTCTGATAGGTTCATGTATTTAATATATTAAAGAGGTTGCCCAAGAAAAATTCACTTATACTCTATCAACAGGATAGGGGGAAAGTAGGAGTCTGTGGGGGGTCCAACCTCTGTACCCTCTGCCAATCTCTGTATCGGGCCTCGACAACTCCGGAAAAGCGACCCGCGGCTCTATTCATTCCTACAGAGCTGACAGAAAGAGCCAAGTACAGCGCTCTTCTGGTGTACCCGTCACTCTATAGAAATAAATAGAGACGCAGGTCTTGTGCTGGACCTGCGGCCTTATTCATAACAGAGCTGGCGGGGCCCGATACAGCGAGATCGGCGGGGGGTACTGAAATAGGACTCCTCCGACCTCCGAAGTATGCATATGATATGGCTGCACAATACTGGTATGCAACGGTGTTATTTGCGCATGCGCCTATCCTAATGAAGATAGCTGAGCACCATCTTACCATCTTATCAACGACCATATGTGTATCTGCGCATGCGCATTACCCTTGATAGCCGCTATGGACTACACATGCTGTTTTTTTTTTTTTTTTTGCACTGCTCACCAGTCGACGTGGTACAAGTGCCCATGTATGTGTGCCTTGGCACAAATTGGTCCGTTTGTGCTGCTGTCCTTTACTTATTTGTTGGGTTATTGGGTATATAGCCAGTACATTTGGCTGCGCATGCGCACTGCTTCTAGCACACGTCACAGGCATTATATTGGCTTCAATCTAGCTGTTTACGGCATGGGATCCCCTTCCTCCTTAGTAGGGATATACAGGTTGGTAAGAATACAGCTGTTAATTATGTGTAATTATGATAATATATAAGCAAGCCTCCTATAGGCACTCTGTACACCTAAAGAAGTTCCGGGATTGGGGCGTAACATGTAGGGCATTTCTGGACCACTAACAGCTGAGTCATAGCCCATGGGGAGATGTCCATATAGCTAGCACTGTTTCTTTTGGGTATTTGGTTTTCACATTTGGCTGTATAATATCTATACGCTGTGAGTCATTTATTGTCTGATTATGCACTTTGTCATGTGATTGTATGTGGATACTGATGTTTACCAGAAGTTATCCTTATTTTTTTTTTTTTTACCTAGTATTTAATAGGTTGTTTGTTGGTTGCATGGACCGTTCACATTGCACGAATTCCTCCAGTACGGGAATACTTTAAGTGTTGTTAATTTAGTATTATATGACATACACTGTTTCTCCCTTGTGGTTATTGTCTATTTATGGTATGTCATTCTATAAGCACCCGGTACATGTGCAGTTTGCTCTGTTTAGTTCTTTGCTCTAGGGTTTGGAATGTCTATGGAGGCGTGAAACCTCCCAGAAATACACAATAAAGGTCAGATAATTTAGATCGGCAACTCTATGAGTACTATTACACGGAGCGATAATCGGCCGAATCTGGCCAATTATCGTTCCATGTAATAAAGACAACGATCAGCCCATGATTGTTGTCATCGGCTGATCGTTGATATAGGTACTCACCTATAATCGTCGGGCGCCGACTGCGCACCGCTACGTGTAATATCGGTGCGCGGCTGACGATATGGAAAGAGGAATACATACCTATCCAGGATGTAGGGCTCCTCTTCCTCTGAGCTTCTCACCGGGTCCCGCGCGCTCTGGCTTCACAGTGGCCTGTCTCAGCTGACAGGCTGCTCGGCCAATCACAGGCCGGGACCGCCACGGCAAGTGCTTGGCTGAGTGGCCTGTCAGCTGAGACAAGCCGCTGTGAAGCTGGAGTGCGCGGGCCCCTGGGAGAAGCACAGAGGAAGAGTAGCCCTGCAACCTGGATAGGTATGTATACAGTTTAAACAAAGGCTGCAAGGACATCGGTAAAGATGTCCCTCCAGCCCTTGTTAAACGATTATCGGCCTATGTAATAGGCCCAGAAAACGAGCGCTGATCTAGCAGATCGGCGCTCGTTTAGAGGTATTATCGGGCCCCCATCGGCCCGTGTAATACCACCCTATGTCCCAGCACTGTACCCACCCCCACCTGCTCCTAACCAGGAAGTAAGCGGGGAGGAAGTGGTGCCGATTTGAATTATCAGAAGATGAGGCAACCCGTTTAAGAATAATTATGGTTATATACTGAAAATAATTATACTAAATGTCTAGAGCAGCATGTCTAGACATTTGGCCACTTTATTGCTGCTATACCATCACAAAATAAAATTAAGAAACCTGTAAAGTACTTACAAAATAAATATCGGTCACAGGCACCTCATCATCTTCCTCAGATAGTTGACTGCCTGTTTCTTCACATGGACATGGCCTCTCTGCACACCCTGATGCCTCACTGTAGAGTGAAATGGTTGCAATAAAAACTTTGCCGGAAAAAAAACAATTCCTGCATATCCTATGTATATTGGCAGGACAAACTAATTAGACAGGACAACCCTTGTAAAAGAATAAAAAGAAATTTTTATTCCCTTTGGGGCAAAAAAACATTCATTTGGATGTTATTTCTTACCCATGCTTCTCCTCCTCTAGTAGAATGATAGGATTAGATTGTGTGGGCTCCACCTTAACTGCAACCTGATGAATGCTTTCCTCTGCTTGGGTCTCCTCATAGGTTCTAAACAGAAACACAATGTATAAAACACAGAGCTTAACAACAGTTTCTCCAACAATGTTTAGTAAAAGTGTTTGTCATAGTACTGGCGCAGAAAAGGGGTACAACGGTACCCCTTTGCACTTACAATTACACATTGCACTTAAAAGTATCACTGTCATTATAACTTTCAAAATCTAAATTAACAGTAGATGTCATATAAAGCAAGTTTGCAACTTACATTTATTATTTTGTTGTTGTTGTTATCATGCTGTAAAACAAATCTGAACAAGCTATTGTCTCCCATATAGTTATTACTGTACCAGTGTGATGAATATTCCTGTGTGCATGAGTATATGTCATGTTATGTATTTATAGAGATTTAATAAAGCAGTACATTTTCAGATTGAATCTGTCCTTATTAAGGTTTTATCCCTTCAATCCCTTAGTGACCACTGATATGGCTTTCTACAATGGTCAATACTGGTCCTTATTTTGATCCCATAGGCTTTTCACAGTGCTATCAGAATAAGTGTTCCTGGGCCGGTATCTCAAGGGATCAGCTGTCAGTGTGACATGATAAAATAACCCCCCACCGGCTGTGTAAAAAAAACAAAAAACTAAAACATAAAAAAGCACCAGAATTGCTGTATTTTGTCAATCCACCTTAGAAGAAAAAAAGTATTAAAAGAGATCAAAAAGTCATATATTGGTATCAATAAAATTGCCTCTATATAAAGTAACTTTTAATAGATATGCATTAGCCCTTAGAGGCATGGATGAAGAAATCCCGGCACTCGCAACTGTAATTTCATATATGATGTTTTATTGTGTGAAAGCTGCACGCTGGAACGCGTGCAGCTTTCACGCAATAAAACATCATATATGAAATTACAGTTGCGAGTGCTGGGATTTCTTCATCCTTGCTACTGAACATTGCTACATGCACCGCAGGTTGGTAAGAATACAGCTGTTAATTATGTGTAATTATGATAATATATAAGCAAGCCTCCTATAGGCACTCTGTACACCTAAAGAAGTTCCGGGATTGGGGCGTAACATGTAGGGCATTTCTGGACCACTAACAGCTGAGTCATAGCCCATGGAGATGTCCATATAGCTAGCACTGTTTCTTTTGGGTATTTGGTTTTCACATTTGGCTGTATAATATCTATACGCTGTGAGTCATTTATTGTCTGATTATGCACTTTGTCATGTGATTGTATGTGGATACTGATGTTTACCAGAAGTTATCCTTACTTGTTTTTTTTTCTACCTAGTATTTAATAGGTTGTTTGTTAGTTGGTTGCAAGGACCGTTCACATTGCACGAATTCCTCCAGTACGGGAATACTTTAAGTGTTGTTAATTTAGTATTATATGACATACACTGTTTCTCCCTTGTGGTTATTGTCTATTTATGGTATGTCATTCTATAAGCACCCGGTACATGTGCAGTAGGGATGCACGATGCACCGAAATATCGATACTACTATCGATATTTCGGGCAAAAAAACGGTTCGATACCAGGATTTCCTGGTATCGAAACTTTAAGTTAAGCTGAGAACACGGTGGGCGGCTAGCTGAGCGCCGGCCGTGTTCTCTATGTGCCTCCCCCTGCCCCCTGCAGTCTCCTCCTCTGCTCTCCCTCCCTCCACTCCCATTGGCGCCATTTTCAAATAGCCGGCACTTAGCTATTGCTAGTGCCGGCTATTTAAGTATATAGATGCCGCTGTCACACTGACAGCGGCATCTGACCCCTCCTGAGCCCGCTCCATATACAGCGAGGGTCGGCTACTGTGTGTAACAGACCCCCGCTGCTGGTGTCTCTCTGATAACACAGTCCGGCTCCGCCAGACTCTGTTATCAGAGAGATGATTTATGCAGAGGAGCCGGAGCTGCACGGACGAGAGCGGCTGGAGAGGGAGAGCGGGAGAGGAGGACGGAGGAGAAGGCTGGAGGGAGAGCGGGATGTCCGGGAGAGAGGACGGAGGAGAGGGAGAGCGGGAGGTCCGGGAGAGAGGACGGAGCTGCACAGAGGAGAGCGGCTGGAGAGGGAGAGCGGGAGGTCACGGAGAGAGGAGGACGGAGAAGGCTGGAGGTGGGGAGGATTAAGAGGGAGAGCGGGGGTCTGTGAGATCCGGGAGAGGAGGCCGGGGGAAGTGCAGCACATGTGAGGATCCAGCCGGCTGGCAGGTGGGGGAGGTGGCCGGGACTAAGAGGAGCAGATAAGATCGGCTGTAGTGTGTGGGATCCTGTGTAACCTCCTCTTCTCTTCCTCCGCAATCTTGGTAACTGGTGCAGCAGAGCTGTCTTAGTGATAGCTGATGCAGCAGAGCCGTCTTAGTGATAGCTGATGCAGCAGAGCCGTCTTAGTGATAGCTGATGCAGCAGAGCCGTCTTAGTGATAGCTGATGCAGCAGAGCCGTCTTAGTGATAGCTGATGCAGCAGAGCCGTCTTAGTGATAGCTGATGCAGCAGAGCCGTCTTAGTGATAGCTGATGCAGCAGAGCCGTCTTAGTGATAGCTGATGCAGCAGAGCCGTCTTAGTGATAGCTGATGCAGCAGAGCCGTCTTAGTGATAGCTGATGCAGCAGAGCCGTCTTAGTGATAGCTGATGCAGCAGAGCCGTCTTAGTGATAGCTGATGCAGCAGAGCCGTCTTAGTGATAGCTGATGCAGCAGAGCCGTCTTAGTGATAGCTGATGCAGCAGAGCCGTCTTAGTGATAGCTGATGCAGCAGAGCCGTCTTAGTGATAGCTGATGCAGCAGAGCCGTCTTAGTGATAGCTGATGCAGCAGAGCCGTCTTAGTGATAGCTGATGCAGCAGAGCCGTCTTAGTGATAGCTGATGCAGCAGAGCCGTCTTAGTGATAGCTGATGCAGCAGAGCCGTCTTAGTGATAGCTGATGCAGCAGAGCCGTCTTAGTGATAGCTGATGCAGCAGAGCCGTCTTAGTGATAGCTGATGCAGCAGAGCCGTCTTAGTGATAGCTGATGCAGCAGAGCCGTCTTAGTGATAGCTGATGCAGCAGAGCCGTCTTAGTGATAGCTGATGCAGCAGAGCCGTCTTAGTGATAGCTGATGCAGCAGAGCCGTCTTAGTGATAGCTGATGCAGCAGAGCCGTCTTAGTGATAGCTGATGCAGCAGAGCCGTCTTAGTGATAGCTGATGCAGCAGAGCCGTCTTAGTGATAGCTGATGCAGCAGAGCCGTCTTAGTGATAGCTGATGCAGCAGAGCCGTCTTAGTGATAGCTGATGCAGCAGAGCCGTCTTAGTGATAGCTGATGCAGCAGAGCCGTCTTAGTGATAGCTGATGCAGCAGAGCCGTCTTAGTGATAGCTGATGCAGCAGAGCCGTCTTAGTGATAGCTGATGCAGCAGAGCCGTCTTAGTGATAGCTGATGCAGCAGAGCCGTCTTAGTGATAGCTGATGCAGCAGAGCCGTCTTAGTGATAGCTGATGCAGCAGAGCCGTCTTAGTGATAGCTGATGCAGCAGAGCCGTCTTAGTGATAGCTGATGCAGCAGAGCCGTCTTAGTGATAGCTGATGCAGCAGAGCCGTCTTAGACAGATATCACTAACTTTATTTTTAACACAATAAAATAAAAAAATAGTCCAAAAATTGGTATCACTGTAATAGTGCAGGGGTATTATATTTCTACCACTGTATTTTGTTTTGTTTTTTTATACTTTACTAAGTATCGAACTGGTATTGAGTATCGAAATAAAAAAGTTAGTATCGGTATCGAACTCAAAATTCTGGTATCGTGACATCACTAATGTGCAGTTTGCTCTGTTTAGTTCTTTGCTCTAGGGTTGGGAATGTCTATGGAGGCGTGAAACCTCCCAGAAATACACAATAAAGGTCAGATAATTTAGATTGGCAACTCTATGAGTACTATTACACGGAACGATAATCGGCCGAATCGGCCCTATCTGGCCAATTATCGTTCCATGTAATAAAGACAACGATCAGCCGATGATCGTTGTCATCGGCTGATCGTTGATATAGGTTCTGACCTATAATCGTTGGGCGCCGACTGCGCACCGCTACGTGTAATTGCCTCTATATAAAGTAACTTTTAATAGATATGCATTAACCCTTAGAGGCAAGGATGAAGAAATCACGACACTCGCAACTGTAATTTCATATATGATGAATCCATAGACATTCCATAGACACCGCACCACAGATGTGACCGGAGTGCCGGTGGTTTTGAAATTTGTTAACCCTTAGAGGACCCGACCAATTAAAATTTTTGCGTTTTCGTTTTTTCCTCCTTGTGCTTAAAAGGCCATAGCACTTGCATTTTTTCACCTAGAAACCCATATGAGCCCTTATTTTTGAGCCACTAATTATAGTGCTTGAAAAGCACTATATTGTAATCCGTATTCTTCTTCTTCTTCTTCTTCTTCCGTTTCTTCTTCCAGCCATTTTTCTGTGCGTAATACAGCCCAAACCGCTTTGTGCACACACTCCGTTCAAAGTGCGTTTCGAAGCCCTCGGTGGTGTGTGGTGTACTATCTATTTTTCGTTTCGATCGGATTTGTCGTTTTTAAGAAATTTACGTTAAACGACCCCAAATTTTCCATAGAAAATAATGGCCCATTGCAAATAATGGCCACACTCTAACCGCTGACAGCCAATCACAGCACATATGCAAATAGCTGAAATATAGCAGCCAATAGGAACTCTAAGGTCTCGTCATGCAATGTATCACACCATCCACAGTCACATGTCCACTATTGGCCAATAGAAGATGTAATATATGGAATGTCCTTAACGATTTTGTCTCCCCGACATGAGTAAGATTGTCATGGTAACCGAGCAATGATCTTTACCATTATAAGTACTCAGATCGCTCTTAAAGGGACCCAGGTCACCCTTAAAGGAACGCAAGTCGCTCTTAAAGGGACCCAAGTCTCTCTTAAAGGGACGGGAGCCATGTCGCTCTTAAAGGGACCCAAGTTGCTCTTAAAGGGACGGGAGCCATGTGGCTCTTAAAGGGACCCAAGTCGTTCTTAAAGGTACCCAAGTCGCTCTTAAAGGGTCCCATGTAGCTCTTAAAGGGATCCAAGTCGCTCTTAAAGGGACGGGACCCAAGTTGCTTCTAAACGGACGGGACACTCCAAAAGGTATGGGACCCATGTAACTCTTAAAGAGACCCATGTCGCTAGAGCGACCTGGGTCCCTTTAAGAGCGGCCAGGGTCCCTTTTAAGAGCGACCTGGGTCCTTTTAAGAGCGAAATATGTCCCTTCAAGAGCGACCAAGGTCCCTTTAAGAGCGGCCCGGGTCCCTTTTAAGAGCGACCTGGGTCCTTTTAAGAGCGAAATATGTCCCTTCAAGAGCAACCAAGGTCCCTTTAAGAGCGAAATTGGTCCCTTTAAGAGCAACCTGGGTCCCTTCTAGAGCAAAATATGTCCCTTTAAGAGCGACCTGGGTCCCTTTAAGAGCAAAATATGTTCCTTTAAGAGCGACCTGGGTCCCTTTAAGAGCGAAATTGGTCCCTTTAAGAGCGAAATATGTCCCTTTAAGAGCGACCTGAGTCCCTTTAAGAGCGAAATATGTCGCTTTAAGAGCAAAATGGGTCCTTTTAAGAGCAACCTGGGTCCCTTTAAGAGTGAAATGGGTCCCTTTAAGAGCAAAATGGGTCCCTTTAAGAGCGATCTGGGTCCCTTTAAGAGCAAAATGGGTCCCTTTAAGAGCGAAATGGGTCCCTTTAAGAACGAAATGGGTCCCTTTAAGAACGAAATGGGTCCCTTTAAGAACGAAATGGGTCCCTTCAAGAGCGACCTGGGTGCCTTTAAGAGCAAAATATGTCCCTTTAAGAGCGAAATATGTCCCTTTAAGAGCAAAATATGTCCCTTTAAGAGCAAAATTGGTCCCTTTAAGAGCGACCTAGGTCCCTTTAAGAGCAAAATGGGTCCCTTTAAGAGCGATCTGGGTCCCTTTAAGAGCGCAATATGTCCCTTTAAGAGCAAAATGGGTCCTTTTAAGAGCGACCTGGGTCCCTTTAAGAGCGAAATTGGTCCCTTTAAGAGCGAAATTGGTCCCTTTAAGAGTGAAATTGGTCCATTTAAGAGCGACCTGGGTCCCTTTAAGAGCGAAATTTGTCCCTTCAAGAGCAAAATATGTCCCTTTAAGAGCAAAATGGGTCCTTTTAAGAGCAAACTGGGTCCCTTTAAGAGTGAAATGGGTCCCTTTAAGCGTGAAATTGGTCCCTTTAAGAGCGATCTGGGTCCCTTTAAGAGCAAAATGGGTCCCTTTAAGAGCGAAATGGGTCCCTTTAAGAGCGAAATGGGTCCCTTTAAGAGCGACCTGGGTCCCTTTAAGTGCAACGGGGGCCCTTTAAGAGCGATCTGGGGCCCTTTAAGAGTGAAATTGGTCCCTTTAAGAGTGATCTGGGTCCCTTTAAGAGCGAAATAGGTTCCATTAAGAGAGACCTGGGTCCCTTTAAGAGCGACCTGGGTACCTTTAAGAGCGACCTGGGACCCTTTAAGAGTGACCTAGGTACCTTTAAGAGCGACCTGGGTCCCTTTAAGAGCGAAGGGACCCACGTCGCTCTTAAAGTGACCCAGGTCGCTCCTAAAGGGACCCATGTCGCTCTTAAAGGGACGGGAGCCAAGTTGCTCTTAAAGGGATGGGATCCAAGTCGCTCTTAAAGGGACGGCACCCAGGATTAAAGTTAAATGGAAGTCACTGGTAAAGGGGCGCTCTTTTCAAGCACTATGTATTTCCCTGGAAATGCAAATCTAGTTGTACTTTGCAATGACAGGCTGAATTTTTTCATGAAGTACACTGCGAAACCAGAAAAAAATTCTAAGTGTGGTGAAATTGATAAAAAAAACACATTTATTTTATTTAGGGGTTTTTCGTTTTTACACCGTTCGCCCTGGGGTTAAACTGACTTGTTATATATGTTCCTCAAGTTGTTACGATTACGATGATATGTAACATGTATAACTTTCATTGTATCTGAAGGCCTGTAAAAAATTCAAACCATTGTTAACAAATATATGTTCCTAAAAATCGCTCCATTCCCAGGCTTATAGCGCTTTCATCCTTTGGTCTATGGGGCTGTGTCAGGAGTAATTTTTTGCGCCATGAAGTGTTCTTTCTATCGGTACCTTGATTGCGCATATGCGACTTTTTGATCGCTTTTTATTACAATGTTTCTGGATTTGATGCGACCAAAAATGTGCAATTTTGCACTTTGGGATTTTTTTGCGCTTACGCCATTTACCATTTGAGATCGGGAATGTGATAAATTAATAGTTCGGGCGATTATGCACGTGGCGATACCAAACATGTTTGTTTATTTATTTGTTTATTTTTATTTATAACATGGGAAAAGGGGGGTGAATCTGACTTTTATTAGGGGAGGGGGCTTTTTATTAAGAATTTTTACACTTATACACTTATACACTTATACACTTATACTAGAAGCCCCCCTCCCCACTAGAAACCAGGGAAGTGCTGCAGTTAGTAATCGGATGCAGCTGTCAACTTTGACAGCTGCATCCGATTACTCTATTAGCAGGCACGGCGATTGGACCGTGCCCGCTAATAGCTGCGGTCGCGGCCTATGAGCGGCGCCCGAAACCGCGGACCCGCTTTGAACGCGTGGAGGCGGCCCTGGATGTACGGGTATGTCCAAGGTCGCCTAGGGGTTAAAATGCTAAAATAGCAACAGACAATGTAAAGTGCTCACCTCCACAGCACACATATACACAAAAAATACAAAAATAGCCACAGGCCAAATATACACAATGTAGCCTAGATTTTAGCACAATGGCTCACAAAGGAGATCAGCATATACAACTAGATTTGCATTTCCAGGGAAATACATAGTGCTTGAAAAGAGCGCCCCTTTACCAGTGACTTCCAGAGCGCCCCTTTACAAGTGACTTCCAGAGCGCCCCTACCACGTCCGTAGGGGAACAGTGAGCCCTAACTGAACCCAGCCCCTTGTCCCTACCTACTTGGACGTACTGCCCTAGGTGACAGACCCCAACTGGACGGCAGTCCCTATGCTGCTAAGTGCAGGGCCAGACAAGAAGAAAATTCAGCAGTCCAAGTCAAACCAGCAAGGTACGTATAAACCACAAATCAGAACCAAAATCACAGTGAGAAAACAAGCCAGAGGTCAAATCCAAGATAGCAAAACAGTACAAAATCACAATACAAAAGGAATACGGTTTAAATAGGCCAAGGTCAGAAACACTGTCAGGAGCGAGGTACAAAATCAGATAACAAGCCAAAGTCAGGAAACAAGTGCAGAGCTCAGGAACACAGGGAGTCAGAACAAAGACTAATGTTGGTGTAGTCAGGGCCGTATTTGCCATTAGGCACCCGTGGTCCGGTGCCTTTGATGTTGTATCTATTTGCCCCATTGAACGGATTTCGCAAGAAAACACAGACCGCTGGTCCAATTTATGTAAACGTGAGTCGTATTGGATATACAAATTGCAGACATTGATACCTGAAGGTTTAAATGAGTGCATTGAACATATATAGGAACGCATTACCACTTTTGTCCACTAGATGGCATCAAAGCTCTAATATATGACTTCTCGTTTTTAGCTTGAATTTTAATTAAAACTAAAAAATTTTATACACAATCTGTTCCATATCATATATACAGTTGCTATAACCTTGCTAATGTTTCTTACTCACAAAAATTCCCTTTTGAAATGCACCAGAACTTCTACTAGTGACTTTTTCACTTACTACTACACTACTCCAGCTTTCAGGAATACCGTATCTTTACACCAACGTAGCGTGCTCTGACGTGATGACGTCACACACCAGAAGGATCACTCCGTTCCTCCACACCACTGGAGCCCTGTCTATCAGTCCAGGATGGGGGTTATTGTCCTCCAGCACGGTAAGCAATGAATTCTACCAATATATGAACACAATCATGTTCATTTGAACAGACTACGCACTTTAGTGACTACATACACTTTATGATTAGTCTGTACAATCATTTCTGTGCATGGACTAACCTCTTCATTTATGTGGAGATATATGGCTGTTTATTTACTTTATTGATTTACTGGTAAGAACTGGTTATGAATTCATGGACTTATGATTTATGAACTTTTGAACTTCGGAATCTCATGGACTTATGGGCTGATGAACTTTACATATGTTATTTACATAGTGACAACCTGCCATGTGCTTATATTTGTTTACCTCTGTCTGCCATGTGCTTATATTTCTTTACCTCTGTCTGCCATGTGCTTATATTTCTTTACCTCTGTCTGCCATGCGCTTATATTTGTTTACCTCTGTCTGCCATACGCTTATATTTGTTTACCTCTGTCTGCCATGCGCTTATATTTGTTTACCTCTGTCTGCCATGTGCTTATATTTGTTTACCTTTGTCTCAGGACCTTCTGAGGTCACCGACCAGGAAGCCCAATATAATGTCATTAAGATGTGCCTATATATTGCTCATGTAGTGTCTGCTCTGTATGCTTGATAAAGGCCCATGTTAGACAATATAGGGCCGAA
Source organism: Dendropsophus ebraccatus (assembly GCF_027789765.1). Taxonomy (NCBI): domain Eukaryota; kingdom Metazoa; phylum Chordata; class Amphibia; order Anura; family Hylidae; genus Dendropsophus; species Dendropsophus ebraccatus. Next base: position 119,859,609 of record NC_091456.1, read on the forward strand.
ACGCGTTGCAATAAAGAGTATATGTTTACTATGCCATCTACCTCTGGATGATCCCTGGCTGCACCGCTGTGTGCAAATTTGAATACTCCTGCGCTTATTATACCTGGTGTGGATTCGACTCTTGGTCCTGTAATCGGCTGATTACACATCTGCATTTTCTTCTCCCACCGTTGGTGGTGACGTCCCCCAGTACAGCTGCGGAGTACACCCCTTTATGCTGCATATAGAGTTGTGCCTAAATTCTGCACAACCTATCCAGGTGAGTGGACCCCTGTAAGACCCTGCTACCTGTTAGGGTCACGGCGGCGTCCCGTGCTCCGGACCGCCGCCGCACCCTCTCTCCCACATCTGCAGCAGCCGGTGTCCATATGCAGGGACCCGGCGCTGCTGTTGCTTCGGCCCCGGGGGGCGCCTCACCTCACCGCACTCCTGCCCGTCGCTGTGCCGGCCGGCGCACGCGTCCCCGTCTCCTAGGGCGCGCGCGCCGGCTGTCTCAGATTTAAAGGGGCAGTGCGCTCCTAATTGGCTTGAATGTCAATCACTCCCCTATAAGTTCCAGCCCTGCCCCCTTTCAGGTGTTGGAGCCTCTACATGCTTCCCATAGCGTTTGGCCCAGCTCCCTGTTGTTCCTGATTCCTGTCCGCTACCTGGTCCCTAGTTCTTGTTCCTGATTCCTGTCCGCTACCTGGTCCCCAGTCCTTGTTCCTGGTTCCTGCTCCTCTGTCACACTATCGCTCCTGTGTTCAGCCTGTCACCTGCGGCTACGCCTACAGACCTCTGCCAGCACCATCTCCTGCCTACTGCTCCTGCCTTGCCTCGCCTGCTGTCACTAGCAACCAAACCAGGGGTAGCGACCTGGGGGTCGCCTGCCGCAGCAAGCCCATCCCGCCTTGCGGCGGGCTCTGGTGAAAACCAGCGGCCCCTTAGACTCCGCTCCCTGTTTTGTGCCGGTTTTGTCCCGGTTTTGTGCCATCGCTAGTGTCGGCCCAGTGGATCCACTACTCCAGACGTTACACTACCATTCACCTGGTTATCTTTTATTACACGAGGAAGCGCCCCCTGTCCCTTTTTTTCTCTATATCTACAGTACACCCTCCAGGCGGCCATAAAACAAGACATATCGCCCCCGGTCATCTATCTTTTTTTCCCTAATTTCGACCTGCCTGTGTACATATACCGAGACCCCAGATGAATAGGAAGAGAGACTAGAGTGGAAGGATTGTGAAGCCCAAGAGCGAGTAATCCTTGACACAGTATCAGGCGTGCTATGAGATTCCAACAAGCAAACTATCGCTGGGAGATACCTTCTTATTCGGTAAAAAATGGCACACCTTTTAGTCGGGTCCCCCTATCCCCCTCACATTCCATGTTATTATTCTAAGCTCCATTATCTATGTGGATAAAGAGAAAAACAAAACAAAAAAACAACAGACCCTGCAGCGACGGCCCAACCCTCCTCCTCCAAGTCCACCCCCCCATCCCGAACCCCCGAGTAACCCGCTCCACCCAGCCCCCCCCCCCAACCCACTCTGTGACCCATTCCACTTAATGGGTCTTTTAACCTGGCATACCACCCATCACCTGCCGGCACCACTAAACAAAATTATCATGTGTGAGTGCAGGGGTCAACTAACTTATCATGCCTTAAAGCCCTGTGAATCCATCCACTCAGATGCTTCCTCAGTTTTAACAAAGAAGTGGGATTTATCTTGGTATATTACCCTGAGTTTGGCCGGGAACAGCAAGGAGTATTTGACACCGTTGACCTGAAGTCTCTTTTTTTACACCGTAAAAACTAGACCTTTTCTTTTGTGTCTCCATGGCATAGTCAGGATAGGCTGAAATTCTAGATCCCATACATGTCCAGCTTTCATCTTTACCACTTTCCCTTGCGGATCTAAGAATGACCTCTCTGTCCCCTGAGCACATAAGCTTCAGAATGATAGCTCTAGGCCTACCTCCCTGAGGAGGTGCCCTCATTGGGATCCGGTGGGCACGCTCAACACAATAAAATGACGACAGTTTCCCATTGCCCACCGCTTTTCCCAACCACTCCTGGATAAACCTCCCTGTATCTTGGCCCTCAACCCCCTTGGGGAATATGATCAATCGTAGATTTTACCTTCTAGCCCTGTCCTCCATATTAGTCACCTTGTCATTTAGGGTTTTGTTACTGATCAGTAGTTCGTCTAGCTCTTTCCTAATTTTTGCAAGTTCATCTTCTGTAGAAGAAATACGGGACTCTGCTTCAGAACATCTGCCCCTGACTTTCCTTAAGTCTTCCCTAATCAGGGAAACCTCCGCACCCACACCCTCAATCCGAGTAGACAGCCCTTCCACCGAAGAGACACATTTATTAATAGCATCAAAGATGGCTGATAGAGAGGGACCTTCACTTTCACTCATATCTGAGCTACCACTTTGGTCCGCCCTCCTCTCATGGGTGTGGCCAGGGGGATTTTTGCCACCTTTTTTGCTAATTGCTGGGGAGGCAAGGAATTTATCCATCTTCCCAGATCTCTTTGAACTTTCTTTATTGGGACTGACTGCCTTCTTGACTGGCATCTTTTCAGGGCTAGATGTCTCTTCTCCAGAGGAGCACCTCACTACTGATTCTTTGCTTTTACCTTTCCTCTTTCTTACTTTTTCTCCTGCCACCTTTCAGCTTACCCCTTTCCAACAGAAAGTGACAAGCAAAAAACATGCAAGCAGGTGAATATGGTTAATTCACACAAGCACCTAGTAGATTCCAAAGAAGCAACAGACTAAACAGTTCATCGCACTGAGTGTGGAACAAGGGGAAAAAAAGCTCCTCACGCACAGCAACAAAACAGACAGGGCTTAGCTCTTAACTGCAGTCCAGGGCTATGAGCCAAGTCCTTGCTCCATAGATAACTCACTGCTCCAACCCCCAGCCCCTCATCCCCCTCACACATAAGCAGATACAAGCCTGTCTTCAGTTGGTCTGGGCAGCATGGATTCCTTCTGTCATTCCACTCCTCCAGTTCAAATGCTTAGGGTCTGCACAGATGTTGTATAAGTCCCAGGGTCAGCATACACTCGTCTCTTCAGCTAGTCCATACAGCCAAGCATCAGCATGTAGTCAGCATGGACTCCTCTGCAAGGTATCATCAGTGCTCACACATCACAGTAGGGAGCAGCCGCATGGTGCAGGGAGGTGTTGGTGGGAGGAGCACATTCACCTGGCTCCCATCATGCCCCACTCCGAGAAGAGCAACCTTACCACCACAGGCATGCACGTCACTTGGAAGCAAAGCACTTGGTTGAGAGGGAGAGAGCAAACGCAGGATAACCTGAGCTGCCACTGCCTCTTCCCCTGTTTTGTGTACTGGCACTGCAGTCCAAACCACCTACCAGGACACCTCCACATCTTCCTCTGCTTCAACCCCTTTGGGGTCTTTTCCTTCAGCCTCCCCTTCGCCTGCACCATTGTGAGTCTTGTCCCATCAGTTGTCAATATCCCAGGTGTTTATTGCACATGCCCAAGCCTTAAACGGGCACATCTCCAAACTGCTGGCCCTGGAGATGTTGCCGTTTAGGCTTTTGGAGATGCAGGAGGCCGCGCTAAAGCTCATCAGCTTGGGTGATAAGAAGCACAGCGCCTCGGAGGTGATGGACCCCATTTCGCAGCAGAAATGTGGTTGTCGCCACTGCAGCTAGGACCAGGCATGGTCGTGTGTGATAATGGCCATAACCTGGTAGAAGCTCTGGAGCTTGGCTAACTCCAACACATTCCATGCCTTGCTCACATTTTTAATTTGGTAGTGCAACAATTGTTTTCTTTTTTCCCCATTTCCAATTTTTATTAAAAATTTTTATAACAGAAAGAAAAGAGAAAACCAAGTAAAACAAGCTTATGACATGGGTCATATAACAAAAATAAAAATAAAACAGGGGTGGTGTAAAGGGGGAGTTGGATGAGAAAGCAAACCAGGAAAGGGGAAGGGACCTGGGGAAACACATAGTAAAACAAACCAATCATCTTACAATTCGTAAATAGCAGCTTATACAAACCACTGTGTCAGGTAGACTAACAAACGAAGAACCAGAATTTATCAAAAAGGTATTTTGTGGTGTATTTGCCTGGCAAGCAAAAAAGAAAATGGCCAATGATTTAAAAAAAAAAAAAAAGGACTGCCAGAGCCACTGGTGAAAGTGTGCCGCTTGTGGGTACACTTTTGGAAGTCTACCAAAGCCGCTGCTTGCCTCAAAAAATTCCAGCAACGCCTACATTTGCCAAAAAAACGGTTCTTGTGCAACGTGAGCACTGGCTGGAATTCCCCATATTATATACTGTCCAGCATCTGCATATACAGTAATATGGGAAGCTTTGATGGACTACCAGCTACAAAACCCACATGTGCTTCCAATTCAGCTCCCTCAGTTTGTCAACCATGATTGGCCATGGATGGCAGACATATGTGAAGTCTTACGCACATTTGAAAAATCCATCAAGAGGGTCAGCTGAGATGACTCCATAGTCAGCATAACCATCCCACTCCTATGTGTTATGAAAGAATCCCTCATTGCCATAAGGGAGAACGCCTTGCGCACAGAAGAGGCCAGGATAGGAGAAGACTTAAAGGGGTAGTGCGGCGCTAAACAATTATTCACTAAATAACACACATTACAAAGTTATTCAACTTTGTAATGTATGTTATTATAGTGAATGGCCCCCTTCCCCTTGTTTCCCCCCACCCACGCTAGACCCGGAAGTGTAGTGCTCTATACTCACCCGATTCATGTCGACCTTGGCCGCCATCTTGGGGACAATGATGTAATCTTCGGGAGGCCGGCCAAACCGCTCCGACCATCCCTCATGCCGGCCCCCCTCTGCCGCGTCATCAGCTGCTCAGCCGCGATTGGCTGAGCATAACTGTGCTCAGCCAATCGCGGCTGAGCAGCTGATGAAGCCGAGGAAGGGGGGCCGGCAAGAAGGAGGGCTGGTGCGGGGGAAACACGGGGAAGGGGGCCATTCACTAACATAACATACATTACAAAGTTGAATAACTTTGTTAATGTGTGTTATTTAGTGAATAATTGTTTAGCGCTGCACTACTCCTTTAATGGAGCTAGACAGTCAGACCACACTCCTGTCAGCTTCTCAGCACCAATTGTAGGAGGAAGAGGCGGACAAGGACGTGGAGGAGGCTGTCAGCTACACTTGCGAGGGTAGCAGTGAAGTTGGGTACGTCCCAGTGGTTCAGCATAGATGGGGCGAGGAGGGGGTGGAGGAAGAAGAGGAGGAAAGCGAAGTGATGCCGATTCACAGTCTGGCACACATGGCTGACTTCATGTCAGGCTGCTTTTCCCGGGACAAACGTTTTGTCCACATAATAGAGAACAAACATTATTGGATTTTTGCAATCCTCGACCCACAGTATAAAGCTAAGGTCTCCTCTTTTATTCCAGTAGAAGAGAGAAACAATAGATTCTCTGAATACCAAAAGGAACTTCTGCAGAACATGATGGAAATCTTCACACCTAATGTTGCTTGAGGCAGAGAGAAGACTTCATCCCAGAAACTGAGAACATCTAGCAGGTCTACAGCCATCAGGAAAACACTCTCCAAAGAGTGGGACATTTTCATGGCAGCCACTTGGGAAATTTCCACCACTGTGGGGCCAGTTGTGAGCAGGAGGGAAAGTATCTGCAGATGTTGCGGGAGTACCTGGCGGTTCGAACCCTGTCCTCTCTAATCCCTGTGCGCCCTACACTTATTGGGTCTTCAAACTAGACACGTAGCTGGAACTGTCCCTCTATGCCTTGAAGGTGCTGGCCTGTCCTGCCGCCAGCGTTCTCTCAGAGAGGGCATTTAGTGGAGCCGGGGGCATTATCACCAATAAGCACAGCCGTCTGTCAACTGACAGGCTGACGCTTATCAAAATGATCCAAACTTCAAAAACACATCAACCATAGGCACAGGCTTTGTATCCAAAGGGATATATTTATTTCATCCCAGAAACTGAGAACATCTAGCAGGTCTACAGCCATCAGGAAAACACTCTCCAAAGAGTGGGACATTTTCATGGCAGCCACTTGGGAAACTTCCACCACTGTGGGGCCAGTTGTGAGCAGGAGGGAAAGTATCTGCAGATGTTGCGGGGGTACCTGGCGGTTCGTAACCCTGTCCTCTCTAATCCCTGTGCGCCCTACACTTATCGGGTCTTCAAACTAGACACGTAGCTGGAACTGTCTCTCTATGCCTTGAAGGTGCTGGCCTGTCCTGCCGCCAGCCTTCTCTCAGAGAGGGCATTTAGTGGAGCCGGGGGCATTATCACCAATAAGCACAGCCGTCTGTCAACCGACAGGCTGACGCTTATTAAAATGATCCAAACTTCAAAAACACCTCAACCATAGGCACAGGGCTTTGTATCCAAAGGGATATATTTATTTCATAGTCCAATAATTATAAACGTGTTTTCAAGGCACACGGCCTCTTCCTCAGATAAGAATGGACAAAACTAGACAAACGGCATAAAACACTCCATGAATAAACAGGCATGTAGCCAAAAATACAGGCTGACTCACGTGTATTTAGAAGTTAGAGTGGAAGAAAATCTAGGTTCCAGTGACCACCAGTGTCTATGGTTTGACGTACAAACTGACTACGTCCAATCCAATACTACAACAAGAGTATTGGATTTTAGGAAGACAGATTTTAATAAAATGGGGGAGTATTTAGATAAAGAATTAAGAGGGTGGGATAAAACATCAGGGGCGAGCACTCAGTGGGCAGAATTAAAAAATGTCATATTAAAGGCAACTAGACTATATGTACGAGAAGTTAGCAAAAGTAAAAGGAAGAAGAATCCATTATGGTTTACTAGAGAGGTTAAGGCCATTGTAAAAGGAAAAAAGGCAGCGTATAGGAAGTATAAGGAGACTGGGAATGAAGCTGACAGAGAGACGTACAAAAGTATACAGAAGGAGGCAAAGCAGATTATAAATGCTGCTAAAGCCTCAAAAGAAGAGGAAATGGCAAAATCTGTTACTGCGGGGAATAAAACCTTCTTCAGATATATAAGTGACAGGAAGAAGAAGAAGAATGGCTGCAGCATTACTAAAATAAGTAATGGGGAGAATACGTTTATTGATGGAGATAAGGCGGTCGCTGACTATTTGAATAGTTACTTCTGCTCAGTGTTTTCAGAAGGCGGCCTTCACAATCACAGGATGGTTGGACACAACATTGCCTCCAGCTATATGGGTTCGGCTCCAGTATTTTCAGAGGCTGAAGTTGCAGAGGAACTTGCCCGTTTAAAGCTGAATAAGGCGATGGGTCCAGATGAGATCCATCCCAGGGTTCTTAAAGAACTCAGATCTGTGATTGCTGCCCCCCTGACAGATCTGTATAACCAATCCCTGCTAACAGGAGATGTCCCCGATGATTGGAGAACAGCCAATGTTATACCAATCCACAAGAAGGGGAATAGAGAAGAGCCCAGTAACTACAGGCCAGTGAGCCTGACATCTGTAGTAGTGAAAATGATGGAAACTCTTCTAAAAAAGAAGATAATGGATCACCTAAGAATCAACAATTTGATGGATCCAAACCAGCATGGCTTTACTGAGGGCCGATCATGTCAGACTAATCTCATTGATTTCTTTGATTATGCCACAAAAGTGCTGGATGAAGGTGGTGCTGTGGATATCGCCTATCTAGACTTCAGCAAAGCTTTTGATACAGTTCCCCATAAAGAGCTGATAGAGAAGTTGGAGAAAATTGGACTAAATCCCTGGATAGTTCAGTGGATTTGTGGTTGGCTGAAGGAGAGATATCAGAGGGTTGTTGTTAATGGTGTATATTCTGAGCAGAGGCTGGTTACAAGTGGTGTGCCACAAGGGTCTGTTCTGGGTCCCATTCTTTTTAATATGTTTGTAAGTGACATAGGAGAAGGGTTGATAGGTAAAGTTTGTCTGTTTGCTGACGACACAAAAGTGTGCAATAGGGTGGATATTCCTGGAGGTGTCAGTAATATGGAAAATGATTTAGCTTTGCTAGATACGTGGTCCAAACAGTGGAAATTGAAGTTCAACGTTTCCAAATGTAAAATAATGCACTTGGGGAGGAGGAATCCTCTATCCGAGTATCTCATCGGCAGTACTGTGTTGCAAAAGACTTCAGAAGAGAAGGATTTAGGGGTAATGATTTCTGAAAGCCTTAAAATGAGTCACCAGTGCAACCAGGCGGTGGGGAAAGCAAATCGTATGCTGGGGTGTATAGCTAGAGGTATAACCAGTAGGAAGAGGGAGATTGTGATCCCGCTGTATAGAGCTCTGGTGAGGCCACATCTGGAATACTGTGTCCAGTTCTGGAGACCTCACCTAAAAAAGGACATTGATAAAATAGAACGGGTCCAAAGACGAGCTACAAAAATGGTGGAGGGTGTGAGGCATAAACCATATCAGGAAAGACTTAAGGATTTGAATCTGTATAGTCTGGAGGAAAGACGGGAAAGGGGGGACATGATTGAAACCTTTAAGTATGTTAAGGGACTAAATAAGGTTCAAGAGGGGAGTGTTTTTAGTAAAAAACTGAGCTCAAGAACAAGAGGACACAGTGAGAGGTTAGTTGGGGGAAAGATCAGAAGCAATGTAAGAAAATATTATTTTACTGAAAGAGTAGTAGATACCTGGAACAAACTTCCAGCAGAGGTGGTTGGTAAATCTACAATAACAGAATTTAAACACGCCTGGGATAGACATATATCTATCCTAAGATAATAAGGAAGAAAATACTAAAAGGGCGGACTAGATGGACCCAGTGGTCTTTTTCTGCCGACAATCTTCTATGTTTCTATGTTTCTATGTATTAGTTATAACAACATATAGAGAGAGATTTATCAAACATATTGTAAAGTAAAACTGGCTCAGTTGCCCCTAGCAACCAATCAGATTTCACCTTTCATTTTCAAAAGAGTCTTTGAGGAATAAAACATGAAATCTGATTGGTTGCTAGGGGCAACTGAGCCGGTTTCACTTTACACCATGATTGATAAATCTCCCACATAGAATATACAAAGAAAAGTAAACTTACAGTTAGTAGTGTGTGAGACCTAGCATGCTGCCCACACCTCTATCTGCAGTAGCAAGACCGTGTAGGACCTTTGTCATGTTGGTAATGCACATGCTCACTGGGTCATTGTCGTGGTAACAACCCGATGCCAAAGGTCCTTCTACACTCAGCAGGAGATGTATTGCTACATAGCAAATTTTGTTAAGCTATGTATGTGCTGTTTTAATGGAAACATGAAATAAACATATAATGAAAATATAAACTGTACGACCTATGTATACGAACAGAAATATAGAGATGGCTAAACCGCCGGCCCCAGGCAGACATACGGCTCCGATAAGTGGACTGGCATGTATGTCTGGGTGTCAGCATGCAGGCACCCACCAAAGAGTAAAAAATATATCAACACATACAAATAAATAAAAACAATTTGGGAGATTTATCAAACATGGTGTAAAGTGAAACTGGCCCAGTTGCCCCCTAGAAATCAGATTCCACCTTTCATTCCTCACAGACTTGTAAAACACAATAGTGGAATTTGAACATGCCTGGGGTAAAAATATATCTACCCGAAGATAATAAGTAAGGAGTTACCAAGTGGTTAGATGGACCAAGTGTTTTTTATCTGCTGACAATCTTCAAGGTTTCTATGCACCTGGCTTCTGTTTAGCCATGCAGGGTCTCCTCCTGTTCTTCGCTCTGCAGCAGAGCTGTAACGCACATGTACGCACTGTAACGCACTGTAAAACCAAAGCCCTGCTGCTAAGAGCAGCGTCATGTGACAGCAAGCATAAAACAGCTTACCTGCATTCACAAGAGCAATTAGCAGGGCCAGTGGATCCTCACTCTGTAAATCAGAGCACTGCTCTAAAGCGCTCATTAGGAGCGGCTGCAGTTAAATGTGTTTTGTGCAGCACCTGGTGACTGAATGGGGCCCCTGACCGAAGCCTGATGCCAGCTATGCAGTCTCTGCCTGTGGGCGGCTCGGACTTGTGTCCCTTCTGGGAGGGGCCTAGTTTAGCTCGGGTTCCCAGGCCCAGTCTAGCTTGGAGGGCCAGTCTGAACCTGGTCACCACATTTTAAAGATCATAAAAGAGAGCACTTACCTGACATCATATCCCGATGATTGAGTACGCCTTCTGTGAGAAAGAGACGAACAGTTTATGCACAAGTGTAGACAATGTTGTATGTTAAATGACATGCTAAAAAATAAAATAAAACTGTGTACCAAATGAGGGCTTGTTTTCTGCATGACCAATTGTAATTTGTAATGACAACCTTCACATTATCATAAAATATACTCCAAAACACACACAAAAAAAAAGGTTTTAAAAATTTTGGGGTTCAGTCTTTACACAATTCACTGTGTGGTAAAATAGGCGTTACCTATATTCCTTATTTTGTCACTATTACAATACTCAATTTGCACATATTTTACTATGCTGAAAAAAAGAAAAACCTTATGAAAAAAATAAATAAAAAATAAAATATTCACCATTTTCTTCCCCCCTATAACTTTCTTACTCGTCTGTGTATGAAACTGTATTCTGCTAGCCCTCCCCGTACAAAGGAATCTTTAGAATGCCCAAGTTTTCCTGTGTTCTCTATGGGGAGGGGTACACCACAAAGAGAGCTCTCTTACTGCAGCTTATCCCCCTCTGAACCCCTATCATCATCGACATAATCTGTTGTTGGTTGTTCTCGACAGCCCCATACACCACTGTGAGTGGTTTGGTCAACATACTGTAAGTAAACCTGAGCCAGCTAAAACTGGTACAGTGTGTTTAGTCTAAGTTTTATTTATCTGCCTTACTATATGCTACTTACTATTTCCCCAGTTTTATTGCTTGAGCAAAGAGCAACCTTTCAAGGAAGCATAGAAGATTGTTTACATAAAACTGCCTCACACACAAAAGCCTACTCACCGATAACGGGGGTGTTCCGAGGTTTCAGACGGAGAGCGTTCTGGAATGGACAGAGAGGTGGAAGACAGAGTAGTGGCAATTGAAGCCGTAGTGGCCTCTTCAAATGATGGAGGTGTGCAGGGAAGCAAGTCTGCACGACCTACAGGAATATAAAATGAAAAAAGCAATGACTACAAGATACTGAAAATGTAATCCAACAAATGTTAACCCTTAGGGGACACAGCCAGTTTTCATTTTTGCGTTTTCGTTTTTCCCTCCTCGTGTATATAAGGCCATAGCGCCTGCATTTTTCCACCTAGAGACCCAAGTGAGCCCTTATTTTTTGCGCAACTAATTGTACTTTGCTATGGCAGATGTAATTTTTGCCTAAAATGTGCCGGGAAACCAGAAAAAAATTCAAAGTGTGGTGAAATTGAAAAAAAAAACGCATTTCTTTTATTTGGGGGAAATGTGTTTTTACGCCATTCACCCTGGGGTAAAACTGACTTGTTATGCATGTTCCTCAAGTTGTTACGATTAAAACGATATGTAACATGTATAACTTATATTGTATCTGATGGCCTGTAAAAAATTCAAACCGTTGTTAACAAATATACGTCACTTAAAATGGCTCCATTCCCAGGCTTATAGCGCTTTTATCCTTTGGTCTATGGGTCTGTGTGAGGTGTCATTTTTTGCGCCATGATGTGATCTTTCTATCGGTACCTTGATTGCGCATATATGACTTTTTGATCGCTTTTTATTACAATTATTCTGGATTTGATGCGACAGAGATTGCGCAATTTTGCACTTTGGGATTTTTTTGCGCTGACGCCGTTTACCGTGTGAGATCAGGAATGTGATTAATTAATAGTTTGGGCGATTACGTACGCGGCGATAGCAAACATGTTTGTTTATTAATTAATTAATTTATTTTTATTTATAAAATGGGGAAAGGGGGGTGATTCAGACTTTTATTAGGGGAGGGGGTTTTGTGTTATTAAAAATACATTTTTCTTTTACTTTACACATATACTAGAAGCCCCCCTGGGGGACTTCTAGTATATGTACTCTGATCTCTCATAGAGATCCATGCAGTATAGTTATACTGCATGAATCCATGAGATCGGTGTTCTATTACTTTTGGCTGCTGCAGCCAAAAGCAATAGAATGCCGAGCCGGGATCAGCGCCATTACGGAGCAGACCCCGGCCCGGGATGGATGCAGGGATCGCCCCCCCCGCAATCGCGCCGCAGGGGGGGCGATCCCCCCACTAGACCACCAGGTATGAATAAAAGCAAGTATTTAGAAGCAGCTGTCAACTTTGACAGCTGCTTCTAAGTACTTAATTAGCGGGCACGGCGATCGGACCGTGCCCGCTAATAGCCGCGAGCCCGGGCTACACGTGGCACCCGGGATCGCGGCAGTTCAGAGGGTGGTCGCCGCGCGACCCCCCTCTGAACTCCCATAGCGGCACGAGGACGTTCAATAACGTCCTGGTGCAGCTATGGGTTAAACACTGCACATGATAACATTAAATTCCTCACCACCAATTATTTTTTACAGAGGTGATAATTAAGGATGGTCCGAACCTGCCGAGGTTCAGGTTCGTATGAACCCGAACGCTCGGCATCAGATTCACGCTGTCTGCCCACTCCGTGCAGCGGGTGCATACAGCGGGAGGACCGTCTGGAAAACTGGGTACAGCCTATGGCTGTATCCCAGTTTTCCAGGCTGACCTTCCGCTGTATCCACCCTCTCCACGGAGCGGGCAGACAGCGGGAATCATTGCCGAGAGTTCGGGTTTGTACGAACCCGAACCTCGGCCAGTTCGGACCATCCCTAGTGATAATCCTAATTTGCTACTCAATCACCTCCTACTTGCTACTCAATCTCCTATCTATATATCTGTCTATCTTCTATCTCCTGTCTATCTATCTATAGCAGGATAGTGAAGCGGCACTGGAGTTCAGGTAGGCAGGTGCCAGCGGATGAGCGTCGACCACAGCTCACGGTATATATAATCAGGAAAGTCCACGGCACACTTAGGATCAAAGTTCAACGGTGATTTATTGTATCATAACAACAGCAATCCAAGTGACACAACGTTTCTACGGCTTCACGCCGTCTCACACTTGAAAATGACGGCGTGAAGCCGTAGAAACGTCGTGTCACTTGGATTGCTGTTTGTTATGATACAATAAATCACCGTTGAACTTTGATCCTAAGTGTGCCGTGGACTTTCCTGATTCTATCTATCTATCTATCTATCTATCTATCTATCTATCTATCTATCTATCTCCTATCTATCTATCTATCTATCTATCTAATCTCCTTCCTCTTCTACCTATCTAGAGTATACAGCAGAACAACCACACAGGTGTCCAGGTTGCCAGTAGGAATGATCTCAGCTGTGGTCCAGTAGCTGCAGTTTCCCACAATACTTCCAGTTCCAGTGATAGATGTGTGCTTTTATTCCACAGCAAAGTAACAGGTGCAGCACAGCAGTACAAAAAGTCAGATGCAACATTTCAGCGCTCTCCAACGCTGTTTTTGAGCATGCTTGTAAAAGGCTTTGGAGATTGCTAAAATTTTGTATTTATGAAATGTTTGCATCGAATTTTATTTTTATGCCACATTAACAAGGAGCAAAACTGGTGGAATTCTCTGCCACGAAATCTCACCAGCCTCCGTGTCATAATGGGAGTCTATGGGAGACTCGTGCGCCTCCTCTCTTCGCACAGAAGAATGAACATGTTCATTCTTCAGCGTGGAGAGAAGAGGCTCGCGAGCCTCCCATAGACTCCCATTATGACACAGAGGCTGGTGAGATTCAGGAATTCTGCCAGTTTTTCCCCATGTGAACGGAGCCTTATCGGGCCATATCGCCCAGCCCTAAAAACAGCACTGGGAAAAGTTGGCTACTATATAGGGCACCATTGGGGGGGTAAATACTATATGCGTTGCTTTTTCTGTGCCGCACATTTGACACAATGGATGCAGGGAGAATTGTATATGGTGGTGGGGTGGGGTTGGCTGGTGGGGTGGGGTGCGCCCACATCCGAATTTACCAGAAATGAAGATCATCCGGCCGGTACTGGAGTACCAGCTAGGATGATCTTCAGTAACATCGGCCGTTCTGTGACCCGGCCGGGTCACAGAACAGACGGTGTTATACGTCATGTGAACATGGCCTAAGGCTAGATTCAAACTCGCATTGGACTTTGTTCAGTATCTCCACTACATACACCATTTGGTGCCACAAAACAGAGCCAGATGTGTTAAACAATGGGGTCCACTGGGTCTCCTCCAGTGTTGATTTATTCCACAGGCTTGCAGGATATTTTGTCCACTTAGAGTCTTCAAAATAAAAGGTACTTAAAACAGCTCTGACACAAGTGTGAACCTAGCCTTATTGATGTTCATATATACGTGTTTGTTTAATGTGAATAAACTCACAATTCATGAGACACATCTGCATTATTTCTTGGTGGTTAGGGGATCTCATGCATAGCATCCTACATAAATACTGCCATGAACAGTTCCATTGATACGTTGTAAAAAATGAAGAAAACAAAATGCTGGAATAAAAAATAACTGATTACACTTACCAGCAGGGCTGGGCCATATGGCTAACAATTTATGTCTAAATTTCTTTTCTTTTAAAATTACATGTATAGTATTTTTAAATAGATTTGCATTTCCAGGAAAATACATAGTGCTTGAAAAGAGCACCCCTTTACCAGTGACTTTCTTTTAAGAGAAACTTTAGCCCAGGGTACCGTCCCTTTAAGAGAAACTTTAACCCTGGGTGCCATCCCTTTAATAGCGACCGGGGTCCCGTCCCTTTCAGAGCGACTTGGGTCCCGTCCCTTTAAGAGCGACCTGGGTCCCATCCCTTTTAAGAGCGACTTGTGTCCCTTTAAGGCTGCATTCCCACGTTCTGTGATCCTGACGGATCACGGACGTGGAATGCATGTACCGGAGTCCCCCCGCGGCCGGACAGCATCTGTAATTAGATGCTGGGAGTGGGGGAGACTGTATTCATAAGCGCCGCGCTGTAGTAACAGCACCGCGCGGCTGATTCATTACAGCGCGGCGCTTATGAATACAGTCTCTCCCGCTCCCAGCATCAAATTACAGATGCTGTCCGGCCGCGGGGGGACTCCGGTACATGCATTCCTCGTCTGTGATCCGTCAGGATCACGGAACGTGGGAATGCAGCCTAAGAGCGACTTGGGTCCCTAAAGAGTGACTTAGATCCCTTTAAGAGCAACCTGGGTCCCTTAAAGAGACCCAGGTCGCTCGTAAAGGGACCCAGGTCGCTCTTAAAGGGACCCATTTCGCTCTTAAAGGGTCCCATTTTGCTCTTAAAGGGACCCATTTCGCTCTTAAAGGGACCCAGGGACTCTCAAAGGGACCCAGGTCGCTCTCAAAGGGACCCAGGTCGCTCTCAAACAGACCCAAGTCGCTCTAGCGACATGGGTCCCGTACCTTTTGGAGCGACTTGGGTCCCTTTAACCCCTTAGTGACCGCCGATACGGCTTTCTACGGCGGTCACTAATGGGCCTTATTCTGCTGCCATCAGCTTTTTACGGCGATGGCAGAGAATAAGATTGCGGGGCCGGGACGGCCCCCACCCCAACCCCTCAGCTACCTCCGGCCCCCCCGCTTACCGTTATTAACGTTATAGCGGCGGCCGTCGGTAAAGAGGATTACTGGTGCTGCCGCCGCCTTTCATCTCCCCCCGCCGTGAATCTACGGCGGGGGGAGATGAAATAAGTGTATATCAGACCCCAGATCAGACCCCCCCTAGTGCCCCGATAACTAACCCCCCTCCCCCGGCGGCCATCATTTCCAAGATGGCCGCCGCCATCGCTGTGAACCGACTAACGTCGGTTAACAGCGATGAAAGAGTTAAAATGAATGAAAGCCCCATGCTCTCCACCACCGGAGGTAGCGGAGAGCATGGGGCAGTCATCGGGGACCCCCCTGTGGGGTCCCGGTACAAGCGATCAGCGGTATATACTATATACCGCTGATCGCTTGTACCATGTGCTCCCGGCACTTTTTATCCCCTGTCACCATAAATGATTGGTGACAGGGGATAAAAAGTGATGTCCCCCCACCCCCCAAGTCGCCCCCCACCCCCCCTGTCACCCACGTCCCCCAGTCACCTCCCCTTCCCCATATACTCACCGGAACCCACGGAGCTCCTTCCTCCTCGACGTCCTGGCTGGTTATGAAGTGCGCATGCGCTCCACAACCAGCCAAGCTCTGAAAATTTAAAGTGACAGAGACCAATTTGGTCTCTGTCACTGAACTATGATTACTGTGATAGAAAATATCACAGTAATCATAGTAATACAGTGAAAATGAATATGTAAAGTACAAAAAGTGACAAACATACAAAAAAATAAAACACACACTTTTTATTATAGTAATAATTGCAGTTTACTCCCAAATTACCCCTAACCCCTCCCCAGATTACCCGTAACCACCGCACGTTGCCCGTAACCACCGCACGTTGCCCGTAACCACCGCACGTTGCCCGTAACCACCGCAAATTGCCAGTGATCCCCTCCAAATTGCCCGTAACAACCCCAAATTACATGTACCCACCCCAGATTACCTATAAGCACTTCAGTTTATCAGTAACAATCCCAGATTGTCTGTAACCCTTCCAGGTTGCACATAACCCCCCCAGGTTCCCCGTAATCACGGCAAATTACATGTAACCCCCCCAGATTGCACGTAACCACCGCGCGTTGCCTCTGACCACGCCACGATGCCTCTGCCCACGCCACGATGCCTCTGCCCACGCCACGATGCCTCTGACCACGCCACGATGCCTCTGACCACGCCACGATGCCTCTGACCACCGCACGTCGCCTCTGACCACCGCACGTCGCCTCTGACCACCACACGTCGCCTCTGACCACCACACGTCGCCTCTGACCACCCCAAATTGCCAATGACCCCCTCCAGATTGCGGTGCCCATGTCAGATTACAGGTACCCACCCCAGATTGCCTATAAGAACTTCAGTTTATCCGTAACCACCCCACGTTGCCCGTATCCACCCCAGATTGTCTGTAAGCACTGCAGGTTGCGCGTAACCACCCCACGTTGCCCGTATCCACCCCAGATTGTCTGTAAGCACTGCAGGTTGCCTGTAACCAGCCCACGTTGCCTGTAACCACCCCAGATTGTCTGTAAGCATTGCAGGTTGCCCGTAACCACCCCACGTTTCCCGTAACCATCCCAGATTGTCTGTAAGCACAGCAGGTTGCCCGTAACCAGCCCACGTTGCCCGTTACCAGCCCACGTTGCCTGTAACCAGCCCACGTTGCCTGTAACCAGCCCACGTTGCCTGTAACCAGCCCACGTTGCCGTAACCACAGCAGGTTGCCCGTGACCACCACACGTTGCCCATAACCACCACACGTTGCCCGTAACCACCCCGCGTTGCCTGTAACCACCCCACGTTGCCTGTAACCACAGCAGGTTGCCCGTGACCACCCCATGTTGTCCGTAACCACCCCAGATTACCTGTAATTACCTCAGGTTGCCCATAACCACCCCACATTACCTGTAATCTCATTTTTTTTATTTTATTTTAGTAACTGCACTATTCTAA
Organism: Dendropsophus ebraccatus; assembly: GCF_027789765.1. NCBI lineage: Eukaryota > Metazoa > Chordata > Amphibia > Anura > Hylidae > Dendropsophus > Dendropsophus ebraccatus. Next base: position 119,877,192 of record NC_091456.1, read on the forward strand.
TAACCATTACTAGCTGCGGTTTTGCTCCTGTAAATTGGCGCTCCTTCCCTTCTGAGCCCTGCTGTGTGCCCATACAGTGGTTTATACCCACATATGATGTACCGTTTTACTCAGGAGAACCTGCGTTACAGATTTTGGGGTACGTTTTCTCTCCTGTTCCTCGTCAAATTGAGAAATTTCAAACTAAACCAACATATTATTGGAAAAATTCGAGTTTTTCATTTTTACTGGCCAATTTTGAATACTTTCCTCTAATACCTGTGGGGTAAAAATGGTCACCACACCCCAAGATGAATTCTTTGAGGGGTGCTCTTTCCAAAATGTGGTGACTTTTGGGGGGAATCTATTCTGCTGACACTACAGGGGCTCAGCAAACGCACCTGGCGCTCAGAAACTTCTTCAGAAAAATCTGCACTAAAAATGCTAATTGGCGCTCCTTCCCTTCTGAACCCGGCTGTGTGCCCATGCAGTGGTTTATGCCCACATATGGGGTACTGTTCTACTCAGGAGAACCTGCTTTACATATATTGGGGTGACATTTCTCTCCTGTTCCTCGTGAAATTGAGAAATTTCAAACTAAAGGAACATATTATTGGAAAAATTCGAGTTTTTCATTTTTACTGTCTACTTTTGAATACTTTCCTCAAATACCTGTGGGGTCAAAATGCTCACCACACCCCAAAATAAATTCTATGAGGGGTGTACTTTCCAAAATGGGGTGACTTATTGGGAGATTTTACTCTGCGGACACTACAGGGGCTCTGCAAACGCACCTGGCACTCGGAAACTTCTTCAGCAAAATCTGCATTGAAAAAGCTAATTGGCGCTCCTTCCCTTTTGAGCCCTCCTGTGTGCCCATACAGTGGTTTACGCCCACATATGGGGTACCATTGTACTCAGGAGAACCTGCGTTACAAATTTTGTGGTACTTTTTTCCTCTTGTTCCTCGTGAAATTGAGAAATTTCAAACTAAAAGAACATAATATTGGAAAAATTTGAGTTTTTCATTTTTACTGTCTACTTTTGAATACTTTCCTCTAATACCTGTGGGGTCAAAATGGTCACCACACACCAAGATGAATACTTTGAGGGGTGCACTTTCCAAAATGGAGTGACTTATGGCGAGATTTTACTCCGCTGGCACTACAGGGGCACTGCAAACGCACCTGGCGCTCGGAAACTTCTGCAGCAAAATCTGCATTGAAAAAGCTAATTGGCGCTCCTTCCCTTCTGAGCCCTCCTGTGTGCCCATACAGTGGTTTATGCCCACATATGGGGTACCATTGTACTCAGGAGAACCTGCGTTACAAATTTTGGGGTACTTTTTTCCTCTTGTTCCTCGTGAAATTGAGAAATTTCAAACTAAACGAACATATTATTGGAAGAATTCGAGTTTTTCATTTTTACTGTCTTCTTTTGAATACTTTCCTGTAATACCTGTGGGGTCAAAATGGTCACCACACACCAAGATGAATTCTTTGAGGGGTGTACTTTCCAAAATGGGGTGACTTATGGGGGTTTTTCTCTCTGCTGACACTACAGGGGCTCTGCAAATGCACCTGGCACTCAGAAACTTCTTCAGCAAAATTTGCATTGGAAAAGCTAATTGGCGCTCCCTTCCTTCTGAGCCCCGCTGTGTGCCCATACAGTGGTTTACGCCCACATATGGGGTACCGTTGTACTCAAGAGAACCTGCATTACAAATTTTGTGGTGCTTTTTGTCTCATATTTCTTTTGAAAATGAGAAACTTTAATCTAAACGTATATATTATTGGAAAATTTAAATTTTCAATTTTTTTACTGCCTAATTGTGAATACTTTCCTCCAGCCCCTATAGGGTTAAAATGCTCATTATACCCCTAGATTAATTCTTTAAGGTGTGTAGTTTCCAAAATGGGGTCACTTATGGGGGTTTTCAGGATACCAGACTTCTAAATCCATTTAAAAAAAGAACTGGTCCCTAAAAAAATCAGTTTCACGAAAATGTGATAATTTGCTGATAAATTTCTAAGCCCCATAACACCCTAAAAAAGTAAAATATGTTTACTAAATTATGCCAGAATAAAGAAGACATATTGGTAATGTGACTTAGTAACTAATTTATGTGCTACGACTTTCTTTTTTTAGAAGCAGAGAATTTCAAAGTTCATAAAATGCAAATTTTTTTTATTTTTCATGATATTTTGATGTTTTTCACAAAAAACACACAAAGTAGTGACCAAATTTTGCCACTAACATAAAGTGCCATATGTCACGAAAAAACAATCTCAGAATCGCTAGCATACGTTAAAGCATCACTGAGCTATAAGAGCATAAAGTGAGACAGGTCAGATTTTGAAAAATTCGCCTGGTCATTAAGGCCAAAACTAGCTGCAGCACGAAGGGGTTAAGAGGAACATGCGTCCCGTCCCTTTAAGAGTGACATGGCTCCCATCCCTTTAAGAGCGACTTGGGTCCCTTTAAGAGCGCCTCTTCTACTTATAATGGTAAAGATCATTGCTTGGTTACCATGACAATCTTACTCATGTCAGGGAGACAAAATAGTTAAGGACCTTCCATATATTACCTCTTCTATTGGCCAATAGTGGACATGTGACTGTGGATGTTGTGAGACATTGCCTGACAAGACCTTAGAGTTCCTATTGGCTGCTATATTTCAGCTATTTGCATATGTGCTGTGATTGGCTGTCAGTGGTTAGAGTGTGGCCATTATTTCCAACGAAAAATAGATAGCACACCTCACACCGCTGAGGGCTTCGAAACGCAGTTTGAACGGAGTCTGTGCGCAAAGCGGTTCGGGCTGTATTACGCGTTGAAAAATGGCTGGAAGAAGAAGAAGAAACGGAAGAAGAAGAAGAATATGGAATATGTGTCAGAATACACTAAGGGGGGACATTTATGAAAGTAACGCCCAAGGCGTACGCGGGGCAGAAGGCGCAGATTCGCCCCTTCTTCCTGATGTAGCCTGCCGTATCCCTTTCTCACCTCATAGGAGGGCGGGGGAGTGTTGCGGTAGGACGTGGAGGAAGCGTGGCATCCTCCCATGCCTCATTTATCATGATTTACACCTGGGAGCAGGTGTAGATTTGTTGCGCCTCTTAGTGAATTCGGCCGCGGGGGGAGGGGCTTAATTTAAGACCGGCGTACAAGAACGCCAGTCTGGATAAATCCCCCCCCCAAGTGAACAGTACATCCTATTCATGTTTTGTTTTTTTTTAGGAGAATTACCAACATAAAACCTTGGTCAGCCCCACTTGGGGTATGTTTACATTAAAAAAGGGCTGTGTGTGAAGGGGGGGATACGTTAGCATAACAACAGAAAGTTATTTTATTGTATAATGTAGTACAGGGTTCCTCACCCTAAGGTACGCATACCACAGGGAGTAAACGGGAGGCATCAGAGGAAAAAAAGGGTGAGGAGGTAAGTTTGGAAAATCCAGTTAGGGCTGGGCAGTTAGAGCACCTCTCGGTTCCTCTCACACTGAGCTGACAGTGCAGTGTGTAGTGAAGTTAGAAACAGCTCTGTGTTGTTTAAGTGTTTCATTTTTTTGAGCAATGCAGCATCATTCAATCGACTGTAGTGGGTGCAGTTGCATCATTATCTGTACCACAGGCCGTGCTTCCCCATCAGTGAGGTGACCAATGACCTCTGCACCGCCTGCTCGCGTCCTCCCTCCACCTCATCATCCCTGTACAGCATCCTCTAGCTCCTTCCATACCTACCTGTGCCCCTGCTGGTTCCCAAATAAGTAAGCCTGTCTTCGTCCTCTCTCCTCTGTCTTTCAGCCTATCTTTATCTATCTGTCTATCTGCTCCTTGTTATATCTATCTCCAACTTCTTCTATCTCATATCTATCTATCTATCTATCTATCTATCTTATATAACAGCAAGTCCAACAGCACTCGAGAATTTGAAAAGCAAAACTTGGTGATTTATTCCATTAGAAAAAAAGCAAAACAGCACATGTGTCAGTACAGTATATGCCATCCTCAGGCATATAGGCCTTTGAAGCATTGCACATACCCGCACATGCTGTGCTGTTTTGCTTTTTTCTAATGGAATAAATAACCATATTTTGCTTTTCAAATTCTGGAGTGCTGTTGGACTTCTGTTGGGGTTTGGAATCCTGATTGGGGTTTTCCAGCTGGCACCCTAAGCTGTTCTGTGTGCTGCTATCTATCTGTGTTTGCGCTATCTATCTCCGACTTCTCTTATCTACAGTGGTTTGCAATAAATTTGAATATCACCAAAAAGTTGTTTTTTTTTTATCAGTAATTCAATTCAAAAAGTGACCTCATATATTCTATAGAGTAATCACATACAGAGTGAAATTTTTCAAGCATTTATTTCTCTTAAAGTTGATGATTATGGATTACAGCCATGAAAAACCCAAAAGTCAGTATTTCATAAAATTAGAATAATTAACCCAAAACACCTGCAGTGGCTTCCTAAGTGTTATAAAAGGTCTCAGTCTGGTTCAGTATGCAACACAATTATGGGAAAGACTGCTGACTTGACAGTTGTCCAGAAGGCAGTTATTCACACACTCCACAAGGAGGGTAAGCCACAAAAGTTCATTGCTAAAGAAGCTGGCTGTTCTCAGAGTGCTGTATCAAAGCATATTAATGGGAAGTTGAGTGGAAGGAAAAGTGTGGTAGAAAAAGGAGCACAAGCATCCAGGAGAACCGCAGTCTTAACAGGATTGTAAAGAAAATGCCATTTAAAAATTTGGGAGAGATTCACAAAGAGTTGACTGCTGCTGGAGTCAGTGCTTCAAAAGCCACCACATACAGACGTCTGCAGGACATGAGCTACAAGTGTTGCAGTCAAGCCACTCCTGACCAAGAAACAGCACCAGAAGTGTCTTATTTGGGCCAAGGAAAAGAAGAACTGGACTGTTGATGAGTGTTCCAAGGTGCTGATTTCAGGTAAAAGTAAATTTTGCATTTCATTTGAAAATCAAGGTCCCAGAGTCTGGAGGAAGAGTGGAGAGGCACACAATCCAAGCTGCTTGAGGTCTAGTGTGAAGTTTCCTCAATCAGTGATGGTTTGGGGAGCCATGTCATCTGCTGGTGTAGGTTCACTATGTTTCATCAACACCAAAGTCAACGCTGCCGTCTACCAGGAAATTTTAGAGCACTTCATGCTTTCCTGTGCTGAAAAGATGTTTGGAGATGGAATTTTCATCTTCCAGCAGGATTTGGCACCTGTCCACACTGCCAAAAGTACCAAACTCGCCAGACCTAAACCCCATAGAGAATTTATTGGGTATGTCAAGACACCAGACCCAACAATGCATACGAGCTGAAGGCCGCTATCAGAGCAACCTGGGCTTCAATAATAACTCTGCAGTGCCATCAGCTGATCGCCTCCATGCCGCATTGATGCAGTCATTCATGCAAAAGGTGCCCCGACCAAGTTTTGAGGGCATTTACTGTACAGACTTTTCATTTGGTCGACATTTCTGTGTTAAAAAAACATATTTTTTTTCGGTTGGTTTTATTTAATATTCTAATTTTCTGAAATACTGACTTTTGGGTTTTTCTTGGCTGTAATCCATAATCATTAACTTTAACAGAAATAAACGCTTGAAAAAGTTCACTCTGTATGTAATGACTCTATAGAATATATGAGGTAAAGAGCCTCTTAGACATACCCTCTCTATTATGTATCAATTACTACTTGCCTCACCCGATGAACCTATCCCTGACTTTATTGTTAAATGGGAGGCGGATTTAAAGATTAACTTTACTGCGGAACAACGCAAGCGTATCTTTTGCCTTGCTCATAAGTCATCAATCAGCTCCAGATTTCAGGAGACAGGATAAACTGCTGTCGCGCTGGTACAGAGTTCCAGCAAAGCTCCATGCCCTGATACCGACAATTGATCCGTTGTGCTGGAGATGTGGGCTGCTGAGCGTACACTGATGCACATGCTGTATTCTGGGACTGCCCTATACTTTCTGTTGGTGAGGCCTGAGGACTGGAATTGAGAAGCACTGTTCTAAGAGACACCCTGCTCCGCAGGGATCGCGGCCCTCCTCGGACTGATTTCTGCCCCCCACCCCCTCCTTACTCTGTCCTATTCTGTCTTATTTTATTTGTTTATGGCCCAATCTATTTATACTTTATCTTATTTATTTTATTTTTCTTCCTATTTATTTATTATTTTTTTCTTATCTCTCCTCTGCCTTTACTTTCCCTTCCGTGGGAAACTTCTATCTTTGTTCTTTACTCAGGCTCTGGATCTCGTTACTAGGGCTTTTTCCTTTTGCACTGTTTATAACATATTGAAAATTGTTGTATGTTGGGCGAAAGGGTTGTAACTTCTTCCCCAAGCGGCTGACTTTACCTTGGAACATAAGGAGTGATTTTGACTCTTTCATATGTTGCTGTATTCACTCTTTGCCTGTATTGTCATTTATCCCTGTCTGGTGTTGGAGTTGTTTCTGATGTTTTTGCCTGACATCAAATTAAATAAAGAATTTAAAAAAAAAAAAAAAGAATATATGAGGTCACTTTTTGAATTGAATTACTGGAAAAAAATAAATAAGTTTTTGTTGATAATCTAATTTATTGCAAACCACTGTATCTACCTCCAACTTCTCCTATTTAGCTCTCGAATTAAAGTAATAAACGTGTGCTTTTATTCCATTTCGCAGCAAAGTAACAGGCGCAGCACAGCAATACAAAAAGTCAGCATGCTTGAAAAAAAAGAGGAGGAGATCACTGAAATGTTGCATATGATTTAATTTTTTAGGCCATATTGCCCAGCCCTAGGGGGCAGTAATGAGAGAAGTTGGCTACTATATAGGGTACTACCGGGGGGGGACCACTATTTTAGGATTGCCTACTGCATGAGAGAATCAATGGGGTTGAGGGTGTAACTTCTATATGGACCAGTGTTAGGGTTGGTTCACACTACGGAATCCGCAAGGATAAGTTCCAGTAGATTTCGTGGCTCGTACCCGTTCATGGCGGCGTGCCTATCCGCTCGTGCCATAGACACCATTCTATGGCCGGGCAAATTCCGCCTTCTGCCAAAAGAACTTACATGTCTATTCTTTCGGTGGACAGCGGAATCAGCCCGGCCATAAAATGGTGTCTATGGAGCCGGCGAGGACTTGTCGGCGTGGATTCCGTAGTGTGAACTTGCCCTTAAGGGGTACTGTTAAAGGGTTTTCAAAGATAAAATAACTTATCGACAGAATAGGGGATAAGTAAGTGATCGCCGGGGGTCCGACCTCCGTACCCCCTGGCAATCTCTGTATTGCCCCACAGATCCTTTGTTTTGAATAGGGAACTGTACATCACCAGACGCTCTATTCATTCCAATGGAGCTGTTGGAAAAAGCTGTAGTGCTGTACTCTGCTCTCTCCAGCAGCACTATAGTGATTGGCTGTCTTCGGTGTCTCTGTTAGTGATTGACTGAATTGCCTGCCGCTTCAGACACCAGATCTGAAGTTCCGCCGGCCAACATACAGTCTGCTAAACAGTGTGCTGGACAGATCATAACATAAATCAGTTGGCTGTGTGTGGGGGGCAGCCTGCCCCTTCAGAGACCAGCTCTGAAGTTCAGCTGACCACTGTGGACATTGGGCAGAAAACGTAGATACCAGGGAGCTGGCAGAGGCACCAGGGAGCATAGAGAAGTATGTATGTACTTTATTATTTTATTTACAGGTTCAACAGTCATCAGAGCATCACTATTATACTTACCAATGCGCAGATTTTAGGTTAGGACCAAAAGACACAATCAGCCGATGATCATTGTCATCGGCTGATCATTGTCTTTATTACATAGAGCGATAATCTGCCGAACAGCCCTGATTCGGCAGATTATCGCTCCCCATAATAGAGCCCTTATATGTGTGTCAGCAGATTCTGTGGAGAGGTGTTGTGTCCAAAAGAAGTCATCATGACAGTCTGGGCTAAGCGGGGAAGACAACGAAAGAGGAAGCGTCTGATGAGAGAAGACGTCACCTCTGAGTGCCTGAATGATGGAGTCACTGTCCTCTCTCTTGACATCTGTTATCGGAAATATTTTTGTCCCCATAAGATAATAGTTAGCATCTTAAGTTAGACCTCCGTGTTGTTCTTTTCCTCTGTTATTCCTCCTAGAAATGTAAGACAACAGGCCTGGTCTACATGGAGACTTTTACTGACATATATTATAACACTTCTCTAGGTATGCCAGGCCTGACTGTCATCTGGGTCAATATTAATGTAGCGGGTTGCACACCAGTAGCAGAGTGGATAAATGATTGCTATGTTCTAATTAATATCCACAAGTTTGCTTGAAAAAAATTGAATGAGTCTTTTGTGCTGCAGGTGCATAAAGTGCTTGTTTATTTTACAAAGATTCATTTAGCTTCACACATCATAACACAATCTTTAGTCGGATGTTTCGGGGGTTATCTACACCTTTGTCAAGGGGTCTGTGTTCCGGCGATCCGGGTCGCAAGATGGCATCTGGGTATCACCAATCTTCTGCTCAATATGTGGTGAGGTGGTTGGTGTTGGTGTCAGCTCAGCCAGTGATGTTATAGTCGTGACGTCAATGCTCGTCCGACACACAGGTGTGATGTTGATACCTGCTTATTTGTGTAGATGGCTGTGTTTCCCAAATGGTCGGTAACCTGATGGGTTGTAGTGAGTCCCTTGGGCTCTTGTCACGGTAGTCCTGAGTTGCAAGTGACCCGCCCGGACTATCGGTACTGCCACTCACAAAAAAGGGAAAAATAACCCAAGGTGTACGGTGCTGTATGTATAGGTGCTGGTGCATAAAGAATATTCCCAGCAGTATAAAAATACAAAAGCTTTACTGTTAAGTCCTTCCATATAACAATACACGTTTCACAGAATAGATAAATCTTCACACAGATTTTTAGTGCTTGAACTTGTTATGCTTGAGGAAGTGCTTGAGAGTAGCAAGAGAGAAGAGAGGTAGTTGTAGTGGTGCATGAAGAGTAGAGTATAGGAGTTGGCCAGAGGAGCCCCAATTCAATGTAGCTGTGTACTCTGCCGGAACCTGAAGATATACTTTGTAGTGAAGTGTTTACTTGTATTTGTGTATAGACGTTGGTCTGACCACTTTCTGCCCTACAGTTGTAAGCTACTCGTCCTGTCAGGGTAATACAAGCCCCAGTCGTGGTTATCTGGGTGTAGCTAAGTGTCTGGGGGTGTTCCAGTTACCTGCACTGCACGATAGGGTAGGTAGGCATTAAGTACTGGCTGCTTTGTCCTATCGAGGTTAGTTCCTCTTGTGCTCAGGATACTGCCCTGCTCTGTGTAGATGCGTTCTCAGCGTGGGTTAAGGTGTTCCTTGATGACCTCTCCCTTAAAAGTGCTTAGCACTGCATGGTAGTAATTGTGAAAGAACTGGTTGTTTCTTGCTGTATCTATACACTGTGGTGTCTAAACTAGACTGGCTCCATTGTCCCAGACAGGGGTCCTGGCATCAGCCAAGCCTTGGCTTAACTACAGCAGGAACAGTAGTTTTTGCGTCTTCCCTCTCTGAGAATCTGGTAGGAACTTAACTGCACTTCCTCCACCATGTAACTCCTTCTACAGGGGCCTACAGTGTGCCGCGCTCTGAGTGGTGGAGACAAGTGTGTGCAGGAGAAAGGAAAAAAAAGAGATAGGCTGAGAAGAAAAGAGCACCTCCTATTGGTCAGTAATAAACACATGGTACAACAGAAACATCAACCCAATGCTGACCCCAGCTGTGCAACACACAGACATAAAGAAAGCACTGACACCTATTGGCAAAACCCTAGAATACCTCATCACCACTTTATGTATAATCTGATTTTATTGGCAACCATGCAAAATAACAGATACACATTAAATCACATGCAATAAACTGCGACCTGCAAGTCGCATGGTGTCAGGTTTTCTAATATAATAAAAGAATACAAATAGAAGCAGCTATCAGTTATAGCATAATGCTGCTAGAGGTGCCCAAGGCACCAAACAGAACCACCAGCAAAAAGTAACATTGATGGATATGCAGGTTGGAAGAAAAAGGGAAAAGAAAGACAAAAGAAAAGAAAGAGGAAAAAAGGGAAACAAAGATGAAGAGAAGATCAGAGGGAGAGAGGGGGATGGCAGGGGGAGGAAAATGGCTACCACAGTCAGATAGGCTCGCCAACCCCAGAAACACAGAATCTCCGGATGTCAGAAGTTAGCGGATAAGAGCAAGGAACTCCTCTGAATCCATGAACAAGCGCCAAGGAAAACAAATTTTTTCTAATTTGTCAGATCGATCATGGGCCTCAGCCACTAACTCTTCCATTCTGCCAAGGTCTCTAAGCTCACTCATCCATTCTGCCAGGGTAGGTACAAGGGGAGTCTTCCAGTGCCGGGGGATGACCATGCGGGCAGCAGTCATGAAGTGTCGCAAGAGTCCCTTTTTGGAGAGAGAACCCGGTAGTTTAGATAACAAAGTCAGTTGGGGAGAGTTGACGACGATCTGTCCAGAATACGCAGTGTAGATTCCCAAGACTTTGTCCCAGAAGTCACGGATCCCCGGGCAAGCCCACCAGATGTGCAACATATCACCAGCTTCCGTCAGGCACCGCCAACAGTGGTCAGAGGCCTCAGGGAACATTTTATGCAAGGTGACCGGGCAGTAATACCACCTCGAGATAATTTTATAGTTCTTTTCCTTAGCTTTAGCAGCCATGGAAATGCCGTGGGTTAGTTCGCATATCGTCTGGACTGTGAGTCAAGAGAGGTGTTGAGGTCTGCTTCCCATTTATCAAAGAAATAAGCTCTGTCAGGGTTAGCGATACTGACCAAGATCTGATAGATAACCGAGATACAATGCGGAATGGCAGATGTGGAGACAACTAGGTTGTCGAAGTCAGTGAGTGCCGGGTTGTAAGTGTCCCGTGGGAAGAGGGCCCTAATGAAAGAGACCAACTGACTATGTTCCAGCCAGGACAGCCGACCTCTTGCAGACTGGGCTTGAAGAGAAGCCAAGGAAGAAACTGTCCTGCCCGTCATGCAGTCACGTATTCTAGGACAGGCAGATCGGTCCCATAGCAGGAACGTGTGTGTCTGCCATCCGGGCTGGAATTTCGGATTCTGGAGAATAGGGGAGAGCGGCCCAGGGGTAACAGACAACCTCCGTTTAGCAACCCATCTATCCCAGACACAAAGCGTATGAGACATCAGAAAAGGGAGACCTGGGAAAACCTGACGGTCCTCAGGAAGTATCCAGGGGAGGACAGAGGGGTCAACCGGCACAGGGAAAACATCAGGTCCACCCATCTCTTCAGACCTCTGCTGTGTACCCAGTCCAGGACCCCACGCAGAACCGCCGCCTCATGGTAAGAACGCAAATCAGGGAGACCCATGCCACCCAGGGATCTGGACTGTGTGAGAGTTGAGTATTTGATCCGTGGTCGGCTCTTGCCCCAGATAAATTTTGAGATGGCACGGCGTAGGGTCCTGAAAAAGGCCACCGGCACGACAATGGGTACAGTCTGGAAGATGTACAGCAGTTTTGGAAGGACATCCATTTTTACAATAGCCATCCGTCCAAACCAGGAAGCTGGTTTCAAGAAGTAAGAGGTCATTTCTGACAAGACCCTATTCAGCAGGGGAGTATAATTCAAGGCAAAGAGAGAGCTAAGAGCGGAAGGGACTCTAACACCTAGATACTCAATAAAGTCCGCATGCCATTGAAAAGGAAAGGAGGCTCTGACCACACCAAATGTCTCCTGTGGGATTCAAATGTTGAGACCCTCAGTTTTAGACAGGTTGACCTTAAAGTTACTAAGGTCACCAAACCGCTGAAATTCCTGGAGAATGGAGGGAAGGGAAGTGATAGGAGAGGATATATATAGAAGCAGGTCATCCGCATAGAGTGCCAATTTGTGGTGGTCCTGCCCAAACACTGCCCCCTTGATTGTGGGATTTTGCCGTAGGGCCACAGCCAGGTGTTCCATTGTGAGAATATAAAGCGTGGGAGACAAGGGACAACCTTGGCGTGTACCATTGTGAATCGTAAATGAGCTAGAGAGTATGCCATTGGCCCGAACACGGGCTGACGGGCAGGAATACAACGCCATGATCTTATCTACAAAATGCGGACCAAGTCCCACCCCTGCCAGGACCGACCGCAGGAACCCCCAATGCACTCTATCGAAAGCCTTTTCAGCGTCAACAGAGAGTAAGCACAGAGGGGATCCCGAACGGCCAGCCCACGACAGCAGCGAAAGTGTCCGAAGGGTATTGTCCCTTGCCTCCCTGCCCGGGACGAAACCAACCTGGTCGTCATGGATGATTTGGGGGATAAGGAGACTCAGACGAGTTGCCAGCACCTTAGCGTAGAGTTTGAGATCACAGTTGATAAGGGAAATAGGGCGGTAATTTTTGCAGTATTTGGGGTCCTTACCAGGCTTGGGCAGGACCACCACATGTGCCTCCAAGGATTGGCGAGGGAAGGGACAGGAAACAGAAACGTCATTAAAGCACTCAGTCATAAACGGAACTAACAATTCCTTAAATATTTTGAAAAATCCGGCAGTAAAGCCATCAGGCCCCGGGCTCTTACCCCCTTTAGTATTAGTGATGGCTGCCCGAAACTCATCTTCCGTGAGGGGAGCTTCCAATTCTTCAGCCGACTCCGCAGGAACGGTAGGTAATGCTGTGTCTAGCAGATAAGCGGACACCCTAGTCTCCATTTCCTCCATTGACAGCTCCGAGAAACGGCCCTTAGTATTATAGAGAGAGGAGAAATAGGAGCGAAAAAGAGCTGTGATTTCTTTGGGATTATGTACCTCCTTGCCTTGGTGATCGAGGAGACTAGGGATGTGCGTAACCCGCGTTCTCGGATGAATCAAGCGGGCCAAAGCTCTGCCGCTCTTATTGGCATGTTCACAGAGAAAGCTACAATACCATTCCTGCTGAGAGGAGGAAGACTGAGCAAGAGTATCTTTTAGTTGTTCCCTAGCCAGGGTCAGTGCAGTCCAGTTCTCATCAGTGGCATTTCGTTTATGGGCTGTGGAAAGTGCCTCAACCCGACCTAGCAACGCTACAATTTTTGCGCTCCTCTCTCTCTTAAGCCGAGCCCCATGCTGGATCAGGGTCCCCCTAACAACACACTTAAGAGCCTCCCATTGTAGAGGTAAGGGGGTGTCATCAGAAGCATGATCTCGCAAGAAGTCCTGTATTGTCTGTGACACAGCTGCTTTGCATGCCACATCCCGAAGAAGTGACTCATTCAGTCTCCACGACCATTCCCTGGGTACCAACCCCGGCAATTGCAAGGACAAAAAGATAGGGGAATGATCCGACCACAGGGCAGTGCCTATGCTGGCCGCAGGGCTCAGAGTCAACGCAAACTGCGCCACAAAAAACGTGTCCAGTCTACAATATGTGCGATGTGCATCAGAATAATGGGTAAAATCCTTATCCTTAGGATGAAGGATTCTCCAAACATCAACTAGGTTATGTAGACTAAGGGTCGACCTTGCCAACGCGTACTCAGAGCGCGGCACGGCGGTCCTGCCGGAGGAGGTACTCATCACCACTTTAAACTGGGAGTAGAGGCTTTTTGACAGGCAATCTTGTCAGTGATGATTGAACAGGGTTGAAGGGAATGGTAACACCCAATCATCAATTTATACATAGATTTCCAGGAGGAATAACAGGGGGACAGCATAATACAGAGGCAGGGAGGAAAGATGCCCCTGAATTATGAAAGTAGTTTAAGATGAACCTATTTTAAGGCTCTCTTTTTCCTGAAGAACTTAATAGTTTACAGGGAAAATATTTTTTACCTTAAGGGTGCCTTCACACCTACCGGATCTGGTACCATTCACGCCTATGATAGCACATTAGCGGGACCGGAGCCGGGATCCTCACTGCAGCCGCGCCACCGAGCAGGTACTTTATGCTCTTGGCGGCGGGCTGCAGGATGCGGCCGGGGATGCGGGCTGCTGGATGCGGCGGGGGATGGGGGGATGCGGCCGGAGATGGGGGATGCGGCCGAGGATGGGCTAATGCGGCGGCGGGGCTGCTGACAGCGAGGGGTTAAAACACATATTCACATATTCATATTGACATTACTTGAGCATTAACCCCTTCCCCCAATATGACGTCCAGGGACGTCATGAAGAGCAGTGCCAGAACGCATCATGACGTCCCTGGACGTCATGCTTTCCTGCCTCCCCCCTCTGTCCCTAGTTGAGATCGAGCAGCAGGAGGAGGCTGTGTCACACAGCCTCCTCCTGCTGCCACTGCCCAGAGAGGAGCCGCGCTCCCCCCAAGCAGTTAACCCCATAGACGCCGCGGTCTGTGCGACCGCAGCGTCTATGGGGAGAAATGCTCCCCCTGCCGATCGGGTGCCTGGGAGGAGGCTGCGGCACATGCTGCTGCGCTTCCCCCAGGCACCCCTTCTCTGCTGTTGAGCCCCCCCGTGTGGCCGCCCCCTCCCCGCGTGGTCGCCCCCTCCCCATGTTTCCCCATCCTCAGCCGGCCCCTCCTGCCGATCGGGTGCCTGGGGGGAGGCTACGGCACATGCTGCTGTGCTCCCCCAGGCTCCCCTTCTCTGCTGTAGAGCCCCCCAGTGTGGCCGCCCCCTCCCCGTGCTAACCCCCCCCCTCCCCTGGCTCCCTCTGCAATCTCTCTCCCCCCCCCGACCGTAGCCGCGCGAGCATATATATATATATAAAATAAATATATATATATATATATATATATATATACATAATAAATACATATATATATATAATAAATACACACATTCCGCATCCCCCCTTTAAAAATGATCCCCTATAAATAAGATACACATATTTGGTATCGCTGCATCCGTAATGACCCCGTCTATTAACCCGTTACATTAATTATTCCACCCGATTAACGCTATAAAAAAAATAAATAAAAAACTAACAAAAATGACAATTTATTGTTAATCCCGCCCCCTAAATAATTAAGGAAAAACCACATGTCAAAAAGTCACATGTACCCAAAAGGTGTACCACTAAAAACGTCAGCTTATGCCGCCAAAAAAAAGCCCTCACATAACGCCATTGGTGAAAAAATTTAAATGTTACCACTCTTACAATATGCAAGACACAAACAGTATTTATAGTATAAATGCCATAAACTATAACAAAAGCTATATAACATGGATATCACTGTAATCGTACAGACCTGATGAATAATGATAACATGTCATATGTGACGTATAGTAAAGGGCGTACAAAAAAAATGATGAAAAACATCTGCTAAATTGTGTTTTTTATTCATACCACCTCATAAAAAAATAATTAAAAAATGATCAGGGTATCACATGTCCCCCAGAATGGTACCGATGGAAATGTCAACTTGTCTTACACAAATATTTTGGCACCGCAAGTCCTCTGACATGGTATAATGGCTAAAAAAACCTCTGAAATAAAAAAGAACCCCAAAATTCCCCAGGTCTCTGTCATGTCTGCGGCCTGTGGTTGAGTCAGGTGACGCACTGCGGCCACATATGGGGGATTTCTAGAAACATTGGAATATGGGGAATAAATAGCGAGTGGTATTTCTCGGTTAGTATTTGCTGTGTAAGAGGAAAAAAATGGATTAAAATGGAATATCTGCCAAAAAAATGAAAATGTTAAATTTCCCCTTCAACTTGCTTAAATTTCTGCGAAACACCTAAAGGGTTAATACACTTATAAAATGTTACTTTGAATACTTTGAGGGGTGCAGTTTTTATAGTAGAGAGATTTATGGGGGTAACTACCATACAGGCCCCACAAATCCACTTCAGAACTGAACTGGTCCCTAATTAAATCAGAATTTGAAATTTTCCTGAAAATTTGAAAAATCGCTGCAAAATTTCGAAGCCCTCTAACATCCTAACAAGTAAAAGAACGTTCACCAAATGAGGTCACCATAAAGCAGACATGTTGTAGATGTTGCAGTAGTAATTAGTTCATGTGGCATGACTATCTTTCTTATGAAAAGAGAGTTTTGAATATACAGAAACATACGTTTTTCAAATTTTTGCCCAAATGTTGTGTTTTTTACAAAAACCTACTGAGTGTATCAACCAAAGTATACCACTAAAATAAAGAGGAATATGTCACGAAAACACAATCTCAGAATAACCGCAATAGTTAAAAGCATCACAGAGTTACCACTTCATAAAGAGAGACAGGTCAGATTTGAAAAATAGGCCCTGGTCATTAAGGCCAAAACAGGCTGAGGAGGCAAGTGGTTAATACTGAGATATGCATGTACTTAAAATGATTACAAAATGAGAGAAGCTGTCAAAAAATTAGGAAAAATAGAAAAAATGTACAAATAAAAACCAAGTGGTTATGACACAGCTCTCAGTGGGGTTAGTGGAACAGAGTCCCCACGTGTTCCGTCCTCAAGACTTCATCAGGGTTATTATTTGTACATTTTTTCTTTTTTTCCCTAATTTTTTGGCAGCTTCTTTCATTTTGTGATCATTTTGAGTACATGCATATTTTTTCATTTGATCTTGACCTTTGGGTATTTAGTAGTGAATATGTTGGATTTGGCATTATTGTTTGCTTTTATGGTTATAACTTTATTTCTATATGCAGCTCCCAGTACATCTGGAATAGGATGGGGTGTGGCTGCACACTGAGCCTTACCATGTTCTGTGCTGGATATGTGTGTTGTAGGTTTTAAGTGTTTTTAAATGTTTGTATTAAGCAGCTGTACTTAATAAAATTGATCTTGTAATTTCTTGTAATTGCTTAGTGTGCAGCCTTTTATTCCTAGCTTGTTTCTCATGTTTTGTTTCTCATGTTGTGTAGTTTGAGCTAGGGGTTAGCACCCAGTAGTTTGCAATTGAAGTGGTGCCCACAGATGTTTTGTGTATAACTTAATACAGTAGACATACCTTGCTACTGGGGCCAATTTATCTGACTACAGGGGCATACTTGGTTGCATGGGGCATTTCTGTCTAAAGGGGGCATATCTGGCTGCAAGAAGCATTGCATCTAGCTACAATGGGCATATTTGGTTACAAGGCGCATTAATATTGTGGAAGGGGCATTATAAATGGCTACAGGGGGCATTGTTTAAGCCCACAGAGGCTACTATTATCTGGCTACAGGTGGCATTATTTCTGACTACAGGGGGCATTGTTACTGAGGAAGGGGACATAATTATTTGGCATTACTTGAGCATTAATACTGAGACTTCGAGATCAGTGACATTTTTATTGTGTGTGTGTGTGTAATCTGATCTGGGAATCAACTTCCAACAGATCGCAACCAGCATCTGGAACATCTCATCACATGAGGGGTACTGTACTTGGCTTGAAAAGATGCAGCATACTTGCATGGTCCTTAGTAGATTCTGTTAAAGGGTACCTGTAATATAGTGTTATCACTAATAGTACTGACTTTAGCGTGTTTTTGCATGCTTCACCCCTGACAGGAAGTAGAAAAGCGAAGGACTACAAACTGAGTAATGCTTACAGCTCCTCAGGATCTCCCTTTCTTTGCAAACAACACATCATCTTTAGTATCACAAGTCCCAGTCCCCTCCTGCCTACATCACTATGGGAGTTTCATTGCAGTACTGTTGCGGTACTGCAGCGGCTTCACAGAAATAATGCAGTACTGCAATGAAAATCACTCACTGTACAATTCCACTATTTTACCTCAATTACCGCAATTTGCAGAAAAAAGCAGGAAAATATAACCAAAAATGCAATAAAAACACTATTGGTGAATACAGTCTTAGCAAGAGTGAAGGGTAATTACATGATGCTGCCTTAGGCTGTGTTAACACATTGCAGTTTCATTAAGGTATGGCATCATGACTTCCGGTTCCGGCGCGGCTATGTAAATAGGTGAGAATCGGAGCTCCCGCCCGGTACCAGCCTGTACCTCTCCAAAACTGTCCGGTGGATGACAGACTGCACGCCCTCTAGCCCCAGGGAGCCCCCGGGAGTCACCATGGACAAATTCGTCCAGAAAGGGGCCCCGAAACAGTCTGGCACGGCGCCAAAAGTGCATACCTCTGAGCTGCAGCACGCCGGACCCAAGATGGCGCCCGCAACAGGAGAGGGAGGAGGAGACACAGCTGACATGGAGACAAGCTCTGTGCAGCCGCAGCAGCAGCAGCACCAGGTCAGGCAGCATGACACACACAGCTCCCAGCCTCCGGCCATACAGCCCCTAACCACTACTCCCCCATCAGTCACACCAGCTGGGCCAGCATTTGACTACAAGCAAATGGCCGCTGAAATGATGAAACTAATGTCCCCTGAGGTGCAAAAATCAGTGGAACAGACTATCAGATCCACATTACAACAGATCCAGTCTGAGCTCAAAGATCATGCCACACAAATCACCTCATTAGAATCCAGAGTATCCTTTCTAGAAGACGAAAACAAGGAGACTCAGGATCGCTTGCAGCTAGTGGAAGATGAGTTATCCAGAGTTAATGACAAGCTTGAGGATTTGGAAAAATCGGTCGCGGCGCAACAACTTGCAACTGGTAGGGGTGAGCGAGAGGGTCCTACCATCTGAATTACAGACTTTTAGCGAAAAAGACCTACCTAAGGCAATGGGACTGCAACATCTCTGTAGAGTAGAGAGAGCACACAGATTGGGCCCTCCACTTGACACACGCAACCAATCAGAGTCATCCAATCTCCCTCAGAGACCGCGCCAAGTTATCTTTTAGCTTCTCGATTACAATGATAAACTTGAACTTTTACGCGCATTTCACAAACGCAAGGAGCCGCTTACATTCCATCGCGCAAAAATTCTATTGTTCGAGGATTTCTCTGCGGAGGTAACAAAAAAAAAAAGACGGGCCTTCAGCTCTATTTGTTCTTCCCTCTACAAGGCTAACAGACGCTTCCAGTTGCAGTATCCAGCCATTCTGCGGATCTTTCACAGTGATGGTTCCTATTCATCATATACTTCCCCCGAAGCAGCAGCTGAGGCACTGAACCTGCCAAAGACTTAATCGCAGTCCGAAGCTACCAGTGGTCGCCGTGGAGGTAGAAATCGTTCCTTGTCACCAATGGAAGCAAGGCTGTATAGGATCAGTGCTGCACACCTCTGCCTTAAATTGTAAAGCCGGTGCTCAGTGGTAACTGGGTTCTTCAACCATAAGTCTTGTATAGGAGAAAACCACGGCACTCGATGTTGCAAGAATAAGAGAGGGTTTTTATTTAGCAAATAGATACAAGGTATTTACTCCGACCGTACATAAGGAATGCAAGAGATGAGACCAATAACATATAGTGCGACGTTTCGGTCCGCTATGGACCTTCCTCAGGCAATGGGGTCTCTGTAAAGAACAAATATGCGGTAAGTCAGTACAGCTAGTATATAGTAATACTTGGGGTAAAACCACAGTATCTAAGGTGTAGGGCATACAACACAAAATAACAAATAAAAAATTCCATATCCAAATGGTAAGCTGGAGGACTATATACATATATACATATATACAAATGCAGACAAAGGGAGGCTGAAGACTACGTAGGGGACAGCTAGGTATAAGATTCGTCCCGCCCCCGGACATGACGCAGTACGGCTACTGCCGCCATGTGACCAGTCTACCCCAGTGTCACATGACTCCACCTCTTCCGCCCCGCACATGACGTCTATGCCACGTGACTCGCTCGTACGCGGTCATGTGATCTCGCCCGCCTCCATTTAGCCCGTCTGGCGGTGCCCCACACACACTCCACCGACCCTTCTCCCTGCATATAGCACATGAGGTAAGAATGAGGCTCCATATTCTACCATGTTTTTGCACTCCAGATATCGCTTCTCCTTACAGCCCAGTATGCTTCTGTGCTTTTTCCTCTTCCTGAGTACTTTTCTCCTTTGTTGTCTCCTTTTCCCCTCTCCACCCCCCTACCCCCTCCTCCGTGGTCATCATTTCCTTTTCGTACTTGCATGCCTCTACTCCTCTCTACAGACTGCATGTCCTAGAATTGGCCACCAGATGGCACCATATAACCATTATGTATAGCCAGCCCACTAATCTTATACCTAGCTGTCCCCTACGTAGTCTTCAGCCTCCCTTTGTCTGCATTTGTATATATGTATATAGTCCTCCAGCTTACCATGTGGATATGGAATTTTTTATTTGTTATTTTGTGTTGTATGCCCTACACCTTAGATACTGTGGTTTTACCCCAAGTATTACTATATACTAGCTGTACTGACTTACCGCATATTTGTTCTTTATAGAGACCCCATTGCCTGAGGAAGGTCCATAGCGGACCGAAACGTCGCACTATATGTTATTGGTCTCATCTCTTGCATTCCTTATGTACGGTCGGAGTAAATACCTTGTATCTATTTGCTAAATAAAAACCCTCTCTTATTCTTGCAACATCGAGTGCCGTGGTTTTCTCCTATACAAGACCAATGGAAGCAAGACACAGTTCCCCTGCCCATAACAGATCTTCGCAGGGGAAGCATGCAGAGCGCAGAAGACGTTCCTCTGGTCGATTTGCTGACGGAGCTCGATCTCCCAAGCCGGATTGAAAACTGGACTATCTCCTCATTGGACACGTAACGTAGACTTTTGTCAGGCAACTACAGTACAGCTGGTCATTATGAGCAAAGCATCTCTGTGCTCCTTATCTCAATAAGGAACACAGACAGGAAAGTTTATAGAACCAACCTAGCAGGGCGCTGTCAATGTTCCATTATAAGTTATGTTAACACCTTTGTTTACAGGTTATTCCCCCTCTCCATTATTGCATTTTGAGATGTATTGCGATATTGTAAGGTGCGATTACCTACTTTACCCTTAACTCAGGTATAACTGTTCTGATATATGATAGCACAGGCTCCAGTCACACCATAATAGTTATACATTCATGGAGACTGAGTTTTCTATAGTTCATTCTCCCAATTCACTACTAGTGGGCCTTGCCTCCTGATCTTCTCGTCGAGGCTGGGGAAGGGACTCCGATGTATTACGTAGCCGAAAAAAGAAAGTCCTCTACCCACGTGACGGGAGTGATTGTAAGGCCATCTCCACACTTGTTATGGGTTATTGTTTGGTAACCCGATTTATCGGGACCCAATTGTTTATTGTTTTTTTTTGTTCTCATGTTCATTTCATGGCAAACCTTTCAACTACTACAGCATGTGACTTCATTATATATATCTGGTATATACTCAGGGAAACAGAACCGATTCATAACAACCACTCTAGACTCACTGATTCCTTAC
Source organism: Dendropsophus ebraccatus (assembly GCF_027789765.1). Taxonomy (NCBI): domain Eukaryota; kingdom Metazoa; phylum Chordata; class Amphibia; order Anura; family Hylidae; genus Dendropsophus; species Dendropsophus ebraccatus. Next base: position 119,898,399 of record NC_091456.1, read on the forward strand.
TTACTTGCCTGTGGCTCTTCTCCCGTCTTAAATTATTTTCATGGTAGACACCATCAAAATAATTTCGTGGAAGGGGCTTCGTTCGCCACATAAACGGGTCAAATTACTCCGCCACTTAAAGAAAATGCGTCCTGACGTTGTATTGCTTCAGGAAACGCACCTAGTCGCGGCCACTGCACTGTACTTGTTATTTCGACAGCCCAAGTACATAACCTTACATTTATCAACATTAACTTCATTTGCTATTTATCTGCCCAAGCCTCCAGCAAATCCCTCTGTATTATAATATTCTCCTCTGTGGTGATTACTTTATCCAGTTTAGTATCATCTGAAAAAAATGATTCTACACCGTAGCCCCACTACAAGGCCAATAATAAACATATTAAAAATAGGTGGACCCAATACTGAGCCCTGCGATAACCCTTTAGTACCTGTCACCTAACCACCCTCTGTTTCCTATCACTTAGCCATTTACATATATTTTCTCTTACTCCCAGCATCCTCAATTTAGACCAACCTTTCATGCAGCACAGTAGCGAATGCATTTAAAAAGGTCTAGACTATAACTGACCTCCTTGGAGAAGCTGATCAGATTAGTCTGACAGGACCGATCGCTCATGGTGTTGTGCTATAAGATTATTTTCATTAAAGAGGTTATCCAGTTTTCTCCCTTTCTGTTCCTTTCTTTTTATTTTCCAAATATTTTTATTTGATTTTTATAAGTAATAAAGCAAAGAACTACAAGGTGCCATGCAAGGCATAATCATTGTGTCGTATACAAAACAAAAATATGAAGAACCGTTGCTGGTAAAGGGACTGTAACAGAAGAGAACGAGATATATGATGAGATACTCAAGAGCACAGAGTGAATATTATGACATACAGTGGGAGATACCCATACCACCACAGAACAGAGGAGCTTAAGAGTAAACAGAGTGGCAAAGGGTAAAAATCTTCATAGAAGCTGTAAGGCCCCCAAGGTTCCCTTCAGCGACTCCGTACAATACCATTTTGTGAATTAGAATGGTTTAACAATGTCGTGAATTGCGTGCAAATCATAGTGTTTCAAAATAAAGGGTCTCCACTTCTGGAAGAATTTCTTAGTACCAGAATCTTTATGCCTCTCCGTATCTATCTTATCAATCCCAAAAAAGAGTTTTTTCTGTGCCACTACCAAATCAAGGTCAGGTACAGTAGGCAATAGCCAATTGGTGAACAAACACCGTAAAGCAACCAGCAAAGTGATGTGCACCAACTGTGGTATTGCCCTGGTATCCGATGCAGATTTGGGGGGTCTCAATTGATGAAATAGGAGTGCTTTCAGGGCCAAGTCAAGCTTAACCTTGTAATTGGTATGAATGTAAGATATTATCATGGTCCAATAGGAGACCGTGAAAGGGCAAGTCCATACTCTATGCCAAAGGTTAGTCAGTAAAACTGGCTGGGAGTCTGAGGTCTGCGTCCGGTGAAATCTAATACCGTCAGAACCTTGCGGATGTTTACTACGGATACTACTTCCTCACAAAACCCACCTGGTGGGTCCCCACTAAATTAGGGAGAAGGACAGACAACCCATCCGCAAGATCTTACTTGGCAATTTTATATCTTGGTTTATTAGGGATATGGGGCGGTAGGAACCCCGGTTCAATAAGTCTTTACCCGGCTTGGGGAGGACTCTAATATGCGATTGTTTTGCCAGGGCGGAAAAAGTGCCTGTATTCAAGACAAAATTAAAATAATCGGTGAGCACCCGAGTGACTTGAGCTGACAGAATTTTGTAGAATTCAGCCGGGTGCCCATCGGGTCCAGGAGCCTTCCCATTATGTAAGGATTTAATAGTGGCCATAACCTCTTCCTTTGTAATATCAGTACTAAGGAAATTACGATCGTCATCCGATAATGACGGTAACTGGAGACTTTTCAGAAAACTCGCATTATCTGTCGCGCTCGTCGGGGGGAGCGTCGTAAAGCTTTGTATAAAAGTCAGTCAAAATGTCATTAATCTTACGAGGTTGTTTGCTTACGGTACTGTTGGCGTCTTTAAGGGCTAAAATATGGGAAAGGGGATGTCTACCTTTGGCCAATCTGGAAAGAAGACGCCCCGCTTTGTTGCCTTGGCGGAAAAAAAATCCGTCTCCAAGCTGGATCTATAAATATGCTCCCGCCTATCTAGCCAAAGCTCGTAGGACTGTCTCGCTTCCTGCCATCCCTTTTTTGTCTGGTCATTAGAGGAGAGCAGGAAGTGAGAATATGCTATCTGTAGCGTTGTGCTGGCTTTTTGATAATGAGCTAAGGTTTTACGTTTCATAGTAGAGTGGTAAGCCAAAATTTTACCTTGTATTACTCCTTTTGCGGTTTCCCAATAAAAGGTTCCGTTTTGTCTATGTTCAGCATTATGTGATTCAAATTCCAGCTACCAACCTTTCATTACCTCATAAAAATGCGCCATCTTTTGCTAAATAGGAGGGGAAGCGCCAAATATAATCAGTAGACTTAGGATATGAGGTGTAAAGTTCTAGCGTCACTGGAGCATGGTCAGAAAAAACCATGTCCCTAATCACCACTGCCGCAGTTCTGGACGACAACAGTGGACTAACTAGGAAGTAATCTATACGCGACCATGATTGATGGACATGCGAGAAATGGGTGAAGTCACAAGTATCAGGATGACGCTGACGCCAAATATCGCACAGATCTGTGGCAGTGAGGAACATAGGAAGTAGTCTATCACTAGGCCGTATGGGCATGCGCCTACCAGACGGGTGTTTCCTGTCTACCCCTGCATCAACTACTGAGTTGAGCTCACCCCCCACTAATTTCCAAGGTTCGCTGTCGCTATGCAATTTGCCCATAACCCTATCAAAAAACTGTTTGTTGTCAGTATTAGGCCCATAAACTTTGGGTCTGTCCCCTATGGTCTAGCATTCCATGAGAAAAGCGTCCCTCAGTATCAAGGTCAATACTCTTGCTTTCCCAATGCGTTTCCTGGAGTACTATATCAGGATGGAAGCGCTTTAGATGTTGCAGTAATATAATACGCTTGTGGGGCGAATTGAGGCCTTTAACACTCCATGTGATTACATTTATCGTTTCAACCATAAGCAGACCTTCTCAAAGGGGCAAACAATCGGTAAAAATAGAGTATAAATACAGTAGAGGATGAGGAAGCAACGGGTAGAGCACATACAGAGTAGAGAGGCAATATAGGAGCTGGATGAGCAATTATCCATACAATCCCTTCCCAGTAGGCTGGGATACTGGAGTCCACATAAACCCACAAACAACTAAAACAAAACACAAAAAACAGAAAAACAACCCAGTAGAGAAGCAGTTGTCTCATGATTCTCTATAGCGGTAGTGATAGACTTCCTTTTTTCAGGAAGTCTATCTGTTAAAAACGTACTCCCTGCATGAAAGAGTAATAAGAGCTGCAAGGTGTGGCACAGAGTACCAATAACATATGGTATAACTAAATGCAATGAAAACATGAGTAAGCTATAAACACAGCAAAAGCAAGAAGATGTACGTGGGTGTTTACACATCCGGACTCAGGCAACAAGACCATAAGAATAAGAAAGAAGCAGTCCAGAAGGTAAACCCCTGCAAAGGCACTTAGTAGAAAGTTGTCATCAGTTGCGCCTAAGACTTAATCAAAACATAACAATAGAGGAATGAAAAGGTGTTAATTAGGACAAACTATCTCAGTCAGGAGATGGAGATCGGTCGCCTTCAGAATGCCTGCCTGAATATCTGATGCCCTTGATGGTCGGGATTCCAACGGTGATGGTGAGCGCTGTTTACTAGAGCCACAGGGACCTTGGGGGGGCGTAAGGATGTCCGCCAGAGCCTTTTCAGCTTTAGCAGGAGACGTGAAGGAACGGGATGAGCCATCCGACTTATACACACTCAGGGTAGCTGGATATTGCAATTGAAATGCTACGATCTATGCGAAGGTTATTCCTTTGTGAGCGTTTTTCCAGGTCTTCCAATTTGTCAGCCATTTTAGAGTATCTCTCTTCCGATTTGCTGAACTTTGTGTACAAATCCTCATTTTCTTACTCCAAGTAAGTAATCCTTTGTTCCCATGTGTCAAGTCGAGTCGCGTTTTTTTGTATTTCTGGAGCAAATAGTTTTGCCACGTCAGCAGCTAGTTGCATATGATTGATGCCTGAGGAAACAACAGCAATATCAGTGTCACATGGCGCGTTACCTTGTGGCGAAGCAGGGGCTGTGTCCCCTAAAGAAGCAGGAAATAGATCTGTCTGGCTAGTAGTCATGTCCAGTTCCGCGGGTGGAGGCGCAGCTTCTGGTTGCGTAGTGGGTAGTTTGCCAGTGTTGACAGCAATATAGTAACAGGACAGTAGATGGCGCCAGAAGATCACAAATATGAATTTTCCCACAGGAGTTAAAGGACAACTCCGGCCAAAACTATTTTTTATTATGTTATTACTTACGGAAAGTTAGACAAGTTTCTAATGTACATTAATTATGGGAAAGGCACATATAGGGTTATTTCCCTTAATTTAGTAGATCAGGGAGACCTCTGATTCTCTAAAAAAAAAAACGTAACGTCACGAACCGGGGGTGTAATTACAATGGAGTGTCCAGCAGGAGGTACACTATATATAGAAGTCAATGAGTACCATTGACTTCTATATATAGTGCGCCCCTGCTGGACACTCCATTGGAATTACAATGGATGTGTATGTTAATGTAATATACAGTATGTTTTAGATTGAATACATTTATGGAGTACTTTACATGGAGTACATTTATGGAGTCCCCAAAGTATTCCATAAATGTAATCAGTCAGTACATTTGGAGGGCACCGAGCCGGGAGGGAGAGAGGTGCATCTACCTCCCCCCTCCCTCCCTGCTCAGTGCTGCTGCCATACATACACACTGTACTACTCCCCCATCATTTGCTCATAGTATGAGCAGATAATGGGAAAGTAGTACCATGGCCGATCTCCATGGTAAGGCCGCTGAACCGCTGCTCCCCGCCCGCCGCCGCAGCCGCTCTGGACTACTACTCCCATCAACTGCTCATAGCATGAGCAGGTGATGGGAGGTAGTAGCTTGGTTATCGCTATTACATGGCTGATGCTGCTGAAGCCGCACAGGGGAGAGCCGCTCATGACAGTGCAACCATCATGCCCCTCCCCTCCCCCCTCCTTCTTCCTGGATCCAGCCAAACTTCAACCCTATCCCATGGCTGACTCCCCGCCCGCCCGATCACACATAGCGGCTCCTGGTGTCCCCGGCCGGCACGTGTGGGAGAAGGGAGCCGGTATGTGTGATCGGGCGGGCAGAAAGTCAGCGATGGATTAGGGTTGAAGTTTGGCCGCATCAAGGAAGAAGAAGGAGGAGGGTGGAGCGGAGGGGGATGGTGGCTACACTGTGATGAGCGGCTCCCCCCTGCGCGGCATCAGCCATGTAATAGCAATAACCAACCTACTACCTCCCATCACCTGCTCATGCTATGAGCAGTTGATGGGAGTAGTAGTCCAGAGCGGCGGCGGCAGGCGGCGAGCGTCAGTGGGGAGCGGCGGTTCGGCGGGCTTACCATGGAGATCGGCCATGGTACTACTCCCCCATTATCTGCTCATACTATGAGCAAATGATGGGGGAATAGTACAGTGTGTATGGATGGCAGCAGCACCGAGCAGGGAGGGAGGGGGGAGGTAGAGCAAGGACACTTGCTTCCCAAAGTATTCCATAAATGTATTCAATCAAAAACATACTGTATAGTACATTCACATACACATCCATTGTAATTCCAATGGAGTGTCCAGCAGGGGCGCACTATATATAGAAGTCAATGGTACTCATTGACTTCTATATACTGTATAGTATGCCCCCTTCTGGACACTCCATTGTAATTACACCCCCGGTTCGTGACATCACTTTTTATATTTTAGATAATCTGAAGTCACCCTGATCTACTAAATTAAGGGAAATAGCACTATATGTGCATTTCCCATAATTAATGTACATTAGAAATTTGTCTAACTTTCCTTAAGTAATAACATATTAAAAAATAGTTTTGGCCGGACTTCTCCTTTAATAGTGATAAAATGGAGTGATGCAAACGTCCACTGGGTGGCTCCAGATAGCTTGAGTAAGTTCAGCAGTTAGGTGAAAATCCCAATAATTGTAGGGAGGGTGAGCTCAGGATGTTGGGAGTTACACAAAGGATGTGTGGATTAATCACCAGGTTGTACGAGGCATGCACCGGATGATGAGTTATACAAAGGATGTTATACACAGAATGATGTGGGAACCGCACAGGATGGTAGGAACTGTACACTGGATGGTATGAGCTGTATACCAAGAGGTAGGAGGTATTTACTGGATGATAGGAGTTATACACAGAATGGTGGAGATAATGCACAGGCTGGCAGGAGTTATGCACCAAATTATGTGAAAGTTGCTCTGGATGGCAGGAGCTGCACACCGGATGATGTTGGCTGTGTACTAGCTGTGAGAAGTTATGCACAGGGTGGTGGGAGCTATGTGCAAGATGAAGGGGGTTACACTCCGGATGGCTAGAGTTCCGCACCACTGTACTGCCGCAGAAGATGTGACGCTGGAGGGCTGTGCAGGCACTATGTGAAGTGCTGGTTCAGCTCAGGGTAATAGCTGTGCAGCAGGGCAAATATGCTGTTGCGGTCCCCAGCTGCTGCCCATTTCCACATGGGAAAGATGGCTCCCCCCCCAGCCAAAGAAGCAGGGTTGTGTGCCCAGAGACCCTGGCCGGCTATCCCAGGCGTGGTTCCCGCTATGTGCAGGTACTGAAGGGTGAGTCCGGTGGCGTGAGGGGAGGAATGGTAGTGTGCCTCACTTGCTCACTGTTCCACAATGGCGGCAGCTCCCTTACTTCCGGTTCTGCGGTGCAGCGGGGCCCCGGATGGCGGTCGGGCTGTCAGACGGGTGAGTCAGGTCTTGTCACCCTGTCAGGGAAGTATGGGGGGTCCACAGGAGCTGTTCTAATTAGCGGGGTCGGCGGGAGCTCCGGCACCTCCGTCCTCACATGCCTGCGCCGGAACAGGAAGTTCTGTTCCTTTCTTAAAAGTTATACATACCACCCATGTGCTCTCAGTTTCGGTCTGGTCACTTTCCCTGACTTTGACCCCTCTCCAGCCTCACAGAACATTTCATGGCACTGGGCAGTCTTGTCAGTGAGAGATTCTTTTCTAATTGGTTCCCTTCCTCGGGGCTGATTTCAATATCTGGGCGTCTGAATACCTATGGGTTTGTTACACTCAGTTTCACATGTTTCTTTTTAGCGATTAACAGTGCTCATCAGAACCTTCATCACATGGTCCCCAATAGAATCACAGAAATGGACCCTGCTGCCTAATAGCAGTGCAGCATTCTGGGGAGAAGAAATAGACCATCTGTGTTTTATGGAAGGAGAGAACAGCGACCACTACTTCCCCTATCCAGCAGAAGCTCTAAGCTGTATATACATGCAGGGTCATCACAGGACCTCAGTGGCAGTCTTCAGCACTACATAGAGGCTAGGTTCACACTATTTATCTGTGCGGCTGTATTGCGGGCGGTAAATCATCGGCCGGATTTTTCCGGTTCATGCGTACGCTGGAAAGTATACGATATACGGCTGCACAGTGCACACTATGTATGAATCTACGGCCCTATCGTAAACGGACCCGTAAAAAATGATCAAGACCATTGTTTGCGACTGGAAATGCGGCCGTGGATTGACAGGCGGTCCGTACGGAGTACTTCAAAAATAGCCGGCAATGATGCCGAATGCCGATGCCTCTAATAGTTAATATATTAAATTAATAAAACACATTTTCTTTGTAATAAAGTCCCTTTCGTTGTTCAATAATTTCATTCTAACGAATCCATCATTGTGCAATTAAATATACTGTTAAAATAAATATATATATAAATAAATGTATATTTATATATATATTTATTTTTTGACAGTATATTTAATTGCACAATGATGGATTCGTTTAAATTAAATTATTGAACAACAAAACTGATTTTACAACGAAAATGTGTTTTATTAATTAAATATTAATTAGTACAGGAAGCTCCAGTAAGCCGTTAATTCATATTGCCGGCAATAGAGCATTGTTTGGTGTTTTTTTTTTTTTTTATAAAATGGTCAATGAGGGGTGTGGGGGTGTTGTTATTTGAATAAAAAAAATGTTTCACTTGTGTGTTGTCTTTATTTCTTTACTTTATAGACTTAGTAGTGGAAGCCGTCTAATAGACGGAATCCATTACTAAGTCGGGGCCTAGTGTTAGCCGGTATAAAATGGCTAACACTAACCCCCCATTATTACCCCAGTACCCAATGCCAACAAGGGTACTGGGAAGAGCCGGGTGCCAGTGATCCCGGAGCGTCAAAATTGGCGCTCCTGGACCGGGCGGCAGCAGGCTGGTAAGATTTAGGCTGGGGAGGGCCTAAAACAATGGCTCTTCCCACCCTGGTGTTACCAGGCTGCTGTCGCTTGGCTTTTAACCCGGCTGGTTATAAAAATAGGGGGGACCCTATGCGTTTTTTTTTATTAATTATTTATTTATTTATTTTAAAAAAAAAAACCCGCATAGGGTCCCCCCTATTTTTATAACCAGCCGGGTTAAAAACCAAACGACAGCAGCCTGGTAACACCAGGGTGGGAAGAGCCATTGGTTTAGGCCCTCCCCAGCCTAAATCTTACCAGCCTGCTGCCGCCCGGTCCAGGAGCCCCAATTTTGACACTCCGGGACCACTGGCACCCGGCTCTTCCCAGTACCCCTGGTGGCATTGGGTACTAGGGCAATAATGGGGGGGGTTAGTGTTAGCAAATTTTATACCGGCTAACACTAGGCCCCGACTTAGTAATGGATTCCGTCTATTAGACGGCTTCCACTACTAAGTCTATAAAGTAAAGAAATAAAGACAACACACAAGTGAAATTTTTTTTTTATTCAAATAACAACACCCCCACACCCCTCATTGACCATTTTATAAAAAAAAAAACACCAAACAACCGCTGGTCATCGACGTAGTCCACGGAATCCGACGTAATCCACAGGATACCGATATCTGAAAAACAAAAAGGGAGAAACACACAAAAAACACACAAACAGGAGCACAACACCCATCATTGTGAGCGGTATTGTGCACCTTACAGTATGCAGCATCTTTACAGATCGCTGCTTACAGTCTGACCCCAAGGGGTTAAGGGAGGATGTATTGCATCCCCCTTAACCCCTTGGGGGCCAGACTGATGTCAGACTGCACCCATCCCAGCAAGGAAGGGGTTAAGTGACCCCCCTTCCTTACTGGGATGGGTGCAGTGCTGGGGAGGGGGTGGGGAGAGCTCTATACTCACCCCGATGTGTCCTCTTCGCTGGTCCGCAGCACAATGAAGTCACTGTACTGCGGACCGGCTCGTTATATGTGCGCTCAGCCGATCAGCCAATCAGTTGAGCACACATATAATTCTAAATGTTTCTTCTAATAATGCTATTGTGATAACATAATTAGAAGAAACATTTGATGTTTTAATTAAAGTAAAGTGATGATTAGTGCAGAATGCTCTATTGCCGGCAATATGAATTAACGGCTTACTGGAGCTTCCTGTACTAATTAATATTTAATGAATAAAACACATTTTTGTTGTAATAAAATCAGTTTCGTTGTTCAATAATTTAATTTAAACGAATCCATTATTGTGCAATTAAATATACTGTCAAAAAATAAATATATATATATATAAATATACATTTATTTATATATATATATATATATATATATATATATATATTTATTTTAACAGTATATTTAATTGCAAAATGATGGATTCGTTTAAATTTAATTATTGAACAATGAAAGGGACTTTATTACAACGAAAATGTGTTTTATTAATTCAATATATTAACCATGAGAGGCATCGGCATCGGCATTACTGCAGAGGATCGCAAACCCCGGTAATAGCAATTTATGTAAACTGTTTTCCTGCTTTCCCAGATGCATCCAGAGGTGTTTGCATCACTTTCTAAAGATTTTATTTGTTATTTTTAGTTGAACCAGATTTCCAAGTAAATGACCGTATGTTTTCAGCCGCATGTCTATTTTTTCCCACGGCCGTAGTTTCAGCCACACATTTCCAGCCGCATAAAAAATACAGCCGCACACATACATAGTGTGAACATAGCTAGATACTGTAAACCAGATGAGCGTCCGTATTCCTGCTCAGCTGTACTATGAAATGCTTAAGAAAAGCTGATTGCCTGTGCTGGCGGCTTCTATCATGTTACAGTAGAGGCAGCCGCATTTGGGAATATACTGAGGAATCATATGGGGAAATGATGGCTGGGTGTTGTTTGTGTGGTTATTACTTCAGATTGGCTAGTGGTCACTGGGGGGAGAGAATGTGAGAGGTATTACAAGAAGTATGACAATTGTTATATTTTAATAGATCGGACAATTATGCACGCTATAGTATATAATATGTTTATTTGTTTAATTATTTTTATATGTTTTATTTATGTAATGAGGGGTGATTTAATCTTTATTGGGGGAAGGGCTTTGGTGTATTTTTTTTTTTTTAAATTAACTTTTTTTTTTTAACACATTTTAAGTCCCCCTGGAGGACTTTTACATGCAATGATTAGATTGCATACACTGATCATTGCTATGCCGGTTAGACCACGCTGAGGAATGTAAGAGTCCGTGAAAGCGATCGGGACCCCCGCAGTCACACTGCAGGGGTCCCGATCGGTAAGTGACAGGAGCTGCAGCCGGTCCACACCTGCTACGAAGCACGCTCCACTCCGGAGCGCTCTTCATAGCTCCTTAGTGACCCAGGACGTACATTTATATCCAGGGTCGTCTGGTGACAGACATCTATGACGTAACTGTACATCCAGGGTCATCCAGGGGTTAAGGTAGCACCACACTTTTTGTTGGGTTAGGTATGTCATCTGGGATTTTCCTCTGTGAATACAGTAGAGAAGTATGTATTTAGTAGATTGGCCTTTTCCTAATCCCCTCCAGCATTACACCAGATTATTCGTGAGGGGACCAAGAGGTTTTGAAGGTCATACAACTATGGAAAGAAAACACCTATTCTGGTAAACACCTGAAAGTGATAGCTATCCTGTACAAGTCATAAAATAGCAGGTAGAGGATCTGGCTTGACCAGCTTCAGAAATGTTTGATATTGAGGATGAACTGGCACATGTAGAAAAGCATCTTTCAGAGCTGTGCAGTGGTGGATTAAATGTACTCTGGCCTGTCCACCCAACCTGCCCCAATATTGCTTATGATCTTTCCCCTTAACTAACCTCAAATTGTGTCCCCTCTTTTGATTATGTGCCCTCTTTCCCTTCTTTCCTCCAGACTATACAGATTTAGATACTTAACCCCTTAGGGACCAAGCCTATTTGGACCTTAATGACCAGGCTCCTTTTTCAAAATCTGACCTGTCTCACTTTATGCGCTTATAACTCAGTGATGCTTTAACGTATGCTAGCGATTCTGAGACAGTTTTTTCCTAACATATGGTACTTTATGTTAGTGGTAAATTTGGTCACTGTCTTGTGTGTTTTTTGTGAAAAACATCAAAATATCATGAAAAATTTGCACTTTACGAACTTTAAAAATTCTTTGCTTCTAAAAAAAAGAAAGTCATATCACATAAATTAGTTCGTAAGTCACATTATCAATATGTTCTTTTTATTCTGGCTTCATTTCGTAAACATATTTAACTTTTTTAGGGCGTTACGGGGCTTAGAAGTGTATCAGCAAATTATGAAATTTTCATAAAATTTCAAAAACTGATTTTTTTTTAGGGTCCAGTTCTTTTTTTAAGTTGATTTAGGAGGCTTGTATACTGGAAACCCCCATAAGTGACCCCATTTTGGAAACTAGACACCTTAAAGAATTAATCTAGGGGTATAATGAGAATTTTAACCCTACAAGGGCTGTAGGAAAGTATTCACAATTAGGCCGGAAAAAAATGGAAAATAGAAATTTTCCAATAATATATTTGTTACGATTAAAGTATCTCATTTTCATAATAAACATGAGAGAAAATGCACCCCAAATTTTGTAACGCAGGTTCTCCTGAGTACAATGGTACCCCATATGTGGGCGTAAACCACTGTCGCCAATTAGCCTTTCCAGTTCAGATGTTGCTGAAGAAGTTTCTGAGCGCCAGGTGCGTTTGCAGAGCCCCTATAGTGTCAGCAGAATAAACCCCCCCCAAAAGTCACCCCATCTTGGAAAGTACACCCCTCAAAGAATACATCTTGGGGTGTGGTGACCATTTTGACCCCACAGGTATTAGAGGAAAGTATTCAAAAGAAGACAGTAAAAATTAAAAAAAAAAAAAAAAAAATTTCCAATAATATGTTTGTTTAGTTTGAAATTTCTCAATTTCACGATGAACAGGGAAGAAAACTCACCCTAATATATGTAATGCAGGTTCTCCTGAGTATGACGGTACCCCATACGTGGGCATAAACCACTGTATGGGCACACAGCGGGGCTCAGAAGGAAGGGAGCGCCAATTAGCATTTTCCATGCATGATTTTTCTGAAGAAGTTTCTGAGCGCCAGGTGCGTTTGCAGCGCCCCTGTAGTGTCAGCAGAATAGAACCCCCACCAAAGTCACCCCATTTAGGAAAGTACACCCCTCAAAGAATTCATATTGGGGTGTGGTGAGCATTTTGACCCCACAGGTATTAGAGGAAAGTATTGAAAAGAAGACGGTAAAAATGAAAAAATTGAATTTTTCCAATAATATGTTCATTTAGCTTGAAATTTCTCAATTTCACAAGGAAGAGGGGAGAAAACTCACCCCAATATATGTAACGTAGGTTCTCCTGAGTAGAACGGTACCCCATATGGGGGCATAAACCATTGTATGGGCACACAGCCGGGCTCAGACGGTAGTGGGCGCCAATTAGCATTTTCAGTGCATGATTTTGCTGAAGAAGTTTCTGAGCGCTAGGTGCATTTGCAGTTCCCCTGTAGTGTCCGCAGAATAGAACCCCCCCAAAAGTCACCCCATTTTGGAAAGTACACCCCTCAAACAATACATCTTGGGGTGCAGTGAGCATTTTGACCCCACAGGTATTGAAGGAAAGTATTCAAAACTAGAACGTAAAAAAGAAAAAAAAAATTTTTTTCCAATAACATGTTTGTTTAGTTTGAAATTTTTCAATTTCACTAGAAACAGGGGAGAAAAAGCACCCCAATATTTGTAACGGAGCTTCTCCTGAGTACAATGGTACCCCATATGTGGGCATAAACCACTGTATGAGCACAAAGCACGGCTCAGAAGGGAAGGAGTGTCATTTTAGTTACAGGCAATATGTGAGTGTTTACTGGCTATCTGGAGTTGTAATGGACAATCTCGGGGTGTTTACTGGCTATCTGAGGTTGCGACAGGCAATCTGGTGTGGTTATGGGCAATCTGGGGTGGTTACGAGCAGTCTGTGCCAATCTGGGGTGGTTACGGGCAATCTGGGGTGGTTACGGGCAATCTGGGGTGGTTACGGGCAATCTGGGGGTGTTTACTGACTATATGGGGTGGTTACAGGAAATCTGGGGGTGTTCACTGGCTACCTGGGGTGGCGACGGGCAATCTGGGGTGGCGAGGGGCAATCTGGGGTGGCGACGGGCAATCTGGGGTGGCGACGGGCAATCTGGGGAGGCGACGGGCAATCTGGGGAGGTTGCGAGCAATCTGGGGTGGTGACAGGCAATTTGGGGTAGCTACGGGCAGTCTGTGGCAATCTGTGGTGGTTACGGGCTGTCTGTGATGGTTACGGGCTGTATGCAATGGTTACGGGCTGTATGCAATGGTTACGGGCTGTCTGCGATGGTTACGGGCTGTCTGCGATGGTTACGGGCTGTCTGCGATGGTTACGGGCTGTCTGCGATGGTTACGGGCTGTCTGGGGGTGTTACGGGCAATCTGGGGAGGTGACGGGCAATCTGGGGAGGTGACGGGCAATCTGGGGAGGTGACGGGCAATCTGAGGTGGTTACAGGTAATTTGGGGTGGTTACAGGTAATCCAGGGTGGTTACAGGTAAACCAGGGTGGTTACGGGTAATCCAAAGCACTTGACTTTGGTGACGTGTAAAAAAGTGCAGGCACCATTTGGAACAAGCGATCAGTGGTATATAGTATATACCGCTGATCGCTTGTACTGGGACCACACCGGGTGGTCCCCGATCATTGCCCCATGCTCTCTGACACCTCTGGTGGTGGAGAGAATGGAGCTTTGATCATTTTTAGAAATTCCATCACGGGGGCGTGGCCTGGACATGGCGCTGAGCGGCAGCACAGAGTAAGAGCTCCGCTTAGCCACCGGTGTTTTCGCCGCCCGACAGCGTCTGATAGCGGTCTGACACAGCCTTGATGCCCAAGAAGGCTCCCCCCAAGGCCCCCGAACCTACAGAGGTGACCCCGAACCGGAATAGAAGCGGGATCCGGCGCTTCTTCACCGACACGCCGGCTGCCAGAGCGCGCACAGCTACTCCCAAGATGGCCGACCGCTCCTCACAGCAAAGCACACGGGCGGCGGTGGGGCTGCAGCTTGCTCCAGCGCTCTCACAGGACTTCCCCCCTATGTTGTGTGACCGGGATCCCCATGATCTTGCCTCCAGGTCCCCCACAGGAGAGATGCCTACTTCAGGTATGGAACTGCAGGCGCTGCGCGCCCAAATGGCGGCCATACCTACTAAAGCTGACATGGAGGGGTATATGGCCAAGATGGAGGCAGTCTGTAAGGCTGAGATTCTCTCCCTAAAGTCTGATTTGGTGTCCCTAACCTCCACAGTGCACACTTTAGAGGAAGTGTCAGCTGACATAGAACTTGCACAGGAGTCACAGCAGCAGCAGCTGGACTTACACACACAGCAGATTCAGCAACTGTACGATATGGCTGACGATGCAGAAAATCGGAATAGGCGGAATAATATCCGCGTGCGGGGGATACCAGAAGCGGTTAAACCGCCTGACCTATTTCCAACACTGCAGGCCATATTTAATTCACTCCTGAACAAACCGCCTGACCATCATATTGAAATGGACCGGGCTCATAGAACACTCGGCCCGCCTAGCTCTGACTTGGCAAGACCCAGAGATGTTGTGTGTCGGGTGCACTATTTTCAAGTTAAAGAGGACATTATGAGGAAGGCCAGGGACGCTGGCCCCACTGATTTTGATGGAGCCCAAATCCAGCTCCTGACGGATTTATCCCGGACCACACTGGCCAAGAGAAGAGCGTTGCGGCCTCTATTGACTCTCCTGCGTGACAAAAACCTGCTGTACTCCTGGGGCTACCCCTTTCAGCTGCAAGTTAGACAAAATAACCAAGCATTTTGCCTGCGTACTCCTGCAGACCTGCCGGATCTTCTTGCGGCCTTACATCTCCCGCCAGTTTCTATTCCTGACTGGCCCTTCATGCCGCCGCTGCCTTCGCGCGCTCCTCGCCCTCACCAGAGCACGTCGGGACCTCCGTACCCCCGCAGACGCCGCAGAAGAGCCTCGACAGCACAGGTTCCAGATGCACGTCTTCCTGAAAGTTGATCTTTTCATGATCTCCTTAGGTGGCACCATTGATGCTAGCATTCCCTTGGTCAACATCTCGACTTAGAGACTGTTTGGTTACCCCCTGTTTTTCACTCTTTTTTGCCTCTGAATGTTGAGTGCTGTGACCATGACTGTTCTTTGAGTGTTCCTTTGCCTTTCCTTTTGGCTCTTATGCCCCTGTGGCCTTATGACGGTGATATGTGGCGCGTGACGCGCCGGATTTGGGGGGGGGGGGGGGGGGGGGGGGAGGGGGAGGGTTGCCTGTTGTGTTCTTGGCTATTTCTGTTATCGCTATATAGTTTTGTTATGACCACACTTATGCTCCCATAGGGTGTGTTAGAGACGCCTGGTGGCACTATAATGTCTCTCGGCACTTTCCAGTTACCCCCCAACTAGTCTATTCGTGTTAGTTTTTACACGATTAGCCCTTAGGGCTCCTCTTTCCTTTGTCCTTAGTGGACCTAGGTGGACAGTTCTGCTATAGGCCTGTCCTGTTTTGCTGGCTTCGGCCGGCGTTGTTTCCACACCTTTCTTCCTCTACTTCTCTTTCTCTAGTTTGGTTATTCTTTTTCTCTTATCCCTTTGTTTCCTCTTTCCCATACTCTGACCCTGCTTCCTCTCCCTTCCCACCCCTTCTCTTCCACTTTGTGTCCGGTTGCATGATGGCCTCGCTCAGGATCACTTCTCTGAACATCCGTGGTTTTAATAAACCAGAGCGACGCTCACAACTGTTATATCATATGCACAAGCAGGGGACACAGATACTGCTGTTGCACTTCAGGACCGGACACATTCCAGACCTACCCTCCCGATACTACACACATTGGTACCATAGCACCAATCCTGACGCTAGATCCAAGGGGGTGAGCATTGCTTTTCACAAATCTGTGCCCGTCTCTGTTCTGGACTCACTAGCGGATTCCAAAGGCCGTTATTTGTTCTTAAAAATACAACTGGGTAACCGTGTATATACAATTGCTAATTTTTATTTTCCCAACCAGAACCAGTCGCGGGTTGCCAAGCAATATCTGACTGCACTGTCGGGATTCTCAGAGGGGCTCCTTGTGACGGCTGGCGACTTTAACCTGGTGATGGATAGATCCATGGACTCTTCCTCGGGCAGGTCAGCTCTCTCTCTCCCACAGACTCGTTCTCTCCGAAAGACCTTGTTTGACAGCAGGTTAGTGGACGTCTGGCGGGTCCTGCATCCGAGAGACCACGACTATACATATTATTCCGCTGTACATGATTCCTACAGCAGGATAGATATGTTTCTCATTGACCACCATCTCCTCTCCTGGCAACCCAGGGCGACTATTGACCCCATGACATGGTCGGACCATGCCCCCATCACATTGACATTGAGCCTTCCGGATCCCACTCCCAAAGAGTGGAACTGGAGACTCAATCCCAATCTGCTTAAAGACGTCGGCTGCCAGGCAGCGGTCAGGGACGCCATCAGCAACTTCCTCACTACCCACGCCTCTGATGACACCCCCCTGCCCTTCCAATGGGAGGCCTTGAAGTGTGTGGTCAGAGGGGTGTTGATTCAACACGGGTCGCGCCTGAAACGGGACAATGCGGTTAAAATGTCACGACTACTGGAAAAAATTCATGACCACGAGACATCCCACAAACAGTCCAGAGACCCTGCGGTCTTTGCATCCTTACTTGACCTTAAAGGTCAATTACAGGCCTTAATCGATCAGAAATATGCACGCTTTAGAGATAGGGTGCGACGCTTCTTCTACGAATTTTCCAACAAATGTGGGTCTTCCCTTGCCAAATTCCTACGTCCTAAAGCCACACAGACTTTTGTCCCTTCTATTGTTTCCCAGCAACATGAGACATGTCACACACCCCTAGCAATCGTGAACACATTTAAACATTACTACCAGACACTCTATAATCTCAAAGGCCCGCTGGCTGACATGTCGACGGAGGCATTCCAAGCAAAAGTAGAACAGTATGTGCAGTCTACGGCCCTCCCAGTGGTCTCGTCAGACACAGCCGCGGACATAGACCTGCCCTTCTCAGAACAAGAGTTGGCCCTCATTATTAAGAATACTCCAGGGGGTAAGAGCCCAGGTCCCGATGGGTTCACAGCCCAATTCTATAAATCCTTCGCACCACAACTCACCCCGTTCCTGACGAAAACATTCAATGCCGTAAGCCCCTCCTGTCCCTTCCCTCCACAATCTCTGATGGCCACAATAGTAGTCATCCCCAAACCAGGGAAAGACCCTAACGTTTGTGCGAATTATCGCCCCATCTCTTTAATTAATGTGGACCTGAAGTTTTTTTCCAAAGCGCTGGCCAACAGACTGGGTCCCTCGCTCCCCGGTGTTATTCATACTGACCAGGTCGGGTTTGTCCCACGCAGGGAAGGGAGGGACAATGTCAACAAAACGCTGCTTCTGATGTCCCACGCACAAAGGTCCAGTGTACCCGCATGCATGGTCTCTGTCGACGCCGAAAAGGCATTTGATCGGGTACACTGGACCTTTCTTCATGCCACCCTGCGACAGATTGGCCTGGGGGAGGGTATGTTAGGACGGATAGCGGCACTATACGTCGGTCCGACTGCGAGAGTCAGGGTCAATGGCATTATGTCAACCCCGTTCCCTATTGCGAACGGAACGCGCCAGGGATGCCCACTGTCGCCGATGCTGTATGTCCTAGTGATGGAGCACTTGGCAGTGGCCTTGCGCGCGTCCCCTGACCTCTCAGGTATCAGACTTGGACGCACTGATTACAAGCTGGCACTTTATGCTGACGATCTATTGATCTATGTATCTAATCCGGCGGCTTCCTTCCCGGTCATTCTGAAGGTGTTTGAGGCCTATGGCCACGTCAGCAACTTCAAGGTAAATTATTCCAAAACGGAGGTACTCAATATCTCCCTCCCCCCCGACCTGATCCCGGCGTTGCGCGACTCGTTCTCGTTCCGCTGGCAAACGTCGGCTATTAAATACCTGGGAGTGTGGATCCCCACAATCCTTTCTAAATTGTTTTCCCTTAATCTCCTCCCTTTGTTGACACGCACCAAATCTGACCTTGCCAAATACAATAGACCGCAGTTGTCCTGGTTCGGACGCATTAATGTAGTGAAAATGGATGTCCTGCCGCGCTTCCTTTATGTGCTTCAGGCGCTACCCGTACACATCCCGGCCACCTTTTTCAGACAGGTGCAGACTCTGGTGAGGAAGTTTGTCTGGGGCCCTCTTAAACCGAGACTAAAATATAACACCCTGACACGCTCCAAATTGAGTGGTGGGGCAGGACTTCCAGACTTCCTACTTTACTATAGGGCGACGATTCTCCTCCGGGTCGTGGATTGGCTACATGGTGGTGGCAGCAAACAGTGGGTGAGCGTGGAGGGGGCCCTGTCACCGATTTCTTTGAAATCACTTCCATGGGTATTCCCTATCAACCGGCCGCCCATGGAGACCTTCCGACTTCTGACAAAATGTTTTTTGCAGCTGTGGGACAGGCTGCTACCGCGGTGTGGCCTCTCGCACCGCTCTGGAGTCATGTGCCCCCTCTTTGACGACCCGGCCTTTCCCCCTGCCTGTGGGAGAGAGAACTTCCTGGGGTGGTCTTCGGCCGCCGGAGTACGATTGGGTCAGGTCCTGGGAGCTAGTAAAACCCTCCCGCCCTTACCTATTTTGCAAGCGGCCTGCCCGGAGAAGACGCTTTCTTGGTTCGAATATGCACAGTTGAACGCCTCTCTAAAATGTAGATTCCCGAATGGGATTTTATCTAACACTCCTACGGACCTGGAAGCGATTCTCTTGGAATCCTCTCCCCCGACCAAAGTTGTCTCCCGTATTTACCGTATCCTGTTAGCTGACACGGCGGCTTCCGACCGTTCATACATGGGGGTTTGGGAGCAAGAACTGGGTCGCTCCTTCTCGGCATCGGAGAGAGTACACATCTATACCCTGACTCACAAGATGCCCATGGCCTGTCACTCCCAGGAAAAAAACTTTAAAATCCTCACTAGGTGGTACAGGTACCCACAACTCCTCCACAAATGATATCCGAATGTAACGGACCTCTGCTGGCGGTGTCAGGCAGAGGTGGGCACCATGCTCCACGTATGGTGGGGTTGTCCGGTCGTGAAGCCCTTCTGGCACACAGTTTTTAAGATCTACACTCAGGTCACTGGCACCTCTATCTCACCCACACCCGAAGTGGCTTTGTTGTCCCTGCTCCCTGGGCCTCCCTCTGCCGTCAAGAAAGGCCTGCTGCGCCACTTCCTCACAGCGGCTCGAGCAGTGATCCCCAGGCATTGGAGGACCCCTCTTCCGCCTACCATTGCCGAATGGGCTGCTGAAATGGATTTCCTGTACAGGATGGAATCCCTGACGGCTGAGGAACACCTACAGGGTAGCAAAATAGACAGGTTATGGTTTGCCTGGACATCCTACAAATCTGATCCCCGGTTTGTGCAGTACCTGGCTTGAGGGGCTTGGACGTGCACCCGGCCACCGAGTTGATCTTCCCTACCTCCTTTCCCCCTTCCCCTCCTCACCCAACACCCTGCCTTCCTTGCCTTTCTTCTCTTTATCCTTCTCTCCCTACTGCTTAACGCTACTCCTCGCTTTTTGTTCTCCTTTTCTCAGATATTGGAGGCTTTACAGTCTCGCATTTGCATCATATAGGGGGTTATTGCCCCCCCCCCCCTTTTTTTCTTTTTTTCTTTTTCTCTTTCTTTTTCTTTCTTTGTGCCCCGTTGGGCATCTTTGGTATTAAAATATGGTTCATTAGCTCAATTGATACCTGTTTCGAATGCAAACTACGAACTTGTCTACTTATCGCTTACCTGGTTCATTTACTATGTACATCAGTGTGGGGTCTGTTTCCCCCAGCACACGCATATCTGTACTTTGTTTAAAACCTTTAATAAAAGCTGATTTACACAAAAAAGAAATTCCATCACTGTGAACAGAGTCTGGCGGCGGCCATCTTGGAACAGATGGCCGCCCAGGGAGGGGAGGGTCAGTGACCAGGTCACTAGGGTTAATTCTGGGGACAGGGGGGGACATGTTCTCATCTCCTCTCACCGTGGATTCACTGTGAGAAGAGATTAAAGCGTTTAGCTGCGTTGGCAATGCCCGTTACCGGTCGCCGCCGTTGTACTGTTAATAACGGCGATCGCCGGTGAGGGGACTGGCCGGGACTGAGCCCACACTCTGCCCCGACTTCTCAGCGACCTCCAATAGCTGAGAGGAGGGGGCTGCGTGCATTACCAGCGCCGCTGCACTATTCTGCACCATCGCCATAAAGAGCTGATGGCAGCAGAATAGAGCCCATTAGTGATCGCCGTAAAAATCCGTATCGGCGGTCACTAATAACATAATACATGTATTCTCTGGGTCACTACGGTTACGGCGATACCACATTTGTATAGGTTTTTTTTAACTATTATCACTTTGGTGCAATAGAAACTATCTTCCTAGCAAAAAACCCACAAAAACTGTCGCCACATTGCAAGATCCATAGCGTTCTTATCTTTTTTGCGACAGAGCTGGTTTGGGGGTTAATTTTGGCGGGAAGATCTGTAGTTTCTATTGATACCAAGTTTTATATGTATATGACTTTTTGATCTCTTTTATGACGTATTTTCTAAAGTGGATTGATAAAATACAGCTATTCTGGTACTGTTTTTTTTATTTATTTTTTACAGCGTGTGTCGTGCGGTACAATTATTGATATAGTTTTATAGATTGGGTCGTTACGGACGTAACAATACCAAATATGTATAGGATTTGTGTTTTTGATCACTTTTATGTCACGTTTTATTGGGTATAGGGAATGTAATGCATCTTTATTATTGGGGGGGCTGGGGGGGCTGTGTTGTGTTTGGTGCAAATTTTTTTTCCCTTTTTTTTCCCTTCACACTAGTGTACATTACTGTACACTAGTGTAAAAAACTTAGATCACTGATACAATACATTGCAGTACCTGATGTACTGCAATGTATTGTATAATGCCTCATGCTGACAGGCAATAGCCACAGCCACCCCTGTCAGCATGAGGCATCTCCATGGTGACCCCAGGGACCTTCATTAGGACCCCGGGATCACCATGGAGACATCGGAGGACCGGACGGCGCCGCGGGACATCGCGATCACGTAAGTGACCCACGGCGCCGACCGGAACCCGTTAGATGCCGCTGTCATGGTTTGACAGCGGCATTTAACGGGTTTAACTGCCCGCAGCGGAGAATCCTCCGCTCTGGGCAGTTTCAGGTGGGGGTCAGCGGTCACACTGACCACTGATCCCAAGCCCTGCTGCCGCCGCCAGGCGCAGTTCGTTCAGATGCGTACGCCGTTAAAAGGCAGCACGGCGAAAAGGCAGCACGGCGGTCACTGAGGGGTTAAAGGGGAATTTTTTTGAAAAAAATTCCAAACAGGGCAAGGTTCTTACTAATGTTTCCCCTTCATGTGGTTTTACAATAGTCCCATCACTCTGATCCAGTTTTCTTCCTGCTCTATATCTTTTGCTATTGCTCTTCCGTGCACTAATCTCCCAGTATTCTTCGCAATGCACACTCAGAAAATCCTGTTTCTCCCACCCCTGTATCCCTGTCCCTCCACAATGCTCCGCCCCTTTTAGGGCCTTGCATCAATGTTAAACCCCTTTCCGTCCACAACCCACCCTCTTTCTACTCCATGTCAAGTCTGCATCCTCAGTCTGCTCGGCAAACAAACTCAATGTGAGATGGAGCTCATATGGTCTTCGTCTCCTGCAGGAGGTGGTGGAGAAAGGAATAAGTCTCAGACATGATATTTATTTTTGACAGCATGAAGGTAGTTATACACTTTAGACTTATGGCAGCCAAACCAGTCGCTTGCAGTGGATTTGGCAATCAGTCCATGGTGTATGGGACCACCGACAGTTGATGGAAAATATAGGCACATAACACAATTTTTGGTGTTAAGGTGGCCACAGCTTTACTTAAATTACAGGACTTAAACAACAACAGAAGCTGGACGAAGGGCTAGGTCGCTGAGATTCATGGATACTGAGAGATCACCAGCTGTATGACCGACAGCATTTAGCCAGACGGCAATAAAGATGGTGGCACATTCTGGCTTGCCATTCTATCAGAGCCAGTACATTTTAAGGGCACCAACGACCCTACTGAAGAAAAAAAAGGTATGTGCTCAAGCACCGTGCCCGCCCCTGGATGACTCAATTATGACATCCTTAACCCCTTAACCACGCATGACGGGTATACCCGTCATGCAGCCGTTAAGGGGGATCAGAGAGGGCTCCCGGCGTGAGCCCTCTTTGCAGCCTGCGGTCCCTGGTTGCTATGTGCAGCCAGGGACCACGGGTATTAGCCGGCGTGGGCCGATCACCGCGGCCGGCTAATTAACCATTCAAATGCAGCTGTCAAAGCTGACAGCTGCATTTGCATAGTAACTGTGCCCCCTCTCCCTGTTGTCTAGTGGGAGATCTCCCCCCCGCGATGTGATTGCGGAGGGGAGACCCGTTCTAATGAGCCGGCTGGGGCTCAGCGTCGGAATGACGCTGATCCCGGCTCGGCAATCCATGTAGACCATTATAATAGAGCTCCGATCTGATGGATCGGTGCTCTGTTATATACACAGCATTGATCTCAATGGGAGATCAGTGCTGTGTATATAAAAGTCCTTCTAATTACTGTATGTAAAAAAAAAAAAAATTAAGTGTTTTATTAATAAAAAATCCCCTCCCCTAATAAAAGTCCAAATCACCCCCCTTTTCCCATTTTATAAAAATAAATAAATAAATAAA
This sequence comes from Dendropsophus ebraccatus, assembly GCF_027789765.1. Lineage (NCBI taxonomy): Eukaryota > Metazoa > Chordata > Amphibia > Anura > Hylidae > Dendropsophus > Dendropsophus ebraccatus. Next base: position 119,921,765 of record NC_091456.1, read on the forward strand.
TAAACAAACATGTTTGGTATCGCCGCATGCATAATTGCCCGAAATATTAATGTATTTAATTCATGATCCCTCACTGTAAACAGCGTCAGCGCAAAACAATTCCAAAGTGCAAAATTGCGCATTTTTGGTTGCATCAAATCCAGAAAAATTTTAAATAAAACGATCAAAAAGTTGCATATGCGCAATCAAGGTACCAATAGATTTTGCTGTTATGGTTCACAGCAGCACAGTATAGATCTACTGTGCAGCTCACAGAACATAACAGCCGGGGAAATAGATGTTTTATTATGCTGCACAAGCTCAGGAGAGGGGCGGCATCTAAGCGATGTGAGAAGGTACAAGGTGTTACAGTAGATGACAGATATGTGTCGCCGAGGTGCCTAGCCTCGGTGAAGTGAGCTGGTAGCTTTTGTCATTAACTTTTGGTTAAAGGGGAACTCCACATAAGGAAAAAAAAATTCTATTAAAAGTACCACACTGGTAGCTGATACAAATCCAGGAAGTGAAGAAAAATGGTCTCTGTGCCAATTCACGTTGTCTCCTGCTCCCACTGCTCTCCCACCTTAGGAGACAAATATTCTATGCCTCTGTCTCACATTGTGTGTGTTCGCGGATGGTGCAGACAGGGGGCAGGGCGTGATGTCACAGGAGGCTTGGCTGGATCCCCCGAACCGCTAAGTGATTCACCATCTCTGACCGTCCAGAAGCAGGTGCTGCACTAATTTTACTAATTGTGATGGGTGGGGGACTGTGATGAACAGCTGAGAGAAAGCACTGCACCCTGGGAACTGCTCAACCAGGAAGGACAGAAACACATACAGAACAACCCCCCCCCCCCCAAACAAATTGATTTTTGGTAGTTTCAAAACTGGGATAGATAGGTAAGTAATGCTATATGCTTCTGCAGAAGTTTCATTTCTTAACCTCTACCTGGAGTTCCCCTTTAAATAGTATGGCTGTTTGCACAGCTGATCCGGGCTGGCCTTTCACTGGAGCAGTCTTAGAGCTGGGTGGGATGACTGCTCCCACGTATTCCAGGCCGGGTTTTCTGTGGCCTGATAAAATTCAAGTAGCTCAGCAGAGCTAGGGGTGTGGTTCCAACTCTGGAGTTTGTTGGACTTGCAGCAGAGTGTGTCAGCTGGGAACGTGCAACTGAAAAGGACCTGTAAGTTTTTGTGACATCCACTTGGACTTTATATTCTGTTTTGCTGAAGTCAAGCCATTGTTGTTTTAGTTCTACTGCACCTGGAAATAAAAGGACTGCTGTTTGGCTAAACTGCATATGGAGAAAGACTTTTCAATCACCACTTGAACTAATCCCCACATATGATGTTTTAGATGTGGGCAGTAATCCTGTGAACTTTCTGTATGTCCTGGGTCAAGGCTGCAGTACAGAGCTAGACCACACCAGCAGCCATGGAGGTGGTGATCAAACAGCTTATGCAAGCAAACCTCCAACAACAGCAGAACAAGTGCTCAGCAACAGAGGGCACATACAGAGGCAATGCAGGCCCAGCAGGAGACTAATAAACTGTTCATCCAGCAGATGGCTGTGCTGTCAGATGCCATCCGTGTGTGGGAAAATCCACCCGGAACTGTGCTGGATAAGGGAAATCAAGTCAGAAGGACTGTGAGGGAAGCTCTACAGAAGATGACACCAGAGGATGACATTGAGGCTTTCCTTACCATGTTTGAGAGGGTGGCTGACCGGGAAAATCTGTCACCGGATCAGCGAGCTGAAGTCCTGCCCCCATATTTAACCAGGGAGCCCCAAAAGGCTTATTATGATTTGACTTTGCAGGACGCTAAAGAGTACCCCAAGTTGAAAGCCAAGATCTTGGCACGGCTCTGTGTCATATTGGCTGTCAGGGCTCAGAGGGAACACCACTGGGCCTATCACATGGGCAAACCTCAGAGATCCCAGCTATTTGACCTGTTACGTTTAGTTTAGAAGTGGTTGCAGTCAGAGCTATGTTCCCCAGCCCAAATGGTGGAGCATGTGGTGATGGATAGGTTCATGCACTCTCTTCCCCGACCTATCCAGTGCTGGGTTGCACAGGGTGACCCCCAGACTGCAGATGACCTGGTGGGACTGGTGGAGAGGTTTCACACTGTGGAGAAATCCCTGAGGGGAGGGGAGTAAGTGTCTCTACTGGGGAGCCCAGAGGGACAGTAAGTTACCTGGCCCAAAATCCTTTCGAGAGGGTTGTCCCAAGACTAAGGGAGGGGCGGAACCCGTAACCAAAGGGTCTTCTCGGGAGATGCTGGAGATGTCGGGGTCCACGTCATATGGCAGCCCAGTGTCCACTCACAACAGAGCCAATGGACTGCTCTGCAGGCCGCCGCAGTTCCCTCTTTGCACACCCAGCATACAGCGCTGTTCCCACCAATGGAGAGGGACCCCCAATGTGTACACTGACTGTTAATGGCACTCTTGCCACGGGACTATTGGATTCAGGGAGCCTGGTCACACTCATCTCAGCCTCTCTCCCTCATGTGCTGCTCCCTGGGAAAAATCTGGGGGTCACGTGTATCCATGGGGACACCAAGGTGTATCCAGTGGCACGAGTGGTTCTGAAGACAGACTGGGGTACCCTGTCACATAATGTGGGATTGGTTAAAAAACAGTTGCATGAAGCTATTATTGGTTGTGACTGTCCCCTGTTCTGGGACCCGTGGGAAAAGGCCACTATGCCAAATCGTCCATGGGGTTCAGACAACCTGAAGGGTCGGGGACAGGAGGTAAACCCGGAGTTCCCGAGGACTGTCCTAGTAGGGGAAAATGAGGCAACCTCAAAGGATAATGTCCCTGACATGGTGATGGTGATGGTGTCCTGGGGAAATTTTGTTACAGCCCAACTTAGAGATTTGACCCTGAAAGGCATCCTAGAGAATGTTGTGGTCCTTAATGGGGTTCCCCAGCCTGGGGCAGACGACCAGTATCCACACTTTAACATGAATAGGGACCCGTTATATCGGGTGACCAAAATAAGAGACAAGGTGGTGGAGCAGCTACTGGTGCCAGAACCATATAGGAATATGGGAATGGATATGGCCTGCTCACATGTGTTGGGTGGTCACCTAGGGGCAGGTAAATCGCTCGAGAGAGTTCTACAGCGTTTCTATTGGCCAGGATGTTACCGAGAGATTTGTCAATCTTGTCCTGTCTGCCAGGTCAATTCCCCGGTAGCCCATTTTCGTAGTCCTCTGGTCCCATTACCAATTATTGAGGTTCCCTTTGAGAGGATAGGAATGGATCTGGTAGGGCCGTTGATAAAGTCAGCTAGGGGGCATCAATATATTCTCATAATTGTAGACTATGCCACCCGGTACCCTGAGACTGTCCACCTAAGAAGTCCCACATCCAGAAACATCACCAGGGAGTTATTCCATGTCTTCTCCCGAATGGGCATTCCCAAAGAGATCTTAACAGACCAGGGAACTCCGTTCATGTCTAAGGTGATGAAGGAATTGCGCAAGGTATTGAAAGTCACTCAATTGCGCACATCGGTCTATCACCCACAAACAGATGGCCTTGTTGAACATTTTAATAAGACCCTGAAGGCCATGCTGAAGAAAGTAGGGGAGAAGGATGGGCGGGACTGGGATTATCTTTTACCATACCTGCTGTTCTCAATTAGAGAAGTGCCCCAATTCTCTACAGGGTTCTGCCCCTTTAAATTGTATGGCAGGCACCCCAGGGGTCTCTTAGATGTGGCAAAGGAGACCTGTCAAAGTGACAATAACGCCCTACAAAAGTGTGGTAGAGCATGTAGCCCAAATGCAGAGAGGATCTCCAAGGTGATGCCCACTGTAAAAGAGCATCTTCTGCAAGCTCAAGAGGCACAGACCAGGGTCTATAATAGGTCTGCTCGTCTGAGACAGTTTAATCCAGGAGATTGTGTACTAGTGTTAGTCCCCTCTGTGGAGAGCAAGTTCCTAGCCAAGTGGCAGGGTCCCTACGAGATAGTGGAGAAGGTGGTTGAGGTCAACAATAAGGTCCATGAACCAGGAAAGAGGAAGCCCTTTCAGATCTACCACATTAACCTGATAAAACCGTGGAAGGAGAGAGACCCCCCTGAACTTTCTTGCCTGGTGACATAACCAGAGACAACCTCTGAGGCAGTTAAGATTTCAGAGACCCTATCCCCCTCCCAAAAACAACATTTTAGGGAACTGCTGCAGAAGAATAAAGATCTCTTCACGGATACTCCCGGGTGCACCTGTGTAATAGAACATGAGATTCTTACAGATCCCCAAGTAAGAGTAAATCTGATAGGATCCCTGAAGCCCGCTGGGAGGTCATTGCCAAAGAGGTCGAGAGAATGTTAAAACTGGGTCCAGTCCCATAGTGTTGGTGCCAAAACCAAATGGTAAAAGGAGATTTTGTAATGACTACCGCAGGCTTAATGAGGTATCCATGGTGGATGCCTACCCCATGCCCAGGGTAGATGAGTTGGTGGAACGACTAGGGCGGCCCAGCTACATTAGCACCCAGGACCTCACTAAGGGAAACATTGCAAATCCCACTGTCCAAACAAGCTAAGGAGAAGACTGCTTTCTCCATACCTGAAGGGTTGTTTCAGTACCTCCAGATGCCATTTGGGTTGCAAAGGGCCCCTGCCACTTTCCAGAGGGCCATAGACCATGTTCTACATCCCCATAGGAAGTATGCCGCTGCATATTTAGATGACATTGTCACCTTCAGTCATGACTGGGGAAGTCACCTCATTAAGGTTCAGACTGTCTTAGACGCCTTAAGGAAGGCTGGTTTTACTATAAACCCAAATAAATGTGCCCTAGGGATGGAGGAAACTAAGTTACATAGTTGGGAGAGGAGAAATTAAGCCGCAATTGAATAAAGTGGAAGCTGTTCAGAACGGGCCCCCCCACTCACAATGAAACAGGTCAGGGCATTTCTGGGGATTGTGGGATACTACAGGCGGTTCGTCCCCAAGTTTGCAGAGACAGCAGTTCCACTCGTTGACCTCACAAAGGGCACAAAGTTGGCCATGGTGAATTGGTCCCCAGAGGCAGAGAGGGCCTTTCAGGAGCTAAACAGGCTCTGTGTAGACAGCCAGTGTTGGTGGCCCCAGACTTCTCCCATGAGTTTGTGGTCCAAGCAGATGCATTGGATGTTGGTTTAGGTGCAGTGATGTCCCAGGTAGTGAACGGGGAGGGGCACCCAGTAATTTTCCTCAGCAGAAAACTGTCCCCAGCAGAGAGAAATTATGCCATCATCGAAAAAGAGTGTTTAGCTATAAAATAGGCATTAGACTCTCTTAGATACTATTTATTGGGAAGGAAATTTAGGTTAGTGTCGGACCATGTCCCACTTAAGTGGATGCAAGATAAATGCTTTTTGCTTTATTTGTATAGCGTACACAGATTCCGCAGCACTTTACATAGTTTTTGCCAATTATTGCTTCCTGTCCCCATTAGGGCTCACAATCTAAATTCACCTATCTGTATGTTTTGGGTGTGGGAGGAAAGGGGAGTACCCGGAGGAAACTCACGCAAACACAGAGAGAACATACACAAACTCTTTGCAGATGTTGCCCTTGGTGGGATTTGAACCCAGGACCCCAGCACTACAAGCCTACAGTGCTAACCACTGAGCCACAAGGGAAATAATGCCAGGGTTACCTGCTGGTTCCTTGCCCTGCAAGAGTTCTTCTTTTCGGTAGAACACAGACCAGGAAAAATGCAGGGAAATGCAAATGCGTTGTCAAGGGTGCATAGTCTGGTGGCTGAAGGTGCCCTGGCTTTTGACAGAGGGGGTATGTGAGAAGGTACAAGGTGTCATAGTAAATAACCGATAGGTGTCACCAAGGTGCCTGGCCTTGGTGAAGTGAACTGGTAGCTTTTGTCAGTAACCCTAGGATACTGACACTTTTGGTTAAATAGTATGGCTGTTTGCACAGCTGATCTGGCCTGGCCTTTCACTGGAGCAGTTTTAAGAGCTGGGTGGGATGACTGCTCCCACGTATTCCAGCCCGGGTTTTCTGTGGCCTGAAAAAAATCCAAGTAGCTCAGCTTACTACGCACTGACAGGCAGAGAGCAGTGACTAGTTACAGGCGGGTCCCAGCCCACATGACTAGTTGCTACCCCTCTCCCAGCCTCGCTTGGCATAATTAAACTTCTTTTCCACCTTTATAAAGCTACTGCTGCAGTCACGGCAGGTATGTTCTGCAAGTTACACAGTAGATCTATACTGTGCTGCTGGGAACCATATTAGCCCAATTGTGCTGACTGGTTTCCTTCAAAGTGATACTGTCACCCTCTTTCTGTATGAGAACTTTTTTACACAGCTATAAAGCCTAAATTCTGCAATTTTCATACCTTACTTTATAATAGTTTTCTTGGTGCTTGGTCCAGTGAAAGATGCTTTTTATCATCGGTGGACTGTGCCATCTGGGCCGGGCTTAACAACTGTTGCGCCACTCTGCTTACCCACATTGGCGCTGTGGGCCTCGCACCTCTGTGACGCCATTGGTGCCTAGGCCCCCTCTGTGGCAACTGGAATGAGCTGATCTAGAGGGGGTGTGGCCTAGACTTCTAGGCCGGCCCATTTCAATGCCGATGACGTGAGAAGTCCTCATACAGAAAGGGAGTGACAGTATCACTTTAAGGCTGGCTTTAAGGGTCCATTTACACAGAAATGGACAGATTATCTGCCAAAGATTTGAAGCCAAAGCCAGGAATGGATTTGAAAAGAGAAGAAATCTCAGGCTTTGCTTTATGACCTGATCTCTGTTTATAGTCTGTTTCTGGCTTCAAATCTTTGGCAGATAATCTGGCAGATAATCTTTCTGTGTAAATGGACCCTAAGTGTACTATTACACGGAACGATAATCGTTCGAATCGGCCCAATTCGGCCGATTATCGCTCCAAGTAATTAATACATTGATCAGCCGATGACAACGATCATCGACTGATCGTTGATATAGGTTCTGACCTATATTCGTCGGGCGCCGACCGCGCATCGCGGCGTGTAATAGGGGTGCACGGCCGGCGACTGACGATATACATTACCCATACACGCTCCAGGGCTGCTCCTGCGGTCCGCTTCTCCCCGGGTCCCGCACGATCTAGCTTTAGAGCGGCCTGTCAGCTGACAGGCAGTGCCGGCCTGTGATTGGCTGAGTGGCCTGTCAGCTGACAGGCGGCTCTGATGCTAGACCGCACGGAACCCAGGGAGAAGCGGACCGCAGGAGCAGCCCTGGAGCGTTGATAGGTAATGTATATAGTTTAAGCAAGGGCTGCAAGGACATCGGTAACAATGTCCCTGCAGCCCTTGTTAAACGATTATCGGGCCGTGTAATAGTAATAGTAATGTAGCAGATCGGCACTCGTTTACAGGTATTTTCAGGCCCCCGTCGGCCTGTGTAATACCACTCTAAGTTATGGAAGCAGGGCCGTCTTAACATTATAGGCCCCAGGGAAGAGCTGTGAACTTTCCCCCCTGCCCCTTAACCAAACCATAAATTGCCCCCCCTTCCTTAACCAGGCCCCAGTATATTATACACCCCACTATCAGGTCTTGTGGAGGGGGTAAAGAGCGGCCTGTAGAGGCTGGATGCAGAATATACTGCCTCCAGCCTGAACTAGCAAGTTTGCTTTTCTATAAACCAGTACTTAGGATTAAATTAATTGGGGGTCGCTACCAGCGTGCGGGGCTTGCCAAAACAGGAAAAGAGGAGCTGGGGTTGCTCAGAGCTGTAACTGTGACCAGGGGGCTACCTATGACCCATGGGCCCCAGGACACCTGACTACCCTTCCCAATGGAAAAGACATCCCTGTATGGAAGTACAGATAGATAAATGAAAGATACCATGTCCTAACCTTAACCTAACAGCTATCTAACAATGTCAGCAGTTTGGAATGTGAACTGCAGCTGACAGATTCACTTTAATAAGTTGTCCACAATAACAAAGAACTTTTAGGGTATATTCACACGGGCGTCTCGCATAAGAAATCTGCAGCTAATCCGCAATACATATATTAATAATAAGAATAATATGTGTGCTGCGGATTAGCTGCGGATTTCTTATGCGAGACGCCCGTGTGAATATTCCCTTAACAACCTACCTTCATCCTCTAATGTAGGATAGCTGCATGCTCCTCGCAGGTCATATTTTCCTTCCTCTTGTTCTATAGGAATTTGTCCTGCAGAGAATGCTGCAGATGGTCCCAAAGGTCGAGATGCCAGTAGAGTGCTTCGTCCCTTCTTAGATGGAGAGGACTTCAGCGCTGCAACAAATAAAACTATAATGTAGCGTTAGAGATAATTTAAAGATTTAAAATGTTTTAAACATTTTTTCGCTCATATACTGCAGCATTGGCTATTAGAGGTTCTCATTTGTGCATTGTGCTCACCTGTTTTGGTGGATGTGGCAGGAAAAGGATTTCTGCCATCTTGATTCATATTTGCCCACTGAAATAGTTTTTTAGTACTGTCCACCTTTCCTATGATACCTCTGGCTTTGCAGATAAAGGAGGTGAAGTTTCATCACTGCTGTTACCCTGCTGTTACTACTGCTGTTAGGGCCATATTATACAAAGCGATTATCAGCCATTACGGCCGATAATTGCTTAGTGTAAGGGTCCCTTTACACACACAGATTATCTGGCAAATTTTTGCAGCCAAAACCAGGATTGGATTTAATAACAAGAGAAATCTCAGTCTTTCCTTTATGACCTGTTCTCAGTTTATATTCTGTTCCTGGCTTTGGCTGCAAAAATCTGTCAGATAATCTTTGTGTATAAAGAGACCTTAATAAAAGACAATGATCAGCCGACATGCACGATTGTCAGCTGATCATTGGCTTTCAACGTCTTTCAAAGCGTTGAATGACGAACAACAACGATCTGCTACCCATGCAATAGGAGTGGCGACAGCAGACCACTGCTATCTCCTATGGGCTGCCTGGACCATCTGACAATTGACCGGACTTACAGGACTTACCCGCTCGCTGCTGGCGAGCGAGCAGGGAACGAAGAACAAGCAAAACCACACCCTCAATTCTTCCCCAATAGCTGCTCACGCTCAATTTTGCTGGAATTATTACATTTAAACTCATGTTAAATAATACAAAATAGAATGCCTGCCACCTGACTATACAACACTGAGGTGAAACAGAGCAAATGCACTACCTTAAATGCACAACATATTAAACAAAACAATGAAAAGCCTGTCCTTAAGGAGTTTTGCTAAAATAACCCAATATTTCATCAAATCACAGCCGCCCACTCCTGCCTTTCTCTCTCTGCTGCGGGGAACACAGAGCGGGGAATCCCCATCATAATGACGGAAATCCTCTGTGCTGCTGTCCCCTGCACCACTCACCTAGCAGCCACTGGCTCCCTCTTCCCCTGTCGGATCTGACTCCTCTACCTTCACCAGCTCCTGGCACCTTTATCTAGGCCGCCACAAGCCGGAGCGTGCAGCAAGTAATATATGCTCCATCTGGCGGGGGTTAACAGGGTGGTCTCCTTACATACTGGCAGCTGAATGTCAATCCCGCTGCGAGTATGTCTTCTCATAGAAATTACAGGTTAGGGATCCGCAGAGGATTTTGCTGCAAATTTGCAGTGAGAAATCCGCTGCGGATCCGCCCTGCGTGTTTGTACCCTCTGAGGAAAACAGTCATGCCACATAAACTAATTATTAATGCCACTACAGCATGTCTACTGTATGGTGATGTCATTTGGTGAACGTCCTTTTATCTTTTAGGCTACGTTCACACTACGTATATTTCAGTCAGTATTGCAACCAAAACCAGGAGTGGATTAAAAACACAGAAAGGCTCTGTTCACACAATGTTGAAATTGAGTGGATGGCCGCCATATAACAGTAAATAAATGACATTATTTCAATATAACAGCCGTTGTTTTAAAATAACAGCAAATATTTGCCATTAAATGGCGGCCATCCACTCAATTTCAACATTGTGTGAACAGATCCTTTCTGTGTTTTTAATCCACTCCTGGTTTTGGTTGCAATACTGACTGAAATATACATATACTGACTGAAATATACGTAGTGTGAACGCAGCCTTAGGATGTTAGAGGGCTTCAAAATTTTGCAACGATTTTTAAAATTTTCTGGAAAATTTCAAATTCTAATTTTTTTTTTTTAGTTACCTCCATAAATCCCTCCACTGTAAAAACTGCACCCCTCAAAGTATTCAAAGTAACATTTCATACGTTTATTAACCCTTTAGGTGTTTCGCAAAAATTTAAGCAAGTTAAGGGAAAATTATAAATTTTCATTTTTTTGTCAGATATTCTATTTTAATCCATATTTATTCTCCTGGTGAATATTGGAGGCTTTTTTATTTCAGTTTTTATATAGCCATTATACCATGTCACAGAGGCCTTGGGGTGCCAAAATATTTTAGCAAGACAAGTTGATGCCGTTTACTATACGTTACATATGACATATTATATTCGTCAGGTTGGTACGATTACAGTGATATCCATTTTTAAGATAGCGTTTGTTATAGAATATGACATTCATACTAGAAAAACTGTGCATATTGTAAAAGCTGTAATATTTTTTTTTTTTAAATTGCCAATGGAGGTATCTGATAAGACTGGGAGATGTTATTTTACCTGCTCCACCGTGACTTGTGGGACTACACCTACTGTATATATACAGCTCTCTGAATTAGAAGCTGATCAGAGCGTGAGAGAAGAATGTGAACTCTCGCTCACAATGATTTATTCCAGGAACTCTGACGCATATGTTAAGTTTGCAATACTTGAATGCACTGTGCATGAGTAGAAACACCCCTTATCATGTCCATAAAAGCTAATGCTAAGTTTACACGAGGCGATTATTGGCCCGATCGTACGATTAACGATTTCTAAGTAACGATTTTTTTTTTTTAAAACGATCAGCGTTTAGACGGTACGATATATCGTACGGAAAAATTGCTTTGCGATTGTGCGCCCGCAGACTGGCCCGCCCCCCCGCTCAACCACAGCCCCCTGCGCCACCCCGATTGCCACCCCCGCCGCTCCGATCGCCACCCCTGCCGCTCCGATCGCCACCTCCGTCGCCGCTCCGATCGCCCCCCACCGCCGCGCCCAAGAGCATACGTTACCTGCTCTGCGCAGCAGGTCTTCCGACATCCCCGACTCCCATCTTCAGCGCATTGATTGGCTTAAGAGATGAGCCGGGAATTTCAAACGGCTCCTCTTCAGCCAATCAGTGCTCCTCTTCAGCACTTATTGGCTGAAGGGGAGCCGTTTGAAATTCCCGGCTCCCCTCTTCAGCCAATCAATGCACGGCAGCACTGATTGGCTGAAGGGGAGCCGTTTGAAATTCCCGGCTCCCCTCTTCAGCCAATCAGTGCTGCCGTGCATTGATTGGCTGAAGAGGGGAGCCGGGAATTTCAAACGGCTCCCATGGGCGATCGGAGCGGCGTCAGGTGGGGGTGGCGATCGGAGCGTCGGTGGCGATCGGAGCGGCGGCGTGGGTGGCGATCGGGGCGGCGATCGGAGCGGCGGAGGGGATCGGGGCAGCGGGGGTGTCGATCAGAGCGGCGGCAGGGGTGGCGATCGAGCCGGTGCAGGGGGCTGCGGATGAGCGGGGGGCCAGGCTGCGAGCAGGAGGCCGGGCGGGGCTGCGGAGGGCGGGACTATCGCGCGACGACTGTTTACACGGAACGATCGGCGAATTTTTTGCGAACAACGATTTATGAACATGTTAAAAGATCAAAATGAATGATTTTTCGATCGTTCGCCGCATTTACACGTACGATTATCGTGCCGACGATCGCTACTATTGGCTGATCAATTCAGATCAGCCAATAACGGCGATCTTCAGCTTTCCGGGTCATCAGTGACCCGGAAAGCAATGGCGATCTGTGCTGTCTGAGACAGTACCGACTGCCATTACTTTTTAAAGTAATGGTGGCTACAGTGCCACATCCCATTGCCATGATCGCAGCGATACATGTCCCCAAAAAGTGTTAAATACCTTTTCTGAACACCTCAGCTAGGTAGCCGAGGTGTTCAGAGCAGGTATTTGGCCATAGCCACCTGATCCTGTCGTCCGGAGCGGTGTCTTCCGGGTCCCGCGTCGTCCTCTTCTTCCCGTCGTCTATCTTTGGCCTTTTCAGCCAGCCCGTCGTCTATCTTCGGCATTTTTTGGCCCCACCTTCGTCTATCTTTGGCTTTTTCCAGCTTTTGTGTACTACTGCCCCCTAGCAGCTGGAAAGTGTATATAATACAATTATCAGTAGCTATAGGGTAGTAGAGAGTTTTTTTCCTTTTTTTTAAAACACACCTGCGCATGTAAGTGCGCTGCTAATCAGCAACTCCTCCTTTTTGGCGTAGTGCTTTTTTTTCAATATCCTACTGCCACTGTCTGCTGTTAAGTACCGCGCATAAGTGCGGCATTTATCAGCAACACCTTTTTTGGCGTAGGTTTTTTTTTTTTTCTTAATGTTAAAAAGGCACATAGAAACACTACATTACACTACACGAAATAAAGTTTTACACTACACCACTACACATTTACATACCCTATATACCAATCCCCATATCGGGTGTTTTCGGCGGAGGAGTATGCTATTATTGCCTCCGACATCAAAACAGCCAGTGAGGATGAATGGGGGGATCCTTTTTTCCTCCATTCATCCTCCTCATCATCCAGTGACGTGTCTGGGGGTAGCGTAGTGTATGCTGCCCACCAGACATGTCTTTTCCGCCAGTACCTTCCCAATAAGAGATCACGGGATGGCGTGAAATTCTACAAACTCTGTCCGTCACGTTAATTCTTTGGACAGAAGGCGGAATCCGCCCGTGCATAGAATGGAGTCTATGACACGTGTGGAGACACGCACGCCCGCATCAGTCCACCAACAAGTGCCAGCTGTAGAATGCGCGAGGGGTTATCAGTCACCATTCCGCAGTGTGCACGTACCATTAGAGTGTATGAAGGAAGGGACACCCGAATCCAGGCCCCAGAATGCCCCCCCCATCCTCGGAGTTAGTGGGAAGATCGTTTGGGAACTGATCTTCCCACTGCTGGATAAAGGTTACCACCTGTACGGGCATAACTTTTATACCAGCATCCCCCTCTTCTGGTCCCTCGCTGCCCAAGCTACTGTAGCTTGTGGCACGATCAGAAAATATCAGAAGCAGTAATTAGAGCCCTAAAATTTAGCAGCCATGAAGCGGACCCAGCGCTTCTGGATATGAAGGACGATGTATTGCACCAGGGCAACATTTTCCAGGTGACGTCCCGCACACTGGAAAACAGGAGACCCCAGAAGAAGTGCAGAGTGTGCCGTAATAGGGGGATTAGGAAGGACACCATTTTCCAGTGTGACACCTGTCCTGATCACCCCGGCCTCTGCATACAGGATTGCTTCAAGGCGTACCACATGTCATCGGAGTTCTAAATTTTCTAAATGTTTTCCCTCAGTCCTATTTCAGGGGTCATGTTGATCCGGGGATTATTCTGATTACCATTTTGGAGTTGGGAAGGAATTTTTTCCCTGTGATGAGGCTACTGTTGTGTGGCTCATGAGGGTTTTTTGCCTTCCTCTGGATCAACACAGGTTGAATTTGATGGACTCCTGTCCTTTTCAACCTTATAAAGTAAAAATTGGCATAAAACCCCCAAATTAATTAAAAATTGTCCCTTTTCCCCAACTAAACAGGCATGGCCCCCATTCCCATTAGAGGCTTGCCATGATGCAATTACTAAGCCCCTGTGCTACCAGGACAGTAGAAACCCCACAGAAGTGACCCCATTCTGGAAAGTACACCCCATAAGGAATCTAACAAGGTGGGCAGCAGGGATATGGCCCCCTGGTGACGGGCACATTTGTGCTTTGTAAATGAAAAAAAAAAATTGTATTTTTTAATTTCACACCACATGTTCTACATATGTGCCAGTCACCAGTGGGGTCCATATGCTCACGGCACACCTTGTTAGATTCCTTGAGGGGTTTAGTTTCCAGAATGGGGTCACTTGTGCAGGGGTTTCTACTGTTCTGGCAGCACAGGGGCTTTGTAATTGCGACATGGCCTCCATCCTCCATTTCAGCCTCTAAATGGCGCTCTGTCCCTTTGGTGGCTTGCCCTGTGCCAATATGGCACATTATGTCCACATGTGGGGTATTTTCGTACTCAGGGGAAATTACCTTACATGTTTTGTATTCATTTCCTTTTTTAACCCCTTGTGGAAATGGAAAAAAATCAAGGCTAGACCAACATTTAGTGTAAATATTTTTTAATTTTTACACTGAGGCTGGGTTCACACTACGTATATTTCAGTCAGTATTGTGGTCCTCATATTGCAACCAAAACCAGGAGTGGATTGAAAACACAGAAAGGATCTGTTCACACAATGTTAAAATTGAGTGGATGGCTGCCATTTAATGGCAAATATTTGCTGTTATTTTAAAACAACGGCTGTTATATTGAAATAATGGCAGCTATTTACTGTTATATTGCGGCCATCCACTCAATTTCAACATTGTGTGGACAGAGCCTTTCTGTGTTTTTAATCCACTCCTGGTTTTGGTTGCAGTATGAGGACCACAATACTGACTGAAATATACGTAGTGTGAACCCAGCCTAAACCTGAACATGTCCTTAAAAAAATCTGATTTTGAAAGTTTAATGAAAATTTTTCACGTTATTTAGTTTTTTTTATAAAGATTCATTATAAGTATCGACTCCAATTTACCAGAAATGTAAAGTACCATATGTCACGAGAAAACAATCTCAGAATCAGCCGGATAGGTAAAAGCACTCCCAAGTTGTTAATGAATAAAGTGACACAGGTCATATTCATAAAATTTGTCTCGGTCTTTAAAGGGGTACTCTATAGTGCTATAGTGCTATTTCCCTCAATTTAGTAGATCAGGCAGGCTTTACTTCCTCAAAAAAAATGTGACGTCACGTCTCAAGTCTATCTACCAGCAGGGGGCGCGTGTACAAGTATAAAAATGGAATAGACGTCTATTCTCCCTCCCTGTGCTGGTCCCCCCTCTCTCTGCCTGGTCCTATTACAGCTGCTGCTCACCCCAACTAGCCGCCTGTCTTCTCAGCCCGTCTCCCCCCTCCCGTGCAGGAGCGCTCGCCCTCCGCCAAGTCCCGGCGGGGTGAGTGCTCCTCCACCGCCCCCCAAATTGCCGGCCCTGATTTATAAGCTGACCGCCCGGTCCTGTGCACAAGCGCTCACCCGCCGTCCGATCCCAGATGCTCATGCATCTTCTATCTTGCCGTCCGGTCCTGTGCACGAGCGCTCACCCGGTGCTTGGTCCCGGCAGAGTGAGCTCTCATGCATCTCCTATCTTGCCGCCCTGTCCTGTGCATGAGCGTTCACCCGCCGCCTGATCCTGCATCTCCTATCTTTTGAGGAAGTAAAGCCTGCCTGATCTACTAAATTGAGGGAAATAGCACTATATGTGCATTTCACATAATAAGTGTATATTAGAGATTTGTATAACTTTCTTTATGTAATAACATATTTAAAAATACATTTTGCCCGGAGTACCCCTTTAAGGCCATTTCAGGCCCGGTCCTTAAGGGGTTAAGTCAGACAAAACAAAAGGGCTCTTTTTTTTGCAGCATAAACTGACGTTTTTAGTGGTACACCTTTTGGGTACATGTTTCTTTATTTTTAGGGGGCGGGATTAACAAAAATGTTCATTTTGTTTAGTTTCCTATTTATTTTTTCTTATGGTGTTAATCGCATGGGAAAATTAATGTAACGGGATAATAGATGGGGTCATTATGGACAGCAATACCAAATAAATGTATCTTATTTATAGGAGGATCATTTATAAAGGGGGATGGGGAATGTGTTCCCTTTTGTGAACAATTTAATCCAGCCATCGCTATTATACTTCTGCTAATGACCTCTGTTGTGTACAGCCCCCCACCCATAGTAATATTGCTCCCTACTGTATACAATGCCCCTCCCATTATGCTCCATATTAAAAAAACAGGCCCTCGGAGCCCACTGGCATCGCCAGAACAGCATCTACATTCATTGGCTGGCTTATTCACGTGACCTTCAGGTTATAAGAATTTAGCTTTTCCTCATTGTCAGATGCCATCTTGAAGTTAGTGAGGGAGAGAGATTCCAGCAGGGACAGTGAGGATTTAGCTGCATCAGGCAGGAAAGACCCCAAAAGCCCTTGTTAGGGCTACAAGTATACACAGCACAGCATATATCTAGTTATTCCCTATGAATAGGTCAACTACCAACGCAGTTGCAGCTCATTCTCACAGACAGGCAAGCAGGCATCTGCTCATTGTGAAGAATTGCCTGCATTTAATCTTTTTGCTCCTACAGTCTACAGTCATGGCCAAAAGTTCATATTATGAGTAACAAAAGCTTATATTGACAGTTAGAATGAGTTAATGCAGCAAGTCAATATTTGCAGTGTTGACCTTTCTTCTTCAGGACCTCTGTAATTCTCCCTGGCATGCTCTCAATCAACTTCTGGACCAAATCCTGACTGATAGCAGTCCATTCTTGCACAATCAATGCTTGCATTTTGTCAGAATGTGTTGGTTTTTGTTTGTCCACCCATCTCTTGATGATTGACCACAAGTTCTCAATAGGATTAAGATCTGGGGAGTTTCAAGGCCATGGACCCAAAATCTATATGTTTTGTTCCCTGAGCCATTTAGTTATCACCTTTGCTTTATGGCAAGGTGCTCCATCATGCTGTAAAAGGCACTGTTTATCGCCAAACTGCTCTTGGATGGTTGGGTGAAGTTGCTCTTGGAGGGCATTCTGGTCCCATTCTTTATTCATGGCTGTGTTTTTAGGCAAGCTTGTGAGAGCCGATTCCATTGGCAGAGAAGCAACCCCACACATGAACGGTTTCAGGATGCTTTACAGTTGGCATGAGACAAGACTGGTGGTATCGCTCATCCGTCTTCTCCGAATAAGGTGTTTTCCAGATGCCCCAAACAATTGGAAAGGGAAAATGACTTTACCCCAGTCCTCAGCAGTCCAATCCCTGTACTTTTTGCAGAATATCAGTCTGTCCTTGATGTTTTTTCTGAAGAGAAGTGGCTTCTTTGCTGCCCTCCTTGAGACCAGGCCTTGCTCCAAGAGTCTCCGCCTCACAGTGCGTGCAGATGCACTCGCACCTGCCTGCTGCCATTCCTGAGCAAGCTCTGCACTGCTGGTAGCCCGATCCCGCAGCTGAAACAATTGAGATGGTCCTGGCGCTTGCTGGTCTTTCTTGGGCGCCATGGAGCCTTTTTGGCAACAATGGAACCTCTCTCCTTGAAGTTCTTGATGATGCGATAGATTGTTGACTGAGGTGCAATCTTTCTAGCTGCGATACTCTTCCCTGTTAGGCCATTTTTGTGCAGTGTAATGATGACTGCACGTGTTTCTTTAGAGATAACCATTGTTTACAGAAGAGAAACAGTGATGCCAAGCACCAGCCTCCTTTTAAAGTGTCCAGTGGTGTCATTCTTATTTAATTATGACAGATTGATCTCCAGCCCTGTCCTCATCAACACCCACACCTGTGTTAATGGAGAAATCACTGAAACGATGTTAGCTGGTCCTTTTAAGGCAGGGCTGCAATGATGTTGAAATGTGTTTTGGGGGATAAAGTTTATTTTCTAGGCAAATATTGACTTTGCAGGTAATTGCTGTTAAGCTGATCACTCTTTATAACATTCTGGAGTATATGCAAATTGCCATTTAAAAAACTGAAGCAGTAGACTTTGTAAAATGTAATACTTGTATCATTCTCAAAACTTTTGGCCATGACTGTAGTGTTGCAAGTAGTCCGCATACATAGTGCATAGACTAGCAGCATATCAGCTAGTTAGATAGACAGATGGGCAGACACGTAGCTTAGAATTCTCCTGCATAGACCTGTGTCTATTTTGTCCTACAGTTGAATTGTCGCAGGACAGTTTATTGCACTCTGCACCTGTTAAAAAGGATAAAAACACCTCTCACGTGTCATTGGCATGCATATCTAAAATTTCACATATATACAGTGTCCACCAGGCTTGGCCTATTTCCGGTGTGATAGCAATGGTCGCAGTATTTGATTTGGCTCTACACCAGGTTTAGAAAATAAAACAACACCTCTGACGTATTGCCGGCTGGCATACATAATATTTTAGATACATACAGTGTAAGACAGGCTTGGCCTAGTGTTATAACTACGGTCGCAGTATTTTATTTTGCTCAGCCCCAGGTTTAAAAAATAAAAAAAACCACCTTTGACGTATTGCCAGGTGGCATACGTAAAATTATAACTTTATAATCATTCTTGCACTGTGGGACAGGGCAGTGCAGGGTCTAGATGGATGTGTGGGACAGCAGTTCAGTGTCAGGATGGATATGTGTGTGTGTGTGTGTGTGTGTGTGTGTGTGTGTAGTGAGCTAAGGGGGGAGGGGGTTTTACTGTGGGACAGGGCAGTGCAGGGTCTGGATGGATGTGTGGGACAGCAGTTCAGTGTCAGGATGGATATGTGTGTGTGTGTGTGTGTGTGTGTGTGTGTAGTGAGCTAAGGGGGGAGGGGGTTTTACTGTGGGACAGGGCAGTGCAGGGTCTGGATGGATGTGTGGGACAGCAGTTCAGTGTCAGGATGGATATGTGTGTGTGTGTGTGTGTGTGTGTGTGTGTGTGTGTGTGTGTAGTGAGCTAAGGGGGGAGGGGGTTTTACTGTGGGACAGGGCAGTGCAGGGTCTGGATGGATGTGTGGGACAGCAGTTCAGTGTCAGGGTCTGGATAGATATGTGTGTGTACCCCCCGGTTCAGCTTCTTTCTCTGGATTCCTTAATTTCTCCCTATCAGTAACTTGCATTTATGTACTGCTGAAAGTTTAAGGGTTAAACCTATTTGTTTGCTGCAATAAAAAGGTCTCTGATAAGAAGAAACTGAAGGGGGTAGAGAAGTGATTATTATTCACTGTACAGGTCCATATTACTACAGCATGGCCCATTGTCCAAAAATCTAGTCAGCTGATTGGAGACATGTCAAGCGTTTTGATCGGTTGGGGTCTGAGTGTTCACACCGGTACTATTCGGGAGAACAAGCGGGGAGAGGACAGAGCTGCAGCGCTCCTGCTCTGTGTCACATGATGAGTCAGGCCCCGACTGATTGTCTATGTAAGTCTATGGAGCCAGACTGATTTTACTGACACAGAGTGGGAAGCGTATGGTGTATGGAGTATGGTGTTCTCCCGATTGGTACAGGTGTGAACACTCAGACCCGGATTGATCAAAACTTTTGACGTATGTATGATATATCAAAAGGTTTTTTTATGATGACAATGACCCTTGAATTATTATTTTTTTTTTAATTCAAATCTTTATTTTTACAATTTTATAAAAAAGAAACAAAAATATTTTACAAAAGAAATTCAAGTACAAATACAAACTCAAACAGTGTGTACATTCCAAATACAAGTACCAATAACCGGTATGGCCCAAAAATTTATCAAACCCACAACAGTATCGGTATCCAGATCCCTTGGCACAAGCATAGTTATTTAGCAAAAACAAATACTCTATTTATAACTTAAAGGGCAATCACCCTAATCATTTTCAGTATGGTGTTCTCCTGATTGGTACAGGTGTGAACACTCAGACCCGGACTGATCAAAACTTTTGATTTGTGTATGATATATCAAAAGGTTTTTTTATGATGACAGTGACCCTTGAATTATTAATGCATTAAAGGACCATGAAAAACTTTTTCCCAGTAATTGAAGCACATTACAAAGTTATATAACTCTGTAATGTGCTTCAATCACCTATCTGCCCCCCTTCCCTGTCTTTTCCCCCCTCCACCCCCCACCAGGAAGTGCCCTAAACTCACACAGACCTCATTACTGTCGTCACCGTCACCAGGCAGCTCCTTCTTGTGAGGATGAGTCATCAGCAGGAGGGCTGCTCTAGGTCCTGTTACACCGGCCTCCCCCTCCCCCTCCTTGTCAGGTGACTCTGCTTGCTCAGCTTATCTTCTCTAGTGACATGACTCCTTCACTGAGTCCATGGCAGCAGGAGAGAGGGTATGAGGGGAGGGGGGAGCTGCCTATGTGCCGAAGTCAGTCTGAGGGAAGATAAGCAATTGAGATGTGACAAGTGATGGCTTGCAGTTGTTCAGCTAATGGGAGCTGAGCAAGCCTGTCACCTGACAAGGCAGGGGAGGGGGGAGGCTGGTGTAACAGGAGAAGGAGCTGAGAGAAGAGCTTGGTGACGGTGACGGCAGTCATTAGGTCTGTGTGAGTTAGGACACTTCCTGGTGGGGGGTGGAGGGGGGAAAAGGCAGGGAAGGGAGGCCGATAGGTGATTGAAGCATATTACAGAGTTATATAACTTTGTAATGTGCTTCAATTACTGGGGAAAAAAATTTCATGGCACTTGTCCTTTAAGTCTAAGTGCAGCCTTGGATTTGTAGGGTGATCTGTGTGGTGATATGTATGGTTATACATGGTGATCTGTGTGGTGATATATGTGTGGTGATGTATGTGGTGATATGTGTGGTAATAATATTTTATTATATTTTTGCTCTATCCCCTGGGGTTCTCTGGTCACCTCCACACACTGAGCCTTTACAGAACATCTTGGCGGAATTTATCTAGACTCGCATACCCTTACACCGGTCCTAAATAAAGCCCCGTCCCTATGCAAACTGTTGATTTAGTATGAGGTGCATGCCTCTTAGTAAATCTGTGGGACTTACACCTTTTCCCTCACACCTTTTCCCTGGTTTATGCCAGGGCCATAAATGATAGATTCCCCTTATGTATTCTGATCTTCCATAATGCATTAGGTGTACATTGCACCTAAGAACCTGCAACTACAACAGCTGCAAACACTACAACTCCCAGCATTTACTGATGGCCTGCAGCTCTCAGGATATGCTGGGAACTGTAGTACATATGAACAGAAAACAAGGGGTTTTACCCTCAGGAACTACAACTCCCAGCATACCCTGAGAGCTCTATAAGTGTAGGGCATGCTGAGAGTTGTAGTTGAGATCAGTGCAGGATGGGACAGGGTCAGCATGTCATTTCTCACTGGTTGTTTAAGTTACCCCATCATCAGTTCCACACACAGTTCCCAGACTGCAGTACAGCACAGACACCGGGCCCACCAGAGCACTCTTCCAGTGCACCCTGATGACTGTGCTGTGCTGTAGGGACCTCCTGTGAATCCAGGACCTAGATACCTGGGTGAACATGTCATTTTGCAGAGGGCCCTCTGCAGCCTGGGTCCATTCCTGCTCCTGCTCCAGCTTCCTGCACCTCTGCTCTGGGTGTGTGTATGTGGGGGGGAGGGGGGTGCTAAACTGAATCTTTGCCCAGGTCCAGGAAAAGCTGGCTACACCTCTAACATAGAGGCTATATTGAGTTTGGAGTGTATTGTTGAGGGGCTGTGTATGATAGTGGTGTAATACTGCGATTTGAGAGTGTTAGATGCACCCAGGCATGCTTCCTGGGTTGTCCCATTGCATTCCAGAGGTGTCTGGATCATTTTCTGAGGTGTCATTGAGGACTTGGTGACCTCCAAGTGGTCGAATTTACATTTCCAAGAAACAAGCATTTTTCTCCTATAGACTTTATTGGGGTTCGATATTCGATCGAATAGTCGAATACTGTGGTCTGTTAACCCCTTAAGGACAGAGCCAATTTCGATTTTTGCGTTTTCGTTTTTTCCTCCTTGTGCCTAAAAGGCCATAGCACTTGCATTTCTCCACCTAGAAACCCACATAAGCCCTTATTTTTTGCGTCACTAATTGTACTTTACAATGACAGGTTGAATTTTTGCATAAAGTACACTGCGAAACCAGAAAAAAATTCAAAGTGTGGTGAAATTGAAAAAAAAAACGAATTTTGTTTATTTTGGGGAAATGTGTTTTTACGCCATTCGCCCTGGGGTAATAACTGACTTGTTATCCATGTTCCTCAAGTCGTTACGATTAACCCATAGCTGCACCAGGACGTTATTTAACGTCCTCGTGCCGCTATGGGAGTTCAGAGGGGGGTCGCGCGGCGACCACCCTCTGAACTGCCGCGATCCCGGGTGCCGCGAGTAGCCCGGGCTCGCGGCTATTAGCGGGCACGGTCCGATCGCCGTGCCCGCTAATTAAGTACTTAGAAGCAGCTGTCAAAGTTGACAGCTGCTTCTAAATACTTGCGGTTATACATGCCTGGTGGTCTAGTGGGGGGATCGCCCCCCTGCGGCGCGATTGCGGGGGGGCGATCCCTGCATCCATACCGGGCCGGGGTCTGCTCCGTAATGGCGCTGATCCCGGCTCGGCATTCTATTGCTTTTGGCTGCAGCAGCCAAAAGTAATAGAACACCGATCTCATGGATTCATGCAGTATAACTATACTGCATGGATCTCTATGAGAGATCAGAGTGCATATACTAGAAGCCCCCCAGGGGGGCTTCTAGTATATGTCTAAAGTAAAAGAAAAAAGTATTTTTAATAACACAAAACCCCCTCCCCTAATAAAAGTCTGAATCACCCCCCTTTCCCCATTTTATAAATAAAAATAAATAAATAAATTAATAAACAAACATGTTTGCTATCGCCGCGTGCGTAATCGCCCGAACTATTAATTAATCACATTCCTGATCTCACACGGTAAACGGCGTCAGCACAAAAAAATCCCAAAGTGCAAAATTGCGCATTTTTGGTCGCATCAAATCCAGAATAATTGTAATAAAAAGCGATCAAAAAGTCATATATGCGCAATCAAGGTACCGATAGAAAGATCACATCATGGCGCAAAAAATGACACCTCACACAGACCCATAGACCAAAGGATAAAAGCGCTATAAGCCCGGGAATGGAGCGATTTTAAGGAACGTATATTGGTTAACAACGGTTTGAATTTTATACAGGCCATCAGATACAATATAAGTTATACATGTTACATATCGTTTTAATCGTAACGACTTGAGGAACATGCATAACAAGTCAGTTTTACCCCAGGGCGAATGGCGTAAAAACACATTTCCCCCAAATAAAAGAAATGCGTTTTTTTTTTCAATTTCACCACACATATAATTTTTTTCTGGTTTCCCGGCACATTTTAGGCAAAAATTACATCTGCCTTAGCAAAGTACAATTAGTTGCGCAAAAAATAAGGGCTCATTTGGGTCTCTAGGTGGAAAAATGCAGGCGCTATGGCCTTATATACACGAGGAGGGAAAAACGAAAACGCAAAAATGAAAACTGGCTGTGTCCCCTAAGGGTTAAAACGATATATAACATGTATAACTTATATTGTATGTGATGGCCGGTAAAAAATTCAAACCATTGTCAACAAATATACGTCACTTAAAATCGCTCCATTCCCAGGCTTATAGCGCTTTTATCCTTTGGTCTATGGGGCTGTGTGAGGTGTCAGGAATGTGATTAATTAATAGTTCCGGCGATTACGCACGCGGCGATAGCAAACATGTTTATTTATTTATTTGTTTACTTTTATTAATAACCTGGAAAAAGGGGGGTGATTCAGACTTTATTAGGGGAGGGGGCTTTTTACTATTAACAACACTTTTTTTTTACTTTTACACTTATACTAGAAGCCCCCCTAGGGGACTTCTAGTATAAGTGCTTTGATCTCTCATAGAGATCTCTGCAGCTTTCAAATATTTCACTACTCGCTCATCTCTAGTCCTATACATAAATCTAAAAGGAGGCGAATATGGGAGAGAAGCCTCCTCTATTGACCTCCAATAGTATAAAAGCATTTAAAACACAGAAAACTGTATCCTGTTTGCGTCCAAGAGAAGATACCCCATAGTGACCCTAGACCCTATTGCACAACATGGATCCTACAATAAAATAACCAGAGTAATAAATAATGCGACATGCATAGTTGCCAAAAGTCCCAGTTTTCAGAAGACAGTCCTGGCAAATTCATGTCCTGTGAATCCCCATCCCCTCCGTGGGAAGTGCCACCCCTCGCTAACCCCCTATGTCGTTTGCTATAAGCTATAATTACACATGAAGGGGGGGGATGATAAAGGGGGTAGTAGTATGATGATAGAGGGGCAAGAGGATGAAGGGGTAATACTATGATGATGAAAGGGGTAGTAGTATGATGAAGGGCAGTATTATGTTGATATGGGGAAGCTACATCATATGGGCACAGACAAGCAGTACATACAGTCAGTCAGCAGAGTGCTTGCTCTGGGCTATAGCCAGCATGCTGCTCTGAGGGTGACCCTTGGTTGCCAAAGGTTCAATATCATCCACAGCAGCCATGGTACCAGCTACAACTGTATCACTTCCTGATGTGTATCTAAGCTTATCAACTGTAATACCGTCTGCTGAGCCACTGTATCTCATCCTATCATGTGATACTGTCTGCTGAGCTGTGTATGTAATCCTATCCAGTATGATACTGTCTATTGTATTGTTGTATCTAAGCCTATCATGTTATACTGTGTGCTGGTGACCTGATAGTGGCATGTGTAATATACTGGGGACCTAATAGGGGGTGTATAATATACTAGGGGCCTGATAGTGGGGCATGTAATATACGTGGGACCTGATAGTTGGGTGTATAATATACTGGGGACCTGATAGTGGGGTGTGTAATATAGTGGGGATCTGATAGTGGACTGTAAGTTGAATATTCTAATGCTTTAGTTAGTTATTCTAATGCTTTAGAAAATACATACTGCAACCATACAGTGTAATTGTGTTAATGATAGAAGAGATAACTCATTGTCATTGCATAAATACAGATGCTTTTTGTAAAACAGATAATAGTAGTGGCTGGTTACTTTCTAACCGTTCAATAGCTATAGTCAGCTTTTATAATTATACACTATCTCTTAAGGCCCTATTCCAGGGGCCGTCTACAAGAGCAAACGAGCGCTCTCAGCCCCTGCTCCTGCTCCTCGTTCCCCACTCGCTGCCGCCGCTATTCAACGCAGCAGCAGCGAGCGGGAGGGGCGGTGGAGAGCCATAGGAGCCCATAGGATACAGCCCATAGGATACAGCAGCGTCTGCTGCCGATGCTCCTATTCAACGGAGCAACGGCAGCAAATCGCTGCTATATCAGTCGCTTGTTTTTCAACATGTTGAAAAACAAGCAACTGCAACGATCAGCCGACATGAACTATGTCGGAATATTGTTGCACTCTATTCCACGGGACGATTATCGTCCGTAGCAGCTGATATCGGCCGAATACAAACGATAATCGTTCCGTGGAATAGGGCCTTTAGTTGTAACTGTGCTGGCTTGCCCTATTCTAGTATTCACTTTTTGCTAAAGCCCCTATTACACACGGTGACGGAGAGGAGCAAACAAAATGTACACAAACTAGGCTGGCACCACAAACCGTAATAGATGGAGTGCTAGTTTCCACAACCTAAACAACATACAAAATTACCAACAAAAATGGCTTGAAAAAGTAAACTGCACCTCCTGATAGTAGAAAAGTTATATACAATCTTTATTATTTATTCACATATATGCAAGGGACAGACATTTAAAACCATTTAAAAACAAACAAAATACTATTCACTGGTTCCAATCCAACACGGCAAAAACTGACCTATCATAGGCAAATGCTAGGAGCAGCAGCATAGATGAAAGAGAAATAACCCAAATGAAATACAACTCAAACCATAAGTACCAATACCCCAATATCCAATATATATCCTAATATCCGAAATATAAGGTGTTAAATACAAATGACCAAATGATACATGTACTCGTCTTTTTGAGGACTGAACAGGGCTGGGACATGACCCCCCTCCCCCTCCTCACTACTTTTGGCAGTTGGGGTAACATTCCCGGCATCATGTGACTCACCGCTTCTCCACAAATCACTCGTTGTGCAGTTTGTTCTGACTAACTTGGATACAGTACCACAGTATTTCTGCATTTAGGGTAGCTTCACACGTACTGGATTCGCAACAGATTTCACGCCATGAGTTTGCAATGAAATCCGCAGCGAATCCTGGTAGTGTGATCTTCAATGGGGTTACATACCCGCAGCAAGTATGTAACCTGACCCCTTTAACCCCCGCCACCCGCAGCTGCATGTGAGGCTCATAGCTCCCGTCGGTCCCGTTCAGCCAATCAGTGCACAGCCCCGCCGCAGTCACTGACTGACTGAGCGGGACAGATGGGAGCTGGGAGCCTCACTGTAGGGGATTAAAGGGGCTAGGTTTTCCATCCACTGCGGGTATGTAACCCCCATTGAAGTGACAGTACCGGAATTCGCATCGGTTTTCTTGAAATCCGCTGCAAATTCGGTACAAATGAAGCTTCCCTTAATCTGCCCTATGTAAGTTCCCCCTTAGCCCTGCCCTGTCACACACCATAACACTTTTTTATCACATATTTTATTGAAGTTCTGTCAATTGCACTTTGCGTGTTCTGTAGTGTACACCATGTAACAATGTTTAGCATGGTTTTGGTCGCTGTTAAAAGCTTTGTAGTTTGCAGACTTTATTAAAGATGTTTTATAATTTGTGATTTGTAGATGTTATAAAAGTTTTGCAAACAACCCCCCAAAACATTAGACTTTGGCAATCCAGCAGTATATACTGTTTAAAAATTTTACTTATGCCAACAGGCAAAAGAGGCAACTATGTCAATAGAGGTGTTAACACTGTGGGGGGAATTTATGAAGACTGGTGTACAAGTACACTGGTCATTTATTTGGCCCCATCCCCTTTTCCCCGGCAGGTAAATCCGGCCAGCCAGGCGCCCGAACTTGCGCCCAGCGTACCAAATCTACATCTGCTTCCAGCAGGTGTAGACTTGGATCATGATTTACGCCAGGCATTAATCATTACCAATGAGGCGTGGGAGGAGGCCACACCTCCTCCCCACCTTGTCACACCCCCTACAAGCTACCCCAGCTTATGGCTTCTTTCTCTCTTTGACATACAGTATATTGGTTGGTTTTCTATCTCTTAGCCCTTTGTGTAAAATCTATTTTCACGTCTTTAACCCATTCAAATTCCTCATAGTCTGGAGTGGGTGAGAATGACAGTCCTTTCTTCAATACTCGCATTTGGTCAGGATTTAATATTAGGGACGATAAATTGATAATCTGCATCTCATCATCTTTAGTGTTGATTTCATTAATCAAGCTTGTCTTTCATCCCTAAAAAAATTAGAAGGGATGTTTGGACCTGTCGCACCCATTGGTAATTTGGGTGATGTATTCATTGTTGTAACATTGTCTGGGGTACTCATAGAAGATTGTTGTAATACTGGTGTTGAACTTTGTAACCCGCCTGCATTGGTCCCATATGGTGAAGAATATAAGGATTATGGTTGTACTACTGAGTTGCATCTTGCCTCTGCAGATGCTTCGGGGACTGGGATGATTTATACACCGGTTGGTATTTTTTTTGGAAGGTTTTTCGCTTGGTGCCCAGTCTTTGGTCCTGTTATGAAGTGGTATTTGTGCTGTTTTCTGGTTCAGATATATCTGATTAAGAGTAATCAGTGTCCCTTTGTTTGGGTCTAGGTTGAAGCTGGTGCGGGTTGGGCCTCTTTTTATATTATATATATTCACTGTTTCAAGGTCCATCGTATCTCTGGTAAATTTTCTGTGTTTTCTTTTCTATTTTTTTGCTAATTTAATTAATTTTTTCTTTTTTTAATTCTAGTTTTTTCTGGGTTTTTCTTTTTAAAGAAAACTTGTACTTCCTGAATTTCTTTGTCCAGTTGTTCATTTGATTTTTGAAAGAAAGTCCTTTCGTATTGTAAAAGATAGTTCACCCGTAGCAGGAAGCTATCTGTTAGAAGATTTTTCCACCCTTCTTAAATTTGTATGTTCTTTGCAACTGCCTAAAGGCTGTCTCTATATAAGTTTGGCCTATTGGTAAAGTTTCTTTTGAAAAAACCTAAGAAGCTTCAGGTGTATAAAAGTCACTTAGGTTTTTGAAACAGAAAACCGGCCATACTAGTGTTGTTCTATATTAGATTCTTGTCCTTTATGAGAGTAGGGCACAAAGAAAAACACAGTGCGTCTTGGACGCAAGCAGGATACAGTTTTCCATTTCCTTTTAAATGCTTTTATACTATTGATGGTCAGTAGAAGAGGCTTGTCTCCCATATTTGGCTCCTTTTAGATCTATGTATAGGACATTTTTAACCCCTTCACGTCAGCCATCTGTATATATACGTTCCTATTGCACATGCCCCGTGCAGTAGGAATGTACATATACGTTCCTGCTTTGACGGGGGTTTGTGATGAGAACGGGATCGGTGCAGGGACAGCGATCCCGCTCTCATCTGAGTGAGGCACCGGAGATAATGAGAATCAGCTGCGATCCCGCAGCTGACCCCCATTAACCCCTTAGTGACCGCCGAAACGGCGGTCACTAATGGGCCGGTGCCGCCGCTATATTTCATCTCCCCCCACCGTGAATCCACGGTGGGGGGAGATGAAATAGCTAAAATCAGACCCCAGACCAGCCCCCCTAGTGCCCCGGTATCTAACCCCCCCTCCCCGCGGCGGCCATCAGATCCAAGATGGCCGCCGCGATCACTGTGAACAGACTAATGTCTGTTTACAGTGATCTCTTTGTAAAAATGAATGAAAACCCCATGCTCTCCGCCACCGGAGGTAGCGGAGAGCATGGGGCAGTCATCGGGGACCCCCCCCTGTGGGGTCCCGGTACAAGCGATCAGCGGTATATACTATATACCGCTGATCGCTTGTGCCATGTGCCGCCGGAACATTTTATCCCCTGTCACCAAGAATGATTGGTGACAGGGGATAAAAAGTGATATCCCCCCACCCCCCCAGTCGCCCCCCACCCCCCCAGTCACCCCCGTCCCCGAGTCACCCTCCCCTACCCCATATACTCACCTGATCCTGGAGCTCCTTCCTCCTCGGTGTCCTGGCTGGTTATGAAGTGCGCAGGCGCTCCACAACCAGCCAGCTCTGAAAATTTAAAGTGACAGAGACCAATTTGGTCTCTGTCACTAAACTATGATTACTGTGATATAAAATATCACAGTAATCATAGTAATACAGTGAAAAAGAATGTGAAAAGTACAAAAAGTGACAAACATACAAAAAAATAAAACACACACTTTCTATTATAGTAATAATTGCAGTTTACTCCCAAATTACCCCTAACCCCCCCCAGATTACCCGTAACTACCGCAGCTAGCCCGTAACCACCCCAGGTTGTCCGTAATCACGTCAGATTGCACGTAACCCCCCAGATTACCCGCCTCTACCGCACGTTGACCGCAACTACCGCACGTTGCCCGTAACCACCGCACGTTGCCAGTGACCCCCTCCAGATTGTACGTAATCACCCCAGATTGCCTGTAACCACCCCAAATTACATGTACCCACCCCAGATTACCTATAAGCATCTCAGTCTATCCGTAACAATTCTAGATTGTCTGTAACCCCTCCAGGTTGCCCGTAACCACCGCAGGTTGCGCATAACCACCGCAGGTTGCGCATAACCACCCCAGGTTTCCCGTAATCATGCCAGATTACATGTAACCCCCCCAGATTGCACCCAACCACCGCAGGTCGCGTCTGACCACCGCACGTCGCCTCTGACCACCGCACGTCGCCTCTGACCACCGCACGTCGCCTCTGACCACCGCACGTCGCCTTTGACCACCGCACGTCGCCACTGACCACCGCACGTCGCCACTGACCACCGCACGTCGCCACTGACCACCGCACGTCGCCTCTGACCACCGCACCTTGCCTCTGACCACCGCACCTTGCCTCTGACCACCGCACCTTGCCTCTAACCACCCCAAATTGCCAGTGACCCCCTCCAGATTGCCCGCAACCACGCCAGATTACAGGTACCCACCTCAGATTACCTATTAGCACTTCAGTTTATCCGTAACCACAGCAGGTTGCCTGTACCCACCCCAGATTGTCTGTAACCACCCCAGACTGTCTGTAACCACCCCACGTTGCCCGTAACCACAGCAGGTTGCCTGTAACCACCCTAGATTGTCTGTAACCACAGCAGGTTGTCCGTAACCACAGCAGGTTGTCCGTATTCACCCCAGGTTGTCCGTATTCACCCCAGGTTGCCTGTAACCACCCCAGGTTGCCTGTAACCACCCCAGGTTGCCGTAACCACAGCAGGTTGCCCGTGACCTCCCCATGTTGACGGTATCCACTCCAGATTACCCGTAACCACCCCAGATTACCCGTAACCACCCCAGATTACCCGTAACCACCTCAGACTGCCCGTAACCACCCCAGACTGCCCGTAACCACCTCCAAATTACCCGGAACCACCCCACATTACCTGTAATCCAATTTTTTTTTTATTTTATTTTAGTAACTGCGCTATTCTAATAACTATTACTAGCTACTGTTTTGCTCCAGCAAATTGGCACTCCTTCCCTTCTGAGCCCTGCTGTGTGCCCATACAGTGGTTTATGCCCACATATGGGGTACCGTTGTACTCGGGAGAACCTGCATTACAGATTTTGTGGTTTGTTTTCTCTCATGTTCCTTGTGAAATTTGGAAATTTCAAACTAAACCAACATATTATTGGAAAAATTCAAGTTTTTCATTTTTACTGGCCAATTTTGAATACTTTCCTCTAATACCTGTGGGGCCGAAATGCTCATCCTACCCCAAGATGAATTCTTTGAGGGGTGTACTTTCCAAAATGGGGTGACTTTTGGGGGGGGGGTCTATTCTGTAGACATTACAGGGGCGCTGCA
This sequence comes from Dendropsophus ebraccatus, assembly GCF_027789765.1. Taxonomy (NCBI): domain Eukaryota; kingdom Metazoa; phylum Chordata; class Amphibia; order Anura; family Hylidae; genus Dendropsophus; species Dendropsophus ebraccatus. The sequence goes on from NC_091456.1 coordinate 119,952,460, forward strand.
AATGCACCTGGCGCTCAGAAACTTCTTCAGAAAAATCTGCACGGAAAATGCTAATTGGCGCTCCTTCCCTTCTGAGCCCGGCTGTGTGCCCATACAGTTGTTTATACCCACATATGGGGTACCGTTCTACTCAGGAGAACCTGCGTTACAGATTTTGGGGTGAATTTTCTCTCCTGTTCCTTGTGAAATTGAGAAATTTCAAACTAAAGGAATAAATTATTGGAAAAATTCGAGTTTTTTATGTTTACTGTCTACTTTTGAATACTTTCCTCTTATACCGGTGGGGTCAAAATGCTCACCACACCCCAAAATGAATTCTTTGAGGGGTGCACTTTCCAAAATGGGGTGACTTATGGCGAGATTTTACTCCGCTGGCACTACAGGGGCTCTGCAAACGCACCTGGCACTCAGAAACTTCTGCAGCAAAATCTGCATTGAAAAAGCTAATTGGCACTCCTTCCGTTCTGAGCCCTGCTGTGTGCCCATACAGTGGTTTATGCCCACATATGAGGTACCTTTTTACTCAGGAGAACCTGTGTTACAGATTTTGGGGTGAATTTTCTCTCCTGTTCCTCGTGAAATGGAGAAAATTTTAACTAAAGGAACATATTATTGGAAAAATTTGAGTTTTTCATTTTTACTGTCTAATTTTGAATACTTTCCTCTAACACCTGTGGGGTCAAAATGCTCATCCTACCCCAAGATGAATTCTTTGAGGGGTGTACTTTCCAAAATGGGGTGACTTATGGGGTTTTTTCTCTCTGCTGACACTACAGGGGCACTGCAAATGCACCTGGCGCTCGGAAACTTCTTCAGCAAAATCTGCAATGGAAAAGCTAGATGGCGCTCCCTTCCTTCTGAGCCCCGCTGTGTGCCCATACAGTGGTTTACGCCCACATATGGGGTACCGTAGTACTCAAGAGAACCTGCGTTACAAATTTGGGGGTGCGTTTTCTCTCATGTTTCTTTTGAAAATAAGAAACTTTAATCTAAACGTATATATTATTGGAAAATTGTAATTTTTCATTTTTTTACGGCCTAATGGTGAATACTTTCCTCCAGCCCCTGTAGGGTTAAAATGCTCATTATACCCCTAGATTAATTCTTTAAGGTGTCTAGTTTCCAAAATGGGGTCACTTATGGGGGTTTCCAGTATACAAGCCTCCTAAATCAACTTAAGAAAAGAACTGGTCCCTAAAAAAATCAGTTTTGGAAACTTTTACGAAAATGTGGTAATTTGCTGATAAATTTCTAAGCCCCGTAACACCCTAAAAAAGTAAAATATGTTTATGAAATGAAGCCAGAATAAAGAGGACATATCGGTAATGTGACTTAGTAACTAATTTATGTGATACGACTTTCTTTTTTAGAAGCAGAGAATTTCAAAGTTCATAAAATGCAAATTTTTTAAATTTTTCATGATATTTTGATGTTTTTAACAAAAAACACACAAAGTAGTGACCAAATTTTGCCACTAATATAAAGTGCCATATGTGACGAAAAAACAATCTCAGAATCGCTAGCATACGTTAAAGCATCACTGAGCTATAAGAGCATAAAGTGAGACAGGTCAGATTTTGAAAAATGAGCCTGGTCTTTTAGGTGCAAATAGGCTTGGTCTTGAAGGGGTTAATAAAGAAACTTAATTTTTGATGTGCAACCTGCGGTATGCATATGCTTTCTTTCTTTTTCATGGACAGATATGTTGGGACTATAAGATTTTTGTGGTGAACATTTTTAAAGATGGTTATGTTTTTTCTAATTTTCCATTTTACTATCTCTACTATAAAATATTCCTGAAAACTTTTCATTTTGGCCACTAGTCATAAAACTAAGCTGAGATAGGCTCCTGGAAAGTGACCTGCACATTATTACAGCAAAAGGTGACACCATTAGATAGCAAAGATAATAGCATTTCTGTCTCCGCCTACCTGTAGAATAACCTTTACACAGTTAACAGAAATTACTAGGCGTGCTCACAAGTGTGTCACATAAAAGGGCCGCATCTGCCATGAGGACGCCACCACTGTCTTCTGTATCGTTAAAGTGACTCTGTACCCACAATCTGTCCCCCCCAAACCACTTGAACCTTCAGATAGCTGCTTTTAATCCAAGATCTGTCCTGGGGTCCGTTCAGCAGGTGATGCAGATATTGTCCTAAAAACAACTTTTAATCCTACAGCGTTGTGTCTAATGGCCCGGGGCTTACATTTGTATATGCATTAGGCTGGCACCACCTCTCCGTTCTTCTTCCCCACTCTGCTCATTATTAGGAATGATATAGGAACATTTACTGCTGTTTCAGCTTTGCACAGGTGTCTTAACGATTCAGCCCATGTGCCGGTCTGCCACAGGTGGGGAATAGGAAGCAATCTGCCTGGAGTATTTCTAATGATGAGGAGGGTGGGGAGAAAGGACAGAGAGGTTGTGGCAGCCTAATGCATATACAAATGTAAGCCCCGGCCGTTAGACACAGTGCTGTTGGATTAAAAGTTGTTTTTATGACAATAACTGCATCCCCTGCCGAACGGACCCCAGGACAGATCTTGGATTAAAAGCAGCTATCTGAAGGTACAAGTGGTTTGGGGGGTCAGATTGTGGGTACGAAGTCACTTTAAGGCGTAAGGGTGCAGGCACAGCTGATAGGTGGCACAGGGCAGTGAGCGATCAACTCTTTGTACTGTGTCTTTTACTTCTAGACTGCAGGTTGCATTAGGTCCGTGTTACATGGCTTGATCACTAATGTAAACGGGAGCTGATCTACTTGATTGGTGTTTATTTAATAAGCCTATAACATGGCTTGAAATTCCTGCAGCAAGAGCCAGCACGGACATTGTTTGCGATGTTCTTGAAGCACTCGCTGTATATAACAAATAATAAAGTATATACGTTAACTCTTAACGCTCCCAGTGTTTTTCTCCCCTGCAGCCACTGCTTGAACTTCACAGCCGACCTCTGAAGCCAATCACTGGCCGAGACGGGGCAGCACCACGGCCAGCGATTGGCTGAGCGGCAAAGATTAGTGTAAAAGCTTCAGCAGAGAACGGGCAGAAGCATAAAGTACACTGGGAGCACAGAGAGGTTTCTATTAAGTTTTTTTCTTTACGCAGATATGAGCCATCGGCGGATGATTTTTAGACAGGGCCAAAAGACGCGATTAGATGATCGTTGTCATCGGCTGATAGTTGTCTTTATTACACAGAGCAATAGTCTGCTGAAATGGCCTAATTTGGCAGATTATCGCTCCATGTAATAGGGCCCTTAGGTCTGTGGTCTAGAAGTGATCTGGAGCAGAAAGTGATGGGCGCCTACAGGCAACTCGTTGAGATCAGTATGCAGCCTGAACCAAGCAGCATCTAGGAGGGAAAAACTGCTTGGGAGCAACTAGAAAGGTGTGTAGCTGTTTTTTTTGTTTGTTTTTTTACTTTGCTGAAAGAAATTATCTACGAGATAAAGGGCACAGGAGAAGGGATTATTCGGCTTGAGAGGCACAGGAGGGTAGATTATTGCTATGCTAGAAGCTGCCCATATAAAATTGCACTGAAAATAAATGTAAAAAAAATTGCAAGCAGCAAGATTATAAAAAAACAAACAAAAAACATGTTCTAGTATCTGGCTATAATCAATACAAAATCTAGGTGATACATTGCCTTTAAGAGAAAACCACTTATCAATCAGCTATACCAGTAAATGACAGTGAACCTTCAGTTCAAGGACACTTTAACTCTTCAGAGCTTCAGAACATATCAGGCTCTGTTATTTGAGTGAAGGGTCAAATCATGGATACTGATATCCTAATAAGGTTTGCATTGGTGATTCAGTGACCAGGGCTACTTACAGGATGTTTTTCGGAACACTGTGTTGGTCATGAACTTAAAGAATCGTTCAGCATAAAAACTTGGCCGGTGTACAGATACTGTGTCCTAAAAAAGTAAACAAAAAGTATATAAAATCAAATATCCACATACAATATACACCATAAATGTTTATACTATCAATAACCAGTGGCCTAGCTGAAGATACTCCCAGAATATTTTATTGTCTTCTGACCCACATTGAGAACATAACAGAAAAGACAGTCAAGTTGACAGACCTCATTGTTACCAGGTTGGCTTTTTAACCCCTAGCTGCACCAGGACGTTACTGTACGTCCTGGCGTCTGTGGGGGCGTTCAGAGGGGGCCACGCAATGACCCCCCTGAACCGCCGCGATCCCGGGTGCTATATGCCGAGACCGTGGCTATTAGCGGACATGGTACGATCGCTGTGCCTGCTAATTAAGTATTTAGATGCAGCTGTCAAAGTTTGCAGAGGAGCGATCCCCTCATCTGTTACTGGCCAGGGTCTGCGCCGTAATGGTGCTGATCCCGGCTCAGCATTCTATTGCTTTCGGCTGAAGCAGCAATAAAACACTGATCTCATGGATTTATGCAGTATATCTATACTGCATAGATCTCAATGAGAGATTAGTGTAGTGTTACTAGAAGTCCCCCAGGGGGATCTTTAGTATGTGTGTAAAAAAAAAAAAAGAAGAAAAATGTTTTTTTCATTATTAAAAAAAATCCCCTCCCCTAATAAAAGTCAGAATCAACCCCCTTTTCCCATTTTAGAAATAAATAAATAAATAAATATGTTTGGTATCGCCGCATGCGTAATCGCCTGAACTATTAAAAAGTCGAACAAAGCAAACAAGCGATTTTAAGCAACATATACTTTTTTAAAAGGTTTTAATTTTTTAAAAGCCATCAAATAAAATAAAAGTTATACAAGTTACATATCGTTGTAATTGTACTGACGCGAGGAACAATACCCCCCCCCCCAATACACGGCTTTATAGCGCGTGTATAGGAAAAAACGAAAGCGCAAAAATGAAAACTGGCTAAGGGTTAATTCAAAATAGACAAAATTACAGGTAACCGCTAAAGAATATTTTAGACATCTGCATTGTCTTCCTAGACAAATCTGCATTGTTTCATGAAGGGCTCATTGTTTCACGAGGGATAATTATTTCACAAGGGATAATTGGTCTAACAAGCCAATAATGCCCTATGTAAGTCAACAAGCAGAGGATGGAGAAGCACATTCTCAGTAGTAGGCTGATTGATTCATTCTAAGGGCCCTATTACACCAAAAGATGTCTGACATTATTATTTTTTTTAGGCAAAGTCAGGAACGGACTATAAATAGAGAACAGGTCGTAAAGATAAGACTGAGATTTCTCCCCTTTTCAAATCCATTCCTGGCTTTGGATGAAAAAAAATCTGTAAGATAATCTGTCAGACATCTTTTAGTGTAATAAGGCCTTAACATGTTAAAGGGGAAGTCCAGGTAGAGGTGAAAAAATAAACCTGCTGCAGAAGCATGTAGCATTGCTTACCTGTCTAACTATGTTTTGAAAGTACCAAAATATATTTTCTTTGCTCTGTATTTTTGGCTGTACTTCCTGGTTGAGCAGTTTACACAGTACTACAGATTCCAGAATACATTGCTTTCCCTCAGCTGTTCATCACAGTCCTCCACTATGCCCATTTTCCGCTTAAAGCTAATGCAAAACACATATAGGCTGTGTTCACACATTGCAGTTTCGTTGTGTGATATTAATTGCAGTACTTTATCATTTCATGTTGGTCCCACCCACACATCACGCTGTTACTACCTGTAATGTTGATATTGGAAAAAATTAAAGAACTTTTTGAATTTTATTTTAGTTTTTTTTCTTCTTCTCATCTCTATGCATATATTATGATCAAGTATCTTTTTATCTTTAAAAGTTGAGCCCCACAATAAGGACTTTATCAGATATTATCGTGGGATATACTGTTAATGCCTGTTTTTTGTCCAGGTGGGATTGGCAATGCCAGCTCTGATTCTCAGTGCCATTTAGCATCATTTAATTGTGTAACTGCATCCGTTTTGTTAAGATGCTACAGTACTGCATTGAAACTCCAACATGTGTGAACATAGCCCTAATTTCACTGCAGATTTTTGTACAATCAGTGAAGTTGCAGCAGCTGCTTCTGTCACTCATTGCCTGCTCAGGTGTAGGACAGAGAGGCTGGTCACAGATGGTGAATCAGTCAGAGAGTGGGAGACAAGTTCCAGCCAAGCCTCCTGTGACATTACACCCTGCCCCTGTCTGCATCATCAGCCTGTGCTCAGCAAACAAACTCAATGTGAGACAGAGGCATGTAATCTCTGTCTCCTGAGGGGGGAGAGCAGTGGGAACAGGAGACAATGTGGATTGGCACAGAGGCCGGTTTTCTTCATTTCCTGGATGTTAATCAACTACCAGTGTGGCAGAACCGCACAGATAAGGTAATACATTGTGTCAACTAATCTATAACTTAAAAATAACTTTTAATGGGGAAAAAATCCCCTATCCGGAGTTCCCCTTTAAAAAAAATTCTTGAGGATATGGAAGGACAAATAATACGATAATCCTGCATGATAAATCAAGCCATGTAAAGGCTTATTATTAATGTGTGTTAATCTAGGACAGCTGACGCATAAATATGACATTGTGGCCATTATTATTATATGAAAGTCACAGCAGGTGACATTTCACTACATGGGGGTGCAAAATAGAGGGCATTATCACTAAGCGAGGTACACAGTGGGTGCATTATTACTATAGAGGCACAGCAGGGAATATTTTACTATGCGTGGGTGCACAGCAGTTGGCATTATCACTATGGAGCACAGCAGGGGACATTTTAATATAAAGGGGTGTACAGCAGTGGGCATTATTACTATATGGAAGGCACAGCAGGTGACATTTAACTACATGGGGGTGCAAAGTTGAGGGCGTCATCACTAAGTGGGGTGCACAGCAGGGGACGTTATTATTATGGAGACAGAGCCCTGGGTATTACTTGGAGAGGGAATTATTACAATGTGGAGGGCACAGCAGGGGGCATTATTACTATATAAAAGGAACAGTAGGGAGCATTAATACTCTAAGGTGGGCAAAGCAGATGCACACATACCTACTCCTTTTACTGTGCATGAGACCAAAAGAGAAGAATTACTACTGGTTGGAATCATTTTGTTTAGGGAGGGGGGTGGTAAGGGAAGGAAGTTGCTAGAAAAGCACGAAGTCTAAGATGTTTGGCAGGTTCTGATAAATTGTAGCTGGACGAGAACACAATGCTGGTCTGGGCTGGATGGAGGGAAAAAATGGGAAAGTAAAGACCTCAAATCAAAGAACATGTCACCTGTGAATTGTTGAATGATGTTTTTTTGTATAACATTATTTGGGGTGTCCTAAAGTTAAAAAAAAATTCCAAGGGGTGCCCTGTGTTGAAAAGGGTTGGGAAACACTGATCTAAGAGAACATTCTCAACTAGATTTGCATTTCCAGGGAAATACATAGTGCTTGAAAAGAGCGCCCCTTTAATAGTGACTTCCCTTTAAGAGAAACTTTAACCCTTGATACCCTCCCTTTAAGAGCAACTTTGGTAAAGTCCCTTTAACCCCTTAAGGACCGGGCCTGAAATGGCCTTAAGGACCGGAGTAAATTTTATGAATATGACCAGTGTCACTTTATTCATTAATAACTTCGGGATGCTTTTACCTATCCGGCTGATTCTGAGATTGTTTTCTCGTGACATATTGTACTTCCCATTTCTAGTAAATTGGAGTCGATACTTATAACAAATCTTAATGAAAAAAAACAAAATAGCGTGAAAAATTTTTAAAAAATGCATTTTTCCAACTTTAAAACTTTTTTGCGTATACAGAAAGTGGTTATATCACATAAATTATATTTTAAATAGCATTAGCAACATGTCTACTTTATGCTTGCGGCATTTATTAAACTATCTTTCATTTTTTTTAAACAATAGAAAGCGTAAAACATTAGCAGCAAATTTCCAAATTTTCAGTAAAATTTCAAAATCAGATATTTTTAGGGACCTGTTCAGGTTTAAAGTGTATTTGAGGGGCCTGTATGTTAGAAAGCCCCACAAAGCACCCCATTTCAGAAACTGCACCCCCCACACTCTGCAAAAGCATATCCAGAAAGTGTTTTAACCCTTTAGGGGAGTCACAGAAATAAAAGCTAAGTGTGTAAGAAATGTGAAAATTTTAATTTTCTGTGCAGAGATTTTATTGTAATCCAATATTTTTCCTAATTATGAACCTATTACCAGAGAAATGCACCCCAATAATTATTGCCCTGTTTCTGCAGTTTATAGAAATACCCCATATGTGGCCGTATTGCGCTATTTGACGCAACCACAAGCCTCAGATATAAAGGAGCGCCTAGTGAATTTCAATGGCTCCGTTATATTAAGTCATTTCTGACTGTACCACTTCAGGTTTGCAGAGGCTCTGGGGTGCCAAAACCTAAAAAACACCCCTAAAGGGACACCATTTAGAAAACTACACCCCTCAAGGAATGTAACAAGGGGTATGGTGAGCATCTGGACCCCACAGGTGCTTCACAGATTTTCCGAACAATGTGGCGTGAAAAAAGACAAAAGTATTTTTTACACTAAAACGTTGTTCTAGCCTTCAATTTTTCATTTTCACAAAGGGATAAAAGGAAAAAAAAGACACAAAATGTGTAGCGCAGTTTCTCCCGAGTACAGAAATACCCCACATGTGGACATAAAGCGCCAAGCGGGCGCAGGACGAGCCTCCAAAGGGAAGGAGCGTTTGGAAGCTGGATTTCACTGGAATGGATTTCAAGGGCCATGTCGCATTTACAGAGCCCTCGTGCTGCCAAAACACTGGAAACCCCCCACAAGTGACCCCATTCTGGAAACTACACCCCTCAAGGAATCTAACAAGGGGTGCAGTGAGCATATGGACCCCACTGGTGATGGGCACAAATGTGGAACAATGTGACGTGAAAATGAAAAATTTCATTTTTTCACTTTCACGGCACAAATGTGCCCGTCATCAAGGGGTCCATATCCTCACTGCACCCCTTGTTAGATTCCCTGAGGGGTGCAGTTTCCATAATGGGGTCACTTGTGGGGGGTTTCCACTGTCTTGGCAGCACGAGGGCTCTGTAAATGCGACATGGCGTTCATAATCCATTCTAGCCAAATCCAACCTCCAAAATCCAAATGGCGCTCCTTCCCTTCGGAGGCTTGCCCTGCGCCCACATGGCGCTTTATGTCCACATGTGGGGTATTTACGGACTCGGGGGAAATTGCTCTACACATTTTGTGTTTTTTTTCTCTTTTAACCCCTTGTGAAAATGATAAATTCAAGGCTAAACCAACATTATAGTGTAAAAAATTTAATATTTCATTTTGACGCCACATTGTTCCACATTTGTGCCCGTCACCAGTGGGGTCCATATGCTCACTACACCCCTTGTTACATTCCTTGAGGGGTGTAGTTTCCATAATGGGGTCACTTGTGGGGGGTTTCAACTGTCTTGGCAACACAGGGGCCTTTTAAATGCAACATGGCCCCTCGAAATCCAATCCAGCCAAATCCAGCCTCAAAAAACCAAATGGCGCTCCTTCCCTTTGGAGGCTTACCCTGCGCCCGCATGGCGCTTTATGTCCACATGTGGGGTATTTCCGTACTCAGGAGAAATTGCGCTACACATTTAGTGTTTTTTTTATACCTTTTAGCCCCTTGTGAAAATGAAAAAATCATGACAAGATTAATGATTTAGAGTAAAAATTTTTAAAAAATTACACTAAATGTTGGTCTAGCCTTGATTTTTTTCCATTTCCACAAGGGGTTAAAAAAGAAAATAAACGCAAAACGTGTAGGGTAATTTCCCCTGAGTACGAAAATACCCCACATGTGGACATAATGTGCCTTATGGGCACAGGGCAAGCCACCAAAGGGACAGAGCGCCATTTAGAGGCTGGAATGGAGGATGGAGGCCATGTCGCAATTACAAAGCTCCTGTGCTGCCAGGACAGTAGAAACCCCCGACAAGTGACCCCATTCTGGAAATTACACCCCATAAGGAATCTAACAAGGGGTGCAGTGAGCATATGGACCCCACTGGTGACAGGCACATGTGTAGAACATGTGCCGTGAAAATAAAAAATACCATTTTTTTCATTTTCACGTCCCAAATATGGCCGTCACCAGGGGGCCATATCCCCGCTGCCCCCCTTGTTAGATTCCTTATGGGGTGTAGTTTCCAGAATGGGGTCACTTGTGGGGGTTTCTACTGTTCTGGCCGCACAGAGGCTTTGTAATTGCATCATGGCATCCTCTAATGGGAATGGCGGCCATACCTACTTGTAGCTGGGAAAAAGGGACAATTCTAATTTATTTGGGGGTATTAGGGCAATTATTAGTTTATAAGGTTGAAAATGACAGGTGTCCATCAAATTCAACCTGTGTTGATCCAGAGGAAGGCAAAAAACCCTCGTGAGGCAGACGACAGTAGCCTCATCACAGGGGAAAAATTCCTTCCCGACTCCATAATGGCGATCAGAATAATCCCCGGACCAACGTGACCCCTGAAATAGGAATAAGGGACAGAATTTAGATAATGTAGAACCCCAATGACGTGTGGTGCGCCTTGGAGCGATCCAGTATGCAGAGGCCGGGGTGATCAGGACAGGTGGCACACTGGAAAATGGTGTCCTTCCTGATCCCCCTGTTACGCCACACTCTGCACTTTTTCTGGGGTCTCCTGTTTTCCAGTGTGCGGGACGTCACCTGGAAAATGTTGCCCTGGTGCGATACGGGGTCCCTCACATCCAGAAGCGCTGGGTCCGCTCCATGGCTGCTAAATATTAGGGCGCTATTACTGCTTCTGATATTTTCGGATCGTGCCGCAAGCTACAGTAGCTCAGGCAGCGAGAGACTGGAAGAGGGGGTGCTGGTATAAAAGTTATCCCCGTACAGGTGGTGACCTTTATCCAGCAGTGGGAAGATCAGTTCCCGGACGATCTTCCCACTTGTTCCGAGGATGGGGGGGGGGAGGGGGCATCTGGGGGCTGCATTCGGGTGTCCCTTCCTTCATACACTCTAAGGGTACGTGCACACTGCGGAATGGCGAAGGATAACCCTTCGTGCATTCCGCAGTTGGCACCCACCGGCGGACTGATGCGGGCGCGCGTCTCCGTCCGTGTCATAGACTCCATTCTATGCACGGGCGGATTCCGCTCTCCGTCCAACGTATTCATTCTTTGGATGGACGACGGAATCCGCCCGTGCATAGAATGGAGTCTATGACACGGGTAGAGACATGCGCCCGCATCAGTCCGCCGGCGAGTGCCAGCTGCGGAATGCACTAAGGGTTATCCTTCGCCATTCCGCAGTGTGCACGTACCCTGGATCTGTAAGAGTACCCTGAGGTACGCTCACAGAGTTTGTAGAATTTTACGCCATACCGTCATCTCTTATTGGGACGGTACTAGCAGAAAAGACGTGTCTGGGGGGGCAGCGTACGCTACGCTACCCCCCAGACATGTCACAGGATGATGAGGATGATGAGGATGAATGGAGGAAAGAAGGATCCCCCCATTCATCCTCACTGGCTGTTTCGGTGTCGGAGGCAATAACGTATCCCTCTGACGCCGAAAACACCCTGGGGGCCATCTTTATACGGGGACTAGTATATGGGGTATGTAGTGGTGTAGTGTCAAACTTTATTCAATGTAGTGTGGTGTAATGTAGTGTTTTTTACGTGTTTTTTTACAGTAAGTAAAAAAAAAAATTACGCCAACAAAGGAGTTGCTGATAAATGCCGCACTATGTGCGGCACTTATCAGCAGACCGTGGCAGTAGGATATAGAAAAAAAACACCCTACGCCAAAAAGGAGGAGTTGCTGATTAGCAGCGCACTTTCGTGCGATGCTGATAAACACTCAGCGGCGATAGGGTGCGGAGAATAGAAAAAAAAAAATTGGGAAAAAAAAACAAAAAAAAAAAACAAAAAAACTTTTATTACATACTGAACATCCCTGTAGCTGCTGATAAGTGTATTACACATATCAGCCGCTAGAGGGCAGCAGAGCGGAAAATCCCGAAAACCCGACGCTGGAGCCGAAAATAGCCGAACGTGACGTCACGGAAGAAGAAGAAGACCCGAACGAGACCACGAGGACGCCGCGAACCCGGAAGACGCCGATCAGGACCCCGGGACAGGTGAGTAATGTACGAATACCTGCTCTGGACCCCTCAGCTACCTAGCTGACGGGTCCAGAGCAGGTATTTATAACTTTTGGGGACTTTGATCGCCGTGAACGGCCGGCCGATAGCGGCCGGCCGTTCACGGCGATCGGGCCGGTGGCACCTGGCCACCATTACTTTTTACAGTAATGGCGGTCGGTGCCGTCCTCGGACAGCACCAACCGCCATTTTTTCACGATGACCCGGAAATGTTCCGATCGCCGCTATTGGCTGATCTGAACTGATAAGCCAATAGCGGCGATCGTCGGCATGGGGGGGGGTTAACAACCCCTCATACCGACAGGGAGAGATGGCCTGCAGTGTATTTCTGCAGGCCATCTCTCCCGATCGCATGCGGCCGGTCCGCGGCGCCCTCTTAAAGGACCCGCGTACCGGTACGTCATGGGTCCTTAATTGACAGTGATCCATGACGTGCCGGTACGTCATGGGTCCTTAAGAGGTTAAAGACCAGCTTAACTACTGACCCTTGAAGAGAGGCTTGGGTACCGTCCCTTTATGAGCGACTTGGGTTCCGTCTCTAAGAGCGGCTTGGGTACTGTCCCTTTATGAGCGACTTGGGTACCGTTCCTTTAAGAGCAACTTATTTAATGCCCTTTAAGAGCGATTTGGGTACCGTCCCTTTAAGATCGACTTGGGTACCATCCATTTAAGAGCTACTTGGGTACCGTCCCTTAAGAGCGATTTGGGTACCGTCCCTTTAAGAGCTGCTTGGGTACCGTCCCTTTAAGAGCGACTTGGGTACAGTCCCCGAGCTCTGCTATTTTACTTACTGAACTCTGCTACTTATAATAGTAAAGATCATTGCTCGGTTACCATGACAATCTTACTCATGTCAGGGAGACAAAATCGTTAAGGACCTTCCATATATTACATCTTCTATTGGCCAATAGTGGACATGTGACTTTGGATATTGTGATACCTTACCTGACAAGACCTTAGAGTTCCTATTGGCTGCTATATTTCAGCTATTTGCATATGTGCTGTGATTGGCTGTCAGCGGTTAGTTTGGCCATCATTTCCAATGGGCCATTATTTTCTATGGGAAATTGGGCTTCTTTAAACATAAATTTCTTAAAAACGAAGAATCTGATCGAAACCGAAAATAGATAGCACACCTCACACCGCCGAGGGCTTCGAAACGCAGAATACGGATTACAATATAATACTAGATTTGCATTTCCAGGGAAATACATAGTGCTTGAAAAGAGCGCCCCTTTACCAGTGACTTCCAGAGCGCCCCTGTACCAGTGACTTCCAGAGCGCCCCTTTAACAGTGACTTCCAGAGCGCCCCTTTACCAGTGACTTTCTTTTAAGAGAAACTTTAATTCTGGGTGCCGTTCCTTTAAGAGCAACTTGGGTCCCATCACTTTAAGAGCAACTTGGCTCCCATCCCTTTAAGAGCGACATGGGTCCCTTTAGGAGCGACCTGGGTCACTTTAAGAGCGACCTGGGTCCCTTCGCTCTTAAAGGGACCCAGCTCGCACTTAAAAGGGACCCATTTTGCTCTTAAAGGGACCCAGGTCGCTCTTAAAGGGACCCAGGTCGCTCTTAAAGGGACCCAGGTCGCTCTTAACCCCTTAAGGACCGGGCCTGAAATGGTCTTAAAGAGTCACTGTAGTATTTTTTTTTTTTTTTTTGCAGAAATCAATAGTCCAGGCGATTTTAAGAAACTTTGTAATTGGGTTTATTAGCCAAATATGCCATTATCTGCATGTAAAAAGCCTTTTCCCAGGTCCCCCCCTCCTTCCTCTTTTCCATCCACTGCAAAAAATCTGAAAATTGTGACTTGTTGCATGAGTCGTACCCTGTCTGCTCTACGGAAATGGGAGGGGGAAGGAGGAAGGGGGGAGGAGGAAGGAGGGAGTTAGCCGGCAGCAGAAAGCAGATAACAGAGGATTACAGGCACGGAGCTGGGTGACAGCTGTAATCTGAGCTCAAAAAACAAGCAAGCTAGTGGATTCCACCAAGGTGGTCCACTTGCATCCACCGGCGCTACTCACTATAAATGTATATATCAGAATGCTGTCCAAAAGGAGTACAAGTGTCACATATGAAATCCGCTCCTGGGCTAAAAACAACACTGGCTAACTCTGCAGCCTTGCCAATCCGTCTAATGCAGGCACTACAAGTCTCAGCTCGCCCTCTCCAGCATAAGATACCATGGAACTGATCCTACTTGGGTAATTGGAGCAAACAATAAGAGAGCAGGTCCAGCACAAACGGTCCGCGGCAAGAGAAAACAGGATACAAATCCAGTGTAAACAGTCCGGGATATTGGATGCAGTGGCACAGGTAATAATCCTTCAGAACTTGAGTCCAGGAACAGGCAGTATAGTGGATGGAGTGTGGGCACGCTCCGGCTGGCAACGTGCACCACAAAAACTTCCGCCCGTAGATCTTAGTGATGTCACAAAGCCAAAGTAAGGAGGCCGTAGTAGACCAAAAAACCTCCAACTAGTTTCAGAAAATGGTTCGTTTTCCTTCATCAGGGAGGGGCTTCATTGGTGTGCATTTTCTGAAACTAGTTGGAGGTTTTTTGGTCTACTACGGCCTCCTTACTTTGGCTTTGTGACGTCACTAAGATCTACAGGCGGAAGTTTTTGTGGTGCACGTTGCCAGCCGGAGCGTGCCCACACTCCATCCACTATACTGCCTGTTCCTGGACTCAAGTTCTGAAGGATTATTACCTGTGCCACTGCATCCAATATCCCAGACTATTTACACTGGATTTGTATCCTGTTTTCTCTTGCCGCAGACCGTTTGTGCTGGACCTGCTCTCTTATTGTTTGCTCCAATTACCCAGGTAGGATCAGTTCCATGGTATCTTTTGCTGGAGGGCGAGCTGAGACTTGTAGTGCCTGTATTAGACGGATTGGCAAGGCTGCAGAGTTAGCCAGTGTTGTTTTTAGCCCAGGAGCGGATTTCATATGTGACACTTGTACTCCTTTTGGACAGCATTCTGATATATACACTCACCGGCCACTTTATTAAGTACACCATGCTAGTAACGGGTTGGACACCCTTTTGCCTTCAGAACTGCCTCAATTCTTTGTGGCATAGATACAACAAGGTGCTGGAAGCATTCCACAGAGATTTTGGTCCATATTGACATGATGGCATCACACAGTTGCCGCAGATTTGTCGGCTGCACATCCATGATGCGAATCTCCCGTTCCACCACATCCCAAAGATGCTCTATTGGATTGAGATCTGGTGACTGTGGAGGCCATTTGAGTACAGTGAACTCATTGTCATGTTCAAGAAACCAGTCTGAGATGATTCTAGCTTTATGACATGGCGCATTATCCTGCTGAAAGTAGCCATCAGATGTTGGGTACATTGTGGTCATAAAGGGATGGACATGGTGAGAAACAATACTCAGGTAGGCTGTGGCGTTGCAACGATGCTCAATTGGTACCAAGGGGCCCAAAGAGTGCCAAGAAAATATTCCCCACACCATGACACCACCACCACCAGCCTGAACCGTTGATACAAGGCAGGATGGATCCATGCTTTCATGTTGTTGACGCCAAATTCTGATCCTACCATCCGAATGTTGCAGCAGAAATCGAGACTCATCAGACCAGGCAACGTTTTTTCAATCTTCTACTGTCCAATTTCGATGAGCTTGTGCAAATTGTAGCCTCAGTTTCCTGTTCTTAGCTGAAAGGAGTGGCACCCGGTGTGGTCTTCTGCTGCTGTAGCCCATCTGCCTCAAAGTTCGACGTACTGTGCGTTCAGACATGCTCTTCTGCCTACCTTGGTTGTAACGGTTGGCTATTTGAGTCACTGTTGCCTTTCTATCAGCTCAAACCAGTCTGCCCATTCTCCTCTGACCTCTGGCATCAACAAGGCATTTCCGCCCACAGAACTGCCGCTCACTGGATGTTTTTTCTTTTTCGGACCATTCTCTGTAAACCCTAGAGATTGTTGTGCGTGAAAATCCCAGTAGATCAGCAGTTTCTGAAATACTCAGACCAGCCCTTCTGGCACCAACAACCATGCCACGTTCAAAGGCACTCAAATCACCTTTCTTCCCCATACTGATGCTCGGTTTGAACTGCAGGAGATTGTCTTGACCATGTCTACATGCCTAAATGCACTGAGTTGCCGCCATGTGATTGGCTTATTAGAAATTAAGTGGTAACGTGCAGTTGGACAGGTGTACCTAATAAAGTGGACGGTGAGTGTACATTTATAGTGAGTAGCGCCGGTGGATGCAAGTGGACCACCTTGGTGGAATCCACTAGCTTGCTTGTTTTTTGTTTTTATTGTATGGATGACAGGTCCATTGATATCCCCGTGCAGCACCACTAATCGGGTTGTGGCGCATTTATGACTGTCTCTGTGAAGGAGACAAATACCTCTGTAATCTGAGCTCAGACAGGTCAGTGGTGACTGTCCCAGGAGATAACGGTGAGGTATTTGTAGATTAATGCCCCTATTCCACTGGTCGTCAGAGGAGCAAACGAGCGCTCTCAGCGCTCGTTTGCTCCTCGTTCCCCCCGCTCGCTGCCGCCGCTATTCAGGGCGGCGCAAGCGAGCGGGTGAGTGCGAGAGGGGCGGCGGGTAGCTGCGGGGGGGCTGCCCGGGGGATCGCCAGATCGTCCGGGCAGCCCATAGGATATAGCAGCCTCTGCCGCCGATGCTCCTATTCAACGGAGTGACGGTAGCAGATCGCTGCTATATCAGTTACTTGTTCTTCAACATGTTTAAAAACAAGCGACTGCAACGATCAGCCGACAAGAACGATGTCGGCTGATCGTTGCACTCTCCGTCCCGCCCCCCCCCCCCCCCTTACCGACGATCGCCGATATTAACGTTATAGCGGCGGCCGGCGGTAAAGGGGATTACCGGTGCCGCCGCTGCTTTTCATCTCCCCCCGCCGTGAATCCACGGCGGGGGGAGATGAAATAAGTGTCCTCTCAGACCCCAGATCAGCCCCCCCTAGTAGGGAATTACTAACCCCCCTCCCCCGGCGGCCATCATTTCCAAGATGGCCGCCGCCATCCCTGCGAACAAACGATGTTTGTTCGCAGGGATGGAAAAGTTTAAATGATTGAAAGCCCCATGCTCTCCGTCACCGGAGGTAGCGGAGAGCATGGGGCAGTCATCAGGGACCCCCCTGTGGGGTCCCGGTACAAGCGATCAGCGGTATATACTATATACCGCTGATCGCTTGTACCATGTGCTGCCGGCACTTTTTATCCCCTGTCACCATAAATGATTGGTGACAGGGGATAAAAAGTGATGTCCCCCCACCCCCCAAATCGCCCCCGTCCCCCAGTCACCCCCCCTTCCCCATATACTCACCTGATTATGGTTGCGCATGCGCTTCACAACCAGCCAACTCTGAAAAATTTAAAATGACAGAGACCAATTTGGTCTCTGTCACTGAACTATGATTACTGTGATAGAAAATATCACAGTAATCATAGTAATACAGTGAAAATGAATGTGTAAAATACAAAAAGTGACAAACATACAAAAAAATAAAACACACTCTTTTTATTAATTATAGTAATAATTGCAGTTTACTCCCAAATTACCCCTAACCCTACCCCAGATTGCCCGTAACCACCGCACGCTGCCCGTAACCACCGCACGTTGCCCGTAACCACCCCAAATTGCCAGTGACCCCCTCCAGATTGCCCGGACCACCCCAAATTACATTTACCAACCCCAGATTACCTATAGGCACTTCAGTTTAGCAGTAACAATCCCAGATGGTCTGTAACCCTTCCAGGTTGCACATAACCCCCCCAGGTTTCCCGTAATCACGCCAGATTACATGTAACACGCCAGATTGCACGTAACCACTGCCCGTTGCCTCTGACCACGCCACGATGCCTCTGACCACCGCACGTTGCCTCTGACCACGCCACGTTGCCTCTGACCACGCCAAATTGCCAATGACCCCCTCCAGATTGCGGTGGCCATGCCAGATTACAGGTATCCACCCCAGATTGCCTATAAGAACTTCAGTTTATCCGTAACCACCCCACGTTGCCCGTATCCACCCCAGATTGTCTGTAAACACTGCAGGTTGCCCGTAACCACCCCACGTTGCCCGTAACCACCCCAGATTGTCTGTAAGCACAGCAGGTTGCCCGTAACCACCCCACGTTTCCTGTAACCACCCCACGTTGCCTCTGACCACGCCACGTCGCTTCTGACCACGCCACGTCACCTCTGACCACCGCAGGTTTCCTTCGACCACCGCAGGTTGCCTCTGACCATTGTATGTTGCCTCTGACCACCCCAAATTGCCAATGACCCTCTCCAGATTGCGGTAACCATGCCAGATTACAGGTACCCACCCGAGATTACCTATAAGCACTTCAGTTTATCCGTAACCACCCCACATTGCCCGTAACCATCTCACGTTGCCCGTAACCACCCCAGATTGTCTGTAAGCACTGCAGGTTGCCCGTAACCACCCCAGGTTGCCGTCACCACAGCAGGTTGCCCGTGACCACCCCATGTTGTCCATAACCACCCCAGATTACCTGTAACTACCTCTGGTTGCCCATAACCACCCTAGGTTGCCCGTAACCACCCCACAGTACCTGTTATTAATTTTTTTTATTTTATTTTAGTAACTGCGCTATTCTAATAACCATTACTAGCTCCGGTTTTGCTCCGGCAAATTGGCGCTCCTTCCCTTCTGAGCCCTGCTGTGTGCCCATACAGTGGTTTATGCCCACATATGGAGTACCGTTTTACTCAGGAGAACCTGAGTTACAGATTTTGGGGTACGTTTTCTCTCCTGTTCCTCGTCAAATTGAGAAATTTCAAACTAAACCAACATATTATTGGAAAAATTTGAGTTTTTCATGTTTACTGTCTACTTTTGAATACTTTCCTCTAATACCTGTGGGGTAAAAATGGTCACCACACCCCAAAATGGGAGGGATGTACTTTCCAAAATGGCGTGACTTATTGGGAGATTTTACTCTGCTGGCACTACAGGGGCGCTGCAAACGGACCTGGCGCTCAGAAACTTCTTCAGCAAAATCTGCATTGAAAAAGCTAATTGGCGCTCCCTTCCTTCTGAGCCTTCCTGTGTGCCCATGCAGTGGTTTATGCCCACATATGAGGTACCTTTTCACTCAGGATAACCTGCGTTACAAATTTTGGGGTACTTTTTTTCTCTTGTTCCTCATAAAATTGAGAAATTTCAAACTAAAAGAACATAATATTGGAAAAAATTTAGTTTTTCATTTTTACTATCTAATTTTGAATACTTTCCTCTAATACCTATGAGGTCAAAATGCTTACCACACCCCAAAATGAATTCTTTGAGGGCTGCACTTTCCAAAATGGGGTGACTTATGGCGAGATTTTACTTTGATGGCACTACAGGGGCGCTGCAAACGCACCTGGCGCTCGGAAACTTCTGCAGCAAAATCTGCATTGGAAAAGCTAATTGGCGCTCCCTTCCTTCTGAGCCCTGCTGTGTGCCCAGACAGTGGTTTACGCCCACATATGGGGTACCATTGTACTCAGGAGAACCTGCGTTACAAATTTTGGGGTACTTTTTTTCTCTTGTTCCTCGTGAAATTGAGAAATTTCAAACTAAACAAACATATTATTGGAAGAATTCGAGTTTTTCATTTTTACTGTCTTCTTTTAAATACTTTCCTGTAATACCTGTGGGGTCAAAATGCTCACCTCATACCAAGATGAATTCTTTGAGGGGTGCACTTTCAAAAATGGGGTGACTTATGGGGGTTTTTCTCTCTGCTGACACTACAGGGGCACTGCAAAAGCACCTGGGGCTCAGAAACTTCTTCAGCAAAATCTGCATTGGAAAAGCTAATTGGCGCTCCCTTCCTTCTGAGCCCCGCTGAGTGCCCATACAGTGGTTTACGCCCACATATGGGGTACCGTTGTACTCAAGAGAACCTGCGTTACAAATTTTGGGGTGCTTTTTCTCTCATTTTGTTTTTGAAAATGAGAAACTTTAATCTAAACGTATATATTATTGGAAAATTTAAAATTTTCCATTTTTTTTACTGCCTAATTGTGAATACTTTCCTCCAGCCCCTGTAGGCTTAAAATGCTCATTATACCCCTAGATTAATTCTTTAAGGTGTGTAGTTTCCAAAATGGGGTCACTTAGGGGGGTTTTCAGGATACCAGACTTCTAAATCCATTTAAATATGCAAAACAGGAGTCCGTGGAGCCTCAGTTGCGAGTCTCAAAACACGGGATAGCCAGATATCACTAGCCTGTTGCCACGGGGTGCCTCAATGATAGGGAGAGCACCACACCACCCTGATAAATAGCCCCTTAAGTCCCACTCGGTTGGGAGTATTGGAACATAAATAGGGAAATACCAGGGTGGCCCCTTTTTGTCAATGTCTAACTCAAGGTGCGAGTATTGCGATCATGACAAGGGCTTGCCAAGGCAGGCTTCCATCCACAGACAGCCGTTTCGGGGTTTTTGCCCCTCATCAGTGTGGAGTAGGATTCTGGCTAGTTGGGGCAATAGCAAATCGACCAACAAAACACAGTTATTACTGAACTCAAGGAGAACAGTGAAAAAAATTTCAATGAAGTACTCAATCAAGAGTCTCCACTGATGCCCCCAAAAATTTAAATATACAAAACAGGAGTCCGTGGAGCCTCAGTTGCGAGTCTCAAAACACGGGATAGCCAGATATCACTAGCCTGTTGCCCCAGGGTGCCTCCATGATAGGGAGAGCATCACACCACCCTGATAAATAGCCCCTTAAGTCCCACTCGGTTGCGAGTATTGGAACATAAATAGGGAAATACCAGGGTGGCCCCTTTTTGTCAATGTCTAACTCAAGGTGTGAGTATTGCGATCCATTTAAAAAAAGAACTGGTCCTTAAAAAAATCAGTTTTGGAAACTTTCACGAAAATGTGATAATTTGCTGATGAATTTCTAAGCCCCGTAACACCCTAAAAAAGTAAAATATGTTTACCAAATTATGCCAGAATAAAGAAGACATATTGGTAATGTGACTTAGTAACTAATTTATGTGCTACGACTTTCTTTTTTTAGAAGCAGAGAATTTCAAAGTTCATAAAATGCAAATTTTTTAAATTTTTCATGATATTTTGATGTTTTTCACAAAAAACACACAAAGTAGTGACCAAATTTTGCCACTAACATAAAGTGCCATATGTGACGAAAAAACAATCTCAGAATCGCTAGCATACGTTAAAGCATCACTGAGCTATAAGAGCATAAAGTGAGACAGGTCAGATTTTGAAAAATTAGCCTGGTCATTAAGGCCCAAACTAGCTGCAGCACGAAGGGGTTAGGGACTGGAGCAAATTTTATGAATATGACCTGTGTCACTTTATTCATTAATAACTTCGGGATGCTTTTACCTATCTGGCTGATTCTGAGAATGTTTTCTCATGACATATTGTACTTCACATTTCTTGTAAGTTGGAGTCAAAGAAATTTGAAAATTTTAATTTTCTGTGCAGAGATTTTATTGTAATCCAATATTTTTCATAATTATAAACCTATTACCAGAGAAATGCACCCCAATATTTATTGCCCCGTTTCTGCAGTTTATAGAAATACCTCATATGTGGCCCTAATGCATTGTTTGACGGAACCACAAGCCTCAGATACAAAGGAGCGCCTAGTGAACTTCAATGGCTCCGTTATATTTGGTCATTTCTGACTGTATCACTTCAGGTTGGCAGAGGCTCTGGGGTGCCAAAACCTAGAAAACACCCCTAAAGGGACACCATTTAGAAAACTACACCCCTCAAGGAATGTAACAAGGGGTACGGTGAGCATCTGGACCCCACAGGTGCTTCACAGTTTTTCCGAACAATATGGCGTCAAAAAAGACAAAAGTATTTTTTACACTAAAACGTTGTTCTAGCCTTCAATTTTTCGTTTTCACAAAGGGATAAAAGAAAAAAAAAAAAACACAAAACATGTAGCGTAGTTTCTCCCAAGTACGGAAATACCCCACATGTGGACATAAAGTGCCAAGCGGGCACAAGACGAGCCTCCAAAGGGAAGGAGCGCCAATTGGCTTTTGGAAGTTGGATTTCACTGGAATGGATTTCAAGGGCCACGTCGCATTTACAGAGCCCTTGTGCTGCCAAAACACTGGAAACCATCCACAAGTGACCCCATTCTGGAAACTACACCCCTTAAGGAATCTAACAAGGGGTGCAGTAAGCATATGGACCTCACTGGTGACGGTCACAAATGTGGAAAAATGTGGAAAGTGAAAATTTTCATTTTTTCACTTTTACGGCACAAATGTGCCCGTCATCAAGGGGTCCATATCCTCATTGCACCCCTTGTTAGATTCTTTGAGGGGTGTAGTTTCCAGAATGGGGTCACTTGTGGGGGGTTACCACTGTCTTGGCAGCACGATGGCTCTGTAAATGCGACATGGCGTTCATCATCCATTCTAGCCAAATCCAACCTCCAAAATCCAAATGGCGCTCCTTCCCTTCGGAGGCTTTCCCAGCGCCCACATGGCGCTTTATGTCCACATGTGGGGTATTTACGGACTCGGGGGAAATTGCTCTACACATTTTGTGTTTTTTTTTCTCTTTTAACCCCTTGTGAAAATGATAAATTCAAGGCTAGACCAACATTATAGTGTAAAAAATGTAATATTTCATTTTCACGCCACATTGTTCCACATTTGTGCCCGTCAACAGTGGGGTCCATATGCTCACTACACCCCTTGTTACATTCCTTGAGGGGTGTAGTTTCCATAATGGGGTCACTTGTGGGGGGTTTCAACTGTCTTGGCAACACAGGGGCCTTTTAAATGCAACATGGCCCCTCGAAATCCAATCCAGCCTCAAAAAAACAAATGGCGCTTCTTCCCTTTGGAGGCTTACCCTGCACCTGCATGGCGCTTTATGTCCACATGTGGGGTATTTCCGTACTCAGGGGAAATTGCTCTACACATTGTGTTTTTTTTTTTATCTTTTAGCCCCTTGTGAAAATGAAAAAATCAAGACAAGATCAATGATTTAGAGTAAAAATAAAAAAAAAATTACACTAAATGTTTGTCTAGCCTTGATTTTTTTCCATTTCCACAAGGGGTTAAAAAAGAAAATAAACGCAAAGTGTGTAGGGTAATTTCCCCTGAGTACGAAAATACCCCACATGTGGATATAATGTGCCATATGGGCACAGGGCAAACCACCAAAGGGACAGAGCGCCATTTAGAGGCTGGAATGGAGGATGGAGACCATGTCGCAATTACAAAGCTCCTGTGCTGCCAGAACAGTAGAAACCCCCCACAAATGACCCCATTTTCACGTCCCGAATGTGGCCGTCACCAGGGGGCCATATCCCCGCTGCTCCCCTTGTTGGATTCCTTATGGGGTGTAGTTTCCAGAATGGGGTCACTTGTGGGGGGTTTCTACTGTCCTGGATGCACAGAGGCTTTGTAATTGCATCATGGCATCCTCTAATGGGAATGGCGGCCATACCTATTTAGCTGGGGAAAAGGGACAATTATTAATTTATTTGGGGGTTTTAGGGCAATTATTAGTTTATAAGGTTGAAAAGGAAGGGAGTCCATCAAATTCAACCTGTGTTGATCCAGAGGAAGGGAAAAAACCTCGTAAGGTAGACGACAATAGCCTCATCACTGGGAAAAAAATTCCTTCCCGACTCCGTAATGGCAATCAGAATAATCCCTGGATCAACGTGATCCCTGAAATAGGAATAAGGGAAGGAATTTAGAAAATGTAGAATTCCGATGACGTGAGGTACGCCTTGAAGCGATCCAGTATGCAGAGGCCGGGGTGATCAGGACCGGTGTCACACTGGAAAATGGTGTCCTTCCTGATGCCCCTGTTACTCCACACTCTGCACTTCTTCTGAGGTCTCCTGTTTTCCAGTGTGGGGGACGTCACCTGGAAAATGTTGCCCTGGTGCGATACGGGGTCCTTCATATCCAGAAGCGCTGGGTCCGCTCCATGGCTGCTAAATATTAGGGCTGTTATTACTGCTACTGATATTTTCGGATCGTGCCGCAAGCTACAGTAGCTCGGGCAGCGAGGGACCGGAAGAGGGGATGCTGGTATAAAAGTTATCCCCGTACAGGTGGTGACCTTTATCCAGCAGTGGGAAGATCAGTTCCCAAACCGGGGGGGGGGGGGGGGGGGGGGGCATCTGGGGGCTGGATTCGGGTGTCCCTTCCTTCATACACTCTAAGGGTACGTGCACACTGTGGAATGGTGAAGGATAACCCTTTTTGCATTCCGCAGCTGGCACCCACCGGCAGACTGATGCGGGCGCGCGTCTCCGTCCGTGTCATAGACTCCATTCTATGCACGGGCGGATTCCGCTCTCTGTCCAATCTGTTCATTCTTTGGACGGACGATGGAATACGCCCGTGCATAGAACGGAGTCTATGACACGGGTGGAGACACATGCCTGCATCAGTCCGCCGGCGGGTGCCAGCTGCGGAATGCACAAAGGGTTATCCTTCTCCATTCCGCAGTGTGCACATACCCTAAATCTGTAAGAGTACCCTGTGGTACTCTCACAGAGTTTGTAGCATTTCACGCCATACCGTCATCTCTTATTGGGACGATACTGGCGAAAAGACGTGTCTGGGGGGCAGCGTACTCTACGCTACCCCCAGACACATGTCTGGATGATGAGGATGAGGATGAATGGAGGAAAGAAGGATCCCCCATTCATCCTCACTGGCTGTTTCGTTGTCGAAGGCAATAATAGCGTATGCGTCCGACACCGAAAACGCCCTGGGGGCCATTTTTATATAGGGATTGGTATATGGGGTATGTAGTGGTATAGTGTAAAACTTTATTCAATGTAGTGTAGTTTAATGTACTGTTTTTTAAGTTTTTTTTAACATTCAGTATAAAAAAAAACCTACGCCAAAAATGGTGTTGCTGATAAATGCCGCACTTATGTATCAGCAGACCGTGGAAGTAGGATATAGAAAAAAACACCCTATGCCAAAAAGGAGGAGATGCTGATTAGCAGCGCACTTACGTGCAATGCAGATCAACACTCAGCGGCGTAAGGGTGCGGAAAATACAAAAAAAGACGTGGCACCGTGGCCACCATTACTTTTAACCGTAATGGCGGTCGGTGCCGTCCTCGGACAGCACCGGCCGCCATTATTTTCTGGGTCATCGGGTCACCGATTGCCCGGAAAAGTTCCGATCGCCGCTATTGACTGATCTGAACTGATCAGCCAATAGCAGTGATCGTCGGCATGGGGGGGGCGGGGTTAACAACCCCCCATGACGACAGGGAGAGATGGTCTGCAGTGTATTTCTGCAGGCCATCTCTCCCGATCGCATGCGGCCGGTCCGCGGCACCCTCTTAAAGGACCCGCGTACCGGTACGTCATGGGTCCTTAAGTAACAGTGATCCATGACGTACCGGTACGTCATGGGTCCTTAAGAGGTTAAAGGGACCCAGCTCGCTCTTAAAGGGACCCATTTTGCTCTTAAAGGGACCCATGTCGCTCTTAAAGGGACATATTTTGCTCTTAAAGGGACCCAGGTCGCTCTTAAAAGGCACCCAGGTCGCTCTTAAAAGGCACCCAGGTCGCTCTTAAAGGCACCCAGGTCGCTCTTAAAGGGACCCATTTAGCTTTTAAATGGACCCAGCTCACTCTTAAAGGGACCCATTTCACTCGTAAAGGGACCCATTTCGCTCCTAAATGGACCCTTTTTGCTCTTAAAGGGACTTAGGTCGCTCTTAACCCCTTCGTGCTGCAGCTAGTTTGGGCCTTAATGACCAGGCTAATTTTTTAAAATCTGACCTGTCTCACTTTATGCTCTTATAGCTCAGTGATGCTTTAACGTATGCTAGCGAGTCTGAGATTGTTTTTTCGTCACATATGGCACTTTTTGTAAGTGGCAAAATTTGGTCACTACTTTGTGTGTTTTTTGTGAAAAACATAAAAATATCATGAAAAATTTTAAAAAATTGCCTTTTATGAACTTTAAAATTCTCTGCTTCTAAAAAAAGAACGTCATAGCACATAAATTAGTTACTAAGTCACATTACCAATATGTCTTCTTTATTCTGGCATAATTTGGTAAACTTATTTTACTTTTTTAGGGTGTTATGGGGCTTAGAAATTTATCAGCAAATTATCACATTTTCGTGAAAGTTTGCAAAACTGATTTTTTTAGGGACCAGTTCTTTTTTTTAAATGGATTTACAAGTCTGGTATCCTGAAAACCCCCATAAGTGACCCCATTTTGGAAACAACACACCTTAAAGAATTAAATTTAGGGGTATAATGAGCATTTCAACCCTACAGGGGATGGAGGAAAGTATTCACAATTAGGCAGTAAAAAAATGGAAAATTAAAATTTTCCAATAATATATACATTTAGATTAAAGTTTCTTATTTTCAAAAGGAACAAGAGAGAAAAAGCACCACAAAATTTGTAACGCAGGTTCTCTTGAGTACAACGGTACCCCAAATGTGGGAGTAAACCACTGTATGGGCACACAGTCAGGCTCAGAAGGAAGGGAGCGCCAATTAGCTTTTCCAATGCAGATTTTGCTGAAGAAGTTTCTGAGCGCCAGGTGCGTTTGCAGTGCCCTTGTAGTGTCAGCAGAGAGAAAACCCCCCAAGTCACCCCATTTTGGAAAGTGCACCCCTCAAAGAATTCATCTTGGTGTGTGGTGACCATTTTGACCCCACAGGTATTACAGGAAAGTATTCAAAAGAAGACAGTAAAAATGAAAAACTCGAATTCATCCTATAATATGTTCGTTTAGTTTGAAATTTCTCAATTTCACGAAGAAAAAGAGAAAAAAAGTACCCCAAAATTTGTAACACAGGTTCTCCTGAGTGACAAGATACCTCATATGTGGGCATAAACCACTGCATGGGCACACAAGAGGGCTCAGAAGGAAAGGAGCGCCAATAAGCTTTTTCAATGCAGATTTTGCTGAAGAAGTTTCCGAGCGCCAGGTGCGTTTGCAGTGCCCCTGTAGTGCCAGCAGAGTAAAATCTCCCAATAAGTCACACCATTTTGGAAAGTACACCCCTCAGAGAATTCATTTTGGGGTGTGGTGAGCATTTTGACCCCACAGGTAATAGAGGAAAGTATTCAAAAGTAGACAGTAAAAATATGTTCCTTTAGTTTAAAATTTCTCAATTTAACGAGGAACAGGAGAGAAATGTCACCCCAATATATGTAACGCAGGTTCTCCTGAGTAGAACGGTACCCCATATGTGGGCATAAACCACTGCATGGGCACACAGCCGGGCTCAGAAGGGAAAGAGCGCCAATTAGCATTTTCAGTGCAGATTTTTCTGAAGAAGTTTCTGAGCGCCAGGTGCGTTTGCAGTGCCCCTGTAGTGTCAGCAGAATAGATTCCCCCCAAAAGTCACCCCATTTTGGAAAGTGCACCCCTCAAAGAATTCATCTTTGGGTAAGGTGACCATTTTTACCCCACAGGTATTAGAGGAAAGTATTCAAAATTGGCCAGTAAAAATGGAAAACTCGAATTTTTCCAATAATATGTTGGTTTAGTTTGAAATTTCTCAATTTGACGAGGAACAGGAGAGAAAACGTACCCCAAAATCTGTAAAGCAGGTTCTTCTGAGTAAAACGGTACCTCATATGTGGGCATAAACCACTGTATGGGCACACAGCAGGGCTCAGAAGGGAAGGAGTGCCAATTTACTGGAGCAAAACCGCAGCTAGTAATGGTTATTAGAATAGCGCAGTTAATAAAATAAAAATAAAATAAAAATGAGATTACAGGTAATGTGGGGTGGTTACGGACAGTCTGGGGTGGTTATGGGTAATCTGAGGTGGTTACAGGTAATCTGGGGTAGTTACGGACAACATGGGGTGGTCATGGGCAACCTGCTGTGGTTACGGCAACCTGGGGTGGTTACAGGCAACGTGGGTGGTTACGGGCAACGTGGGGTGGTTACGGGCAACCTGCAGTGCTTACAGACAATCTGGGGTGGTTACGGGCAACGTGGGGTGGTTACGGGCAATGTGGGGTAGTTACGGATAAACTGAGGTGCTTATAGGTAATCTCGGGTGGGTACCTGTAATCTGGCATCATTACCGCAATCTGGAGGGGGTCGTTGGCAATTTGGGGTGGTCAGAGGCAACCTGCGGTGGTCAGAGGCGACGTGGCGTGGTCAGAGGCGACGTGCGGTGGTCAGAGGCGACGTGCTGTGGTTACGGCAAACTGGGGTGGTTACAGGCAACGTGGGGTGGTTACGGGCAACGTGGGCTGGTTACGGGCAACCTGCTGTGCTTACAGACAATCTGGGGTGGTTACGGACAACGTGGGGTGGTTACGGGCAACCTGCAGTGCTTACAGACAATCTGGGGTGGATACGGGCAACGTGGGGTGGTTACGGGCAACCTGCAGTGCTTACAGACAATCTGGGGTGGTTACGGGCAACGTGGGGTGGTTACGGGCAACCTGCAGTGCTTACAGACAATCTGGGGTGGATACGAGCAACGTGGGGTAGTTGCGGGCAACCTGCAGTGCTTACAGACAATCTGGGGTGGTTACGGGCAATGTGGGGTGGTTACGGAAAAACTGAAGTTCTTATAGGCAATCTGGGGTGGGTACCTGTAATCTGGCATGGGCACCGCAATCTGGAGGGGGTCATTGGCAATTTGGGGTGGTCAGAGGCGACGTGGCGTGGTCAGAAGCGACGTGGCGTGGTCAGAGGCCACGTGCGGTGGTCAGAGGCCACGTGCGGTGGTTAGAGGCAAGGTGCGGTGGTCAGAGGCAACGTGCGGTGGTCAGAGGCATTGTGCGGTGATTACATGCAATCCGGGGGGTTACATGTAATCTGGCGTGATTACGGGCAACCTGGGGGGGGGGGTTATGTGCAACCTGGAAGTGTTACAGACAATCTGGGATTGTTACTGATAAACTGAAGTGCTTATAGGTAATCTGGGGTGGGTACATGTAATTTGGGGTGGTTACAGGCAATCTGGAGGGGGTCACTGTCAATTTGGGGTGGTTACGGGCAATGTGCGGTGGTTACGGGCAACGTGCAGTGGTTACGGGCAACGTGCGGTGGTTACGGGCAACATACGGTGGTTACGGGCAACGTGCGGTGGTTACGGGCAACGTGCGGTGGTTACGGGCAACGTGCGGTGGTTATGGGTAATCTGGGGGGGTTAGGGGTAATTTGGGAGTAAACTGCAATTATTACTATAATAAAAAGTGTGTGTTTTATTTTTTGTATGTTTGTCACTTTTTGTACTTTATACTTTTATTTTCACTGTATTACTATGATTACTGTGATATTTTCTATCACAGTAATCATAGTTCAGTGACAGAGATCAAATTGGTCTCTGTCACTTTAAATTTTCAGAGTTGGCTGGTTGTGGAGCGCATGCGCACTTCATAACCAGCCAGGACGCCAAGGAGGATCAGGTAACGTATATGGGGAAGGGGGGTGACTGGGAGACGGGGGGGGGGGGGGGGTGACTGGGGGGCTGGGGGGCGACTTTGGGGGACGGACACATCACTTTTTATCCCCTGTCACCAATCATTTATGGTGACAGGGGATAAAAAGTGCTGGGATGCACGTGGCACAAGCGATCAGTGGTATATAGTATATACCGCTGATCGCTTGTACCGAGACCCCACAGGGGGGTCCCCGATCACTGCCCCATGCTCTCCGCTACCTCCGGTACGGACCCCATACACTGCCCCAACCCCTGGGGGGGGCTTTCCCGGCCCCGCTATCTTATTCTCTGCCACCGTAAAAAGCTGATGGCAGCAGAATAAGGACCCTTAGTGACCGCCGTAAAAAGCCGTATCTGCGCTTACTAACGGGTTAAAGGGACCCAGGTCGCCTTTAAAGGGTCCCAGGTCGCTCTTAAGGGTACCCAGGTCGCCTTTAAAGGGTCCCATGTCGCTCTTAAAGGGACCAATTTCACTCTTAAAGGGACCCAGGTCGCTCTTAAAGGGACCCAGGTCACTCTTAAAAGGACCCATTTTGCTCCTAAAGGGACATATTTCGCTCTTAAAAGGGACCCGGGTCGCTCTTAGAGGGACCCATTTAGAGCGATTTGGGTCCCTTTAAGAGCGACTTGGGTACCGTCCCTTTAAGAGCGCCTTGGGTACCGTCCCTTTAAGAGCGACTTGGGTACAGTCCCTTTAACCCCTTAAGGACAGAGCCTGAAATGGCCTTAATGACAGAGACAAATTTTATGAATATGACCAGTGTCACTTTATTCATTAATAACTTCGGGATGCTTTTACCTATCCGGCTGATTCTGAGATTGTTTTCTCGTGACATATTGTACTTTACATTTCTGGTAAATTGGAGTCGATACTCATAACAAATCTTTATGAAAAAAAACCAAATAATGTGAAAAAATGCATTTTTCCAACTTTGAAACTTTTTTGCGTATACAGAAAGTGGTTATACCACATAAATTATATATTAAATAGCATTAGCAACATGTCTACTTTATGTTGGCGGCATTTATTAAACTATCTTTCATTTTTTTTAGACGATAGGAAGCTTAAAACATTAGCAGCAAATTTCCAAATTTTCAGTAAAATTTCAAAATCAGATATTTTTAGGGACTTGTTCAGGTTTAGGCTGGGTTCACACACTGTATACTTCAGGCAGTATTTGGTCCTCAAGTCAGGTCCTCATAGCAACCAAAACCAAGAGTGGATTGAAAACACAGAAAGGCTCTGTTCACATAATGTTGTAATTGAGTGGATGGCCGTCATATAACGGTAAATAACTGCCATTATTTCAATATAACAGCCGTTGTTTTAAAATAACAGCAAAAATTTGCCATTAAATGACGGCCATCCACTCAATTACAACATTATGTGAACAGAGCCTTTCTGTGTTTTCAATCCACTCCTGGTTTTGGTTGCTATACAGCCTCACAAATACAGCCTCAAATATACATAGTGTGAAGTGTATTTGAGGGGCCTGTATGTTAGAAAGCCCCACAAAGCACCCCATTTCAGAAACTGCACCCCCCAAACTCTGCAAAAGCATATCCAGAAAGTGTTTTAACCCTTTAGGGGAGTCACAGAAATAAAAACTAAGTGTGTAAGGAATTTGAAAATTTTAATTTTCTTTGCAGAGATTTTATTGTAATCCAATATTTTTGATAATTATAAACCTATTACCAGAGAAATGCACCCCAATAATTATTGTCCCGTTTCTGCAGTTTATAGAAATACCCCATATGTGACCCTATTGCGCTATTTTACGCAACCACAAGCCTCAGATATAAAGGAGCGCCTAGTGAATTTCAATGCCTCCGTTATATTTGGTCATTTTTGACCTTACCACTTCAGGTTGGCAGAGGATCTGGGGTGCCAAAACCTAAAAAACACCCCTAAAGGGACACCATTTAGAAAACTACACCCCTCAAGGAATGTAACAAGGGGTGGGGTGAGCATCTGGACCCCACAGGTGCTTCACAGATTTTCCGAACAATAAGGCGTGAAAAAAGAAAAATCTATTTTTTACACTAAAACGTTGTTCTAGCCTTCAATTTTTCATTTTCTTAAAGGGATAAGAGGCAAAAAAAGACACAAAATGTGTAGCGCAGTTTCTCTCGAGTACGGAAATACCCCACATGTGGCGATAAAGTGCCAAAGGGGCGCAGGACGAGCCTCCAAAGGGAAGGAGCGCCAATTGGCTTTTGGAAGCTGAATTTCACTGAAAAGGATTTCAAGGGCCATGTCGCATTTACAGAGCCCTCGTGCTGCCAAGACACTGGAAACCCCTCACAAGTGACCCCATTCTGGAAACCACACCCCTCAAGGAATCTAACAAGGGGTTCAGTGAGCATATGGACCCCACTGGTGACGGGCACAAATGTGGAACAATGTGACGTGAAAGGGAAAAATTTCATTTTTTCACTTTCATGGCACAAATGTGCCCGTCATCAAGGGGTCCATATCCTCACTGCACCCCTTGTTAGATTCCCTGAGGGGTGCAGTTTCCAGAATGGGGTCACTTGTGGGGGGTTTCCAGTGTTTTGGCAGCACGAGGGTTCTGTAAATGCGACATGGCGTTCATCATCCATTCTAGCCAAATCCAACCTCCAAAATCCAAATGGCGCTCCTTCCCTTCGGAGGCTTGCCCTGCGCCCACATGGCGCTTTATGTCCACATGTGGGGTATTTACGGACTCGGGGGAAATTGCTCTACACATTTTGTTTTCTTTTCCTCTTCTAACCCCTTGTGAAAATGATAAATTCAAGGCTAAACCAACATTATAGTGTAAAAAATGTAATATTTCATTTTCACGCCACATTGTTCCACATTTGTGCCCGTCACCAGTGAGGTCTATATGCTCACTACACCCCTTGTTACATTCCTTGAGGGGTGCAGTTTCCATAATGGGGTCACTTGTGGGGGGTTTCCAGTGTTTTGGCAGCACGAGGGTTCTGTAAATGCGACATGGCGTTCATCATCCATTCTAGCCAAATCCAACCTCCAAAATCCAAATGGCGCTCCTTCCCTTCGGAGGCTTGCCCTGCTCCCACATGGCGCTTTATGTCCACATGTGGGGTATTTACGGACTCGGAGGAAATTGCTCTACACATTTTGTTTTCTTTTCCTCTTCTAACCCCTTGTGAAAATGATAAATTCAAGGCTAAACCAACATTATAGTGTAAAAAATGTAATATTTCATTTTCACGCCACATTGTTCCACATTTGTGCCCGTCACCAGTGAGGTCTATATGCTCACTACACGCCTTGTTACATTCCTTGAGGGGTGCAGTTTCCATAATGGGGTCACTTGTGGGGGGTTTCAACTGTCTTGGCAACACAGGGGCCTTTTGAATGCAACATGGCCCCTCGAAATCCATTCCATCCAAATCCAGCCTTCAAAAACCAAATGGCGCTCCGTCACTTCAGAGGCTTACCCCGCACCCGCATGGCGCTTTATGTACACATGTGGGGTATTTCCGTACTCAGGGGAAATTGCGCTACACATTAAATGTTTTTTTTTAATCTTTTAACCCCTTGTGAAAATGAAAAAATCATGACAAGATTAATGATTTAGAGTAAAAATTTTACAAAAATTACACTAAATGTTGGTCTAGCCTTGATTTTTTTCCATTTCCACAAGGGGTTAAAAAAGAAAATGAACACAAAACGTGTAGGGTACAGGATAATGTGCCATATGGGCACAGGGCAAATCACCAAAGGGACAGAGCGCCATTTAGAGGCTGGAATGGAGGATGGAGGCCATGTCGCAATTACAAAGCTCCTGTGCTGCCAGGACAGTAGAAACCCCCGACAAGTGACCCCATTCTGGAAACTACACCCCATAAGGAATCTAACAAGGGGTGCAGTGAGCATATGGACCCCACTGGTGACGGGCACTTACGTAGAACATGTGCCGAGAAAATAAAAAATACAATTTTTTTCATTTTCACGTCCCTAATGTGGCCGTCACCAGGGGGCCATATCCCCACTGCCCAACTTGTTAGATTCCTTATCGGGTGTAGTTTCCAGAATGGGGTCACTTGTGGGAGGTTTCTACTGTCCTGGCCGCACAGAGGCTTTGTAATTGCATCATGGCCTCCTCTAATGGGAATGGCGGCCATACCTATTTAGCTGGGGAAAAGGGACAATTCTAATTTATTTGGGGGTATTAGGCCAATTATTAGTTTATAAGGTTGAAAATGACAGGTGTCCATCAAACTCAACCTGTGTTGATCCAGAGGAAGGAAAAAACCCCTTGTGAGGCAGACGACAGTAGCCTCATCACAGGGGAAAAATTCCTTCCCGACTCCATATTGGCGATCAGAATAATCCCTGGATCAACGTGACCCCTGAAATAGGAATAAGGGACAGAATTTAGATAATGTGGAACCCCAATGACGTGTGGTACGCCTTGGAGCGATCCAGTATGCAGAGGCCGGGGGGATCAGGACAGGTGTCACACTGGAAAATGGTGTCCTTCCTGATCCCCCTGTTACGCCACACTCTGCACTTCTTCTGGGGTCTCCCGTTCTCCAGTGTGGGGGACGTCACCTGGAAAATGTTGTCCTGGTGCGATACGGCGTCCCTCACATCCAGAAGCGCTGGGTCCGCTCCATGGCTGCTAAATATTAGGGCTCTATTACTGCTTCTGATATGTTCGGATCGTGCCGCAAGCTACAGGGCAGCGAGGGACCGGAAGAGGGGGTGCTGGTATAAAAGTTATCCCCGTACAGGTGGTAACCTTTATCCAGCAGTGGGAAGATCAGTTCCCGGACGATCTTCCCACTTGTTCCGAGGATGGGGGGGGAGGGGGC
Organism: Dendropsophus ebraccatus; assembly: GCF_027789765.1. Taxonomy (NCBI): domain Eukaryota; kingdom Metazoa; phylum Chordata; class Amphibia; order Anura; family Hylidae; genus Dendropsophus; species Dendropsophus ebraccatus. Next base: position 119,986,856 of record NC_091456.1, read on the forward strand.
ATCTGGGGGCTGCATTCGGGTGTCCCTTCCTACATACACTCTAAGGGTACGTGCACACTGCGGAATCGCGACAGATAACCCTTCGTGCATTCCACAGCTGGCACCCGCTGGCGGACTGATGCAGGTGCACGTCTCCATCCGTGTCATAGACTCCATTCTATGCACGGGCGGATTCCGCTCTCCGTCCAACGTGTTCATTCTTTGGATGGACGACGGATTCCGCCCGTGCATAGAATGGAGTCTATGACACGGGTAGAGACATGCGCCGCATCAGTCCGCCGGCGGGTGCCAGCTGCGGAATGCACAAAGGGTTATCCTTCTCCATTCCGCAGTGTGCACGTACCCTAAATCTGTAAGAGTACCCAGAGGTACTCTCACAGAGCTCTTAGAATTTCACGCCATACCGTCATCTCTTATTGGGACGGTACTGGCGGAAAAGACGTGTCAGGGGGGCAGCGTACGCTACGCTACCCCCCAGATATTTCACTGGATGATGAGGATGAATGGAGGAAAGAAGGATCCCCCCCATTCATCCTCACTGAGGCAATAATAACGTATCCATCTGACGTCGAAAACACCCTGGGTGCGATCTTTATACGGGGATTGGTATATAGGGTATGTAGTGGTGTAGTGTCAAACTTTATTCAATGTAGTGTGGTGTAATGTAGTGTTTTTTACGTGTTTTTTTACATTAAGTATAAAAAAAAACCTACGCCAACAAAGGAGTTGCTGATAAATGCCGCACTTATGTGCGGCACTTATCAGCAGATCGTGGCAGTAGAACATAGAAAAAAAACACCCTACGCCAAAAAGGAGGAGTTGCTGATTAGCAGCGCACTTTCGTGCGATGCTGATCAACACTCAGCGGCGATAGGGTGCGGAAAATAGAAAAAAAAAATTTGAAAAAAAAAACTTTCTACATTCTGAACATCCCTGTAGCTGCTGATAAGTGTATTACACTTATCAGCCGCTAGGGGGCAGCAGAGCGCAAAATACGGAAAAAGCCGACGCTGGAGCCGAAAATAGCCGAGAGAAGCTGAACGTGACGTCACGGAGGAAGCCGAAGACCCGAACGAACACGAGGACGCCGCAAACCCGGAAGACGCCGATCAGGAGCCCGGGACAGGTGAGTAATGTACAAATACCTGCTCTGGACCCCTCGGCTACCTAGCTGAGGGGTCCAGGGCAGGTATTTACTATTTTGTGGGACTCTGATCGCCGTGCCACCGGCCCGATCGCCGTGAACGGCTGTCCGGTACCGGCCGGCCGTTCACGGCGATCGGGCCGGTGGCACGGTGACCACCATTACTTTTTACAGTAATGGCGGTCGGTGCCGTCCTCGGACAGCACCGACCGCCATTTTTTTCCAGGTCATCGGGTCACCGATGACCCGGAAAGGTTCCGATCGCCGCTATTGGCTGATCTGAATTGATCAGCCTATAGCGGCGATCGTAAGCGCGGGGGGTGTTAACCACCCCCCGTGCCGTGAAGCTAAGATGGCCTGCTATGATTTATAGCAGGCCATCTTCCCCGATCGCTGTGTGCGAACACGCAGCGATCGGGGAAACATCGGGCGTAAATTTACGCCCTGATGCGCCAAGTACCAGGGCGCGAGGGCGTAAGTTTACGCCCGATGTCGTTAAGGGGTTAAGAGCGACTTGGGTACCGTCCCTTTAAGAGCGACTTGGGTACCGTCCCTTTAAGAGCGACTTGGGTACTGTCCCTTTAACATCAACTTATTTAATGCCTTTTTAAGAACGGATTGCGAATCGTCCCTTTAAGAGTGGCTTGGGTACTGTCCCTGTAAGAGCGACTTATGTAATTCCCCTTACACAGCGGCTTGGGCACCGTCCCTGCTACATGGCTGCCTCAGCTCTACTATTTTACTGACTGAACTCTACTACTTATAATAGTCAAGATCATTGCTCGGTTACCATGACAATCTTACTCATGTCAGTGAGACAAAATCGTTAAGGACCTTCCATATATTACATCTTCTATTGGCCAATAGTGGACATGTGACTGTGGATGTTGTGATACATTGCCTGACAAGACCTTAGAGTTCCTATTGGCTGCTGTATTTTAGCTATTTGCATACGTGCTGTGATTGGCTGTTAGCGGTTAGAGTGTGGCCACTATTCCCAATGGGCCATTATTTTCTATGGGAAATTAGGGGTCTTTAAACGTAAATTTCTTAAAAATGACAAATCCGATCGAATCGAAAAATAGATAGCACACCTCACACCGCCAAGGGCTTCGAAACGCAGTTTGAACTGAATCTGTGCACAAAGAGAAGAAGAAGAAAGAAGAAAGAAGAAGAAGAAGAAGCTTTTCAAGCACTATAACTATGTAATGCAGTCAGTCCATCCAAAAGGGCCCTATGAACTGCAAAATTATCCCAAGCCTTGCTATTTTATCATTGCTTAGCTGACTGCATTAGTTATAGAATTTGTACTCACCCCATCATGAACGAGAGCTTTCCATGTGTGTTCTAGCTTCTTTATTAACCTGAGAAAGAATACGTATGTAAGTAGCAGTTACAGAGTTACCAACAATTTGAAAGCCCTGCTCTTAAAACTGGACCAATATGTCCACCGATGCCCTCAAACTCTTATTTTTGCACACCTGCCAACAGCCCCACTCTTGCCAGAACAACTTGTGGACAAAAAGTGGAAAAGTTGGCACGTATGCATCTGTTATATAGGCACTAGCAATAGCTAATAGTGTGTTTACACAAAGAGATTTATCTGACGGATTTTTGAAGCCAAAGCCAGGAATGGATTTGAGAAGAGGAGAAATCTCAGTATTTCCTTTGTGATCTGTTCCCTGTTCAAAGGACAGGGGGGGGGGTTGTTCTGTTTTGTGTTTCTGCACTTCCTGGTTGAGCAGTTGTACACAGTACTAAAAGTTACAGAATGCAATGCTTTCCCTCAGCTGATCATCACAGTCCCCCACTCTGCCCATTCCCCGCCCAAATCTGTTGCAGAACATCTAGGCTGTGTTCACACATTGCAGTTTCATTGTTTTACTGAATTATTTGCATTACTTTATCATTTCATTGTTGTCCCACCCACAAACACAGCACGCTGTATTCTCTACCTGTAACGCTGATATTGGAATAAAGAACTTTTAGAATTTTTTTGTTCTTTTCATTTCCACGCACATATTATGATCAAGCATATTTTATCTTTGAAGTTGAACCCCACAATAAGACTCTGATCCTCTCTGCCATTTAGCATCATTTATTTGTGTTACTGCGTGATTTTTGTGAATACGCTGCAGTACTGCAATGACACTCCAAAACGTGTGAACATAGCCCTAATTTTACTGCACACTTCTGCACAATCAGAGAAATCAGTGCAACACCTGCTTCTGTCTCTCCTTGCCTGCTCAGGTGTATTGAGGGGCCGGTCAGAGATGGTGAATCACTCAGGGGATTGGGGGATCCAGCCAAGCCTCCTGGGACATCACGCCCTGCCCCCTATCTGCATCATCAGCCTGATCTCAGCAAACACACACAATGTGAAACAGAGGCATGGAAGATTTGTCCCCTAGGGTGGGAGAGCAGAGGGAGCAGGAGACAATGTGGATTGGCACAGAGGCCATTTTTCTTCACTTTCTGGATTTCTATCAGCTACCAGTGTGGTAGAACTGTACAGATACAGTAATACATTGTATAGACACATCTATATAACTTTTAATGTACTTTTAATAGAAAACAAGTTTTCTTTATCCAGAGTTGCCCTTTAATTGATTTCATAACGACCATTGTATGTTGAAACCATTGTATGTTGAGACTAGTGATGAGCAAGTACTAAAATGCTCGGGTGCTCATTACTCAAGACGAATATCTCCCGATACTCGAGTGCTCGTTTCGAGTAACGAACCCCATTGAAGTCAAAGCATTTTCGCAGGGGACCCAAGTTCGGTAGGGGAAAGGTCGTGTGAAAACCTGTCAACCTCAGAAAATGATGGAAACACCATGGAAATGGACAGGAAAATGCAGGGGCAGCATGTATGCATGCCTCTGAAGCTGCCTAATGGCACAATTATGCCTAATTCTGTGCAAAAGCCTGGTTAAAACAGAGGTAGGCATATGGACCACCCAAAAACTCAGCCTGATACAGCATGGCAGTGAGAACACAGGGAACCATTAAAACAGAGGTAGCATATCATGAATTAGCCAAAAATTCAGCCTGACACAGCATGGCAGTGAGGACAGAGTGAACCATTAAAAGTGAGTGAGGAAGCAAGTGAGCCACACACTGCATGGCATTAAGCACACAGAGAACTCCCGGGAGCAGCAGTAGCCAACATGGATGCCAGTGAAGGCCCAGCAGTAGTCAACATGGATGCCAGTTAAGGCCCAGCAGTAGCCGACATGGAGGCAAGGGCAGGCACAGCAGTAGACAACATGGATGCCAGTAAAAGCCAAGCAGTAGTCAACATGGATGCCAGTTAAGGCCCAGCAGTAGTCAACATGGATGCCAGTTAAGGCCCAGCAGTAGTCAACATGGATGCCAGTTAAGGCCCAGCAGTAGCCAACAAAAATGTCAGTTAAGGCCCAGCAGTAGCCAACATGGATGCCAGTTAAGGCCCAGCAGTAGTCAACATGGAGGCAAGAGCAGGCACAGCAGTAGTTGGATGGCATTAACCCCTTAAGGACCGGGCCTGAAATGGCCTTAAGGACCGGAGCAAATTTTATGAATATGGCCTGTGTCACTTTATTCATTAATAACTTCGGGATGCTTTTACCTATCCGGCTGATTCTGAGACTGTTTTCTCGTGACATATTGTACTTTGCATTTCTGGTAAAATGGAGTCGATACTTATAACGAATCTTTATGAAAAAAAACAAAATAGCGTGAAAAATTGAGAAAAAATGCATTTTTCCAACTTTAAAACTTTTCTGCTTATACAGAAAATGGTTATACCACATAAATTATATATTAACCCCTTCACGTCAGCCATACGGCTATATACGTTCAAATTGCCGATGCCCCGTGCAGTTGCAATGTATATATACGTTCCTGGCTTGGAGGGGAATTTGAAGTGTGTAGGACTGCTTTAGTGACTGCTTTACTGCATGAAACCTTTCTTTATATATTCTAGTAGGTCTCCCACGGGATTTCCTTCACCTCCCTTCTGCACGATCACTGTCAGAGCTAAGAAAGTGCAGCGGTACATGTAATGGAAGCTGCAAACTCTTCTTCTCTATGCTACAGCTGTCAGCAGTGCTTAAAAGACTGATAAGCTGTAGTTTACTAAATGATAGCTTTCTTTAGAAGCTTCAGCATCTGTCCCATGAGATTTCATTCATTCCCGTGCTGTAGGATCGCTAGCAGAGCTTAGATTTACAGTGCTGCACATAATAGAAGCAGCCGATATTCTGCTATAGCTCTCAGCACTGTAAATCTAAGCTCTGCTAGCGATCCTACAGCACGGGAATGAATGAAATCTCATGGGACAGATGCTGAAGCTTCTAAAGAAAGCTATCATTTAGTAAACTACAGCTTATCAGTCTTTGAAGCACTGCTGACAGCTGTAGCATAGAGAAGAAGAGTTTGCAGCTTCCATTACATGTACCGCTGCACTTTCTTAGCTCTGACAGGGATCATGCAGCAGGAGGGTGAAGGAGATCCCATGGGACTGCTGCTTAAATTTCTCAATATTTCTTAACTTTATAAGTTTCAGCAGCAGTCCCATGGGATCTTCTTCACCCTCCTGCTGCACGATCCCTGTCAGAGCTTAGAAGTGCAGCGGTACATGTAATGGAAGCTGCAAACTCTTCTTCTCTATGCTACAGCTGTCAGCAGTGCTTCAAAGACTGATAAGCTGTAGTTTACTAAATGATAGCTTTCTTTAGAAGCTTCAGCATCTGTCCCATGAGATTTCATTCATTCCCGTGCTGTAGGATCGCTAGCAGAGCTTAGATTTACAGTGCTGAGAGCTATAGCAGAATATCGGCTGCTTCTATTATGTGCAGCACTGTAAGGGTAGCTTCACACGGGCGGGCTCGCAGCGAGATTCTCGCTGCGAGCCCGGCAGGTCCTGGCAGTTCCCATAAACTACATACTTGCTGCGGACCGCAGCGAGTATGTAATTGTACCGCGCTTAACCCCTTCTACTCCCGCCGGCTCCCCCGCTGTAAGCAGCATACATTACCTGTCCTTGCTGCACGGGTCCGGCGTCCTGCTCTCCCGTCCGGCCAATTAGTGTGTTGCCCAGCCGCAGCCACTGATTGGCCGGGCGGGAGAGCAGGACGCCGGACCCGTGCAGCAAGGACAGGTAATGTATGCTGCTTACAGCGGGGGAGCCGGCGGGAGTAGAAGGGGTTAAGCGCGGTACAATTACATACTCGCTGCGGTCCGCAGCAAGTATGTAGTTTATGGAAACTGACAGGACCTGCCGGGCTCGCAGCGAGAATCTCGCTGCGAGCCCGCCCGTGTGAAGCTACCCTAAGGGTGGTATTACACGAAGCGATTTTTTTCAATTAACAATTAACGATAAACAATCTCCAACGATCGCAATAGCGGTTGCCTAATAATCGTTCGTTTTACTACACGGAAAGATTATCGGTTATATTGGAGCAACAAAATTCAAGAACACTCCCCTTTCAATTTGCGAATGAACAGGGAACGGCTAACGACATCTTATTCAAACGAACGATGTGCGAACGATGTGTAAAAGACAAACGATAAAAATAGATTCAAAACCTATTAAACGACCAGCGACCAATCGTTCGTCGTTTAATCGTTGTCTACTATTACACTTAAAGATAATCGTTCAAATACGACCGATTGAACGATTATTCGAACGATAATCGCTTCGTGTAATACCACCCTAAATCTAAGCTCTGCTAGCGATCCTACAGCACGGGAATGAATGAAATCTCATGGGACAGATGCTGAAGCTTCTAAAGAAAGCTATCATTTAGTAAACTACAGCTTATCAGTCTTTGAAGCACTGCTGACAGCTGTAGCATAGAGAAGCAGAGTTTGCAGCTTCCATTACATGTACCGCTGCACTTCTAAGCTCTGACAGGGATCGTGCAGCAGGAGGGTGAAGGAGATCCCATGGGACTGCTGCTGAAATTTCTCAATATTTCTTAACTTTATAAGTTTCAGCAGCAGTCCCATGGGATCTCCTTCACCCTCCTGTTGCACGATCCCTGTCAGAGCTTAGAAATGCAGTACTACACATAGTAGAAGCAGGGATGTGTGTACTACAGCTCTTATTAGTGCTTTATTGATTGCCACCCTGTAGATTACTAAATGATAGCTTTCTTTAGAAATTTCAGCTGCTGTTTCATAAGATTTCATTCATTCCCGTGCTGTACGATCCCTGACACAGCTTAGATTACAGTGCTACACATAATAGCAGTAAACGATCTTCTCTGATGTTATATGTGAGGATGATCAATATATATTCACGATCTTGAATAAAATATCCCTGATCACTCATATTTGGCAAAGCTCCTCACCCCCCCCCCCCCACACACACACACCTTTTTTGTTTCTTTTTGAAGCTGGTGTCCTGTTTTCCTTTGGGCACTAGATGTCATGGCTAGATGGATTGGGGCCATATAGTGAGAGTCCTGGATATTAACAGGTTCGCTTATCTCTTACCAGACTGGGGGTGCAATAAAACGTCCTCATGGTGTAATGGCTTTATGACAAGGGGTCTGGCTGCAATATGCATCCAGAGTTCACGCAGGAGACAATCAGAGGTCACTGTAGACGTCTATGGAGAAACTTGACCTCTTCAGAAAGATGACAAGCTGTCATATTCCAGAGGTGAGATTCGCTACAGGTCAGCAGGGTAGGGAGAGGGACCCACCATTGTAAAAGCAAGAAAGTGGCTCTAGGGGAACCCAGGAAAACCTGTAACTCCCCTAATCGGGTACACACCAGACCCATGGTTGGTATGCCCGTGACCGGCAGGTGATGCCCCGTAGTTTGATGCCCCTGGAATGCTGATCGGAAACACGCCTGCCAAGTTATGAGGATTTGAAAATTTTCAGGCAAGCGTCTCCGGTCATAAAAGATGGACCATTAGCTCATTAGCATAGTCCCTGTCACCCCCCCTGTGAGGTCAGAGGAGGGAGGGAGACAACTGCTCTCACCATGCTTGATAAGGCAGGGAATATGATGGGAGAGTGTTCAACACTTGGGGAACTTGTTATGAGTGTGTTGGCCCGCCGTTCCTGCTAATCCCCATAGCGTTCCAGTTCCAAACAGCCCGATAGCAAAGTAGGTTCTGGTTTTCTCCTTTTTATTTTAAGAACTGTTTTTACTGTGTATGTATGTGTCTGTATATTTTGTACCATCTCTTTTTTATTGTGACCTGTACTGTATGCACTGTCCTTTTTTATTTGATATTAAATTTCACTTTAATAAGAGCTTTCCTGTGTTCTAAAAAGGCCCTATGTCTCTGAAGTAAAACGTTACCAGGGGTAAGTGATTACCATAAGATTGTGATAGATTTGTAGTTGTAGTAATTTGTAGTTGCCTTAGGTGTGCATAAGGGTAAGGTGTCACGTCAGCCTTATTGTGACGTGTGGTGGCAGCAGAAAACGTGTACCTGGGTGTTAGGTTCTGGTTGGTAGCTGATCCAAGACGGTCCGAGGTGAGCCCGGTTGCCTACTAGCCAGAACCTAAGTCACGAGGATCGTGACAAATTGGTGGCAGCGGTGGGATATCTTAGAACATTAAGTCTGTGGAGTAATAAATTGCTCCGTACACTTAAGGGCTGAGTTATCTGTAGCAGACTTTCTCAGTCTACAGGAAGTGCATACACTTGGTTATAACAGACATATATATATGTGAAACAGTTTTTCCCCTCCCCTGTTCTCTGTTCTTCTATCCTATCTTTTATTTGGCAAATCCCTGCTAAAATGGCGGAGGCATATCGAAACTACACGAGAGATGGGCTGCGCAGTCTTTGTGAGCAAAGAGGTCTGGAAGGAGGGAATCGCAGTAAAGACCAGCTGATCCAAGCATTGATGGAAGATGATGCCCGGCCAGAGCAGCCTGTGGTCACCACACCATCATCGGAGGCAGCAGAGGGTCCGGTTCTGGAATCCATGGGGCACCAACGTACCGGTAGCGCCAGTCCCCAGAATGGTACGGACTCTCCTTTACCTTTGATTCTCCAACAGATGACCGACTGCGACCAAGCTTTGCGGTTGGAGCTTATACGGGAATTTGCAGCAGCAGCAGCACGACAGCAGGAGGCTGATCGAGAATTCGCAGCACGCGAACGCCAAGCTGAACGAGAATTCACCGCACGACAGGCAGAGGCCGAGAGGCAGCATCAGCTGGAACTAGCACGTGCCCAGAGGTCCAGTAATTTCCCACCCAACCGTGAGTCCAGTGAGACGGGACACCTTAAACCCCGTTTAGATCACTTCCCGGTGATGGAGAAGGATGGGGACCTGGACACGTTTCTCAGAGGCTTTGAGAAAATTTGCAGACAGTACCAGTTGCCTTGTGAGCAGTGGGCGCGGTACTTGACCCCAGGACTGAGAGGTAAAGCCCTGGAGGTTTTTGTCTCCTTGCCCAGAGACAAGGACGGTGACTATGAGGCCATTAAGCAAGCCCTCATCCAGAAATACAATCTCTCGCCAGAGATGTATCGGAAACGATTCCGGGCTATGCAGCGTGGACCTCATGACAGTTACTCAGATGTCGTTGATGGATTGAACACCAACTTTCACCAGTGGATCGAAGGACTGTCTATCCACACCTTTGAGGATCTCAAAGACCTGATGGTCAAGGATCAGTTTTTGCACCTGTGTCCCGCAGAAGTTCGTCAGTTCATCTTGGACCGAGAACCCAGAGACGCAGCGCAAGCAGCCAAGCTGGCCGACGCCTACACTGCCAATCGGGCCCCGCATCAGAAGCCGGCAGTGACCAGCTGGAAAGGGGGTAAGCAGACTTCTACCAACTCTGTCCCTGCTACTCGACCCTCTGGGGGTTTTACCCCTGTGGTCCCCACCAAACCTGTTGCTGATACCCGCATCTGTTTTATGTGTCGCAAAGGGGGACATATTAGTCGAGACTGTCCCGAGAGGAAGAAACCAACCCCTGTGCCCAAATCACCGTTTTCCCCATCTACTGTTTTGTTCGTGGGTGGACGGGGAGGGAAGCTCAGTGATAACATGCAGGCCGTTACCGTGGGTAACAAAATCACGATGGGCTTGAGGGACACTGGGGCGGAGATCACCCTTGTTCGCCCTGAACTGGTGAACGAAGAGGACTTAATCCCTGGGAAAACACGAACTGTGACTGGGATTGGAGGAGTGAGCCCCGCTTTGCCCATGGCGAGGGTATTTCTTGACTGGGGGGCTGGGAGTGGAATAAGGGAGGTGGGAGTGACGGATCATATTCCCACGGATGTCTTATTAGCCACTGATCTTGGTTCCTTAGTCTCCCACTATGTACCTGCTGATGTCAGGGAGGATTCACAGGTTCCTGGCATTTCGTGTGAGTCCCCCTCATTGGTTGGTGCTAGTGCGGAGGTCTATAAAGATGACCTCACTGTTTGTACTAACCCTTTAAATGTGATAAACATGAGTACTAATCCTGATGCCAATTACATAGGTAATGAATCTGATGTATATAACCAGGACTGTACCAGGCTTCCATCTGTCCCCCTCACCCCTGATCCTCAGCAGGTGGGCGGAACAGATTGTAAGTACATAGCTGTGGTGACGCGTAGTGGGCGGGGCCACTCTGACACAGTGAGTGGAAGCTCCTCTGCGGTGTGTATACCAGCAGCTGGAGGGTCAGCTGACAGCTCACAGCTGACTCAAGGCATCAGAGCAGACGAGGTGATGTCTGGCAACTCTCAAAGTGACTGGGCCCAATTTCAGGCAGCTTTGCTGACTGATGGGACGTTACAGAAACTGAGAGAGCTGGCTGATAGCACCCCGGCTGAATCGGATACCGAGCGGATAACCTGGGATCAGGGCCGTCTCTATAGGCAGATGATTCCCACTGAGGATCAACCGGAATGGGTGCAGAGTAGGCAGCTGGTAGTGCCTCGTCCATTCCGGGAGCGACTACTGCAAGTGGCCCATGAGATACCCCTCGCAGGCCACTTGGGTATCCGCAAGACCCAGGACCGGTTGAAACAGCGTTTCTATTGGCCGGGTATGGGAAAAGAAGTGGCTAACTTCTGCCGGTCATGTCTGGTCTGTCAAAGGATGGGAAAGCCTGGGCATGTTCCCAAGGCTCCCCTCATCCCTTTACCGATCATAGATGAGCCGTTCCAGCGGGTGGCCGTAGATATTGTAGGACCGTTAGCAGTACCCAGTAGTTCTGGCAAAAGCTACATTCTGACCGTGGTAGATTATGCTACTAGGTACCCAGAAGCAGTTGCCCTATCCTCCATCAGGGCCGATAAAGTTGCGGATGCACTTCTCACCATCTTTTCCCGAGTAGGATTTCCTAAGGAGATGCTGACGGATCAGGGAACACAGTTTATGTCTAACTTGATGGAGTGCCTCTGCAAGAAAATACAGGTGCAGCATCTGGTCGCCAGTGCCTATCACCCACAGACTAATGGTCTGTGTGAGCGGTTCAATGGCGTCCTCAAGCAGATGCTCAAGATGCTTGTGGAGTCCCACGGACGGGACTGGGAGCGGTACCTCCCGCACCTGCTATTTGCTTACAGAGAAGTACCTCAGGCATCCACTGGGTTCTCTCCGTTTGAGCTCCTCTATGGAAGACGAGTACGGGGTCCCCTAGATCTCATCAAGGAATCCTGGGAGGGAGAAGTGGGTCACCCTGACGTCTCGGTCGTAGACTATGTACTAAGATTCAGGGAGAGGATAGAAACCCTGACCGGCCTGGTTCAGGAGAACATGGCCCAGGCGCAGGATAATCAGAAAAGGTGGTACGACCGAAATGCCCGAGAGCGCATTTACGCCGTCGGACAAAAGGTGTGGGTACTAGTACCCATGCCTCAAAACAAGCTGCAGGCCGCATGGGAAAGTCCTTACACCATTCACCAGCGGGTGAATGATGTGAACTATGTCGTCACTATTGATCATATTCGCAAGAAGCACAAAGTGTTTCATGTTAACATGATCAAGGCCCATGTGGAGCGTGACACGTGTGTCATGCCAGTGTGCAGTCTGCCAGAGGAAGGGGAGAGTGACAGTCTAGTTGACGTCGTAGCTGATGCAAAGACCGAGGGGACCCTAGCCGAGGCCCAGCTGAACCCACAGCTAACAGAGACCCAGAAGTCCCAACTGTGGGCGGTGCTGAACCCTTTCCTGTCCACGTTCACGGGGAAACCAGGGAGGACTAGCCTTGCGGTGCACCATGTAGACACGGGCGCGCACCTCCCTATCCGACAGTCAGCCTACCGGGTCTCCTTAGAGGTGCGGGCGGACATGAAGAGGGAGATAGAGGAAATGTTGGGCATGGGCGTGATCCAGAGATCCCATAGCTCATGGGCCTCACCGGTTGTTCTTATCCCTAAGAAAGACCGGACAACTCGTTTTTGTGGGGACTATCGGAAACTGAATGCCATCACGGTGTTCGATGCGTATCCGATGCCCCGCATTGAAGAGTTACTGGATCAGCTCGCCGGTGCCCAATACATCACGATTATGGACTTAAGTAGGGGATACTGGCAGATTCCCATGTCCAAAGAAGCCCAGGAGAGGTCAGCCTTCATCACGCCATTTGGGCTGTACGAGTATGTCGTCATGCCCTTTGGCATGAAGAATGCCCCTGCCACATTTCAGCGCTTGGTTAACCAGCTGCTCGAGGAGTTTGAAGGGTTTGCAGTAGCTTACCTGGATGACATCGCTGTGTTTAGTCAGACCTGGGAGGATCACCTGTCCCACCTGTCACAGGTGCTACAGCGGATCCAAACAGCCGGGCTGACAATCAAGCCTGGAAAGTGTCAGATGGCCATGACAGAGGTCCAGTACCTTGGACACAGAGTAGGGGGAGGGACCTTGAGACCTGAACAAGGTAAGGTGGAGGCTGTTGTAGCCTGGCCCACCCCCAAGACCAAAAAGCAGGTGATGTCCTTTCTAGGGACTGCAGGGTACTATAGGAAGTTCATTCCCAACTATAGCACTCTTGCAAAACCCTTAACGGACCTCACAAAAAAGAGATTGCCACAAGTGATTAGTTGGACCCCAGATTGTGAGCAAGCTCTAACGGCGCTAAAGCAGGCCCTGGCAAGCGCACCAGTCTTGCAAAGCCCCGACTTTAACCGCCAATTCATCGTCCAGACTGACGCCAGCGCATATGGCCTAGGCGCTGTGCTCAGTCAGGTCAATGCAGCAGGGGAAGAGCATCCCATACTTTACCTGAGTAGGAAACTGCTATCTAGGGAAGTAGCATACGCCACGGTGGAGAAAGAGTGCTTAGCCATCGTGTGGGCCCTGCAGAAGTTGCAGTCGTACCTGTATGGGCGCCGATTTACGGTCATTACTGATCACAACCCTCTGAGTTGGTTACACCGGGTAGCTGGTGACAACGGGAAGTTGCTGAGGTGGAGTTTGGCGCTGCAGCAGTATGAGTTCACCATCCAACACAAGAAGGGAAGTAATCATGGTAATGCCGATGGATTGTCCTGGCAGGGCGAAGTGGTCGAGGATGGCGTGGGATATTGATGGATGGATCAATAGTCCCGTGCCATATCTCAAAGGGGGAGGTGTGAGGATGATCAATATATATTCACGATCTTGAATAAAATATCCCTGATCACTCATATTTGGCAAAGCTCCTCACCCCCCCCCCCCCCCCCCCCACACCTTTTTTGTTTCTTTTTGAAGCTGGTGTCCTGTTTTCCTTTGGGCACTAGATGTCATGGCTAGATGGATTGGGGCCATATAGTGAGAGTCCTGGATATTAACAGGTTCGCTTATCTCTTACCAGACTGGGGGTGCAATAAAACGTCCTCATGGTGTAATGGCTTTATGACAAGGGGTCTGGCTGCAATATGCATCCAGAGTTCACGCAGGAGACAATCAGAGGTCACTGTAGACGTCTATGGAGAAACTTGACCTCTTCAGAAAGATGACAAGCTGTCATATTCCAGAGGTGAGATTCGCTACAGGTCAGCAGGGTAGGGAGAGGGACCCACCATTGTAAAAGCAAGAAAGTGGCTCTAGGGGAACCCAGGAAAACCTGTAACTCCCCTAATCGGGTACACACCAGACCCATGGTTGGTATGCCCGTGACCGGCAGGTGATGCCCCGTAGTTTGATGCCCCTGGAATGCTGATCGGAAACACGCCTGCCAAGTTATGAGGATTTGAAAATTTTCAGGCAAGCGTCTCCGGTCATAAAAGATGGACCATTAGCTCATTAGCATAGTCCCTGTCACCCCCCCTGTGAGGTCAGAGGAGGGAGGGAGACAACTGCTCTCACCATGCTTGATAAGGCAGGGAATATGATGGGAGAGTGTTCAACACTTGGGGAACTTGTTATGAGTGTGTTGGCCCGCCGTTCCTGCTAATCCCCATAGCGTTCCAGTTCCAAACAGCCCGATAGCAAAGTAGGTTCTGGTTTTCTCCTTTTTATTTTAAGAACTGTTTTTACTGTGTATGTATGTGTCTGTATATTTTGTACCATCTCTTTTTTATTGTGACCTGTACTGTATGCACTGTCCTTTTTTATTTGATATTAAATTTCACTTTAATAAGAGCTTTCCTGTGTTCTAAAAAGGCCCTATGTCTCTGAAGTAAAACGTTACCAGGGGTAAGTGATTACCATAAGATTGTGATAGATTTGTAGTTGTAGTAATTTGTAGTTGCCTTAGGTGTGCATAAGGGTAAGGTGTCACGTCAGCCTTATTGTGACGTGTGGTGGCAGCAGAAAACGTGTACCTGGGTGTTAGGTTCTGGTTGGTAGCTGATCCAAGACGGTCCGAGGTGAGCCCGGTTGCCTACTAGCCAGAACCTAAGTCACGAGGATCGTGACATTATATCTCTCAGCACTGTAAATCTAAGCTCTGCCAGGGATCATACAGTAGGGGAATGAATGAAATCTCATGGGACAGCAGCTGGAAAGTCATTATCTGGTGAAGGGTGAAGAGAGCCATCAATCAATAGTACAGCCCAGAACTCCAGAATTCTTTCCTCTCTTTTTCAGTCTCCCGCCATATCCCCCCTCCCCCAACACACACACACTCCCCCACACCTTAGTGTCAACTCCTCCCTTTTCCCTGGTTTCTGCCCAGAGATCATGGGCCAATGAACAATCTCTGGGCAGATGATTTCCATCATTCTCCAATCATAGTGAGCAGAAGAAAGTTTATTTGCAAAACAAACTTGCCCTCTGCTCTGAACTCTGAGCAGCTTGCAGTTTCAGTCTGGCTGCGAGTGAAAGAGAGGGGAAAATTCTTACAAAGCTTCTACAGTGAAGAATATATATCTATAGTGTAAAAAGTCAAGAAGAATTAGAAAAGTTCTATCTATATTTTATCTCCTGTCCATCTTAGTGATACAGTTAGGCAGGTAGGGAAGGAGAATCAAATACGTTACACACATTATACATATTATCTTTTGTCCATCTTAGTGATACAGTTAGGTAGGGTAGAAGAAAAGAAGGCAGAAGAAACAAGAAAAGAAGAAGAAGGAGCCGGAGAAGAATAAAGAGAAAAAAAGACTCAGAAAAGTTACAAATATACAATTGCATATATAGACTGATAACTTGTTATATCTAATAAAGAAATACAGTTAGGTTGCATTTCATATATAAATCTATAATATAGTATTACATATATATTTCTGTAGGTCTGTTGTTAAATCTTTTGTTGTATTAGATATACATCTATATCTATCGGTCAGTTAGGTGCGCTTGCTCATAGTGTTATATATATTTCTATAGGTTTGTTCTTAGGTGATTTGTTGTATTAGATATACATCTACTGTATATCCATCAGTCAATAAGGTGCGCTTGCTCATAGTGTTATATATATTTCTATAGGTTTGTTCTTAGGTGATTTGTTGTATTAGATATACATCTACTGTATATCCATCGTTCAATAAGGTGCGCTTGCTCATAGTGTTATATATATTTCTATAGGTCTGTTCTTAAGTGATTTGTTGTATTAGATATCCATAAATCACTAAGGTGCACTCACTGATACTGTTGCAAATATATTGCTTTAAGTCTGTCCCTAAATTGGTTACCTATCTACATTAAAAAATATACAAAAAAGAAAACTAAACAATAAAAAAAAATGTCTTGCAAAAGGTACAGTGTGGAGGAGGCATATGAACTGTTGTTCTCGAGCAGTGATCATTCTGAGAATGCCAGTGACATCAGTTTTAGAGGCTTTGAGGACAGTGACACTGAAAGCTCTGATAGTAATGGGCATGCTGCCCCATTAGCAAAAATCCGCAGAACCAGGATGCAAAATTTAGCCATGCCAAGCACCAGTACAGACATGCCAACTACAAGCAGTAAGCAGGTGTCTGCTGAACTTTTACCGGAGCAGCTCCCTGAATTTCCTACTCTGAATTGGCAAACACCAAATACAGGCTCCCCCTTTGTCCCAGAATTTAATGTGGTCCCTGGTGTTAATTTGGATGTAACAGGATTTGACCCTCTACATTTTTTTCAGCTGTTCATAACTAATGAACTAGTTGAGATTTTTGTTAAAGAGACAAATTTATATGCAGCCCAATTTATTTCCCAAAACCCCTTGTCATACTATGCTAGGACTGGACAGTGGACACCCACAAATGTAGATGAATTGAAAAAATTTCTAGGGTTAACACTTTTAATGGGTATTGTAAAAAAACCTACACTGCGGTCTTATTGGGAAGCAAGCCCCATCCATAGCACCCCATGTTTTCAAGCTGTTATGCCCAGATATCGATACGAAATCCTTATGAAATTTTTCCATTTCAATGACAACAGTCAATGCCCCCAAAGTTCTTCTCCTGATTATGACCGGTTGTATAAAATTAGGCCACTTCTAAATTATCTGTCTGAAAATTTTTTATCAGTCTATACACCCTCTGAAAATATATCAGTTGATGAGTCACTTGTTAAATTTAAAGGAAGGTTGCATTTCAAACAGTTTCTTCCATCAAAACGAGCCAGATATGGCATAAAACTTTACAAATTATGTAAGAGCACAACAGGCTACACTTCTGCGTTTCGAATTTACCAAGGGAAAGATAGTCAATTAAACCCCCCTGGATGCCCAACTGGAATTGGAACAAGTGCAAAAATTGTTTGGGAACTAATGGGCCCAATGTTGCACAAGGGATATAAATTATACATTGATAATTGGTACACAAGCATTCCCCTTTTACAAAACCTGCAAAAGGCAAATACAGGAGCATGTGGCACATTCAAGAAAAACCGCAAAGGTTTCCCACAATCTCTTTTGGCCAATAAATTAGAAAAGGGACAATCTGATAGCCTCCGTAGTGGCAACTTACTGGCACTGCGCTACAGGGACAAAAAAGATGTCCTTATGGTGAGTACTATTCACAGAGAAACCACAGTGCCCGTAACAGAAAGGGGGTCAACCACTGAAAAACAAAAACCTGTGTGTGTAGTAGATTACAACAAATACATGGGGGGGGGGTTGACTTATCAGACCAGGTTCTTAAACCCTACGAGGCAATGCGCAAAATGTATGTATGGTACAAAAAAGTTGCAATATATCTCATGCAGACCTCAATGTACAATTCTTTTGTCTTGTACAAATATTCTGGAGGAACTCATACATTTCTTTTATACCAGGAAGAAATTTTAGAAAAATTGCTGTACCCCACTACAGGCCCTATGTTGCCAATTCAACCTGAGGATATAAGCAGACTGACTCAAAGGCATTTTATTGCAGCAATTCCTCCAACACTAAACCAAAGAAGTCCTCAGAGAAGATACCGTGTTTGTTCAAAAAAAGGTTTAAGGCGAGACACAAGATATTTTTGCCCTGATTGCCCCTCTCTGCCACCACTGTGCATACAACACTGTTTTAAAATCTATCACACAGCCCCACACTTTTAAAATTGCTGTTCTTTAGAAAAAATATAGCCTCAGTAGTGAAAATAAATTTTTGTTACTCCCTTTATCTCATTTGTTTCTAAAAACGTAAACTTATTGTTCTATAGTAAAGTATTGTAACCCCATTTGCTAATGAAAAGAGTCCATCTTAGGTCTGGGCACAATGAAATGCCCTAGCAGTTGGTTACGTACACAAGTAGGGCATGCTCATACTGAGCAGTGTTCCCATCTCTTTTCTTTAGTAACTTGTAGTTTGTGGGCTGTAAAATTCACAACCCTCCCCCTTTTAATTTTTCATTATACCCCTAGATGAATACATAGACAAGCGTCATTATAGTTTTACTCACACAAAATCAGAATGTCTGTTACAAATATCAATATACATATAGATGAATACATTGCAAATGGTGCAAATAGTGCTTGACATGGTACCTGAATCCAGTTCAAGCAAAATCTGTGCTTAAAATTCTCAATGGCGCTCCTTCTCTTCTGAGCCTTGCCAAGGGCCTTAACAGTATATTAGGACCACATATGGGGTGTTTTTTTATTCCGGAGAAATTGCTGAATACAATAAGGGGTGCTTTTATCTCTTTATTCCTTTTCAAATTGCTTTTTTTTGTTTTTTAAGTAGAAATTTTAAGAAAAAAAAGCAAATTTTCACTTTCTCTGCCTGATTCTAAAAGGTTTCCTCAAACACTAAACACTCACTATACCTCTAGATGAATTCCTTGAGGGGTCTAGTTTTCAAAAAGGGGTCAGTTCTGGGGGTTTCAACTCTACTGATACCACAGTAATGTTGCAAATGTGACTGAATCCAATTCCAGCTAAATCTGTGCTAAAAATGCTCAATGGCGTTCCTTCCCTTCTGAGCCCGGCTGTGTGCCCATACAGTGTATTATGCCCACATATGGGGTACCGTTGTACTCAGGAGAACCTGCGTTACAAATTTTGGGGCACTTTTTTTCTCTTGTTCCTCGTGAAATTGAGAAATTTCAAACTGAAGGAACATATTATTGGAAAAATTCGAGTTTTTGATTTTTACAGTCTAATTTTGAATACTTTCCTCTAACACCTGTGGGGTCAAAATGCTCATCCTACCCCAAGATGAATTCTCTGAGGGGTGTACTTTCCAAAATGGGGTGACTTATGGGGGGTTTTCTCTCTGCTGACACTACAGGGGCTCTGCAAATGCACCTGGCGCTCAGAAACTTCTTCTTCAAAATCTGCATTGAAAAAGCTTATTGGCGCTCCTTCCCTTCTGAGCCCAGCTGTGTGCCCATACAGTGTATTATGCCCACATATGGGGTACCGTTGTACTCAGGAGAACCTGCGTTACAAATTTTGGGGCACTTTTTTTCTCTTGTTCCTCGTGAAATTGAGAAATTTCAAACTGAAGGAACATATTATTGGAAAAATTCGAGTTTTTGATTTTTACAGTCTAATTTTGAATACTTTCCTCTAACACCTGTGGGGTCAAAATGCTCATCCTACCCCAAGATCAATTCTCTGAGGGGTGTACTTTCCAAAATGGGGTGACTTATGGGGGGTATTCTCTCTGCTGACACTACAGGGGCTCTGCAAATGCACCAGGCGCTCAGAAACTTCTTCTGCAAAATCTGCATTGAAAAAGCTTATTGGCGCTCCTTCCCTTCTGAGCCCGGCTGTGTGCCCATACAGTGTATTATGCCCACATATGGGGTACCGTTGTACTCAGGAGAACCTGCGTTACAAATTTTGGGGCACTTTGTTTCTCTTGTTCCTCGTGAAATTGAGAAATTGCAAACTAAAGGAACATATTATTGGAAAAATTCGAGTTTTTGATTTTTACAGTCTAATTTTGAATACTTTCCTCTAACACCTGTGGGGTCAAAATGCTCATCCTACCCCAAGATGAATTCTCTGAGGGGTGTACTTTCCAAAATGGGGTGACTTATGGGGGGTTTTCTCTCTGCTGACACTACAGGGGCTCTGCAAATGCACCTGGCGCTCAGAAACTTCTTCAAAATCTGCATTGAAAAAGCTTATTGGCGCTCCTTCCCTTCTGAGCCCAGCTGTGTGCCCATACAGTGTATTATGCCCACATATGGGGTACCGTTGTACTCAGGAGAACCTGCGTTACAAATTTTGGGGCACTTTTTTTCTCTTGTTCCTCGTGAAATTGAGAAATTTCAAACTGAAGGAACATATTATTGGAAAAATTCGAGTTTTTGATTTTTACAGTCTAATTTTGAATACTTTCTTCTAACACCTGTGGGGTCAAAATGCTCATCCTACCCCAAGATGAATTCTCTGAGGGGTGTACTTTCCAAAATGGGGTGACTTATGGGGGGTATTCTCTCTGCTGACACTACAGGGGCTCTGCAAATGCACCAGGCGCTCAGAAACTTCTTCTGCAAAATCTGCATTGAAAAAGCTTATTGGCGCTCCTTCCCTTCTGAGCCCGGCTGTGTGCCCATACAGTGTATTATGCCCACATATGGGGTACCGTTGTACTCAGGAGAACCTGCGTTACAAATTTTGGGGCACTTTGTTTCTCTTGTTCCTCGTGAAATTGAGAAATTGCAAACTAAAGGAACATATTATTGGAAAAATTCGAGTTTTTGATTTTTACAGTCTAATTTTGAATACTTTCCTCTAACACCTGTGGGGTCAAAATGCTCATCCTACCCCAAGATGAATTCTCTGAGGGGTGTACTTTCCAAAATGGGGTGACTTATGGGGGGTTTTCTCTCTGCTGACACTACAGGGGCTCTGCAAATGCACCTGGCGCTCAGAAACTTCTTCTGCAAAATCTGCATTGAAAAAGCTTATTGGCGCTACTTCCCTTCTGAGCCCGGCTGTGTGCCCATACAGTGGTTTATGCCCACATATGGGGTACCATTATACTCAAGAGAACCTGCATTACACATTTTGGGGTGCTTTTTCTCTCATGTTCCTTTTGAAAATGAGAAAATTTAATCTAAACGTATATATTATTGGAAAATTTTAATTTTTCATTTTTTTATGGCCTGATGGTGAATACTTTCCTCCAGCCCCTGTAGGGTTAAAATGCTCATTATACCCCTAGATTAATTTTTTAAGGTGTGTAGTTTCCAAAATGGGGTCACTTATGGGGGTTTTCAGGATACAAACCTCCTAAATCAACTTAAAAAAAAGTACTGGTCCCTAAATAAATCAGTTTTGGAAACTTTCACGAAAATGTGGTAATTTGCTGATAAGTTTCTAAGCCCCGTAACACCCTAAAAAAGTAAAATATGTTTATGAAATGAAGCCAGAATAAAGAGGACATATCGGTAATGTGACTTAGTAACTAATTTATGTGATACGACTTTCTTTTTTTAGAAGCAGAGAATTTCAAAGTTCATAAAATGCTAATTTTTAAAATTTTTCATGATATTTTGATGTTTTTCACAAAAAACACAAAAAATAGTGACCAAATTTTGCCACTAATATAAAGTGCCATATGTGACGAAAAAACAATCTCAGAATCGCTAGCATACGTTAAAGCATCACTGAGCTATAAGCGCATAAAGTGAGACAGGTCAGATTTTGAAAAATGAGCTTGGTCTTTTAGGTGCAAATAGGCTTGGTCTTGAAGGGATTAAATAGCATTAGCAACATGTCTACTTTATGTTGGCAGCATTTATTAAACTTTCTTTCATTTTTTTTAGACAATAGAAAGCGTAAAACAGCAGCAAATTTCCAAATTTTCGGTAAAATTTCAAAATCTGATATTTTTAGGGACCTGTTCAGGTTTAAAGTGTATTTGAGGGGACTGTGTGTTAGAAAGCCCCACAAAGCACCCCATTTCAGAAACTGCACCCCCCAAACTCTGCAAAAGCACATCCAGAAAGTTTAACCCTTTAGGGGAGTCACAGAAATAAAAGCTAAGTGTGTAAGAAATTTGAAAATTTTCTTTTTCTGTGCAGAGAATTTATTGTAATCCAATATTTTTCATAATTATGAACCTATTACCAGAGAAATGCACCACAATATTTATTGCCCCGTTTCTGCAGTTTATAGAAATACCCCATATGTGTCACTTTCACGGCACAAATGTGCCCGTTATCAAGGGGTCCATATCCTCATTGCACCCCTGGTTAGATTCCTTGAGGGGTGTAGTTTCCAGAATGGGGTCACTTGTGGGGAGTTTGCACTGTCTTGGCAGCACAAGGGCTCTGTAAATGCGACATGGCATTCATCATCCATTCTAGCCAAATCCAACCTCCAAAATCCAAATGCCGCTCCTTCCCTTTGGAGGCTTACCCTGCGCCCACATGGCGCTTTATGTCCACATGTGGGGTATTTACGGACTCGAGGGAAATTGCTCTACACATTTTGTGTGTTTTTTTTCTTTTAACCCCTTGTGAAAATGATAAATTCAAGGCTAGACCAACATTATAGTGTAAAAAATGTAATATTTCATTTTCACGCCACATTGTTCCACATTTGTGCCCGTCACCAGTGGGGTCCATATGCTCACTCCACCCCTTGTTACATTCCTTGAGGGGTGTAGTTTCCATAATGGGGTCACTTGTGGGGGGTTTCAACTGTCTTGGCAACACAGGGGCCTTTTAAATGCAACATGGCCCCTCGAAATCCATTCCAGCCAAATCCAGCCTCAAAAAACCAAATGGCGCTCCTTCCCTTTGGAGGCTTACCCTGCACCCGCATGGCGCTTTATGTCCACATGTGGGGTATTTCCGTACTCAGGAGAAATTGCTCTACACATTTTGTGTTTTTTTAAATCTTTTAGCCCCTTGTGAAAATGAAAAAATCATGACAAGATCAATGATTTAGAGTAAAAATGAAAAAAAAAATTACACTAAATGCAAAACGCAAAACGTGTAGGGTAATTTCCCCTGAGTACGAAAATATCCCACATGTGGACATAATGTGCCATATGGGCACAGGGCAAGCCACCAAAGGGACAGAGCGCCATTTAGAGGCTGGAATGGAGGATGGAGGCCATGTCGCAATTACAAAGCTCCTGTGCTGCCGGGACAGTAGAAACCCCCCACAAGTGACCCCATTCTGGAAACTACACCCCATAAGGAATCTAACGAGGGGTGCAGTGAGCATATGTGTGCAGTGACGGGCACATGTGTAGAACATGTGCCGTGAAAATAAAAAATACAATTTTTTTCATTTTCACATCCCAAATGTGGCCGTCACCAGGGGGCCATATACCCGCTGCCCCCCTTGTTAGATTCCTGATGGGGTGTAGTTTCCAGAATGGGGTCACTTGTGGGGGGTTTCTACTGCCCTGGCAGCATAGAGGGTTTATAATTGCATCATGGTATCCTCTAATGGGAATGGCGGCCATACCTATTTAGCTGGGGAAAAGGGACAATTCTAATTTATTTGGGCGTATTAGGCCAATTATTAGTTTATAAGGGTATATTCACATGGACGGGCTCGCAGCGAGATTCTCGCTGCGAGCCCGGCAGGTCCTGGCAGTTCCCATACACTACATACTTGCTGCAGTCTAAACAACCGCAGCGAGTATGTAATTATACCGCCCTTAACCCCTTCTGCTCCCCCGCTGTGTATATACTTTACCTGTCCTCGCTGCACGGGTCCGGCGTCCTGCTCTCCCGCCTGGCCAATCAGTGGCTGCGGCTGGGCAACACACTGATTGGCCGGACAGGAGAGCAGGACGCCGGACCCGTGCAGCGAGGACAGGTAAAGTATATACACAGCGGGGGAGCAGAAGGGGTTAAGGGCGGTATAATTACATACTCGCTGCGGTCGTTTAGACCGCAGCAAGTATGTAGTGTATGGGAACTGCCAGGACCTGCCGGGCTCGCAGCGAGAATCTCGCTGCAAGCCCGCCCGTGTGAATATACCCTAAGATTGAAAATGACAGATGTCCATCAAATTCAACCTGTGTTGATCCAAAGGAAGGCAAAAAAAACCCTTGAAAGGCAGACGACAGTAGCCTCATCACTGGGAAAAATCCCTGGATCAACGTGACCCCTGAAATAGGAATAAGGGACAGAATTTAGATAATGTGGAACTCCGATGACGTGTGGTACGCCTTGAAGCGATCCAGTATGCAGAGGCCGGGGTGATCAGGACAGGCGTCACACTGGAAAATGGCGTCCTTCCTGATCCCCGTTACCTCACACTCTGCACTTCTTCTGGGGTCTCCCGTTCTCCTGTGTGTGTGGGGGACGTCACCTGGAAAATGTTGTCCTGGTGCGATACGGGGTCCTTCATATCCAGAAGCGCTGGGTCCGCTCCATGGCTGCTAAATATTAAGGCTTTATTACTACTTCTGATATTTTCGGATCGTGCCGCAAGCTACAGTAGCTCAGGCAGCGAGGGACGAGAAAAGGGGGTGCTGGTATAAAGGTTATCCCCGTACAGGTGGTGGTAACCTTTATCCAGCAGTGGGAAGATCAGTTCCCGAACGATCATCCCACTAACTCAGAGGATGGTGGGGGGGGAGGGGGGGCATCTGGGGGCTGGATTGGGGTGTCCCTTCCTTCATACACTCTAAGGGTACGTGCACACTGCGGAATGGCGAAGGATAACCCTTTGTGCATTCTGCAGCTGGCACCCACCGGCGGACTGATGCGGGCGCGCGTCTCCGTCCGTGTCATAGACTCCATTCTATGCACGGGCGGATTCCGCTCTCCGTCCAACGTATTCATTCTTTGGACGGACGATGGAATCCGCCCGTGCATAACATGGAGTCTATGACACGGGTGGACCCGCCTGCATCAGTCCGCCGGCGGGTGCCAGCTGTGGAATGCACAAAGGGTTATCCTTCGCCATTCCGCAGTGTGCACATACCCTAAATCTGTAAGTGTAAGAGTTTGTAGAATTTCATGCCATACCGTCATCTCTTATTGGGACGGTACTGGCGGAAAAGACGTGTCTGGGAGGCAGCGTACGCTACGCTACCCCCAGATACGTCATTGGAGGATGAGGATGAATAGAGGAAAGAAGGATCCCCCCATTCATCCTCACTGGCTGTTTCGGTGTCGGAGGCAATAATAGCGTATGCGTCTGATACCGAAAACACGCCGGGGGCAACTTTTATATAGGGATTGGTATATGGGGTATGTAGTGGTGTAGTGTCAAACTTTATTCAATGTAGTGTAGTGTGGTGTAATGTAGTGTTTTTTACAGTAAGTTTAAAAAAAAAAAAACTACGCCAAAAATGGTGTTGCTGATAAATGCCGCACTTATGTGCGGCACTTATCAGCAGACCGTGGCATTAGGATATAGAAAAAAAAAACACCCTACGCCAAAAAGGAGGAGTTGCTGATTAGCAGCGCACTTTCGTGCGATGCTGATCAACACTCAGCGGCGATAGGGTGCGGAAAATAGAGAAAAAAAAAATTTTGAAAAAAAAAAACCTTTATTGCATACTGAACATCCCTATAGCTGCTGATAAGTGTATTACACTTATCAGCCGCTAGGGGGCAGCAGAGCGCAAGATCCGAAAAAAGCCGACGCTGGAGCCGAAAAAAAGCCGAACGGGACGTCACGGAAGGAGCCGAAGACCCGACCAGAAGACGAGGACGCCGCGAACCCGGAAGACGCCGATCAGGATCCCAGGACAGGTGAGTAATGTACAAATACCTGCTCTGGACCCCTCAGCTACCTAGTTGAGGGGTCCGGAGCAGGTATTTATAACTTTTGGGGACCATGATCGGGCCGGTGGCACCGTGACCACCATTACTTTTTACAGTAATGGCGGTCGGTGCCATCCTCGGACAGCACCGACCGCCATTTTTTCCGAGTCATCGGGTCACCGATGGCCCGGAAAGGTTCCGATCGCCGCTATTGGCTGAACTGAACTTATCTGAACTGATAAGCCAATAGCGGCGATCGTCGGCATGGGGGGGTTAACAACCCCCCATGCCGACAGGGAGAGATGGCCTGCAGTGTATTTCTGCAGGACATCTCTCCCGATCGCATGCGGCTGGTCCGCAGCGCCCTCTTAAAGGACCCGCATACCGGTACGTCATGGGTCCTTAAGTGACAGTGATCCATGACGTACCGGTACGCAGGGCCGGCCTTTGGGGTGTGCGACCTGTGCGGTTGCACAGGGCGCATCACTCCGAGCCAGCAGGGGGGCGCTCGGGCAGACAGAGACAGCTGCACATCTAGCTATAGAAATGTGTGCTGTCTCTGTCTGCAGGAGCGCAGGCACACTATAGGAGGAGGAAGGCGCAGGGCGATCAGCCATAGAGGCGCCCGGGCAGAGAGAGGCAGTTCTACATACCTATCTTTGGTGTAGAAAAGATCACTGTATGTCTGCAGGAGCGCCGTTAGAAACCACTATAGGAGCAGGGTGCCGGGCGGCCAGCTGGGGGAGCGATCGGGGCAGACAGACATACACAACATGCATTATGTGACAGTGTCGTGCTGTGTATGTCTGTCCGCCCCGATCGCTCCCCCAGCTGGCCGCCCGGCACCCTGCTCCTATAGTGGTTTCTAACGGCGCTCCTGCAGACATACAGTGTCCCTTTCTTCACCAAAGATAAGTATGTATGCAGAGCTGCCTCTCTGCCCGGCCGCCTCTGTGGCAGATCGCCCTGCGCCTTCCTCCTCCTATAGTGTGCCTGCGCTCCTGCAGACAGAGACAGCACACATTTCTATAGCTAGATGTGCAGCTGTCTCTGTCTGCCCGAGCGCCTCTGTGGCAGATCGTCAGCGTCTCCAGTGTCCCGACGGCCGAGTGACGTCACTGGAGCGACGTCCTCCGAGCAGAGGAGACGCATGGCGGGGAGCCAGGTGAGTTAAAGTGTCTGGTTTTTTTTTGTATGTGTGTTTGTCAGTCACTACATCGGGGGAGGGAGTGGCAACTACCTACCTACAACTACCTTCCTACAACTACCTACCTATAGCTACCCACAACTATCTACAGCTACCTACAACTACCTACCTATAACTACCTTCCTACAGCTACCTACAACTACCTACCTATAACTACCTTCCTACAGCTACCTACCTACAACTACCTACCTACAACTACCTATAACTACCTACCTATAACTACCTACAGCTACCTATAACTACCTACAGCTACCTATAACTACCTTCCTACAGCTATCTACTTACACCTACCTATAACTACCTACAGCTACCTATAACTACCTTCCTACAGCTACCTACAGCTATTTACTTACACCTACCTATAACTACCTATAGCCTGGGCCGTATTTACCACTAGGCACCCGTGGTCCGGTGCCTAGGGCAGCACCTTGCAGGGGGCAGCACCAGGGAGCAGGGGGGCAGAAAAAACTATTTTTTTTGTTTCCCTCCTCCCGTTCAGACTTGCCAGTAAATCTGGTGTCTTTTCCAGGGGGGGTGGGGGGTATGGTGGTATTGGTCAGGTCTGGTATCGCCAATAGGTACGTGTAGATAGGGTGTCTTCAGGTTTAGTGCCTAGGGCAGCAGCAGCTGGTAATACAGCCCTGCCTATAGCTACCTATAACTACCTTCCTACAGCTACCTACAGCTATCTACTTATACCTACCTACAGCTATCTACTTATACCTACAGCTATCTACTTACACCTATCTATATTTACCTACAGCTACCTACCTACAGCTACGCACAACTACCTACCTACAACTACCTACCTACAGCTACCACAGCTACCTATAACTATCTACCTACAGCTACCTGCTTATATGGTGGCACTGAGCTGCCTGACTACTATTTGGGGGCATGTATAGGGCATACTGCTTATATCTAGTGTTGAGTATTGTCCTATGTTAATCTATTATTATTTTTTAGTTGTATGTGGTATTAAAGCTTGTCTCTATTCACATCAATGGAACTGGGTTGTAATACCACAAACAACCTGAGGACTGGGATGGAGCTGTTTATGAAAGAAAGTAGACATGCCTTTTTGAATCCTGGATAACTCCTTTAATAGGGTTGTCTAAAATTGGAAAAAGAACAGCTACTTTGTTGCAGTAACAGCACAGCCACACACTATATATAGTCATGGGTCCTTAAGAGGTTAAAGGCCCAGCAGTAGTCAACATGGATGTCCATTACTGCTCTGGTCAATCCTGCCTTAAAAACGGCTACATCTAAAAAGGTAGAAGGTACTGGTGAAAGAATGGCAGAGGACACCCGTAAGATAAGATGACATTCACAGATAATATGGTTCAAAAGGAAGGTAAATTGAATTTGACTATGAATTTGACTGTAGCAGTTGGGGTAACATTCCCTGCATCATGTGAATCCCCACTTCTCACCCCCACCGTTGTTTTAAGTTTGAATTTGACTTTGAACGTGACTGTAGCAGTTGGGGTTAGTTTAACTGGTTGACTTGCGGAACAGCGCACAGATGCGGTGCACCTTGGGCAGGGCCGTCTTACCCATTGGGCATGGTAGGCGGCTGCCCGGGGGCCCTTGCGTCCTAGGGGGCCCCTGGCCACTGTCACAGCGGGCAGGGGCCCCCTAGGACGCATGGGTCCCCAGGCAGCCGCCTACCATGCCCAATGGGTAGGACGGCCCTGCGCGCCCCCTTCCCCTTCTCTTGTGACTGCAAGCACTTTCTTGCTTGCGGTCGCAAGAGGAAATCCGGCCCCGGCTAATGCATCGCTCCCTGGGGGATTGCCAGGGAGCGCACGCATCAGGAACCTCAGTGCGCATCGCTGGGACTTCCTGTACCAGAATACGGGGGAGCCATCTATAAGGGGGGAATACGGGGGAGCCATCTATACGGGGGGATACAGGAGGGAGCCATCTATACGAGTGGGGGATACAGGGGGGAGCCATCTATAAAGGGGGAATACGGGGGAGCCATCTATAGGGGGGAATACGGGGGAGCCATCTATACGAGGGGGGGATACAGGGGTAAGCCATCTATAAGGGGGGAATACGGGGGAGCCATCTATAGGGGGGGATACAGGGGGGAGCCATCTATACAGGGGGGAGCCATCAATAGGGGGGATACAGAAGAAGCCATCTATACGAGAGGGGGGATACAGGGGGGAGCCATCTATAAGGGGGGAATACGGGGGAGACATCTATAGGGGGGGATACAGGGGGAGCCATCTATACGAGGGGGGGATACAGGGGGGAGCCATCTATAGGGGGGATACAAGGGGGAGCCACCTATAGGGGGGATACAGGGGGGAGCTATCTATACGAGGGGGTGGGATACAGGGGGGAGCCATCTATAGGGGGGAATACGGGGGAGCCATCTATACGGGGGGATACGGGGGAGCCATCTATAGAGGGGGATACAGGGGGGAGCCATCTATAAGGGGGGAATATGGGGGAGACATCTATAGGGGGGATACAGGGGGAGCCATCTATAAGGGGGGATACAGGGGGAGCCATTTATAAGGGGGGATACAGGGGGAGCCATCTATAAGGGGGGAATACGGGGGAGCCATCTATACGGGGGGGGGGATACAGGGGGGAGTGATCTATAAGGAGGGAATACGGGGGAGCCATCTATAGGGGGGGATACAGGGGGGAGCCATCTATACGGGGGGGATACAGGGGGGAGTCATCTATAAGGGGGTAATACAGGGGGGAGCCATCTATAAGGGGCTAATACAGATGTGCAGTGTGTATAGAGATAAGGATGGTGACAGAGTGTGGAGCCTAATATGTCTGTCTGGCAGATTCTTTGGATTCGTGGCTCGGAGTTCTCATAACGGCACAGGGCAAATGGAGAAGAAGATGAAAAGGAAAGAACTCTGATCAGAGAAGACGTCCCATGTGAGTCACTTGATGTATCTGGTGACTGTAATGTATATAGTGTACAGAACCTGTGTAGAGCTGGGGCTACCTCTATATGACTGGATGAGGTGATAGTGATCTGTGTTAGTGATGTCACGATACCAGAATTTAGAGTTCGATACCGATACCAACTTTTTTTTTTCAATGCTCGATACCAATTCGATACTAAAAAATTATATTTAAGGAAAAAAAACAAAACAAAAAAACATAAGAATAGAAATGACCCCCCCCCCCTCCCCCAGGTTCAGGTCAGTACTAACCAATTTATGTTCCCTATTTGTATTACTTTAAAAATAAAGTCCCCATTATTTCAAATAAATAAAAACTTGCCCAACTCTGACTCACTTTTTTTTATCTCTCCGCCTGTCTGGCTGGGGGGTGAGGGGCATTTTTTGCGCTGTGATCTGTAGTTTTATTTAGTACCATCTTTTTATGGGGTACTGAATTGGGTGGTTTCTGCACTTGCTCGGTTTACCGTGCGTGATCAGGAAAGTGACAGGTAGTATGGACAATAACACTTCAGCTGCCAGGGATGGGGATTGTAGTCATGTAACACACAACTGCTATCAGGTGGGAGGATGGGGGTTGTAGTCATGTAACACACAAGTGCTATCAGGGAGGATGGGGGTTGTAGTCATGTAACACTTTAACAATCAGAGGGTGATGGGGGTTGTAGCCATATAACAGACACCAGCCAGCAGGGGGGATGATGGGGGTTGTAGCCATATAACAGACACCAGCCAGCAGGGGGGATGATGGGGGTTGTAGCCATATAACACACCAGGCAGCAGGGGGGATGATGGGGGTTGTAGCCATATAACACACACCAGCCAGCAGGGGGGATGATGGGGGTTGTAGCCATATAACACACACCAGCCAGCAGGGGGGATGATGGGGGTTGTAGCCATATAACAGACACCAGCCAGCAGGGGGGATGATGGGGGTTGTAGCCATATAACAGACACCAGCCAGCCGGGGGGATGCTGGGGGTTGTAGCCATATAACACACACCAGCCAGCAGGGGGGATGATGGGGGTTGTAGCCATATAACACACCAGGCAGCAGGGGGGATGATGGGGGTTGTAGCCATATAACACACACCAGCCAGCAGGGGGGATGATGGGGGTTGTAGCCATATAACACACCAGCCAGCAGGGGGGATGATGGGGGATGTAGCCATATAACACACCAGCCAGCAGGGGGGATGATGGGGGTTGTAGCCATATAACACACACCAGCCAGCAGGGGGGATGATGGGGGCTGTAGCCATATAACACACCAGCCAGCAGGGGGATGATGGGGGTTGTAGCCATATAACACACACCAGCCAGCAGGGGGGATGATGGGGGATGTAGCCATATAACACACCAGCCAGCAGGGGGGATGATGGGGGCTGTAGCCATATAACACACCAGCCAGCAGGGGGGATGATGGGGGATGTAGCCATATAACACACCAGCCAGCAGGGGGGATGATGGGGGTTGTAGCCATGTAACACACACCAGCCAGCAGGGGGGATGATGGGCGCTGTAGCCATATAA
Organism: Dendropsophus ebraccatus; assembly: GCF_027789765.1. Taxonomy (NCBI): domain Eukaryota; kingdom Metazoa; phylum Chordata; class Amphibia; order Anura; family Hylidae; genus Dendropsophus; species Dendropsophus ebraccatus. The sequence goes on from NC_091456.1 coordinate 120,018,131, forward strand.
CACACCAGCCAGCAGGGGGGATGATGGGGGTTGTAGCCATATAACACACACCAGCCAGCAGGGGGGATGATGGGGGATGTAGCCATATAACACACCAGCCAGCAGGGGGGATGATGGGGGTTGTAGCCATGTAACACACACCAGCCAGCAGGGGGGATGATGGGGGTTGTAGCCATATAACACACCAGCCAGCAGGGGGGATGATGGGGGCTGTAGCCATATAACACACACCAGCCAGCAAGGGGGATGATGGGGGTTGTAGCCATATAACACACACCAGCCAGCAGGGGGGGGATGATGGGGGCTGTAGTTTTACTATTCCTGGTGTCAGGGCATGCTTACCGGTGACCTGGATTTGTCTGTGATCTGCAGGTTACAGCCCGCCTCCCCCTCCCAGTCAGAGTCAGGCCGACTGTAAACCCCCCACATTGTGTCTGCTCCGGAGTCTCCTGCCGGCCCCACACTCCTGCCGCCCCCACCACCTCATAGTCCGGTGCAGATGTAGTGGCTGCATCTCCTGCCGACCCCTGCTCCAGCCTTCTCCTCTCCCGGACACCGCTCTCCCTCTCCAGCCCGTGACCATGCTCTGCCCGCAGTCATTAGCAGCGGGGGTCTGCTATACACAGTAGCCGACCCCGCTGTATATGGAGCGGGCTCAGGAGGGGGGTAATGCCGCTGTCAGTGTGACAGCGGCATCTATATAGTTACATAGCCGGCACTAGCAATAGCTATGTGCCGGCTATTTGAATTTGGCGCCGACAGGGGGAAGAGGGTGCGCGCTGAGGAGATGACAGGTGGGAGCAGGGGGCGGCACACAGAGAACACGGCTGGCGCTCATATAGCTGCCGGCCGTGTTCTCTGCGCTATACTTTATGTTAAACTGCATAATAGCGCAGTTTAACATAAAGTTTCGATACCAGGAAATCCTGGTATCGAACTGTTTTTCGGCCCGGAATATCGATAGTAGTATCGATATTTCGGTGCATCGTGCAACACTAATCTGTGTACAGTGGATTAGTCAGTAGCAGCGGTGGTGTTAGTCAGTATGCGGTGGTAATATTTGTTGCTTGTTATCTGGTATATATATATATATATATATATATATATATATATATATAGAGAGAGAGAGAGAGAGAGAGAGAGAGAGAGAGAGAGAAGGGCAAAACAACATGTCTCATATAGACAGAGAGGCAACAACATGACTATTATCTATATCATAAAAATCAAAGTCTGTCTGTCTGTCTGTCCTTCTGTCTGTCTGTCTGTCTGTCCTCTATAGACTTCCAAACGCCATAACCGTTTGACCCCAAATTTGGCACACAGATACATTGGGTGCCCGGGAAGGTTAATGCGAAGGTCCCGTCCCCGCCAGATGTACAGGAGGGGAGGGGGAGGGGAAAGAGAGGCGCCCCATAGAGATGAATGGGAAAATCTTCTCACTGCAAACACAGGTGATATAATTAGCTGCAGCAGACACGGCAGTTGGAGCCTTAGCAACCAATAGGATTACTGCTTTCATTTTCACAGGGAGCAATGGTTGCTAGGGAAGCTGCCTCACAACATCTATACAGTACATGTATATACAGGACCCCCTACTCCATCTATACAGCACATGTATATACAGGACCCCCTACTCCATCTATACAGTACATGTATATACAGGACCCCCTACTCCATCTATACAGTACATGTATATACAGGACCCCCTACTCCATCTATACAGTACATGTATATACAGGACCCCCTACTCCATCTATACAGTACATGTATATACAGGACCCCCTTCTCCATCTATACAGTACATGTATATACAGGGCCCCCTACTTCATGTATACAGTACATGTATATACAGAACCCCCTACTCCATCTATACAGTACATGTATATACAGGACCCCCTACTCCATCTATACAGTACATGTATATACAGGGCCCCCTACTCCATCTATACAGTACATGTATATACAGAACTCCCTACTCCATCTATACAGTACATGTATATAAAGGGCCCCCTACTCCATCTATACAGTACATGTATATACAGGACCCCCTACTCCATCTATACAGTACATGTATATACAGGACCCCCTACTCCATCTATACAGTACATGTATATACAGGGCCCCCTACTCCATCTATACAGTACATGTATATACAGAACTCCCTACTCCATCTATACAGTACATGTATATAAAGGGCCCCCTACTCCATCTATACAGTACATGTATATACAGGACCCCCTACTCCATCTATACAGTACATGTATATACAGGACCCCCTACTCCATCTATACAGTACATGTATATACAGGACCCCCTACTCCATCTATACAGTACATGTATATACAGGACCCCCTACTCCATCTATACACTACATGTATATACAGGAGCCCCTACTCCATCTATACAGTACATATATATACAGGACCCCCTACTCCATCCATACAGTACATGTATATACAGGACCCCCTACTCCATCTATACAGTATATGTATATACAGGACCCCCTACTCCATCTATATAGTACATGTATATACAGGACCCCCTACTCCATCTATACAGTACATGTATATACAGGACCCCCTACTCCATCTATACAGTACATGTATATACAGGACCCCCTACTCCATCTATACAGTACATGTATATACAGGGCCCCCTATTCAATCTATACAGTACATGTATATACAGGACCCCCTACTCCATCTATACACTACATGTATATACAGGAGCCCCTACTCCATCTATACAGTACATATATATATACAGGACCCCCTACTCCATCCATACAGTACATGTATATACAGGACCCCTTACTCCATCTATACAGTACATGTATATACAGGACCCCCTACTCCATCTATACAGTACATGTATATACAGGACCCCCTACTCCATCTATACAGTACATGTATATACAGGGCACAACAGGTATACCAAACTGTGACTGGGTAACACTGCTACACCAGCCCTGACCAATACCGCCATACTGTGCTGGATAACACTGTCATACCAGACCTGACCAATACCGCCATACTGTGACTGGATAACACCTCCATACCAGACCTGACCAATACCGCCATACTGTGACTGGATAACACCTCCATACCAGACCTGACCAATACCGCCATACTGTGACTGGGTAACACCGCCACACCAGACCTGACCAATACCGCCATACTGTGACTGGATAACACTGCCACACCAGACCTGACCAATACCGCCATACTGTGACTGGATAACACTGCCACACCAGACCTGACCAATACCGCCATACTGTGACTGGATAACACTGTCATACCAGACCTGACCAATACCCCATACTGTGACTGGATAACACTGTCATACCAGACCTGACCAATACCGCCATACTGTGACTGGATAACACTGCCATACCAGACCTGACCAATACCGGCAAACTGTGACAGGGTAACACCGCCACACCAGTCCTGACCAATACCACCATATTGTGACTGGATAACACCATCATATCAGACCTGACCAATACTGCCATACTGTGACTGGATAACACCGCTATACCAGACCAATACCGCGATACTGTGACTGGATAACACCCCCATACCAGACATGACCAATACCGACACACTGTGACTTAATAACACTGCCATACGGGTAAATACAACCCTGCAGGTATACAGGAAACTACAGGTATACAGGACCCCAAAACTATACACTACAAGTGCACGGGACCTCCACAAAACTATATACTACAGGTATACAGGACCCCAAAACTATATACTACAGGTATACAGGACCTCCACCAACTATATACTTCAGGTATACAGGACCTCCACCAACTATATACTACAGGTATACAGGACCCCAAACTATACACTACAGGTATACAGGACCCCAAAACTATACACTACAGGTATACAGGAACTCCACCAACTATATACTACAGGTATATAGGACCCCAAACTATACACTACAGGTATATAGGACCCCAAACTATACACAACAGGTATACAGGACCTCAAAACCATACACTACAGGTATACAGGACCTACACCACCTTCACCAACTCTATACTACAAGTATACAGGACCCCAAATATACTACAGGTATACAGGAACTCCACCAGCTATATACTACAGGTATATAGGACCCCAAACTATACACTACAGGTATACAGGACCTCCACCAACTCTATACTATAGTTATACAGGACCCTCAAACTATTTACTACAGGTATACAGGACCCCCGAACTATATACTACAGGTATACAAGACCTCCACCAATTATACACTACAGGTATCCAGGACCCTCAAACTATAAACTACAGGTATACAAGACCTCCACCAACTATACATTACAGGTACACAGCACCAACTATATACTACAGGTATACAGGACCCCCGAACTATTCAGTACAGGTATACAGGACCTTCACCAACTGTACACTGCAGGTATACAGGACCTCCCTCAACTATACACTATAGGTATACAGCCCCCCCAACTATGCACTACAGATATGAGAGACCCCTAAAAACTATACATTGTGGGTATACAGAACCCCTCCAACTATGCACTACAGGTATACACTAATTCCACTGATTAACTGAGATGAAACAATACCTTTAGCTTGGCCTCCTGGGCACCTTAGAACAAATCTAATTAACACACTGACACTTTATACCCGGGCAGCGCCGGGTACATTTTCTAGTATTATATATGAACCATGTTGTTTCCCTGTATTCTGTATACAAGGAAACAACATGGTTATCTATATCATAAAAATCAAAGTCTGTCTGTCTGTCCTTCTGTCTGTCTGTCTGTCTGTCCTCTATAGACTTCCAAACGCCTGAACCGTTTGACCCCAAATTTGGCCCACATATACATTGGGTGCCCGGGAAGGTTATTGCGAAGGTCCCATCCCCCCCAGATGTACAGGAGGGGAGGGGGAGGGGGAAGAGCGGCGCCCCATAGAGATGAATGGAAAAATCTCCTCACTGCAAACACAGGTGATATAATTAGCTGCAGCAGACACGGCAGTTGGAGCCTTAGCAACCAATAGGATTACTGCTTTCATTTTCACAGGGAGCAATGGTTGCTAGGGAAGCTGCCTCACAACATCCACAGTAATAACTGGTAGATCCCCTACTCCATCTATACAGTACATGTATACAGGACCCCCTACTCCATCTATACAGTACATGTATACAGGACTCCCTACTCCATCTATACAGTACATGTATATACAGGACCCCCTACTCCATCTATACAGTACATGTATACAGGACTCCCTACTCCATCTATACAGTACATGTATACAGGACCCCCTACTCCATCTATACAGTACATGTATATACAGGACCCCCTACCCCATCTATACAGTACATGTATATACAGGACCCCCTACTCCATCCATACAGTACATTTATATACAGGGCACAACAGGTATACCAAACTGTGACTGGGTAACACTGCTACACCAGACCTGACCAATACCGCCATACTGTGCTGGATAACACTGTCATACCAGACCTGACCAATACCGCCATACTGTCACTGGATAACACCTCCATACCAGACCTGACCAATACCGCCATACTGTGACTGGATAACACCTCCATACCAGACCTGACCAATACTGCCATACTGTGACTGGATAACACTGCCACACCAAACCTGACCAATACCGCCATACTGTGACTGGATAACACTGCCACACCAGACCTGACCAATACCGCCATACTGTGACTGGATAACACTGTCATACCAGACCTGACCAATACCGCCATACTGTGACTGGATAACACTGTCATATAAGACCTGACCAATACCGCCATACTGTGAATGGATAACACTGCCATACGGGTAAATACAACCCTGCAGGTATACAGGACACTACAGGTATACAGGACCCCAAAAATATACACTACAAGTGCACGGGACCTCCACAAAACTATATACTACAGGTATACAGGACCCCAAACTTTACACTACAGGTATACAGGACCTCCACCAACTATATACTTCAGGTATACAGGACCTCCACCAACTATATACTACAGGTATACAGGACCCCAAACTATACACTACAGGTATACAGGACCCCAAAACTATACACTACAGGTATACAGGAACTCCACCAACTATATACTACAGGTATATAGGACCCCAAACTATACACTACAGGTATACAGGACCTCCACCAACTCTATACTATAGTTATACAGGACCCTCAAACTATTTACTACAGGTATACAGGACCTCCGAACTATATACTACAGGTATACAAGACCTCCACCAATTATACACTACAGGTATCCAGGACCCTCAAACTATAAACTACAGGTATACAAGACCTCCACCAACTATACATTACAGGTATACAGCACCAACTATATACTACAGGTATACAGGACCCCCGAACTATACAGTACAGGTATACAGGACCTTCACCAACTGTACACTGCAGGTATACAGGACCTCCCTCAACTATACACTATAGGTATACAGCCCCCCAACTATGCACTACAGATATGCGAGACCCCTAAAAACTATACATTGTGGGTATACAGAACCCCTCCAACTATGCACTACAGGTATACACTAATTCCACTGATTAACTCAAATGAAACAATACCTTTAGCTTGGCCTCCTGGACACCTTAGAACAAATCTAATTAACACACTGAGACTTTATACCCGGGCAGTGCCGGGTACATTTTCTAGTCTATATAATAAAAATCAAAAAGTCTGTCTGTCTGTCTGTTCCAAATAGACTTTGAAACGCCTGAACCGTTTGACCCCAAATTTGGCACACAGATACATTGGGTGCCCGGGAAGGTTTTAGCGAAGGTCCCGTCCCTGCCAGATGTACAGGAGGGGAGCGGGAGGGGAAAGAGCGCCCCATAGAGATGAATGGGAAAATCTCCTCACTGCACACAGGTGATATAATTAGCTGCAGCAGAGACGGCAGTTGGAGCCTTAGCAACCAATAGGATTACTGCTTTCATTTTCACAGGGAGCAATGGTTGCTAGGGCAGCTGCCTCACAACATCCACAGTAATAACTGGTAGACCCCCTACTCCATCTATACAGTACATGTATATACAGGGCCCCCTCCTCCATCTATACAGTACATGTATATACAGGGCCCCCTACTCCATCCATACAGTACATATATATATACAGGGCCCCCTACTCCATCTATACAGTACATATATATACAGGACCCCCTACTCCATCTATACAGTACATATATATACAGGGCCCCCTACTCCATCTATACAGTACATGTATATACAGGGCACTACAGGTATACCAAACTGTGACTGGATAACACCATCATATCAGACCTGCCCAATACCACCATACTGTGACTGGATAACACCGCTATACCAGACCTGACCAATACCACCATACCATGACTGGATAACACCGCCACACCAGACCTGACCAATACTACCATACTGTGACTGGGTAACACTGTCATAACACACCTGACCAATACCACCATACTATGACTGGAAAAAACTGCTATACCAGACCTGACCAATACCGCCATACTGTAACTGAATAACACTGTCATACCACACCTGACAAATACCGCCATACTGTGACTGGATAACATTGCCATACAAGACCTGACCAATACTGCCATACTGTGACTGGATAACACTGCCATACCACACCTGACCAATACCGCCATACTGTGTCTGGATAACACCACTATACCAGACCTGACCAATACCGCCACATTGTGACTGGAGAACACCGCCACACCAGACCTGACCAATACCGCCATACTGTGACTCGATAACACCACCATACCAGACATGACCAATACCGCCGTACTGTGACTGGATAACACCGCTATACCAGACCTGACCAATACCGCCATACCCCCTCGACAAGACACCAGATTTTCTGGCAAGTCTCAATGGGAGTGTACTTCCCCTCTGCAAGGTGCTACCCTACGCACCAGACCATGGGTGCCTAATGGTAAATACGACCCTGCAGGTATACAGGACACTACAGGTATACAGGACCCCAAAACTATACACTACAGGTGCACGGGACCTCCACCAACTATATATTACAGGTATACAGGACCCCAAACTTTACACTAAAGGTATACAGGACCCCAAAACTATACCCTACAGGTATACAGGAACTCCACCAACTATATACTACAGGTATACAGCACCTTCACCAACTCTATACTACAGGTATACAGGACTCCAAAGCTATATACTACAGGTATACAGGACCTCCACCAACTCTATACTACAGTTATACAGGACCTTCAAACTATGCACTACAGGTATACAAGACCCCCTAACTATATACTACAGGTATACAAGACCTCCACCAATTATACACTACAGGTATCCAGGACCCTCAAACTATAAACTACAGGTATACAAGACCTCCACCAACTATATATTACAGGTATACAGCACCAACTATATACTACAGGTATACAGGACCTTCACCAACTGTACACTGCAGGTATACAGGACCTCCCTCAACTATACACTACAGGTATACAACCCCCCCAACTACACACTACAGGTATACAGGACCCCCCCCCCCCCAACTATACACTATAGGTATACAGCCCCCAGAACTATGCACTACAGATATGCGAGACCCCTAAAAACTATACATTGTGGGTATACAGAACCCCTCCAACTATGCACTACAGGTATACACTAATTTCACTGATTAACTCATACAATACCTTTAGCTTGGCCTCCTGGGCACCTTAGAACAAATCTAATTAACACACTGACACTTTATACCCGGGCAGCGCCGGGTACATTTTCTAGTCATATATAATAGTCATGTTGTTGCCCCTCTGTATATATGAGACATGTTGTTTTGCCCCTCTCTATATATATATGCCATGTTGTTTCCCTGTACATTGTTTTATACAGTATACATACAGGGAAACAACATGGTTCTCATATATAATAGTCATGTTGTTGCCCCTCTGTATATATGAGACATGTTGTTTTGCCCGTCTCTATATATAAGCCATGTTGTTTCCCTGTATATTGTAATATACAGTATACATACAGGGAAACAACATGGTTCTCATATATAATAGTCATGTTGTTGCCCCTCTGTATATATAAGACATGTTGTTTTGCCCGTCTCTATATATAAGCCATGTTGTTTCCCTGTATATTGTATTATACAGTATACATACAGGGAAACAACATGGTTCTCATATATAATAGTCATGTTGTTGCCCCTCTGTATATATGAGATATGTTGCACTGGTGTGACAATAAACCCTGCAGATTGCTGTTGGAAGTGCTGTCTCCATTGCGTTTTTTAGATACTTTGAAGCCAACCTGGTCTCGTTTGGTGAGGCATGCACGCACGGTTATTTTTTGTTTTTGTGCTGCTGAGAGACTGTGTTGTGAATTAAAGTTTATGTTAACAATAATTTGTATTTTTTATTGTACGTAATTGTACTGGCTAGAAGCGGGGTTGCAAAGATGGGGGGGAGGGGTTTCATGGCGGCCGCGGGGGGTTGGGGCCCAATTCGCACCTCTGCCCAGGGGCCCATAATGCTGTTAAGACGGCCCTGACCTTGGGGTAAGGAAGCGCAGCAACACTAGGTTGAAGACGTGGACCAGGCATGGTACATGTGTGAGGCTGACGAGTTGCAGAGCCGCCACCAGGTTCCGCCCCTTGTCACACGCAATCAAACTCCCTGCTAATTAAACATGAATCTAGGTGCTGACAGCTAACTGGCTAGGCCAGCTGTCAGTCACCATCAAGGGTACACCTGATGGCTGTAAAACAGCTGGCTGGTTAGCGGGGCGCGATCGGCGGGCCCTCGACAACCAGTCCTGCTCCTCCGCAGACGTAGTGTGACGTCAGAGCTTGGCAATGAGAACACAGAGAACCATTAAAAGTGAGTGAGCAAGCAAGTGAGCCTCCCAAAAATTAGGCCAGACACAGCATGGCATTGAGCACACAGAGAACCATTAAGGGTCTGTTCACACGTACAGACTCGCTGCGTAAAACTTGCACAGAACTCGCATCAGACTCGCACAAAAAAGTATTTTTTTGTGGTGTTGAACTTGCCTGTGAAAATCAAAACTCGCATGTAAAAATCGCACCAAACATGCAGCGAGAATACAAATATATTGACTTGATAGCAATCAGTATTGCTGTGGATTTATGTGCGAGAAACTCGCAGCGATAAATACGCAGCAAATCTGTACATGTGATCAGACCCTAAAAGTGAGTGAGGAAGCAAGTGAGCCTCCCAAAAATTAAGCCAGACACAGCATGGCATTGAGCACACAGAGAACCATTAAAAGTGAGTGAGGAAGCAAATGAGCCTCCCAAAAATTAGGCCAGACACAGCATGGCAGTGGGCACACCGAAAACCATTAACCTCTTAAGGATGCATGACGTCATGCGCCCACAAGAGGTGTTCAGAGCGCCGCCGCTTGTAGCCCGGGGCCGCAGGTATTAGTGGGCATGGTCCGATCGCCGTGCCCACAAATACAGTAATCAGATGCAGCTGTCAAAGATGGCAGCTGCATCCGATTACCGGATGCAGCACTTCCCTGGTGTCTAGTGGCGGAGATCGCGATCTCCGTGAGTGGTGCCACCTGGGATATCCACCAAAATGGCGCTGATCCCGGCTCGGCACTCGGATGTTTTCGGCTGCAGCAGCCGAAAGCATCCGAGTGCCGATCTCATTGATCTTTGCTGTATAAGTGTTCCCTACTTAAGTACCGGCCGGATGATCCGCACCGGGCGCGGAACTCTGATGCGGGCGCATCAGCGTGCGTTCGCATCAAAATTTCCCATAGCACACAGTGAATCGAGCGGCCGAAGCCGCTCGCTTCATTGTGTGAACTGACAGGTCTTTCGGCGTCCGGAATTCATTGAATTCCGGCTGCAGGAAACTGACATATCAGTTTTTTGCGGCCCCTTATGGGCTCCCGGCCAGAGCGTATACGATGTGTGTACGCTCCGTCCGGGATCCCATTCATCAATAGGCATTGTTCCACTCCGCAAAACTACGGCCGTAGTTCTGCGGCGAGAACTACGGCCGTAGTTGTACGTTGTGTGAACATAGCCTTATACTGTGTTCCTCGGCAGGAATGATAGTGGAAAAGTTGTGTTTGTACCGAGGGTCCAGGAGGGTGAACACCCAGTAATCTGTGTTGTCCAAAAAAATTTTAACCCGAGGGTCACGGGAAAGACAGGCTAACATAAAATAAGCCATGTGTGCCTGGGTCCCAACATGCAAGAACTCCCTCTCCTTACTAGCCTCAATTTCCTCCCCCTCCACCAAATCCTCCTCTTCAGGCAATACACGCTCAACAACTAAGGATTGAGCATGGGTACCCTCTTCAGTGGCGGCAGCAGTCTGCTCCTCTTCTTCATCCTCCTCATCCTCTACTCCGTTGTGAGAAACTGACGTCAGGGACAGGGCTATCTAGCAGCGGCTGTTCTTGACCCGTCTCCTGAGACGAAAACAAAGTGTCAGACTTCAGGCTGAGCAAGTAGGATTTAAGCAGAAACAGCAGCGGGATGGTGAGGCTGATGATGGCGGCATCGCCGCTAACCATCTGTGTTGACTCCTCAAAGGGGCCCAGTACCTGACAGATAGACATCCACGTCGACTGCTCATTGTAGATTTGAGGTAGCTGACTGACCTGACTACAGCTATGCACAGAGGTTGACATCTGGCATTCCACAATGGCTCTGCGTTGCTGGTAAACCCTGGCTACCATCTGGAAGGTGGAATTCCACCTCGTGGGCACGTCACACAGCAGTCTGTGAGCAGGCAGTTGCAAGCGTCTTTGCACTGCCCTAAGGGTGCCAGCATCCGTGGTTGACTTGCGGAAATGTGCACAGATGCGCCGCACCCTGGTGAGCAAGTCAGCCAAATTGGGGTAGGTCTTAAGGAACTGCTGCACCACTAGGTTGAACACATGGGCCAGGCATGGTACATGTGTGAGGCTGCTGACTTGCAAAGCCGCCACCAGGTTTCGCCCGTTGTCACACACAACCATACCTGGTTTGAGGCTCCGTGGCGCGAGCCAAAAATCTAAAGGCGCCGTTATGCCCTGCAGCAACTCCTGGGATGTGTGCCTTTTGTCGACTAAGCTCGGCAGTTTCAACACCGCCTGTTGGCGCTTACCCACCGCACTGCTGATGCTGCAAAATGGAGGCAACGTGCTCGTGGAGGGAAATAGAGAGGAGGAGGAAGAAGAGCAGGAGAAAGAGGTGTACAACTCATGAGAGACCGCGACCGAGGTAGGCACGGCTATCCTCGGTGTGGGCAGCACATGAGCGGAACCAGGGTCAGTCTCTGTCCCAGCCTCCACCAAGTTGACCCATTGTGCCGTCAGGGAGATATAGTGTCCCTGCCCGCCAGCACTTGTCCACGTGTCCGTGGTTAGGTGGACCTTGTCGCTGACCGCGTTGGTCAGGGCACAGATGATGTTATCCGACACGTGCTGGTGTAGGGCTGGGACGGCACACCGTGAAAAGTAGTGGCGGCTGGGGACAGAGTACCGAGGGACAGCCACTGCCATGAGGTTCCTAAAAGCCTAAGTCTCTACCAGCCGATAGGGCAGCATCTCCAAGCTCAGCGGTTTGTCTATATGCACATTTAGGGCTTGTGCATGCGGGTGAGTGGCAGTGTATTTACGCTTCCGTTCAAAGGTCTGCTGCAGGGACAGTTGAACGCTGCGCTTGGACACCTTGCTGGAGGGTGTGGAGCATAGTGGAGGTGAAGTGGTGCGTGTAGGGCGGGAGGTCCTCGTGCCTGGGGCCTGGGCGGGGGGACTGACACACAGCACATGACAAAGGGGAAGGAGCAGGTGTGCGACTTGCAGTCAATGAACGGCCTTGGTTCCACTGAATGGGGTGTTTAGCACTCATATGCCTGCGCATGCTGGTAGTGGTTAGGCTGGTAGCCCCTGATGATCCTGGCGTGGCACACATTGCACACTACAGTCCGTCGGTCATCCGCACTTTCTTTAAAAAACCTCCAGACATGGGAACATCTAGCACTGGCCACGGGAGTTTTACTCCGTGAAACAGTTGCTGATCTACTCGCTCTGCCCCTGCTTCTTCCTCTGCCCACCCCTCTTCCTCTTCCAACTGATCCTGCGAGTGAACTTGCCTCCCCCTCAGAAGCACAGTCTTCACTAGGCTTATCCACCCAGCTCGGGTCAGTCACCTCGTCCTCATCCACCAGCTCTTCCTCCATTTCCTCACTCTCCTCCTCACTTTGAGTTACATCCATGACAACAACCTCATCGTCTGACAACCAGGTCTCATCGTCACCATCAGACACCTCTTCCAACCCCGCTTGCAAGTCGCCACTCTCAACACCCACTGACTGCGTGACCTGCATAGTTTGGGCATCGGGACAGATCAACTGCTCCGGTTACTCTTGACTCAGGGAAGGGTCCAAAAAAGAGTTCCTGGGAGCATGGTGGTGGATCTGAATCCCTTCTTTCCCTGGAGGGGCCAGGCTGTGGGGAAGGAAGCTGAGCTAATGGAGCAAGGGTTCCACTCTCTTGGGTAGGGTGGCAGGACTGCATGGAAGACTGGGTGGTAGATAAGTTACTGGACACATTATACGCTATCCACGTGATCACCTGTTCACACTGCTGCGGTTTCAATATCGGTCTACCATGAGACCCCATAAATTGGGCAAAGATGCTAGGTAATGGACGTCTGTGGTGTGCCACTGCTACCTCCTCAACAGGTGCTGCTGTGTCACCCTGCCCTAAACCACGGTCTCCGGTAACGGCACCACTTGGAACCCCAGGACCCCGTCCTCGACCCTTACCCCTGGGGTTCACCATTTTATGGACACTGCACAGTATCGAACTTAGATAGGCCTTGCATATGAAATACAGAAATCAGGAATAATACTTGTGCTCCCACAAGTTTGGGGGGGGGCTGTACGGTACAATCTGGTAGTGGCTGGAGCTAGACACACGCTGGGATACCCCCTTACAATGAGCAGTGAAGTTTTATGCAGGTGAACTACAAATCCAAGCAATAAAGTGTAGTACCCACTAGTTTAGGGGGGGCTAAACGGTACAATCTGGTAGTGGCTGGACCACACTCTCTGACACCCCCGGCCAATGAGCAGTGAAGTTCTATGCAGGTGTACTACAAATCCCAGCAATCCAATGTAGTACAGCAGGACCACCAGCCCCAAAATCAAAAAAGAGTACACTGAGCACTTCTTAGGGGTCTGTATGCAACACCTAATGTCCCCTTTCTGCCAGCAGCCGATCACCACAGTGTGCTGGTTAAATCGTGGTAGCAGCACTGCAAGTCCCAGCCAGCAGTCTGTAGTAATACTATTAAAAAACGATTTGAAGCCCTGAAAAGGGCTGTTTGTTTGTTTGTATTACTAGTATTCCCTGCCTACTGGAACGCTAAATCCTACACGATACTCTCCCTGAGAAGCAGCAGCTCTGTCCCTAATCTCTCACAGCATGCGTCTGAAGCGAGTACTGCCGGCTGCATGTTTTATATGGCAGGGTCATCTGATCTGGCCAACCAATCGCTGCTATCAACATGTATGGGTCCCACATTATCGCAGGATGTACCAAAGAGTCTCCTTCATGTTTATTGACTGAGAAATAGCACCAAAACTTACAGGAAACGGATGATGAGATTTTCTCGAGTATCGCGAGTTGCTCGTCCGAGTAACGAGTACCCTAATACTCGATCTAGTACCAAGTTAGGATGAGCATGCTCGCTCATCACTAGTTGAGATCAAAATTCTATGGAAAACTGGCCCAGGTAAAAAGCAGAACAAGACATGTAGTATCACACTATACTGAGAGAATCACTACTAGACAGCCAACCAGTGCATGCATTTCAGTAATACTGGGATTTTACCAGTAAAATGGCCGCTTTCATTGGTTGATCATCTAGTTATTTACATGTGTTACGGATCCTGACTGTTTAAAGCATTTTATGTTGAGTCTGGTCTCAAGTTACGATGGTCCATAAAGGACCAATGTATGTTGAAAATATTGTATCTTGAGGCCATTGTAAGTTGAGGGATCTCTGTATTTTATTTCAGTAATTAAAGTGAATTTCTTAGCTGCAATTCATATTCAAAACCATTGATGGTGTTAGATAGTGGTGAGGTCATGGAGACCTTTCAAATATTTCAAATGGTACCTTTCAAATATGCAGCTGTGCCTCGAGAACATAAAAAACTGTTTTTATTCCATTGTGCATAGTTTCAATTCTAAATCTACTAATCTGCTGTAAACTGGAAAGCCTCCTAACTACCCCTCCCATATGAAGAAACTTGTAGAAGTCAGTACTTACTGGTTAAAATTCCATTTATTTCTCATCTTGATAAAATCTTGTAACAAAAACTCCATAAAAGTCCATAGAAAATGTACTGTATACAGGACACACAGCTGATGTGTTTCTGGCCTTACCGGCCCTTAATATGTGATTAACCCATTAACTACCCTGGGCATAATGTTGTATAATGTTGTATAATGAGCATACATTTATGCCCAGGGTTGTTAAGGGGTTAACCCGATTGCTGTGTGTACACTCACAGCAATCAGGTAATGATGGCTGCTATAAAGCATAGCAGGCTTTCATAGCTTCTCGTTAGTGTTTAGAGAAAAGGGGGACATGGTGCCACTCTCCAGATCACCGCGATTGGCCGTCCAGGCCCGGGCGGCCAATGACGGCGATATAAGTTAAAATAAATATTTAACTTTGGTCTGCACCCCTCGGTTAGGTAGCTGAGGTGTGCAGAGCAGGTGTGTGTGGTGTGTTGCACCACTTACCTGATCCAGGCATCCAGAGCGAAGAATCTGCGATCCCACGTCGTCCTCTTCTCCCCGCCGTCTATCTTCGGCTTTTTTTTTATCCATCTTCAGCTATCTTCGTCCAGGTACGTTCTACTGCCCCCTAGCAGCTGATTAGTGCATAAAATACACTGATCAGTTGCTTTGGGGTGTAGAGCTACTTTTTCTTTTTTTTTTTTCGCCAGCAACTCCTATTTTTTGGCGTAGGTTTTTCCCCCCCTTCTGATTAAAAAAAACAAACAAAAACACATTTTTTTTGTATATCCTACCGCCACTGTTTGCTGAAAAGTAACGCGTATAAGTGTGGCATTTACCAGCAACTTCTTTTTTTGGCATAGGTTTTTTTTTCTTGCTGTTAAAAAAACACGTAAAAAAATACTACTACTACACAAGCCTACATTACACTACACTACTTGAAATAAAGTTTTACACTACAATATACATTTACATACCCCCACATACCAATCCCCATATAAAAATGGCTCACAAGGTGTTGTGGGAGATTAGCTCTGTAGAGCAGGGCAAACAGCAGGATTGGCAGTCAGAGACAGTGACACAAACTTTTACAAAACAGAGATGCCCCTGTTTGTTTATTGAAACCAAAAGAAATTCAGCCTTACATACAGGCACAAAGTAAAATAAATCCTGATTGTCTGAGATCTAACTAACACAGCAAATCCTAGCTATACAGGTGACTTGCTACTAGTCACCCAAAATAAAACAACATCAGTTGGTACAATACCAGTGTGGCTCAAAGTCCAAGCAGAAGCTTTAGCAGCCCTGACCCTCTCCACAGCCAGGAGAGACCTCCATGCACAGCCACACCTCTATACACTCTGTGCCTCCTCTTATGAGACCTGTGATCAGTGGCCTCCAGCACCTGGGCTGACTTGGCCAGATAGAAAAACCTGGACGGACCAGAAAGGGAATGACATGCCCCACTACCAACCTGCCTGTCATTTCATAAAAATCCAGGCCCTTTTACAGCAACTAAAAACAGTCCCATAGCAAGTAGTTTGCTATGGGTTTTAACTTTCCTGGATTCCTCCATATCTTACCCAGCTTTCCCTGGATGAGGTATGGACTTTCTGGAACCTAGTATTCACATATGACAGGTACCTCGGGGAGAAATAGCGATTCCCAACCACAATCCCTGTCACTGTCTCACATACCCTCCCCCTCTGTTCGAACCTGTGGGGGCTAACACTTTTGGCCATCAAACAGTGTGTTCGGGACAGCGCATCTGCGTTACCTTGAAGTTTACCTGACCTGTGCTCTACTGAGAACTTAAAATTCTTTAACGTGAGGAAACACCTTGTGACTCGTGCATTTCGTTCCTTGGCCTGACTCATCCAGGTAAGAGGGGCGTGATCTGTAACTAACTTAAAATGTCGGCCTAACAAGTAATACCTGAGCGATTCTAAGGCCCATTTTATTGCCAAGCATTCACGTTCCCCAATGCTATAATTTTTCTCAGGTGGTGTAAGTTTCCTGCTCAGGTACGTTATAGGGTGTTCTTCACCTCCTACCTCCTGTGAAAGAACGGCACCTAAACCCACATCAGACGCATCTGTCTGAAGCACAAAGGTCTTTGCAAAATCTGGGGTGATCAACACTGGATCACTACACAGAACTGACTTTAACTTTTAAAATGCCCCCTCGGCTTCTGTACTCCACTTGACCATAACAGACTTGTTGCCCTTAGTAAGATCGGTCAGGGGAGCTGCTATGGTAGCAAAGTTTGGTATGAACCTGCGATAATACCCCACTATACCCAAAAAGGCTCTCACTTGTTTCTTGGTTAAGGGTTTGGGCCAATTTTGGATAGCTTCCACCTTGTTTACTTGGCGTTTAATCACAGCTCTTCCTATTACATACCCCAGGTAACGGGCTTCTTCCAGACCTAAAGCACACTTTTTAGGGTTGGCCGTTAACCCTGCCGCCCTGAGGGAATCTACTACTACTTGCACTTTTGCCAAATGACTTTCCCAGTCATTACTGAAAACAATGATATCATCCAGATATGCAGAGGCATACCTGCGATGGGGTTTGAGGATTATGTCTATTAACCTTTGGAATGTGGCGGGGGCTCCATGTAACCCAAAGGGTAAACAGACATACTGAAAGAGACCATCTGGGGTAACAAATGCGGTTTTCTCTTTAGCAGTGTCAGTGAGGGGTACCTGCCAATATCCTTTAGGTAAGGTCCAGGGTAGAGAAAAACCTATAGCATGGCCAAGCCGCTCAATTAATTCATCAACCGTTGGCATTGGGTATGCGTCAAATTTTGACACCTCATTCAGTTTTCGCAAGTCATTACAAAACCGAAGTGTCCCATCTGGTTTTGAAATGAGGACTATGGATTTGACCACTCACTTTTTGACTCCTCAATAACCCTGAGGTCCAACATGTTTCTGACCTCTTCTGATATGGCCTGCCTACGAGCTTCTGGTACACTGTATGGCTTCACATGAACCCGTACCTGTGGTTCAGTGACAATGTCATGTTTTATCACAGAGGTGCGCCCAGGCAAATTTGAGAACACATCTGTGTTTCTAAGGACAAACTCCTTTGTCTCCTGTTTTTGGGCTCTGGATAATGTATCTGATATCTGCACCTCTGGGACCTTTTTACAAGGGGGGCTTACAACTGATAACGGGCTCTACTGAAACATCCTTACTAGTGGGGGCTCCTGCCAACAGAGACTCTCTGTCCTTCCATGGTTTGAGTAAGTTTACATGGTACAGCTGTTCTGGCTTCCGTCTACCTGGCTGGTGCACCTTATAATTTACAGGTGCCACTCTCTCGATCACCTCATACGGCCCTTGCCACTTAGCTAGAAACTTACTCTCCACAGTTGGTACTAGCACCAACACTCGATCACCTGGGCTAAAGGTTCTAATTTTAGCTGACCTATTGTAGACACGGCTTTGTGCCTCTTGCGATTGCTGTAAGTGGTCCTTGACTATGGGCATGACAGCAGCAATCCTATATTGCATAAGGGAAATATGCTCTATTACACTTCTATAAGGAGTGCGCTCCTGCTCCCAGGTCCACGTGGGTGTCTGCCATACACCAACTCGAATGGGGAAAAACCTGTGGAGGATTGGGGAACCTCACGGATGGAAAACATTAAATAAGGCAAAAGACAATCCCAATCATTCCCATCCTTACTAACCACACTTTTCAACATGCTTTTTAATGTCTTATTGAACCTTTCAACCAAACAGTCCGTTTGTGGGTGATACACAAATGTACGCAGGTGTTTAATTTTCAATAGCGTACACATTTCTTTCGTGACCTTTGACATGAAGCGTGTCCCCTGATCTGTAAGGATCTCTTTTGGAATACCTGTACGAGAGAACATGTGGAAAAGCTCTTTAGCAATTAATTTAGCGGAGGGGTTTCTCAGAGGCACAGCATCTGGATAGCGTGTAGCATAGTCTTACACCACTAAGATATATTGATGTCCTCTTGCGGACTTAACTACTGGGCTGACCAAATCCATGGCTATCCTTTCAAAAGGCACCTCTATAATGGGTAGTGGTACTAAAGGACTCCTATAATGTGACACAGGAGCAGTGAGCTGACATTCTGGGCATGACTCACAGTACCTTTGTACTTCCTCATGGACCCCTGGCCAATAAAAGCGCTGCAGAATACGCTCTTTGGTCTTTTCGCATCCCAGGTGACCACCAAGTACATGTTTGTGTGCAAGATCTAAGACCATTCTGCGATGTGGTTGAGGTACCACTAGTTGCTCCACAACTTCCCCACATATGTTATCTACCCTGTACAGAAGATCCTGGGTGACTGCCATGTGTGGGTACATCTTGTTGGCCCCTGGAAGTTGTGACACCCCATTCATCACGGTAACATTCTCTCTGGCTTTTATCAAGGTGGGATCCCTGAGCTGAGCAGTGCCAAAGTTATCACGTGACACTTCCAAGTCAGGCATATCAGGAACTTCTTCCTGGACTTCACCCTCACCAACCAGTACAGCTAAGGGAACATTGTCACTTTCTGTGGTCACCCCTATGGCTGGTACCTCAGCATCTGGGTCAAATGGAACCGGGGTTACCTCATGACATACATTATCAATAGTAACATTCTCAGTGTAAGTTACCTGTTTTCCCCGCCACAAGTCCCAAAATAGGGGAAAGTCTCTTCCCAGTATCACATTATACATTAGAGACTTAACCACACCCACTTCATGAGACGCTATCCCACAAGTAGTTGTTATTGGGACCACAGGGGTAGGATACTCTTTGGTTTCACCATGTATGCACAAGACCCCGACAGTATGTCCACTGTGTGTTCCAGGGTCTATTAGAGAGCCATGCACTAAAGTCACCAAGCTCCCAGAGTCCAACAGAGCTAGTACTGCATAACTTCCAATTGACACAGTACACATTTGAGGTTCAGTCTCTGACATAGTCTCTGCAGCAAGAACAGGTCGTGCAAATAAGGAGATGTCTGGAGGTGTTGCATTCTATGGGCTCAGTCGTCAGGGGACAATTAGCAGCTATATGCCCCAGTTCATGGCACCGCCAACACTGTATACGGCCCTGGTCTCGACCTTGAGACCATGGTCGTTGACCAAATGTCCCTGTTCCTGGGCCCAACCGCTAGGTCCCCCTCTGAGCCACATCCCCTTGAGACCTTTTGCACCCCTTTAGTAACTGGAACAGTCTTACTAGTTGGCTTCAATGGCTTGTTGTCCCTGGAGCTGGCACGTCTTGGCGACACCTGTAGTAGCTCCTCGGTGGCGCTATACTTCTCCACAAGATTCAAAAGCTGGTCAGCATCTGTAGGCCCAGGTTGTCCAACCCAGCGCTGGATCCTTGGAGGAAGGGAGCAGATGAACTTGTCCAGGACCACTCTCTCCACAATTTGTCCAGGGATAGTTTCCTCAGGTTTCCTAAGGCTTCTTAACAAGATGGATCAGGTCATGCATCTGTGACCGTGGTGGTGAGCTTTCAGAATAAGTCCACTTGTGCACCCGGCCTGCTCGCACATGCATTTTTGACCCCAAGTCTGGCAAGGATCTCACCTTTGAGCTTCTGATAGTCTCTGGAGTCTTGCTCACTCAAATCATAGTACGCCTTCTGGGATTCTCCAGTCAGAAATGGCGCCACAACATCTGCCCATTGGTCAGCCGGTAACTTCTCACGCACTGCAACTCTTTCAAAGACCATGAGATAGGCTTCCACGTCATCTGTGGGTGTCATCTTTTGGAGTGATGTCTGTACAGTGGCCCTTGCAGATGGTTGCGGACCCTGAGTCCCTTGCAGTACAGAGCAGTTTCCTGCAGTTCGCTGAGCTAAGATTGCCTCGGCCATTTTCTCCACCACTAGCCTGTGTGCCTCATTTTGCTGCTGAAGCATAGCCTGGGTTTCTTGCTGTTGCTTCCGCATGGCCTGGGTAAACGCTTGCTGCTGCTTCTCAGCTTGCATCATGACTTGTTTCATTAAGTCCTCCATTGCAGCAGTCTCCTTTTTCAGCTCTCCTGCAGCTTTTATCCAAGACATAAACAGGTATCTCTGTACAAAGTCCTTTCAGTGTGTATGTCTCTTTAAGACTGCGTTTTTATGCCCACACCGAGCACCATATGTGGGAGATTAGCTCTGTAGAGCAGGGCAAACAGCAGGATTGGCAGTCAGAGACAGTGACACAAACTTTTACAAAACAGAGATGCCCCTGTTTGTTTATTGAAACCAAAAGAAATTCAGCCTTACATACAGGCACAAAGTAAAATAAATCCTGCTTGTCTGAGCTCTAACTAACACAGCAAATCCTAGCTATACAGGTGACTTGCTACTAGTCACCCAAAATAAAACAACATCAGTTGGTACAATACTAGTGTGGCTCAAAGTCCAAGAAGAAGCTTTAGCAGCCCTGACCCTCTCCACAGCCAGGAGAGACCTCCATGCACAGCCACACCTCTATACACTCTGTGCCTCCTCTTATGAGACCTGTGATCAGTGGCCTCCAGCACCTGGGCTGACTTGGCCAGATAGAAAAACCTGGACTGACCAGAAAGGGAATGACAGGCCCCACTACCAACCTGCCTGTCATTCCATAAAAATCCAGGCCCTTTTACAGCAACTAAAAACAATCCCATAGCAAGTAGTTTTCTATGGGTTTTAACTTTCCTGGATTCCTCCATATCTCACCCAGCTTTCCCTGGATGAGGTATGGACTTTCTGGAACCTAGTATTCACATATGACAGGTACCTCGGGGAGATATAGCGATTTCCAATCACAATCCCTGTCACTGTCTCACAGTGTTTTCAGCGGAGG
This sequence comes from Dendropsophus ebraccatus, assembly GCF_027789765.1. Classification (NCBI taxonomy): domain Eukaryota; kingdom Metazoa; phylum Chordata; class Amphibia; order Anura; family Hylidae; genus Dendropsophus; species Dendropsophus ebraccatus. Next base: position 120,040,264 of record NC_091456.1, read on the forward strand.
AGTTATACGCTCTTATTGCCTCCGACACCAAAATTGCCTCCGCCAGTGAGGATGAATGGGGGGATCCTTCTTTCCTCCATTTATCCTCATCATCCAGTGATGATGACTATGCACTTAGGTGTCCAAGGAGGACGCCTCGGGCTGCCCCCCAGACACGCCATCCCATCCCGCCCCCTGCCCCCCAGACAGGTGAACCTATCTGGACCCCAGACCCCCAAAATTATCAGCCCCAGATTCCTGGCTTTGTAGCACGAGCAGGAAACCAAATTAACCCCACAGGTTTCAGAGAAATAGACTTTTTCAAGTTCTTTTTCTCTGATGACCCCATAAATTTGATGGTGGCGCAAACAAACTTGTACACACACCAACTTATAGCCCAGAACCTCTCCTCTTCTTTTGCTAGGCCCATGGCTTGGACCCCTGTTGATGCAGCAGTAATGAGAAAACTTTGGGGGCTCCTGTTGCACATGGGTCTAGTTAAAAAAAAAAACACAATTCGGCATTACTGGAGTGGGGATATTATATATAATACCCCACTTTACAGTATGGCCACGGCGCGGTTTCGATTCGAAGCCTTAAAATTCTTGCATTATAACAACAATGCGAGGTGCCCCCCGCGAGATCATTCATATGACCACCTGCACAAAGTATGGACAGTCATAGATCACTTCTCATCCAAATTTACTGAGATGTATATCCCAGAGAAATACATCTCAGTAGATGAGTCCCTCCTGAGCTTCAAAGGAAGACTCCATTTCCGCCAGTACCTTCCCAATAAAAGATCACGGTATGGAGTGAAATTATACAAATTCTGTGAGAGTACCTCAGGGTATATGAGGGTAGGGACACCCAAATCCAACCCCCAGAATGCCCCCCCATCCTCGGAGTTAGTGGGAAGATCGTTTGGGAACTTATCTTCTCACTGCTGGATAAAGGTTATCACCTGTACGTTGATAACTTTTATACCAGCATCCCCCTGTTTCAGTCCCTCGCTGCTCGAGCTAAATCATCCGGTAAGACAACTGATGCCAAAGGGTGAGAGCAAGGCCTTTGCCTGTGAAAATATGTTGGTCAAATATAAGGACAAATGTGATGTCCTTATTTTGACCACAATTCATGGGAATAGCACCACCCCTGTCCCTGTGAGAGGTACCACAAAGATGGTGAACAAACCTGATTGTGTTCTAGACGACAATCAGCATATGGGAGGAGTTGGTCTCTCAGATCAAGTCCTCAAACCATATAACGCCACGAGAAAAACCAGAATGTGGTAAAAAAAAAGGTGGCCGTACATCTGGTCCAAACAGCGATGTACAACGCTTTTGTGCTGCACCGATGTTCCGGCCACCCAGGGAAATACCTTGAATTCCAGTAAGCAGTAATAAAAGCCCTAATATTCTGCAGTCACGGAGAGGGCCCCAGCCCTTCTGGATATGAGGGACCCCGTATCGTACAAGGACAGCATTTTCCAGGTGAGGTCCCCCACACTGGAAAAAAGGGGAGATTGCAAAAGAAGTGCAGAGTGTGCCACAAAAGGGGGATTAGGAAGGAAACCATTTTCCAGTGTGACACCTGTCCTGATCACCCCGGCCTCTGCATAAAGGATTGTTTCAAGGCGTACCACACGTCATTGGAGTTCAAAATTTTCTAAATTCTTTCCCTTGTTCCTATTTCAGGGGTCACATTTATCCCAGGGATTATTCTGATTGCCATTTTGGAGTCGGGAAGGAATTTTTTCCCTGTGATGAGGCTACTGTCGGCAGCCTCACGAAGATTTTTGCCTTGCTCTGGATCAACACAGGTTGAAATATGATGGACTCCTGTCCTTTTCAACCTTATAAACTAATAATTGGCATAATACCCACAAATCCATTAAAATTGTCCCTCTTCCCCAACTAAATAGGCATGGCCCCCATTCCCATTAGAGGCCATGTTGCATTTACAAAGACCCTGTGCTGCTAAGACAGTGATAACCCCCCACAAGTGACCCCATTCTGGAAACTACGCCCCTTAAGGGATCTAACAAGGCATGCAGCGGGGATATGGCCCCCTGGTGACGGGCACATTTGTGCTGTGAAAATGAAAAAAATTGTATTTTTTATTTTCGCACCACATGTTTTACATATGTGCCAGTCACCAGTGGGGTCCATTTGCTCACTGCACCCCTTGTTAGATTCCTTAAGGGTTGTAGTTTCCAGAATGGGGTCACTTGTGGGAGGTTTTTACTGTCCTGGCAGCACAGGGGCTTTGGAAATGCGACATGGCCTTCATCCTTCATTCCAGCCTCTAAATGGCGCCCTGTGCCCATATGGCACATTATGTCCACATGTGGGGTATTTTCGTACTCAGGGGAAATTACCCTACACGTTTTGTGTTTTTTTTTCTCTTTTAACCCCTTGTGGAATTAAAAAAAAAAAAAAAAATCAAGGCTAGACCAACATTTAGTGTAAAAAAAAAACATTTTACCCTAAATCATTGATCTAGTCTTGATTTTTTTTCATTCTCACAAGGGGTTAAAAGATCAAAAAACACTTAATGTGTAGCGTTATTTCCCCCCAAATACGGAAATACCCCACCTATGGACATAAAGCGCCATGTGGGTACAGGGTAATCCTTTCAAGGGAAAGAGCGCCATTTGGCTAGAATGGATGGTGAATGCCATGTCACATTTACAAAGACCCGGTGTTGCCAAGACAGTTACCCCATTCTGGAAACTGCACCTCTCAAGGAATCTAACAAATTTTTTTGACTTTCACGCCACATTGTTCCACATTTGTGCCAGTCACCAGTGGGGTCCATATGCTCACTGCACCCCTTGTTAGATTCCTTGAGGGGTATAGTTTCCAGAATGGGGTCACTTCTGCGGGGTTTCCACTGTCCTGGCAGCAAAGGGGCTTTGTAAATGTGACATGGCCCTCAAAATCAATTCCAGCCTCCAAAAGCCAAATGGCGCTACTTCCTTACGGAGGCTCGTCTTGCGGCTGCGTGGTGCTTTATGTCCACATGTGGGGTATTTATGGACTCGGGACAAACTGCTCTACACGTTTTTTGTTGTTTTTTTTTTTCTCTTTTAAACCCTTGTGAAAATTGGCTGTGCATAACAGTGCTCAGCCAATCGCGGCTGAGCAGCTGATGACACGCTGGAGGGGGGCCGGCATAAGGGAGGGCTGGAGCGGTCCGGCCGGCCTGCTGATGATGTGTTCAACCCAAGATGGCGGCCGGGATAGACAGCGAATACGTAAGTATAATGCACCACACTTCCGGGGTGGGGGGAACACAGAGAAGGGGGCTGTTAACTTAATTAATGCACATTACAAAGTTGTATAACTTTGTAATGTGTGTTATTTGGTTAATAAATGTTGAAGACCGCACTACCCGGCCGGTGAGACCAGAAACGCGTCAGACTGTGTGTCCTGTATGCATTTTCTATGGACTTTTAGTTACCAGATTTTATCAAGATGAGAAGTAAATGGAATTTTAACCAGTAAGTGTTGACTTCTACAAGTTTATTAATATTGTGTGCTCAGGATTCAAAGGTCCCTTGGTCGTGCACTGTCCAGGTGATCTGGTTTCTACCATCTGTTTGCTATATACCCCTCGCATATGTTGTATTATTATTATTTATTTATACAGCGCCCTATACAAGTGATAAGGGGTAACAAACAAGAACAATACAAGATCAAAACACATAACATGAAGGCAAACGGCAGACTGATAAATGGGGGAAGAGGACCCTGCCCGCGAGGGCTTACAATCTATAAAGTAAGGGGGGAGAAACAGGAGGTAAAGTGCAGCCAGTCAAGTGTGATGGAGAATTATATTATTGAATTATCAGAATTGTTGTAATAAATATGTGAGACCTTCTTTAGCACAGCCAGGTAAAATTCCAGTGCAACCTCTGTTCTTTTCCAGAGATGAAGCCCTTATTCAGATTTCAGTCCCAGAGACAGCAAATGGTTACAATGTAAATGACTTCCAGCGGCTGTAACAGAGACCCGGGAGCGGCAAAACCGGGGCGCGAGGACTGTTAAATATACCTTCTTAATTATTTTCCCGCACCCCCTGCCTGCCTCTCATTTGTTAGTTTCATAAGACAACTTCTTTCAAGGGAACCTGTCAGCTGTAATTCGTGTTCCAAACTTCTGACACTGTTAGACGCTGTTCGGTCAAGATGACACATGGTACCTTAACCCCTTAACGACCCATGACGTACCTCGTATATCTTGGTGCCGTTAGGGGAGTTCAGAGAGGGGCTGCACCGTGAACACGTTCTGAATCGCTGCAATTAATAACCGCGGCTATTAGCAGGCACATCTGATCGCTTTGCCTGCCAATAAGGACATGCAACTATCAAACTGACTACAACATGAGTGGGACCAAAATATCGATCTCAATCTATACACACTGTTTTCTCTCTTATGCTCACCTAGGCTTACCTCCTATTACTCTGTGTAGATACTTTGAACCTTTTAGTGTACACAAAGGAATGGCTAGTTTTCTTGCAGCAGGTATAAACACTGACAGTTGAGCTGAAGAAGCTCGGGAAGTGTTCTCTGAGAAAAAACTGACAAACACCACCAACAAAACCCCATCTATCAGTACAACTTTTAAGGGCCTACAGAATAGATACAAGGGTAATATAAAATCTTAGGATAGGTTCACACTGAACTGAGAAGTTCCCGTGGATTCCGTTGCTCGTCCCTGTTCGCACCTGTGCACGTTTCTGCCCGTCCCATTCTTTTGGCGGACGGCAGAATCCACTTGTGCATAGAATGGAGTCTATGGCACAGGTGGAGATGCACGCGTCCGCAAGCAGGGGTGAGCAACGGAATCTGCTGGAACTTCTCTGCGCGGATTTCTCAGTGTGAACCACCCTTACTCAGAAACAAAATCCACAGCAATAAAATTGTCCTCAAAGGGCTCTGTATTAATATTATCCCTGCTAATCATTTCAAACTCCTCCAACTTCATAAGAAGTGGGAACAGGAGGCCACTGCATCTTCCTTGAGGTTCATGAATCTTCTGTTAGAGAAAGAAAGGCTTACATTAGCAAATACGACACAAAAGTTAGAGGATACCATCAGGGGCGTAACAAGAACTGGTTGGGTCCCATAGCAAACTTTTGATTGGGGCTGCCCCCCACAACTGACCACTAAGCCGTGAAAAGAGGCCAAAATATAGTGTCCCACCATGGTTGTTGCCTGTTCTTACACATCTCGCAAAAGCCTGTCTTAGTGGTGGTGAGGTATTACTTAAGTTTTGCCACTAGATGTTGCTGTTATTTCTACTGTATGCCTAGGTAGATCAATGTATATCAATGATAGCTCTTTTCCTTTTCTGCCTATCTCTATCCTTCTCTTTTCCTTGCACTCTCTTCTCACCCACTCACAGCACACAATACAGGTGCTGTAGGAAGTTGTCACATGGGGAGAGGAGTATAGCCACACCCTTGGGAGTCTTACCCTGAATTCTGTAGAGGAAGGACCCAGACTAGCACGCTCCCAACAGTGGTCAAGCTGGGCCCTGGCCTATACCAGGTCCCCTGTTACGGGACTCACACAGTCAGTCCAGTGCAGTGTAGCCTGAGGTGTGGTAGTAGATGCACGCACATGGGACCAGAGAACACTTCTTTCTTTAAAGCAGCACTTCTACACATTATGCAGTGCTGAACACACACTTAGAGAGGACAAGTCAGGCATCATCCCAGCCCCCGCCAAGAACAAGTCTAAAAGTGCAGGACGGTATCCTGAAGACAGAGGAACTGATCCGGATAGAGCAAAGTTGCTAGAAGCCTATGTACTCTATCTCTCAGCATGGGTGTAACCAGAAAATTCTAACCACCCTGCTCAACTCAGGTAACAAGGTCTTGGGCTTTTGTCACCCTCTAGGATGGGTCGCCCAACACTGGTGGGCAATAGTATTCCCTCTACTCATAAGTATTTTACTCATTCTACTTCTCAAGTTCCGGAAGAGCACAGTACTACTTTGGGTTAAGATTCTCTCGAAATCCTCCTCTCTACTTCTCTGAACTACTTCTACCTCTCAGCACACAACACAGTCAGGATAACTGTACTCCTTCTCAGCTCTCAATACAGATCAGGTCATGAAAGGTTAAATTAAATTATGAAGCTGAAACTTACTGAGTATCACTGTATCAAGTATTCTGGCAGTAAAGAAGTGTTTATTTATTTTAACTGGACTCTTGTGATTCTTGTACAAGCACCTACATAGCCATTGCACCTTCCTTGGGTCATCTCCCCTTTCTGTGGGTGGTGGTACCGATAGTCTGGGTGGGTCAACTCCACACCACCGTGATAAGTACACAGGGGACCCCCAAACAGCCCGGCAGGTTACTGACCACAGGGGAAAAGGTATAGCCAGAATTACTAAAATAAAAGCAGGCGTGCCATCATACCTGTGTGCCCAACCGGCACTGGCATAACGACAATATAACACCTGGCTACGCTATATCTCGACCACCCACTACACTAGTGGAGTCACATAGTACCATCTAGCAAGTGACCGGTCGCGCCGTCCAGCGCCACCACACACACACACACACACACACACACACAATGAGGAAAAGCATTGTAGCACCATGACCACTGCCATTACCACTATACTGTTACCAACCAAATCCAGTATATTAAGAGGAATAATACGAACAGTATCAATTTACATGGGACAAATATTACCACCTCTCACTGACTAAAATCACAACATACTGAATAATGCTACCACTGCTACGGAATAAAATCCACAGTCCACAGTCCAATACCACCAGTGGCCATATAGTGGCATGTATAAGCTCCACACAGGCTCTACACGCCATAAGTGATTACAGTGCAGTTACAGCCTATAGCTAGGTTCAGACTATGTAACTGTGCGGCTGTATTTGCGGCTGTAATTGTGCGGCGGTATTTTTGGTGGTTCATGTGTACACTGGAAAGTATACGATATACGGCTGTACAGTGCACACTATGTATGAATCTACGGCCCTATCGTAAACGGACCCGTAAAAAATTAACAAGACCATTGTTTGCGGCTGGAAATGCGGACGTGGATTGACAGGCGTACGGAGTACTTAAAAAATAGCCGGCAATGATGCCGAATGCCGATGCCTCTAATAGTTAATATATTAAATTAATAAAACACATTTTCTTTGTAATAAAGTCCCTTTCGTTGTTCAATAATTTAATTCTAACGAATCCATCATTGTGCAATTAAATATACTGTTAAAATATATATATATATATATATATATATATATATATATATATATATATATATATATAAATAAATGTATATTTATATATATATATTTATTTTTTGACAGTATATTTAATTGCACAATAATGGATTCGTTAGAATTAAATTATTGAACAACGAAACTGATTTTATTTCAACGAAAATGTGTTTTATTAATTAAATATTAATTAGTACAGGAAGCTCCAGTAAGCCGTTAATTCATATTGCCGGCAATAGAGCTTTCTGTACTAATCATCACTTTAATTAAAACATCAAATCTTTCTTCTAATTATGTTATCACAATAGCATTATTAGAAGAAACATTTAGAATTATATGTGCGCTCAGCTGATTGGCTGATCGGCTGAGCGCACATATAGAGCCGGTCCGCAGCACAGTGACTTCATTGTGCTGCGGACCAGCGAAGAGACAACATCGGGGTGAGTATAGAACTCTCCCCACCCCCTCCCCAGCACTGCAACCCTCCGAGCAAGGAAGGGGGGTCACTTAACCCCTTTCTTGCTGGGATGGGTGCAGTCTGACATCAGTCTGGCCCCCAAGGGGTTAAGGGGGATACAATACATCCTCCCTTAACCCCTTGGGGGCCAGACTGTAAGCAGCGATCAGTAAAGATATTGCATACTGTAAGGTGCACAATACCGCTCACAATGATGGGTGTTGTGCTCCTGTTTGGGTGTTTTTTGTGTGTTTCTCCCTTTATGTTTTTCAGATATCGGTATTCTGGGGATTACGTCGGATTACGTGGACTACGTCGATGACCAGCGGTTGTTTTTTTTTTTTTTTTTTTTAATAAAATGGTCAATGAGGGTTGTGGGGGTGTTTTTATTTGAATAAAAAATTTTTTAACTTGTGTCTTGTCTTTATTTCTTTACTTTATAGACTTAGTAGTGGAAGCCGTCTAATAGACGGAATCCATTACTAAGTTGGGGCCTAGTGTTAGCCGGTATAAAATGGCTAACACTAACCCCCTATTATTACCCCAGCACCCAATGCCACCAGGGGTACTGGGAAGAGCCGGGTGCCAGTGGTCCCGGAGCGTCAAAATTGGCGCTCCTGGACCGGGCGGCAGCAGGCTGGTAAGATTTAGGCTGGGGAGGGCCTAAACCAATGGCTCTTCCCACCCTGGTGTCACCAGGCTGCTGTCGTTTGGTTTTTAACCCGGCTGGTTATAAAAATAGGGGGGACCCTATGCGTTTTTTTAAATTATTTATTTATTTAAAAAAAAAAAACTGCATAGGGTCCCCCCTATTTTTATAACCAGCCGGGTTAAAAACCAAACGACAGCAGCCTGGTAACACCAGGGTGGGAAGAGCCATTGGTTTAGGCCCTCCCCAGCCTAAATCTTAACAGCCTGCTGCCGCCCGGTCCAGGAGCGCCAATTTTGACGCTCCGGGACCACTGGCACCCGGCTCTTCCCAGTACCCCTGGTGGCATTGGGTACTGGGGTAATAATAGGGGGTTAGTGTTAGCCATTTTATACCGGCTAACACTAGGCCCCAACTTAGTAATGGATTCCGTCTATTAGACGGCTTCCACTACTAAGTCTATAAAGTAAAGAAATAAAGACAAGACACAATTTAAAAATTTTTTTTATTCAAATAAAAACACCCCCACACCCCTCATTGACCATTTTATTAAAAAAAACAACAACAAACAACCGCTGGTCATCGACGTAGTCCACCGAATCCGACGTAATCCCCAGGATACCGATATCTGAAAAACAAAAAGGGAGAAACACACAAAAAACACACAAACAGGAGCACAACACCCATCATTGTGAGCGGTGTTGTGCTCCTTACAGTATGCAGCATCTTTACAGATCGCTGCATACAGTCTCGCCCCCAAGGGGTTAAGGGAGGATGTATTGTATCCCCCTTAACCCCTTGGGGGCCAGACTGATGTCAGACTGCACCCATCCCAGCAAGGAAGGGGTTAAGTGACCCCCCTTCCTTGCTGGGAGGGGTGCAGTGCTGGGGAGGGGGTGGGGAGAGCTCTATACTCACCCCGATGTGTCCTCTTTGCTGGTCCGCAGCACAATGAAGTCACTGTGCTGCAGACCCGCTAATTATATGTGCGCTCAGCCGATTAGCCAATCAGCTGAGCGCACATATAATTCTAAATGTTTCTTCTAATAATGCTATTGTGATAACATAATTAGAAGAAACATTTGATGTTTTAATTAAAGTAAAGTGATGATTAGTACAGAATGCTCTATTGCCGGCAATATGAATTAATGGCTTACTGGAGCTTCCTGTACTAATTAATATTTAATTAATAAAACACATTTTCGTTGAAATAAAATCAGTTTAGTTGTTCAATAATTTAATTTAAACGAATCCATCATTGTGCAATTAAATATACTGTCAAAAAATAAATATATATATATATATATAAATATACATTTATTTATATATATATTTATTTTAACAGTATATTTAATTGCAAAATGATGGAATCGTTTAAATTTAATTATTGAACAATGAAAGGGACTTTATTACAACGAAAATGTGTTTTATTAATTCAATATATTAAACATGAGAGGCATCGGCAACAGCATACTGCAGAGGATCGCAAACCCCGGTAAAAGTGATTCATGTAAACTGTTTCCCTGCTTTCCCAGATGCATCCAGAGGTGTTTGCATCACTTTCTAAAGATTTTATTTGTTATTTTTAGTTGAACCTGATTTCCAAGTAAATGACCGTATGTTTTCAGCCGCATGTCTATTTTTTCCCACGGCCGTAGTTTCATCCGCACATTTACAGCCGCATAAAAAAATACAGCCGCACACATACATAGTGTGAACCCAGCCTATAACTCACAGGTGTCGTCTTCTTTGAGTGCATCTCAGGAGGTGTCTTCTCCAATTGGAGTTGCTTTCTCCATCCAGCCAGGGCCACCATGAGGACTTTTCTCAGTAGGATCTGTCAGACAAACAGTTTAGGCTCCTCACTCATGCCCCATCATCCTCCACATCTATTTGCTCCATCTGTTCCCTCATATAGTAGTTACCCCCCCTTCCTCCCGTATCCATATAGTAGTTAGACCGCTGTGTCCCTCATTAAGTAGTTAGACCCTTCTGTGCCACCCCCATTATAGTAGTTAGGCTCCTTTGTGCCCCTATATAGTAGTCATACCCCCACTGTGCATCTGTATAGTAGTTAGGCCTCCGTGTGCAGGTAGCCTCCCCTAGTAGATAGTATCCCCCATGTAGCCATTTCTCCTATAGGTAGTTTCCCTGGTAGGTAGGCAGGCATCCACCTGTAATTTACCCCCCTGGAAGTTAACCTCCCCCTATGTAGTCATTTCATGGGGTAGTTAGCCCCTTCTGTAGGCATCTCCCCTTTTAGTTAGTCTCCTCCCTCCATATAGATATCTTTCCTGGCAGTCAGCCCCTTTCCCTATTTAGTTATCTCCCCTGGTAGTTATCCTCCATCCTTCCCATGTAGGCATCTCCCTGGGTTAACCCCTTCCTTAATACAGGCTTCCATCTGCAAATTACTCCTCTCCCAAGTAGGCAGTCCTGTTAGTTAACCCCCAAGGTAGACAATCCCATGTAAATTCCCCAACCCCCCCATGTAAGTAATCCCATGTAAGTAACCCTCCTCCCCCCATGTAGGCAATCCCATGTAAGTTAACCCCCTCTCTCCCATGTAGGAAATCCTATTAGATAACCCCCAGTGTAGGCAATCCCATGTAAATTAAACCCTCCCCCTATGTAGGCAATGCAATGTAAATTAACCCTCTCCCCTATAGAGGCAATCCTGTTATTTAACTCCAAGTGTACATAATACCTTGCAAATTAACCCCCTCTGCCCCCATGTAGGCAATCCTATTAGTTAACCCCCAGTGTAGGCAATCCCATGTAAATTAAACCCTCCCCCCAGGTAGGCAATGCAATGTAAATTAACCCTCTCCCCTATAGAGGCAATCCTGTTATTTAACTCCAAGTGTACGTAATACCTTGCAAATTAACCCCCTCTGCCCCCATGTAGGCAATCCTATTAGTTAACTCCCAGTGTAGGCAATTCCATGTAAATTACTTACACACACCCCACATATGTAGGCAATCCATAGTAATTAACCCCCTCCCCAATGAAGGTATCTCCCTCCCCCTTTCCCATGCCTGCATCCCCATGTTAAAAGAAAAAATAAAAAACTTTTACTCACCTTACTGGAGCTGAAACTTCTCCTTCATCCTGCTCTCAGAGCAAGAGTGACGTCACTCATGCTCCGGAGCGCTGGGGATGGAGAGCAGCCCCTTGTGACCGGAGGCAGAATGCTAATGGCTCCTGACCCTGTCAATCACAGCCCGGCCTTTAACTGCAAGCAGGAGCACTCACAGTTAAAGTGACAGGTCCAGGAGGCCGCCGGATGCTGCAAATGATGTGCTCTTAGGAGGCCCGGGCCCCCTGATGCCGCAGACCCCGTAGCAGCAACTACGGCTGCTACGGTGGTAGTTCCGCCTTTGGATACCATCCAAACTGCCCTGTCCCATAGAGATCATCAAGATTTTGGGGAGAAAGAAACTGAATTACAGAACCAAATAAATTACTGGGAAAAAAGGTTTTCATGGCACTTGTCCTTTAAGAGGAGCGGTCTGCAGAGAGAGGAAGGAGACTGTGTGACAAAAAGCTGCTGCTGCTGCTGTACGCTGCTGTACTGACTACTGAGAAGATATTGTACAAAAGCAAAGACCAAAAGATTATTAGGAAAGCGGAAAGGAGAAACATATACTGATTGAGAGAGAAAAAGATAGGGCGAAAGATAGATTAGGCATAGGAGAGCAAATAGTGCACAGAACAAAAATGTGCTCTACAGATATCTAAGCACTATAGCCTTGCGAGAGTGTATATGACATAAGTGTTATCCTGAGGCACAAATATACCTCGTGCATTCGTGTAGAATAAAACTCTAAAAAAAGTGCTCTACAGATATTCCAAGTACAATAGTTGGATCCTTGTGAGAGTGTATATGACATAGGTGGACCTCCACTGGCCTCCAATGACTACTGCTGCTCCTTCACTGCATTTGTGACCTTTTTCCTGCATAGACCCTTTAATGGTGAATTTCCTGCATAGACCCAGTAATGGTGAATATTAAAGTCTAAAAAAAAAAATTGACATTGAGATATTAAAAAGATAAAGATAAAAGATGTTACTGACATGTAGAGCCCTAAATTCAATTAAATACACTACCCCCGTATCATATATACAGTGAGTCCAAGAAGTATTTGATCCCTTGCTGATTTTCTTTGTTTGCCCACTAATAAAGACACTATCCTTCAGCACTTTTAATGGTAGATATATTCTAACATGGAGAGACATAATATAAAGAAAAAAATCCAAAATATAATTTTAAAGAATATATTTTAATTAATTTGTATTTCAATGAGGAAAATAAGTATTTGATCCCTCTTGCCAAACACTCAATACTTAGTGGCAAAGCCTTTGTTTGCAAGCACAGCGGTGAGACGTTTGTTGTAGTTAACCACAAGTTTAGCACACACACCAGGGGGAATTTTGGCCCACTCTTTGCAGATTCTCTCTAAATCATGAAGGTTGGTGGGCTGTCGCTTGGCAACTCTGACCTTCAGCTCCCTCCATAGATTTTCGATCGGATTGAGGTCTGGGGACTGGCTGGGCCACTCCATGACCTTAATGTGATTTTTCTTGAGCCAATCCTTTGTTGCCTTTGCTGTATGTTTAGGGTCGTTATCATGTTGGAAGACTCAACCCGGCCCATTTTCAGAACCCTGGCAGAGGGGAGGAGGTTGTCCCTCAGGATTGTGCGGTACATGGCTCCATCCATCTTCCCAGTGATGCGGTGAAGTAGCCCTGTACCCTTGGCAGAGAAACACCCCCAAAACATTATGCTTCCACCTCCATGCTTGACGGTGGGCACAGTGCTCTTGGGGTCATAGGCAGCATTTTTCTTCCTCCACACATGGCGGGTGGAGTTGAGGCCAAAAAGTTCAATTTTGGTCTCATCTGACCACAAAACCTTCTACCAATAACTTAGTTCATCTTTCAAATGATCATTGGCATATTTGAGGCGCGCCTCCACATGTACTCTCTTCAGCAGGGGTACCATTCGGGCACTGCAGGATGTGAATCCATTGTTGCGCAAAGTGTTGCCAATTGTTTCCTTGCAAACTGTGGTCCCAGCTGCCTTCAGGTCATTTGCTAACTCCTGCCGAGTGGTTGCAGGACGATTTCTGACTGTTCTCAGCATCATTGCCACCCCACGAGGCAAAATTTTCTTTGGAGTACCGGGCCGGGGTCTGTTGATTGTCATGTTATACTCTTTAAACTTTCTGATAATTGCACCAATAGTTGTTACTTTCACATCCAACACCTTACTAATCTTTTTGTAGCCCATTCCAGCTTTGTGAAGGTCAACAATTGACTCTGAGGTCCTGTGACAGCTCTTTGGTTTTACCCATGTTGGAGACTTGAAATCTGTGTGATCTGTCTGATTCTGTGGACAGTTGTTTTTCACATAAGTGATAGTGAGAACAGGTGGCTTTAGGTCAGGTAACAAGTTGATTGGGAGTGTCTAACTGGTCTGTAAAAGCCAGAACTGCTAATGAATACTAAGGGATCAAATACTTATTTCACTCCATGAAATACAAATCAATTAATATATATTCCTTAGATTTATTTTCTGGATTTTCTTTTTAATATTCTGTCTCTCCATGTAAGAATACATCTACCATTAAAAGTATAGAATGTTCATGTCTTTATTAGTGGGCAAACAAAGAAAATCAGCAAGGGATCAAATACTTCTTGGACTCACTGTATGCTTTAAACTATGAAATCCGAAGAAATCAAAAATTCTGTCGTACCGAACTTTTCAAAAAAATCGGGAAGTCCGGTCGGAACTAATTTTTGAAAAGTTCGCTCATCTCTAGTCACAACCTCGGCTATGAAAAAGGACACCAAAATACCACTACCACCTCTGCTAATCAAAATCATTAATTTATGACATTACAAAAGTTTCCCTTCTAAACAAGGGTCTTTCATTTGTACCCACAAACAACTTTTAAGTTTTTGACTGAATAAAAGATCTACAAATGTTCGCAAGGAAATTGAAATGGAGGACGTTCTTAAAACTTTATGAAAAATGTAGATGCATGGAACTCTGTCTGACAGTAGAAGATCTCCCAAGAGTTGATACTTTAGCATCACTATTAGCAGACAATGAATGGGATAGGAGCCACGGCCAGTTTTCTTCTTGTCATTTACAATCAAAACGCATGCCCCCAATAAGTGACTCCGATAACATAGATATCTACGTTAAAGTTGTCAGTCAGGAACTAGAAAACTTTGCATAAGCTCCTTGGATCAAAACAAATAATCTAACAAAGGAGGAACAGGTGGCACTTAAAGCGTAACTGTCATTTTTTTTTATTGCAGAAATCAGTAGTATAAGCTATTTTAAGAAACTCTGTAATAGGTTTTATCAGCCAAAAAAGCCTCCTTTTGTACTCAAGATGCAATCTCCCAGCCAGACTTCTTATCTGTGCATTATCAGGCAAACACGTCTACATTACAGAGAAGCCAGTGAAGACGGGTTCTGCTCTCTCCATTCTATCCTTATGGAGGGGGGAGGGGCCGAGGGAGATGAGGGAGCAGGAAGAGGTGACATGAAGGTCAGCTGTTTGTAGACTCTCTGGGCACCTAAACCGCATGATTCTGGGGTCAGAAAGGTCAGTGCTTATCTATGAACTTACTGAGAGAAGATTGCAGGGTGTTGTGCTTTGCAAGACTGCTCCGTGCTCAGTCACTCCTAACAGCCCCTCCCCTCTCCATAGCCACATAATGGAGACAGAAATCCTGCTTCTTCTGCAGTGAGGGGGGAGGCTGGGAGATTGCTTTTTCAGTCCAGAAGGAAACTCTTTTGGTTTATAAAACCTATTACAGAGTTTCTTAAAATCGCTTGTAATATTGATATTTAATGTTTTAAAAAAAATGGCCCTGAAATGACAGTTACGCTTTAAGAAATTTAAGAACAACAGGGAAATTATTATCTAGAATGCTGATAAAGGTGGGAATCTGGTGGTTCTTGATCATCTGGCATATCGTAACATGTACCTAGTGGTCCTACAGAAAAGAGAGGGCTATAGGATAATGGAAGGGAATCTGACCGTACGATTCCAGAAGGAGATAAAAGGTATCCTCAACTGAGCTATAATGACAACGTCATTGATAAACATCATTATGAATTTCTGTATCCCCAATACCGATGCACGTCAATTCATGACTAACCAAAGTCCATAAAGGCTTGAACCCACTAAAGTGTGGACCGATAGTCACCGGTATTAACAACTTGACCCAGAACCTAGGAATATATCCGGATGAGATCCTACAGCCATTAGCCACCACTCTACTGTCTTATATAAGGTACAACATCAACTACCGTGTTTCCCCGAAAGTAAGACAGTGTCTTACATTCTTTTTACTCCCAAAAGTCCCACTATGTCTTACTTTTGGGGTATGTCTTATATTGGACAGGGGTGTATGACTGTATAGGGGGGGGAGACAGGGGTGTATGACTGTATAGGGGGGGGAGACAGGGGTGTATGACTGTATAGGGGGGCGGACAGGGGTGTATGACTGTATAGGGGGGGGGAAAAAGGGGTGTATGACTGTATAGGGGGGCGGACAGGGGTGTATGACTGTAGTCCCCTCAGTAACAGTGCAGGACTGTAACATAGGAGGAATGGATGTGCTGCAGCTGGCAGGATAACACACACAGCTCACACACGTGAGGGCGGCTGTCCTGTACTCCCCTCAGTGAGCAGGGACGCCGGACCGGACGGGTGGTGGGCGCATGGACGGTGCGGCAGGACGGGGCCTCAGAGAGGGCGGACAGGTGCGCGCACGGGGGGTGGGGGGAAGGTCGCTTGGACCAGACGGGGGCGGTGCGGGCAGTCACCTGGGCCCTGCTGCTCCTTCAGCTCCCGCACCAATACCGGCGTCCCTGCACATGACGTGCAGCGCTCGTGCCGGGCCGCGCGCGTGTGTGTGTGTGCGCGCGCGTGCGAGCCTCTGACAGTACTATGTCTTACATTCGGGGTATGTCTTACTTTAGCCCAGCCCCCGAAAGTCCAACTATGTCTTACTTTCGGGGGTGTCTTACTATCGGGGAAACACGGTAGCTCTCCAAGTTAGAAGACTTCATTATGGAGGAATTATTGTATGCAGCATTGATATTGAGGCTTTATATAGCTCAATTCCTCGTGACCATGGGATAACAGTGACAGACCATTTACTAAATATCAAAGTGTCCACCTTTGAAACCACATCACCTTCATTTTGAATTCATTTTAATGTTTATACTCACCCACAACTTCTTATTCAATGGCTGCTACTACCACCAGCTCAGGGGCACAGCTATGGGGAGCCCTGTGGCCCCCACTTATGCCAACTTGTTCCTGGGCTTGTAAGAAGACTCCATAGTCTTCGGAAATGAATATGAAGTATATCAACAATGCATTGCATTTTGGGGTCGTTATATGGACAATGTCCTCATATTCTAGACTGGATTCTCACGAAGGTTCAGGGATTTCATCACAAGCCTCAAGAATAACATTGGATTGGAGCTCACATTTGAGAATAACCAGGACGAAATATTTTGGATGTAATGATTGAAAAAGCAGATGGCAAAATCCATACCACGGCCTACCGGAAACCAACTGCTGGCAACAGTCTTCAATGGGAAAGTCATCATCCCAAGAGCCTTAGAAGAGGGATTCCTAAAGGCCACTACTTTTGTATACGGTGGAATTGTACTACAGAAAAGAACTTAAAGGAGGAGGCGGATTGCCTTCGCCAGAGGTTTAAAGAAAAGGGGTACCTCAACCCTGTGCTAACTTACCGATTTGCCCAGAGTAAACCGCACCAACAACTTATAATCTCTAAAACAAAGGAGAACACAAACGCTACCATTGAGGTTCAGATCATCAGCACTTTTGATAATGCTGCCAGTCAGGTCAGAGGGATTCTGGAAAAATATTGGCCCATTCTCAGAAGCAATGAGACTATAAGACAGGGGTACTCAACAACTTTTAGTGAAGGTCCACTTACCGGGGTCTATAGTCAGGTGAAGGTCCGAGCTGAACATCGTTTCACAAACGTTCAACTATTTACATACAGAATTGCTGCTTATTAGCGGGAAAACTGGCATTTTTTTCTCTCTCACCAGCCCTTTGATATAAGGTACAAAGGGGGTTACTGCCCTGGTAGTATATAGCCCCCTTGTTGCTCCCGCAGTAGTATATAGCCCCCCCTGTTGCTCTCCCAGTAGTGTATAGCCCCCTGTTGCTCCCCCAGTAGTATATAGCCCCCCTGTGCTCTCCCCCTGTAGTATATAGCCCCCTGTGAGTTCCCCCCCAGTAGTATATAGCTCCCCCCAGTAGTATATAGCACCCCGTGCTCTCCCCCTGTAGTATATAGCCCCCTGTGATCTCCCCCTGTGAGGTCCCCCCAGTAGTATATAGGCCCCCTGTGCTCTCCCCCCAGTAGTATATAGCCCCCCTGTGCTCTCCCTCAGTAGTATATAGCCCCCTGTGAGGTCCCCCAGTAGTATATAGCCCCCCTGTGCACTCTCCCCCTGTAGTATATAGCCCCCCTGTGCGCTCTACCCTTTATAGGATGGCCCCCAGACAAAAAAAACAAACAAACCCCAACTCACCTAGCACCTCGCTCCCCCGCTGCGCCTGTCTTCTCTTCTCCTGTCCTGATATGAGCTCTGTAGGGATGTCCCGGGGATTCCCCAGCAGAGCGTGCATCAGTGACCTCAGTGTACGCCGCTGTCCTGTACTTCCGGTAGAGCAGGCTGACGGCGTACACTGAGGTCACTGGTGCGCGCTCTGCTGGGGAATCCCCGGGACATCCCTACAGAGCGCGTATCAGCCGGGGGCCGGACCAACACTGCCCCCAGCCCCACAGGCGTACTGCAACCAAAGGACAGTACGCCTATGGGGCGGGACGCAGTGCGGTGGGGAGCGGGACCTCCTAACTGTCCCAGAACGGACCGAATTCGGGGCGGTTTGGAGGTCTGACCAGGGGTCCGGACAGCTGGCCTCCGTGGTCCGGGTCCGGACCGCGGTCCGCCAGTTGAGGACCCCTGCTATAAGAGATATGATCCCTCCTAAACCTCTGAATACCTACAGAAGGGGAGGGAATTTGGGTAATCATCAAACAAAGAGCCATTATGCTCCACCCACTACATAAGGAACCTGGTTGGATAATCGTCCCAAAGCATGCAAGTATTTTTGCACCTCTAAGATCTTTCATAGCCAACTAGGTGGTAGGGAATATACCATTAGGCACTGTAAAACCTGCATAGTGGTAGATCTAGCCACCTATCCCTGCCCCCAATCCTATGTTGGAAAAACATCAAGGGAACTCAGCAGAAGGACCTTAGAACACATTGGTGACATCACTCACTCCAGGGAAAAAAAACTCTTTCCCTACACATAAGGGACACTCACCCAATGACCCCTATAACATCTCCAAGGTCATAGACATAAGGGGAAGAGACCTGGACAACTTACTACTCTGCAAGGAAGCAGAATGGATTTTCCACTGTAAGACAGCAGCTGGGAAGGTCTTTAATGGTGTATATATTGCAGATAGGTTCTTCAGATACATGTTACCGAGGTACCTGACCTTGGTAAAGTAAGAGCCGATAATTCAGCTGTGTTAGCTGCAGTTAAGTGGCTGACACCTTTTTTATAGTTAGTATAGTTTGCAGACAGCTGATCCGGGACGGTTCTTACTGGGAGTAGTCAGTGTTGGGTGGGTGACTACTCCGCATGTTCCAGGCCACAGTTTGTCCGGCCTTTATAGAGCCAGATAGTCAGCTGGATGGTGGGTGTGGCTGCTACACAAGGAAAATTATGGTGTTAATTACGTAATTTATTATTGATTTAAATATAGAAATATATGCGTTATTCATTTATTAGTTCTGCAATTTTTTCTTTGGTTGATGTTACCAGGATAAATGGCCAAATGCCTATTGATTACCACATAAGGGTCTGGTTTCTGCTGTGGTGACAAACAGTAAATGTGGGAACGCGGCCTAAGACTGATCAGATATCAATATGATCAGAAACTAGAAAATCATTATGCTAATGGTGAGTGAAGATGGGGTGTCCTCAGGTTTAGTGCCTAAGGCAGCAGCAGCTGTTAATACAGACCTGCCTGGGGCTGTATCTGGCCTCGTAAAACCTAGGAAACATGCGTAACTAATAACGTAGACTGACCACATGAGGCAACGTATGATGTCACTGCCACCCGAGCCCTAACAGGCAGTGGCCTCAGTACCAATATTAAGCATGCACAGCTGTGGTATAATTAAGTCCCTTGCGCCAGTTCCACCCTCTCTGGTCCCCCTTTTTGAAGAGGCCACAGACACCAGGGAGATTGACGCACATTACCCGCTTTATTTGGACGATGCCGCACCCGGACCAGACCCCATCATCCACTGGCACAATGTAAGTAATTTCAAGAAGCCTATTCAATTTATATGAAAGTATGTGACACTATTCATACAGCCTACCACTACATGTCTCCCCCAAAACAGTACCTATCATATTTCCCCGGGTCAAACGGGAACCTATCTCTGCATTTTCTACCCTCGCAAGTGGCACCCCCACACGCTTTACCAGGGCTATTGTAACTACCAATAGACACCCACCTGTATCTATCCTAAGTAAGTGTACCCTAAATATGAACCCCATAGTTATGGTGTGTATATATATATATATATATATATATATACACACACACACACATATATATATATATATACAGTGTGCACACAGTTATCTAAGATGTCACACACTTTTCAGAAAACGGACCTATGCCTCAAAAGTTAGTCATTTTGGGAATTATGTGATTTCTGTAAAACCAACCTACTAACCTCCTTATATTGGGATAACTACCTTGACTTACAAGTGCCTAGAATAATGACAAAAAAAAGTTTACTGACTACAATATAAAGGGGACCACTGACCTTACATAATCTCCACAGATACAATGTCTGAATCATGATTCTGCTTTCTACGGCCACTACACCTATCCACAACCATGACTCTGAATGGACATCTTCTGCCAACTGAGACCTTTATACACATTGACCTTACACCAGTCATGTCAAACACTGGCCTGCGGGCATCAATTGTATTTCCTAGAGCTGGCCCACCTATAGGACATCGCAACAGATTATAATATGGGCGGTCTTCTGGACCATCCATACTATAATCTGTTGCGATGTGCTAAAGGGAACCCTGGATATGACCCCCAGAACCCACCCCACCCCTGAATACGGTCCCCGGAACCCACCCCACCCCTGAATATGGCCCCCATGCTTACCCCATCCTGCTGGTCATGCTACTGATGCCAGTCGCACTGCAAGGATACGGCCATATCTCCGTGGCGGGACTGGCAGGGGTAAGTATTGGGGCCATATCCAGGAGTGGGGTGGTTTCCAGGAGCCGTCCAGGGGAGACAGGTTCCCTTAAAATCTAGGCCGCAGGCAGATCTGGCTCCTCCGCCCCCTCCACTTCAGGCACATGAGCCAAGCTCCATTCAGGATATAAAGCGCGGGCAGCACCGCACGAGGGCACCAGAGACATGGTCCTTCTCCACAGGCAGCAAGAGTACCAACTGTGCCCCTGTCCCCAGCAGAGGTATCAGCGGCATTCAGGGCCTAGGCTGGCTACTGCATGGGGCACTATTATGAGAGGCTAGCTACTACACGGGGCACTATTAAGGGGGCTGGCTACTTTATGGGACACTATAACTATGTGAGGCACTATATAGAAAACCATTGGGGGGACTGACTTCTCTATGGGGCACCATTGTGGGGATTTACCATATAATTTATCGTAGTACAAAGTGCTTGATGACGCACGCCGCTCTGGCAGTGCCAAGAATTCTGCAAGCCACTCTAAAAGTTCAAGATATGCTGCTTGTGCGCTTCAATGAATATCAAGGTTGGCCTGCGACTTTGTCCAAGTTTTTAATTTTGGCCCACTGTCTATTTCAGTTTGACACCCCTGCTCTTCACTCTATCATGTACAGACATAATCCAAATATTGCCACCTCCATGCCTAACTCCCTGAGGATCCCACAATGAAAAGGTGTGGGTGCTCCTGCATAGTGACATCCTCCCTCTCCAAGCAGCCAGCGCAATCAGCTGCATGGTAAATGCGCCTGCCGCCTGGGGAGAGAGGATGTCACTGTGCACAGAGCTCCAAGTCACCCTCAATACAATGGCCAACAGCATCCCCCAATACACATGATATTACCCTTTCCTTCTCTTTTTTGGCTGCCATTGCACTTGCGGCATAGGCTTGATGAGTTTATGAGTCCATCCTTGAAAATTTAAACAGGAAGGGTCTGAGCATGTCAATCACACACAATGGTGGGTGTAGCTTGATTTTCCCCTCGGCTACGGCATCTTTGGTTGACATAGATAACGGGAACAAAGGTGAGAGATGGGTCAGTTTTTAAGGGGTATAGGAGTTTTCTTCTTTTTTTTTTTTTTGGTTTTTCTACAAGGTGTGCGCATCATTGTCGGTTTCTAAAAATGCCCTAATACAGCGGCCTGGGAGTCTTAGGGTCCATTTACACAGAAAGATTATCTGACAAAGATTTGAAGCCAAAGCCAGAAAAACTATAAACAGAGATCGGGTCATAAAGGAAAGCCTGAGATTTCTCCTCTTTTCAAATCCATTCCTGGTTTTGGCTTCAAATCTTTGGCAGATAATCCGTCAGATAATCTTTCTGTGTAAATTGACTCTTAGATGCATCAACGCATGCTCCCTCTGCTGTTCTTGTTTCAATACTGTGATGTTTGCATTACTATGAGTTTTCAGGTGGCTGGAGTGTGTCAGCAATTCCTGCAAGATGAAGGCATTGAAGCTATGGACTGGTCCGCCCATTCCCCAGACCGAAATCTGATTAAGCACATCTAGGACATTTTTATTAATTTATTTATTTATTATCTTTTACACTTTAACTTTTAGTTCCCCTGGGGAACTTTTATTCTTACTACACTTATCTCTCATAAAGATAACCACAGTATACAGAATTGATCGATTAGATCAGTGCTGGATTGCTTTGGGCTGCCGGAACCCATTGCAATCCATCATCGAGCCGGGATGAGCACCATTGCTATGCTGAGGCCTGGGCGGTGGGTTAGATTAAGGGACTTCTAATGCGTCATTAAGAGGTTAATATGATGTATATATTTGTTCAAGTATCTTCATTTTCTGTTTCTCACTTTTTTTTTTTTCAGAATTGCATGGAAGGTGTAGACCAGATGAACTTTCCACTCATGGGAAAATGAATCTGCCCACAATGACGAGTCTCTGGGATGGAGGGAGAAGTAAGCAGGAATATTGTGGTTTGAAAGGGTTTCAAACAGATCCAAATGAGGAAATGGTGATTGTGGTGATCAATATCCCCTGTGAGCTCAACATTATGAACAGAGGTCACTCATCCAGCCCTTCTAGCATTTCTGATTCCTAATTCCAAATGTGATGATTATCTAGTGTCCAGACCTGAGACCAGGAACTAAGTGGGTCATAAACACCAGGGCCCAAAAAACGTGTTTACAGAAACAATCCACACCCTGGTCTGTCACAAACCAGAGACCCAGAGAGGTTAGGTAAGGGACACCGGAGGTCACCCATAGAACACCATTCTGGCATCTGACCCCTCCAGAAATATTGAATTTGCACATATTCTAGAGGTATGCTTTTGCAGAGGTACACAGGACACTGATACAAACCTACAGTTTTAAAAGTGGCCTTATCGTCCCATGGGAACAGGAAGCATTTGGATAACTTCCACTGTATTGTGCCAACCGTCACCATGTTTGGTATGTACGCGTGCAGGAGGTGATAACAGAGGGAATGGTATAACTGAGACGTTGCTAGGATAAACACCTGCAGAAATATTGGAATATGAACATCTTGAGGCAAGTGGTAGAATACCAAGGGTGTCATAAACCCAGGGTTGTAAAAGGCCATTACCATATTCCCTGGCCTTGTCTGATATCAGAGAAAGGAGGGTGGGGAGAGGGTCTCTCACAGTCCTTTAAAGACAGAAATGGCTGATAGAAAATTGTCTTTCTTTGGGGATCCCTTGTTGGATGGACTGGCCTATATTGTGCTTCCCCAGGCAACTGGACTAAAACAACGCATAATGTATTAACTTCTGTTTTTTCTCCCTTTTATTTTAAGAACTGTATTTCACTGTATATATATGTCTGTGTATTTTATCTTGTATTTTTCTTAAATAACCCTTTGTTGTAAGCACTGTCTTTTTTATGATATTAAATTTCACTTTAATAAGAGTCTTATTGTGTTCTAACGATCCAATGACTCTAGGAAGAGCATTACCAAGGGTGAGTTGTTACTCTGGGAATTCTATAGCGTATATTCTGTTCTATTGTGCTAGGTGTGTTTAAGGTAAAGTGTCACGTCAGCCTTATATGATGTGTGGTGGTGGCAGCAGCAAGATATGAGGAGGTTCTGGTTGGCAGTTGACAGAGGGGGGTCCAGCGTGACCCTGTAAGCTGGCATCTAGAACCTAAGCCACGAGGATCGTGACAAATTGGTGGCATCGGTGGGTAAGTCACGGAGATCGTGACAGTGATAAACTTAAATGCTGCATTGCTGAGAGACCACCCTCCTGGACAGATGTTCTTCCTGCTTAGAAAGTCTACCTGGGTATTGCAGGAGCCCTTCAGATGAACCACAGTCAGACTTTTCAAATGTACTTCTCTACAAAAGAAGATTATTTAAGCAATGTTCTCTGTAAAGTATTAGAACATGAGCATCTTACCAGATGTAGAGACACTTGGAGAGATTCCCATATAACCAGACAATGGAAGACTTTCACTGACAGATCCCCTTAAAGAGTGCTGAAGAACACATGCTCCCCATCCTCTCTTGCTGGCGACTGTGGTTGCCATGACAGGAGGAGCCTGGAGTCAGTGGACTCCTCTGTTTAGGTTCTTCTCCTGAGATCTTGATCCTGAGACTTCCTATCTGAGGACATATTTGCATGTTCCGTGCACAGTCCATATATATTGTTTAAATCTTTGCAATACTGTACTGAAACAGCTGTGCAGCTATGTCAGTACAATACCACAAAAGATTTAAAACGATTTGGAGTTCCTGGCATCATATTGATAAATGATGACGGGAAGTCTGTGAATCTGGTCTGTAGCACATCTACCATGCACGGACTGTGGTCACAGAAAGTGTGAATCCCCCTTAAGGACCATGGATTGTGATTCCACCTAATAAGGATAATGTTTTTTTAATGAATGATTCTGAATAAGCCAGAGCCCAGGCTACCAGCAATATACATGACTATTTTATGGAGTCTATCTTGAAATAGTATTATGACACTAGACAACTTAGCGGCTTTAGGTCTATTATTGACAAGCTGGACCCATTGGGCTTCTTCACAAGGAAAAGATGGAAAAATTACCCATAACCTTCTTGTTAAACTAGAATGATTGCACTCATAGCCACAAGTTTCTTGATTCCCTCCTTGATTGATCTTA
This sequence comes from Dendropsophus ebraccatus, assembly GCF_027789765.1. NCBI lineage: Eukaryota > Metazoa > Chordata > Amphibia > Anura > Hylidae > Dendropsophus > Dendropsophus ebraccatus. Next base: position 120,065,127 of record NC_091456.1, read on the forward strand.
AAATCTTAAAGTGTAGGTGGAATTTTCCCCCCACTCCTTGAAGTCCCTAAGCCTTCCATCCACTCTGAAGTCACTGTTGCTTGGGTTAGGGTGGTTGGCATTGAGCAGGATGTCCTTCCCTCTGTCCCACCATTTGGGCTTGCCTCTGCCTCTATTTTTCTGGGTTTTAAATTTCTGCTTAAAAAAAAAGGAAGCTTCCGCCCCTACTTAGCTTCTGAAAGAACCTTCTTCTTAAAAGACACTTTATCAATAATTTTGTCTATGGCCAGCCAAACACATATTTCTCCTAGAATGAAGTGGTGCATAACTTGTATTTTTAGACAGCGTCTCCAGAAAGAAATCCCTTCACCAGAAACACTTTCTGGGTCAGGGGTAGAATTCTGCTCTGTAGTCTCTGGAGGAACTACCCATTTTAGGCATGAAGTCATACATTTGCCATTGGATACCACTGATTGTATGCTTCTTATGGAAAGGCACCGGGATCAACCACCAGCAAAATGGACGGACATGCCTTCTGTCGCTGCATCCAGAATCATTGGAAATGCAGAAAGTAGAATTTTCCAGCCAAAGGATGTGAGCCAATCCCAGAAGGATGCAGGGAAGAGGAAGGGGAATAGGCCAGAACATCAGAATCCTCATATGCAGCATCCATTATGTAGAAGCAGCATCACTGGAAGTAGGCCATAGCCAGAGCAGCATCTGTAATTGCCTTCATCAAAACCACAGAGTAATCGGATAGCCTTAGAAACAATCACCAGGGTAGTGGGCAGTCTCCGCTGAGAAAACTGAAGCCACCCATTAAGAGATGGCCCCACAACAAAGGAACATCAGCAGAGGAATGGTGATGTGTAAGGTCCTACCAGCATTTAGAGGCGCTGGAGGCAGCTTACTCCAATTAAAACACTGATGTCCAGATGAGAGAAGTTTTTCTTAAAAGATACCCCATTTTGAAAAACAGTGATATCTCTCACTGAGTGTGTTTTGGGGAGGGGCCTTTTAACCTTTGCATTTTTCATGTCCCTATTATGCCATGAGTGTCAACCTCTGGTGGTGCCATCATTGAGGGCAACTCGAGAAATTAACAATATACCAGAGCCTCTACAGAGAAAGTACAAATTGGTCCCTAATCTGGAAAAACCACCAAATCCCAGAGAGTGACTAATCTGGAGACACTACATACTAAGTACCCACATGCAGCTATAGTTAAATCTCTGAGACCAATTTGTTGGAGCTGTGGTCTAGGGGTAACTCACCTGTCTATAGACCTGCCAGCAGTTCATTCTTTGGTTCAAATACCCTGATGGAAATGAAATATAGGTCTTTCTTTTTTCCTTTTTTTGTCACTATTGTATTATTCTTAAGGTTTTGTTCACACCCAGTATTTTTGCTAAGTACATTATTTTGGTCAAAATTTTGGTCATTATTTTGCAACCAAAACTAGGAGTGGATTGAAAACACAGAAAGGCTATGTTCACACACTGTTGAAATTCAGTGGATGACCATCATTTAATGGCAAATAACTGCCATTGTTTTAAAATAACAGCAATTATTTGCCATTACATGACGGCCATCCACTCACGTTCAACAGGGAATTGAACCATTTGATTTGAAGAATGAACGGCTGTCAGGTCCCTAGACAGGTGAGTTACCCCTAGACCACAGCTCCAACACATTTGGGTTCAGAGATTCAACTATATCTGAGTGTTTCTTTCAGGCATAAACTGAATGTGGCACAAACAACTCCTCTATGACTATTCATTACAGTAGGAGACTGTAGATAATCCATTGCACAGAAAATTACCAAAAGACACCATGCTCACTAGGGGACTGCCAGCTACAGCACACTTTCAGCACTTTAGGTAGGGCCCAGGTGCTGACAGATTCCCTTTAAATCACTCCAGCTCCAACTATTTAGAACTCTTGCTGATTTCGAAAATATCTGCTTAACAAATTCTCCACCAAGGGGCATGGTTTCTATTCTATACATCCTACTCCTTGACATTTATCACTAAAAGCCATTATTTTACATGCAAAAATGGAGAGGGGACTTGGACAGGGAAATCTCCCAGTGAGATTGGGATAAAGCTTTAACGGGAATCTGACAGCTCCCGAGCCCTACCTAAATTGCTGTCAGTGTGCTGTAGCTGGCAGTCCCCTAGTGAGTATGGTAATTTTCTGTGCAGTGGATTATGCACAAATGTGAGCTACTGTACTGAAGAGGCAAAGAGGAGTTGTTTGTGCCCCACTCTGGCACACCTCACCACTCCTTCCTCCTCCCTTTTCTTAATTAATAATGAATGCTGCCCGGCCTGCTGCTCGCTCAGCTATGAGCCAGTGTAATAGACAAAAAATAGGTAGTGGAATTCAGCTCACCTCCCCGTGTGTCCATTAGGGTCTCGGCATATGCAGGAGGGTGCACGGTTCCTGGCGGTGGCTGTCCGTCGGCAGGTAAATGGTTTGTGAGTAGTAAGGATCCGGCACTCCAAAAATGGGTTAAAAATCCAAAAATTATTAAATCATTTTAAAATTCAGCTGAGCGTGTCATGCTGTGTGGCCAAGTAGACTGACGCGTTTCGGGCATGCGTGCTTAGTCATACAGACTATGACTAAGCGCGCATGCGCGAAACGCGTCAGTCCACTTGGCCACACAGCATGACACGCTCAGCTGAATTTTAAAATGATTTAATAAATTTTGGATTTTTAACCCATTTTTGGAGTGCCGGAACCTTACTACTCACAAACTATAAGCCAGTGTGTCTGATTGCAGATCAGTCCTCTGCAGTCAGTTTATGTCTAAGGGGCCTATTTCACGGAGCGATTATGAGACGAATTGGAGCAATCATCGGCAGAATCGTCCCAATTCGGCCGTTTATCGCTCCGTGGAATAGAGAGAACGATCAGCCGATTATCGTGTCATCGTCTGATAATTGGTTTAGGTTCAGACCTAAAATCATTGTTCGTCACCAGAGCATCACTACGGTGGAATAGCGGTGTGCGCGGCATCGACCGACGATTTCAGCAGCATCATACATTACCTGTCTGGGCTGCAGGTCTTCTCCTTCTTCCTCCCGGTGTCCCGCAGCGCAGCAGCTTCGGAGCGGGGCTGTCTGAACTGACAGACCGTTTAGCCAATCACTGGCCGGAACCGCCGCAGCCAGTGATTGGCTGAGCGCTCTGTCGGTGACGAAGTCCCTGCAGCCCTCGCTTAACGATCATCGGGGCCGTGGAGTAGGCCCAGTAAACGAGCACCGATCTAGCAGATTGGCGCTCGTTTACATAGTTGATCAGGCCCTGCTCAGCCCGTGGAATAGGACCCTAAAAGAACCACTCAGATATAGTTGAATCTCTCAGCCCAAATGTGTTGAAGCTGTGGTCTAGGGGTAACTCACCTGTCTAGAGACCAGCCAGCAGTTGATTCTCTGGTTCAAATCCCCTGATGGAAATGAAATATAGGTCTTTATTTTTTAAAAAAAACAACTTATTTTTGTATCCTTTTCAACGGTATGTTCACACACAGTTTTTGTGCTCAGTATTTTGCAACCAAAACCAAGAGTAGATTGAAAAAAAAACATAGAAAGGCTATAAAAACACTTAAAAATGAGCAGATGGCTGTCATTTAATGGCAAATATCGGACGTTGTTTTAAAATAACAGCCATTATTTGCCATTAAGTGGCTGCCATCCGCTCAATTTAAACACAGTATTTCAATAGTGAGCAAAATACTGTGTGTGAACATAGCCTTAACAATGATACAATAATGAGGGAAAAAAACAAAGACCTCTATTTCATATCAAGCAGTATTTTTGGTGGAAAAGTATTTGGCGCTGCACTAGAGACGTTTTTATTGCTGCACTGTGGTGCTGGTTTGGCATTAGTAGGGGATATTAGGCGTTTGTTAGAAAGACTCCAACATCAACATGGATTAGCTGGTGAGACAGGAGTACAAAAAGTTTGAGAAGCCCTGAGCTACTACTTACCTGTATGATTGTAAAATGTCGATGATTCCTATATACAGTAAAAGACGTTCCCCTTTGCCATTCACAGCTGGAATTCCTCCCATTCTAGAAAAACAGACAAATATAGATATAGTAAATTGAATGCGGTATAACCTGCTCCTAATAAATCAGATTACATAATATTAAAGGGGTAGTTCACAAAAAAAAATGTTTCAAATCAACTGGTGCCAGAAACAGGCAGAGGTTTTTTAATTTAGTTGTATTAAAACATCTCAAGTACTTATATTCTGCTGCATGTCCTGCAGGGAGTGGTGTATTCTTTCCAGTCAGGAGAGCAAGGGAGGTTTTCTATGGGTATTTGCTACTGCACTGGACAGTTCCTGACATGGACAGAGGTGGCAGCAGAGAGTAGTGTGTCAGGCTGGATAGAATACATCACTTCCTGTAGGACATACAGCAGATGATAAGTACTGAAACACTTGAGATGTTTTATTAAACATAAATTACAAATCTCTGGCACTTTCTGGCACAGTTGACTTGAAAGAATTTCGTTGGTGAAAATCCCCTTTAATAAAGCATATTTATTAGAAATAAAAAGTAAACTTTGAATTCAAATTGGAAAATCTGACTTGCAATGGATACTGCCACGTAATGAGATCTTCCGGTCCTGGCTACTATCAGCTTGGGGACATTTAGACTTGTGAACGCTCAGCAAAAATGGTTGTAGATGCTGAGTATGAATGAAGTCTATGCTCCAGCACTTAACCTTACTTCTGGAAATCACACTCACAGATGCCCCCCCCCCTCATTTTTTAGTGCGCCATAGTTATACGCAAGAGTTCTTCTTAAGGGTATATTCACACGAACGGGCTCGCTGCGAGCCCGGCAGGTCCTGGCAGTTCCCATACACTACATACTTGCTGCGGTCTAAACGACCGCAGCGAGTATGTAATTATACCGCCCTTAACCCCTTCTGCTCCCGCCCGGCTCCCCCGCTGTAAGCATACTTTACCTGTCCTTACTGCACGGGTCCGGCGTCCTGCTCTCCTGTCCGGCCAATTAGTGTGTTGCCCAGCCGCAGCCACTGATTGGCCGGGCGGGAGAGCAGGACGCCGGACCTGTGCAGCAAGGACAGGTAAAGTATGCTTACAGCGGGGGAGCCGGGCGGGAGCAGAAGGGGTTAAGGGCGGTATAATTACATACTCGCTGCGGTCGTTTAGACCGCAGCAAGTATGTAGTGTATGGGAACTGCCAGGACCTGCCGGGCTCGCAGCGAGAATCTCGCTGCGAGCCCGTTCGTGTGAATATACCCTAAAGCAGTTTTCTAAGAAAATCTTATGGCACCACTAACTTATAGAGGTTACACCACATTCATAAATTAATGGTCTGTGGACAGGCCATAAATGGATTTTGCCCAACGTACCAGGTACATCAGGACTGCATGTGCAATAACGCAATTCAATGTACCAGGAAAGTCACAAAGATGACACCAGCAACGGAGCAGTGCCGCTATCATTTGCAGCAGGAACCATCTGCCACACATTGCTGGGTACCCTTTGAAGGCTGCAGTCAGTGTAAATGTAGCATCTAACAGAGTGACAGAGACGGGTCTTCTTCTGTCTTTCATGAGTAACCTGCAAAATGATCGTGGGTACCAATGGCCATAGCAGGTGGAAGCCTCAGAATGGCCTGCAATCCCCTGGTTACAGAAGGTGATCAGGCCCTGCACTGGCAGAGTCTGATCGGCAATGCCTCTTAGTGTAATATAGACAAGCATAATACACTCCAGGACAAATCTGTACTGCAGTGTATTATACCTGCCATCAGATTTGTACTGCAGTGTATTATACATGCCATCAGGAGACCACTCAGTCTCAGTGGCGTAGCTACCATAGAGGCAGGGTAGGCAGCTGCTATGGGGCCCGTGCAGGAGGGGGGGCCCAGGGGAGAAGATAAGACCCATCCTTTCTACTTAATCCCTTATGTACTGCAGTGTGTAAGTGACCTAATGTTTACTTACATACTGCAACACAAAAAAGGGATAAATTGACTGTACCACTAGGCCCAGGCTGAAGCACTGGAGGAGGGCCAACCCACCCTTAGTGAAAGGAAACCCTAGCCCCTCTATGATAGGGTTCCATTGATTCTAATGGAGTCACGTCATGGAGGGGCTGGAGTTTCTTCCCACTAAGGGTGGGTCGGCCCGCCTCCAGTGCTTTAGTTTGAGCCTGGTGGTACAGTCACTTTAATAGGCAGAAGACAAAGAGATCTCTGCTTAACTGCACTGATAACCCCTGGTCTATCAAGTAGGAAAATGTGCAGAGCTCCCTGCAGAGGTCAAGGGTTATCAGTGCACCAGCTGTAAAACAAATATCTCCTTGTCTTTTGAACTTTGGGTCACTTACACACTGCAGTTCATAAGGGGTTAAGGGATAAGGTAGTCTGCTCCTATACACATGTATTTAACCATAAGGGCTCCTAATGGGCCCCTATAGTTAAAAACAGTGTAGTGACAGAGCAAGCAGCCATTGGCTATCTGCTCTGCCAGTCACTCTTGTGGCTGCAGGCGGGATTCTGCCTCTTGCCACAAGTGATTTTGTTTTTTGGCCACATCACAGAGACAGTGCTTTGTGTTGTGCATAGGGGAGGGGGGCCCTTACAGTTTTTGCAATGGGGCCCCATAAATCCTAGCTACGCCCCTGCTCAGTCTAGTACCCTAATGGGACAACAGACCAAAAAAAAAAAAAAAAAAAATTAAAAACAACAAATCACATTATTAAAGCAGCAAATTAATCAAATAAAAGGTGATCAAAATCACATGTACTACAAAATAGAACCACTCAATGTCATCCCTCAAAAAAACAAGCACAACCCTGTTAATGAAAAAAATGGCTCTCCGTATATAACAATGCAGAAACACAACTTCTTTGTAACAAACAAAAAATGGTGTATATGTAACACACCACACAAAGTATAGAAATTAGGTATTTTCATATTTGTACCGATTCAGAGAATAAAAGTAAAATGTAATTTTAGGCCTGCTCGCTTTTATTTCTTCAAGCATCTTCTTCCTTTTTCTGGTCCATGCCTTAATGACACCTTTGGCCACTAGGGTGTGCATGTGGCTACATGCTGTGAATTTATAAAATAGAGAAGAAATCAGGCAATACCTTTTGGAGGCTAACTGAGTATATTTGATTGTAAGCTTACAAGTGATGCTATACAGAACTAAAAAAATCACAGACTTATATACACACTAAACAGAGCTCATCAAAAGATTTTAGGAAACTTTAGAATTAACAAAATGCAATATACACAGGGTCTGCTTACAACAGGTCCATAAACTAAAGCTCGGGAGGCGTGACAAGAGGATAGTAAGCTCTTGCTGCTATCTGATTGTTGTCAGATTAATGGCCTGATAGCAATTAATGGTCTTTATAGCCAGAACAGGTCACACATAGGCCGACATGAAGCTGGCATGGATATTGAGACCATGTTGCAAAGTTTTAAATTTGAGCATTAGTTTATATTCCCATTCCCTTCTTTCTCTTTGTGTCTTAAAATGTCCCATTAAGACTGTAACCCGCAAGTCTTCTACTGTGTGTCCTTCTCCAGAGAAATGTGCAGCCACAGGGAGATCTGTCCGGCCGTTGTTAATAGTAAATCGGTGTGAGTTCATACGTTGACTCAGTCTCTGCCCTGTTTCCCCCACATAGAGGCCTGTAGTGGGGCATCACACACACATGATCAGATACACCACATTGGAAGATCTGCAAGAAAATGTTCCCTTGTTTCTGTGTACCTCCTGTGACTGGTACACTGTCAGAGATATGGATATGTGTGCAGGTTTTGCACCGGTTTTGTAGGCAGGGTGAGGTGCCATTATCTGCTGGGGCTTTTAGAGCACTGTGGACAATGATTTGTCGCAGGTTTGGTGGTTGCCGAAATGAAAGCAGTGGGGGGACTGGGAATATTTCTTTTAGTCTGCTGTCCTTGTGTAGCACAGATTGGAGTTCCCTAGAAATCTTTCGTAGGATCTCCAGCTGTGGATTGTAGGTGACAACTAGGGACACTCGGGGTTCATCATGGGCCTACTTGTATGTGAGGAGAGTGTCCCTGTTGATGGCTGCTGCTTGGCTGATCTGTTTGTCCGTCATGTTTGGTTTGTAGCCCAATTGGAGGAATTCAGTCCTAAGATTAAGGAGGTGCTGGTCCAGGTCTGCTTTTTCTGAGCAGATACGGTTGTATCGAATAGCCTGGCTGTATATAATGGATTGTTTTGTATGTTTGGGATGGAAGCTGTCGCTTCTCAGGTAAGCAGTTCGGTCTGTCGGTTTGCGGTATATTGATGTAAATATCTGGTGGTCTTTAATGCATATAGTTGTGTCCCAAAAATTTATTTCACTGCGGGAATGGCTTAGTTTGAGGTTTATGGTGGGGTGAAAGTCGTTGAAGTCTTCATGAAATTTAAGCAGGGCCTCCTCACCTGCAGTCCAGATAATCAGGATATCGTCAGTGTACCGAATGTAAGTCATAGGTTTGATGGTGCATGTGGATAGGTATGCTCCTTCCAGTTCTGCCATAAAAAGATTTGCATACTGGGGTGCACATCTTGAACCCATTGATGTCCCCATTCGCTGGAGGTATAGGTCATCTCCAAGGGCAAAATGGTTATGGGTTAGCAGGAATTGAATGAGTTGTGTAATTGGTTTTATTGGGAGGTCTTGTTTCTCCAGGTGTTTTCAACATGCTGCAATTCCATCCTTGTGGGGGATGTTAGTGTACAAGGATTCCACATCCATTGTTGCCAATATGGTGTCGTCAGGTAGTGGGCCTAAGGCTTTTAGTTTGTTTAAGAGGTCAGTAGTGTCCTGGATGTAGCTGGGAGTGTCACTGACCAGGGGTTTTAGGATATTTTCTACCCAACCAGAGATATTTTCTGTCAAGGTCCCAATGCCTGAGATTATGGGTCTCCCTTGGTTGCCTTCTTTGTGGATCTTGGGGACCATGTAGAAGCAGCCTGGCCTGGGATCTTCTGGAATTAGCAGTTTAATTTGTTCCTGGATGTTAATAGGAAACTTCTTGATCATGTCCTTGAGTTGTTTTTTGTAGGCCTCTGTGGGATCACCTTCAAGTTTAGAGTAGTGGACGGGGTTGGATAGTTGTCGGTTTGCTTCCTGGACATAGTCACTGGTGTTCATGATGACTACTGCGCCCCCTTTGTCAGCAGGATTTATTTTTATGTCCTGATTTCCTTTAAGTGATTTGATAGCCTTCTGTTCTTGCAGGGTAAAGTTATGTACTTGTAGGGTAAGGTTATGTACTTGTTTCTTTCTTTTCTCCAGGATTTCAGATTTTACTTTGTTTCTGAAGCAATGTATTTATCAAGTGTTGAATTGGTTCCAGGCCGTGTTGTCCAAGTAGAATTCTTAGAGGGTTTCCTTATAAGCTTTTCAATACCAGGATCCGTGTTGCAGGGAGGGTCTTTGTCATGGAAGTATTCCCTCAGTCTTATTTTTCTGAAGAACTCCTCCATGTCGTTGCAGAGTTTGATGCTGTCAATGTTTCTTGAGGGGCAAAAGGAAAGACCTCTGGAGAGAACATTTCATGTTTGTTTGGCTTGTAGGAGGAGAGGTTCACCACACAATTCTGATGAACCGGGCTAGGGATTGTGGCCGTAGTAATGGGGCCTCTTTGTCTCAGTCTATGGAGCTTTTTCTTTTTGTTATGGATCAGCATGTCCTGAAGTTCTAAGTAGTATCTTTGAAGTTTGGCCTTCATCTGCTCTGTGTCATTCTCCAGTAATGCTTTTAGAGTTTGTATCTCCACCTCTGTTTTTCTCTTGTTGTTATATGAGATTTTTATATTTTATATGGATTAAAGGGTTTACCCAGCAAAAAATCTTATTCTTTCAAATCAACTGGTTTCAGAAAGCTTTATATAGATTTGTAATCTACTTCTATTTAAAAATCTCAAGTGTTCCAGTGAATTTATAGAGGCAGCTTGTCTCCGCCTGCTGGTGCCTTCTGCCAATCTAGTTTAAAATGAATTCTGGATTTAATGGGCAACCACAGCAGTGACTGGCACAGGGGTGAGACATCAGTGTAATGGCTGGAGAGGAAGATAAGGGTCCTTTTACATGGAAAGATTATCTAACAGATATCTGCCAAAGATTTGAAGCCAAAGCCAGGAATGGACTATAAACAGGGATCAGGCCATACAGGAAAGCCTGAGATTTCTCCTCTTTTCAAATCCATTCCTGGTTTTGGCTTCAAATCTTTGGCAGATAATCCGTCAGATAATCTTTCTGTGTAAATTGACTCTTAGATGCATCAACGCATGCTCCCTCTGCTGTTCTTGTTTCAATACTGTGATGTTTGCATTACTATGAGTTTTCAGGTGGCTGGAGTGTGTCAGCAATTCCTGCAAGATGAAGGCATTGAAGCTATGGACTGGTCCGCCCATTCCCCAGACCGAAATCTGATTGAGCAAATCTTCAAATCTTTGGCAGATAATCTGTCAGATAATCTTTCCATGTAAAAGGGCCCTAAGGGTGGTATTACACGGGCCGAGCAGGGCCCGATAATACCTGTAAACGAGCAGCGATCTGCTAGATCGTTGCTCGTTTACTGGGCCTATTACACGGCCCGATAATCGTTTGACAAGAGCTGCAAGGACATCGTTACCAATGTCCTTGCAGCCCTTGCTAAACTGGCATACATTACCCATCCACGTTCCAGGGCTGCTCCTGCCGTCCACTTCTCCCGCCGTCTGCTTCTCCCGGGGTCCCGTGCGCGCTATAGCTTCACAGCGGCCTGTCAGCTGGTAGGCCGCTCAGCCAATCACAGGCCGGGACCGCCGCGGCCTCTGATTGGCTGAGCGGCCTATCAGCTGACAGGCCTCTGTGAAGCTAGAGCGTGCGCGGGACCCCGGGAGAAGCGGACGGCAGGAGCAGCCCTGGAACGTGGATGGGTAATGTATATCGTTAGTCGCCGGCCACACACCGCTATTACACGCAGCGGTGCGCGGTCGGCGCCCAACGAAAATAGGGTCTAACCTATATCAACGATCAGCCGATGATCGTTGTCATCGGCTGATCGTTGCATTCATTACACGGAGCGATAATCGGCCGAATCGGGCCAATTCGGCCGATTATCGTTCCGTGTAATAGTACCCTTAGTCTGGCTGCTGCTTTCAGGATAGACTGAAGAGGGGAGAGTTTACAGAAAGCAAGACTGATTAGTAGGGAGTTACAGTAGTCAAGATGTAAGTGGATCAGGGAGACAGTCAGAGTCTGAGCGGTGTCAGTGGTGAGAAATGGGCGGATTCTGGAGAGGTTTTTGAGATGAAGGTGAAAAGAGCTTAAATATAGGGAGTAAAGGATAGATCAGAGTCTAGCATAACCCTCAGACATCAAGCTTGATGCACAGGAGTAATGCTAGTACCACAGACAGAGTGAGATGTCAGGTTGAGAATGGTTAGAGGGAAGGAAGTTCAGTTTTAGAAAGATTAAAGGGTTTACCCAGCAAAAATTCTTATTCTTTCAAATCAACTGGTTTCAGAAAGCTTTATATAGATTAGTAATTTACTTCTATTTAAAAATCTTGTGTTCCAGTACTTATCAGCTGCTGTATGTCCTGCAGGAAATGTTTTCTTTTCAGTCTGACACAGTGCTCTCTGCTGAAGAGGAGCCCATGGAGCCTCATTGAAGAGACTCGCTGCCTCCATAGCCGCCCCGATTCGGAAGGAATGTGGGGCAAAATTCGCCCCTTCCAGCCCCAAGGCACCTAAAAACCTCCGAAAAAGCGGCATAAACTGATACCACGACAAAAAAGAACCGTCCTCGTGCCGCAGAAAGGGACCTGCCCCAGACCCCCGAAACACCAGAAAACGCTCCAGACACCGCACCAGACACATCAAGGCCCCATGCACCGACCTCAACACATCACGCCCCCTACCCAACGGGTCCGTTTTCGACCGGCGCACCTTCTCCTCTTCCAGCCAGACATCTTCACGCAACAAACCCCCCGCCTTCTTGGCCGACGGGGACACCAGCTCCCCCACCCGCAAGGCCCCCCAAAAAAACCACGAGAAGGCTAACCGGAACAACAACACCTCTCCATCCGACCGACACACAGCAGCCAAACACACCCCAATCCGGTCCAATAAGCCATAAGACACCGGCCGTCTGGTATCGGGCCGTATCTTACCCCTTACGACCAGGAAATCCTTCGTGGCATCACGAAGCCCCCGCAGCTTGAACCCAAAGGCCAAAGCCGCTACGAAACGATTATCGACCAGCCCGCTGCCGACGCACAACCCAACTAGCCTATCACTGTCATAACCCAATCCTGATCTGACTGTACTCCCTCCCAGTCTCTTTCCCACACCGCCCACTCATTTCATGCTGATGAATAGGCCTTCCACGTGCTCCTGGCCAACGAAGACTGCACCAGCTCCCCCGCCGTCCTCAGACCAGCCGCCATAGATGTTGGGGGCAGGCTATGCCTTCCACGGCCGCCTCCGGGACCAACAACTGAAAGCGCTCCCACTGCTGGCGAAAAAGAGAATCGTCCACTGAGTTGTGAACTCCAGGCACATGAACCGCCACCACCCAAGAATTGAGAGAGAGAGACAGCGTAACACCAAGTGCCTAAGCAGCCGAACCACAGGGGGAGAAGAGACAGACCCCTGATTGATGGCTGTCCCCACCGCCTGATTATCACAATGGAAATGAACTTTTTTTATCCTGAAACTTGTCCCTCCAAACCTCCACCGCTAACCGCCTGCAGAACACCCTCCCCATGGGCATGATGCGGCAGGCAAAGTTCAGTTTGCCCAACAGTGACTAAAGATCCCTCAACTGAACCTTCTTAAAGACTTGAGCCGGCTTCACCTCGAGTTTCAGAGCCTCAAGCTTGTCTTCAGGCAACCTGCACTCCATCCGGACCGAATCAATAGTGTTTCCCAAAAACTTGAGCGCTGTTGCCGGCCCCTTAGTCTTTTCCTTAGCCAGAGGAACCGCGAAGTGACCCGAAACCCACTCCATGGTTCCCATCAAGGTACAGCAAATGGGCGACCCGGGAGGCCCGACTAACAAAAAATCGTCGAGGTAATGTATCACTGATCTCACGCCCGCCAGGTCCTGAACCGCCCATTCAAAAAAAGAGCTAAAGGCACATGTAAACAAAAAAGGAACCCTCCCAGTGACATCCCAACAAACGCATGCTGACTGGGTGGACCAGGTGACGGAAAGTGGACTCAATGTCCATCTTTGCCATCAGCGCACCCTGCCCATACGTCCGTTCGACCGCTGCATCGAACGAAGTGTACACCACCGAGCAGAGCTCGGGGTTGATGCCAGCATTGACCGACAAACCATGCGGATGAGAAAGGTGGTGAATAAGCCGAAATTTGTTCGGCTCTTTCTTCGGGATGACACGTAACGGGGACACCACTAGATCAGGTAGAGGAGATGACAAAAAGGGGCCTGCCATCCTGCCCAAGGACACCTCTTTGGCTAACTTTTCAGAGACGACCGCAGGAAACTGATAGGCCGACCGCAGATTCCGGAGGGAAAAAGGAACAACGTAGGGAAGGGAAGGGATGATGAAACCTTCGGAAAACCCCTCAGTGAGCAGAGTCGCCATGGCACTGTCCGGATAACAGTCTAGAAAGGGGCGAAAACCCGAGCCAAAACCACCGGAACCTCGACCCTTACCTCTCCTGTAACACCGAGCGGAGCCATGGGAGGTCCCACCGCAGTACCCGCACGCATGCAAAAATTTGCAGGCAGTCCCATACTTGCACTGGCCGTCGTTGAACTGCCAGCACAAACCTGCCTTGCCCCCTCCTGACTGAGATCCCTGACCCGAGGAAACTGATTGGCCGGACGACCCTGCCCCACCCAGAAAGGGCTGCCCGAATCTAGAGGGGCCCATGACCCTCAGCCACAACCCGATATCCTTCTGATCCCATTTTATTGAGGGCCGCACTTCTTTCCGCTGCCGAAATTGTTCGTCATACTGAAGCCACGACTGCCCGCCGTAGACCCGTTATGTGGGTCTGGCAGGTCCTGGCAGTTCCCTGTCACTACTTACTCACAGCAATCTGAAAGACCGATGCGAGTATGTAATTCTGCCGCCCTGCCGCGGCTGGGCAATACACTGATTGGCTGGGCGGCAGAGCAGCATGCCAGGACCCCGTGCAGCCAGAGCCAGGTAATGTATACAGACAACGGAGCGGGAGCCCAGCGGAGGAGGCAGAATTACATACTCGCAGCGGTCTTTCAGATCGCTGCGAGTATGAAGTGATAGAGAACTGCCAGGGCTTGCCAGACTCGCGCTGCGAGTCGGTAGGTGTGAACCGACCCTAAGACAGGGAACCAGTGCAGGCACTTCATTAATATTGGGGTTTTAACAGTAAAATGGCCAGTTTCATTGGTTGATCATCTAGTTATTTATATGTGCTATAGCATTGTGCTCAGCCGCGATTGATTCGGCCGGCCGGCCAAAGATGACATTTGGCACAAGATGGAGGACATGCGCGACACGGATCAGGTAATGTATAATGCACCAACACTTCGGGGTACACGGGCGGGGGGGGGGGGGGGTCAAGGGAAGGGGGCGATTCACAGACATAACATACATTCCAAAGTTGTATAATTTTGTAATGTGTGTTATTCTGTGAATAATTTTTTAGCGCCGCACTACCCCTTTAAGAAGTGAGCTCAGCTTCCAGCTGGCTGTCAATCAAGCAAGGATAGGTTAAGGCTGGGTTCACACTGCGTTTTTGCAATCCGTTTTTTTCATCCATTTTTTGCAAAAAATCGGATGAAAAAAACGGATTTGTGTGCATCTGTTTTGATCCGTTTTTCCATTGACTTCCATTGTAAAAAAAACTGATCAAAACGGATGTTTTTTTGACGGACGCAAAAACGTAGCTGACACTACTTTTGTGTCCGTTAAAAAAAACGGATCCGTTTTGATCCGTTTTTTTAAAAATGGAAGTCAATGGAAAAACGGATCAACACGGATGCACGCAAATGCATCCGTTTTTTTCATCCGTTTTTCGCAAAAAAAAAAACGGATTGTAAAAACGCAGTGTGAACCCAGCCTAAGTGTGGGGAGGCAATACAACCCCTTAGCACTTCATAAGGAGGAAAGCTTCTTTCCACCAGAGAATAAAAGCATTTTTTTGCCCTATGGAAGCACAGCAATATATAGTATAGCAAAGGTACATTTATCCAGTGTCGGACTGGAGTCCTTGGGCCCACCAGGGGAAATCATTCTTGGGGCCCACCCTTCTGCCACTATACTTATGTATGGTAACATTAATAAGGGTCCATTAACACGGCGTGATATGGGGCAGTGTAGAGCTGTAAACGATTGCTAATCAGCAGGGCAGGAATATATAGAGATGTGCGGCCAACAACGATTTTTACAGCCGCACAAAAGATCAAATCAGCCGACTATCGGCCATTTGCTCGCTTGTCAGCTGATCTCTGGCACTTTTACATGGGGCTTCCTAGGAGCGCTTGTTACCGATAATTGGCCGGTGTAATTGGGCTATAAGACAATTTTCTTTGCATGATAACACTGTATACTACTGTATGCTACCAATAGCACCAGTATATAAAGAGCAAATATCCCCACACATATTACTGCCATACTGTTACTGACCAAATCCTGTATACTGAGAGTGATATTACCAATAATACCAGTATACAAGGGGGAAATATTATCACCATACATATTACCGCCATACTGTTACTGACCAAATCCTGTATACCAATAATACCAGAATACAAGGGGGAAATATTACACCACACCATAACCATCACTACCATATTGTTACTGACCAAATCCAGTATACTGAGACCAATAAAACACAGTACCGGATTACAAGTGACAAATACCACCACATACTGACTAATACCACCATCTACTGACTAATACCACCATATACTGACTAACAACGCCACATACTGACTAACACCACCACATACTGACTAAGGATGGTATTACACGGGCCGAGCAGGGCCCGATAATACCTGTAAACGAGCAGCGATCTGCTAGATCGTTGCTCGTTTACTGGGCCTATTACACGGCCCGATAATCATTTGACAAGAGCTGCAAGAACATCGTTACCGATGTCTTTGCAGCCCTTGCTAAACTGGCATACATTACCCATCCACGTTCCAGGGCTGCTCCTGCCGTCCGCTTCTCCCGGGGTCCTGTGCGCGCTCTAGCTTCACAGCGGCCTGTCAGCTGGTAGGCCGCTCAGCCAATCACAGGCCGGGACCGCCGCGGCCTCTGATTGGCTGAGCGGCCTATCAGCTGACAGGCCTCTGTGAAGCTAGAGCGTGCGCGGGACCCCGGGAGAAGCGGACGGCAGGAGCAGCCCTGGAACGTGGATGGGTAATGTATATCGTAAGTCGCCGTCCACGCACCGCTATTACACGCAGCGGTGCGCGGTCGGCGCCCGACGAAAATAGGGTCTAACCTATATCAACGATCAGCCGATGATCGTTGTCATCGGCTGATCGTTGCATTTATTACACGGAGCGATAATCGGCCGAATCGGGCCAATTCGACCGATTATCGTTCCGTGTAATAGTACCCTAACTCCACCACATACTGACTAATACCATCGCTGCTACTGAATAATCCACTGTACATAGATCACTATCACCTCATCCAGTCATATAGAGGTGGACGCAGCTCTACACAGGCTCTATACACCATATACATTACACTGCAGTTATATCAGGTGACTCACAGGGGACGTCTTCTCTGATCAGAGTTCTTCCCTCTTCTTCTTCTTCTCCATCTGTCCTGGGCCATTATGAGAACTTCTCCAAGCCACGAATCCACAGAATCTGCCAGACAAACAATATTAGGCTCCTCACTTTGTCACCATCCTCATCTCTATACTAACTGCACATCTGTATTGGCCCCTTTACACCCTCATTTGGTGGGTAGCCCTGACTCTATGTGTGTGTATATATATTATATTATATATATATATATATATATATATATATCCCTTATAGTATATGGTCCCCTCTGTGTAGACACCTTATAGATGGTCCTTTGTTCAGTCCTCCATATAGATGGCCCCCAGTGTTGTCCATGTCCCATATAGGTAGACCCCCTTATGTTGTCCATCCCCATATATATAGCCCCTCCATGTTGTCCTTCTTCAATATAGATAGCCCCCTCATGTTGTCCATTCCCCCCATATAGCCCCCTCATGTTGTCCATTCCCTCCTATAGCCCCTCATGTTGTCCATCCCCCTATAGCCCCCTTATGTTGTCCATCCCCCTATAGCCCCCTTATGTTGTCCATCCCCCTATAGCCCCCTTATGTTGTCCATCCCCCTATAGCCCCCTTATGTTGTCCATCCCCCTATAGCCCCCTTACGTTGTCCATCCCCCTATAGCCCCCTTACGTTGTCCATCCCCCTATAGCCCCCTTACGTTGTCCATCCCCCTATAGCCCCCTTACGTTGTCCATCCCCCTATAGCCCCCTTACGTGGTCCATCCCCCTATAGCCCCCTTACGTTGTCCATCCCCCTATAGCCCCCTTACGTTGTCCATCCCCCTATAGCCCCCTTACGTTGTCCATCCCCCTATAGCCCCCTTACGTTGTCCATCCCCCTATAGCCCCCTTACATTGTCCATCCCCCTATAGCCCCCTTACGTTGTCCATCCCCCTATAGCCCCCTTACGTTGTCCATCCCCCTATAGCCCCCTTATGTTGTCCATCCCCCTATAGCCCCTTCATGTTGTCCATTCCCCCCCATATAGCCCTCTTATGTTGTCCATCCCCCCCTATAGCCCCCAGTGATGTCCATCCCCCCCTATAGCCCCCAGTGATGTCCATCCCCCCTATAGCCCCCAGTGATGTCCATCCCCCCCTATAGCCCCCAGTGATGTCTATCCCCCCCTATAGCCCCCAGTGATGTCTATCCCCCCCTATAGCCCCCAGTGATGTCCATCCCCCCTATAGCCCCCAGTGATGTTCCCCTATGATAAAAAAACAAAACCCAACTCACCTGTTACCACGCTCCCCCGTCGGTTGCGGGCCTCTTCTTCTCTCTTCCCCGACAGAAGAGAAGCTCCTGGTCCCGGGCAGCTCCGTCACCACTGAGCTCTGTGCGCGCCGCAGTGGCTGGGACTTCCGGTATGCGTGTACCGGAAGTCCCAGCTGCCGCATCGCACACAGAGCTCAGTGGTGACGGAGCTGCCCGGGACCAGGAGCTGCACATCTGTCAGGGGTGGCGGAGGTACGCTTCCGATTGACAGCGCAAGAAGCCATAGGCTTCCCGCGCTGTCAATCACTCTTGGGACCGCAAGCAGCTTCTTGCTTGCGGTCCCAAGAGTGATTGACAGCGCGGGAAGCCTATGGCTTCTTGCGCTGTCAATCGGAAGACTGCCACATTTAACTGGAAGTGATCACTTCCAGTTAAAAGGGTGAGGAGCGGCAGTCGGCGGCTGAGTGGGCTCCCCAGGAGCATGGGGGGCACCGCTGGGCTTACTGGGTGGAGACCACATTGATGTGGTCTCCAGCCCTGTGTCCTTTGACTGGGGGGCGGGGCCTACTCCTGCTCGGGGCCCAGCGGGGAAATCCCCGGTCCCCCGGTGGCCCAGTCCGACACTGCATTTATCTCTTCGCCCCATTCCCCATCCTTGAGTCTATGGGACAGGCGGAACTGCAAGTGAAGGCCGCATGAAAGAATATGCTTGAAGTCCACGCGCGTATTGCATAGTGTGCACATACCCTAAAATCCATGTTGTAGAGCTACAAAAAGTTGCAGTGTAGTCATGGCCATAATGTTGTAATTTGAAGTAAAATTGTCTACATAATCTATTTTTGCTCTACACAATGAGAATACAGTGGAAAAAGGTAACTCATATGCAGAAAAAAAAAATATGCCAAAGGGTTCCTCACGTGTCATCAGTATCTATAGACTCCCCACGTGCTGCTCCTCCCTGAATGGATTCCATTGCTGTAGAGTATAGAGCTTTTTGTGCTACTGGACGCTTTTCATCAGGCCGACTCTGTGCCCCTTCTGTTTGCCTCTCTCTTTCCTGTTGCTCTGTGTTGTGCACACCTAAAAGGAGGCTGTAATCCATTATCTTGAAGCTTTCTAAAACCTGGAAAAGATATTTGCAAGTATGGTTCAATATCTTCAAGTAGATAATATTTTCATATATCATACAAAATACACAAATGCTGACACAGTATAAAAAGTATAAAAAGAGATGCCGGAAGCAATAGAAATGATTGGATGATCACAGGCAGTGGCGTAGCCACCGTGGTCGCAACGGTCGCCATGGCGACCAGGCCCGCCAGCCAAGGGGGGGCCCAGCATGCCCCTCACCCCCTTCCCTTATGAACTCACTGTGTCTCTATCCGCCGGTGTCCACTGTATGTATGGATCCCATCCTCTGCCAGAACGCTGTGCAGGGCCCAGGCTCCTCCCCCAGGCCGTACACTTACTGCAGTAAGGAGCCGCTGTGCCCAGGGACGCACCACATGTCAGGGGAAGTGACAGTTTTGCCTTTGCCAGTGCTCCTCCCGGCCTGCAGGGGGCGCAGGCTGAGCATTTCCTCTGAAGCCCTGGAGTCAGCAATGACAGGACAGCAGGTGAGTGTGTGGTGATCTGCGTACTGTGAGATGGAGCAGGAGGGCAGGGTAATGAGTGATAATAGTACAGCTGCTCCCCAGTCATGTCCTCCTGAGATCAGGGATCTGCTCCCCTCTCTCACCTCTCCTGTCATGTATGGCTGCTCCAGCCTCCATAATATCAGTGTGGCTGCAGAGGTCCAGTCAGAGGAAGGGGGAGCTTGTTCTCTATTACAGTCTGTGTGGGTGCAGCCAGGCCAACCTGAGAGAGCAGGGCAGTGACAGCGCCATAGTCCTGTGCCCAGAGACCCCCAGGCCCCTCACTGCTCTCCAGAGACCCCCATCCCCCCCTCTGCTCTCCAGAGACCCCCCCCCCCCCCCCCTCTGCTCTCCAGAGACCCCCAGCTCCCATTATATGCTGAGTAGGACAAACCCTGATACCAGAGCCCTCTATGATGGTGAGTGCAGGGCCGTTTCTAGGACCGGGCCGGCCAGGCCACCGCATGGGGCGCCGACAGCTAGGGGGCGCCCGGCGGCACCCGACAGTGCCCAGCCCCCCACTAACTCACCAAGTAAACTCACCAAATAAACAGTGCCTCACGCAGCACATCAACAGCGCCCCCCGCCAGGCCCCCCTCCCCTCCCCCTGAGATATTAACATTAGCCAGCACCGACCCTCCGTCCTCCCTCTAGACCAGGGTGCCGCAAGTTGAGGGGGTACGGGCCGGCAAGAGGCATGGAGAGGACGTTAACTTAAAAAAGCAAGCCAGGGCTGAGCAGTTAGAGCACTGTCGGCTCCTGTCACATGTAGCTGACAGTGCAGTGTGTGAGGAAGTAAAGGGCTCTGGGAGAAAGCGCTGCGGCTGCCCTACTCACGGCCTGCTAACTTTCTTCTAAATGTGTGCTCAACATAAATCAGCCGACTGTGTGTGGGCAGATTCGGCATTATCTGTCTGGTGACCTCTGCATGGCCGTGTGCGTCCTCCCTCCTTCTCCTCCCTGTGCAGTGTCCTCTCCATGCCTATCTGTGCCCCTGCTGGTAAGCCTGTCTATGTCCTCTCTATCCTGATATATTCTCTCTCTCCTGTTTGTCTATCTATCTGTCAGATCTATCTATCTATCTATCTCCAATCTATCTATCTCCAATCTATCTATCTATCACCCCTATCTATTCATCTAAAAATACAGAAGTTACATCTTGCTATAAGGTGCATGTCTTGCTACATGGGGAAAATCTGGATGCAGGGTGGAGTATAAGGGCATATGTGTCTGCAGTGGACCTACTTGACTATAAGGGGACAGCAAGGGACATTATTACTATATGCAACCACAGCAGGGGACATTATTACTATATACGGGCACAGCAGGGGACATTATTACTATATGCGAGCACAACAGGGGACATTATTACTATATGCAGGCACAGCAGGGAACATTATTACTATATGTGAGCACAGCAGGAGGCATACTTACTTTACTGCACGTGACCCCAAATAGTGCAATTTCTACTGTATGGGACTCTATACATGGGAAAAGGGAAGGAAGTTGAAGGAAAACTGCAGAGCCTAAAATGTCTGGCAGGTTCTGAAGAGATGAAGAGAATTGTAGCTGGAAAAAAATCTTCCTGGTGGTCTGGGTTGGATGGAGAGGAAAGGGAAAGTGACGCCTCAGATCAAAGAAGACGTCATCTGTGAGTCACTGTATAATGATTTTGTATTCAGTAGAACATTATTAGGTAGGGGTGCCACACTGTTCTATGCTGCTTCATACTGCTTCTTCCTAGTAACCAGAATCTTGATAAAAGCCCCTTCCTTCCCCTGGGCTGAAGTGAGTGAGGTTCAAGGGGGGGCGCTTTTGTCAGGATTTGCCCTGTTGCCAAAATGGCCTAGAAACTGCCCTGAGTGAGTGTGCATATGTACTAGTCTACACGTGTAACTATATGTCATGTAGGTGTAACAGGTGTGCATGCATACTGTATATGTGGGTGATATAGATATATATTACTGTTATTATTTTTTTTACCTCTCATTAACTAATGATAGTTATATCCATCCTGCCTGATGCTTGTTTCCACATTGTGCTGAATATCTGTCATGATCTCACTAGTATTGCTTAGTGTCAGGCTGTGTGACGTTTTTGGCATTAGGACCAATTCACACCGAGTAAAATCGGTGGAATCCCTCCTCTGCTTCTGTGGCTCTCCGCTCCAAGAATTGACATGTCAGCTCTTTGAGCAGAGAGTGGCAAAAGTGGAGCCGCGCGAGCCGTCCCATTGAAACAGACGGCAGGAGGGAATCCGCCGCAGAGGGCTCCACCATGGAATTCTGCTGACTTTACTCTGTGTGAGCATACCCTTAGGCAGCAGAAATGATAGATACCCCCTAGTATAATGGTATATGAACAGTGAGAATATTTGTTTCCTGCATAGTTTGTTGGCATCGCTACACCTATGTCTGCATGCTGGGGGTGCAGACTGCAGTGTCAGGTCTCAGGACAGAGAAGAAGCTGCCCTGGAAGTGAAGCTGCATGCAGCATCTTAAAAAAGACATAATATACCATCATTACCTAGCCTCTCCAGCACTATATTACCGTTTAGCGACCCCCACCAGGCCCTGGGAATAACTTCTCAGCCAGGTTGGCATTTTCCCCTGTGCTGTAACATGATCAGAACTCAGGGGTGGTAAAATGCCTTCCAGCGGGGTTACCGAAGCCTGTGACGCAGCACATGGGGAGAGGCGAGTAATGATTTTTTAGCATGTTCCCCCTACGCGCTGCCAATTATTTAAAATTGCTAGACTTCTCCTTAAGAGAGTAAGACAGTTGGAAATTCTGAACGGAATCTCCACTGCGGACTCCACTCAGAGTACCGTCTATCTGTCTCAATGTGATCTCACACGGCTCTCCATGCAAAGAATTGACTTGTGAGATCACATTGAGAAAGATTGACAGACAGAACTCCGAGTGGAGTCCGTAGTGGGAATTCCGCTCAGAATTTCTGCCGGTTTTGCTAAGTGTGAACAGGCCCTTAAGCCTGCAGCTTACTAGAGAGGAATAGTGGCAGACTGAGGCTGGAAGCCAGCCCAGCAGGGAGCAGAAAGAAGGCAGGTACCCATTTCAGCCCGCCAATGTATTGGGAACAGTCAGGCCAGTACGGGTAATTAGTAAAAATTGTTATATATACATAAATACACTTATCTAAATGTCCCTATTACCCACCTATAGTAGAATTCCACATATTGATGGCCGATCCTCAGGATAGGATATCAATATAGGATCAGGGTGCCAAAAACCCACTGGTTAGCTGTTCTGCAGGGCTGTCACAGGTGAGTCTGCACTTTTAACAAAAACAAATGGCTTTCTTCCCTAGGTAGCAACTATTCAGAGTGAGGGTGCGTGCACACTACGGAATTGACGCGTATAATCCGCGGCTTAATCCGTCGCTCGTCCCCGCACGCGGCGGCGCGCATTTCCGCCCATGCCATAGACACTATTCTATGCACAGGCGGATTACGCATTCTGCCGAAAGAATTGACATGTCATTCTTTCGACGGAACGTGGAATCCGCCTGTGCACAGAATAGTGTCTATGGCACGGGCGAAAATGCGCGCCACTGCGTGCGGGGAGGAGCGACAGAATACGCTGCGGGTTATACGCAGCAATTCTGTAGTGTGCACGCACCCTAACTGCAGATTAGCTCCCATATATTGTATCAGGAGTATAGATCAGCAAACCTGGAGCATGCTCAAGTCCATCCAAACCCGAACTTTCGGCATATGATTAGCGGTCGCTGCTGAAGTTGGATAAAGCCCTAAGGCTATGTGGAAAAAAAGGATATAGTCATTGGCTGTATCCATGTTTTCCAGACAACCTTAGAGCTTTATCCAAGTTCTGCAGCCGCCGCTAATCAAATGCCAATCGTTCGGGTTCGGATCGATTTGAACCCGAACCCGGTTCTCTCATCTCTAATCAGGAGTTGAGCTGCAGTAACCCAGCAGGGCCACTATGCAGTGAATGGAGCAATTTGCTTTTGGCGCTGTCCACAGCATAGATTCAGTTGCAGCAGCCCCCCAGAACTATTGTAGCAAAATTGTACAGAACAAGCACATTGTGATTGGGAGTGGCACTTGAAGAAGCGTGTAGAGATGAGCGAACCAGGTTCGGGTTAGAGTTCAGCCAAACCCGAACGTTCGGTATTTGATTAGCTGTGGCTGCTGAACTTGGATAAAGCTCTAAGGTTGTCTGGAAAACATGGATACAGCCAGTGACTATATCTATGTTTTCCACATAGCTTTAGGGCTTTATCCAAGTTCAGCAGCCACTGCTAATCAAATACCAATCGTTCGGGTTCGGCTGGACTCGAACCCGAACCCGGTTCGCTCATCTCTAGTAGCGTTGCATTGCCTATGGCGGGGGGCCCAAGTTGAACTCTTGCACCAGGGCCCATGAGACATAAGCTACGCCACCTGATCACAGGACAACAGGAATAAATGTGTGTACACATAGTGAGCATCAACAGTTACATATGCAGGTACACGTATAATACAAGAGTATCATAACTAGTGGTAATATCTAATAGTCAAATATCTCAGGGCTACAACAGTTACCCAGTACAGCCTACTAAAAAGTCACAGATGGTCCTTGCGTCCCATGGATCAACTCATCCAGCGCTGCGTTTCGCCCTGGAAGCTTTATTAAAAGTTCTGGAAATCAGGCTCTCACCAGTATTTATATCTCCATCAACCAATAGCACACAAGTTATGCACATGAACGTCGCTTACCAATCATGCTTGACCCAATCACGCTTGAACATATGGGCAGGGACGCCACTTTAACGTCCAACCTTATACCTCAACCCGGAAACAACATCGCTTCTCCTCACATGACAGGAGGCAGATCCTACCTACTGCTCAGGAACCAAAGATGGAGCTGGTCATATGGTATATATATCACATGATCCAACTCACCTAAACTTCCAATATTAACTAAGTGCATGCACAGAGCTCCAACATGATGCTGATCATGTGATCGGACAACTCATGGAAAGAATCACGCACGCAACTGGATGGAAGTTACGGACTTAAACATCACACAACAAATAACATGCAAAACTCAAACAAGGATGTGATTGGTAAGTAAAAACTAGTGCCTAAACAAAAAATGATCAAGTGCAAAAAATACATACTTATCCTCCATTAATATATATATATATATATATATATATATATATATATATATATATATATATACATACATACATACATACATACACTGGTTTGCAATAAATTAGAATATCAACAAAAAGTTATATTTTTTTTAGTAATTCAATTAAAAAAAGTGACCTTATATATTCTATAGAATCATTACATACAGAGAACTTTTTCAAGCTTATATTTCTGTTAAAGTTGATGATTATGGATTACAGCTAAAAAAAAACCAAAAGTCAGTATTTAATAAAATTAGAATAATTAACCCAAAACACCAGCAGTGGCTTCCTAAGTGTTATAAAAGGTCCCTTAAAGGGGTATTCCCCCCTAGAGCTAAAAAAAATGTAATGCTCCCAAACCTAGCTGGCCTTACTCACCAAGTCCCTCTGAGTATTTTGAGACGTCTCCCACCTTTCTAGCTGCTGCCGTTCCTGAGTTACAAGTTTTTCTAAAAGCCGATCTATATCCAAGATAGGAAACTACATTTCCCATCATGCAATGCTTATGCCTGATGATGGTGAAGTAGCAGAGCTGAGACAATGAAGGAGATGATGACAGTGTAGCAGAGCTGAGATTGCGGTGTTGGTGTAACGGTGCTGAGATGGCGGTGTAGCAGAGCTGAGTTGGGGATGACAATGTAGCAGAGCTGAGTTGGCGGTGACGGTGTAGCAGAGCTGAGTTGGGGGTGACTGTGTAGCAGTGCTGAGTTGGTGGTGTTGGTGTAGCAGAGCTGAGTTGGGGGGACGATGTAGCAGAGCTGAGTTGGGGGGGGCGGTGTAGCAGAGCTGAGTTGGGGGGGCGGTGTAGCAGAGCTGAGTTGGGGGGGCGGTGTAGCAGAGCTGAGTTGGGGGGACGGTGTAGCAGAGCTGAGTTGGGGGGAATATGTAGCAGAGCTGAGATGGCGCTGACCGAGTAGCAGCGCCGAGAAGGTGAGTGCCGCGTGTGAAGGTGGTGCCCCATGGCTGATCACGAAGGGGGGGTGCCACTTGGTGATCGTGCGGTGGAGGGGTTGGGCGGTGATCGCGGGGTCAGGTGGCGCTGGTGATAGGGGGGCGGAGCTTGACACGGGCGATCGGGGGCGGAGCTTGACACGGGCGATTGCGAGGGACGGAGATTGTCGATTGCCGCGGGTGATCCGGGGGGGGGTAGTGATTGCCGCAGGGCGATTGCGAGGGGTCGGAGTGTGTGTGCTGCGAGTGAGTACGGAGGCTATGCCGCGGGTGAGTGAGGGATGCCACAGGTGATGGGCGGGGCGGTTGGTTGTGGGGCAGAGGGCTGTGTGCTGCGGGTGAGTGCTGCACGGTGCGCCGGGAGGCTCTGGACACAGGGGGTGAGCGGGTGGCTGCTGTTAGGGAGACAGTGACAGCTGCGCTGATCACTGTCTTCCTCTCTAACAGCAGCCACCCCATCAGTGTTCTCAGTCACTTCACTGTGCTGGGACTGAGGACACGTGATAGGTGGGGGCCAGGAGCAGGGAGCGTGTGGGGTTGGACTGAGGTCTGATGATTCTATGCATTCCGTGGGGGTGAATACAGCTGGATAACAGCAAAACTGTGCAGAATCCATAATAACTTTATATTGGAAAGATGAAAAGCTATGGGTGGGCAACGTATTAATGCAAAAATAATTTTGGGGGGAATACCCCCTTTAAGGCCCTATTCCACGGAACGATAATCCGTGGAATAGAGTGCAATAGAGTGCAACGATCAGCCGACATCGTTCATGTCGGCTGATCGTTGCAGTCGCTTGTTTTTCAACATGTTGAAAAACAAGCGACTGATATAACAGCGATCTGCTGCCGTTGCTCCGTTGAATAGGACCGTCGGCAGCAGACGCTGCTGTATCCTATAGGCTGCCCGGACGATTACCCGGGCAGCCCCCCCGCCCCTCCCGCACTCACCCGCTATTCAACGCGGCTGCAGCGAGCGGGGAACAGGGAGCAAATGAGCGCTGAGAGCGCTTGTTTGCTCTTCTAGACGGCCCATGGAATAGGGCCTTTAGTCTGGTTCAGTATGCAACACAATCATGGGGAAGACTGCTGACTTGACAGATGTCCAGAAGGCAGTCATTCACACACTCCACAAGGAGGGGAAGCCACAAAAGTTCATTGGTAAGGAAGCTGGCTGTTCTCAGAGTGCTGGATCAAAGCATATTAATGGAAAGTTGAGTGGAAGGAAAAGTGTGGTAGAAAAAGGAGCACAAGCATCCAGGAGAACCGCAGTCTTAACAGGATTGTAAAGAAAATGCCATTCAAAAATTTGGGAGAGATTCACAAAGAGTGAACTGCTGCTGGAGTCAGTGCTTCAAAAGGCACCACATACAGACGTCTGCAGGACATGGGCTACAAGTGTTGCTTTCCATGTGTCAAGCTACTCCTAACCAATAAACAACGCCAGAAGCGTCTTATCTGGGCCAAGGAAAAGAAGAACTAAACTGTTGATGAGTGTTCCAAGGTGCTGATTTCAGATGAAAGTAAATTTTACATTTCATTTGGAAATCTCGGTCCCAGAGTCTGGAGGAAGAGTGGGGAGGCACACAATCCAAGCTGCTTGAGGTCTAGTGTGAAGTTTCCGCAATCAGTAATGGTTTGGGGAGCCAGGTCATCTGCTGGTGTAGGTTTGCAGTGTTTCATCAGCACCAAAGTCAACACTGCCGCCTACCAGGAAATTTTAGAGAACTTAATGCTTCCCGGTGCTGAAAAGATTTTAAGAGATGGAATTTTCATCTTCCAGCAGGATTTGGCACCTGTCCACACTGTCAAAAGTATCAAGACCTGGTTTACTAACCACAGCATCACTGTGCTTGATTGGCCAGCAAACTCGCCAGACCTTAACCCCATAGAGAATTTATGGGGTATTGTTAAGAGGAAGATGAAAGACACCAGACCCAACAATGCAGACGAGCTGAAGGCCGCTGTCAGAGCAACCTGGGCTTCAATTACACCTCTGCAGTGCCATCAGCTGATCGCCTCCATGCCACATTGATGCAGTCATTCATGTAAAAGGTGCCCAGCCCAAGTATTGAGGGCATTTACTGTACAGACTTTTCATTTGGTCGACATTTCTGTGTTAAAAACTTTTTTTCAGTTGGTTTTATATAATATTCAAATTTTCTGAAATACTGACTTTTGGGTTTTTCTTGGCTGTAATCCCTAATCATTAACTTTAACAGAAATAAAAAGTTCATTCTATGTAATAAATATATGAGGTCACTTTTTGAATTGAATTACTGGGAAAAAAATAACTTTTTGTTGATATTCTAATTAATTACAAACCACTATACATATATATATAATATATATATATATATATATATATATATACTCTTATACTAGAAAATGTACCCGGCGCTGCCCGGGTATAAAGTGTCAGTGTGTTAATTAGATTTGTTCTAAGGTGCCCAGGAGGCCAAGCTAAAGGTATTGTTTCATCTGAGTTAATCAGTGGAATTAGTGTATACCTGTAGTGCATAGTTGGAGGGGTTCTGTATACCCACAATGTATAGTTTTTAGGGGTCTTGCATATCTGTAGTGCATAGTTGGGGGGACTGTATACCTATAGTGCATAGTTGGGGGGGTCCTGTATACTTGTAGTGTGTAGTTGGGGGGGGGGGCTGTATACCTGTAGTGTATAGTTGAGGGAGGTCCTGTATACCTGCAGTGTACAGTTGGTGAAGGTCCTGTATACCTGTACTGTATAGTTCGGGGGTCCTGTATACCTGTAGTATATAGTTGGTGCTGTATACCTGTAATGTATAGTTGGTGGAGGTCTTGTATACCTGTAGTTTATAGTTTGAGGGTCCTGGATACCTGTAGTGTATAATTGGTGGAGGTCCTGTATACCTGTAGTATATAGTTCGGGGGTCCTGTATACCTGTAGTGCATAGTTTGAGGGTCCTGTATAACTGTAGTATATAGTTGGTGGAGTTCCTGTATACCTGTAGTATATAGCTTTGGGGTCCTGTATACTTGTAGTATAGAGTTGGTGAAGGTGCTTTATACCTGTATTATAGAGTTGGTGTAGGTCCTGTGTATCTGTAGTGTATAGTTTTGAGGTCCTGTATACCTGTAGTGTATAGTTCTGGGTCCTATATACCTGTAGTATATAGTTGGTGGAGTTCCTGTATACCTGTAGTGTGTAGTTTTGGGGTCCTGTATACCTGTAGTGTATAGTTGGTGGAGGTCCTGTATACCTGAAGTGTATAGTTGGTGGAGGTCCTGTATACCTGTAGTATATAGTTTTGGGGTCCTGTATACCTGTAGTGTAAAGTTTGGGGTCCTGTATACCTGTAGTATATAGTTTTGTGGAGGTCCCGTGCACCTGTAGTGTATAGTTTTGGGGTCCTGTATACCTGTAGTGTCCTCTATACCTGCAGGGTTGTATTTACCCGTATGGCAGTGTTATTCAGTCACAGTGTGTCGGTATTGGTCATGTCTGGTATGGCGGTGTTATCCAGTCACAGTATGGCGGTATTGGTCAGGTCTGGTGTGGCGGTGTTACCCAGTCACAGTATGGCGGTATTGGTCAGGTCTGGTATGGAGGTGTTATCCAGTCACAGTATGGTGGTATTGGTCAGGTCTGGTATGGAGGTGTTATCCAGTCACAGTATGGCGGTATTGGTCAGGTCTGGTGTGGCAGTGTTACCCAGTCACAGTTTGGTATACCTGTTGTGCCCTGTATATACATGTACTGTATGGATGGAGTAGGGGGTTCTGTATATACATGTAATCTATAGTTGGAGTAAGGGCAGGGGCGTAGCTAGGGGTTCAGCCTAGGGGGGGCGAGCAAGTCTGAGTGGGCCCCCAACCGATTATGTTACCCAAAGGGAACCTCACTTGACAACAATGCTTTCTAAATAATAAAGGGTATATTCTGCTCCATTACTCAGAGTGAATTAAGATTAAGAGCAGTGTTAGAGGCTTCTACATTTACATATATAGACACATAAAATGAAAGAGGTTCTTCAGGATAAGAAAAACATGATCGCTCTCTTCTAGAAAAAACCACCCCTGTCTTTATCGTGTGTGTGTGTGTGTGTGTGTGTGGTATTGAAGCTCAGTTGCTTTCCACATGTCCCACACTGTTTTCCACATGATCAGCTCCCCGTTTCCACATGTCCAGCTCCCCCTGTTTCCACAAGTCCAACTCCCCCTGTTTGCACATGTCCAGCTCCCCCAATTTTTCATATGTCCAGCTCCCCCAGTTTTTCACATGTCCAGCTCCCCCAGTTTTCCACATGTCCAGCTCCCCCAGTTTTCCACATGTCCAGCTCCCCCTGTTTCCACATGTCCAGCTCCCCCTGTTTCCACATGTCCAGCTCCCCCAGTTTTCCACATGTCCAGCTCCCCCAGTTTTCCACATGTCCAGCTCCCCGTTTCCACATGTCCAGCACCTCCCCCCCCCCCCCCTATTTTCCACATGCCGTACACAACCTCAGTTCACTCACTGCACTCACCCATCCGATGGCAGGTGATGGCGGGCATCGGCATCACATTATAATGGGGGCGGCAGCAGCAGCAGTCATAGGCGGCCGTCCGGAACTGACCTGGTGCGAGCGCGGGAGACGGAACAGCGTGGCACCAGAGGTGATTGATAGGTGGGCGGGCCAGGGCGGCGCACGTACCCGCAGCGGTGCGCTGAGGCCGTACGCAACCTCAGTGCACCTGATCAGGTTAAGATGGTGGCGGGAGGGGGGAGGGAGGGGGCTGAGGCTGCACTCACCCATCCAATGGCGGGCGATGGCGGGCAGCGGCGTCAATAATCTCTGGAGTACACAGTGGGCCCCTGCCAGAGTGGGCCAGGGGCGGCCGCCCCCCCCCCCCCTGCCCCCATCAAATTTCGCTACTGAGTAAGGGGTCTACCAGTTATTACTGTGGATGTTGTGAGGCAGCTTCCCTAGCAACCATTGCTCCCTGTGAAAATGAAAGCAGTAATCCTATTGGTTGCTAAGGCTCCAACTGCCGTGTCTGCTGCAGCTAATTATATCACCTGTGTTTGCAGTGAGGAGATTTTCCCATTCATCTCTATGGGGCACCTCTCTTTCCCCTCTCCCTCCCCTCCTGTACATCTGGCGGGGACGGGACCTTCGTAATAACCTTCCCGGGCACCCAATGTATCTGTGTGCCAAATTTGGGGTCAAACGGTTCAGGCGTTTGGAAGTCTATAGAGGACAGACAGACAGAAGGACAGACAGACTTTGATTTTTATGATATAGATATATATATACACACACACACACACACACACACACACACACACACACACACAGGGCCGGCGCATCACTCCCGGATAGCTGGGGGGGGGTGGCGCTCAGGCTTTCCTTCTGCTCGAGCGCTCCCCTAGCTGACAACCCGGTGCCCTGCGGTGATTTCTCCGGGCACTCTTGCTGCCCCTTCCCATAGGCGTACTGTCCTATCAATCTTGTGACCGCATGTTGCGGTAACAAGTTTCATAGGACAGTACGCCTACGGCTGATGCGCGATCGTCAGGGATTCCCCAGCAGAGCACGCACCATTAACCGCAGTGTGAGCCGGCAGCCTTGTACTTCCGGCACAGGGAGCTCTATGCCAGAAGTACCGGCCCCAACGCACACTGAGCTCATTGGTGTGTGCGCTGCTGGGGACATCCTCACAGAGCGTGCATCTGCCGGGGGACACTGCTGAAGACTAGAGACGCGGCGGGGAGTGAGGTGTTAAGTGAGTTGTGATTTGTTTGTTTTTTTATCTGCACAGAGGGGGTCATCTATAGGTGGAACCCATAAGGGGACATCTATAAGGGAGCAGCATATGGGGAGACGTCAATAAGGGGGCAGCATATGGGGAGACGTCTATAAGGGGGCAGCATATGGGGGAGACGTCTATAAATGGGCAGCATAAAGGGACATCTATAAGGGGGGGCATAAGGGGACATCTATAAGGCTGGGCCATCTATAAGGAGGCAGCATAAGGGTGCAATCTGTAAGGGGGCCATCTGTAATTCATTAAATAAGTTCAAGGGAGGCCTGGATGCTTTCCTTGAAAAATTATGGGCATTAGATAAAGTTATGGGCATTAGATTTCCAGTGATACGTTGATCCAGGGATTATTGCTGATTGCCATTGGAGTCGGGAAGGAATTTTCTCTCTGTGATGGGGCGATTGTCATCAGCCTTATAGGGGTTTTTCCCTTCCCCTGGATTAACACAGTAGGGTTTCCCTAGGTTGAACCTGATGGACTCTTTGTCTTCTTTCAACCTTATTGACTATGTTACTACGTATGATACTATGTAAGAGGGACATCTATAAGGGGGCAGCATAGGGGGGGGCCATCTGTAAGAGGGACATCTATAAGGAGGCAGCATATGGTGGGCAATCTATGAGGGGGACGAGGGGGGGTGGACAACACAGGAGGGCCATTTATAAGGGGGACAACACAGGAGGGCCATCTATAAGAGGGGCAGGGGGGACAACACGGGGGGGGCGCATCTGTAAGGGGGGCTACACAGAGGGGAGCCATTTATTAGAGGTAATACACAGAGGGGGCCCTCTATAAGGGAGGGCTACAGAGAGGGAGGCCAAATACTATAGTGGGACTACACAGGGGGGGGGGGGGGGCTCTCAAGGAAATGCCCATGGGGGCATATATAAGGAAGACTGAACAAGGAGCCATCTTTAAGGTGGCTACATAGAGGAGGGGGGCATATACTATAAGGGGGATTGCATAGGGTCAGCCTACCCACTCAATGAGGTTGTAAAGGGGCCAATACAGATGTGCAGTTTGTAGAGAGATGAGGATGGTGCCAAAGTGAGGAGCCTAATATGTCAGTCTGGCAGATTCTGTGGATTCGTGGCTCGGAGAAGTTCTAATAATGGCCCAGGACAGATGGAGAAGAAGATGAAAAAGACGATCCCCTGATATAACTGCACTGTAATGTATATTGTGTACAGAGCCTGTGCAGGGCTGGGTCTACCTCTATATTACTGCAGCGGTGGTGTTAGTCATTATGTGGTGGTATTATTCAGTAGCAGCGGTAGTGTTAGTCAGTATGTGGTGGTATTATTTGTTATGTGTAATCTGGTACAGTGTTTTATTGGTCTTCGTATACTGGATTTGGTCAGTAACAATATGGTGGTGATGGTAGTGGTTGTGGGTTGGCGGCAATATTTCCCCCTTGTATACTGGTATTATTGGTAATATTGGTCTCAGTATACAGGATTTGGTCAGTAACAGTATGGCGGTAATACGTATAGTGATAATATTTTTTTCCTATTACTGGTATTATTGGTAATATTGATAACTACATGGCTGGGGGAGGGAAGTAGTAGTTTGTATGGCTGGAGGGGGAAGAAGAAGTTGTGTGTATGGCTGGAGGGGGAAGTAGTAGTTGTGTGTATGGCTGGAGGGGGAAGTAGTAGTTATGTGTATGGCTAAGGGAGGTAGTAGTTGTGTGTATGTCTGGGTGAGTAGTAGTTGTGTGTATGGCTGGGTGAGTAGTAGTTGTGCATATAGCTGGGTGAGTATTAGTTGTGCGTATGGCTGGGTGAGTAGTATTTGTGTGTATGGCTGGGTGAGTAGTAGTTGTGTGTATGGCTGGGTGAGTAGTAGTTGTGTGTATGGCTGGGTGAGTAGTAGTTGTATGTATGGCTGGAGGGTAGTAGTTGTGTGTATGGCTGGGTGAGAATTAGTTGTGTATAGATGGAGGGGGTAGTAGTAGTTCTTTATAAGGCTGGAGGGGGTAGCAGTGTGGTAACCCCCGGATGATGTTGTAGCGGTGGGACGGCCGGTCGGATGGACAAGATACAGCAGAACCTTAAGGGTTTTGTCAAGTGATGCCAGTGCCTGGTGGGCACACAGGTGTGATGGCACGCCAGCTTTAAAAGAGTAAGGCCAGTTGTACCCTTCTCCCCTGTGGTCGGTCCTGTTGGGTTGCTGCAGGGTCCCTTGGGATAGTGTAGTCACAGGTGGTCAGAGCGGTGTAGTAACCCTCCCGAATGATGGTAGGACCCGCCACCCACAGAAAGAGGAAATGTCCCAAGGTTGCGGTGTAAGTGCTGTGCAGGTGGTGGTGAATAATTACAGACTCAGCTGATAATGTTGACTTGATTTGATACTTGTTAATGTGCAGCAGGTAATACAACAAATCTTGAAATACACTTGATACAGTTCCAATAAATACACAAACATAGAACCACCAGATCTGTCTGATAAATGCTGAGTAGGATGTAGTCGAGTTGATAAAGTTGTACTGAGGTAGCATAGTAGAGAGGAGAGTGCCGTGAGAGTCTCAACCCAAGTAGTAATGTGCTCTGCTTGGAGGTGGGAGTGCATAGAAAAATACTTGTAGAAGAAGAAGAGTCAACCTGTGCCTGTGTATTGACCTTTGCTATAGTCTTCACACCACCTTATGCCCACTAGCTTTGGCTGAACCGTACTAACGGGTGACACAGGCCCCAGACCCTATTACCTGAGATGAGCGGAACACCTGCGCTGTGAGATGGAGTTCATAGACCTTTAGTAACTTGTAACTTTGCTCCACCCGGATCAGTTCCTAGCTCTTTGACTCTTTTGTGGATACAGTCCTGCACTGTAGTTACTCTTAGTCCTCGGCATGGGTTGAGATGATCTGTTGGCTAGTCTTAACAGTGCATCACACAGCGTGTTTGACGCTTCAAGAAAGAGGTTGGTAAGGGGGCTCTGTCCTGCATCCTACCCATGCAGGGTACAGACTAAGAACTTGAACTGTAGAGGGGGGACCTGGCAGAGGGCAGGGGCCCAGGTAGAACCACGATGGAGAGCTATCTGAGCTGCGTCCTTTCTCCACCGAAGCTTAGCTAAGACTCCTCCTTCACCCAAGGGACTAACTTTCTAACCAGCATGTAAGGTGTGCTGTGGTTGGGTGGAAAGAGTGCAATAGAAGAGTGGAAAGAGGAGAGGTGATAGGACAGAAGAAAGGAAAGATCCTACTGGCTAACAGAATCTGGTACATATACATACAATAACCCTTTGAGATACTTCAGCTGTGCAGCTTCTATACTTTAGCTATACAATACAGCGACATCTAGAGGTCATCTTTAGTAATACTGTAGCTGCAAGAAGACCACACAAAAGGACAGACTTTTACGAAGGGTATGAATAGGAGCAACACCCATAGTGGGACACCACAGTAGTAGTTCTGTGTATAGAGAAGTCATAATGCAAAAAGGGGGCGACAGTGTCACTTTAAGCTTGAAATGCTTTTAGCGTTCTTTCGACAATCTTTTAGTGGTCAGTATCTTTCTTATTGCTCAAAATTTGTCCATGACCTCTTTAAATGCATTCCACCCTTCTTTTTGAGGATCCGTCATGGTATTAATAAACAATAAGCCTTCTAGTGTCTGATATGACAAACACACCTTCCTTCAATTTTTCCTCTGAGCAGGGGCGGGCTGGGCCAGTCTTCCCCACTACATCACAGGGCCGCGCTGCGGCTGCAGGTTGTGGGGGTCACAGACTACGCAACAGCCGCTCACTCAGTGTGGGGCCGAAGGAGTGAGAGGATGATCACTGCAGCTGCCGCCACCCCCAGCCTTCCCCTGGCTAGGCGCTGGGTAAGCACCCAGGAGCGTAGCTAGGATTCATGGGGCCCCATAGCAAAAAACTGTATGGGGCCCCCCTCCCAAATATTATATATATATATATATATATATATATATATATATATATATATATACACACACACACACATACACGGTGATGTGGCAGAAAAAAATTCTCTTGTGGCCAGAGGCAGAATCCTGCGTGCTGCCACAACAGTCATTGCCAATGTCTGCTTGTTCTGTCCATCCACTGTATTAAACTATAACAGCATATTAGGATCCTCATGGTTATATACATAGGTGCAGGAGAAGACTACCTTTTGCTTAACCCTTTATTTACTGCAGTATGTAAGTGACCCAGTGTTCTCTTACATGCTGTAACACGAACAAAGGGTTAATGCAGAAGACAATTAGCTCTTTCCTGCTACTCCAGCAGAGGTCAGAGGTTATCAGAGAGCTAATTGTCTTGAGCTTATATTAACCCTTTGTTTGTGTTGCAGGATGTAAGAGAACATTGGGTCACTTACTTTCTGCAGTACATAAGGGGTTAGGCAAAAGGACACAGGAGGCTCTTATCTTCCCTGGGCCCACTCACTCCACGGGCCCCATAGCAACCGCCTTCCCTGCTTCTATAGTAACTACGCCACTGTAAGCACCCGCTGCGCAGCCTGAGTCCCTTAACCTGCAGCCGCTGCCAGTGGAGGGGCGCAGCGTCTGGCCAGAGGAGAATGATTTCGGCCTCTGCCCCCAGCCTCCACCAGCCACGGCCACAGGTTAAAAGGTCTGAGGGCCACAGCAGCTTACCCAGCATCTTGTCGGAGAAGGGGGAGGATTTGCCTCTGCCACCGCCCCCCAGCATTGGTATTGGCGCATACATACGTAGCCTGGCCCAGAAGTGCAGGAGAGGAATGCGGACTGGAATCCCAGGTGCACTGGTAGCAGACAGCCCACTGGCTGCCTGCAATGTCAATCACTGCCGCCCCCCGGCCTCCATTGATGTCACTCGTTTGCAGCAAGGAGAAGAGGAGCTGTGCACGAGCCAGCCAGGTCACTAGGTGAGTATAGGAAATCTCCTTTTTTTTTTTTATTATTTCAGCTACAACAACCAGAGTACAATGATGTTTACTACCCATGTCTGTCTCCTGGGGGGAGTTGCTACCTACGTCTGTCTCCTGAGGGGGCAAGCTGCAGGGGAGTTCACTACCTATTTCTATCTAGGGGGCTTAATTACCATGTGGTTACATGTGGTACTTTTACAATCTATGGACTCTATAGCTAACTGCTAAATGGGGGAACAGAGGAGGCACTACATACCAATACTGTATGGGTGCAGAGAAGGGCCTAACTTCTGTTGTGGATGCCCAGATGAGGGCCTAACTAGTCTACTGGGGCACATAGGGGACGCAGCTACTCTATTGGGGCACAGAGGGTCTTGACATCTATACGGATGCACATAGAGGCAGGGGCTTTTTAGTTTAATGGGGGACAGAGGAGCACTAGCAACTCTATTGGAGCACAGAGGGGACCCAACTACTATATGGATGCACAGAGGGGGGCCAACTAATATATGGGGCCACAGAAGAGGTCTATACTGTATGAGCGAGAACCCTTAAATGTTTATCTCACAGATTCTGTGGTGATGAGTTGTGTCTGGTAAAAGATGGCTGTGCCATATGGAGAAGAAAGTGAAAAGTGAGCACCTACGATCAGAGAAGACGTTACCTGTGAGTCTTTAGTAACTGCACTGTAATCACTTAGATGGTGTGCAGAGCCTGTATACTATTGGTGTCTACTTCTAAATGGGTCAGCGTATGGGGATGATAATGGTAATTGTACAGTGGATGTTATTTAGTAATGCTATGGGGATGCTAATTGTGAAGGTGTGATAATATTTGTTTTTTTTATATGCTGGTATTATTGGTCTTGGTATATTGAATTTCAGTAATGGTATGGTGGTATTAGTTACTATGGTGGAAATGGTTGTGGTCATGGTGATGATATTTATTATGATATTTATTTCAGGCTGGGGCTTGCATCAAGGGGCAGGACTGTGGAGGTAATCTCTTCATAGCGGTAACCCTTCTCTCTCCGGACAGAGAGTACTGCTATACTGTGCCCACGTATGTCTGGCTCATTCCTTCATGTTCCCTGCAGTCTCTGTCAGCCCCTGTGTTTCCCATCCTCTCCATTACTGTACAGTAACTTATATGACATATTCAGCTGTTTCTAAATGTTTGTTTCATCTGTTCTACATGTTATTCAGAATAAATCATTATTTTTGGTTTGTGGAACCAATTGCCTGCATTTCAGTGATTTCTTAAGGAAAGTTTTGCTTTGGTTTAAGAGTGGATTTGGATTACAAGCACAGTCCTGGAACGAATTATTTATCCAGTAAAACCTCGGTTCCCAGACACCTCGGAGTTCGAACAATTCGGTATTCAAACAAAAATTTCCCTCTGAAGTTATGCTGGGTACTCGAACATTGCGCAGTATCCGACAAAACCAGGGGGATAACTGTCAGCTGAACTGATGTTCAGCTGACAGAGGTGTTCGGGAACAGTGAGAGGCAGGAGCGGGCGGCTATTTAAACTTGCCGCCGCGCACCTGCTCCTCTCAGCTGCCGGGGACACCCTGTAAAGGAGGATGATGGGATTCCCCACTTCTTTACAGGGTGTCCCCCGCAGCTGAGTGGAGCAGGAGCACGGCGGCAAGTTTTTTTTTTACTTAATTTTTTATTATTTCCAACTAGATTAAAATTTACATACATTATCAACATACACAGAATATGCCAAAATACCAATATATCAAAGCATAAAATAAAGTACATAGAATTATATACCCCACCATACACCCACCCACCCCACTGGAGAGGAGAGAGGGAAAAGAAAGAAAAAAAACACACACAAAAATATTCAATCGTTTCTACACAACTCTGTGTTTATCCACTTAATCCAGATTTTTTGGTGTTTATTACCGGCTTTGATAGAGCATGTTCTAGCTTTATACTCTTTAAATTTACATACCCTATGGGCCAAACCCACCCACTCCTGCAATCTAGGCGGGGCGTCTGAAAACCATTTTCTAGCTATTACAACCTTTACCAAAGCTACCAATTTATTTAGGAGAGACCTCATTCCCCCATCATATGGAAAAGCTCCTAAGAGTAAGGTAGGAGCATCTGACTCCGTAAACAGAATTTTACATCTATAAAGATAATCCCTAACTTCTTCCCAGAAGCCCTGAATATAAAAACACTCCCAATATAAATGAAAAAAATCCACCTCCTCAAGATGGCATTTAGGACACTCAGAATTTAACCTACATCTCCTCCGGAAAAGATCCAGGGGAGATAAATACAATCTATATAAGAACATAAGCTGAATAAGTCTATGAGCTGTAATGACCGAACAACTCTGAATATTTGACACTGCATAGTCCCAAACCTCATCTGCAATAATTCCTATGCTTAACTCCCATTTTTCCCTTGTCTTCCTCAGTGCAATAGCGTCTCTTTCACTAATTAGCATCCTATAAATCACCCCTAAGTGTCTCCTTCCTTCTGGAGGGTCTCTAATATAATCTATTACTTTATGTGAAACTACTTTCCAGTCAGTTTCAGCCCCTGTTGCTCTGAACGCGTGCAATAATTGATAATACCATAATTTTTGTGTATCCACTAGTGTACATCTATCTTGCAACTCAGCAAAGGAAACCATCTTACCATTCTTGACTAACAGAGATATATTTAACCCCTCTAACTATCCAAAACTGTGAATCAACCATACTACGAAATTCTTTTAAGTGTACATTCTCTCAAATAGGAGAAAAAAACCAACCATTTCCCCTTCACTTTACATACCCTTTTAATTGCGTTCCATGCTTTAATATATAACTCCCCTTGTGTCAGGACTTAAACTCCTCCCAGTGCAGCCTCCAAACCTACAAAAAAAATCAAACCCTCCCCCAACCTTCCCCAAAATATATTGTATAATTGAAGAGGATTCCCATTTCTTAAAAATCTGTGCATTTATAGCTAGAAAATAAAACTGCAGATGAGGTAAGGACATGCCACCTTCGCCTTCTCCTTGGGACCAGATGTCATATTTTATTCTGGGCCTTCTCTTCCCCCAAATAAAACAATTCAAAAGACGGGTAAGTTTAATAAACAAGGATTCGGGAATCCATACTGGAGAGACATACAGTAAATACAGAATCTGAAGGAGTAGGGTCATTTTGACTATGGCCATCCTATCTGCCATAGATATTGGCAGTCTACTCCAAAACTCTATTTTACTCTTAATTCTCTTTATCAGAGGGGCAAGATTAGGGGCTTGTCGCCTCCGGAGATTGAACCTTTTTTTCTTCAGGCGGAGGCAGTGTCCCCTTGTCCTTTGAGGGGGTTTTACCTGGAACATCTTTTCCCCATATTTCTTGTAGGGGCCATTTATATATTTAAATAAATTAAATTGGCGGCTGCCAAGGCTAATAAAATAATGGGATGCATCAAAAGAGGTATAGATGCTAAAGATGAGAACATAGTTTTGCCTCTTTATAAATCACAAGTCAGACCACATATGGAATACTGTGTACAGTTTTGGGCACCGGTATATAAGAAGGACATAGGTGAACTGGAGCGGGTACAGAGGAGGGCCACAAAGGTCATTAAGGGAATGGGTGGGTTACAGTACCAAGACAGGTTATCAAGCTTGGGGTTATTTACACTAGAAAAAAAGAGACGTCTTAGGGGCGATCTGATCACAATGTACAAATATATGAATGGACAGTACAGAGATCTTTGTAGTGGTCTTTTTACTCCTAGGTCTGTAACCATGGCAAGGGGGCATCCTCTACGTCTAGAGGAAAGAAGATTTCATCATCAGCATCGACGCGGGTTCTTTACTGTACGAGCGGTAAGACTGTGGAACTCTCTGCCACATGAGGTTGTCATGGCTGATTCATTAAATAAGTTCAAGGAAGGCTTGGATGCTTTTCTTGACCAATATAATATCACAAGTTATGGGCATTAGATTTCCGGTGATACGTTGATCCAGGGATTGTTCGGGTTGCCAAATATCCTCCCTGTGGTGGGGTGATTGTCGTCTGCCTCATAGGGGTTTTTGCCTTCCCTGGATCAACACAGTAGGATTTACCTGGGTTGAACCTGATGGACTCTTGTCTTCTTTCAACCTTATTTACTATGTTACTATGTAATCATATCTCCCCTTAAAATCTCTTCTCTAGACTAAACAAATGTAATTCTTTTAATCTCTCCTCATAACTAAGATGCTCCATTCCCCTTATTAGTTTAGTTGCCCGTCTTTGTACCCTCTCCAGCTCTAGAACGTCCTTTTTATGAATCGGGTTCCAAAACTGGACAGCATACTCCAGATGAGGTCGCACCAAGGCTTTATAAAGCGGTAATATTATATCCCTGTCCCGAGAGTCCATGCCTGTTTTAATGCATGACAATATCCTGCTGGCCTTAGAAGCAGCTGACTGACATTGTGTATGGGTTAAGTTCTTTAATACTTTCAGATGCCTTACAATCCGTTGTAGAGATGTATTTAATGATAGGCTATGTTAATTTTGTTATGCTGTGGGGAGTGGCCTTTAATAATTCTTTTATCATTAGTTTCTTACTGCACCTTTTAAGGAATAAATGTAACCTGTCTCCTTTTCTGTCCTCTCAGATCTGCACTTTACCCTAAATGGGGGTGTAGGCTGCTCATGTGTTTATTATTGGGTGTTCTGTTTGTGAGATGGTTATCTTATCTGTTATGAGCTTTTCCACTTTCCCGGGGCGGATATGCGGACACTTTCACTCTTAGTCTGCCCTCTATAAATAGACGCGTATATAGTCCGGTTACCCTTTCAGGTTCTCCCCAAAGGTGTTGCTACCGTTGGATTTAAGGGGGTTACTTTCTTTGGTAGACCCTTGCTTTCTTTATTGAGAGTGAGTTATTGTTCCTATTCCCTGGTCTTGCTTCTAGCACTTATTGCTCATTCAAATTTTCTCTTGTTTTTTTTTTTTTCCTGCTTTTTCTTTCCTTTTCTCTTTTCCTCTCACCCCCCCCCCCCCTTTTTTTTTCTCCTTCTTTTTCTCTTTTTCCTTTTTTCGGGGTTCATCCCCTGGCTGGCTCTATTGGAGAGATGTCAGGAAAAGACATTAAAATAGCATCTTTGAATGTTAGAGGCTTCAACACTCCGCAGAAACGCTCACAGATTTTATATGCGATGCACAGGCAGAAAGTCCATATCCTGCTCTTACAGGAGACCCATTGCAGGTCCGATCATGTGTCTAATATGCGTCTGAATTACTTTAATTCTTGGGTACATAGTACTAACCCTGAGGCTAGGTCTAGGGGTGCTTCTATAGCTCTACATAAGTTTCTATCACATAAACTCCTTGGTTCCTTGATTTGTCTGGAAACTGGAAATTAAAACCAGGATCTACACAGTGGGCAATATATATCTACCAAACTCTAAGCAAGGATCTACCTTGCGTACTATTCTCAGAACCGCTTCTACCTGTAAAGAGGGTACTTTGCTTTTGGGGGGTGATTTTAATTTAGTGATGGACCCCTCCATGGACACTTCTACTGGCAGATCAGCAGTACCCGCTCGGAGATAACGCTTGCTCAGTCTGTCCTAGGTTTGTACGCTCTTGTGGATGTGTGGATAATTCTACACCCTAGAGATAAAGATTTCACGCATTATTCGTTTGCCCACAATTCCTATGGCAGACTGGACATGCTGTATGTCGCACAATTTGCGCTGACTTTAAACCCACGGGCCTCTTTAGGTAATGCCCTATGGTCCGACCATTCACCTATCTCTCTCTATCTGACTCTGCCAGGATTGGTGCCCAGGGAGTGGATGTGGAGATTGAACGAAACCCTCCTCGGGGATGTGGTCTGTAAAGCGTCAGTTACACAGGCTATCAGGGATTTCCTTAGGGATCATGCCTTGGATTAGACAGCTCTTCCCTATCAGTGGGAAGCACTTAAATGTGTGATATGTGGAATCTTAATACAGCAGGGGGCTAAGATAAAGAAGGACCGGAGCGCTAAGATTGTCAAATTATCCACTATGCATAAACAAACTGCCACGGAAGATGCTTTGGCGGCCCTAACTTTAGCCAGGGAACAACTTAAAAATGTACTCAATAAATCCTCTCTATCCCAACAAGAACGTTACCATAGCTTTTTGTATGAACACGCCAACAAGAGTGGCAGGGCTTTGGCGAGGTTGATACATCCAAGGTCGGCTGCTGCGCATATTCCTAGCCTGCACGACGGTAGGGGTGGCGAGATACACAATCCTAAAGAGATTCCTGCTCTTTTTCAATCGTACTTCTCCACCCTTTATGATATACGGGGTCGCTTTGCTAATTCACCCCCTGCTGTTATGCAGGCTAGGATATCGGAGTACGT
This sequence comes from Dendropsophus ebraccatus, assembly GCF_027789765.1. Classification (NCBI taxonomy): domain Eukaryota; kingdom Metazoa; phylum Chordata; class Amphibia; order Anura; family Hylidae; genus Dendropsophus; species Dendropsophus ebraccatus. The sequence goes on from NC_091456.1 coordinate 120,107,905, forward strand.
AGAGGACATGGCCCGGCCTCAGCTGTCTTCAGAAGAATCTAAGGCTCTAGATTCACCCCTCACAGAGGATGAGATCGGGGTTGCGATCTCAGCCTTAAAAGGGGGTTAGAGCCCTGGCCCCAGATGGCTTCACCGCATGCTTTTTTAAAACATTTAAGGAGCTTCTCCTCCCGTTTGCAACCAAATACTTTAATAGTATCTCTGCCACTTGCCCTTTCCCTAAACAGTCGATGGAGGCGCATGTGGTGGTCTTGACCAAGCCGGGCAAAGATTCTAAGCAATGCAAGAACTATAGACCGATCTCTCTGATTAATTGTGACATCAAACACTTCGCTAAAATACTGGCTTCCTGGTTGAGCTTGCATTTTCCCAATCTAATCCATGTAGAGCAGGCGGGCTTTGTCCCTGGCAGGGAGGCAAGGGACAACACCCTCAGAACTCTTTTGTCTGTCGATGCTGGAAAGGCATTTGATAGGGTGCACTGGGGGTTCCTGCGGTCATCCTTGATACAGGTTGGCCTGGGCTCTCAATCTGTAAATTGGGTAATGATTTTGTACTCTTCCCCTTTACTCTTCCCGCCCGAGTGCGAGCCAACAGCATGTTGTCGGCTTCTATTAACAACCACAACGGGACCCAGCAGGGGTGCCCCTTGTCTCCCATGCTGTATATTATAACAATGGAAAATTTTGAAGTTGCCTTGCGGCGCAATCCTAACATTCGGGGGGATATGGTTGGGCAAGACCACCACAAATTGGCTCTCTATGCAGACGACCTCCTGGTGTACATTTCGGCCCCCACCACTTCCCTACCGTCTATACTACAGGAGTTCCAGAAGTTCGGGGATGTAAGCAACTTTAAAGTTAATCCGACGAAGACAGAAGGCCTTAACATCTCTCTTCCTCAGAAAGAGTTTCACGCTGTTCAGTCCTCATTTTCCTTTCAGTGGCACCATGACCATATTGTGTATTTAGGTGTGAAAACAAACCATTTTCTGAAACTATTCGGAGGTTTTTTGGTCTACTATGGCCTCCTTACTTTGACTCTGTGACATCAGTAAGATCTACGGGCAGAAGATTTGTGGTGCACGCTGCCGGCCGAAGCGTGCCCACACTCCATCCACTACACTGCCTGTTCCTGAACTCGAGTTCTGAAGGAAATATTACTTTTGCCACTGTATCCAATACCCCGTACTGTATACACTGGATCTGCATCCTGTTTTCTCCTGCCGCGGACCGCCTGTGCTGGACCTGCTCTCTTACTGTTTGCTCCAAAACCCAGGTAGGATCAGTTTTTTGGAATCTTATGCTGGAGAGGGCAAGCTGAGACTTGTAGTGCCTGAATTAGACGGATTAGCAAGGCTTTAGTGGACTCCATATGTGACACTTGTACTCCTTTTGGACAGCATTTCATTATATATATATTTATAGTGCGTAGCGCCGGTGGACGCAAGTGGACCACCTAGGTGCAATCTACTAGCTTGCTTGTGTTTTAGTTTTATTATATGGATGACAGGTCCATTGATATCCCCATGCAGCACCACTAATTGGGGTGTGGCGCATCTAGGACTGTCACTGTGAGCGAGACAAATACTTTAGATGGTAAAACAAGGCTAATGATGGATTGGATGGAATAATATATTTCTTCTCTTTTTCAGACAGAATGCCAGATGTCCAGGCTTCATTGAATAATATTTTGATTCCAAAATAGAGAGTCACAGTGCCTTCACTAAAAAACACTGAAAAAAGAAGTAGAGTTGTGGAGTGCACAGTGGGTATAGCGTTGTGGATCTGGGGATCGTGGTGCTGCTCTCTATAGCAAAGATTCGTGATAAACCATACAAATGTAGAAAAACAAGAGCGCACTCACCACGTAAAATGTCTTAATTTTTATTGATTCATCATTGGTTAAAAGCCATCCATGTACAGTCGGGTGGTAGAAACGGCAATGCACTTAGATCACAATAGACGTGACAGCTGCTTTGCGCCCTGCCATCGCTTCTATCAGACGTCGCTACCTGAGTCTCGTTCACAGGTGTGTTATACACCTAATGACGTAAGTGAGGGGGCGTATCAAAACATTTAAAAACAACATGTGATAAGCTCTATGTTAAAGGAACATACTAAGATCTATCCTGTCATTTAACCCACTTGGACCCTGAGCATTCGTAGCCAGAATCAAGCGTGCTTCTTTTTGTAGAAGTAATTTATTTACATCTTGCCCGATTTTACATTGCACTTTTTCCAGACCCATAAATTTACCTTTTTGATGTCATTATTGTGTATATTATTCATGTGTTTGATGAAGCATGTAGCACCTATTCCAGTTCGTAACGATCGCATGTGCTCGCTGAACCTGCGGTTTACACATCTAATGGTCTTACCTATATAGTACAAACCGCAGGTGCAGGTCATGGCATATAGGACATTTTTACTCCGGCAACAAATCAGGTCTTTTATTTTTTGAGTGACGCCTCCCAACGTGACTATTTTATTTTCACTGTAGTATGGACACCAGGAACATGACCCACATTTAACTAATATTTTGAGTTCTGTCAGGTAAGTATTTGTCAAGTCTTCTGACGGAAGCACGATCTACTTCCCTGCATCATTGTCATTCAATAGGGTGAACGTCCCTTAGTCTGTTCTTGCTATTCCCACCCACCTATTATGGTGCTCATATTGTGAATATATTGATCCCTCTTTTCTTCTCTTATTGTTCCAATAAGCCTAACATTTCTTCTTTTCTAGCTTATCAACATATATTATTGCTAGTATTGGGATCCCATATTCTAATAAAGATACTGTTGTTTTAAAGACACATCCAAAAAACAGTCACATGATCAGAATGGGTTAATGACGTCAATACCAGTAGGCCTATATACAATTTTATTCTTATATTGTATTTTATTGTATTCTTTAGCACCTTATGAATTGCCTTTGGTTATTATGTATATTTAAGTGACATTTTATTGTTTTTACTGTTTTAATTCAGATATGCAACAACTAGAGTTGGGGGCAGGGCTAAGTCACATTCTCCGGCCAGAGTCTGGCAATTAAAAAGCTAGCTATCGAAGGTTATCTGTATGTCTCTTAACTTGAGAAAGGGCTCCCCAAACCCTTATTTTCCATCTGACACAGTGCTGTCTGCTGACATCACTGGCCCTGACAGGAACTGTCCAGAGTAGGAAAGGTTTTCTATGGCGATTCTATGGGGACTAGCTAAAAGTGTATTGATTACATCATCTGAGAGGCTCCTCCCTCTTAAGATTACCATCTCAGAATACAGGCTGTCAAGTGCAGATGGGGTGTGCCTGGATGCTTCACTGGTCCCTGGTGAAGGAGATCTTCTTTGTCTGGGAGGATTCATGGTGGGCACTAGGACAGTTGTGTGAGAAGGGTGAGCCATGGTGTTCTCGGCCAAAAGGGAGCTATCAGTATTATAGCCACCCAGTCTTCCACTCCCTTTTTTATCACCCTGGCAATCAAGTTGAATGAAGGGAAGTCATAACCTCTCTTGTTCTTTCAATGTTGGGCAAATGCAATCACTGCTGTGGAACAATGCCAGAGACCGAGGGAAAGAATCTGGACAGTTTTTTGTTCCTCCACCTTTGGAGAACCAAACAAAAGTTTGTTCTGAATGCTTTCATCGATATCTAGTGTACAGTGCCACCAGCTTATTAGGCAGTTAGAGGGTCACAGATGTACTTTTTCTTTTAATCAATGTAGCTGTAAGAGCGCTTGTTTTTTGTAGGACAAAAGAAATACTACCAGTAGGTAAAATAAATAAAGGTAAAAAAATATTCACCAATAAAGTTAGCACAGGACTAAAACTGAGAAAAATTCACTGTCACCTTTAGTCACTGTGTTTATATGAAATAAACACAGTGACTGGCGACGTAAGTGATTTTATTATTTACTTATTTTTTGGTAGGAAAAGTTGTATTTTTTTTAATGGCACCAGTTACAAAACATAAAGGCATTATTTTACATCTGGAAACATTGAACTGTAGTTTCCATTGTTTGGACCACATATCTAGTAAAGCTAAATCATTTTCTATATTACTGACACCTTCAGTATTATCAAACCTATTGCACACTTTTGTCTCATCAGCAAACAGACAAACCCTGCCTACCAAACCTTCTCCTATGTCACTTACAAAAATATTAAAAAGAATAGGACTAAAACAGACACTTGTGGCACTCAACTTGTTAATGGAGTTTATTCAGAGCAGAGACTGATTACAACAACCCTCTGGTATCTAGCCTTTAGCCAAACACAAATCCACTGAACTGCAACATTGGCCTCTGAAAACACGGAGGTAGAACAGATACAGCTTAAGGCAATTCTATGGGCAGCCATACTGTGATTGTGAAGGCCTCCTTCTGGAAACACTGCCCATAGCGGATACTGGACGACTACCTCCAGAGCAACCTGTGGCTATGCTTTGACTGAAGGAGAATGGCAGTGGATGGTGTCTCACCGGGACTGCACTTTGCGTATACGATGGAGTGGTTTGGCTGGGGCTAGTATGTGCGGGAGATTGTGGTGTGGATCAGACGTCCATGGACATGTTTTGGGAGCTGTATATTACTCCCTTTTTCTCCCCTTGTGTTGGGGTTCTGGTGGAGAAACACACTGGAAGATCAGCCACCACGCATAATGAATTAATCCAACTGTCTCAAACCATCCTCCCAGCAGCCGCAATGTCAGTTACGAGATCATGCAATGCACACTGGTCAACATGTCATGTTGCTAGTATGACAGATTATTGTAGAAGACATTGTGCTGATGTGCAAGTAGTAACAACCAGAGACTAGTCAGATAATGCTAATGTAAGTGGGCTATACCTCCGTATAACAAAGAAAATCTAGAAGGGGTATTACACTTAAAATATAACTTTTACTAATTCCTATTAAAACTTAATCCCCACATGACACAAAATACAAACAAACTATATACATATGGTGGCCTCAGACCTTCCAAAGCCGATAGAGCCACCGAAACAGTCAGAAAAACAGTCAGGGGTTGTGCAGACAAATGATAAATGGTGTTATCTCACCCATCTGACGTCTTGTTCAAGCACAGTTCCTTCTGAGTCACTTGCAGAGGTAGGGAGAGCCCAGCGTCCAGGTGTTGGAGACCCACTGGCCCTACTATGCCCTAATTAGGTTACAGGCCGTACTACCCCTGCTCGCACAGGGATCGACAGGGCACTCGCCCTAAAAAGAGCAACCCCTGCCCTGAACTACCCCTTTGTAAGAAAAACCCAAATTTTTCCCTTCCTAACGTGCAGGTCCCCTCCGACGCGTTTCTGCCAGGTATACTGGGGTTATCAAGAAAGCAAGTAACACAAGGAAAAACAAATATAGAACACAAGATAAGTTAATCCAAAAAAGAAAAACTATAAATAAGGCTCCGGTATGGTGTCCGTGCCTATTGGGGTACGCATGGATGGTCCCTGCAGTGGCAGGTGACCCCCTTCCTGACGTTAGTATAAAGCCAGGACGCTGTGGGAGCAGTGGCTACCTGTTCCTGCGTCGATACACAGGGATTAAATCACTTCAGTCCGCGCTGCAAATCGTCCGACGTGCCGCGTCACTACGCATTGTGACGTCATCACGTCATTCTCACGGTGCGCTGCGGCATTACCTAGGCGACCTCTGTACACAACTCAAGCGCCGTCTAGTGAACCAAAAGATCCCATTGGGTTTAAAGCAGGATATCGCAAACTGGTTACAAGGTTACTGGAAACACTGAGATATATTTACACTATGTATTTACATAATATACAAATGTACAAAAAACACATCTAATGGTCAAAATACAACACGGTAAGAACCGAAAGCTATACATCCGTTATGTGCACACTGTGTGAACTATATATGAGTCTTATTTATAGTTTTTCTTTTTTGGATTAACTTATCTTGTGTTCTATATTTGTTTTCCCTGTGTGCCTCGTTTCCTTGATAACCCCAGTATACCTCGTTCCCTGTGCGAGCAGGGGTAGTACGGCCTATAACCCAATTAGGGCATAGTAGGGCCAGTGGGTCTCTAACACCTGGACGCTGGACTCTCCCTACCTCTGCAAGCGACTCAGAAGGAACTGTGCTTGAACAAGATGTCAGATGGGTGAGATAACACCATTTATCATTTGTCTGCTCAACCTCTGATGTTTTTCTGACTGTTGCGGTGGCTCTATCGGCTTTGGAAGGTCTGAGGCCACCATATGTATATAGTTTGTTTGTGTTTTGTGTCATGTGGGGATTAAGTTTTAATAGGAATTAGTAAAAGTTATATTTTAAGTGATGTGCAAGTAGGACTGAGCAGCTTCTCTCCACCTCTGGGAGTTGTGAAGGACCTCTGGAACCAGATATTTTTTTTTTTAACGTGGCAGAGTAATGTATTCAACAACAATAGGCAGGGGGAAGCTGCAGAGATACCGGATCTGGGACATTAAAATCAGTGATTGGCTCTGGCTGGAATCTATCTAATGCCAGCACTGATATCTCCAAGTACTATTACTGGTTCTCACCTGTGCTTAATTACTAAAAGATAGGAGCGACCTAAACCTAGGCACACATACAGTATATGGTAAAAAAAGGACTGTGAGCTTAAAGGGGTATTCCAGGGAAAATCAATAATTTAGCAAGGGAAAGGGTTAACCAAGGTTAACCCTTTCCTAATATACTTACCTGTCCGTTTTTGGCCCCCCAAGGAGATCTCCAGTCCGGTCACGTGAGCCTCCAGCCTGCCACTCCGGGATCCTCTGTCCTTCCGGTTCGGTGACGTCACTACCCGGCCGGCGTCTGCTGTCTTTCTTATTAGCAGCAGAGCACTGAACCCTGACTGGCTTGGTACCGTGCAGCCAATCAGGGTTCAGTGCTCTGCGTCTCCTGCTGTAAGTTATCAGGGTTTGGGGGGGGCTCAGTGTCCGTGTCAGAGCTACATTAGGGCAATGTGAGGGGTCCCTGCCGCATTACTTCCCCTCCCGGGACTCAGGGTCAGTATCGCTGACACCCGGGGGGGAAGTCCCCCCCCGGCCCCCCTCCCTGTGTCCCCGTCAGATCTCTCACCCCCAGAGTGCGCTGCCGCACTGGCCCGATCTCTGCACCTCTGATCTCCTGCATCAAGCAGCCGGCGGTACTCAGCTGATAGGCGCTGTGTGACTGAGGCAGGAGAGATGACTTCCTTGCTCCGTACACAGCGCCTGTCAGCTTAGTTTAATCGGGGTGATTGACAGGCGCTGTGTACGGAGCAAGGAAGAGATCTCTCCTGCCTCCTGTCACACAGCGCCTGTCAGCTGAGTACAGGTGCAGAGATCAGTGCCGAGATCGGGGCCAGCGCGCTCCGGGGGTGGGGGTGAGAGATCTCTGACAGGGACACAGGGCGGGGATCAGCAGCCGAGACACATTACTTTGCAGGACTCCCCCCCTCCCTGTGTCCCTGTCAGAGATCTCTCACCCCCACCCCCGGAGCGCGCTGGCCCCGATCTCGGCACTGATCTCTGCACCTGTACTCAGCTGACAGGCGCTGTGTGACAGGAGGCAGGAGAGATCTCTTCCTTGCTCCGTACACAGCGCCTGTCAATCACCCCGATTAAACTAAGCTGACAGGCGCTGTGTACGGAGCAAGGAAGAGATCTCTCCTGCCTCAGTCACACAGCGCCTGTCAGTTGAGTACCGCCGGCTGCTTGATGCAGGAGATCAGAGGTGCAGAGATCGGGCCAGTGCGGCAGCGCACTCTGGGGGTGAGAGATCTGACGGGGACACAGGGAGGGGGGCCGGGGGGGATCAGCAGCAGCCGATAAGCATTACTTTACAGGACTTCCCCCCCCGATACTGACCCTGAGTCCCGGGAGGGGAAGGGATGTGGTGGGCGGCATTACTTTATTCATAGCTCCGCTCCGGGTGTCTGGTGGCTATGAATGAAGTAATGCGGCAGGGACCCCTCACATTGCCCTAATGTAGCTCTGACACCGACACTGAGCCCCCCCCCCCCAAACCCTGATAACTTACAGCAGGAGACGCAGAGCACTGAACCCTGATTGGCTGCACGCTACCAAGCCAGTCAGGGTTCAGTGCTCTGCTGCTAACAAGAAAGACAGCAGACGCCGGCCGGGTAGTGACGTCACCGAACCGGAAGGACAGAGGATCCCGGAGTGGCAGGCTGGAGGCTCACGTGACCGGACCGGAGATCTCCTTGGGGGGCCAATAACGGACAGGTAAGTATATTAGGAAAGGGTTAACCTTGGTTAACCCTTTCCATTGCTAAATTATTGATTTTCCCTGGAATACCCCTTTAACTTTTTCATCCTCTTTCTGGCAATTCCTGGTTTCTAAACCCTTTTTGAAAGACCCTTAACCTGCAAGGCTGCGATCACCTTACTACTGCCACTAAATAAGAAACCACCACAAAACCATTGGAAAAACATGCACAAACAAAAGCCATATTTACAACCCCCCCCGACCCCCAGCCCACAGACACTAAGAACCAAGTTAAGGTTGATGTACGCAGTATTGGAGGAGGAGGCTGAAGGGGAAGATTAAACCAATATGGTGCTTGACCAGATTTCTTCGGGAAGTCCAAAAATGTAATGTCAGACTTATGAAAGTCCAGCTGCAAATGGAAGGCTTGGTATCCGATGTGTCATTGCCCCAGTATGGCTATATCCCAATCAGAGTCTTTGAAGTAGGTGTTACAACAACTAGGTTCAAATCATCCCTAAATATAATGGCTGTCCGCTCACAGATCTGGTTTCCTAAGCTGCGAGCATTCATACACATTGCACAAAGATTATTACTAAGATTTATTTTATTTATATTGTCAACTGCATCTACTGCACCAACAACTGTATCAACTTTACCAACAATAACTTAATCAACCGAACCAACCACTGCATCAACCACTACATCCACCCTACCAACAAAAACCGCATTACCCACTGCATGTACTGCACCAAACACTGAAAACTTCGGTACGTAGGACTTCGGTACGTAACAACTGCTTGAACCGGTTGCTAGGGCCATGCCGGCAGCATCCATAGCAGCCAGACTGCTTCTTGTTTTCTGCTCTGCTCTGCTTGTTTTCTGCTCTGCTCTGTCATGGCCCTAGCAACAATGAAGTCACTGTGCTGCAGACCCGCTAATTATACGTGCGCTCAGCCGATCAGCCAATCAGCTGAGCGTACATATAATTCAAGATGTTTCTTCTAATAATGCTATTGTGATAACATAATTAGAAGAAACATTTGATGTTTTAATTTAAGTAAAGTGATGATTAGTACAGAATGCTCTATTGCCGGCAATATGAATTAACGGCTTACTGGAGCTTCCTGTACTAATTAATATTTAATTAATAAAACACATTTTTGTTGAAATAAAATCAGTTTTGTTGTTCAATAATTTAATTTAAACGAATCCATCATTGTGCAATTAAATATACTGTCAAAAAAAATATATATATATAAATATACATTTATTTATATATATATATATATATATATATATATATATTTTAACAGTATATTTAATTGCACAATGATGGATTCGTTTAAATTTAATTATTGAACAACGAAAGGGACTTTATTACAACAAAAATGTGTTTTATTAATTAAATATATTAACCATGAGAGGCATCGGCATTACTGCAGAGGATCGCAAACCCCGGTAATAGCGATTCCTGTAAACTGTTTCCCACATGCATTCCAGAGGTGTTTGCATCACTTTCTAAAGATTTTATTTGTTATTTTTAGTTGAACCAGATTTCCAAGTAAATGACCGTATGTTTTCAGCCGCATGTCTATTTTTTCCCACGGCCGTAGTTTCAGCTGCACATTTCCGGCCGCGTAAAAACTACGTAGTGTGAACATAGCCTTAAAGGGGAACTGCACATAAAGAAAACTTATTTTCTTTTAAAAGTATGTTAAAAGTTATATATGTGACTATATAATGTATTACCATATCTGTACAGTTCTGCCACACTGGTAGCTGATAGAAATCCAGGAAGTGAAGAAAAATGGCCTCTGTGCCAATTCACATTGTCTCCTGCTCCCACACCTTAGGAGACAAATATTGCATGCCTCTGTTTCACATTGTGTGTGTTTGCTAGGCACAGGCTGATGATGCAGACAGGGGGCAGGGTGTGATGTCACAGGAGGCTTGACTGGATCCCCCAATCCCGAGTGATTCACCATCTCTGAGCTGCCAGAAGCAGGTGCTATGTTCACACATGCTGGAGTGTCATTGCAGTACTGCAGCGTATTCACAAAAATGATGCAGTAACACAAGTAAATGATGCTAAACGGCAGAGAGGATCAGAGCCAGCACTGCCAATCCCAACTGCATAAAAAAAGGCATAAACAGTATATCCCATGTAAGATAATATGGGATAAACTCCTTAATGTGGGGCTCAACTTCAAAGATAAAAGATGCTCGATCAGAATATGTGCATGGAAATGAAAAGAAAGAAAAAAAAAAATTTTTGTGTGCTGTGTGGTGTTTCAGGTAGAAACTGCGTGCTGTGTGGTGTTACAGGTAGAAACTGCGTGCTGTGTGGTGTTACAGAAAGTAACTGTGAGCTGTGTGGGTGGGACCACAATGAAATGATAGAGTACTGCAAATAATTCAGTAGCACAATGAAATTGCAATGTATGAACACAGCCTAGATGTTCTGCAACAGATTTGGGCGGGTAATGGGCAGGGTGGAGGACTGGGATGGACAGAGGGAATGCATTGCATTCTGGAACCAGTACTGCATTCAGGGAACTGCTTAACCAGGAAGTACAGAAACACAATAGAGAACAACCCCCCACAAACAAATGGATTTTTGGTAGTTTCAAAACTGGTATAGATAGGTAAGTAATGCTATCTGCTTCCAGTGTCAGACTGGTAGGCCCCAGCCCCCCACACAGTTAACACACTGTCACACTGGCAGGGCCCCCTGACAGTGACAGCACTGCCCATCTAGCAATGCTGTCACCTGACTGGGCACTCACTTACCCAGTCAGGTGACAGCAAAGCTCCCTTGGATGACGATGCCCCCCGTGGTGTAACTGGGCCCCCGCCACACTGCTCCCATCCTCTTGTGACCACAAGCAGTTTTTCGCTTGCGGCCACAAGAGGTACCCTGGCCCCCGGCTTCTGCTCGTCTCCCTGTGTCCCGGATGGCGCACGCATCATCACCGAGTCGGTGTGCGCTGACGGTGGAGACTTCCAGAAGAGAGAGCGCGTGTTAGAGACATTCCCTCTGCCGGAAGTACCATCCCTGGCGCACACTGAGCTCACAGGGACACAGGGAGACGAGCAGGAGCCAGTGGAGAAGAGAACCTAAGGGGGAGCGTATTGTAAGGGGAGATGTTTTTATCTTTTATTTTTATCTGCTTTGCACAGAGGGGGGAACCATCTATAAAGGGATAAAAGGGGGGGGGGGAGACGATCTATAAGGGGGATAACACAGGGGGAGAGCATCTATATGGGAAATAACACGGGGGGAAACCATCTATAAGGGGGATAATGCAGATGGGAGACTATAAGGGGCATAACACAGGGGGGAAACCATCTATAAGGGGGATAACACAGGGGGGAACATCTATAAGAGGAGTAGTACAGGGGGGGACCCTGGGGGATAGTACAGGGAGACAACACAGGGGGGCATCTATAAGGGGGATAATACAGGGGAGGGCATCTATAAGGGGCATAATACAGGGGCACCATCTATAGGGGGATAATACAGGGGACATCATCTATAAGGAGGCTATACTGGGGGGAGCATATACTATAATGGGGTCACAGAGTTAGCCTACCCACTAAATGAGGGTGTAAAGGGTTCATTACAGATGTGCAGTGTGTATAGAGATGAGGATGGTGCCAGAGTGAGGAGCCTAATATGTTTGTCTGGCAGATTCGGTGGATTCCTGGCTCGGAGAAGTTTTCATAATGGCCCAGGGCAGATGGAGAAGAAGATGAAAAGGGAAGAACTCCGATCAGAGAAGACGTCTCCTGTGAGTCACCTGATATAACTGCACTGTAATGTATATGGTGTACAGAACCTGTGTACCACTGGGGCTACCTCTATGTGACTGTATGAGGTCATTGTGAACTTTGTACAGTGGATTTTCTTCAGTAGCAGCAGTGACATTAGTCAGTATGTGGTTGTGTTAGTCAGTATGTGGTGGAATTATTTGTTACTTTTGAATCTGCTATTGTGTTTTATTGGTCTTAGTATACTGGATTTGGTCAGTAATAATATGGTGGTGATGGTAAAGGTTGTGGTGTGGCGGTAATATTTCCCCCTTGAATACTGGTATTATTGGCAATATTGGTCAGTATACAGGATTTGGTCAGTAATGTCAACTCTGTCAAGGCCCAAGTTGACAGTCTGCAGCCCTCAGGATATGCTGGAAGTTGTAGTACAGTAGTACTCTGATAACGTCCACTGTAGACAGATGTATTGCTGGACCTTCAGGGCTGATGGTTGTCACCCACAGACTGCAGCCACCAGGAGACTCTGCACACACTGATTTATTAAAGGGTTGTCCTCTCAGAGACTACAACTCCCAGCACAGCCTGAGAGCTGTATAAATGTAGGGTGTTCTGAGAGTTTTAGTTCGACTGAAAATGTTATTCAGAAAGGATTTGTCACAGATACAGATGAATCCAGGGAAGGAGTGGGTCAGCGTGTTGTGTCTCACTGGTTCTATATTGGTGGGCCACAAGGATCATTTCCTCTGGTGGGCCCCAGGTACCCTAGTCCGACACTGTATGCAGAAGTTTCTTTTTTTTTTTCCTTTCCCCTTTAACAAACACGGTATTCACATTACCTGCACAAGGATACCTACACTTAAGTATTAATTGTGAGCAGTAATAACATCTGCACAAAGTTAAATGAATCAGGGCCGGCCTTTGGGGTGTGCAACCTGTGCGGTTGCACAGGGCGCATCACTCCTGGCCAGCTGGGGGGGCACTCTGGCAGACAGTCAGCTGCACACTTAACTGGTCTGGCAGACAGACGTTCTTTCTGTCTGCCAGAGCGTCCCCCTAGCTGGCCACCTGCCCTCCTTGTACAGTGGTTGGTTTGGGGCGCTCCAGAAGACAGACGGGCTAGAGACCCGGCAAATTAATGTTCCGGGTAGGTCCCTGTAAGCCCCGCCCCCCACCGTCAAGGCTTGCCCCGGCCCCCCCCGCGGGTGGGATGCTGACTCTTTCCTTGCCACAATGCAGCCTGCTAAACTGTATGCCGGACAGGTTCCATCAGTGTGGTGACCTGTGACCTCTGACCAGCCAAGTGCGTCCTCCCTCCTCCTCCTCAGCAATTTGTGCAGCCTCCAGGATCCTGTGCCCCTGCTGTAAGTCTGATGATTCTTCTCTCTTCTCCGTCTAGCTCTTTATCCTCCCTCCCATCTACCTCTCTCCCTCCTATCTATCTATCTATCTATCTATCTATCTATCTATCTACTGTCTATCTGTCTGTCTATGCATAACTACTGCCCCCAGCATACCCCCACAGCCAAACAGTGCATAACTACTGCCCCAGCATACCCCAACAGCTAAACAGTGCATAACTACTACCCCAGCATACCCCAACAGCTAAACAGTGCATAACTACTGCCCCCAGCATACGTCAACAGCTAAACAGTGCATAACTACTGCCCCAACATACCCCAACAGCTAAACAGTGCATAGCTACTGCCCCCAGCATACCCCAACAGCTTAACAGTGCATAACTACTGCCCCAGAATACCCCAACAGCTAAACAGTGCATAACTTCTACTCCCAGAATACCCCAACAGCTAAACAGTGCATAACTACTGGCCCCAGCATACCCCAACAGCTAAACAGTGCATAACTACTGCCCCCTGCACGGTAAACAGTGTAATTGCCAAATAGGCCAAGTCCAAATTTGCTGTTTTTTAGTGAAGTCACATACCAGAAAAAAATTCAAAAAGTGATGAAAAGTTCACATATATGACAGTTTGGGTGGGGGGGGGGGGTAGACAGTTGTTGGGGGGCCAAGGAAAGTTTCGCACAGGGCGCCATCTACCCTAAGGCCGGCCCTGAAATGAATACCAATTATTGTGTATGAGTTTTGACACTGCCTCAACCTCCTATATGTTTTTACAAAAAAAGTTGAGCATTTAGGTCAAAAAAATCTTTTTTTTAATCAATATACATTATATACAAAAACATTTAAAAATCGAAACACACATTAACAAATTGTGGCAATAGGATTAAAGGACAACTCCAGGCAGGGCGATTTTTTGTAAAAGTGCTGGGAAGGCTGTAAGAAATGTGTTCTCACCTCCCTAGCATCCTACTAAGCCAATCAGTGTGCTGTCCCACTGCAGCCACTGATTGGCTGACTGGGACACAAGGGAACCGGAAGCCTGAGAAAGCATGAATGCAGGCAGGTAACAAAGCTGCCCAGCTGCTGGGTCAAGTGGGAGGGGGCATTACATACTCGCAGTGGAATGAAAATTTGCTGGGAGTATGTAAAGCCATAGAAAATGACAGGATCACAGCGGATTTTGCTGTGGAACTTGCTGCGGATCCTGTACCATTTGTGAAACTGGCCTGGCTGTATTAAACCATCTGAGCTGTGCTGTAAGCAAACGCTGATCTGCTAGATTGGCATTCACTTCCCAAGCTTAGTACATGGTTCAAGAATCGTACGGCTAGGGCTAAATAATCACTAGTGATGCTCACGCAGCCTTTGTGTATCTCTTATTACACACAGAGATATGCGGTTGGAAGATTATATTTTAACATGTTAAAAGACAGCGCTCATCTAATGAGCAAGCATTTACTTGCTCATCAGCTGATTGCTGGTTCTATTATGCTGCATTTACAGACAGATTTATATGACAGATTTTTGAAGCCAAAACCAGGGACAGACTATAAAAAGAGAACAGGTCATGAAGGAAAGATTGAGATTTCTCCTCTTTTCAAATCCATTCCTGGCTTTGGCTTTCAAAATTGGTCAGATAAATCTCTCTGTGTAAACGCACCACTACACGGGAAGATAATCTCTCTGTGTAATAGGGCCTTTAGTTAGAAACCTTTTATTAAAAAGAGAGCAAAATGGAAAATTCAAAGATACAAAATTCAAAACTATATACATAAAAACTAGTTAAGCAATAGGTAATTTTTTAATAACACATGCTTCTGCATTGAGGTTTCATTCTTCTTTGAGACCACCTTAAAACTGTCAATAGAATTGGAAAAACAAATAAAATGCTAGGTAGGGGTCCTCTTAGTGCAATCTTTGGCCATCCATGGGCACAATTAAGGCGCTTTACACGGCACAATTTATCGAGCGTCCAGGCCACACAAATATTGTATTGTTTGTGTAGCTATTTAAATACATTGCTATGAGCAGCACATAACCTGTTTACACAGGGCAACGTGCAGCTGATACACAATAACTTATAAGGCTGCACAACAGATGTGATCAGCCGAGGAACAGGCGTTTTCAAGATTCTCCCTGATCACTGACTGCACTTAACTGCCGTATAGGTTATTCTCGGCCTTTTGGCTAAGATCAAGTGTAGTATCTTGTCTTACTGAACTGCCTTGACTTGACGGCTCAGGTCCTGGGGTACCCCCTGCACTCGGCCTTTGGGCATCGGCGATTTAATTCGTCTTAAGCTCACTGCAGCTATTGGGTGTAGGGCTATTCCCCAGGAACGAGAGTGAACCTTCCTCTCGGCCTGCTGCTCGATTGTCCTGTGCCCGACGGTTTGACCTGAGAACCACTTCGATCCCGCCTGCCGACGAACGATCGACGAAGACGCCCCGGAACCCCGAGAAGGACGACGCTGAACCCCGAAGAAGCCGGCGACGAGGATTTGCATCTCTCCGCCCCCTTCGACGAGGATCTGCATAGCTCCGCCCACCAGGAAAGAGCTCGACCGGGAGAAGCGATGGCCTCTTCAGCAGCGGAGATGAAGAAGACCCAGCAGAAGGAAGCGAGGAAGAGCCAGGAGGCCCGGGTCGTGGATGCCTCTTCCTCTGCCGCCCCAGCTCAGCCGACGACCAGCAAGGCTGCGGATCCAGGCGTCCCTACACTGCGGCCCTGGATGCGCACTACGGTGGCCATGCGACTGAAGAAGGTGGATGGTAGAGAGCCGGACATGTCTGAGGATGTGTTCGCTAAGAAGATGGTCCTGGACCAGGGTTTCTCCAAGGCTGAAACCCTCAGCATTTTCTTCTTCACGGGGATCTTCTATGTGACATTTGCCTCCTTCAACACCTGCAGGAGGTACTGGGAGGCGGTAAAGGCAGCGAGGCCCGAATCCCCTTTCTCTCGCTTTGTAAGCAACTGCTTAATCCAAAGGGAGGAGAGGCGGGTGACGGTTTCAATCCTTAACCCGTACATCCCAGGCAAGGACATCGCCACATTCCTTGCAAGGTACTGCACAGTGGTCAAGGAACCCTCCAAGATCCTGAGCAGCCTTGGATTCTGGACTGGCAAGTGGTCGGTGGTCGTGAGGCTCAACAGGGATGAGTCATCGGACGACGGTTTCCAGCACCTGCCTCAGGCTTTCTCTTTGGGTGACGCTCCAGGCTTCATCTATTACCCGGATATGCCGCAGATCTGCAGGAGATGCAGCAAGAAGGGTCATCAGGCGAAGGACTGCAGCGAAGATTCCTGTAGAGTCTGCCGAGTGCCGGGGCATGGGACCAAGGACTGTCCGAAGGCAAAAACCTGCAACCTCTGCGGCCATGCGGACCACAGCTACAGGGCCTGCCCCCAGAGGGAAAAGAGAACGTGGGCATCCGTGGTTGCCAAAGCTCCGACCGGCCAGCAGCCGGCCGTAGCCCAAGCAGCGCAGAAGCCCAAGGAGAAGGAGAAGAAGAAGAAGGAGGGTAAGAGGACGACGGCCCCTAACCCTCCCCCCACCCCCGCCCTCCCTACCCCTTCCCCCTCCCCTCCTTCCCCCCCTCCCCCCTCTCCCTCCCCGCCCACCCCCACTGAGGAATCCCTCCCCTATCCCATTGCCTCAGTGGGTCCCCTGTCCCCCGCCCCTACCCCCACCCTCCCACCCCACTCCCCCAACCCAGCAGCACTAACCTTTCCTCCCGCTGCTGTGGTTCTCTCCTTGGAGGATTTTCCCCCTCTTGTCCCCACAGTGGTTCCCGACAGGAAGAGGAAAGTGAGGGACAGCCCATCGGCTGAGACCTCCAAGAAAAAGATCATCGAGGTCTGCGAAGATGACCTCCCGGAGGAAAGCGACATGGATCAGGTGGTGGAGAATCTGGTCGACGAACCGGAGGCTTTCGACTTCGAGGACGTCCCAGAGAATGCACACCTGAAAGAGGCGCTGGAGGAGTGCATACGGGAATGGGTCGGGCCGGCGGGCCCCGAAGAAGAGGATCCGCCCGACCGGAGTGGTATCGTATGAGTCTGTGACTAACCCTTTTCTTTTCTCCCCATGGCTAATCTTTCCATCTTTAGCTTAAATGTGCGGAGTATGAGAGATAGGTCTAGATTCCAGACAGTTCTTTCGTTTTTAAATGCTCAGTTGTGCGATGTGTATATGTTGCAGGAATGTGCTCTGTCCTCTTCTAGGTCCTACAACCATCTGGCCAGGCAGTGGTCCCACGGTCCCTCCTACTGGTCCGGCGGGGGCGACTGTAAGTCCGCAGGGGTCGCCATCCTGATCAGGGGAGGCAACTTTACACTTGATTCTGTTCAGGAGCTTGTCTGTGGCAGATTGCTAATTGCAGACGGCTCTTGGGCGGGGGAGCCCGTAAGGCTCATCAATGTGTATGCCTCTCCTGAGAAGGGTGCGCGTCTGGAACTATTCCAGGCCCTGCGGGCCCAGCTCGCAACCTCCAGGGCTGTAGTGTTGGGTGGGGACTTCAACTGCCCCATTGAAGCGGACGGACGCAGTTCTGGGACATCTGTCAAGTTGGATGTCACATCCAAACTGCTCATCGAGATGGTGACTGAAGCATCCTTGCAGGACGTTGTTGGGTCCATCGGGAACGGCTCTGTTAATTATACATGGAGCCGCCCCGATGGCTCGCTCCGTTCTCGGATTGACTTTGTGTTTGCCTCTCGAGCAGTCAGGCAGACTAGGCACTCTATGGTTCCCTGCTTCTTCTCTGACCACAGGGCCATTCTGTTTCAAGGGGTTCTGGGCCATGGTTTCCCATCTGGCCCAGGCTCTTGGAAGCTGAATTGTGCTCTACTGGCTCAGGAGGAGGTTCTGGAGGAGCTTAGAGAGGCCTACATCGTATGGCGCAACGATAAATGTATGTTTGAGCGTGTCAGTGATTGGTGGGAATTTGTTAAGGTTCAATTTCGCAGTTTCTTTCAGGCCAAGAGTCGTCAACAGGCGTGCGGAAGAAAGAGGGACTTCAGGAGGCTGCAGCGCGAGCTGCGGTCACTGCAAGACCTTCTCCGGTGCGGCTGGGACGTGAAGGAGGAGCTGGAGGAGACCAAAAAGAGCTTGCAAAGGCACTTTGAGGAGGAATCCAAGCGAATCGTCTTCCGTTCCAAGGTGGAGAACCTGGAGAAGGGTGAGAAATGTAACTCGTTCTTTTTCAGGAAACTCCACGCCGGCCACACGCCCCTGACTGAGCTGCGGGATGAGACCGGAAGTTTGCGGAAGGGCAAAGAGGACGTGATGGGGGTTGTCACTAGCTTCTACCGCAGCCTCTACGCCCCGAAGACCACCGACTCCGAAGTGGCCGACGAGTTCCTGTCAGGTATCACTAACGTTGTTGATCCCGCAGGTGCGTCGGCCATGGACGCCCCCTTGACGGTGGGGGAGCTGCTCTCTGCCGCTAAATCCTTTAGGCCTGGCAGGACCCCGGGCAGTGATGGTCTCCCAGCGGAGCTCTATGTAGCGCTGGGGGATCTCATTTGCCCGGACCTGTTGGAGCTGTACGAGGAGATGGTGGTGGAGGGCAGAATGCCTCCGTCGTTGAGGGAGGGTATGATCACGATCCTGTATAAGCGGAAGGGGGAGAGATGTGACTTGAAAAATTGGCGTCCCATCTCTCTCTTGAACGTGGACTACAAGATCCTCGCCAAGGTGCTGGCCAACCGGCTGAAGAAGGTCATCGGTCAGGTCGTCCATCTGGACCAGACCTGTGGCATTCCCGGCCGCAGGATCGCAGACAGCCTCGCCCTAGTGAGGGACACGGTCCATTACATCCAAAGCCGCCGTGCACACGCGGCCCTGGTCAGCCTCGATCAGGAGAAGGCTTTCGACCGGGTCTCTCACGAGTTCATGGGCAGGGCACTGCGTAGGTTAGGACTTGGTGATATGTTTTTGTCGTTTTGTTAACGTGATGTATTTTGATATTTTCAGCAGGGTACTGGTGAACGGCTGGAAGACTGACCCCTTTCCGGTTCTTTCTGGGGTCAGACAAGGCTGCCCTCTCTCACCTCTCCTTTTTGTTTGTGTTATAGAATCCTTCGCGGAGGCTATACGGCAGAACGGAGAGATCAGAGGGATCACCGTACCCGGACCCGATCGACACGAGGTCAAGTGCTCGCTGTACATGGACGACGTGACCGTCTTCTGCGCTGACCAGCGTTCGGTGACCGCACTCGTCCAGACCTGCGAGAAGTTCGGAAAGGCTTCAGGGGCAAAGGTCAACTGCGGGAAGTCGGAGGCTATGCTCTTCGGGGAGTGGCACCTGGCTTCCTCCGCCCCCTTCCCGTTTACCATCAAACCGGACTTCATCAAGATCCTTGGAGTCTGGTTCGGAAAGGAAGGCGCGGCCCTCAAGTCCTGGGAAGAGCGATTGGCTAAGGTCAATACGAAGATCGGGCTGTGGAGCCTCAGACACCTCACCATTGAGGGCAAAGCATTGGTCCTGAGGAACGAAGTTCTGCCTGTGCTTCAGTACACCGCACAGGCCTGGCCCCCCCATGTCACCGTCTGCAGGGCCATCACCAGGACCGTGTTTTGTTTCATCTGGGGCTCCAAAATGGACAGAGTGAAGCGCTCCGTGATGTACAAGGAACCCCGCAAGGGCGGAAAAGGTGTTCCGGATATCCCTACCTTGCTGCGGGCAGCCTTCGTATGTGACTGTGTGCGGAGGACTCTGCAACAGAAAAATGGCTCTGCGGGCAGGTCCATGTCTCGCCTGTTCCTCCTCCCCCTCTGGAGGGGTCTGAGCTGGGACAAGTGGGACAGCTCCATCCCTTACAACTGGCACACTCCCTGGTTCTACGGGGGCGTCGTCAAGTTTGTGAGGGAACACCAACTGGAGGGACTCAAGCCCGACTTGTGGAAGCCAAAAACTGTCCACAAGCTCATCAGAGCACAGGACCCTATGGAGCTCGTTCCAGGGCTCACTGCGGCCACCGCAGAGACTGTATGGACTAATGTGGCTTCGGCGAAGTTGACCAACGGGCACAAGGACTTGTCTTGGATGGCCATTCAGGGGGGACTGCCCTTGAGGTCATTCATGCATGCCCGCAACCTGTGCAAAACGCGGTACTGCCCCCGGTGCCCCTTCGTGGAGGAAACATCTTTGCACCTCTTTTGGCAGTGTCCGTTTGCTCAGGGCCTGTTGGACGCCCTGGAACTTGAACTCAGTGACTGCGTGCCCAGGAACAGGCTAACGCACTGCGCGGTGCTGTACGGCCTGTTCCCTGGGAATTTCGGCGATGAGGCAACCCGGGAGGCCTGGCGCCTTATGAACTGTTTTAAGGACGCTATATGGCTTGCCAGGAACCGCCTCATTCTGAAGAAGGAGAGGATGTCCTTTCTGGACTGCCGCAGGCTGGTCCACAGCCTGCTCAGAGACTATTCCATCATGGACAGATCGGACCAGGAAGAAGAGGATTGATACCCCTCTCCTTCCCCCTCTCCCCTTGTGTTGTGTCGTCTTTCAATAAAGCTTCGGGCCTGTGATTTCCCCTCCCTACCCCCCTCTTTCCCACCCCCCTTACCCCATCACTTGTCTGTATTGCTTTATTGTTTGTTGTTTTAGGATTGCTAAGGTATGCGGGAATGTTAGTGTAGCGGGTGGTATGATGTATAGCGTAGGGAGCCTGTGCTGTATGTTGTACCATGGTGCTGAGTATGTAGTGTCTTATTTATTGAACTGTGCTGCGTCACAGTTTATGTATGCCTGACGACGACTGATTGTAATAAAGATATTTTCAATCAAAAATAGGTTATTTTTCTGTATGGCCCAAAAAGTAAAACTCCAGCACCAAAGCTGCTTGGGTGCTGTATTATGGTCACTTCATTCAAATACCCTAAAATGCATCAATGGCATTGATAAATCTGCTGTAGGAAAAAAAAAGTCTAAAAACTCTAATATGCCATTAGTTTGACTAACATATTTTCCCCAAAAGACTTCTACTATGTACATCATGGATGTGTAACTATAATTTAAACCCATTTTTTCGAAAAACAACTTACCAAACAATCTCTCTGCAGGGTCTTAACCAATGCACTGAAGGTATCATTATCGAGGAGCAGTCCCTCTGGCGAATCCTGCATAAAATCCAGGTCTTTGTATGTAGGACTACGTTTCTCTCTTTCTTTCTTTGATGCACGTCTCTTGTAAGTGGAACCCTTAAGGTCATACTTGTAATGCATACGAACAACTCTTGGCAGAATATTGTTCATGACCACAACACGGATATTTTTTCCTCCAGACTGCACACAATACAAACCATAGAACTTGGGCAGAAGTGTCCGTGGGTTCTGGTTCAGGTTCTGTTTCAATTTAACAAAAAATTAAAAAATTAATGGAAGCCGGTTCCTTCTCACTATCACTAGCATGGTCATTACTGTAGACTCCCTAAAGCTATGACATTTTAGTATGATCATTGTCTTACACAACATTACATTGTTACATAAATGTACTAAAATAACTTACAATGTGAACTTTCAAAATATCAATTACAAACAAGTTGCTCCAACATTAAAGAGGTTATCCAGGCAAAATAATAATAATAATAATAATAATAATAATAATAATTTCTTTATATTAGTACCAACTGATTCTGCAGCACTTAACACAGCTTTGTAAATTTAGTCCCTATGCCCATTAGGGCGCATAATCTAAGGGCCATTTTCACATGGCGTAAGAGACCGGCCGCTCCGTGTGTGCACACAATAAAGCACACAATACACACATAGCACACAATAGCACACAATGAAGCAAGTGGACGGAGCAGTTTGCTTCATTGTGTGAACTGACAGAGCTTTCTGCGGCCGCAATTCACTGAATTGCAGCCGCAGAAAACGAACATGTCAGTTCTTTGCGGCTCCGCTTGGGATCTCATAGAAGATAAGGAAGCTTGCCTAGGCATACAAAGTACGGCCGTTGTTGCCGATGGCGTACTTTTACGCTGTGTGAACATAGCCTAATGGTGCGTTCACACCTACAGGATCTGCAGCTGATTTTCTGCAGCAGATTTCATTTAAATAACTGAACACAGCATCAAATCTGCTGCAGATCTGCTGCAGATCCTGTAGGTGTGAACGCACCCTAAATCTGTATGTTTTCAGTGTGGGAAGAAACTGTACCCGGAGGAAACCCACACAAATACAGGGGGAACATACACTCCTTGCAGATATTGCCCTTAGCAGTTCATCCATCCGGTACTGCAACGCCGACCGGGTTGAACTTCACAGACAACATCCGTTCTGTGACTTTGCTGTTTCACAGAACGGCCGCTGTCAACAGCATGTAAATGGAGAGAGCACCGGGGGGCTATATACATGCGAAGAGAGCACAGGGGGGCTATATACAGGGGGGGAGAGCACAGGGGGGCTTTATACTGGGAGAGCGCACAGGGGGGGCTATATACGGGGAGAGCGCACAGGGGGGCTATATACTGGGAGAGCGCACAGGGGGGCTATATACAGGGGGGAGAGCACAGGGGGGGGCTATATACAGGGGGGGAGAGCACAGGGAGGGCTATATACTGGGAGAGAGCACAGGGGGGCTATACACAGGGGGAGAGAGCACAGGGGGGCTATATACTGGGAGAGAGCACAGGGGGGCTTTATACTGGGAGAGAGCACAGGGGGGGGCTATATACAGGGGGAGAGAGCACAGGGGGGCTATATACAGTGAGAGAGAGCACAGGGGGGCTATATACAGGGGGAAAGAGCACAGGGGGCTATATACAGGGGGGGGAGCACAGGGGGGGCTATATACAGGGGGGGAGAGCACAGGGAGGGCTATATACTGGGAGAGAGCACAGGGGGGCTATACACAGGGGGAGAGAGCACAGGGGGGCTATATACTGGGAGAGAGCACAGGGGGGCTTTATACTGGGAGAGAACACAGGGGGCTATATACAGGGGGAGAGAGCACAGGGGGGCTATATACAGTGAGAGAGAGCACAGGGGGGCTATATACAGGGGGAAAGAGCACAGGGGGCTATATACAGGGGGGAAGAGCACAGGGGGCTATATACAGGGAGAAAGAGCACAGGGGCGCTATATACTACAGGGGGAGAGCACAGGGGGCTATATACTACAGGGGGAGAGCACACAGGGGGGCTATATACTACAGAGGGAGAGCACACGGGGGGGCTATATAAAGGGGGAGAAAGCAAAGGGGGGCTATATACTGGGAGAGAGCACAGGGGAGCTATATACTACAAGGGGAGAGCGCACAGGGGCTATATACTACAGGGGGAGAGCGCACAGGGGGCTATATACTACAGGGGGAGAGCACACAGGGGGGCTATATACTACAGGGGTAGCTATATACTACTAATGCAGTCACCCCCTGTGTACCTAATTTTAAAGGGCTGGTGAGAGAGAGAAAATGACAGTTTTCCCACTAATAAGCATCAATTCTGTATGTAAATAGTTCAACACCCTTTGTGAAAAGTAACAAAACATATTCCCTAATGATGTTCAGCTGGGACCTTCACCTGATAAAAGTTGTTGAGTACCCCTGTCATAGACTATTGGAAATCTTTTATTGATGTACGTCGTCAACGTGTCAATGCAGCTATTGATACATTATTTACCCAAGTTCCAGCCTGCATTAACCTATGGATCTAATAACAGTACTAGGATGGCAGACCTGGTAACCTTATTAGTTAATTAGTCCCCCAGATCCCATGTTTATCAATCAGAACTGGACTTAAAGGGAAAAATACTCTGTTGACACAGACTCAACTGCAGAGTTCATTTCATACAATTTACTGTAGCATCCAGCATAAGGCTAGGTTCACACAGCGTAAAAGTACGGCCATTGTTGCCATCAGCAACAACGACTGTACTTTGCAAGTGTGGACTAGCCTGATGTTTTTCTATGGGATCCCGGCCGGAGCGTATACACATAGAATACGCTCCGGCCGGGATCCCTCGCTGCGCTGCAAAAAACATGCATGTCATGTCAGTTTTCGGCGGCCGCTAATCATTGAATAGCGGCCATAGAAAACCCTGTCAGTTCACACAATGAAGCGAGCGGCTCCGGCCGCTTGCTTCACTGGGTGCAGTGGAGAGTTCTGATGCGGGCGCACGCTGATGTGCCCGCATCAGAACCCAGCGGCTGCAAAGATCATCCGGCCGGTACTGCAGTACCGGTTGGGATGATCTTTTCAGAGACCGTCCGCTCCATGACCTGGCTGGGTCACACAGCGGCCGGTCTCTTATGCTGTGTGAACATGGCCTTTTGGAATAACATTTATTACATGTTGAAACTGTAATGTGTTCTGATGTATGCAGCTGCCTATACAGTTCAGTTCTTCTGTCATCGACTCCTATTGTTAAAAAATAAATAAACACAACAGTAGAAGAAAAACTGTCCCTAAGGGCTCTATTACACTGGGCAATTATAATCCTACTAGGCTGATATCACCCTGTGTAATAGGCCAACCATCATTGATTTTTCGGCACATGAGAAAGGCCCTATCGGCTGAGCTGTAATTGGTTGTTGTGGCCAGTTTACACCAACTTCTGTTTTAAACCCTTTGATAATTTTGTGTATGCTGATGAAAGTGCAATTGACACTGATTTTAAATGTAAGAAAATAATCAGCTTACCTATACTAGCTAGATTGAATTTGCAATTTACTATAGATAATGTCCCTTTTCAAAGAGAAGTTGTGTAATACTTACATTACAAAAAATTTTTTTTACATAGATTTGGCTGGCAGTACATACACAGCAAATGACAAATTCCCTCTATGTGTTTTAGTTACTTATAAGAACATGACAGACTATCATAGTAAAGATCAAGAACAGACCAGTGAACATACCATGTAATATCCAGGTAGCAGTTTCTGCAGGAACTCTGCTTCTTTATGCATAACTGTCTTGATAATGAATTCATCATCACTAGTTACATAGAAGAGAGATCCACTTGCTCCAGGATTGGAGAGTTCAATAAGTGGTTCATTGCAAAGAGAATACTGTGAATTAAAGCAGCATAAAGAAATAAAGCCAGACTTTGAACAAAAAGTACTTTGTCTCACTCATACAGTTTAATTAACCATGATCGCTCCTCTGTTAAAAAGAAAGACATATCCATCACCCAAAGAGTGTTACTTAAAGCCACAGCCACCTATTAGGGCCAGTTCACACGAAGTAAAAGGGGCGTAATTCCGCGACAGAACTCTCCACCGCAGAATCCCAACAGCCACAGCCTCTGTGTCATACAAGATGTCGATGGGAGGGCTCGCACACCTCCGCTCTCTGTGCCATGTCAATTCTTTGAGTGGAGTGGTGCAGAGAGGCATGCGAGCCCTCCCACCGACAGTCTGTATGACACAGAGGTTTGCAGGATTCCGCAGTGGGGAGTTCCATCACAGAATTCTGCCTCTTTTACTCCATGTGAACTGGCTATTAGGACGGAAAGAAAAAAAAAAAGACAAAAGGTAAAAATACATTTTATTAACAGTTTTCTGACTGACCAAGTACATGTATATACAATAATTCTGGAACATCTTTTCTTAAAGCTCTGTGAAATGTCATTCCTCTGTTTGGGACCTTGCACACTACAGAAATCATGCGGACATCTTGCTGCAAATCCGTGCGCTCCCGCTTGACTCTCATCTAGTCCCATACACTCTATTCTATGCTCGGCCACCCAAAGAATTGACATGTCACTTCTTTGGGTGGACGTTGGAATCCACCAGAACATAGAATGAAGCCTATGGGACCATCATAACTTCAAGCAGGAGTGGGGGGGGGGGATGGGAGACAGGATACATGGCAAGTTATCCACATGATTTCCTTTGTGTGTAAGGGCTCTTATTCTTGCTATAATTTATGACTGAATAACCAGCTGGATGTTAACAGCTAGCGGTTTGTCAATACACTCTCAGCTCTATTTAGGGCCTTTTACATGGGCCAACTTTCGGACATTTGTCCCACATGTGCACTCACAGGCTTTTAAAGATTATCTTTATTTGGCTGCCTATCCCTCTGTGTTAAACTGGAGGAGATGTGCGGTGGATAGGAAACTGAAAGGTTTTCAGATGACTAGCACACAAGCAGTGCATACTTACCAACAGTGCTTCTTTCTGGTAGTGTCAATGATGTGTCCTGCATCAGCCCCACTCTCTGGTCATGGCAGTATCTCTAGGCTGGAGATAGCTGTAAAAGTGGGGGCGGGAGATGAAGCAGCGTCCGTAGAGCAAGATGCATCTGTGACACTGTCAGAAAGAAGGTGAAGCTGTTGGATCACATGGCAGTGATGATGGAATCATTCACGCGGCCCTGCTGCTCTACTATTGTGCCATGTAAAAGCACCGCAAAAGAGTGCTGATCAGTGTGGGTGGACAAGAATCTTCTTCTGTGGACCTCAGAATAACAGTAGCATGAGATTACAGAGCTATAAGAAAAGATGTATCAGAATTTTTATTTTATAGGCATTGCATATATTTATTCAAACAGACAGGTAAGGAATAAAGACATGTACTCTTTATTTCAATGCCTGTGATATCTTCTGGATGACACTGCTCTGTCGCTTTTGCTGCATTTGTTTATGTCTAACTTCCCTATTTAGCTCTATGACTGGCTGATTGGGGAGTGGAACCTCACTGCATGAGTGGGGGTGGCAAGTATTCAAGCTTTTGTTGTTTTAATGCATGGGGAGGCATAGGGTTAACTCTTGAGGACATCTCTGGAAAAGGAGTGAAAGGAATCAGCTTCAAATAACCACTGAGCAGTCCCGGCATTAGAAAAATATATCATACATAGCATGTTATGGCCGAATGTCAGTGTGTATAGGGAGGACTGGAGAGATAACCGCCAGCTGACAGTTACTGAAGATGTATAGTGACCTTAAAGGGGTACTCCAACGAAAAGCTTTTTTCCCAGTAATTAAAACACATTACAAAGTTATATAACTTGTAATATGCTTCAATCACCTATCTGCCCCCCTTCCCTATATTCCCCCCCTCAATCTCCCACCAGGAAGTGAAGTAAACGCATTCCTACTTAATGACTGTTGACCCCAGGAAGCCCTTTTGTGACAATGACCTCATCAAGAGGGAGGCGGTAAGATGGTAAGTGGGATAACTATGTTTGATTGATTGTTTTTTTTTTTTATCAATGCCGGAATACCCCTTTAAGACTTTGTGGCTATTCAGTGTCACTTGCAATTTGCAGTACACCCTTTCGTTTCTTGTCATTTTTCCAAGATCATTTGTACTAGTGAATCACTAAATGGTCTTAAGAATGACAGTAATTTTACAATGAATGCTGGGAACATTTATACCACTTTGGTGCCGAAAGGCATAAAGGAATAAAACAAATGAAGAGTCATGCTCACCAAATAATCATCTGGGCGAATTCCAAAGAGTTCACGAAAATATCGGAAAGCTACAGGAGCATATGTCTTAAAGCGAAAGTCTGGGTAATGATGGGCAGGTGTAAGATTACTCCCTTCACTGCAAAGTAACAACAGGGTTAAAGATTAGTAAGAGATATTGTGAAAGCCATTGCACACTGGAGTCATTCTCCTCACCTAGGAAAGAAGATGCTCTCAACAACGTAGAAGTCTTGCATTAGGACATCTCTTTCTGGTTTGGAACTTAGATTTCCTACTGTATACCCAATACCTAATTGTATGGCACCTTTTAATGTAGTAGATGTAGTCTGAGGAAAACAAAAAGGTATGTGGGATTAGTATAAGAACACAAAGCTGACTGATCTTGTAGATTCTCATTCTACATTCTCTAACCTTTTTATAGGTGGTTTCTCCTGAGGCATCTACTCCACGGTGCCCAATCTTTTTACCAGCTCCTGGCTGAATAAAGGAAAGACTTATTGTAAGGCAGAGGTAATAGGCAGTCACCAGTGCAACCAATAATCAAGCCGAAAATGAGAAAACATGACTGTCAGGAATATACAGGTCAACACGCGCCAAGCCTGGCTGTCCAGTGACTGGGGGAGGGGAGACCTTACCAAAACAGGGGAAAGGATCAAACACCAAGGACCAAGGTCTTAACCAAAGACCAAAAGGGGGAGAAGACACAAGATAATGGGATCGGAGGAGATTGGGAGCTCTGGGTTCCCCTGGGTAGCACTAGCCCTACAGGTTGATTCACCTCACCAGAAGAATAGCTAGGATTCACAAGCCCCCATAGCAAAAAAAATTTAAGGGCCCCCCCTCCCCTACTTACAACACAAAGCTATATAAACACACATACATACATACATACATACACACACACATATACATATCATATTTTATGCTCTCAGATGTGGCCAAAAAATTAAATCTCTTGAGCAGAGGCAGAATCCTGGCTGCAACCACAAGAATGACTGGCAGGGCAGAGAGCCAATGAAAGCCCACTGTTTTTACCTATAAGAGCCCATTAGAAGCCCTTATGGTTAAATACATAGGTGCAGGGTACCTTCTGCTTAACCCCTTATGTACTGCAGTGTGTAAGTGACCTCTGCACAGAGCTCTGTACATTTTCCTACTTGATTGTGGCAGCTGGAGAACAGAGGTCAGAGGAGATCTCTTTGTCTACTGCTTGTTAACCCTTTTTTTGTGTTGCAGCATGTAAGTAAACATTGGGTCACTTACACACTGCAGTACAAATGGGGTTAAACAGAAGGACACACGCTCTTACCTTCTCCCCCGGGCCCCCCTCCTGCATGGGCCCAATAGCAACTGCCTACCCTGCATCTATGGTAGCTACGCCACTGCACCTCACACACTCATGCTTTACACCCTATCCCCGGGCTGTAACTCGAGTGTTAATCGCCACCTGACACCCAATTGACCACGAACACTGCCTGCTTGCTGGCCAACACAAACACGAACTTTGCTGTGTCTGGTCCCACCAGTCGCTGTCATACACGTGAACCACCGATCGCTGCCAGACACACTCGCACGAAGCACGCACACAAACCTTTGCTATGTTGGGACCCACTGTCTGTTGTCATTCACGTGATCCACCAGCAGCTGCCAAACACCCAAACACAACATACATACACAACTTTGCTGCTACCACCCTATCTGTTAAGTTACTGGGGAGACAGGGAACCCAAATAGTGTTCCGCTCGCAAGCAGACACACCCACACGGTAGAGCAAGCCACCCAGTCATACAACAAACGGTCACACACCGCACATGCACTCTTCCTGGAGCTAACTAGGTTCGTTTAGGCAATAAGACAAACCATCAAACTTTTAGGTTTAATGCATTAAAATGGACAGTATTTGGTTACAAAAAGATGGTTAATAAAAGACATACAGACACTGCAAACAACAAAAATAAATAAAAGTTAAAAAAATAAGATAGTTCAAATAGTTAGGACAGGGATGCGTTGTATAGTTCTTCCTTCCCAGGGGATATGGGCTTAGAAAGTGGTGCACAAACCAATTCGATTGGATCCCTAACTTTGTGACACTTACATGTTCCCCAAGTCTCACTTTTATGTAAGACCTGAAAGGGTTGGCCTGAGAGGCGTCACCTGACATCTCTGACTCAGCCCCTCTCGGCAGAGCTTCAGCCCAACCCCCCACCCCCCCTCAGCCCTCAAGGGAACACGCCTGGAAATATCAAAAAGATACTTTCCCATATCGACGGTACAGGCCACACCCCTTCTTAATATTTCATATCTCACCGTTTGATTCCTGGCATATCAAACATGATATGCCCCGGCCATTCAGAAGGGGAGATCTCCCTTATGGGATGATGATGACACATTGATGGACCATACTTGGGTTCCCTGCAATGTCCTAATCATATCCAACGCTAGGAAACTGTTTCTGTGGCTCTATGTTTTATTTGGAGAGAGTTATGGAAGATTTCATATTCTTTTTCTCAAAAAGAATCTACCCACTGCTGGCATGGAGTTAGTAAGCCTGCCTTAGAGGTGCGATCTCAACACTCTAGCCACAATCTACTCCACCATCTCCTTCGCAGCTCCATGCTTATTGCCCCTTGCAGAGAGCCTTTTGGTCTTTTACAAAGGATAATCAGACGACTCCAAGCTAATCAATAATTGCATATGATTAACTTGGATCAGCTATGCGCCTGCACCAAAATGCTATTACACTAAATCTATGAAATATCAATTACAATCTATAAAATATCCACTGCACGAATACATATAAAAAACACACCTCACATAACCCCACTTTACATATTCATGAATAGGGACAGGGCTGTCCATATTCCTCACAATTATATTTTCTATCTTTACCTAACACAGCGGCACATATGTCACATTAGTGTTCCCACTGTTAAAAACTGCTCTTATATAAAACAATGCACTGGAGAAAATTTAGAGGACAGCTGTCTTTAAAAGGGGTTGGCCACTTAATAATAAAATTGTTCTGTGTACAGTATAAATATGGATCCTATTATAAAGAGTGATAATTGTCTGATTCTGACAATTCTTGCTCCGTGTAATAGAGACAACAATCAGCCGATGACAACAATTATGTCTGATCGTGTCTTTAGGTGCAGACTTAAAATTGGCTGCTGACCACACATCGATACGTTTAGTAGCAATGCACAGCCGACGGCTAATGATTGAATACAGTGTTACATATTACCTCTCCACGCTGCTGGTCTTCTCCTGCCCACTGCTCTAACGCCCGATGCCGCGGCAGCAGCTCAGACAGGCCTCTCTGAAGCTGCTGCGGTGGTGTCAGGAGTGAAAATAGAGAACAAAAGAAGACCGGGAGCGTGGACAGTTTAGGGAAAGGGCAGTTTAGGGAAAGGGCAGTTTAGGGAATCGAGTTGTGGTGCAGACTCTTGAAATTCTGCACTGAGGAGTGTGGACAGGTAAGTATGAACTTTATTCTTTTACACAAGGCAAGGGCTGCACAGATATCGCCAACGATGTCCATGCAGTCCTTGCAGAACAATATTCGAGCAGTGTAGAAGGCTCAGCAAACTAGCACCATTTTAGCAGATCGGCACTCGTTTACATTGTTGATCGCGCTGTGTAATATAGCCCTTATTCTAGATGCTGAAAAGGGATTGGATAGGTTGAGTTGGCTTTTTATGTTTGAGACTTTATGCTACTATGGTCTTTCAGTTCCTTTTCTGACTGCGGTCCAGGCACTTTACTCTACCCCCACAGCCTTAATTCTGTTGCCCAATTCCAGTTCTTGTTTCTATCAATAATGGAACCAGACAGGGCTTACCTTCTCCCTACTTCTTTTTGTGCTTTGTATAGAACCCTTAAAGGCTAAAATTCAACTAAAATTCTAACATCAAGGAGGTCCAGATAAGAGGATGTAAATGGGGGCTCGGTTCACACGTTGTAACAGTGCGGCTGTATTTGTGGCTGTAATTGTGCGGCGGTATTTTTGGTGGTTCGTGTGTATGCTTGGAAGTATAGGATATGCGGCTGCACAGTGCACACTATGTCTGAATCTACGGCCCTATCGTAAACGGACCCGTAAAAAATGAACAAGACCATTGTTTGCGGCTGGACATGCGGCCGAGGATTGACAGGCAGTCCGTACGGAGTACTTCAAAAATAGCCGGCAATGATGCCGAATGCCGATGCCTCTAATAGTTAATATATTAAATTAATCAAACACATTTTCTTTGTAATCAAGACACTTTCGTTGGTCAATAATTTATTTCTAACGAATCCATCATTTTGCTATTAAATATACTGTTAAAAAAAATAGATATATAAATAAATGTATATTTATCTATATATTTATTTTTTGACAGTATATTGAATTGCACAATGATGGATTCGTTAGAATTAAATTATTCACCAACGAAACTGAATTTATTTCCACGAAAATGTGTTTTATTCATTAAATATTAATTAGTACAGGAAGCTCTATAAGCTGTTAATTCATATTCCCGGCAATAGAGCATTCTGTACTAATCATCACTTTACTTTAATTAAAACATCAAATGTTTCTTCTAATTATGTTATGACAATAGCATTATTAGAAGAAACATTTAGAATTATATGTGCGCTCAGCTGATTGGCTGATCGGCTGAGCGCACGTATAATTAGCGGGTCCGCAGCACAGTGACTTCATTGTGCTGCGGACCAGCGAAGAGGACACATCGGGGTGAGTATAGAGCTCTCCCCACCCCCTCCCCGGCACTGCACCCCTCCCAGCAAGGAAGGGGGGGGTCACTTAACCCCTTCCTTGCTGGGATGGGTGCAGTCTGACATCAGTCTGGCCCCCAGGGGGTTAAGGGGGATGCAATACATCCTCCCTTAACCCCTTGGGGGTCAGACTGTAAGCAGCGATCTGTAAAGATGCTGCATACTGTAAGGAGCACAACACCGCTCACGGCTGGTTATAAAAATAGGGGGGACCCTATGCGGTTTTTTTTTTTTAAATAAATAAATAATTTAAAAAAAACGCATAGGGTCCCCCCTATTTTTATAACCAGCCGGGTTAAAAACCAAACGACAGCAGCCTGGTAACACCAGGGTGGGAAGAGCCATTGGTTTAGGCCCTCCCCAGCCTAAATCTTACCAGCCTGCTGCCGCCCGGTCCAGGAGCGCCAATTTTGACGCTCCGGGACCACTGGCACCCGGCTCTTCCCAGTACCCCTGGTGGCATTGGGTACTGGGGTAATAATAGGGGGTTAGTGTTAGCCATTTTATACCGGCTAACACTAGGCCCCAACTTAGTAATGGATTCCGTCTATTAGACGGCTTCCACTACTA
Source organism: Dendropsophus ebraccatus (assembly GCF_027789765.1). Classification (NCBI taxonomy): domain Eukaryota; kingdom Metazoa; phylum Chordata; class Amphibia; order Anura; family Hylidae; genus Dendropsophus; species Dendropsophus ebraccatus. The sequence goes on from NC_091456.1 coordinate 120,140,978, forward strand.
AGTCTATAAAGTAAAGAAATAAAGACAAGACACAAGTTTAAAATATTTTTTATTCAAATAAAAACACCCCCACACCCCTCATTGACCATTTTATTAAAAAAATTAAAACAACAATCGCTGGTCATCGATGTAGTCCATGGAATCCGACGTAATCCCCAGGATACCGATATCTGAAAAACAAAAAGGGAGAGACACACAAAAAACACACAAACAGGAGCACAACACCCATCATTGTGAGCGGTGTTGTGCTCCTTACAGTATGCAGCATCTTTACAGATCGCTGCTTACAATCTGACCCCCAAGGGGTTAAGGGAGGATGTATTGCATCCCCCTTAACCCCCTGGGGGCCAGACTGATGTCAGACTGCACCCATCCCAGCAAGGAAGGGGTTAAGTGACCCCCCCTTCCTTGCTGGGAGGGGTGCAGTGCCGGGGAGGGGGTGGGGAGAGCTCTATACTCACCCCGATGTGTCCTCTTCGCTGGTCCGCAGCACAATGAAGTGACTGTGCTGCGGACCGGCTCATTATATGTGCGCTCAGCCGAACAGCCAATCAGCTGAGCGCACATATAATTCTAAATGTTTCTTCTAATAATGCTATTGTCATAACATAATTAGAAGAAACATTTGATGTTTTAATTAAAGTAAAGTGATGATTAGTACAGAATGCTCTATTGCCGGCATATGAATTAACGGCTTATAGAGCTTCCTGTACTAATTAATATTTAATTAATAAAACACATTTTCGTGGAAATAAATACAGTTTCTTTGTTCAATAATTTAATTCTAACGAATCCATCATCATGCAATTAAATATACTGTCAAAAAATAAATATATATATAAATATACATTTATTTATATATATATTTATTTTAACAGTATATTTAATTGCAAAATGATGGAATCGTTTACATTTAATTATTGAACAATAAAAGGGACTTTATTAGACAGAAAATGTGTTTTATTAATTCAATATATTAACCATGAGAGACATCGGCTATAGTGCAGAGGATCGCAAACCCCGGTAATAGCGATTCATGTAAACTGTGTTCCCTGCTTTCCCAGATGCATCCAGAGGTGTTTGCATCACTTTCTTAACATTTTATTTGTTATTTTTAGTTGAACCAGATTTCCAAGTAAATGACTGTATGTTTTGAGCCGCATGTCTATTTTTTCCCACGGCCGGAGTTTCACCCGCACATTTACAGCCGCATAAAAAATACAGCCGCACAGTTACAGCGTGTGAACCCAGCCTTAAACTTTAGTTGCAGATGATGTGCTGCTAACTCTTACTTCTCTACCCTCTTACTCTTACTTCTAGACCCTTCCCTCCCTTCAGGCTACTCTGCACATGCCACAGGCCACTCGAACATGCTAGGCTACAAGGTGAACTCCTACAAAACCGAAGCCCTGCCTTCTGCCCCTGACCCTCTTGAAGCAGAATTAAAAAATATATATATATATATATATATATATTTTTTTTTTTTGCAAAAAAACGTTTTTGTTGTATAGGTTACACACACACACACACACACACACACACACACATATAATATAATATATATTACACATAAAATATATATACATACATAATATATACTGTATATATTAAGCCAAAGCCACAAATGGATTTGAAAAGAGGATAGATCCAGTCTTTCCTTTATGACCTGTTTCCTATTTATAGTCCGTTCCTGGCTTTGGCTGCAAAAATCTGTCAGATATCTGTTGGTGTAATAGGACCCTAAGTCTACCTGGAAAGATAACTGCAGCCTATAATGCTTGAAGAAAGTGTGTGGGGAGCTCCAACTGAAACCACCTAGGAGGGAAAAAAACGGGTACATCTCTACCATAATCAGTGTTGAGAACAATATCAACTCTCAAAAAAACTGTACAGTAAAGTGCCTTGTGTTAACACAGATTATACATTTTACTTTTTTATTGATCATTTGCAGTGATTTCCCAGTGTAAACAAAATTATATCCAAATTATCCCTGCTCATCCCACACCATGCGTAACACTCAGGGCCGCCATCAGGGCAGTATTGGCGGTACAGCTGTAAGGGGCCCGGCCTCAAACTAGGATCCAGGGGGGCCCGGCCGTCCAGCCTCCCTTCATACAGACTCCTTACAGCTGTACCGCACAGGCAGGAAGAGGTAGAGACACAGGGGGAGGGTCCGGAGCCGCTGTGGGGAGGGATTAGTACAGTGTATGGGGGGCTGAGGGGGCACTGTTATGGTATATGACGACATAGTGGGGATTTTTATAGTGTATGAGGGGCTGAGAGGGCTCTGTTATGGTATATGAGGACATAGGGGGGATTATTACAGTGTATGAGGGGCTGAGGCGGCTCTGCTATGGTATATGAGGATATAAGAGGCATTATTACAGTGTATGGGGGGCTGAGGGGGCTCTGCTATAGTATATGAGGACATAGGGGGATTATTACATTGTATGAGGAGCTGAGGGGGCTCTGCTATGGCATATGAGGACATAGGGGAGATTATTACAGTGTATGAGGGGCTAAGGGGGCTCTGCTATGGTATATGAAAATATAGTAGGGATTATTACAGTGTATGGGGGCTGGTGGGGGCTCTGCTATAGTATATGAGGATATAGGAGAGATTATTACAGTGTATGAGGGGCTGAGGGGGCTCTGCTATAGTATATGAGGATATAGGAGGGATTATTACGGTGTATGGGGGGGCTGGTGGGGGCTCTGCTATAGTATATGAGGATATAGGAGAGATTATTACAGTGTATGAGGGGCTGAGGGGGCTCTGCTATAGTATATGAGGATATAGGAGGGATTATTACAGTGTATGGGGGGCTGAGGGGGCTCCGCTATGGTATATGAGGATATAAGAGGTTCTGGTGTAAGAACTCTACTTGATAGTACAGTTATGGTGTGGGTGAGTGCACTACTTGGCTAGCACCAAAAACCGAAAAGTATATGTGTAATTAGTAGGCTCTCTAGCAATACCCCTTAAATGATGCTATAATAATGTTTGGTACTAAATATAATTATAAAAACATGGTAAGTAATATAAGTCTCGTATTATAAATGAGTCACAGTTATATAAAACTCTTTTTATCTTAATCAAAATGGGTTAAAATTCATGGAAACATATATAATCTCTCTCTCTCTATATCTATATCTCTCTCTCTCTCTCTCTCTCTCTCTCTCTCTCTCTATATATATATATCTTATAAAATGATCATAAAGTTATAAATAATATAGTTCAGGATGTTATAAGTTGTGGTTCATAGAATATGGTTTTGTCCACATGCGACTTTTGCAGGGCCCTTGCAAGTCGCTGTGATTTGCTTCTACTGTGCTTAGATTAAATTATCGATCCTCTGTTTGTCAATTCAATGTAGGTTGCAACAGTTGGTGACACTTATTAACATTTTCACAGAGGTAATATATTTAAGTGTATGAAATCGGTGGAAGTCCACCTCTCACCAGTCCGGAGATTCTGTATCTGCGATGTCTGCGGCCGCAGGTTGTAGAAAGCAGATGGAGGATTGTTTAACTTGTCTTGCTTAAGGAAGTCATCGGGAGCTCTCCTCGTATCATGCGTTCCTCGTATCATGTGTAGAGGGTCTTATTTGGAGCGCTGTCCGGCCCACAGCGATATACTCAGTATCTGGTTGTCTCTCCTGAAACAGATTGGTGTTCACCCTTGTCTGGGCGCTGCTTCCGTGATCACTGTCTGTGTGGAAGTGTTTGCAGTGCATCCAATATGCAACAGGAGAGATTGGACTGGTGGTGGTGGTTAGCACAGTGTATCTTTGTGGTAGATTCAATAATTGTAGCTGCAGTTGTAGTTGCTACAATTATTGAATCTACCACAAAGATACACTGTGTTAACCACCACCACCAGTCCTATTATTTACCTGTCTGTTGCATATTGGATGCACTGCAAACACTTCCACACTGACAGTGATCACGGGAGCAGCGCCCAGACAAGGGTGAACACTCATCTGTTTCAGGAGAGACAACCAGATACTGAGTATATCGCTGTGAGCAGTGGCGCCGCAATGATGAGGCGACCTGAGTCGTCTGCCTCAGGCGGCGCCACCAGCTGTTATCATGGGGGCGGCATTCAGTGGCGTAGCTACCACGGTCGCAGCGACCGGGCCGCTACTGTACTGCCACTGTACTGCTCCCGAGTCCCATCCCACTCCTTCTTGTGACCGCAGGCAATGTTTTGCCTGCGATCACAAGAGGAGGCTGGGACGGCCCCCGGCTGACTTGCGGGGCTGGGAGCATCTTGAGGGCAAAAAACAGGTCCCGCGAAGCTCCGCCCCCTCTGCTGGAAGCCCCGCCCCCAGCCGCGGTAAGCCCGCCAGCGCGCGTGACAAGAAGAGTAGAGTAACCACTCAGGTGAGTAAAGATTTTTTTGTTTTAAAGGGCATGATGGGGGTGTAGTCAGGCCCGCTTCTGCCATGAGGCGGAATGAATTTGCGGTCCGGCAGGGGGCGGCATTATGTCCCCCCTGCTGTCATTTTTGTTAAGTATCACTTAACAAAAATGACAGCGGACGCTCACCTGTCCCGTCGCCCGCGCTCTCCACATCCCGTCAGGTCCCGCGATGTCACCCTGCAGCTGTCACGGACCTCCAGGCTGTGGTGAGTGCCCGGGGTCGGTGGGGGACGCGCTGGGGTGATCGGGTCGCGAGGGACCGCCCCGCGCAACCCGATCACCCCACTCACTCACCACAGCCTGGAGGTCCGTGACAGCTGCAGGGTGACGTCGCGGGACCTGACGGGATGTGGAGACAGCAGAGATCGCGGACCGGCTGCGGTGTGGGACAGGTGAGTAGATGGCGGCGGCGGGGGGGGGGGGGTGGGGGGGGTTGGGGGTTGGTGGACCGGGGGGATGCCGGCTATCACTCGGGGCGGCCGCCTGAGGTTTGCCTCAGGCGGCAGAAACCCTTGAATCGGCCCTGGGTGTAGTGGTATGGTGGTGGAACAAGAGGATGATGGGGGGTATAGTGGTATGATGATGGAACAAGAGGATGATGGGGGGTGTAATGGTATGATGATGATGATGGAACAAGAAGATGATGGGGGGTGTAGTGGTATGATGGAACAAGAGGATGATGGGGGTGTAGTGGTATGATGATGGGGGTGTAGTGGTATGATGAAGAGGGGTGTAGTGGTATGATGATGGAACAAGAGGATGATGGGGGGTGTAGTGGTATGATGGTGGAACAAGAGGATGATGGGGGGTGTAGTGGTATGATGATGATGGATGAAGGGGGTGTAGTGGTATGATGATGATGATGATGGAGCAAGAGGATGATGGGGGGTGTAGTGGTATTATGGAACAAGAGGATGATGGGGGTGTAGTGGTATGATGATGGAACAAGAGGATGATGGGGGGTGTAGTGGTATGATGGAACAAGAGGATGATGGGGGTGTAGTGGTATGATGATGAGGGTGTAGTGGTATGATGATGGAACAAGAGGATGATGGGGGTGTAGTGGTATGATGATGAGGGTGTAGTGGTATGATGATGGAACAAGAGGATGATGGGGGGTGTAGTGGTATGATGATGGAACAAGAGGATGATGGGGGGTGTAGTGGTATGATGATGAGGGTGTAGTGGTATGAGGATTAAGGAACAAGAGGATGATGGGGGGTGTAGTGGTATGATGATGAGGGTGTAGTGTTATGATGATTAAGGAACAAGAGGATGATGTGGGGTGTAGTGGTATGATGATGGAACAAGAGGATGAAGGGGGGTGTAGTGGTATGATGATGAGGGTGTAGTGGTATGATGATTAAGGAACAAGAGGATGATGAAGGGTGTAGTGGTATGATGATTAAGGAACAAGAGGATGATGAAGGGTGTAGTGGTATGATGATGAAAGGGCAGGAGGATGAAGGGGGTGGTAGTATTATGATGGAGGTGTTTGTAGTATGATTATGAAAGGGCAGGAGGATGAAAGGGGTAGTAGTATGATGATGGAGGGGCAGGAGGATGAAAGGGGTAGTAGTATGGTGATAAAGGGGCAGGATGAGGGGACAACATGGGGAGCATCTGTAAGGGGGATAAAATGGGGGGCCATCTATATGGGGGATAACATGGGGGGCATCTATAAGAGGGACAACACAGGGGGCCAACTATAAGGGGGAAACATTGGGGGCCATCTATAAGGTGGACTACATGGGGGGTGTATACAATAGGGCATGCACAGAGGGGGGCATGTACTTTAAGGGGGGTCACATAGTGTCAGGGCTACCTACTAAATGAGGGTGTAAAAGGGACAGTACAGATGTGCAGTTTTTAGAGAGATGAGGATGGTGTCAGTGTGAGGAGCCTAATATGTCTGTCTGGCAGATTCTGTGGATTCGTGGCCCAGAGAAGTTCTCAAAATCGCCCACAACAGATGGAGAAGATGAAAAGGGAAGAACTCCGATCAGAGAAGACGTACCCTGTGAGTCACTTGATATAACTGCACTGTAATGTATATGGTGTATAGATCCTGTGTACAGTGCGTCCACCTCTATATGACTGTATGAAGTGATATTGGTCTATGTACAGAGGATTATATTCAGTAGCAGCGGTGGTGTTAGTCACTATGAGGTGGTATTATTTGTTACTTGTTATCTGGTACTGTGTTTTATTGGATTTAGTATACTGGATTTGGTCAGTAACAATATGATGGTGATGTTTGTGGTGTGGCGGTAATATTTCCCCTTGTGTACTGGTAATATTGGCAATATTGGTCTCAGTAAACAGGATTTGTTTAGTAACAGTATGGCGGTGATAATATTTCCTGTATACTGGTATTATTGGTAATATCAGTCTTGAGATATATATATATACCAATAGCATCGAGAAAGGGGGGGCCCAAGTTGACCTCTTGCACCAGGGCCCAAGAGACATTAGCTACGCCCCTAGGGGCGGCATTCAGTGGCAGATTATAATATGGGCGGTTCGGGCGGCCGCCCACATTATAATCCGCCACTGATTGTACCATGTACCAGAGACCCCCGCGCCAGGACAGCATCTGTAATTAGATGCTGGGAGCGGGGTAGACTGTATTCATAAGCGCTGCGGTGTAATGAATCAGCCACGCGGTGCTGTTACTACAGTGCAGCGCTTATGAATACAGTCTCCCCCGCTCCCAGCATCTAATTACAGATGCTGTCCGGGCTCGGGGGGACTCCGGTACCGGCATTCCACGGAACGTGGGAATGCAGCCTTTAGTCCCCCGGCTGATGTGTGGCTGACGGAGGTGTCCCATCCTGTCTCCGGCAGCGCGCGCATCAGAGAGCTCCCTGTGCACTGGAAGTCACAGGCGCACGGGGAGCTCTCTGATGCGCGCGCTGCCGGGGACAGGAAGGGACACCCCGGGCAGCCGCACATCAGCCGGGACCAGACCAGAGAGGCTCAACGGGGGAACGGATGGCAGGTGAGTTGTGTGCTTTTTTTTTTTTTTTTGTTTTATCTGCTGTGCAGGGGGGGGACCATATATAAGGGAGAGGGAAGAGGGGGACCATCTATAAGGGAGGGGGGGAAGAGGGGGACCATCTATAAGGGAGGGGAAAGAGGGGGACCATCTATAAGGGAGGGGAAAGAGGGGGACCATCTATAAGGGAGGGGGAGAGGGGGACCATCTATAAGGGAGGGGGAGAGGGGGACCATCTATAAGGGAGAGGGGACCATCTATAAGGGGGGGAAGAGGGGGGCCATCTATAAGGGGGGAAGAGGGGGACCATCTCCTAAAAGATCAGCACCCTCCTCTCCTGACATCCTCTGTGCTGCTGGGACTTCTCCTATAGGATTAGCACCCTCCTCTCCTGACATCCTCTGTGCTGCTGGGACCTCTCCTATAGGATTAGCACCCTCCTCTCCTGACATCCTCTGTGCTGCTGGGACCTCTCCTATAGGATTAGCACCCTCCTCTCCTGACCTCCTCTGTGCTGCTGTGACCTCCCCTATAAGATCAGCCCCCTCCTCTCCTGACATCCTCTGTGCAGCAAGGGACCAAACATTATGTTTATTGGGGACAGCAGTTGGGGGGGGGGGCAGTAGTGGATTATAATGTGGGCGGATTGACCGGGGGGGGGGGGGCATCATCCTATAGTTCGCCTCAGGCAGCAGAGAGGCTAGAATCACCCCTGGCTGTAAGACGGACAGCGCTCCAAATAAGACCCTCTACAGAATACAGAATCTCCGGACTGGTGAGAGGTGGACTTCCACCGATTTCATATACTTAAATATATTACCTCTGTGAAAATGTTAATAAGTGTCACCAACTGTTGCAACCTACATTGAATTGACAAACAGAGGATCGATAATCGATAATTTAATCTAAGCACAGTAGAAACAAATCACAGCGACTTGCAAGGGCCCTGCAAAAGTCGCATGTGGACAAAACCGTATTCTATGAACCACAACTTATAACATCCTGAACTATATTATTTAAAAATTTATGATCATTTTATAAGAGATATATAGATATATATATATATATATATATATATATATATACACAGATATATATATATAGAGAGAGAGAGAGAGAGATTATATGTGTATGTGTATAGTTACATATGTTTCCATGAATTTTAGCCCATTTTGATTAAGACAAAAAGTGTTTTATATGACGGTGACTCATTTATAATACAAGACTCATATTACTTACCATGTTTTTATAATTATATTTAGTACCAAACATTTATATAGCAACATTTAAGGGGTATTGCTAGAGAGCCTACTATATGAGGATATAGGAGGGATTATTACAGTGTATGAGGGGCTGAGGGGGCTCTGCTATAGTATATGAGGATACAGGAGGGATTATTAGACTATGTTCACGCTACCTATTAGACCGGCCGTTCCATGAGCCGGCCCGGGTCACGGAACGACCGGTCTCTGCTCAGATCATCCAGGCCGGTACTTAAGTACCAGCCGGATGATCTTTCTGGCCGAAGGGTTCTGATGCGGGCGCATCAGCGGGCGCCCGCATCACAACTTCCCATAGCACACAGTGAAGCAGTGAGCGGCTTGCTTCACTGTGTGAACTGAAAGGGTTTCCTATGGCCGCAATTCATTGAATTGCGCCCAGAGAAAACTGACATGTCAGGTTCTTTGTGGTGCCGCACAAGATCCAGGCCGAAGCGTATACGATGTGTATACGCTCCGGTCGGGATCCCATTGAAGCAGAGGCAGTGTTCCACTCCGCAGAAAGTATGGCTGTACTTTTACGTAGTGTGAACATAGTCTTAGTCTTACAATGTATGAGGGAATGAGGGGGCTCTGCTATGGTATATGAGGATACAGGAGGGATTATTACAGTGTATGAGGCAGGGCCGGGACAAAGAGTAGGCAGGGGCAGGCGATGGCCTAGTGCGCCAAACAGCAGGAGGCGCCACCAGGCCGAACCTGGAAGCAGCATACAGGAGTTGATTACATCAGCCCCCTGCTGGGAGATGCACAGGTCTGTTGAGTCCTCAGCTGCTGCTGCTGCTGTTGTTCATAGGAGGGGGGAAGGACGTCTCCCTGCTGGGACACTGCTCTGGCTGAGCTCCCACTTCCAGGAGGCGTCTGACCTGCTCCAGGACACCAGCATGGGGGAATGTGCAGCATTACTCACATCGCTTGCTGCACATCCTCCAGGCTTTGGGAGCTGCTCAGCTGTTGGGCCAGGGAGGAGGAGGTGAAGCACCAGCAGCCTGCAGAGACCACACAGGGTGACCAGGAAGTGTCTGCCTGTGTCTTGTCAGCTGCTCATCTCTGCATCATCATCAGCCCCTCCATTACAGTCCCAGGATGGTGAGGACAGAAAGTCCAAACAACCTAGCTGAGAGGTAGCTGTTTTGTGTCTCTGTGTGTGTACATAAGAGTGTGAGTGTGTGTGTGTATACATAAGAGTGTGAGTGTGTGTGTGTGTGTGTGTGTACATAAGAGTGTGAGTGTGTGTGTATACATAAGAGAGAGAGTGTGTGTGTATACATAAGAGTGTGAGTGTGGTGTGTGTATAGATAAGAGAGAGTGTGTGTGTGTGTGTGTGTGTGTGTGTGTGTGTGTGTGTGTGTGAATATATACACACAAATGTGTGCCTGTGTGTGTACTGTACATAAATGTGTGTGCCTCTATGTGTGTGTATACGTAAGTGTGTGCCTGTGTGTATACTGTACATAAATGTGTGTGCATCTGTGTGTGTGTAAACTGTACATAAATGTGTGTGTATACATAAGTATGTGCCTGTGTGTGTGTGTGAGTATATATATATATATATATATATATATATATATATATATATACAGAAATGTGTGTGTCTGTGTGTATATCCACAAATATATATACACAAAACTATATACAACTGGTGGCAGCACACAAGGGATATATATACACAACGGGGGGCAGCAATGGTGTGGCGGTATTATTCAATGGTATCAATGGTAAAAGATAGTGATATCTTTTGGTTTTCTCGTAATACAGTGTGGGGGCACTTTCTGGGCTTTACACTGTCTGTGCCGCGCCAATTCTGATAACAGTGGCTTGGGGGGGGGGGGGGGTGTTGCCATTTGCCCTCTCTGCCTAGGGCACCAAAACTCCTTGTCCCGGCCCTGGTATGAGGGGCTGAGCGGGCTCTGCTATGATATATGCGGACATAGGAGGGATTATTACAGTGTATGAGGGGCTGAGGGGGCTCTGCTATGGTATATGAGAACATAGGAGGGATTATTACAGTGTATATGGGGCTGAGGGGGCTCTGCTATGGACTAATGAGGGTGCCATTACTTTGTGAAGCACTATAAGGGCAATTAAAGGGGTAGTGCGGTATATAAAATTGTTCATCCTGTCATTGCACTACTCCCATGTAGGCTACAAAGCACTGGCGACTTCTAGGAGAGTATCAACTGCTAGAAAAAATATAAATGCGCTGATACTATATATTATTGTGCGACCTGGGACATACTGTTTGTATTAAATCATATCCAAATATAGATCAGACCTAAAAATCCTACAAGGACCTATCTGGCACTCTATTTGGGAATACTACTAGACCTATGCCCCACCACTTGCATATACCATCGGAAGAGGCATATATATCGGTGGCCCACCCTCCATGTCATCACCCTGGCTGTGGTTTCATTCCGTCCGATGGTTTCTAAGAGTTAATTACTATGTGCCTTCACCCTCCCCCCTTCACCTTTTTTTCATAAACTATTTTATATATGTCTGTACATAGGTGACACTTAGTTAGACCTCCTTCTACATGTACGCTAGCTCCCTATTTAGGTGATGCGGCACTAGGTTAGGCTGCACACATATATGCTTTCGCATGCTTTGAGACATCAGTAGCAGGGGGAACTAATATAGTCTTCCTTCTGGATTAACAGATGGCCACTGTACTATCTTTATTTCCGGTTCTGGGTAGGGACATTGGTTGTAGTTCTACATGTGTAACAATAAACGTCGAACAATACTTGCATATTAAGTGCAATTTTCCATCTTATGCGTCGACATTTGGTATTACGACTTTTCTGTGCCAGAAAAGTCGTCATATCCCTCACCTACTCGCCTGTCTGCTCAGCCATATGAGAAGGAGGAGAAGGCAGTCACCGCCTGACACACAGTACTTGCGGTCCGGACCTCGTCAAGGCCACCTGGATGTTTTCCTTGCGAGGAGCCTGACTGACCAGCAGCTATGGAAACATCCCGCACCAGACAGCGTCTCAGGTCAGCCCAAGCAGGTAAGCCTGCTGTAGCTCCTATGGTGGTAGCCCCAAAACGAGCTGAAAAGGAGGAGAACATATAGTGGAGGCTTCCACGTGTGGTGAAGACAGAGGGGATCCCCTATCAGCTACAGCACATGGCGGCCAACACTTCCTCACAGCCTGTGGCTGCAGGGCGTTCACAAGATCCCCGGAATTGGCAGGAACATATGAGGTTTCTCCCTAGCAGATAAGAAATGGAGCAGTTTGTCCAGCGTTTAGAGACTTCCTATAAGCAGGAGCTAACATCTTTTAAAAGCTGCTATTTAGACAACAGAGGCCAAAGTGTAGGAAATAACTGCTGATCATGCTGCCCTGTCTGTACAATCGGAGGAGACGGTTACTAAGGTGGACATGCATGAGTTTCACATCGCGCAGCTGTAACGCCTGCATGATGACAACGAAAATAGAAGCAGGCGCAATTCTGCGAGGGAAGAAATTATGCGGAATGCTAAGAGGTAAGACATGGCGGCAGATATCACACGGTCAGAGAACCATCAGATCGGTCCTCCTTACTTGGCTCTTCCTGAAGTACATACATCTGCCAGGATGGTTGCTGATTCCCTCTTTACCTGACAATGGGGGTTCTGCACAACCAACTCTGGACAATGCTTTCGCAGACGGTTGAAAATTCTCCTTGTCTCTTGTAATTGAGGACATGTTGCCAACATGGTGACTCCATGTTGCCCGCTGGAAATTGCTGTTTCTGCCTGATTATGCTTGCTTAGTTCTTCACTAATTTTCTGCCTTCTTCTTCTCCTCTCTCTCTGCTCTTCTTTTTTGGCTGCCTAAATCTGAAGGGTTAAACAGCAAGGGTAAGAGTTATCTCTGATCCCGGCCTTTGTGGTTGGATACTCGCAACTAGTTGGGCGGCATGCACACATCCATGATATATGGTCCGGTCCGCAGACTGCACTCTTGACCTCGTATGGAGCTCTCAGCACCATGATTTATTATGATACTGGGAGCTTTGAAAAATGTAAAGCTCTGTGCTCCTGTAGTCACAAAGTCGTGTCAGTTCAGCAGCATATAACTTTAGCTGATTTGGAGCTCCTGGCATCATAATAATAAATTCATAAGTTCCATAAGAGGTCAAGAGTGCAGTCCTTGGTATACAGTCAGCTTGCAGACGGTATAACACAAATGTGCGCTGCTGGGTATTGCGGTAATTGCACAGACCTGAATAAAGATAACATGCCACTTTTATCAAACAGTGTATAAATTGTACATCTTAAAATTAGCTTAATTTATATACTATAGCTATATACTATTGGGAGAGCGCACAGAGGGGCTATATGCTTCTGGGGGAGCGCAGAGGGAGCTATATACTATTGGGGGGAGCACAGGGGGTCTATATACTTCTGGAGGAGCGCTTGGGGGGTATATACTATTGGGGGAGCACACAGGGGGGGCTATATACTACAGGGGAGCACACGGGGGGCTATATAGTACTGGGGAGAGCGCACAGGTGGGCAATATACTACTGGGGGAGCTCACACGGGGGCTATATACTACAGGGGGAGCTCACAGGAGGGCTGTTTATAACTGGGGGAGTACACAGGGGTCTATATACCACAGGGACACCTTAAAACTGGGGGCACAGAGGGGTGTAACTACTATATAGGGGTACAAGGGACTGTAGGTATTAGAGCCTAAAATATTTGTCTGGCCAGGAGAAGACTTCAAGATGGCCCACGCTGGATGGAGAGAAAAAGAAAATATGACAGTCTCTGATCGGAGAAGACACCCCCTGTGAGTAACTGAATGTAACTCCACTCTTTTATAGGCTTGCAGTGATAGAGGTCACGGTGTGGTGGTATTATGTAATGGTATCATTGGTGATATCTTTTGTTTTGTTCAAAGCAGTTTTCATGTAATAATGATTACTTATTATGGTGGACTCAGTGGCGTAGCTACCATAGAGGCAGGGTAGGCAGTTGCTATGGAGCCCGTGCAGGAGGGGGGCCCGGGGGAGAAGTAACGAGTGTTTGTCCTTCTGCTTAACCCCTTCTGTACTGCAGTGTGTAAGTGACCCAATGTTTACTTGCATGCTGCAACACAAAAAAGGGTTAACAAGCAGAAGACAAAGATGTCCTCTGATAATCTCTGACCTCTGTTCTCCAGCTGCCACAATCAAGTAGGAAAATGTGCAGAGCTCTGTGCAGAGGTCACTTACACGCTGCAATACATAAGGGGTTAAGCAGAGGGTATCCTGTTCCTGCAACTATGTATTTAACCATTAGGGTTTCTAATGGGCTCTTATAGGTAAAAACAGTGGGCTGTCATAGCAAGCAGCCATTGGCTCTCTGCCCTGCAAGTCATTCTTGTGGTTACAGCCTGGATTTTGCCTCTGGTCACAAGAGACTTACCACATCACAGAGCATAAACTATATGTATATATAGCTTTGTGTTGTGTGTAGGGGAGGGGGCCCCTTAAAATTTTTCGCTATGGGGCCCTGTGAATCCTAGCTACGCTCCTGGTATAAATTGTGTTATAAGGTAACTACTGTATGTATTGGGGTTCTTAATACAGTGTGGGGCACTTTCAGTACATTATACTGTGTGTGGAGCACGGATTCTGATAATGCGTGCGTGTGTGTGTGTGTGGGGGGGGCACTCTTGAGGGATGTGCACCGGCCCTGGTTAAGCATTGTGGAGGAACTACTGCAAGGGCCGATGGCTGGGCCTGACCCTGCTATAGGGCAAAAATAGAGGTGCCCACCAGAAGATACTGTCCCACAGCTCAGCTCCCTGCACACTGCTCTGCTCAGCTGACACACAGACAGCCCGGCCTCTATGTAGCTGAAGGCTGTGCAGAGCCTAAACCATATACAGTGTGTATATCCCCCCTCCTCCTGATCGTCCAGCCGACTTCACTGTGAGTGGGCTGCAGCTGGATTGGTGGAATAAATCCCCGCCCCTTCCAATTCTCTTTGTGTACATGCGCTGCAATACAGAAAGCTACCAGGCAGCTTCTGCTCTTTTCCCAAAGTACTTGTGTTTTAGATGTGTGGTTTTGGAATGGGCACCTAATGCTGGTCAGGCCACTGACTGTAGTACCGGCAATACTGCCTTGATGGCAGCCCTGATGACATCTATTATCAGATTTTCTTTAGCATGGAAGGGGTGTTATTCCTCAATGGTGGGTATACCATGTGTAACCTTCCTCCTGGAGCACGGGAGTTCCAAAGTTAGCAGTAACCGGCTGCTTACTCAGGCAGTCAGTCAATTATTCTTGAGATGGCCATTTGTCATAAATTAATAAGGGATGTGTGCGGCATAAGCTGATTATACTTCATGGGGGGAGCCACTACTGTTGTTGCTAGTTAGGTCCCTTAACTAGGTTAGCGCTTAGAGCACTAGTTACAGGTATTTTTTTCTGTGGAGTCTAGGTCTCTACTTCATATTCATAGTCTTCCTGTGCAATGTGAGATAGTTTAACGAGGACAGCAACTCCAAACATGAAGGGATCTGAATCCCTAGGTACTTGTTCTGTAAGTCCTTGTTTCTATGTTTTGGTTCTGATTTTGTGTGGTCCAATTCTTTTTTTCACCTGTTTGTCAATATTCTTCTGTTTTTCCTCCCTGATTCCTCCCTGCCGTGTCTTCTCATAGCCCCAGTTTTGATTAAACTGGCGTCCCTTAAAGGACAAGTGCCATGAAAAACTTTTTCCCAGTAATTGAAGCACATTACAAAGTTATATAACTGTGTAATATGCTTCAAACACCTATCTGCCTCCCTTCCCTGTCTTTTCCCCCCTCCACCCCCCACCAGGAAGTGTCCTGACTCACACAGACCTGATTACTGTCGTCACCGTCACCAAGCTCTTCTCTTAGCTCCTTCTCCTGTTACACTAGCCTCCCCCCTCCCCTGCCTTGTCAGGTGACAGGCTTGCTCAGCTCCCATTGGCTGAACAACTGCAAGCCATCACTTGTCACATCTCACTTGCTTATCTTCCCTCAGACTGACTCCGGCACATAGGCAGCTCCCCCCTCCCCTCATACCCTCTCTCCTGCTGCTGTGGACTCAGTGAAGGAGTCATGTCACTAGAGAAGATAAGCTGAGCAAGCAGAGTCACCTGACAAGGAGGGGGAGGCTGGTGTGACAGGACCTAGAGCAGTCCTCCTGCTGATGACTCATCCTCACAAGAAGGAGCTGCCTGGTGACTGTGACAACAGTAATCAGGTCTTTGTGAGTCAGGACACTTCCTGGTGGGGGGTGGAGGGGAGGCAGATAGGTGATTGAAGCTTATTACACAGTTATATAACTTTGTAATGTGCTTCAATTACTGGGAAAAAGTTTTTCATGGCACTTGTCCTTTAATGTAAGGGGCTTTAACGAGCTGTCTAAACGTTATGTTATGTATGCTATGCACAAACAACATGTTCACATGCTCTTGTTACAGGAGACACACTTCCGAACAGATCATGTGCCTCGGCCAGGGTCGGGACTAAGAGTAGGCAGGGGTAGGCGATGGCCTAGGGCGCCAAACAGCAGGGGGCGCCACCAGGCCGAACCCGGAAGCAGCATACAGAAGCTGATTACATCAGCCCCCTGCCGGGAGATACACAGGTCTGTGAGTCTTCTGCTGCTGCTCCACAGGGCCGGGGGGAGGGGTGGCCTACGGCTGAAGACACTGCTCTGGCTGAGCTCCCTTTGCCAGGAGGCGTCTGACCTGGTGCAGGAGGCCAGCATGGGGGAATGTGCAGCATTACACATCCCCTAGGCTCTGGGAGCCAGCTGCTTAGCTGTCGGGCCAGAGAGGGGGAGGAGGAGGTGAAGAACGGCAGCCTGCAGACACAGCACATGATGACCAGGAAGTGTCTGCCTGTGTTTTTTGTCCTGGGCCTCTCCTGTCAGCTGCTCATCGCTGCATCATTATCATCAGCAGCAGACCCCTCCATGACAGTCCCAGGACAGAGAGGAGAGAAAGTGCAAGCAACCTAGCTGAGAGGTAGCTGTTTTGTGCCTGTGTGTGTGTACAGCGACAACAAGAGTGTGTGTGTGTGTGTGTGTATACATAAGAGTGTGTGTGTGTGTGTGTGTGTGTGTGTCACACTGAGAGGTAGCTGTTTTGTGTCTGTGTGTATGTGTACATAACAGTGTGTGTGAGAGTGTGTGTATACATAAGAGTGTGCGTGTGTATACATAAGAGTGTGCATGTGTATTCATAAGAATGTGTGTGTATTCATAAGAGAGTGTGTGTCACACTGAGAGGTAGCTGTTTTGTGTCTGTGTGTATGTGTACATAAGAGTGTGTGTGAGCGTGTATTCATAAGAGTGTGTGTATACATAAGAATGTGTGTGTCACACTGAGAGGTAGCTGTTTTGTGTCTGTGTGTGTGTGTGTACATGTGTGAGAGTGTGTGTGTCACTCAGAGGTAGCTGTTTTGTGTTTGTGTGTGTTTACATGAGTGTGAGTGTGTGTATTAAGAGTGGGTGTGAGTATTCATAAGAGTGTGTGTGTATACATAAGTGTATATACTGTACATGTGTGTGTGTATATGCATAAATGTGTGTCTGTGTGTATATGCATAAATATATATACATAAAAATATATGCAACTGGGGGCAGCACACAGGGGATATACACTCACCGGCCACTTTATTAGGTACACCATGCTAGTAACGGGTTGGACCCCCTTTTGCCTTCAGAACTGCCTCAATTCTTCGTGGCATAGATACAACAAGGTGCTGGAAGCATTCCTCAGAGATTTTGGTCCATATTGACATGATGGCATCACACAGTTGCCGCAGATTTGTCGGCTGCACATCCATGATGCGAATCTCCCGTTCCACCACATCCCAAAGATGCTCTATTGGATTGAGATCTGGTGACTGTGGAGGCCATTGGCGTACAGTGAACTCATTGTCATGTTCAAGCAGAAATCGAGACTCATCAGACCAGGCAACGTTTTTCCAATGTTCTTCTGTCCAATTTCGATGAGCTTGTGCAAATTGTAGCCTCAGTTTCCTGTTCTTAGCTGAAAGGAGTGTCACCCGGTGTGGTCTTCTGCTGCTGTAGCCCATCTGCCTTAAAGTTCGACGTACTGTGCGTTCAGAGATGCTCTTCTGCCTACCTTGGTTGTAACGGTTGGCTATTTGAGTCACTGTTGCCTTTCTATTAGCTCGAACCAGTCTGCCCATTCTCCTCTGACCTCTGGCATCAACAAGGCATTTCCGCCCACAGAACTGCCGCTCACTGCATGTTTTTTCTTTTTCGGACCATTCTCTGTAAACCCTAGAGATGGTTGTGCGTGAAAATCCCAGTAGATCAGCAGTTTCTGAAATACTCAGCCCTTCTGGCACCAACAACCATGCCACGTTCAAAGGCACTCAAATCACCTTTCTTCCCCATACTGATGCTCGGTTTGAACTGCAGGAGATTGTCTTGACCATGTCTACATGCCTAAATGCACTGAGTTGCCGCCATGTGATTGGCTGATTAGAAATTAAGTGGTAACGTGCAGTTGGACAGGTGTATCTAATAAAGTGGCCGGTGAGTGTATATACATATGGGGGGGGGGGGGGCGCCATTTGCCTTCTCTGCCTAGGGCACCAAAATTCCTTGTCCCGGCCCTGGCCTCAACTCCAGACCCAACATTACACCTACTGGTTGCACAGCACCAATCCAGAGTCCAAGTCCGAAGGTGCCTCAAATGCGATCCACAGATCCTTACAGCATGATCTTTTGGGCACCATGGTTGACCCCATTGAAAGGCATGCCTTTGTTGAACTCAGAGTGGTCTCATCCACTTACACTATAGGTAACATATACCTCCCAAATGCGAACCAGGGTAGGGCCTTGAGGGACATGCTTTTAGAGATGGATGCATTTATTGAAGGAACACTGACTGTAGGTGGGGACTATAAAGGGAAAAGGAAACACCCTTTTCTTTTTTGGCTAAAGTCCCTGAAACATCCTATCTTGCATATATTTATGTCAGGATTATCATCAATCTCCATGGTCATCCTGACCATCTTAATTAAGGGGTCTACATCTTCAGTAGATAACATGGGGGAGTCAGATAAATACTATGAAGATGCCAAATCAAAATCCTGAATCAGTTCTCTAATATCCTTCAAAAGGGTAAATTCATGCGGGCGGATCCGCCGGGAGTCTCACACATGAAATCCGCAGCTAATCCACAATACATGTATTAACCGTATTAACCCCTTAAGGACAGAGCCTTAAATGGCCTTAAGGACAGAGACAAATTTTATGAATTTGACCAGTGTCACTTTATTCATTAATAACTTCGGGATGCTTGTACCTATCTGGCTGATTCTGAGATTGTACTTCACATTTCTGGTAAATTGGAGTCGATACTTATAAAAAAATCTTTATGAAAAAAACCAAAATAACGTGAAAAAATGCATTTTTCCAACTTTGAAACTTTTTTTCTTATACAGAAAATAGTTATGCCACATAAATTATATATTAAATAGCATTAGCAACATGTCTACTTTATGTTGGCGGAATTTATTAAACTTATTTTTTTTAGACAATAGAAAGCAGCAAATTTTCTGTAAAATTTCAAAATCAGATATTTTTAGGGACCTGTTCAGGTTTAAAGTGTATTTGAGGGTCCTGTATGTTAGAAAGCCCCACAAAGCACCCCATTTCAGAAACTGCACCCCCCATACTCTGCAAAAGCACATCCAGAAAGTGTTTTAACCCTTTAGGGGAGTCACAGAAATAAAAGCTCAGTGTAAGAAATTTGAAAATTAAAATTTTCTGTGCAGAGATTTTAATGTAATCCAATATTTTTCATAATTATAAACCTATTACCAGAGAAATGCACCCCAATAATTATTGCCCCGTTTCTGCAGTTTATAGAAATACCCCATATGTGGCCCTATTGCGCTATTTGACACAACCACAAGCCTCAGATACAAAGGAGCGCCTAGTGAATTTCAACGCCTCTGTTATACTTGATCATTTTTGACTGTACCACTTCAGGTTGGCAGAGGCTCTGGGGTGCAAAACATAAAAAACACCCCTAAAAGGGACACCATTTAGAAAACTACACCCCTCAAGGAATGTAACAAGGGGTGCGGTGAGCATCTGGACCCCACAGGTGCTTCACAGATTTTCAGAACAATGTGGCGTGAAAAAAGAAAAATGTATTTTTTACACTAAAACGTTCTAGCCTTCAATTTTTCATTGGAAAAAGGAAAAAAAAAAAACCGTGTAGCGCAGTTTTTCCCGAGTACAGAAATACCCCACATGTGGACATAAAGTGCCAAGCGGGCGCAGGATTTCACGGGCCATGTTGCATTTACAGAGCCCTCGTGCTGCTAAGACACTGGGAACCCCCCACAAATGACCCCATTCTGGAAACTACACCCCTCAAGGAATCTAACAAGGGGGGCAGTGAGCATATGGACCCCACTGGTGATGGGCACAAATGTGGAATAATGTGACGTGAAAGTGAATATTTGAATTTTTTCACTTTCATGGCGCAAATGTGCCCGTCATCAAGGGGTCCATATCCTCATTGCACCCCTTGTTGGATTCCTTGAGGAGTGTAGTTTCCAGAATGGTCACTTGTGGGGGGTTTACAGTGTTTTGGCAGCATGAGTGCTCTGTAATTGCAACATGGCGTTCATCATCCATTCTAGCCAAAACCTCCAAAATCCAAATGGCGCTCCTTCCCTTGAGAGGCTTGCCC
Organism: Dendropsophus ebraccatus; assembly: GCF_027789765.1. Lineage (NCBI taxonomy): Eukaryota > Metazoa > Chordata > Amphibia > Anura > Hylidae > Dendropsophus > Dendropsophus ebraccatus. The sequence goes on from NC_091456.1 coordinate 120,161,393, forward strand.
TGTGCCCACATGGCGCTTTATGTCCACATGTGGGGTATTTACGGTATTTTGCTCTACACATTTTTTATTTTTTTTTTCTCTTTTAACCCCTTGTGAAAATGATAAATTCAAGGCTAGACCAACATTATAGTGTAAAAAATTTTATATTTCATTTTTATGCCACATTGTTCCACATTTGTGCCAGTCACCAGTGGGGTCCATATGCTCACTACACCCCTTGTTACATTCCTTGAGGGATGTAGTTTCCATAATGGGGTCACTTGTGGGGGGTTTCAACTTTCTTGGCAACACAGGGGCCTTTTGAATGCAACATGGCCCCTCGAAATCCATTCCATCCAAATCCAGACTCCAAAATCCAAAGGGCGCTCCTTCCCTTTGGAGGCTTACCCTGCACCAGCATGGTGCTTTATGTCCACATGTGGGGTATTTCCGTACTCGGGAAATTTCTCTACACATTTTGTGTTTTTTTATCTTTTAGCCCCTTGTGAAAATGAAAAAAATCATGACAAGATCAATGATTTAGAGTAAAAATTTAAAAAAAAATTACACTAAATGTTGGTCTAGCCTTGATTTTTTCCATTTCCACAAGGGGTTAAAAAAGAAAATAAATGCAAAACGTGTAGGGTAATTTCCCCTGAGTACGAAAATACCCCACATGTGGACATAATGTGCCATATGGGCACAGGGCAAGCCATCAAAGGGACAGAGCGCCATTTAGAGGCTGGAATAGAAGATGGAGGCCATGTCGTAATTACAAAGCTCCTGTGCGGCCAGGACAGTAGAAACCCCCCCACAAGTGACCCCATTATGGAAACTATACCCCATTAGGAATCTAACAAGGGGTGCAGTGAGGATATGGACCCCACTGGTGACGGGCACTTATGTAGAACATGTGGTGTGAAAATAAAAAATACAATTTTTTTCATTTTCACATCCAAAATGTGTCTGTCACCAGGGGGCCATATCCCTGCTGCCCCCCTTGTTAGATTCCTTATGGGGTGTAGTTTCCAGAATGGGGTCACTTGGGGGGGTTCTACTGTCCTGGCCGCACAGAGGCTTTGTAATTGCATTATGGCATCTTCTAATGGGAATGACAGCCATACCTATTTAGCTGGGGAAAAGGGACCATTCTAATTTATTTGGGGGTATTAGGCCAATTATTAGTTTATAAGGTTGAAAAGGAAGGGAGTCCATCAAATTCAACCTGTGTTGATCCAGAGGAAGGCAAAACATCCTCGTAAGGCAGACGACAGTTGCCTCATCATAGGAAAAAAAACCTTCCTGACTCCATAATGGCAATCAGAATAATCCCTTAATTAACGTGACCCCTGAAATAGGAATGAGGGACAGAATTTAGATAATGTAGAACTCCAGTGACGTGTGGTATGCCTTGAAGCGATCCAGTATGCAGAGGCCGGGATGATCAGGACAGGTGTCACACTGGAAAATGGTGTCCTTCCTGATCCCCCTGTTACGCCACACTCTGCACTTCTTCTGGGGTCTCCTGTTTTCCAGTGTGGGGGACGTCCCCTGGAAAATGTTGTCCTGGTGCGATACAGGGTCCCTCATATCAAGAAGCGCTGGGTCCACTCCATGGCTGCTAAATATTAGGGCTCTATTACTGCTTCTGATATTTTCGTGCCGCAAGCTACAGTAGCTCGGACCAGAAGAGGGGGACCAGAAGAGGGGGGTGCTGGTATAAAAGTCCCCGTACAGGTGGTGACCTTTATCCAGCAGTGGGAAGATCAGTTCCCGAACGATCTTCCCACTAACTCCGAGGATTTGGGGGGGGGGGCATCTGGGGGCTGGATTCGGGTGTCCCTTCCTACATACACTCTTAAGGGTACGTGCACACTGCGGAATCGCGACAGAACCCTTCACGCATTTCGCACCTGGCACCCACCGGCGGACTGATGCGGGCGCGTGTCTCCGCATGTGTCATAGACTCCATTCTATGCACGGGCGGATTCCGCTCTCCGTCCAACGTATTCATTCTGTGACACGGGTGGAGACGCATGCCCGCATCAGTCCGCCGGCGGGTGCCAGCTGCGGAATGCACAAAGGGGTTATCCTTCGCCATTCCGCAGTGTGTACGTACCCTAAATCTGTAAGAGTACCCTGAGGTACTCTCACAGAGTTTGGAGAATATACCGTCATCTCTTATTGGGACTGTACTGGTGGAAAAGACATGTCTGGGGGGCAGCGTACGCTACGTTACCCCCAGACACATCAGTGGATGATGAGGATAAGGATAAATGGAGGAAAAAAGGATCCGCCCCATTCATCCTCACTGGCTGTTTCGGTGTCCGAGGCAATACTAGCGAATGCGTCTGATACCGAAAACACGCCAGGGGGCCACTTTTATATAGAGATTGGTATATGGGGTATGTAGTGGTGTAGTGTCAAACTTTATTCAATGTAGTGTAGTGTGGTGTAATGTAGTGTTTTTTACGTTTTTTTTTTTACAGTAAGTAAAAAAAAAAAAAAAAACCTATGCCAAAAATGGTGTTGCCGATAAATGCCGCACTTATGTGCGACACTTATCAGCAGACCATGGCAGTAGGATATAGAAAAAAAACACCCTACGCCAAAAAGGAGGAGTTGCTGATTAGCAGCGCACTTTCGTGTGAAGCGGATCAACACTCAGCGGCGATAGGGTGCGGAAAAAAAAGACAAAAAATTGGAAAAAAAAAAAACAAAAAAACTTTTACTACATTCTGAACATCCCTATAGCTGCTGATAAGTGTATTACACTTATCAGCCGCTAGAGGGCAGCAGAGCGCAAAATCCGGAAAAAGACGACGCTGGAGCCGAAAAAAGCCGAACGGGACCCCACGGAAGAAGCCGAAGACCCGACGAGAAGACGAGGACGCCGCAAACCCGGAAGACGCCGATCGGGACCCCAGGACAGGTGAGTAATGTACAAATACCTGCTCTGGACCCCTCAGCTGCCTAGCTGAGGGGTCCAGAGCAGGTATTTATTACATTTGGGGACTTTGATCGCCGTGCCACCGTGACCACCATTACTTTTTACAGTAATGGCGGTCGGTGCAGTCCTCGGACAGCACCGACCGCCATTTTTTACGGGTCATCGGGTTACCGATGACCCGTAAAGGTGCTGATCGCCGCTATTGGCTGATCTGAATTGATCAGCCAATAGCAGCGATCGTCAGCACGGGGGTTGTTAACCACCCCCCGTGCCGAGAAGCTAAGATGGCCTGCTATGATTTATAGCAGGCCATCTTCCCCGATCGCTGTGTGTGAACACGCAGCGATCGGGGAAACCGCGGGCGTACATTTACGCCCTGTTGCGTTAAAGCCCAGGCAACGGGGGCGTAAGTGTACGCCCGATGTCGTTAAGGGGTTAATAATTATAAGAATAATACATGTATTGTGGATTAGCTGCGGATTTCGTGCGTGAGACTCCCGGCGGATCCGCCCTTGTGAATTTACCCTAAATGAGTTTCTTTTTGCATACTGGACATTCCCTGCTTCTTCGGCAGAAGCTCCTAGTTTATTTCTTAGCCTAAAAATACACATGCATAAAAAAAGGACTCAATACAGAGCTAACAAACAGAAATATGACTGGCAGTAAACCCCCCTTTACCCCATCATATCAATGCACAGATGTCAGTAGATGGTTTAGGGTTATCAGCGTGCTGGCTTTCCATCCTATTAGGATGTATAATTGGAGGGCCAATTACACCCAAACACTGGAATTTGCCACCTCCTCAAATTTGGCACCAGGGACTGAATGGCTCCTCCGCAGCCCTGCAGAATCCCCGGAAAGGTCATCATCTATTCAAGACGCACACACCTGCACACAATGTACGCCCCAGAGGATGTCTCTTCTGACAGGTGAGAGAGATAGAGAGAGAGAGAGAGAGAGAGAGAGAGAGAGAGAGAAAAAACAGGGTCAGCACTAAGTGGGATGCCAGCACTTAGTGGTAAGAGCCAGTTGCCCCAGTCCCCACTACTTTCAGGATCTGATGAGAGGTGTAGAAACCACTTCCTGCCTACTGCTCCAAAAGGACATAATACAGAACTGGCAATAAAGGGGAGGTCTCTTCGTTTATGGATCCAACTGTTGTTTCCTGTTCAACGACGTAGGAGGTGGACCTCTTCATGGGTGCAATCACAGGGCAAGGGGGAAATTTCACCAACATCTCAAAAAAAAAAAAAAATCTCTAGAATCCACCCATTTGTCACCATTGACACAGCTCAGACTCTTACTGTTGCTCTGATCCATTCCTGTCTTGACTAATGTAACTCCCTACTAATCGGTCTTCCTTTCTCTAAACTCTCCCCTCTCCATTCTATCCTTAACGCAGTAGCCAGGCTCATCTTCCTCTCCAGCCGCTACACCAACGTCTCTCCTCTGTGCCAGTCACTGCACTGGTTAACCATTAAGTCCAGAACTCACTTCAAACTCCACACCCTCACCCATAAAGCTCTCAACAACTCTGCCCCTCCATACATCTTCTCCCTCATCTCTACCCGTGCTCTACGCTCTGCTAATGATCTAACCCTAACATCCAAACATGCTGCACCAGTTCTCTGAAATGTCCAACCCAAAGACTTCATACTCAATACTCACAGCTTCAAGTGTGCCCTAAAGACTCATCTCTTCAGGCTCGCTTATAACATTCCCTATACTTGTTTCCCCTTCTGTCGTCCCCTCACTCTATATCTCTGATGGCTCCTGCACTTTATATGTTTTACTTGTAATCAGATATTGGCGTTGTTACTGGCCCATCCTGTTCTTTCCAACTATGTACAATGGCTGGACCATGCACAAATAAAGCACTTGTGCCTGGTGTCGACCCCAGTTGTAGTCTGTAAGTTCCAGTGAGCAGGTCTTGTTTAGACTTTGTATTTTTATTTTATTTATTCAAATTATCTGTGTATTATGTAACCTCTGTATTGTATGTATAAAAAAAAAGCGCTGCAGAATCTGTTGGCGCTAAACAAATAAATATTATTATTAATGTCTCTACTACCTAAACCTTTTTGACACCCTTTTAGGTCCCCCTTGCTGAATTACACACCTTACAAGCTCAATTTCTACACTTTATCTGGGAGTATAAATGCCATAGAAGTAGATCATGTTCATTACCAAGGACCAGGGACTACACACAGTAGCCAAGCTCCTACACTACTACACTATTAGGTGGCTCATTCATACCAAAAGCTCATACCAAATGGCGATTGAAGAACTCTGGCGATTGAAGAACTTCTGTCCGCCCCAACTCCCTGATGGGAGTCTGAGCTTTTTTAGTCTGACACTTTGGTCCCCCGTTAGCTTCCAATAGCTCCCATATGGTCTCACTACTCTTAAATGCTCTCCGCCCCCTTGGTCTCCAATCCTTGACAGAGACCAATTGGTCTACCGCAGAGATTTCCCACCTAGCAGACATGGTCAGCCTTGTTACGCTTGAGCTTCACCAATTCCAATATCAAAATAACTCTACACTACAGAGATATATCCATAAGGATTAAATCCACCTATAAGTCCCTTAAAGTGACACTGTCACCCCCTTTGTGCATTCTGACATCTCTACACAAGTGTAAAGGGTAAATTTAGCGGTTTTCATACCTTATTTCATATCATATGTCATGGTGCTTGTTCAAGTAAAAAGTGATCTTTTATCAACTGCAGATTGTGTAAAGTGGGCGGGGCCTCCTGGCATTAGCGACACTTAGTCCCGTCCACAGTGCCACCATTGGTCCTAGACTTTTAGGCCAGCCTGTTCCAATGGTCGGCGAGGGGTGGGACCAACAGTGGCACTGTGGGTGGGGCTAAGTGGCTGGATGACTTGTTATACACCTGTTTTACTGCTCTGCATTGCTGGTTTACTCTGCCGATTTTTAAGAAGACTGACAATTTGAATATTTTGTAACTTAAAGAACAACTCCGGTCAAAATCTATTTTTAAATATGTTATTTCATAAGTAAAGTTAGACAAATTCCTATATATACTAATAATGGAAAATGCACATATAGTGCTATTTCCCTCAATTTAGCAGATCAGGCAGGCTTCAATTCCTCTAAAAAAAAAAAAAAAAGTGACATCTGACCCAGATGTATATACCTGCAGGGTCCAGCAGGGGGCGCGGTATACGTTACATTACATGTAAAATATAACAGGGTCATTCCTTCGCTTTCTGCACAAAATTTAGCTAGGGAGGGGGGTGCTGATCACTACACTGCACAGGATTTCTGAAGAGATCGGGCGGCCGGGGGATGGAGGTGTTTGGGGGGCTTTGGGCGATGATTGAATTACGGGCTTCTGTCAGGGCAGGGGGGAGGTTGCGGACCTTGCAGGTATATACACCGGGGTCGAGACCACTTTTTTTTTTTTTAGAGAGAGAAATTGAAGCCTGCCTGATCTGCTACATTGGGGGAAATAACACTATACATGCATTTACCATAATTAGTGTATATCAGGAATTTGTCTAACTTTGCTTCTGAAATAACAATATTAAAATAAATTTTGGCCGGAGTTGTCCTTTAAATATCACATTTTCATTGTTTGTTCTTTGTATTTTATGATTAAAAAAAAATATATTACATAGGAAATGTTAAACATTTTTATTAGTTTTAGGAAGATTTTAAAATAAAAATGCACAATATGTATTTTTCCAAAACACGTTTCTTACCTCTAAAGCGCCTCTCTTTCCAATAACATCTATTAACAAAGAAAACAGATATATTTATTACTGTAAAGCTGAACTACAACTAAATGGTGCTCTTAAATAATAACAAACAAAAAAAAAAAAACAACACATTGTCATGACTTGAAATGACTTTAAAATAAATAAATTCCACCCCACTTAAGTAAAAAAGTGGTTATGGACGGTGGAGGTCACTTACTTCCCCGGTTCCAGTGCCGGGTCCCGGGATTGCGCCGCCCCGTACACCGTCCCGCGGCCGCTTCCTGGTGTGAGCTGCCTTGAGATGTTGCGTCTCATGCGGCAGCTCACACCAGGAAGCGGCCGCGGGGCGGTGTACGGGGCGGCGCGATCCGGGACCCAGCGCTGGAAACAGGGAGGTAAGTGACCTCCGCCGTCCATAACCACCCCCTCCATGGCCATAGCTGAAAAATACCCCCGGGCCGGAGTACCCCTTTAAGAATCTGCATAAAACTTCAGTACTAAATACTGGCAGCCATTTTCCCTTCTTAGGGCCCTATTCCACCGGGCGATTATCGTTCAGATTATCAAATCTATCAGATTATTCAAATCTAAACGATAATCATTCAGTTGAAATGCAGTTAACGATTAACGACCGAATCGTTGATCGCTTTATAAGACCTAGACCTATTTTTATCGTTGCTCATTCGCAAAACGTTTGCAAATTGTTCGCATTGAATAAGACATTGTTCAGTCGTTCGCAGTAGATACGAACGCAATAGCGAAGAAAAAACTAAATCGCAAATACAATCATAAGTAACGATTATCGTTCCATGGAAATGAGTGAACGTTTTCAGGTCTTTCGCAATAGCGGTCGTTTGAGATCATTAATCGTTGACGATTATGCAAACAATAATCGTTCGGTGGAATAGGGCCCTTAGTGTTGGTGTCTTGTTGTCAATATACACTACCAATAGTAGAGAAGATAACTCTAGTTGGTCACCATGACCTGCTGAAAGACAAGAAGTTAAATTCACGTGGGCACCATCCAGCACTTATCATTGGCCATTCAGAGTCTAAAGGGCTGTAGATCGCCTTGTATTTGGAACCACCCATAAGCTTCTCACAAGTAACCAGGTCAGCTGTTTTCATTCACAACTGTTGAGTTAATATATTCAGTGGGATGAAGATATTGATATTTGCTTATACAAAATATAACATTCTTAACACAGCCAGCAAAAACCAAGCAATTTCCAGAAGTCTTTGTATACAGTACCTAAAATATCCAAGATTAGTTTACAAGGCTAGTTAGTCCAGCAGCATGTACAGCCACAACCCAATGTACAGCAGTGTGTCTGGTTGGAAGTGTATAGGTTGCAGCACTTGCCCAAACACAGCAACTTCCTCAATCAGCTGATCTCCAGGGGTGTCAGACGCTAAGCATAAGCCATCAATGACAGCACCACAACTGAGGATGTCACCAGGGGCGCATCTAGAAGGGGCTGGGCCCCATAGCAGACTTTTGTTTGCCGACCCCCCCCCCCTTTTCCCGACGGACCACTAACCAGTCAAGTCTAGTCATAACTGTAAATGCTCGCCAGGAGTGCTTGCAGTTAAAGAAACATTTGCAGAACCCGAAAGCATACCTCCCAACTTTTGCTAGGAGGAAAGAGGGACTGTGACAGCAATGCGCCAGCCCCCATAGCCACATCACCTATTACCATTATATGAGAAACAAATATTATCACCACATCTTTACCACAGTGATGAATAGCCCAGATACCATTACTAAATAACATCCACTATACAAAGAGCAGTACTCTCCCTCAGCAGTGACCATATAGCGGTAGATTAGGCTGTACACAGGCTCACCAGACCTTATAAGTGATTATATTGCAGGTATTCAGTGACGGGGATGTCTTCTCTTGTTGGTCATTTTTGCGTTTCTTCGCCATCATGCACAGTCATCTTGAAAACCTCTCCGGCCATCTGCGAGACAAACATTCTCATCTTCATCCGCTTCGCAGTAACTCTCTGTGCCCCCATATGGTACAGATCCCTCTGTGCCTCCATATCCAATTGTAGTAGCCCCCTTCCCCCTAGTTAATCCCACTGTAGTAACCCCCATCTTCCCATAGGACACACTATAGTAGCCCCCCTCTTCCACACACACTGTAATAATCCCCCCTCTCTTTGTTAATCTCACTGTAGTAATCCCCCCTCACCCAGTTAATCCCACTGTAGTAGCCCCCCTCCCTTTGTTAACCCCACTGTAGTAACCCCCCCCCCCCCCCCATCATAGGTCCCACTGTAGTAACCCCCACCTCCCTATATTAGGTCTCACTGTAGTAACCCCCATCTCCCTATAGTTGGTCCCACTGTAGTAACCCCCATCTCCTGTAGGCAGAATCCATCCCTGACAGAAAATAATAAAAACAAATACTCCTCTAGTCTGGAGCAGTCAAAGAGATTCCAGTGGGCTGTCTCTCTTCTCCAAGCTGCTGCTGAGGTCACAAGTCAGGGACAAAGCAGGAGAGGAGCAGGCAGCGCCCACCCAGCTCAACTCCCTGCCCCCGAAGATCTCTGCTCCAGCCCTGCGGCTCCTGCTTTCATCTTCTCTGCCTGTCCCTGACCTGTGATGGCACCAGCAGCAGCGTGTGGAAGATAGGAGGAGAGACTGCAGGTACCGCAGGGCTGGAGCAGAAAGCAGTTGAGCTGTTTGTGAGGCTGCCTGCTCCAAAAGCTCCCTGTGTGTGCAAATAGCATCCCTGAAGCCACCTGACACTGTCAGCAGCCTCAGGAGCCGCTGACACTGCCAGATGGATTAAGTGAGGCCCTCCTCAGTGTCTTGTAGCGACCATGAGGGGGGGCAGCGGGACACATGGGGTCTGTCCCAGGATGGCGGGACATCACCCCAAAATTGGGACTGTTGCGCTGGATCTGGGATGTATGCGAAAGGCCTGCTTTGCCACCTAGTGCTGCAAATGATTATAGCCCAGGGGGGCCAGTGTATTGCAGGAGCGGACAATAGGGCCCCATGTCGCAGTGGGCCCCATAGCAGCCACTATGGCTGCTACCGTGGTAGTTAGGCCCCTGGATATAACCCTTGAAAGTATTAGGAACAGGAAATACAGAATTTAAAAGAGCACTTCCCGCTGTCCCTTCTCAAATAATGGTGTTCTAACAAATTATAACAAAACCATACAGGACCACAAATGCCAATAAAAAGGGAGTGAAATCTAAGGGTGCTGTCATGGACTCAAAGTAAATTATCGGTAAGTCATAATTCTAGCGTTACACATGGTCCACGTGGAGACATACCGACAGACTCTCAGGGAGGGACCATTATCTACAGCATCTTTGTTCCAAAAGTCATGTCCTGAGAAGTGCCCAAAGCCTTAAGCAGGTGTAAGACGAAGACCACGTGACTGGTGGGTCTTTGCAGATTTGTTTGATAGAGGCTGCTGACTAGGCCTCCCAAGAGATTGTCATAGCCCAGGTATAAAAAGCCTTGAGTCATAAAGAAGGATTTTTTTGCCCATAGCAGAAGATGACTGACAGATAGAAGAGTTTACTTTTTGAGGGTATGTGCACACTAACGGGAACACCCGCCGTAGATTCTGCAGCTGGCACCTGCTTGCGGACACTGACGGCCGTGTGCATCTCCGCCGTTCCCATGGGCTTCTTTGTATAGTTTTCCAGATTCCGCCCGAAAAATGAATCCGCTCATTCTTCGGGCAGATGGCGGAATCTGGAAAACCATACAATGAAGGCTATGGGAGCAGCAGAGATGCACGCGGCTGCCAGTGAGAGCGAGCTGCAGAATCCGCGGCAGGTGTTCCTACATTGGTAAGGAGCAATGAAGGGTTAAATTAACCCCTTAAGCCAATTTAAGTTTCTGCACTTCTTTTTTCTTCTTGTATTTAAAAGGCAATACTGCATATATTTTTTCACCTACAGACCCATAAGGGGTCAAAAAGAATTTGGTGGAACCAATTGCACTTTGCAGCTACACACTTCCTTTTTAATAAAATATGTAAAACTGAAAAAAAAAATGTGCACAGTGAAATTGGTAAAAAAAAACAAACACTATTTATTTTTATTTTAGGAGGGTTTTGTCTGTAGTAAAACTGACATGTAATCTGTATTCCTCAAGTACAATTACAATAGGCAATTTACATAACAAATTTAGTTTTTTTTAAATATATTATATATATATTTTATATATATACTGTTATATATATATATATATAAAATATATATATATAACAGTATATATATATATATATATACACACACACACACACACAGTGGTACCTGGTAGCCTAGTTAACCCCAGTGTCTGTCCCTGGTAGCAAAGTTAACCCCAGTGCCTGTACCTGGTAGCCTTGTTAACCCCCAGTGCCTGCCCTTGGTAGCCTTGTTGACCCCCAGTGTCTGTCCCAAATAAAAGACATCCCACTTACCTTTCCTGCTCAGGTCCTCTTCTCTCCCCACTAGTCTGCGCCCATCTTCTCCTGCAGGCGGCGCGATGAAATGATGTCATCGCGCGCAGCCCGCAGGAGAAGGAAGACGTGCGCCGCTCTGGTGGGGCAGGGGATGGCACTCACCGGGATTCACAGCATCTTCCTGTGTCTGTGATGGCTGCCAGACACAGGAAGATGCTGTGAATCCCGGCTTCTGCCCCACCAGAGCGCCGCACGTCACAAGGGAGCCGCGGGCCTCATGGGGAGGTCTAAGGGGCTGGATGCGGCCCGTGGGTATCCCACCCCTGCCGTAAAGGATGAGTGAGGAGTTATTGACTACTGTACTATAATTGCTGAATTTGTTAAATGTTTGTGTACTTTACAGTATAGTGCTGTTCTGTACTGTAGTGAGTATTGTATGTAATTATTGGTTGGTTCTGGAACCAATTAAACACAATTACATTATTTCCTATGGGAAAACACTGCTCGGTTGTCAAACTGCCTTCCTGAAACAATTACGTTTGAGAACAGAGGTACCACTGTATTTTTATTGGAGTTTCATATATATATATATATATATATATATATATATATATATATATATATATATATGTATGTACAGTGTATAATATATATTTTAACAAAGGTTGTACCAATCATGCATTATTATGCATGAGTATACAGTTGGACTTTAGAATCATATGATCAATATAAAATGGTAACAAACACGTTAGGCCTTTTCAAAACTGCAGCAGTTCACGTAAATAATCAGAAAGAAAACACTTTCTCAATACCGTGTACATATCTTGTGGTGTTCCTGAGCTTCCATAAAATAACAAAAGAACAGAAAAACAAAATAACAAAAGACTCAATATCAGTGTCCCCTGTGGCAGACACAGTTTCCTCAGAGATTGAGCCTAGTCCACTTTTAGGTACCACTCTTAGGGCCCTATTACACGGGATGATTATCGTGCAAAAAATCGTTATATCATTCAAATTTAAACAATAACTGCTCTGTGTAATTGCAGGCAACAATTGAAAAATCGCTCGTGAGTCATTGATCGTTGATTTAGATCTGAACCTAAAATCTTCATTAATCGTTCGCTGTAGTTCCACATTTTTTCACTAATCGTTCCGTGTAATTGCACATTGTTCATTGTTTTGCTGGGATCAAATGGAGTAAACCATCATAGTAACTATTGCAACAACGATCGTAACTAACGATTATCGTTCTGTGTGAACCATTTCAGGTTAACGATAAACGTTCAGAAAAAAGATAGTTTATCGGTGAAAATCGTTCCGTGTAGTAGCACCCTTACTGGCAAAACTTGAGTTATCAAGAAAAATGCAAATAAAAGATTTCCACTTACTAATGAAGGATTTCACCCTGTTCTCCTTTAGTTGCCCAGTATTTAATTGATCAATTTTAAAGATAAGATCTTATCTGACCTAGGATTTAGGAGATAAATTGAGAGAGTTGCACAACTTCGCCACCAAAATGAACGTATGCATGAGGTATGTCATAGTAACAGAGTCCATCAGGTTCAACCTAGGGAAACTCTACTGCAGACGTGTCAAACTCAGGCCCCCCAGCCGCCCCAAAACCACAACCCCCACCATGCCCGGATGGCCAAAGCTAATGGTGTGTTTACACAGACAGATTTATCTGACAGATTTTTGAAGCCAAAACCAGGAACAGACTATAAACAGAGAACAGGTCATAAAGAAAAGATTGGAATTTCTCCTTTTCTCAAATGTATTCCTGGTTTTGGCTTCAAAAATCTGTCAGATAAATCTGTCTGTGTAAACGCACCATAAGCCCTGGCCGTCCAGGCATGACGGGACCCGCAGCTCCGCAACAGTGAAGGGCCAGCGCTTGACAACCCCGTCCTACTGTGTTAATCTAGGGGGAAGGCAAAAACCTCCATGAGCCAGATGACAATTTCCCCATCACAGAGAGAAAATTCCTTCCCGACTGCAATGGCAATCAGAATAATCCCTGGATCAACATATCACCAAAAATCTAATGCCCATAACTTGTAATATTATATTGTTCAAGAAAAGCATCCAGGCCTCCCTTGAACTTATTTAATGAATCGGCCATGACAACATCATGGGGCAGAGAGTTCCACAGTCTTACCGCTCGTACAGTAAAAATCCTGCATCGATGCTGTAAAATCTTCTTTCCTCTAGACGTAGAGGATGCCCCCTTGTCATGGTTACAGACCTAGGAGTAAAAAGATCACTACAAAAGATCTCTGTACTGTCCATTCATATATTTGTACATTGTGATCAGATCGCCCCTAAGACGTCTTTCTTTCTAGTGTAAATAACCCCAAGCTTGATAACTTTGGTACTGTAACACACCCATTCCCTTAATGACCTTTGTTGCCCTCCTCTGCACCCACTCCAGTTCAGCTGTGTCCTTCTTATATACCGGTGCCCAAAACTGTACACAGTATTCCATATGTGGTCTGACCAGTGATTTATAAAGAGGCAAAACTATGTTCTCATCTTTAGCATCTATGCCTCTTTTGATGCATCCCATTATGTTATTAGTCTTGGCAGCTGCTGCCTGGCACTGATCACTAAAGTTGAGTTTACTGTCCACCAATACCCCCAGGTCCTTTTCGGAAGTAGTTACCCAGTGTTTTATTATTTAGCACATAACTGTACTTATCATTTCTACGGCTCAAATGCATAACCTTAGATTTATCCACATTAAACTTCATTTGCCATTTCACCGCCCAAGCCTCTTGCTTCTCCAAATCCCTCTGTAATATGATATTATTATCCTGTGTGCTGATTACTTTACCCAGTTAAGTATCATCTGCAAAAATGTAGCCCCTCTACAAGTTCATTAATAAAAATATTAAAAAGAAGTAGACCCAACACTGACCCCTGTGGTACCCCACTAGTAACTAAAACCCAATCTGAATATGTTCCATCAATGACCACCCTCTGTTTTCTATCACACAACCAGTTACTTACCCATTTGCATATGTTTTCCCCTAGTCTCAGCATCCTCATTTTATAAACCAACCTTTCATGCAGCACAGTATCAAATGCCTTTGAAAAGTCCAGATACACAACCTCCACAGCCTCCCCCAAGTCCAGTCTATAACTGAACTCTGTCATTGGCTTGTCCTAAAGGGAAATATGCAATGTAACCGTTTGGGCTTTAATGACAAAGCTCTGTTCTATAAGCTCTGCAAGAGTCTTCCAATATGGTGTGTCCTTAGAGAAAGTTAGTAGCCCTCAGTACCTGGAGGGGAACACCTCGGACAGGCAGTGATGCTATCTGGATTGGCAGGAGACTTCAAGAGTGAAAATCCATATGAATAATTTTAAACTGTGTCTCACACCATTTTCCATTTATCACTGTTTTGCATAACAACCCTTAACCCTTGAGATCGGTTAAAATAAATTAGACGAGTTGACTTTGTTCTTACAGTATTAAAATACAAATAACTTGGTTATTTCATCTGTGCAGGAATAGTCCTATATCATAGTATAAGGACAGCGTGGGAGTTGGTGTCATACACATCAACAGAGGTCTTTTAATTGCTTTTATGGGTTAGGGTTATATTTTTGTACATTGAATAAAATATTTTTTTGATAATCGATTCATGCTTGGTGTGCCACTTGGTTTCCCCATTTATTTATTTTTCTCTAGTGATACAAATAGAGAGGAAGGGACAGATTCCATAGTCTCCCTCTTAGTATCCTGTATAGGAACGACAAAGAATGGCTAACCTCCTCACTCACTAAATGTCCATATAGAACATTAGAGCCTATATATTTAAGCCCGTTTTTAAGACGAGACAAGAGAAGAGATATAGGAGTAAATGACCTGCCCTGTATTATGTCGGACGAGGTTCCATGCCAGGTAACAGGTCCTCCACTGTATTTATACATCTAGATCTCCAGACGGAGAATAATTTTGTCTCCCATCGGAAAATCCACATGGTCCTAGAATCCTATATATTTACATGAATAAAGAGTTTCAAAGCAGTTCTGACATTTTCCCTAGCTGCTGCTCAGAGGGTCTGTCTCCTCAGGTTGGTGTTTAGCCACACCACCTAAATAAAATTATTTTTTTCTTTTTTTTTTTTACATGAACAGCAGCCCCAGTAGACAGATGGACCCCCAGGCATGGATTGGGAAGAGCTACTGCACAGTATTAGGGGTTTGGACGCAGTTCCCATGATACAGATTCGCTTTAAAAAATGTAAATTAAAAAAAAAGTTTAAAAGAGCTCTATTATAACCCTCATTACGTTATTTCTTGGTCTATGGGATTATTTGATGCCTTATTTTTTGCGCAATTATCTGTACTCTATTTGTACTTTATTTGTACCTTGCTTGTGTATATGCAAGTTTTTGATCACTTATTAACATTTTTCTGGATGTGATGAAAAGCCCACTTTGGTGGGTTGTTGCACTTAGGCAGTTTACTGTGCGAGATCAGAAATGTGAAAATTTTTTGTGCTTTCGTTTATTCCTCCTCGTGTATATAATGCCATAGTACTTGCTCCACCTAGAGACCCAGATGAGCCCTTATTTTTTGTGCCATTAATAGTACTTTGCAATGGCAGATGTAATTTTTGCCTAAAATATGCTGTGAAACCAGAAAAAAATATATATATGTGATGAAATTGAAAGGTGGGGAGCAGGTGATGTATACGTTCCGGCGGCGGGGGGTTAACGGGGTGGGCTGCTGACATACTCACAGTGGAATGTCCATCCGCTGCACATTTGTCTGCCCATAGAGTGTACAGGGCAGGGATCCACAGCGTATCAGTTATGTGTGAAGCCACCCTGAGGGTACTTAATTATAAACCTTTATCTAGACCTTGCTTAACCCCTTCACTTCAGCAATCGGTATATATATGTTCCTATTGCACATTCCCTGAGCAATGGGAACATATATAAATGTTTCATGCAGTGAAGGGGCTTTAAAAGTGTGCAGGGCCACTCCAATGTGACTGTTCCCGCAAACATTAGTGTCGCCAGCGGTGGAAGCAATGAAAGGCAGCTGCAGTCACATAGCTGCCTGTAACTAATCCCTTAAACACCGCAATGCATAGCGATCGCACTCTTTAAGGAAGTCAGTGACAGGATAAGCATTCGTCACTGACTGACTGGGACCCCCAATCACTTACACTGACAGGTGGGGGTAAAACACTTACCTTCGTCCTGTAGGATCACCGACCTGTGCATAGAGATTGCTCTTAGGCAGACTATGGAAAGGTCGCTGATACTACTGATCAATGCTATGCTACGGCCCTAAGGGACATATATATGCAATATAAAAATGTGTAAAAAATAAATAAATAAGTTTTAAAACATTTTTTAAAAAACCTTAATAAAATAAAGCCCCAATAAACATTTATATTACCTCCTTTCCCATTATACAAATAAAATAAAAAGAGAAAAAGAAACACCAGAATTGCTGTTTTTTAAATGATATATTTTAGAAAAAAATTAATAAAAAAGCAATCAAAAAATTAGTTTTACACCAATATGATACCAATAAAAAATGGAGATCATGGTACAAAAAAATTACGCCCTAACCTGATCTGTAAGTGGAAAATAAAAGTGTTGCGTCTCTTAGAAGGCAAGGAACATTGCTTCATATTGACCTGGACATCTGTGTATCAATGACCTATGGCATGCAGGTATTAATAATGTCTAGTATTCTGGGAATATCAGACTAAAATAAACTGGGTGGAGAATTACCAAACAGCAGGACTAAATATTCAGCAACTTAAAAAGCCTGCCACTTTGTTGTCTTCACCCCTTTAGATGGATGGTAGAGATAGGTTTGGCTTTCCTCTTTAGAAAAGAGAATATTTTGCTGTTGAGAACTTGAAGCGGGACAATTATCAAGACTGGCGCTCACCTCTTCTTTGCCTTGTCATGCTTCTCCCCACCGTACGCCCATCAGGTGAGCCAGGGTTACGGCTGTGAGAAAGGGTTATGGCAGAAAGAAGGCAAGAATCTACGCCTTCTCCCTGGCATACACCAGGGGTGCAGCCATGGTAAATCTCACCCCAATTTTGTGTCAACATTCTTGTCTTTAGTAAGCCACTACTGTGGAAATTGTCTGAATAGACTTTAAATGTTGCTGTTGAGGAGATGTTCTTTAGCTTTCAAAGCTTCCCAAACAGCCGCTAGCTCCCAGAAATTTGAGGACTGGAGACTGGTTTTCTCTGGCCACTGACCATGGAAGTTAAAACTCTGAAAATGAACACGTCAGACCAACTGACTTGTATTGGTGGTGACTGGAATCACTGGACACCCCAAGACTTCATTGTTGACATTGTGAACGACACATACCATATGCAAATAACATATTAGAAATAGGAGAAAACCAATGTGGTTAACTACAGCTTTTGAGGGTGCAATAAATTGTAAAAAAAATAAAAAACCAAAAAAACAACCATTCAGATTTCTAAAACAAGAAGGTAGTGGGGAAGCATTGAGCAAGTATAGACAGAAGAATAAATTGTGTAAAAACAAATGAAGCAAAAAATTTTTCAGAGGAGAATCCTATAACAGATGACATGACTACGGAAAATCCTCCCATAAATCTAACCTGCCTAACACAAGTGGGGCAACGCTTTAAAAACATTAAAATCCATAAATTACTGGGTCCAGAAGGTATTTATCCTAGAGTTTTGCAGGACTCAAGTACTGTATTAAACAGACCCTTATTCCTAATATTTAAAGATTCTATAATGACAGGGATTGTTCCACATGACTGGCACATAGCTAATGTGGTACCAATATTCAAGAAGGTGTCAAAGACCGATCCTGGAAACTATAACCCTGTAAGTCTAATATCTATAGTGGGTTAAGTATTCGATGGCTTTGTAAGACATGCCATATTAGAATTTCTTAATGAAAATAATCTTATAAAGCAGCACCAGCATGGGTTTATGAGGGATCGGGCCTGTCAGACTAACCTGATCTGCTTCTATGAGGAGGTCAGTTAGAGACTGGACTTAGGTGAGGCTATGAACATTGTGTATCTGGACTTTTCAAAGGCATTTGATACTGTGCCGCATGAAAGGTTGGTTTATAAAATGAGGAAGATTGGACTAGGGGAAAACATATGTAAATGAATAAGTAACTGGTTGAGTGATAGAAAACAGAGGGTGGTTATTGGAACATACTCTGATTGGCTTACAGTTACTAGTAAGGTACCACAGGGGTAAGTATTGGGTCCACTTTTTAATATGTTTATTAATGACCTTGTAGAGGGGCTACAGAGTAGAATCTCCATTTTTGCAGATGATACTAAACTGGGTAAAGTAATAACCACAGAGGAGTATAAAATATTACAGAGGAATTTGAAGAAGCTGGAGGCTTGGGCGGAGAAATGGCTAATGAAGTTTAATGTGGATAAATGTAAGGTTATGCATTTGGGCCAAGAACAGTCATGTGCTAAATAATACAACACTGGGTAAAACTGCTTCTGAAAGGGAACTGGGGGTATTGCTGGACAGTAAACTCAACTTTAGTGATCAGTGCCAGGCAGCGGCTGCCAAGGCTAATAAAATAATGGGATGCATAAAACGAGGCATAGATACTAAAGATGAGAATATAGTTTGGCCTCTTTATAAATCACTGGTCTGACCACATATGGAATACTGTGTACAGTTTTGGGCACTGGTATATAAGAAGGACAACTGGAGTGGCTACAGAGGAAGGCGGCCAAAGTCATTAAGGGAATGGGTGGGTTACAGTACTAAGACAGATTATCAAGCTTGGGGTTATTTAGTTTAGAAAAAAAATCTTAGGGGCAATCTGATCACAATGTACAAATATATGAATGGAAAGTACAGAGAGCTTTGTAATGATCTTTTTACTCCTAGGTCTGTAACCATGACAAGGAGGCATCCTCTAAGTCTAGAGGAAAGAAGGTTTCACCATCAGCACAGCCGTGGATTCTTTACTGTACAAGCAGTGAGACTAGGGAACTCCCTGCCATAGGTCATCATGGCTAAGTCATTAAGGCTGCAAACCCACTCCAGGCCCTATACTTTCAATGACAGACAAAAACGCAGCAAGGATGTACATCCCTGCTGCGAGTTTATCTGCAGCCCGGCCCGTTAACCCCCCCGGCCGCCGGAGCTGATAATTTACCTGATCCCGGCCCGACTTCCTCCGGCTTGCATCGGCGGCTCCCGGCGTGTCCGGCTCGGCCAATCAGTGCGCTGCCACGCCACAGCGCACTGATTGGCCGAGCGAAATGCGAAGACACCGGGAGCCGCCGAAGCAAGCCGGGGTCGGGATCAGGTAAAGTATCAGCTCCGGTGGCCGGGGGGTTAACGGGGCGGGCTGCAGCCAAACTCGCAGCAGGGATGTACACTCACCGGCCACTTTATTAGGTACACCATGCTAGTAACGGGTGTTCTACTGCTGCTGTAGCCCATCTGACTCAAAGCTCGATGTACTGTGCGTTCAGAGATGCTCTTCTGCCTACCTTGGTTGTAACGGTTGGCTATTTGAGTCACTGTTGCCTTTCTATCAGCTCAAACCAGTCTGCCCATTCTCCTCTGACCTCTGGCATCAACAAGGCATTTCCGCCCACAGAACTGCCGCTCACTGCATGTTTTTTTTTTTTCGGACCATTCTCTTTAAACTCTAGAGATGGTTGTGCGTGAAAATACCAGTAGATCAGCAGTTTCTGAAATACTTAGACCAGCCCTTCTGGCACCAACAACCATGCCACGTTCAAAGGCACTCAAATCACCTTTCTTCCCCATACTGATGCTCGGTTTGAACTGCAGGAGATTGTCTTGACCATGTCTACATGCCTAAATGCACTGAGTTGCCGCCATGTGATTGGCTGATTAGAAATTAAGTGGTAACGTGCAGTTGGACAGGTGTACCTAATAAAGTGGCCGGTGAGTGTATATCCCTGCTGCGTGTTTTTTCTGTCATTGAAAGTATAGGGCCGGGATCCGTAGCAAGCCTCGCTGCAAATACGCAGCGAAGAACTCACTGCGGATCCGGCAAGTGAGTTTGTAGCCTAAATAAGTTCAAGGGAGGCCTGGATGCTTTTCTTGAAAAATATAATATTACAAATTACAGTTGTACCTTGGTTTAAGTGTAGCTTGGAGCTCACAGTTTTTCAAAATTGTAACTTGAAGAGTAGGGATGGTCCGAACCTGGTTCGGTTCGGGTTCGTACGAACCGGAACTCTCGGCAAAGATTCCCGCTGTCTGCCCGCTCCGTGGAGAGGGTGGATTCAGCGGGAGGACCGCCTGGAAAACCGCCATAGGCTGTATCCCAGTTTTCCAGGCGGTCCTCCCGCTGTATCCACCTGCTGCACGGAGCGGGCAGACAGCGGGTATCTAATGCCGAGAGTTTAGGTTCATACGAACCCGAACCTCGGCAGGTTCGGACCATCCCTATTTAAGAGCATTGCTTTGGTTTAAGAGCTCCCTGTACTGGGTGGGAGGATGAGTGTGGGAGGGGCAAGGTCTGCATAGCGGGGTCTACAGCACTGTACTCCGACCCAAGAACCCCCACCCCCTTACCTTCCAAATCATAGCAGATCCACTTCAGGATGGGGCTTGCATCAGGGGACAGGATTGTGGAGGTTATCTCTTCATAGCTGTAACCCCTCTCTCCGCAGACAGAGGCACTGCATTTATGTGCCCACATCTGCCCTGCTCATTCTTCATGCTCCCTGCAGTCTCTGTCAGCCCTTGTGTTTCCCATCTTCTCCATTCCTGCTATAATGTGCCTGCACTCACACTCAGCTATACACACTGCTGCTATAATGTGCTTGCACTTACACTCAGCCATTCACACTGCTGTATATAAAGTTTCTACCACTGTCCTCCTGCACAGCTCTGTGACTCTCACTCCCTGATTGGTCCATGCCAAATACAGACTCCCTCCCCATTGCCGTCATGTGACCACACAGACCTCTGACAGCAGCCCTGCTTCTCTATTCTAGCCTGTTGTGCTACACTACTGCATTATCTGCATCTCCATTCTGTATCTACAAACTGCTGCTGTTTTTTCAGGTTTATGCACCTTACTATACATTTTACTCCACATGCTGATTGCTATAGTGTACAGTAAGTTATAATATAACATTCAGCTGTTTCTTATAGTTTGTTTCATGTGTTCTACATGTTATTCAGAATAAAAAAAATCATTTTTGGGGTGTGGAACCAATTGTCTGCATATCAGTAATTTCTTATGGGAAAATTTGCTTTGGTTTAAGAGTGCATACAAATACTTGGAATTGGAATACAAGCACAGTCCTGGCACCACGGTATGGGCATTATAATTTTTGGGACTTCTTTTTAATTAGTTTATTAATGACCTTGTAGAGGAGCTACAGGAGTAGAACCTCCATTTCTGTAGACAATACTAAAATGGGTAAAGAAATTGCCACAGATGAGAAAAATATAATATTACTAAGGGGTTTGGAGAAGCTTGAGGATTGGGCAGATAGATGGCAAATGAGGTGTAAAGTGGATAAATTTAAGGTTATGCACTTGGGCTGTCGAAATAATAAGAACAGTTATGTGTTAAAGCAACTCTGTACCCACAATCTGACCCCCCCCCCCCCCCCCCCCCCCCCCCAAACCGCTTGTACCTTCAGATAGCTGCTTTTAATCCAAGATCTGTCCTGGGTCTCAGTTCGTCGGGTGATGCAGTTATTGTCCGAAAAAACTACTTTTAAACTTGCAGCTCTGTGCCCTATGGCCGGGGCTTAGATTGTGTATGCATTAGGCTGGCACAACCTATCTGTCCCTCCTCCCCGCCCTCCTCATCATTAGGAATACTCCAGGCAGATTGCCTACTATTCGGCAGCTGTGTGAATACTGAACATGGGCTGGATCGTTAAGGCACCTGTGCAATGTTCACACAGGAGACAATCTGCCTCCTAAGGTTCTAGATTGATAGAACATAAATTATATTATTGAGGAACATTTTTTAAACTCATATGAAAATTCAGTGATAACATTTTGAAAGATTTTTCTAAAAGCTGGAGTTGGTACATTTTTTCCTGATTCCAACTGAGACTGCTGTCAAAACTAGCTCCCACCCAGACTCCACAGCCCTGATAAACATTGTATGTATATATTTGTTTATGCATCTATGTAATGTGCCAGTGTGTGTTAGTACTATGGATGTATACATATAATGTGTATGTATGCATGCATTCATGCAATGTATGTGTGTTAGTACTATTGATGTAGAGTGCCTGTGTGTTTGTGTGTAAGTACTATGAATGTATAGACAGAGTGTGCATATGTTTGTATTTGTGAGGTTTTTGGAGAAACCGGCATGTACATCTCAGGTAATGGCTGCTCAAACCACACATTTTATTCTAGCCCTCTGTAATACTAGGCTAGACCCCCCAACTTTCCAGGGACAGAGAGCCATCATAGCTCTTGTAACTACAGGCTACACTCAATACTTTCTCGGTGCACATAGCAGGTTGATGTAATGAACCCTGCCTGACTATATTTATTTATTTCAGTCTATTGTGGGGACACTTTTTGGGGATTATCGACTGTGAGGGGCACTATTTTGAGATTTAACAGTGTTAGGCCATGTTCACACAACATATGTTTTGCATAAATCACGGCTGTTGTTGTAATTTGCAGCAACGGCCGCGATTTATGCAAAACATACATTGTATTTGAAAGAATGGAATCCCGGCCAAAGTGTATACACATAATATACCCTCCAGCCGGGATTCCAACTGGCCGCATAAAAAACCTGACGTCAGTTTCCTGCGTCTGCTATTCATTGAATAGCGGCTGCACAGACATGTCAGTTCATACAATGGAGGGTGTGGCTCCAGCTTTGAAAACAGACTCCATCAAAAAAATATGCGTGTAGTGGGAGTCACAGAAGATGGAGAACCCACTCAGTACTTTAAGAACTGGCTTAGAGATACATTTAAGATGGACTTTGTCACACTTATTTGCTGCTGAGCGAGCCCACAGAGTCCCGCACAGACCCCTGCCTCTAAGGGCACCACCCTGTCCTGTCCTGGTGAAGCCAATTTGGCAGATCATCACTCCTTGTAATAAAGACAACAATCAGCAGCTGATCATGTCTTTAGGTCCTGACCTAAAATCATTAGCCCTTGATGAATGATAATTAAGCTGTGTAATAGGCTCAGTAAACGAGCACCGATCTAGCAGATTGGTGATTGTTTAATAAAGTGATCGTGCCATCTAATATGGCCCTAAAGACAGTCTTACACAGTGTGATATTCACGAATTACATGGCTTGATTATTTTCCAATTGGCCTGATTCGGCCAATTGTTTCCTTGCAAACTGTGGTCCCAGCTGCCTTCCGGTCATTTGCTAACTCCTGCCGAGTGGTTGCAGGACGATTTCTGACTGTTCTCAGCATCATTGCCACCCCACGAGGCGAAATCTTCTTTGGAGCACCGGGCCGAGGTCTGTTGATTGTCTTGTTATACTCTTATATACTCATGTTATATTCTAAACTTTCTGATAATTGCACCAATAGTTGTTACTTTCACATCCAACACCTTACTAATCTTTTTGTAGCCCATTCCAGCTTTGTGAAGGTCAACAATTCTGACTCTGAGGTCCTGTGACAGCTCTTTGGTTGTACCCATGTTGGAGACTTGAAATCTGTGTGATCTGTCTGATTCTGTGGACAGTTGTTTTTCACACAAGTGATTAGTGAGAACAGGTGGCTTCAGGTCAGGTAACAAGTTGATTGGTAGTGTCTAACTGGTCTGTAAAAGCCAGAACTGCTAATGAATACTAAGGGATCAAATACTTATTTCACTCCATGAAATACAAATCAATTAATATATATTCCTTAGATTTATTTTCTGGATTTTCTTTTTAATATTCTGTCTCTCCATGTAAGAATACATCTACCATTAAAAGTATAGAACGATCATGTCTTTATTAGTGGGCAAACAAAGAAAATCAGCAAGGGATCAAATACTTCTTGGACTCACTGTATATAATATATATATATATATATATATATATATATATATATATATGAGAGAAAGGTGAAAAATTCCAATGGAGTACTCATTTAAGAGTCTCCATTGATTGTCCCATACAAAATTTGAATATGCAAAAAAGGAGTCCGTGGAGCCTCAGTTACGAGTCTCAAAACACTGAGGCTCCACGGACCCCTTTTTTGCATATTCAAATTTTGTATGGGACAATCAATGGAGACTTTTTTTTTTTTTTTTTTTTTTTTTTATAAATTCTTTATTTAACAGTCACATTTTCTGACAAAGAAAAGCTGAACAATCAGGGGCAAACACACCCCGAGCCAGAGAGTTGCAAAGAAAAAGACACATTTGGCCATGGGGGACATATGTGGTATACACAGTAGAATAGGAAGGTAAAATTGAACATTCAAGTCATAGCAAACGAGAGGGGACTGTGTCCACATGTTCCCTGAATTATTGTGATGGCCCGGTGGCTACCCCCAACCGTCAACCCCTTCGTCCTTTTCAACTAAAGGACCAGCTAGAGGAATTTCCAGCAGAAGACGCTGAGGTTCAGAAGGCAAGGAGATGGTGGGAGAAAAACAGAGGAGTGGGGATATGTAAAGAGGGGTAGAGGACAGGGGAAGAGGGGAGAGAGAGGTCAGTAAGGGAGACCGGGGGGGGGGGGGAGAGGGCAGGGTAAGAGAAGGCGAGGAAAGGAAGGAACTGCGGTAGAAAGAGAAGGAAAGAGGAGAGGAAGGAGAGGGGGAAAAAAAAAAAAAAAGGGGGGGGGGGGTAGAAGAAGGAATAGCAGGGAAGGTCTGAGGGCAATGTCCAGGCCTAGGTGTCCCTACTATCGCAGGCCCGCAAGCGCTCAGGGTAACATCTAAGTCCCTCCGGCACTCTGGGAGGGTTCTGGGCACAGCAAGGCTGTATATTCAGCCGTGTCCTGGAATTCCATCCAGGCTAGCCATGTACCTGTAAAACGAGCGTTCTGGTCGTGCAGCACAGCTGTGAGGTCCTCCATTCTCATAAGTTCATTCACCTTAGAGATCCAGAGAGAAACAGGTGGGGGGACTGTGCGCTTCCAGTAGAGAGGGATGCACGAGCGAGCCGCCATCACCAGAAAGCGTAGCAGGGAACGCCTGTACTTTTTTGTGGACAACTCAGTGTGGTGAAGTAGGAACAGGGCAGGCGTGAGGTCCACCGAGGGGCCAATGACCCGTCGGATGGTCTCCCTAACCTTGTCCCAGAAAGTTGTGAGCACCGGGCACGACCAAAACACATGCAGATGGGTACCCTCCGCAGTCCCATATCTCCAACACATCGGATCTACCTCAGGCCAAATCGAATGCAACCGCACCGGCACCCGGTACCATCGTGTAAGGATCTTATAGCCCGCCTCTTGGAAGCGTGAGCTCAAGGAGCCTTTATGGACAAGGGACATAATGTCAGTCCTTTGCGCCGTGGAGAGAGAGAGGTGGAGGTCATTCTCCCATTTTGTCAGAAATGGAGGGGGTTCCTGGTCGGGCGGGATCAGCAGGTCGTTGTAGAGAAGTGAGAGTGCATGACGTAGTTGGCCAGAGCCCTCGCACAACGTCTCCAAATACGTCTTGGAGGTAGAGAATTGTGCGGCAGGGGGGAGAGTGTGTAAAAAGTGTGTAAGTTGGTTAATACGCCATGCGCCTAGTGGTCTTGGGTCAGAAATGGCCTCCAAAGCCACAGGAGACAGCCATGTTGCCTGGGATATGAAATGGTAGGCTCTGAAAATGTTGGCACTCGCCCATGCTCTGAAGCCTGGGTCCGAAATCCCAGGTATAAAATCCGGATGACCAATAATCGGTGACATAGGTGAGGCGAGTGGGAGCACGCGGCTGCGGACCAAAGCGTCGGCACAGGCTAGGAGTGTCGGGCCTATCGTCGGGTGTGAGCGTAGGTCCGGAAGGGAGGGGCCGGGGAGCCAGGGGATGCAGGCTAGAGGAATGCTGGTGGAGGACTGTTCTATTTGGACCCATGGCTTCAGAGCCGCATGTCTACACCAGTCCACGACCCGGGTGAGGACCGACGCCAAGTAATACAGGTGGATATCCGGGAGGGCAACGCCACCGCTGTCTTTTTTGCGACACAGTAAAGCTCGTTTAACCCGCGCTGGTTTACCGCCCCATATGAATCTGGTCTGAGCGGAGGTCACGGCCTTAAGGAACGATTTCGGGACACGAACCGGTAGGCATTGGAAGGCATATAGCAACTTTGGCAGCAGAATCATTTTGAAAATGGCACATCTGCCAAACCACGTGAACAGTCCCTTGCTCCAATTGGCGCAGCAGGACTGAACCGTCGCAAGAATTGGGGGGAAGTTAGCAGAGAAGAGGTCTTTCGGGTCAGCAGTGAGGTTGATCCCTAGGTATTTGAGCACCTTAGAGGCCCAGCGGAATCTAAAGGAGGCGCGAAGTGACAACACCGTCTCACCGGGCAAAGATATGTTGAGTGCCTCAGACTTTGCATAGTTGATTTTAAAATTAGAGAGTGAGGCAAAGAGTTCCAACTCTCTCAGTATGACTGGTAGAGTAACCTGAGGGTTAGTCACAAAGAAGAGCAAGTCATCCGCATACGCGGCTACCTTGTGTACGGTGTTGCCCACTCGCAAACCCCCGATATCCTCAGTCCCCCGCACAATTCTCAAGAAGGGCTCTAATGTCAGCACAAAAATGAGGGGAGAAAGAGGGCATCCCTGTCTTGTGCCGTTAATAGGAAAGCGGTCTGAGAGGACGCCGTTCACCCGGACAGTGGCAGAGGGGTTGGAGTAAAGGGACAGAATCCAAGATAAAAAATTTTGACCTAAACCCAAGGCCCGTAAGGTCTCCTCCATAAACGTCCAGTTGACCCGGTCGAAAGCCTTTTCGGCGTCTGTAGAAAGAAGCATGAAAGGGGTACGGTGGGCCGAGGCATGATGGACCAGGTCAACTGCACGAATGGTATTGTCCCGGGCTTCACGTCCCGGTAAAAATCCCGTCTGATCTAGGTGAACGGCGCCCCCAAGGAGGGGGGACAGTCTAGAGGCCAGGATCTTTGCAAACAGCTTCAGGTCAACATTCAAAAGGGATATTGGCCTGTAGCTGGCACAAAGGGAGTGGTCCTTCCCCTCCTTAGGGATGACTGAAATGACCGCCCTGGTGGTGTCAGTGGGAAGCGAGGTGCCCTCGGGGAGTGAGTTAAATGCCTCGAGGAAGCGGGGGGTTAGTAGTGGTTCAAGTGCCTTATAATAACCCAGGGAGAATCCGTCGGGGCCCGGTGCTTTCCCGGACTTGGAAGCCTTAAGGGCCGCACGGAGTTCTGTGACAGAGAGCGGCTCTTCCAAAGCAGAGAGAGCCTCCTCAGGGAGACGTGGAAGGCCAGATCGGGCTAGATAGTCCCTGATACGGGAACGAAAAGATTGGCTGCATGTAAGGGGATTAGATTGGTCTGTAGAGTATAAAGCAGCGTAGAAGTCGCGGAATGCCCGCGCAATGCCCACCGGTAGGTGCTCCCATCCTCCTGAGTCAGTAACAATTTAGGGAACGTAAGTCCGAGTGCGTTGAGCTCGCAGCGCCCTAGCAAGGGTCCGTCCGCACTTATTCCCAAACTCGTAGAAATGGCGCCTACATTTCACCAATGTGGCTTTGGCTTTGTCTAGGAGATGAGTGCGGAGGGACTCCCGAGCAGACAGTAGCCTCACCGTATTATCTTCCGTAGGGGTAGATTTGTGGGTCTGCTCTAGGTCTCGTAATTCTGCCAGTAAACGGGTCGTTTTAGCTGCCTTTTCCCGTTTAAGTCGCGCCCCGTGTTTCACCAGGATCCCTCTAGCCACACACTTATGTGCCTCCCAGACCACCATAGCCGAGGACTCCCCACCTCCATTGGTATTGAAATATTCGGTCAGGAACTGTCTAAGGTCCGCAAGGACCACAATATCCTGGATCAGAGAGGAATTAGGCTACGTTCACACAGAGCAAAAGGAGCGGATTACGCAAGGAAATATTTCCGCCTGAAATCAACTGACGCTGAATTCCGAGCAGAATATAAGCAGAATGCAAGCAGAATCCCTGCGTATTCTGCTAGGAAAGTGTTCAGCTCGTAATCAGCTCTTGACAAATTCAGCGCGGAATACTCGAGGAATCCGCGCTGAATCCGCATGCATTCAGCGCTGAAATTCAGCGAGTATTTGGTGAGTAAACTAGACTATACCAGAACATATACTAGAATCCTCCTCCCCCCCTTTTTCCCCATTTCCGCGCTGATTCAGCGAGTAATTTCCGCTTGTATTACGCTTGTATTCCGCGCTGAATCCGCGCTGAATCCGCACTGAAACAGAAAATCAGAGCCCCATTGATTTGTATAGGCTTCCGCTAGCGGAAGAATGAACATGTTCATTCTTCTGGCGGAAAGCGGATTAGTTCAGTGAGGAAATTCCACTGTGTGAACTGCAGAGCAGAATTTCCATTCAACACAATGGAAATTAGCTCTGCACCTATTTTAACGGCTGAAATTTCAGCGCTGATTCAGCGCAGAAATTCAGCTGCTTTTGCTCAGTGGGAACGAGCCCTTAAGCTGCCACTGCCATTGCACGGGGTATGGTTCCGGCAGAGCAAGAGTGAGAGAGATCATGGCATGGTCTGAGAACGTAATGGTATCAATCGCTGCACTTCTGAATAAGGATAAGTGTCCGTGTTTTAACAGGAGATAGTCTAACCTTGAGTAGGTGTCATGTACTGGGGAGTAAAAGGAGTAGTCCCTGTCCCCCGGGTGGCCAAGTCTCCATGTGTCAATTAACTGGTGTTCGTGTAGTAGGGCGTTCATGCGGGACAAGTGTGAGCGACTAACATGTGAGGATCCTCTAGAGGTATCCAATGATGGATCCAACGCTAAGTTAAGATCCCCACCAACGACCAGGATCCCCTCCTTAAAATCATCAATGGCATCGAGGTACGTCTGCATCGCATGCGCCTGGCCCGAGTTAGGGAGATAGAGGGAAGCAAAGGTAAATACCTGCGTGTTGAGTTTACCCTTCACAAGAATCATACGGCCCTCCTCATCACACCGGGTATCCAGGAGTTCCCAGGGTAGCGAACGGGATATAAGGATGCTAGTACCTCTTGCTTTCTGGATCGGTGAATAGCTGTGGTAGGAGAATGGGAACCAAGAGTTAGTTAGGGAAAACTTATGAGTGGAGAGCATGTGCGTTTCTTGGATAAAGGCGACCTGGATATCCTGCTTTTTAAAGAGATTCATCATTATGGAGCGTTTGCCACAATCATGTAGGCCCTTAACGTTAAGGGAACCTACTTTCAGGAGACCCTGAAGCCTGGAGGCCATTGCCCGTGAGAGAGTGGGGAGGGGGGGGTTGAGGAGGGAGGGAAAAGCGGGGGAGAAAAGAAAAAAGAAAAAAAAAAAAAAAAAAAAAGGGGGGGGGAGGGGGGGGGGGGGGAAGAAAGAAAAAAGGGGGGGGGAGGGGGGGAAGGAAGGGTCAAAGTAGGGAAGGTGGGGAAGAGGGATGAGAGAACAAACGGAGGGGAGGAGGGAAGGGACGAAAGGAAGAGGATAAAGGAGGAAAAAGGAAAAAAAAAAAAAAAAAAACAGGGAGGGATAGAAGAGGGGGGAACCAGAGAGAGAGGACAGATAGCACTAATACGTGCTCGATGGAGGCAGAGCTCCCAGAAAGAAATAGAGGAAAAGAGAGACAAGGCAAGATAGAGTGGAGACGTAGAAAACCATGGGGTGAGGGGCCCCGAGCCACAACCTACAGATCCAACAAAAACCCTTCAGAACAAAAGGATCACTGAGCCTCCACATCTCCAACACAGCAATGGGTGTTAGGGTGCAGAGGACCCAGGGCAAAGACTTAAGTTACAACTAAGAACAGTGAAAAAACTTAATGAGGCAACAAAGGAAGGCATCAGTGGGCACCAGAGTGCGAAACATATGCGGGTGATAGTGGATCGGACTGAGCAGTCCCCAAGAGTGGAGTCATAATGCGCGAGCAGACCAAAAAGAGAAGTCAATCCCTGCGTTGGCCCAGCTATAGGGATGGCCGACGAATCCATCACAGACAAAGTACGGATCCTCCATAAACAGATCCTCACAGAAAGCAGGGAGATAGTACGGCTGTGTCAACCCCGTCAAGGCCAGGAAAGTGATCGTCTCGCCGGGCCGTTACCACAAGGACGGTTGATGACACGGTGGAAACTTGTTTCTAGTCAGCTCCCGCAGGTGTATCTGGAGATGGAGACCCGATCGTGAAAAACAGTATATGCGGGCGAACAGTAACGGATGCGGGCGTGTCAACGCCGCGACTTCTAAGCTTCCATCGGGAGTCCCAGAGAGAGGTCCACAATTGGTGGGGGCGAGACATGTTGGGAATGGGTCAAATCGGTGGAGACTCTTGGATCTGCGGCGGCGCAATTGCGCAGTTGGTGGCGGCAGGTCCACATCCAGCCAATCCGGAACGGAGATGGGAGGCCTGTCCAGGAAGGTGAACAGCTGCGGGAGATCCTCAGGACATCTGAGGAAGAACGTAGCGGAGTCCTTGCGCACCATGACCTGGAAGGGATGGCCCCACCTGTAGGATGCCCCTGCCTCTTTAATTATTGTCAGGAGCGGCTGCAGAAGGCGTCTCATAGAGAGTGTGCGGGCGGAGACGTCAGGAAAGAGGCGCACTGTCGTGTTCTCATACTGAACAGTACCCGAATTTCTCATGGCCGCCAGTATGCTCTCCTTGTCTGGGTAGTAGTGTAAGCGGCACAGGACATCTCTTGGCGCTGCGTTTTCCCTCGCCGGTGCCCTGGCCACTCTGTGTACTCTGTCAATAGCATAAGTAGAGTCCAGAGGTCTGGAGGTAGCTATGTTGAAGAGCTCAGACACTCTGCGAGGCAGTTCATCACCCCCCTGAATCTCCGGCAGGCCTTTTACACGTACATTGTTTCGCCTCCCCCTGTTTTCCTGGTCATCTAGAAGGAGTGTGAGATGGCGGGAATGTTGGCGGATGCGCGCCATGTCACTCTCCAAATGATCCACCCTGGAGGACAAAATGGCGGATGATCCCTCCACTGCCGTGGTGCGCTGGGCCAGCTCCTCCACCTCTGAGCGCACCTCCGCTATAGCCTGCTGGTGCGCAGATTCTATGCGGCATACAACCGCATCCAAGTCCTGTTTCGTGGGCAGGGCCTGTATAAGCTCCCGCAGGAGCTGGAAGTCCGCGGGCCGCGTGTCACCCTGTGAGGAGGCCTCCCCTGTCAAGTAGCGGTCGCGTGAGGGCTGCGGCCTGGAAGTCCCCGGCCAGTCCGTTTGTCCCGCATCATCCCTGGTATCGGAGTCTGACCAAGACACCGGCTGGTGAGTTTGGCTGCTCGGGAGGGCACAGGGAGAGGGGGCCGGATGTGCAGCAAGCGCCATGTTGCCGCTGCCGGCGGCCTGCGTCCCGGATCCCGCCGGCTGGAGATACCTGTCTATGCGGGCGGACGCCACCGCCGAACGGGTAACCGGGTGCTGGGGTGTCCCCACTGTCTTTTCCTTGCGATTTGTCATCTGGAGTGTGCTGTAACAGGCTTGTGTAAGGGTGGATCTGCGTGCGGTGGCCTGGAGCTCCGGCAAGATGCGTCCTCACGGATCCATAGCTAAGCCACGCCCCCCCCAATGGAGACTCTTAAATGAGTACTCCATTGGAATTGTGATTGTTGTGTTTTGTTGTTCTATTTGTCATTGCCCCAGTAGCCAGAATCCTGCTCCACACTGACGAGGGGCAAATACCCCGAAACTGCAGTATGTGGATGGATACCTAGCCTTGGTAACCCTTGTCTTATGTCGTTATACTCGCCACAGAGTTAGACTTTGACTTGCAGGGGCCACCCTAGTGTTTCCCTATTTAAGTCCCAAAGCTCGTAACAGAGTGAGGACCTGAGGGACTACGGTTCAGGGTGGTTTGGTGCTCTCCCCACTAGGAGGCACCCCTTGGCAATGGGCTTCCTTCTCTGGAGAGAGGGATATCTGGCTATTCCAGTGTTTTGAGACTCGTAACTGAGGCTCCATGGACCCCTTTTTTGCATATATATATATATATATATATATATATATATATATATAATCCTGTGACTAGGTGTGACTCCTCCAGAGTCCTGACTACCACAGAGATCAGGAGATACAGGAGGAGAAAGATATGCAGCAGCCACATGTTTCTTTTGCTGCAAATCTTTCCTCGCCTGTCTTTCCATGATTTGCTCCTCAAAGGGGCCCGCCGAGGCTCTGTCACCCAAGGGCCCACAAAAAGCTGGAGCCGGCCCTGACATCTTTGCCCAAGGTTATTTCTCTTGTAGGGTAATAAGGCAGATACTCTAGTCTCTCAATTAACTGGCAGAAATCCACATGGACGCCGGTTGATGTAGTGACCCCTCCCTCCTTGGACCTTTCCTTACCTCTTACTTGTTAGGGAATTTAAGTAATTGAGAGTAATGTTCTTGAGATATGTTTGTATCTATGAGTGACTCAACTTGCCACCAATATTGACTAGGTTTTATTATAGTGCTTGAAAAAGCACTACATTGTAATCGGTATTCTTCTTCTTCTTCCAGCCATTCTTTTGCAATTAATACGGCCCGAACCGCTTTGCACACAGACTCCGTTTAAAATGCGTTTCAAAGCCCTCAGGGGTGACAGGTGTGCTATTTTTGGTTTGATTGGATTTGTTGTTTTTAAGACATTTACGTTTAAAGACCACTAATTTCCCATAGGAAATAATGGCCCATTGAAAATTATGGCCACACTGTAAACGCTAACAGCCAATCACAGCACATATGCAAATAGCTGAAATATAGAAACTCTAAGGTCTTGTCAGTCAATGCCTCACAGTCACATGTCCACTATTGGCCAACAGAAGATGGAAGGTTAACGATTTTGTCTCACTGACATGAGTAAGACAGTCATGGTAACCAAGCAATGATCTTTACCATTATAAGTAGCAGAGTTCAGTCAGTAAAGTAGCAGAGCTGAGCCAGCCATGTAGCAGGGACGGTACCCAAGCCGCTCTTAAAAGGGACGGTACTCAAGTTGCTCTTAAAATGGTCAGTACTTAAGCTGGTTTTCAAAGGATGGTACTTAAGTCTCTTTTAAAGGGACAGTACTTAAGCTGGTCTTAAAGGGACAATATATAGGTCATTCAAAGCGTAGGCACCAGAGTCGCTCCTTAAGGGACTGTGCCAAAGTTGCTCTTAAAAGGTAGGGTATCAAGGGTTAAAGTTTCTCTTAAAGGGAAGTCACTGTTAAAGGGGCGCTGTTTTCAAGCACTATGTATTTCCCTGGAAATGCAAATCTAGTTCAAAGTTGGGGTGTGCTGTAAACTTCCCATTTCAGTGGTGGGCAGAGCTAATCTGCTGAAAATGATATGAATGCCCCAGATTTATCCCATTCACAACTCACAGATATGGATCCCTCTGCGATTCTTCATGAACTCCACACTCTCTTTAGTGATCTAGTTTGGGGCTCTCAACAACCTACAATACACTTAGAAATTTTAAAGGGCCAAATCAGATGCGGTTCTTGCGATTCCTAATGTAATGACACCAAGGACACCAGTGTTAAAAGACATCAACAGAATTTTAGTACTCCATTTTTATTTGAAAGAAGATGTTTACTGCATGGGATAAAAAAAAAAATCATATCAGGGTTAGCCTATTGTCAATTAATAAGGGTCTTGATATTTTGATGGATAGGGAAGATCAGTCTAAGTGGCGGCTCTATAGGAGACTCAGGCTGCAGGGATGCCGGTTAGACAATGCTACCCTGGGTGCCCCAGTACAGCTTCATTCTTCTACAGATCCTTTGGAGAGCTGAAAAAACTACTTTCTGTACCAAAGGACAACAGACAGAACTGTGGATGGAGGGGTTGTTACTTCTTTTATAGATCAAAGATCTACTTTCCTGTCCAACGGGAGTAGTTAAGGAGTGCCTCCATCGGGTTAGGGAGAGAAAAATAAAATTTGACCGACTCTTTATGAACAGTTTGAGAGCTCCCACTCCACACCACTGCGACTAAATCCCTTAGAGAGATGGATTTGGAATCTCTAGATGGGCAAGAAGCCCCCAAGCGTGCCTCCTGTTCCGGTTTTACCCACTTGACTGCTCATATGCTGACCGTGCAGCAAAGGAGGACTTCGCTGATGTCCACAGCTGTGTCTGGTGCAGTGTCACGTTCCCTGCTGTCTCCATCCCCCAGCTTACAGTAAACGGCACAGGCATATGTATCGGTCTCCAGCAGGCCTGAAGCAATGAGAGCCCGTCTGCAAGAAGTTACATCCAGTCTGGTCAGTGGAGTGCTGGGGCCGGAAAGGAGAGTGAAGGAGGAGAGGTGACGTGTCAAAATGATGGTTGTGGAGGCACCTGTCAGAAGTCCTGAGCGTTTTCCCACCTGCATGACTGCGACCCTGCATCCAGCTTTAGAACTGCTAAACAGATCAGTTGTGGAAATTGTTCTGGGAGAAGACAGTAGACACAATGGAAGTAACAAGCCAAGCGCAAGAAGAGGTGGCGAGTGTTGGTGGTCTTCCTGGAGCTGGGCAGCATGGGAAAGGAATGGGGGAGCCCCTGTCTGATGGACATAATGCTCATATTGATGCCCCCAATATGCAGGATAGGTAGTGGAGGCTGAACAAGTATTTGAGAATCCAATGGAAGATGTTGTACAGCCTAGTTGGGGGTGGAGGAAGTGTTGTATAAGGGGAACAGTGGAGGAATACAAGAGGCTACAGATGTTGGATTTAATGGGGCTGCTGGAAATGAGGACTGCGACCAGGATGTAGATTGGGATTGCTCATCTGTTTGCGCATATTTACAGCTGAGGAGTGAAAGAGACAACTAGTTCTGACTCCATGAGCGAGCTTCACAATATGTGGGCTCATCTTAGAGCAATATGGAAATGATGTAACTAGACTTGAAACAGGTTATAGAACTGAAATAACATTGCATACTGAATTATAGCAGGTGGAAGAAAGGGTGGAAACTGTAATTGCTTCTACACAATTACTTGTTAACAGCATGGATGCCCAGCAAGTACATTTAGACACTCATGCTTTCCAAATAAATTATCTCATGGACATGATAAAAGATATGAAAAACATGGGAAGGTAAAATAATTAAGGAGTTCATGGGCTACCTGAATCAGTAGAACCTGCCCAAATCCCCACTGTTATGCAAACTGCATTTAAGGGGTTATTGGGAGCCCCATGTGACAGCATAATTGAAGTAGATAGAGCCCACAGAACTTTGGGTCTGGGATCCTCTGTAGGGGCCATAGAATATTCTGCAGCGGCTAAGAGGGGGGGGGGGCAGAAATTGCGCATCCACTACAAATATTGCCAGACTTACCAAAGTTTACAGAAAAGACAGGCCTTGAAGCCACTTGTGGATGAACTGTGGGACGGGACATAGCCTATACATTGGGGTTTCCGTTCAGCCTACAAGTTTGGCATGATGGGAACATATTGATTTGGAGATCTACAGTTTTATTGTTTTTTTTACTTCAACATTGGGACTGCCACCCATATTGGTAAATGGCCTGTGATACCAATGAGTCCACAAGCAGTTTTGAACCCAAGGTCAAGAAGAAATCAAAGAAGACAGTCTTGGTCAAATCAGTTTGTGATAAGTCATCCATTGGCCTAAAAACAATGGAGCAGAGCAAAACTGAATGTGGACTGAACATTAATTTGAACTTTTTTTTTAATTTTCTCTTTCTTCCTCTTTTTAGGTTTTATCATCTATGATCTCCCCTATAAGGCTTTGATAGGAAACATTAGTTGAGATTTCACGGTTTTCTATCATGGTAGTTAGAATAGATACAATGGGTATAAAAGGATTATAACAGAAATATATATTTCTTCTACAGGATATGTGGGGCTATTAAAGGAGAAGTCCGGTGAATTATTATTATTATTTTTTTTTTAAAGTATTGTATCGCCCCCCAAAAGTTACAAAATCCCCAAAAAGATACAAATCCCCAATATACACTTAATACGGGAAATGCATAAATCGCTTTTTTTTTCCTCTGCACTTACTACTACATCAAGGCTTCACTTCCTGGATAAAATGATAATGTCTTGACCCGACTCCCAGAGCTATGTGGGCTGTGGCTGCTGTAGAGGATGATGGCAGAGGGATGCTCAGTCTCCCTCCAGTGCCCTGTGTCCCTCAGTGTCCCCCTGCCATCATCCTCTCCAGCAGCCACAGCCCGCACAGCTCTGGAAGTCGGGTTGTGACATCACCATTTTATCCAGGAAATTAAGCCTTGATGCAGTAGTAAATGCAGGGAAAAAGCAGTTTATGTGTATTTCCTGTAATAAGTGCATATTGGTGATTTGAATAACTTTTGGGATAAAATACAATACTTTTGCCAGACTTCTCCTTAAAGTCTTTTAGGCGGTGTGTAAGGGCCCTGATTATCTGACAGATTTTCTTAAGCCAAAGCCAGGAATGGATTTGAAAAGAGGAGAAATCTCTGTCTTTCCTTTATGACCTGTTCTCTGTTTATAGTCCATTCCTGGCTTTGGCTCAAAAAAAATCTGTCAGATAATCTGTTGGTGTAATAGAGCCCTAAGAATAGGGGTCTGGTGGGAGTATCAGTACTCTAGCCTGGAAAGACATTACTCACTGGGAGAGAGAGGTGTCCGTAATCAGGATACTAAGGGCCCTATTACACCAACAGATTATCTGACAGATTTTTTTGAGCCAAAGCCAGGAACAGACTATAAAAACAGAACAGGTAATAAAGGAAAGACTGCAATTTCTCCTCTTTTCAATTCCATTCCAGGCTTTGGCTTAAAATCTGTCAGATAAAGTGTTGGTGTAATAGGGCCCTAAAGTGCTGAGTCCCCAGAGGACGGGAGGGTATTAATTGTGAGTGTTGTTTTTTGTTGTAGTCCCCCATGTGCCCCCCCCCCCCCCCACACACACCACCACCACCTTTTTTTGTGAATGGAATAAACTTTAGTCCTTGAAATGTGTGGGGATTTAATATAGCCCAAAACCTAGTCATGTATTACGGAAAATGCATTAACAAAAAGGTCTCATTCTTATGCTTCAGGAGACTCATTTTAGGGTGGGGCGTGCACTACAAACAGGGACAGGTAGAATACCTTGTGGTTACATATCGCTAACCCAGACTCAAAGACTAAGGTGGTTTCTATTGCAATTTACAAGTCTCTCTAACAGGAATTCAATTTCCTTATTGATGTGGAAGGCATATTTGTTTTCCTAAAAATACAGGTTAATAGTAAGTTAACAATTGTAGTTATCTTATGTCCACCAAACAATGCCCAAACGCAAGCTTGTCAGAAATACCAGAACATGTTGAAGGATTTCGCAGAAGGGGTGCTATTGGTTTGGGAGGGGGGTAATTTTACTATGGATCCTGAGGTTGATTCTTCATTTGTATATAGTGGTATACCCAAATCTGGTCCAACAAAACTTTGACACATATTGCACAAAGCACATTTAGTAGGCGTATTAAGAACACTTAACCCTTGAGTGAGAGATTACGCCTTTTTCTTCTGCACGCCAGTCGTATAGCAGTTTTGGGGTTTTTTTCCAGTCACCATGCACTTTTATGGCAACTGAAAACCCCATAAGGCATGCACTCTGGTCAGATCATTCACTGGTTTACTTTTCTGTGGAGATGCCAGACCTATATGCACAGCAATATTTTTAACCAGGGCTGTGGAGTCAGAGTAAGTTTTGGCTGGAGTCGGAAAAAACGTAATGACTCCAGCTCTAAAAAAAAAAAAAAAAAAAAAAAAAAAAAAAAAACCTGAAAAAAACTTCAAAATTGTATAATTGAGTTTGCATACCAATTTTATGAATGTTACTCACCAATATATTTTATGTTCTATCAATCTAAGGACCTTTCCCCATATATCAGTAAAGCAATGACCCTATTAGATAAGGCTGGTCAGGGAGATGCTGTTGGTCACTGTTTGGCAGTTTGTTTCTGAGCTGGAAAAGTCCATTGTGTGTCTGGGAGTGTGGTGGGGGGATGATTGTATATGAGCAGCAATGTAATATGAAGATATCCTATGTAATATATAGAAGGAGAAGAGGCCACAAGTAGTAAAGTAGTAAATTACTGCAGTCAATATGGTTTTCTCTCCGGGAGAAGATTGTGTGTTTTGCTTTCGTGTGCTACGGCTGCAGCAGGCTGTGTGTCTGTGCGCACGCTATGGCTGCAGCAGGCTGTGTGTCTGTGCGCACGCTATGGCTGCAGCAGGCTGTGTGTTAGAAAGGCAGAAATTAAGGGGTATTCTGGGCAACAATGAAAAATCCAGGGTGGACAGGGAATCATAATAAAAAAATATAAAAAAATGCTATTTACCTGCCCCCGTAGTGCAACGTTACAGCTCATGGTCCCCAGTGGGCTCCCGATCCTGTGATATCATGGCCCCAATTAGAAATGCCTGCTCAGCCAATCAGTGAGTGAGGCGGAGAACAGCTGAAGTCACTGACTGGGTGAGCGTGTAGTTCCTGTGGGGCCCCAATGATTCCCGAGCACAGACGCTGACAGAGCTGATAAATCTGGGCCTATGACTGACCCTTCTATATCACAGGTATCTGCAATTGGTAGCAGTGTTTCTTTGTATGGTGAATATTTAGTTAGAAACATAGAAGACTGTCAGTAGGAAAAGACCACCTGATCAATATAGTCTAGTTCTGTCTAGCTGCATCCACTGCACACACACTGGAGAATGTGCTTTGTATCTTTGCCTTACTCATTTAGAAGTCGCCCCAGGATCATGTAGGACATTAGGAAGAAGCTACTGAGCCAGTTCTATGTTACACTAGTGTGATAAATAACTCCCCTGGTGTCTGAATGGCAATTTATGAAGGAGCTGGAGTCTGAGTCTGTCCCTGATAAAATCAGGAGTCCGAGTTGGCTTACCAGCTCCACATCGCTGGCTTAAACCATAGTTTGCTCTAAGAAACTGAATGTGCAGAGAAAATACAAAAAACACTGAAGGATTTTTTTGTTAATCACAGTTCCGATACTTTGTCACTCCCTATACAGTGGGAAGCACTTAAAGCGAATGTACCATCAGTACATTCGTTTTAAGTTTTGCACAAAGACACCGGCATGAACAAACCAGTACCACGCTTCCCAGTTCCCGCGTGCAGCACCATTCTATTCGCTGGCACTGGCCCAGGCTGAAGCACAGGAGGCGGGCTAGATCACTCCACATTGGGAGGAAACCCCACCCCTCCATGACACTGCTCCATTGATTCTAACAGAGGGCATCATAGAGGGCCCGGGGGGGGCTTGAGCCCAGGCCAAAGCTCAGTAGTAGACTGGCGCCATGCACGGGAACTGGGCTAAGCTTTAAAAAAAAAAAGCGCTGTTTTATCCATGTGCAAAACTTAAAGCAAAATGTACTGATGGTACATTCGCTTTAAATGTGTCCTTAGAGCAGTATTTATTAAACACAGAACACACACAAAAAAAGAAAAATACACACAAAAAAATAATTTATTAAGATACAGAATTTAGAGCAGCAGCACAAAATCATTAACACAAACAACTTTGCATGAATTACTTTCTACTAGAAAGGAACTTAGAAGTATACTGGACCATAAATATTTATACCTTAGGGGCCAAAATAGTTTTTTTTTCTGAAAATGCAAACATGTCAATTCTTTAGGCAGATGGTGGATTAAGCCAATGGGACAGGCGCAGCCTCAGCTTCAATTTTCTGCAAGGAACATGCCCTTTAAATAGAAACCTAGTGCAATTAAGTACTTAAGATTTTTAGTGCCAAGAGACCTAGCTCAAATGTTCAAATAAAACCTCTCGGAGAGAACAGCAGGAGACTTCAAGCAGTATTCATATCATGAGTCAAATCGCTGTCATGGCTTGGAAAAGTTAACATTACTAAGATGGACATAATGCCACACTTCCTATATATTTTCCAATCAGTACCAATCCGGCCCCTGTGGCTTTCTTTAGGAAATTAAAAGCTATGTTTTCTACATTTATTTTGGGGGAAGGGGGGGAGGCGGGGGTAGGTAGGATAAGTTATCGAATAGAATCACAACTAAAAGAGCATGTAGGGGTGTGATTACAAGATCATAACTTATAACATGCTGCAGTGGTTATGCTTCGTCTGTCATATTGGCATTTTCATAGAAAGACGAAGCAGTGGGTTTCCCCAACGGGGAATATGGTCCATCTGGAATATGGTCCATAGAGCCGGATGAGCGATATAGCAGAGCCGGATGAGTGATATAGCAGAGCCGAATGAGTGATAGTGCAGTAACAAATAGCAAGTTTCATATCTGGAAACAGATTGCACAAACAGAGATTGGTGCAGTGTGGTTGAATGCTGCTGGTGAGTACAGGAGGCAGGGGACTGCTGCCGCTGCTGGTGGTTACCGGGGGGCTGGTATTCAGGTGCCGCAGGCGCTGCTGGTGAGTCCCGGGGGGGTGGGGGGGCGGAGTGAGCGGGTGCGGGGGGAGGCAAGTGCCGCTGCAGCCGCGTTTGTGAGTCCTGGGGGGGAGGGAGCAGGTGTCGCCGTACCTCCCAACTTTTGCGAAGAGGGACATGTGCGCCGCGGTCCCCATAGCGACGCTCCATAGCCACACTCCATAGCCACTCCCCTACAGTGATCACATGCTGTTGACTGAATACTACCCCATATAGTATCCAATCCAAATTATAGTGCCCTATACAGTATCCAATCCCTCCAAAAGTGCCCCGTATAGTATCCAATCCCCCATTATAGTGCCCCACATAGTATCCAATCCCTCCATATACTGTGCCCCATAGTATCCAATCCCTCCATATACTGTGCCCCACATAGTAGCCAATCCCTCCATATACTGTGCCCCACATAGTAGCCAATGCCCCCATATAGTGTCCACATAGTAGCCAATGCCCCCATATAGTGCCCACATAGTAGCCAATGCCCCCATACAGTGTGGCCCGACCAGAAAAACAACAAAGCAGTAACTCACCTGTCCGCCGGTCCCAGCAGCTCCTCTCCTTTCAGAGCGCGCACTCCCATCATCCTCCGGCGCGGGCAGCGGGGGAAAGACGCAGCCTGCGCCGGGTGTCCTTGCAGCCTCTATAATTCATGATAGACGCCACAGGATGCATCTGGCACAGGCAGTGTCTGTATACCCCACTGCCCACGCCGGAGGATGATGGGAGTGCGTGTTCTGCCAGGAGAGGAGCTGCTGGGACTGGAGGACAGGTGAGCCCCCCCTGCCCCCGGCCCAGCCCGCCACTGTGGCCCCACAGAACAACAACTAAGCGGTAAGTCACATGTCCACTGGTCCCAGCAGCTCCTCTCCCGGCAGAGCGCGCACTCCTGTCATCCTCCGGCGCGGGCAGCGGGGAATACAGACACTGACTGTTCTGGATGTGTCCTGTAGCCTCTATCATGAACTATAGAGGCTGCAGGACACATCCAGCACAGTCAGTGACTCTGTACCCCACTCTGGAGGATGACAGGAGTGCACGCTCTGCCGGTAGAGGAGCTGCTGGGACCGGCAGACAGGCGAGTTACCGCTTAGTTGTTTTTCTGGTCGGGCCACACTATATGGGGGACACTGGGTGATATGGCCACCGCTGAGTCCGATGGGGGGGGGGGGGGGGGGGGGTTGGGGAGGAATGTCAGCCGGCGCTGCTCCCGCTGCTGGTGAGTCCGGGGCGGGGGGGGGGGGAGCGAGGGGGTTTGGGGGGTGAGTGGGTGTCGCTGCCGTGGGTGCTACTCTGAGTCCTGGGAGGGTGAGCCTTCGGCTGGCTGCCGCAAATTTTTTGGGGGAAATACCCCTTTAAGAGCGTTTTGCAAGAAGAGCTCAAAGTTTTTCAAAATTGTAACTTGGTTTAAGAGCATTGCTTTGATTTAAGAGCTCCCTGTACTGGGTTGGAGGGGGAGGGGCATGGTCTGCATAGCAGGGTCTTCAGCACTGTACTCTGACCAAAGAAGTCTCCCTCACCTTCCAAATCATAGCATCCACTTCAGGCTTGGGCTTGCATCAGGGGACAGGACTGTGGAGGTAATCTCTCTATAGCTGTAACCCCTCTCTCCTGGTTAGAGTGCGCTGCTATACTGTGCCCACATCTGCCCTGCTTATTCCTTCATGCTCTTTGCAGTCTCTGTCAGCCCTTATGTTTCCCATCCTCTCCATTACTGTACAGTAACTAATGTGACATTCAGCTGTTTCTAAAAGTTTGTTTCATTTGTTTTACACGTTATTCCTGATAAAAATTATATTTGGGGTGTGGAACCAATTGTCTGCATATCAGTGATTTCTTATGGGAAAATTTGCTTTGGTTTAAGAGTGATTTGGATTACAAGCACAGTCCTGGAACGCATTATGCCTGTAATCCAAGGCACCACTGTATAACAAAATGTCTCTTGCCTGTATATCGCAAGAGAGAAATTCTAAATTAATATCCTGTTTGGCATAGATACCCAGTCTTGATACCATTGGTCTCAGAGTTATGTTGATGCTGTGGAACAGAAAGAGGCACCATGGTATCTATGGTGGGAGTGCCCCGAAATGCAACAG
This sequence comes from Dendropsophus ebraccatus, assembly GCF_027789765.1. Taxonomy (NCBI): domain Eukaryota; kingdom Metazoa; phylum Chordata; class Amphibia; order Anura; family Hylidae; genus Dendropsophus; species Dendropsophus ebraccatus. Next base: position 120,204,053 of record NC_091456.1, read on the forward strand.
TTATTGGAAAAAATATTTTTAGTATATATTGTAAATGGATCACAGATAACGATATCCCATGTACTGGCAAAATAGCTCTATTGTCGGTGGTTCCAGGTCCCATTGCCTTCCCAAAAAGGAGTCTTCTGCATCACCTCCTGGTTGCCACAAGGACAGTGATCCACTGTACATGGAAAAGTCACATCCCTCCAACTACTGTATACTGGAATGGATACACAAAGTGAATAATATTAAAAAGGATGGAGGAGTTAGTAGCAGCGACATCAATAGAACCCACTAGGTTTAGAGTGGTATGGGATCTTGCTGGTATATGGCCCACTATGAGATGAGTATTATGGGAGTGTAATATGAGATATAATATCTGGGACTGCTTTGTTTGGGGGAAGTTGATGGGGACCATCAAGGAAGGGAGGAATACGTGTAAAGTTTTGTTTATGCAGGGGGGAGGGATTAGGATAGTTACCTGTGTATTTGTATTTTTTTTTTGTTGTTGTTGATGGGGTTGTATATTATGTGTGAAAAATGCTAAGAAGAATAATTAAACTAAAAGTTAACATTAGTAATTTAAATTACATTTGTGCTGATTAGGCTCCCAAAAATCAACTGCACAGACCTTGCAAATGGGTCTCCTATTATGTTGGGCGTTACAGGCTCCAGAGCTCCTTCACACTGGATATTGTCACCCCCTTTCCATATCAGGAGTTCTCAGCTCGATTCTTAAAGCGACTCTGTACCCACAATCTAACCTGACCCAAACGGCTTGTACCTTTTGATAGCTGCTTTTAATCCAAGAAATGTCCTGGGGTCTGTTCGGCATTAGGCTGGCACACCCTCTGGGTACAGAGAAGCTTTAAGCTTATATTGTGAACATTTAATATCGTACCATATAAAGAATTTCTTTGAGGTCTCCCCCCTCAAAAATGCATGTATTTGTTGCTGTACAATGGCGTAGGAGCAGAGCTTAACGTCTGTGGAACGTCTTATCTCCGCCCACATCGGCATTATAGGCCCCGCCCCCCTCAGCAGGCATTGGAATAGGCCAACCTAGAGTCCTAGGCCCTGCCCCTTCTAAGTTGGCCCATTCCAATGGTTGCAGGCCTGGAGAGGGCAGGCCTAGACTGCAATTACATCACGGAGGCGTAGGGCCTATGGTGCAGATTGGGGCGGAGATATGGGGGTTCCACAGTCATTAAGGGGAGAGACCACAAAGAAATCCTTTATACAGAAAGACATGAAATGTCCACATTATAAGCTTATTAATGGTTCTGAGAACTACTTATATGGAAAGGGGGAGACAATATCACTTTAAATGGTGTGTTTAGACCATGGGTCTCAAACTCAATTTACCCGGGGGCCGCTGGAGGTAGAGTCTGGGTGAGGCTGGGCCGCATCAGGTTTTCCACAAGAAGGGGACTGGGGGGTGACACAGGGGACTGGGGGGAGCTGGGGGGTGACACAGGGTACTGGGGTAGAGAGGGTGACACAGGGGACTGGGGGGAGCTGGGGGGTGACACAGGGGACTGGGGGCGGAGAGGGGTGACACAGGGGACTGGGGGGAGGAGAGGGTGACACGGGACTGGGGGGAGGAGAGGGGTGACACAGGGGACTGGGGGGAGCAGGGGGGTGACACAGGGGACTGGGGGTGACACAGGGGACTGAGGGTCTCTGAGAGGGGACTGGGGGGAGCAGGGGTGACACAGGGGACTGGGGGGAGCAGGGGGTGACAGGGGACTGGGGGTGACAGAGGGGACTGGGGGTCTCTGAGAGGGAACTGGGGGTCTCTGAGAGGGGATTGGGGGTGACACAGGGGACTGGGGGGAGCAGGGGGTGACACAGGGGACTGGGGGTGACAGAGGGGACTGGGGGTCTCTGAGAGGGGACTGGGGGTCTCTGAGAGGGGACTGGGGAGAGCAGGGGGTGACACAGGGGACTGGGGGTGACACAGGGGACTGGGGGTCTCTGAGAGGGGACTGGGGGTGACACCGGGGACTGGGGGGAGCTGGTGGTCACTGAGAGGGGACTGGGGGGAGCTGGGCACACACCCCTCCTCCTCCTCTCACCCCCGGCACCGGCGCTCTCCTCTCAGCCGCACATGCAGCTCCTCGATCTCTGGAGGAGGAGGCCGCGGGGACTGCAGGGTGAGGTGATCGCATCGCTGCAAGTCCTGGGGCTGTAAAGCAGGATTGGGGGTCTGCACTGCTTCCCCTGATCCTGCTGAACAGCCCCAGGACTTGCAGCAATGCGATCACCTTGCAGTCCCCGCGGCCTCCTCCTCCAGAGACCGGGGAGCTGCATGTGCGGCAGGGACGCTAGGGGGGCTAGGCGGCTCTGCTAGGCAGCTGTAGGCCCCTGCACCGCTCAAGCTCACCTGCCCCACACCGCTGCCGCACACCTCCCCTCCCACCACCACCGCCGCTGCCCACCTCTCCCTCGTCTTCGGGAGGCCGGCCGAACAGCTGCAGCCGTCCCTGATGCCGGCCCTCCTCTGCCGCGTCATCAGCTGCTCAGCCGCGATTGGCTGAGCATAAAGTTAAGCTCAGCCAATCGCGGCTGAGCAGCTGATGAGGGCCGCACTTACAGGAAAGCTACCATTGAGGTGGGGGCCGCAAACTAGTGTCCCGAGGGCCGCAAGTTTGAGACCCCTGGTTTAGACTGAGATTGTTTCTGGCTTTGGCTTCAATAATCTGTCAGATAAGACTATGAACACAGCACAGGTCATAAAGGAAACACCTGAGATTCCTCCTCTTCTCAAATCCATTCTTGCTTTGGTTTCAAAAATCCGTCAGATAGATACTAATGTAAAAAATAGATCTAATGTAAAGATATTAAAAGCCCACATATCAGGCAATGTTACCTTAAGCCTAACTTTGGTGATTTCATCTTACACATATGCAGCTTTGTTATGATTATTCCTAGATATTAACCCCTTCCCGCATAAGGACGTGCCGACACGTCCAAATCTGCATGCCGTGGCAGTTAACCCTATAGGTGCTGCGATCTGTGCGATCGCAGCACCTGTAGAGCTTCAGGAAGGGAGAGTCCTCCCTCCCTCTTTCATCGGGACTGTGCGGTGAGATCACACAGTCCCGATGGAGTTGTGACATCAGAAGGCCCCAATACAATATTAAATGTTAAAAAAAGTTCCCATATTTAGTATTGCCGCGTGCGTAATTACGCTGGCAATACTAATATTACACAAACCTCTTAGTGACCACCAATACATATTTTCACGGCGGTCACTAATGGGCTTTATTCTGATATGTACACCTTTTAAAGGGCATACGTATCCGAATGCTCTGCCGCCCCCTGCTGCGGCAGAGAGCGGGGGATTAGCTGTCAGTTTGACAGCTGATCTCCCCGGAGCAGAGGATCCCCTGCTCCGGGTAGTTTAACCCATTAAAGGACAACTCCGGCCAAAATTTTAATATATTACTTATGGAAAGTTAGACAAATTTCTAATGTACATTAATTATGGGAAATGCACATATAGGGCTATTTCCCTTAATTTAGTAGATCAGGGAGACTTCATATTCTCTACAAAAACGTGACGTCACGAACCGGGGGTGTAATTCCAATGGAGTGTCCAACAGGGGCGCACTATATACAGAAGTCAATGAGTACCATTGACTTCTATATATAGTGCGCCCCTGCTGGACACTCCATTGGAATTACAATGGATGTGTATGGGAATGTACTATACAGTATGTTTTTGATTGAATACATTTATGGAATACTTTGGGGAGCAAGTGTCCTTGCTCCCCAAAGTAATCCATAAATGTATTTAACCAGTACATTTCGGGGGAACCCCCCCCCCACCCACCCCGGGCCAGACCCGACTCCCCCCGAGCCAGCCCCAGCCAGAGCACATCACACCACATTTATCCGAAACACTAAAGAGAAAAAAAAAGAAAAAAAAAACAAAACACCACAGTATGCCATCCGACGTGTCCATCCTGCCCACTCAACCAGCCACTTAGCTATATTCCCCTGCCCACGTCCGTTACCCCCTACCCCCCCCCCATACCATTGCATGCTTTCACACCATACCAGACACGCATCCAACCATGGTTTATGGTCAGCACAAGTGTCCAGACACCTCTCATTGATAAATTTCACAACTTGCAGGGGACACACCCAATCCAGATCTAACAAGGCAAAAAAAAAAAAAAAAAAAACAACACACATCTCCAGCCAAGAACAGGCCCGGGGGGGCCCAGACCAGACGAGCAGAGAGGGGGGGGGGGACCCCCCCACGTCTATACCCATGCACGAGATCTTACACCTCCAGGGTCGCGGGGATGCCCCACAGCTAACAATCCACAAAAAAGAGGAAAACAAAAACAACCATAAAATATTCCTCTAATTAGAATTAACTCCCTCCCCTCCTCCCCCTGCCAAGGTGAAAGATAAGAATAACAGATTACTGATTTCAAATTTAACCACACAATTCTCCCAGTTTTTTACATTTGGGGTCTCAGATGACATCCACTTCCTCACTATTACCAGCCTTGCATAGAACAACAGCCTCATAACAACTCTTCTATCGCTCAGACTCTGTTCACAGTGATGGATTCCTAAACCTGATCAAAGTTTCATTATGTCCACCACCGGAGGTGGCGGAGAGCATGGGGCAATGACCAGGGACCACCCGGTGTGGTCCTGGTACAAGTAATCAGCGGTATATACTATATACAGCTGATCGTTTGTTCCAAATGCTGCAGACACTTTTTATCCCCTGTTACCATAAATCATTGGTAATGGGATAAAAAGTCAGATGCCCCAGATTACCTGTAACTACTCCAGATAGCCAGTAAACACCACCAGATTGCCCGTAAACACACCCAAATTACCTGTAATCTCATTTATTTTTTTTTAGCAACTTTGCTATTCTAATTACCGATACTAGCTGCGGTTTTGCTCCAGCAAAATGACACTCCTTCCTTTCTGAGAGCTGCTGTGTGCCCATACAGTGGTTTATACCCACATATGGCGTACCACTGTACTCAGGAGAACCTGCGTTACAAATTTTGGGGTGTGTCTTCTCCCTTGTTCATAGTGAAATTTCAAACTAAACATACATGTTATTGGAAAAATTCTATTGTTTCATTCTTACTGACTAATTTTGAATACTTTCCTTTAATACCTGTGGGGTCAAAATGCTCACCACACCCCAAGATGAATTGTTTGAGCGCTCCTTCCCTTCTAAGCCCCGCTGTGTGTCCATACAGTGGTTTATACCCACATATGGGGGTACCATTGTACTCAGGAGAAAATGAGATAATTTAGTTTAAACAAATTACGGCCTAATCGTGAATACTTTCATCCAGCCCCTGTAGGGTCAAAATGCTCATTGTACCATAGGGCTGGGCGGTATAGCGTAAAGATACCGATACAGTCACTGGCGTCGGTTAACCGACCTCAACTCTGCCAGGACAGTATCTGCGGTATTCCCCCGCTCCTCTTTACCCGGCAGCCGCATGCTCTGCTCCCCTCAGTTAATCTCCCTCACGCTCCGGCTTCTACGCTGCCTGGCCAAAACTATTCTGCTGTCGGGGGGAATCGCCATGTGTGACTCTCGGTCCAGGACACAATAACAATAGTTACCAATAGTTCTACCTGCTTCACCCACACTGAGCGTGGGGCGCTGTGGATTCTAGTAAAGGGAGAGAGAGGGGAGTGCCGGGTGGAGAGGTGGGGGCCGGAAAGCTGATGCTCAGATTCACCTTCCGATCCTAGCCAGGCCGAAGATATACTGCTGCAGGGCTAGGGACAGAAGATCCTGCTGCTGAAGAGGAAGACTGGAGATCAGACAGGCTGCGCACAGGCGTGCTATGTGCTCAGCGCTGCTGCCGGGCGGCTCACTCATTTCTCCTAGCTTCTCTGGTGCCCTCCCCCCCCCCTCCCGCACATACAGTAGCTGCAGGGGTCAGGTATAGGTCGGCACCTCCATGCTTCACCGGGCACCGCTCTCTGAGGAAGCAGCCATGTGTGACGCTCAGCCCGGGACACTGCCGGCAAATGTATGTGCTACACAAACACTGAGTGACAGGGGCAGAGGATGAGAGTGACAGTGACAGTGACAGTGAGAGAGAGAGAACCTGACCCCAAGTGTAGAGGGAGAGGGGCGGGAGCGCTCAGGAACAGCATGTGGCAGAGTGACTGGGGGTAGATATTAGATAGAAAGATATAGGTAGATAGATAGGGGATAGACTGATTGATTGATAGATAGATAGATAGATAGATAGATAGATAGATAGATAGATAGATAGATAGATAGATAGATAGATAGATAGATAGATAGATAGATATGTAAAGTAGTCGTCACGGCACTCCCAATGTAGTGTAGAAAAAAATGTGTTTATTCCATAGAAGTCAGCACAGCAAAAAATCAAGTGGCAACGTTTCTGTGGCCTCACGCCACCATTTTCAAGCCCAAACAAGTGAACAATCCATTTCCTTAAATACAGGTGGTTCATTAAACACATCACATTCATTGGTTATCACATATGTCAATCACAGGTGTTCATCTCAGTAGATTACCTTGCATGTGTGCATATATGCGGTGCACAAGGCTAGTGCAAAAATACAAATAAAAAAATTCATGCAAATACAAAAGTGCAGTGCACATTATTATACAACTAGTGTCCCATAGTGTCCATAAAGAGTCATATTGTCCATTAAACAAATCGCCAATACACGTAGGTATTAGTGACAGATATGCTTGAAAAGCCAGGAAACATCGGAGCAGGAACTGGCTGCTACGAGCAGTAGGAGTAGAAAGCATCATGTAGCTATGGCAACAGTTGACGTCATCTCAGGGCTGGCTGAACAGTACATCTTAGCTGTACGGCAGACAGCATAATTCCGATGTCATTCAGCATGAGCGTGATAGGAGTAGGAAGCGTCATGAAACTGAGGTAACAATTGGTAATAATCTCAAAGCCGGCTAACTGATCAGGCTAAAAAGGGGGGAACGTCCTGAGAGGGGAATCTCGGCTTGGCTGTCCTGTAGACAGCTTGCATCTTAGCTGTAAGGCAAACAGCATAATTCCGATGCTATTCAACAATGCGTCCAAATTGGGCGGACTCCACCCCCACGTACGCATTATCCTACCACCAGGACCCGTCAGGTCGCTGTAGAGAAACCGCTCAGGAACCGCATCCCATCAGAACCGCTTGATCTGTATTGTTCCCAGCTACTGTAAAGTGCTTGCTCCTTGCTCAACATGATGCAGTCCAGTTACTTGCTCCAATGCGTCCCGTTTACATATACTCATATCTAAAAGGCAAAAAAAGAGAACATGTAAGTATCAACTTGACATATCAATTGTAGCATTCTGCTAAATAAGGTAATAAGTGTATTGTTCACTTCACCTCAGTCAAGACCAACACACCATGTGAGACTGGCTGCAACAATGACTATCTATTCAGATGTTTAACAATTTTGTATTCCACGTTAAGCCCGTGTTCTCCACGAGCATCAGTCTTAAAAATCCACTCTAGTTCTTTTCTTTTAAGAACCAGCTGTCTATCGCCACCCCTACCAAGGGGGCTGACCCTGTCCACAACCATACATCTGAGGTCCCACTCTGTATGACCCTTTTCAATAAAATGCTTTGCCACTGGTAATTCTATTTTACGTTTCCTTATAGAATACCTATGCTGATTAATCCTCGTTTTAAAGTCCCATGAGGTTTCCCCCACATAGATGTATCCACAAGGACACCAGAGGATGTACACCACCCAGTCTGACACACAGTGTGTCAGACTGGGTGGTGTACATCCTCTGGTGTCCTTGTGGATACATCTATGTGGGGGAAACCTCATGGGACTTTAAAACGAGGATTAATCAGCATAGGTATTCTATAAGGAAACGTAAAATAGAATTACCAGTGGCAAAGCATTTTATTGAAAAGGGTCATACAGAGTGGGACCTCAGATGTATGGTTGTGGACAGGGTCAGCCCCCTTGGTAGGGGTGGCGATAGACAGCTGGTTCTTAAAAGAAAAGAACTAGAGTGGATTTTTAAGACTGATGCTCGTGGAGAACACGGGCTTAACGTGGAATACAAAATTGTTAAACATCTGAATAGATAGTCATTGTTGCAGCCAGTCTCACATGGTGTGTTGGTCTTGACTGAGGTGAAGTGAACAATACACTTATTACCTTATTTAGCAGAATGCTACAATTGATATGTCAAGTTGATACTTACATGTTCTCTTTTTTTGCCTTTTAGATATGAGTATATGTAAACGGGACGCATTGGAGCAAGTAACTGGACTGCATCATGTTGAGCAAGGAGCAAGCACTTTACAGTAGCTGGGAACAATACAGATCAAGCGGTTCTGATGGGATGCGGTTCCTGAGCGGTTTCTCTACAGCGACCTGACGGGTCCTGGTGGTAGGATAATGCGTACGTGGGGGTGGAGTCCGCCCAATTTGGACGCATTGTTGAATAGCATCGGAATTATGCTGTTTGCCTTACAGCTAAGATGCAAGCTGTCTACAGGACAGCCAAGCCGAGATTCCCCTCTCAGGACGTTCCCCCCTTTTTAGCCTGATCAGTTAGCCGGCTTTGAGATTATTACCAATTGTTACCTCAGTTTCATGACGCTTCCTACTCCTATCACGCTCATGCTGAATGACATCGGAATTATGCTGTCTGCCGTACAGCTAAGATGTACTGTTCAGCCAGCCCTGAGATGACGTCAACTGTTGCCATAGCTACATGATGCTTTCTACTCCTACTGCTCGTAGCAGCCAGTTCCTGCTCCGATGTTTCCTGGCTTTTCAAGCATATCTGTCACTAATACCTACGTGTATTGGCGATTTGTTTAATGGACAATATGACTCTTTATGGACACTATGGGACACTAGTTGTATAATAATGTGCACTGCACTTTTGTATTTGCATGAATTTTTTTATTTGTATTTTTGCACTAGCCTTGTGCACCGCATATATGCACACATGCAAGGTAATCTACTGAGATGAACACCTGTGATTGACATATGTGATAACCAATGAATGTGATGTGTTTAATGAACCACCTGTATTTAAGGAAATGGATTGTTCACTTGTTTGGGCTTGAAAATGGTGGCGTGAGGCCACAGAAACGTTGCCACTTGATTTTTTGCTGTGCTGACTTCTATGGAATAAACACATTTTTTTCTACACTACATTGGGAGTGCCGTGACGACTACTTTACATATTAGTTTGAAACCTGTGGTTGGAGGACGTGTGCACTGGCACCCACTATCTAAGACTGTGCTGCTGATTATACTTCAAGATAGATAGATAGATAGATAGATAGGAGTCCTATCTATCTGTCAAACAATATAGGCAGCACACTAAATGAACTGTGGGTGCCAGCAGACGAATCCCAGACCTTGGACCAAGTCAGCTCGTAAAAAATACTCTGCAGCACTCTGATGGTAATAGAAACGTAAATTTATTCCATATAACAATGTGCAGCAAACTTCACAAGTAATACACGACGTTTCGGCGTCTCCTATGCCATTTTCAATTGCCAATTGAAAATGGTGTAGGAGACGCCAAAATGTTGTGTATTACTTGTGAAGTTTGCTGCACAATGTTATATGGAATAAATCTAAGTTTGTATTACCATCTGAAAATGGGGTTTTCAAAAGGGGTGTGGCTTTTAAAAGGGGTGTGTCATAATTATCGGTCAATTTATCGTTACCGCAGCTACATGTACGATAAACCGCGATATAGATTTAGGCCTCTATCGCCCAGCCCTATTGTACCCCTAGATTAATTATTTAAGGTGTGTAGCTTCCAAATTGGGGCCACCTTTGGGTATTTCCAGTATACAAGCCTCCTAAATCAACTTAAAGAACTGGTCCCTTAAAAAAAATAAATTTTGGAAATTTCATGAAAATTTGATAATTTGCTGATACATTTCTAAGCCCTGTAACACCCTAAAAAAGTTAAATATGTTTACAAATGAAGCCAGAATAATTTATAATGTGTGATATGACTGTTTTTACAAGCAAAGAACTTCAAAGTTTGTAAAGTGCAAATTTCAAAGTTTTCATGATATTTTGACGTTTTTCACATAAAACACACAAGATAGTGACCAAATTTTGCCACTAACATAAAGTAACATATGTTACAGGGGAAAAAAAAAAAAAAAAAAAACAATCTCAGAATTGCTAGCATACATTAACCCATAGCTGCACCAGGACGTTATTTAACGTCCTCGTGCCGCTATGGGAGTTCAGAGGGGGGTCGCGCGGCGACCACCCTCTGAACTGCCGCGATCCCGGGTGCCGCGTGTAGCCCAGGCTCGCGGCTATTAGCGGGCACGGTCCGATCGCCGTGCCCGCTAATTAAGTACTTAGAAGCAGCTGTCAAAGTTGACAGCTGCTTCTAAATACTTGCGGTTATACATCCCTGGTGGTCTAGTGGGGGGATCGCCCCCCTGCGGCGCGATTGCGGGGGGGCGATCCCTGCATCCATACCGGGCCGGGGTCTGCTCCGTAATGGCGCTGATCCCGGCTCGGCATTCTATTGCTTTTGGCTGCAGCAGCCAAAAGTAATAGAACACCGATCTCATGGATTCATGCAGTATAACTATACTGCATGGATCTCTATGAGAGATCAGAGTGCATATACTAGAAGCCCCCCAGGGGGGCTTCTAGTATATGTCTAAAGTAAAAGAAAAAAGTATTTTTAATAACACAAAACCCCCTCCCCTAATAAAAGTCTGAATCACCCCCCTTTCCCCATTTTATAAATAAAAATAAATAAATAAATTAATAAACAAACATGTTTGCTATCGCCGCGTGCGTAATCGCCCGAACTATTAATTAATCACATTCCTGATCTCACACGGTAAACGGCGTCAGCACAAAAAAATCCCAAAGTGCAAAATTGCGCATTTTTGGTCGCATCAAATCCAGAATAATTGTAATAAAAAGCGATCAAAAAGTCATATATGCGCAATCAAGGTACCGATAGAAAGATCACATCATGGCGCAAAAAATGACACCTCACACAGACCCATAGACCAAAGGATAAAAGCGCTATAAGCCCGGGAATGGAGCGATTTTAAGGAACGTATATTGGTTAACAACGGTTTGAATTTTATACAGGCCATCAGATACAATATAAGTTATACATGTTACATATCGTTTTAATCGTAACGACTTGAGGAACATGCATAACAAGTCAGTTTTACCCCAGGGCGAATGGCGTAAAAACACATTTCCCCCAAATAAAAGAAATGCGTTTTTTTTTTCAATTTCACCACACATATAATTTTTTTCTGGTTTCCCGGCACATTTTAGGCAAAAATTACATCTGCCTTAGCAAAGTACAATTAGTTGCGCAAAAAATAAGGGCTCATTTGGGTCTCTAGGTGGAAAAATGCAGGCGCTATGGCCTTATATACACGAGGAGGGAAAAACGAAAACGCAAAAATGAAAACTGGCTGTGTCCCCTAAGGGTTAAAGTGTCACTGTCGTGAATTTTTTTTTTTTGCAGAAATCAATAGTCCAGGCGATTTTAAGAAACTTTGTAATTGGGTTTATTATCCGAAAAATGCATTTTTATCATGAAAAAGCAGTTTGAAGCTCTCCCCCCTGTCTTCATTGTTCTCCTATGGAGAGAGCTAAAGAAAAGACCAAAACAGGACAACAAAGAGTTAATCTACAAATCCCTCACGGGATATCTCCTGTGACAGTCACCAGTGACCTGTCTGAGCTCGGATTACAGCTGTCACCCAGCTCCATGCCTGTAATCCTCTGTTATCTGCTTTCTGCTGCCGGCTAACTCCCTCCTTCCTCCTCCCCCCTCCCCTCTCCCTAGAACAGACAGGGTACGACTCCTGCAACAAGTCACAATTTTCAGATTTTTCAGAGTGGATGAAAAAGAGGAAGGAGGGGGGGGGGGGGAACCTGGGAAAAGGCTTTTTACATGCAGATAATGGCAGATTTGGCTAATAAACCCAATTACAAAGTTTCTTAAAATCGCCTGGACTATTGATTCTGCAAAAAAAAAAAAAAAAAAAAAAAATACGACAGTGACTCTTTAAAGCATCACTGAGCAGTAAATGCATAAAGTGAGACAGGTCAGATTTTGAAAAATGAGCCTGGTCATTAACCCCTTCAAGACCAAGCCTATTTGCACCTAAAAGACCAGGCTCATTTTTCAAAATCTGACCTGTCTCACTTGATGCTCTTATAGCTCAGTGATGCTTTAACGTATGCTAGCGATTCTGAGATAGTTTTTTCGTCACATAAGGCACTTTATATTAGTGGAAAAATTTGGTCACTACTTTGTGTGTTTTTTGTGAAAAACCTCAAAATATCATGAAAAATTGAAAAAACTTGCATTTTATGAACTTTGAAATTCTCTGCTTCTAAAAAAAGAAAGTCGTATCGCATAAATTAGTTACTAAGTCACATTACCAATATGTCCTCTTTATTCTGGCTTCATTTCATAAACATATTTACATTTTTTAAGGTGTTATGGGGCTTAGAAATTTAATCAGCAAATTACATTTTCGGGAAAGTTTCCAAAACTGATTTTTGTAGGGACCAGGTTTTTTTTAAGTTGATTTAGGAGGTTTGTATACTGGAAACCCCCATAAGGGACCCCATTTTGGCAACTACACCCTAAAGAATAAATCTAGGGGTATAATGAGCATTTTAACCCTACAGGGGCTGGAGGAAAGTATTCACCATTAGGCCGTATAAAAAAACTGAAAAATTTAAATTTTCCAATAATATATACGTTAAGATTAAAGTTTCTCATTTTCAAAAGGAACATGAGAGAAAAAGCACCCCAAAATTTGTAACGCAGGTTCTCTTGAGTACTACGGTACCCCATATGTGGGCGTACACCACTGTATGGGCACACAGCGGGGCTCAGAAGGGAAGGTGCGCCAATTAGCTTTTCCATTGCAGATTTTGCTGAAGAAGTTTCCGAGCGCCAGGTGCATTTGCAGCGCCCCTGTAGTATCAGCAGAAAGAAAACCCCCCCATAAGTCACCCCATTTTGGAAAGTACACCCCTCAAAGAATTCATCTTGGGGTAGGATGAGCATTTTGACCCCACAGGTGTTAGAGGAAAGTATTCAAAATTAGACAGTAAAAATAAAAAACTCAAATTTTTCCAATAATATGTTCGTTTAGTTTGAAATTTCTCAATTTCACGAGGAAAAAAGAGAAAAAAAAAAAAAAAAAAAAAGTACCCCAAAATTTGTAACGCAGGTTCTCCTGAGTAAAAAGGTACCTCATATGTGAGCATAAACCACTGCATGGGCACACAGCGGGGCTTAGAAGGAAAGGAGCGCCAATTATCTTTTTCAATGCAGATTTTGCTGAAGTTTCAGAGCGCCAGGTGCGTTTGCAGTGCCCCTGTAGTGTAGTGTAGTTTGGGAAGTGCAAAATTCATTTTGGGTTGTGGTGAGCATTTTGACCCCACAGGTATTAGAGGAAAGCATTCAAAAGTAGACAGTAAAAATGAAAAACTTGTTTTCCAATAATATGTTCCTTTAGTTTGAAATTTCTCAATTTCACGAGGAACAGGAAAGAAAATTCACCCCAAAATCTGTAAGGGTATATTCACACGGGCAGGCTCGCAGCGAGATTCTCGCTGCGAGCCCGGCAGGTCCTGGCAGTTCCCATACACTACATACTTGCTGCGGTCTAAACGACCGCAGCGAGTATGTAATTATACCGCCCTTAACCCCTTCTGCTCCCGCCCGGCTCCCCCGCTGTAAGCATACTTTACCTGTCCTTGCTGCACGGGTCCGGCGTCCTGCTCTCCCGTCCAGCCAATTAGGGCGGGAGAGCAGGACGCCGGACCAGTGCAGCAAGCACAGGTAAAGTATGCTTACAGCGGGGGAGCCGGGCGGGAGCAGAAGGGGTTAAGGGCGGCATAATTACATACTCGCTGCGGTCGTTTAGACCGCAGCAAGTATGTAGTGTATGGGAACTGCCAGGACCTGCCGGGCTCGCAGCGAGAATCTCGCAGCGAGCACGCCCGTGTGAATATACCCTAACGCAGGTTCTCCTGAGTAGAACAGTACCGCATATGTGGGTATAAACCACTGTATGGGCACACAGCCGGGCTCAGAAGGGAAGGAGCGCCAATTAGCATTTTCCGTGCAGATTTTTCTGAAGAAGTTTCTGAGCACCAGGTACGTTTGCAGAGCCCCTGTAATGTCTACAGAATAGAACCCCCCAAAAGTCACCCCATTTCGGAAAGTACACCCCTCAAAGAATTCATTTTGGGGTAGGATGAGCATTTTGGCACCACAGGTATTAGAGGAAAGTATTCAAAATTGGCTAGTAAAAATTAAAAACTTGAATTTTTCCAATAATATGTTGGTTTAGTTTGAAAATTTCTAAATTTCACAAGGAACAGGAGAAAAAAAAAAAAAAAGTACCCCAAAATCTGTAACGCAGGTTCTCCTGAGTACAACAGTACCCCATATGTGGGCATAAACCACTGTATGGGCACACAGCAGGGCTCAGAAGGGAAGGAGTGCCAATTTGCTGGAGCCAAACCGCAGCTAGTAATAGTTATTAGAATAGCGCAGTTACTAAAATAAAAAAATTAGATTACAGGTAATGTGAGATGGTTACGGACAATCTGGGGTGGTTATGGATAAACTGAAGTGCTAATAGGTAATCTGGCGGGGGTCACGGGCGATGTGCGGTGGTCAGAGGCAACGCGCAGTGGTTGCGTGCAATCTGGGGGGTTACATGTAATCTGGCATGATTACGGGCAACCTGGGGTGATTATGCGCAACCTGGAGGGGTTACAGACAATCTAGAATTATTACGGATAGACTGAAGTACTTATAGGTAATCTGGGGTGGGTACATGTAATTTGGGGTGGTTACAGGCAATCTGGGGTGATTATGGACAATCTGGAGAGGGTTACGAGCAACGTGCGGTGGTCTGATTTTACTTATTTCATCTGCCCCCACCGTGTATTCTTGGTGGGGGGAGATTAAATACAGCGGCGGCATCGGCCCATTAGTGACCGCCATTTCGGCGGTCACTAAGGGCTTAATGGGGGTCAGCTACGGGATCGCAGCTGATTCTCATCATCTCCGGTGCTGTACACAGATGAGAGCGGGATCACTATCCCTGTAGCGATCCCGCTCTCATCATAAACCCCCGTCAAAGCAGGAACATATATATACATTCCTACTGCACGGGGCATGTGCAATAGAAACGTATATATACAGATTGCTGACGTGAAGGGGTTAAGGCCTAAATAGGATTGGTCTTAAAGGGGTTAAACTTCCTTACAAAGCTGTTCTTAAAGTGTAGCTGTCATTTCACAAAACTTTTGACATGTCAGAGACTGCCAAAAGTTTTGATCAGACCATTGTTGCACATATATGTACACTCATTCTCTTTGATATGCATGCCCTGTTTACGTCCTGCGAGATTACTCATATCTGTCTTCCTGTTGTCCATTGTCTTCTTTCAATAAAAAAAAGTTTTGATCTGTCCGGGTCTGAGTGTTCAGACCCATACCGATTGGTAGAAGAAGCACCGCAGCGCGTACTCTCCTGGCTCGGTGTCACGTGATGAGTCGGGCTCCATAGATCTCCATTACAAGTCCGACTGATCTTGTCACAGAGTCGGGAGAGGGTGCTCTGTAGCACATCTTCTCCCGGCTCTATCTCCCAAACAGTATGGGTCAGAACAATCCGACCCAGACCGATCAAAGCTTTTGACAGCTCTCTGACAAGTGTCACTGTCGTTTCACAAACCTTTGACTTAAGGGTGCCTTCACACCTACCGGATCCACAGCGGATCTCACTTCTGCGGATTCAAAGCGTGAATCGCTGTGGATCCGGTATCAATTCACCCCTATGATCGCACATATTCGCAGCGGGATTGACATCCCGCTGTGAATATGTGCTTTAACTCCCTGGTGCCTGCAGCCCCGCCGTCGCATCCCCCCCATCCCGGCCACATTGGTATTTCCTTTGCTCATAATCAGAAGAGAGCAGATGAGGCGGATTAGACAAGAACAGATTTAGGAGAAGTGCATTATGGCAGTGGCTGGATTTAGCCTCAGGAAGGAGGGAGTATGAAAGATTAATCGGCTGATGACATCATCCCCATATACAATCTTTATGCCTTGCTATGCAAAGAGCAAGCTTTGCTGCCATTTATTAGCTGGGCAAATGGAAATGACCCAATGCAAAGCAGTGCACACTTATCATACCCACCAGTTTGTAGACTCTTCTCTCTAATTTCTCACATATCAAATACAAAAAGGCAGTAGGGGCTTCTAAGGACATGTCAGGTTTTTTTCTAGAGATTTCTAAAATGATGACAGTGGAGTGTGGAAGGAATTGGTTAAACCTTTATTTTATTTTTTTTATATATACATATTTTTTTTTTTTTATTTCCAAGAGCCAGGAAAGAGAAGTCATGTGAACTTTCTTTCCAGGCCCGGACTGATAATCTGGCATACCAGGCAAATGCCCTCTGGGCTGCCCAGATTATCAGTCGAAGGGCTGCCAGTAATTTCCCCCTCTCCGAGGCATATCACCAGCCACAACATGCTCGCAGCGGCTCGCGGCTGCCGGAGCTTTTTGAGGCCTCTAAGCTGTGCTGGTGCTCGTCCGCAGAGGCTCACAGCTACAGCCCTGCGGCGCCAGCACATCTCTCCTCTGCTCGGGCTGTAACGGATGACGCCACACGCCGCCGCTGAGCATCGGGCTGCTTATCCCGAAACCTGTAGGTAGAGGCTCACAGCTCCAGCCCCGCGGCGCCGGCACATCTCTCCCCTTCTACTCAGTGGCGGCATGTCATGTAAACCGTTACTGCCCAAGCAGAGGAGAGATGTGCCGGCGCCGCAGGGCTGGAGCTGTGAGCCTCTGCGGACGGTCTGCATCAGGCTGCCTATCCCGGAACCTATAAGCAGCTAAGGGACCAGAGAGGAACAGAAAACCTGCTGGATCCGCCAGAGGCGAGTATAATTATTTTTTTTCCCCTCTTTTCAAATGAGTGCTCCTAGACAGTGAGAGCTACATTTGGGGCCTACAACATGTTGGGGTTACAAAAAGGGGGGGGTCTATACTATGTGGGGGCTGTACAGGGGGACAATACAATGTGAAGGCTACAGTGGGAGGCCTATAATATGTGGGGGCAATAATATTTGGGGCTATACTATGTGGGGGCTGGCTATACAGGGGACGTATACTATGTGGGGGCTATACAGGGGGATATACTATGGGGCAACACAGGGGGGAAGGCTATACTATATGGGGGGGGTCTATATTATGTGGAACTGTACAGGGCATCTATATTACACAGCACAGAGTGGCTCTAATACTATATGGGCACACAGCCCACTGGGCACGCTGCCTGACTACTATTTGGAGGCACATATTGGGCCTGACTGCTTATATAAAGGCACAGAGGGGAAACTGTTACTGTGTAAAGCAATGGGAAGTATAAGGTTAGGATGATGCTGGAGCGTGGAGACTAAAGTTTTTGTCTCACAGATTCTGTGGAGAAGAGTCATGGCTGGAGAAATCTTCATGATGGGCTGAGCCAGATGGAAAGAAAAAAAAAAAGAAAAGAAAAGAAAAAACAGACAGCTTTGACTACCAAGAACGTCACTTATGATTCATGTAGAGAAGACGCCTCCTGTAAGTCACTGGATGTAACTGCTCTAAAATCACTTTTAGGGCGTGTTCACACGCACAGGATCTGCAGCAAATTTGGTGCTGGGTTCAGTCATTAAGTGACAGTGATATCTGCAGCTTCAAAGCTGCTGCAAACCCTGTATGTGTGAACACACCCTTAAAGGGTTGTTCAGCGAAAATATTTTTCTTTCAGATCAACTGGGGTCAGAAAGCTATAGATTTGTAATTTACTTCTATTAAAAAGTTTCCAGTCTTCCCATGCTTATCAGCTGCTGTATGCCCTGCAGGAAGTGTTGTTTTATTTTCAGTCTGACACAGTGGCCTCAGCTGACATCTGTGGCCGAGACAGGAACTGTCCAGAGTAGGAAAGGTTTTTTATGGGGATTTACTGCTGCTCTGGGCAGTTCCTGTCTCGGCCAGAGGTGGCATCAGAGAGCACCAGATCAGGCTGAAAATAAAACAACATTTCCTGCAGGACATACAGCAGCTGATAAGTAGTGGAAGACAGGAGATTTTTAAATAGAAATAAATTACAAATCTACATAACTTTCTGACACCAGTTGATTTGAAAGAAAACTAATTTGGCCAGAGTATCCCTTTAACATGCATAGAAAATTGTCTTACCAGTGCCAACATTATACAGGATATGGGTAATATTATATTTTTACATATCGTAAAATTTTCCCTAGAGCCCTGGTTACACCTCTGATCTTTTTTTAGCCTGTAGCTGCTTGATAGATAGATAGATAGATAGATAGATAGATAGATAGATAGATATCTATCTATTCACATAAATGCAACTGATCTGCAATACCACACAACACGACCTAAGGACATTGTGCGATATGGTGTGTGGGCTGGAGGGGTGTGAGTGCCAGGGCTGATTTTCAGTCCCAGTCCGGCCCTGTTTCTTTCATACTTGTTACAATTTAAAGAAATTGTCCAGTTTTAAAAACCCATTTTGAAATACTGTATTAAGGAATTCTGAGTTGAGGTGAGGTCCTTCATTAACCCACGTGACAATAAGGACGGCCTCTCTCTGACTTTGGAGAACCCTTCATATTTTTGTTAAATTGACTTCAAGGGGCTTAATGTTACACTTTCCCCTGCAACAGCACAAACTACGGAAGAAAAAAGGGATGCCAGCTTTTCCCACACATTGCAGGTAGAAAGGTGCAAATTGCTTTGTTATCTCTGCAGTCTGCTTATCAGACTGCTGCCTTCTAACTCAGTGCCGCTCCTCCCCAGGTGCCAGGAAAAGCTGGATCTAGTCCTGGGAAACTGGGAGAAATCTTTCAGGATTGGAGCAAGTTTTTCCAGGTACTCGTGGAGGAGCAGCACTGAGTTAACAAACTGCCGAGATAACAAAGCAATTCAGCTAATGTTAATTCGCTTATCCCTAATTACAGCTCATCACTGAGGTTCTCAACTGCAGAGGCAGCAAATTTTATTTTTAGAGGGACTTTTGTAACAAAGGTATATTGACCAAAGTTTATGACCCCTGTCCCAAAATAAATAAATAAATAAACTGTATGCTCACACCGGCAGTACAGACCATGATGGTGCTTCTGTTTACTTCCTCTAAAGATGAGCTGTTACCACATGCTTTCCGCATGTTCACACTACGTATATTCGTAAAACGACGGTCATTGTTGCCGATTGCAACAATGGCCTTGATTAATACGAAAATAGACGTGACATTGCCTCCTATGGAATCCTGGCCAGAGTGTATACACATAGTATACACTCCAGCCGGGATCCCTAGCGGCACCATAGAAAACAGGCATGTCAGTTTTCTGCGGCCGACCGCCGCAACAATTGTATCAGGAAGCTATGTTAAAGGGGTAGTGCGGCGCTAAGAAATTATTCACAAAATAACACACATTACAAAGTTATACAACTTTGTAATGTATGTTATGTATGTGAATTGCCTCCTTCCCAGTGTTCCCCCACCCCCCATTGTATAACTTTGTAATGTGTGTTATTTTGTGAATTTCTTAGCGCCGCACTACCCCTTTAAGTCAATCTGTTGGGGTAAACCCTTAATTGTGATCAGGTTAACACAGGCTACATCTGTATATATGTATGTGTATTGTTACATATCTGGAGTCCATGCAGGCTAAATACCCATTGTCTGCCCAGAGTCTTGCACCAGATTGTCATCTGGTGTCACAGGTAGAGTGATTACATATGTAAGATGACACTGTCATACCAACTGGCAAATTCTCTCTGCCGTGATCAAAGGGTTTTCATCTGCAAGAATAGGGGAAACTATGGTAAAAAAGTACTTAGTATGGCTCATGGAGGGAGGAAGAGAGAAGAGGACAGGAAGAGGAGGGGACAGGAAGGAGAGCCCAGACCGGAAGAAGATGGAGAACTGGGTGGTTAAGAGCTGATAGTGTGTGGTAACTATGCTTGAAATTTCTGTTGTTGAAATTGATGTCATATTTTAGTTTCATGTAATGTGCCTTCAGTTATTGTCGATTTGTATTGTATTTTTGTAATTCTTATCTTTCTGCTCTTTTATATGTTTATACAACTCTTATAACAAACATAAAATCAGCATTCCACTCTGACAATATGTGATTTACTTTACACTCGCTCTTTTATTTTATTTACTGGCCCAACCTCGAATCTAGACCCAGTAAGAGGGTGGTGTGTATGTGTGTGTGTGTGTGTGTGTGTGTGTGTGTGTGTATTATCTATACTCTAGATACATAATATATTTTCTTACATAGTCAAATAATTTGTTTTAATATTAGTAACATGATTTGCTTCCACCCAAAGTGAAACATTTGTAATCCTGTATCCTCACAATTAAGGGTGTGAACAAGTCAAAGACTGGCTTTGGCTTAAAAAAAAACTGCCAGATAAATCTCTGTGTAAACCCCTAAGAACAGTTTTCAGAGGCAGTGGACTCTGAAACATTACAGATAGCATGTTATCATGCTATTTCTCCCCCTGACTGGATCTATATGGGTAAAGATATGGAATCACAGATTTTAGGTGAAAGTAATTAATGTTACTAATGTGGTACTAAGCGTCTTTTTAAAACAAACAATGAGATTAGTTCTTGTTTGCAGTGCCTTTAAAAAAGGCACTATGAAACATGTATCCATTAACTTTCATTGTTATTGGTTGCATATCCTGTGTTCACACAGTGAAGTGTGGCAGATAACAATAGATTTTGGTGGATGCCTCTGGAAGAGACCCCCCGCCCCTGTATAAGCTATTATGACCCATATGTTCCATTAAATGCAATTCAGGCCACTCTGTGCCCCCATATATTATAGGCATGCACTTTGTTATGGCAATACTGACTGTCATTATGGTGGCACTCCAGATGCAATGTTAAAGTCTAGCAAAGTATACTTTCCACTCCACATAAAAAGTCTTCTTGATATAACAGCATACGACTATGAATCCCAAGCCCCTTCACTGCACATCCCAGCATGCTTTGTTCTCAAGATGCAGTTTTACTAGAAATAGACAAGAAAAGCTGCCATAGGCCCCTCTATAACACCTCAATGCATATTACCCTCACCTATATCATGGCCTGCACATTACAGTGCTGGCCAAAAGTATTAGCACCCCTGCAAAATTATTGATCATTTTACACAAAACTCCAAAAATGGGCTGGACAAAAAGTATTGGCACTCTCAGCCTAATACTTGGTAGCACAACCTTTAGACAAAATAACTACTAACAACTGCTTCTGGTAACCACCAGTGAGTTTCTTACAATGTTCTGCTGGAATTTTAGACCATTCTTCTTTGGCAAATTGCTCCAGGTGCCTAAGATTTGAAGGGTGCCTTCTCCAACCTGCCATTTTGAGATCTCCGCAGGTGTTCTATGGGATTCAGGTCTGGACTCATTGCTGGCCACTTTAGACGTCTCCAGTGCTTTCTCCCAAACCATTTTCTAGTGCTTTTTGAAGTGTGTTTTGGGTCATTGTCCTCCTGAAAGACCAATGACCTCTGAGGGAGAGCCAGCTTTCTCACACTGGTCCCTACATTATGCTGCAAAGCAACCCCAAAACATGGAATGGAAGATTTGTCTCCTAAGGGGGGAGAGCAGAAGGAGCAGGAAACAATGTGGATTGGCACAGAGGACATTTTTCTTCACTTCCTGGATTTCAAACAGCTACAGCGTGGCAGAACCGCACAGATATGGTAATACATTGTATAGACAGATCTATATAACTTTTTTTTTTTTTAACTCGTTTATTAAAAACTATTAGGCATCGTAAATACATACAGGACATGTGTTCGTATACAGGAAAACATAAATACAAGAAGGATCCGCAAAAGTATAGTCCGTGTTATGCGTCTAATTCTTGATACAAGGCAAATAGCATACTACAGAAACATCAACATAAAGCAAGGTCAGTACATACCCCAAACACTTAAAGAATGTGCTAAAGAACTCCGCAACTCACATTTGAAATAAGGAGATCTTATCGGTACATACAGAACATAGAAGAAAAAAAAAAAAAAAGTAAAAACTATATATCCTGGATATATGTAAGACTAGGAATTAGAGCCAGACAAGGTGTCCCTGAGGTGCGTAAATCCGTTCGTGGAATAATTAGTAGCCGAGTGTTTACACCACATTCCCCATACTTTTTGGAGTTTGGCAGGACACCCCCTGTGTTTAAATACTAAATTTTCATAGGACACAACAGTGTTTACCAAAGTTACCCACATTTGGATAACGTGGGTGACCTAGGGTCCATCCACTTGAGTGAGATAGCCTTCCTGGCCATGAACAACGCTTCCTTTAGACAGATCAGCTGATGAGGAGTCCATACTTCCATCATCCAGGATACCGAGAAAGCATCCTTTGGGCTCCAACTCAATTGGGCGCTGCATAACACTACTAAGTTGTTTAATCACATCCTCCCAGAAAGACCGTATGAACGGACAGTCCCAAACCATATGCCTAAAGTCAGAGTGGGGGTGGTGACATTATGGCATTCTGGTGAAGGATGTCTTCCCATCTTATGTAACCTATCCGGTGTTAAAAAACACTGATGGAAAATAAAAAGTTGCATCAATTTATTATTGATCGCAGGCGACACATACAGATGGGAAGACAACGTTTCTTTATATAATCATCTGACAAGGATGGGATCCATGTTTTCCACTTATCCAGCACAGGGAGTGGGGCAGCTTTTATTACCGCATCCAGTAAATACGTATAAAGAGTGAAAAAGAGATTTTCTATGCGAGACTTCTGATTGCCCGGAGATGGCTCTCTCCTACTCCCCCAGCGGTAAATGAATGGAGGATTATTGCCGTGACATTAGAGCGGAACAATCTGGCGTCTCTTTAGGGACTGATGGGGGGATGAGTTGGGGAGGGGTTCAAGCCAAGGCGGGGGGGGGGGGGGTTATGGACAGGATAGGTGGGGTTTTGGATAGGTGGGGTTGGGGTGGGTGGGTGCTACTGGGGATTTGAAATGTGAAATGTTATGTAAACATGTAATCCGATATGTTTTGAGCTGTGTAATTGGAGGGTGTTTGTATGTTTTTGAAATTTAATAAAAAAGAAATATAAAAAAAAAAAAAAAAAATACGTATAAAGAGTAGAAATTATTCCACGAGGGCCCTGAGACTTAAAGATACCTATTAAAGGGTATTTAGACATAGGGCGTTTAGGGATATCAAACTGCGCAGTAACAGCGTGGCGAAGCTGTAGGTACTTATAAAAACACTGTCTAGGAAGGTCATATTTCTCCTGTAGTTGTTGGAAAGTGCGAAACCCTCCATCTGCATAGACACCAGTTAAAAAACTAACTCCATGCTCTATCCAGAATGTCTGGTCTAGATTAGGACCTAAGTGGGTCAAAGGAGGATCATACCAAATCGGCATATCTAACATTACATATGTGTACTGGTAGATCCGTTTAACTGAGGACCAAACGTGCGAGGCCAGATGGTGAAGGGGGAGCCAGTTGCGAGCAGATTTACCTTCTAGTACCGGCCAGAGGTGCCTAAGGCCTAAGTAATAAGCCAGATGGTGCTCTCTATTAGGCAAAATCCCAGCCTTAACCCATATTCTCAAGTAGGTAAGGTGGGCAACTAAATAATATAGATAAAAATCAGGGAGGGACATTCCACCAGCTGCTTTGGGCCTCTGCAGTACAGTCAGTCTTACTTTTGATATATTATTTCCCCACACGAACGAGGGAAGTATGGCGTCCAGCTGTTTAAAAAAGGATTAAGGAACAGGAGAAGAAGCATGTTCGAGAACATATAGACATTTTGGTAATATCACCATCTTGACTAAGTTTATCCGACCCGGTACTGCTAGTGGGAGGGGGGCCCAAACTCTAAATTTGTCTCTGACATAGGACAACAGCGGGTAAATATTCCAAGCCAGGTCCTCCAAATAATCACGACTTATTATCCCTAGATATTTGAATTGAGACACTACTTTCAGTCCAGAGGCCTCCTCCTCCCATCCCACTGAATTAAGGGGCATAAATGCTGACTTACCCAATTAATGCGTAGGCCCGAATAGTTACCAAAGGATTCAATAATATTAATAGCTAGTGGAGTGTGACTGTGGGTTGAGACTTACATAAAATCAGGTCATCAGCAGGCCTTGGGATTATAGTAGAGTAGGGAGATCCACTTTCTAAAGACAGGGCCAAACCCAAATAGTTGAAGGTCTGCAAACAAAATAGGCCATTCAATGGAGTTGAAGGCCTTAGCTGTATCTAAGGAGGCCAGTGCCCAATCCTTCGTTGCTGCTACCCCCACCTGAGCAATCACCTGAACTCTCCGTATATTATCAGAGGTCGACCTCCCAGGCATAAAGCCAGCTTGGTCAGAGTGGATGATTTCAAGGATAACTTTATTCAGATGATTGGCCAGGATTTTAGTGAGTATTTTATAATCTATATTTAATAGAGATATCGGTCTGTAAGAACCGCACTCCAAGGGATCTTTATCGGGTTTGAGGATAACAACTATAGTGGCATCATAGAATGGATCTGGAAGTTTACCTTTCCCCAGAGCTTCATGCAGAGTTGCCAGAAGGCAAGGCGCCAGAACATCAATGTATTGCGCATACACCTGTAACGGAAACCCGTCAGGGCCAGACGCCTTGCCCTTTGCCAAGTCCCCAATAGCATCAGTTACCTCCTCCAGAGTAATTGGGCCCTCTAAATAATCTCTACTATCCACTGATAATTTGGGGAAGTATATCCCATCAAGATAAACCTCAAGATCAGAAAGCAAGGTATCATTTTGGGCAGCATGCAAAGACGTGTAAAATTGCACAAAACGATTCGCAATGTCCTGATTCGTATTAAGTACAGTCCCCTGTTCACTATTTTAAGTATAGCAGGGAAACGGTTATTCTGGTGAATCAAATATGCTAGCAGTTTACTGGACTGGTTACCCAGTTCAAACGCGGACTGCTTATTAAAAAAAATAGTCTCCTGTTGGCCTTCTGCAGTACGTGTAAATATTTATATACAAAAAAAGGTTCACAGTAGAGGGACTGAATCACCTTCAATATCAGTACGGTACAGCCCTAAACTGTAGCCCTAGGTGCCACTCTACCATATACACAGAAAAAACCCACCACAAAGATGAATACACAATAAAATTATGGGCATAAGTTGTGAATCATTCCAGAAAATATTTTATTTACCATGATTGTGATAGTAACATGATAAGAATATAAAAAACACTTAAAAAATATATTTAAAAACAACCAAATCTTATTACAATTCCATATATTACTGACAAACATAGAATGAATGGATTAACACATACTGGGTGCCTCACAGGGGATTGTCTAGTAAAATGCCACTATATTTGTTACCATGGATTAAATAAAGTGAACTACTATTAAAGCAATATTGTAAAAAAGACAAACCACAAGCCCTTCGTCTTATCAGCACTCACCCATTCTTACTATGAGGGTCACAGCCGTCCCTACGTACGTTTCGCCTCAACCGGGCTTCCTCAGGGAAGTGCCCCCCTAAATCCTCGTCTCCCTTATATACATACCGGTCCTCACTATGAGTTAACATTGCTTCCGGACTCGTCGGACTGGAAGTCGAGGCCGCGTCACCTCCGGGTCAGCAGCTCACCCCATGCACGCATAGCCGCGACACAAGGAGAGTCACGGACATGCGCACCAGGAGATTTGAGGCCACCTGGAAGTGACTGCTGCATCAATGACCGGCCGGGCGCGCTCACCCATCCACTATGCACTCCCACATTAACTCTAACCTCACTGGGACAGCGGTGACTAGGTAGATGATAGTATTATATACAATGATCATGATACAATGAAAAGAGACAACATTACTAATTAGAAATCTTAATCAAACAAAATCATGAATAAACCCAAAAATTTATTACAATATAATTAATATCCTAGTGAAAATATCAATTGTGACTCCTGGTGACTCCTGTATCTCCTGGTGCGCATGTCCGTGACGCTCCTTGCGTGCGCGGGGTGAGCTGCTGACCCAGAGGTGACGCGGCCTCGACTTCCGGTCCGGTGCGCCGACGAGTCCGGAAGCGATGTTAACTCATAGTGAGGCCCGGTATGTATAAAAGGGAGACGGGGATTTAGGGGAGCAGTTCCCTAAGGAAGCCCGGTTGAGGCGAAACGTACGTAGGGACGGCTGTGACCCTCATAGTAAGAATGGGTGAGAGCTGATAAGACTAAGGGCTTGTGGTTTGTCTTTTTTACAATATTGCTTTAATAGTAGTTCACTTTATTCAATCCATGGTAACAAATATAGTGGCATTTTACTAGACAATCCCCTGTGAGGCACCCAGTATGTGTTAATCCATTCATTCTATGTGGTTTGTCAGTAATATATGGAATTGTACTAAGATTTGGTTGTTTTTAAATATATTTTTTAAGTGTTTTTTATATAGTTCTTATCATGTTACTAACACAATCATGGTAAATAAAATATTTTCTGTAATGATTCAGAACTTATGCCCATAATTTTATCGTGTATTCATACGTGTAAATATTGTCTACCAGCTGTTAGCTATGCCTCCCTCCCAACGTCAGAAGGGTCCGTTATATATGACCTCTCGAGCATTGCACATTTCACCTCAAGGTCCCGCTCCTCTGCGTCACCCAACTTTTTCACATTAGAGATCGAAGATTGTAAGCAACCCCTAAGGTAGGCCTTGAGGGTTTCCCATAGAACTAACTCATCCTCATGATCCCCATTCAATTGGATAAATATTTGCAGCTGATCAGGTATGCGGTCATTATCTGTAAATAAAGTCAGCCAGAAGGGATTTAGTTTCCAGGTCCGCACACTTCAATCAGGAGGACCCAAGGTAAAAGCCAGAGGAGAGTGATCCGAGACAGACCAGGTGAGGTAGGCAATATCAGTTATGTTAGAAATGAGAGATGGGTTACCCAAAACATAGTCAATACGAGATAAAGTCATCCTCCCTACAGTAAAGCAGGAGAACACAGAGGTTGGATAAAAATGGCAATACGCATCCAACCATCCTAACTCAGATAACAATTGTGCCAAAGGAGAGGAGGAGGTGAGTAAAGAAGGGTCAGCTCCCTGTTTATCATAATAAGGGTGCAGGAGCATATTAAGGTCCCCCATACACATGATCTGGGCACCGGGATATGCCGCAGCAAAAGCCGCGGCCTGATGCAGCACATCCAGGGTCCCAGGAGGAGGGTTATACATGCCTAGTAAAACAAAAGGACTGTCAATAAGGGCATGAATAAACAAAAAACGTCCCTCAGAGTCAGATTTACAGGTTTGTACTTCCCATTTCAGGGACTTATGTACTAACATAGATACACCCCTAGAATAGGAAGTGTGACAGGAATGCGCAGCCCACTGTACCCAAGGTTTGCGTAACCACCCGTGGTGCTCAGGGGTGAGGTGCGTTTCCTGCAGACACACTATATGAGGGCTATGCTTACGAATAAGAGCATGTATCATAGCCCTTTTCCAAGGATGTCCCATCCCTCTGATATTCCATGAGAAAACTCTAATGGACATCATACCAAATTAGAACATGGAAGGTACCGATAATTAGTAAGTGTAAAACCATAAAGAGTGAATGCGGTAAATAGAGAAACTAATCTGCCTTGCAAACAAGAACAATAAAAAATAAGCAACAAACAGCCCCAAGGGGCCAGAGGACCGTAGTCAGCAGAACAAGTGAAAGATATGTAACAATGTGGCATTAGTTACGGGGGAGGTCCCGCGTGTCTGAGAGGGCAAGGTAGTAACGCCACCCCAGTGAAAAACCATAGCCCCCCGCCCCGCCACCACCACCGGTGGCCACAGTACAATAAATGAAACATGTAAAAGCAAAAGGAAAACATAATATGTATGACTATAAACATGGGGAGAAATCTGGCTGCTCCAAACCTAAGATGTATATAGTCTTAGCACCATCTAGTGGAAAACATTTAAACTGCAATATGGAATATCTTATACATTCAAGAACTAAAAGAATTTAAAATAACTCAAAGGAATAAATGATGAGGGAGACCAGGAGTATAAGGGTGAGTACATAAGGCACGTTGCAGAAGGTAGAACCATCTCACCCATATTGGTCAATTGAGACTAGAAACGTCCTAAGTCCTCAGTCCTGCGGCATCTGTCTTTTACAGCGCACCCAATCATGTGCCTCTCGAGGAGACGAGAAAAAGTTCTGTCACCATCCACAACT
Organism: Dendropsophus ebraccatus; assembly: GCF_027789765.1. NCBI lineage: Eukaryota > Metazoa > Chordata > Amphibia > Anura > Hylidae > Dendropsophus > Dendropsophus ebraccatus. Next base: position 120,232,408 of record NC_091456.1, read on the forward strand.
CTTAGGCGTGCCGGGTATGTCATGGAGTATGGGATTCCCAGCTCACGGAGATGTAGTTTCACGGACGTGAAGGAGGCGCGTTTCTTCTGAAGATCAGAGTAGAAATCCGGAAAGATGGATCCATGGGCTCTATTACAGGTGATGTCTTGCAGTTGTCTCGCCAGACGCAGGACCAGGTCCCGATCATTACAATTAAGTATTCTAGCTAGCAGAGGCCGCGGTGGAGATCCCGGTGGTAGCGGTCTAGTCGAGACTCTGAGCCCGCTCAACAGCAAAAGCGGCAGAGAACGGAGCATTAGGGAACAAGTCTCTGAGCCATTTTTCCACAAATTTGCCAGGATGTGCTCCCTCAGAACGTTCAGGCAGGCCAATAAAACTGAGATTATTACGCCGAAGGCGATTTTCCAGGTCGTAAGCCTTTTCCTTCCACGCTTCAGAAGATTTCTCAAGAGCTGTTATAGCAGCAGGCAGAGGAGCTGTTCTTTTTTTTTTTTAAATTCTTTATTTAAATTGACGTCAGGCAAAAAAAGACATCGGAAACATCTCCGACAGTAGACATGAGTGAGAGACAATACTGCAATAGAGTTATTACATCAGCATATGACAGAATAAAAAGCGCAGCAGAAAGTGAAACCGCAGTTCCACTGAAATAAGGCCGACTGAAGGAGAAGCTCCAACCCCTCCGCCCAACGAACAACATTTCTTAGTGTATTATAAACAACATGTACACCACAAGCTCCAGGATCAAGATCCAGAGCCGTAGTGACGAGAAAAGAGAAAGATGGTCCCGAGGAGGGAAAGTAAGATAGGACAAAGTAAAAGGAGCAGATTAGCAAAAGAAAAAAGGAAAGGAGAAAAGAGAAAATAATTAAGTAAAGGCAAGGGAAGACTGAGAAACGAGGACAGGGATGGGGGGGGAATAGGAGGGGAAGGGGGGGGGGGGATAGAGAACAGTCCGGGGCGGTGAGGGAGGGGGGGGGGGCACAAACCCAGCGACCCAAGGGGCCTTCAGGGCCGACAGCGAGCAAGGCCTCAAGCTGAAGTGGAGTCTCTCAGTAGGTCTTTATAGGACTCAGTATCTTGAAATTGCATCCATGTAAACCAAATGCGTTTGAAGCGGTCTTCGTAGTGTAGGACACTGGAGGTCAGGTCCTCCATGTACATCAGGTCATTGACTTTGGACAGCCAGAGAGAGGGGGATGGGGGACCTTGCTTTTTCCATAACAAGGGAATACAAGAGCGTGCTGCCATCACCAGGAATTTAAGGAGAGAGCGCTTATATTCACGTAGAGGAATCTCGCAGTGATGGAGGAGAAAAAGCGCCGGGCCCATGGGCAGGGTGAGACCAGTCACTTCTCGTATCACCCTAATAACTGTGTTCCAGAATGGAGAGAGAACTGGGCAGTCCCAGAATATATGCATCAATGTACCCTCAGCAGTCCCACATCGCCAGCACAACGGGTCTACCGACGGCATTAGGGCATGAAGCTTTGCAGGGACTCGGTACCACCGAGATAGCAGTTTATAGCCAGCTTCCTGGAATCTGGAGCTGATTGACGACTTATGGGCCAAAACAGAAAATACGCGTACGCTGTTCCGCAGTGAAGGTAATCTGCAAGTCCGCTTCCCATTTAGCCATAAAATCAGGGATGGGTTCTTCGGGTGAGGACAGTAAGAGCTGGTACGTGATGGAAAGGGTATGTCTAAGAGGTCTCTTTTCAAGACAAAGAGTCTCGAAAGAGGTGAGAACCCTCGTAACCTGTGGGGGTGTGGGGAGAGAGGAAAGATAGTGACGAAGTTGCGCGACCCGAAAATGACCCAAAGGACAAGGGTCATCCAATGTCAAGAGCGTGCTGGTATCAACCCATGAACTCCCAGATAGGAAATCTGTGATCCTGCATTTCCCCGCCGCTACCCACCGTCTGAAAACCGGATCAGTAAAGCTTGGCGGAAAATTTGGATGGCCCAAGATGGGAGCCAGGGGGGAATGCACATCAAAGAAACACTGTCGTAACACCCTATCCGCACAAATTTTCAATGTGGGTCCTATGGTCGGGTGTGTCTTCAGAGAGGAAATGGCCGGGCAAGTGATCCATGGGATCACCTGGAGGGGAACCTGAGAGGACGCCTGTTCTATCCAGATCCAGGGTTTCGTATTCGAGTTTCTACACCAGTCTAGCACATGTGTCAAGTGTGAAGCTAGGTAGTAGCGTCTAAGGTCTGGAAGTCCGATCCCTCCCTGCTCCTTGGGTCTAAATAACGTCTTCCTCTTAATTCTAGCAGGTTTATTTCCCCAGATAAACCGGGTTTGAATGGATGTGAGAGAGCGAAGGAAAGCAGTAGGGAGAAGCACTGGCACACATTGAAATAGAAAGAGCAACCGTGGCAGAATGTTCATTTTAAATATTGCACAGCGGCCAAACCAGGTGTGCAAACCTTTTGACCACTTTGCACAATCAGCAGCAATCCTAGAGAGGAGTGGGGGGTAATTGCGACGGTATAAATCTGCGACATTAGGGGTCAGGATAACCCCTAGGTATTTAATGACATCGTCTGACCATTTAAAACTGAATTTAGGTCGAAGCTGAGTCACCATAGCATCCTCTAAAGTGATATTAAGGGCCTCCGATTTGGAAAAATTTATTTTAAAATTGGATAGTCTCGCGTACGTGTCAAACTCCGTCATGAGGTTAGGCAGGGATATTAAGGGGCTGGTAACAAAGAACAATAAATCGTCGGCGTACGCCGCCACTTTGTAATGCTGACCTCGGATACACATGCCCGAGACATTTGGATTCGATCTAATGTAGCACAAGAAAGGCTCCAGGGTCAAAATAAAGATCAGGGGAGAGAGGGGACATCCCTGCCGCGTGCCGTTGTGTATGGTCAAGTCACCAGAGAGAATACCATTTGCCCTAACTTTAGCGGTGGGCGAGGCATATAGGGACAGTATCCAAGCCAGGAAAGATGGGCCCAGACCCAGGTGTTTAAGGGTCTCCTCCATGAAGGTCCAATTAACTCGATCAAAGGCTTTCTGCATCGGTTGAGAGAAGCAGCAAGGGGGATTTGGAGATGTTCGCCCTGTGGATCAAGTTAATGGCCTTCATGGTATTGTCTCTGGCCTCACGACCAGGCATAAAGCCAGTTTGGTCAGGATGGACCACCCTAGAAAGAAGTGGTGCAAGACGAGAGGCAAGAATTTTGGAAAATAATTTGAGATCTACATTGAGCAGAGAAATTGGCCTGTAATTGGCACATTCTGAGGTATCTTTCCCCGGCTTGGGTATGACTGCTATATGGGCTCTAGTGGCATCTAGCGGCAGTGAGGCCCCCTGAGTTAAAGAGTTAAATGCACTCAGAAAATGTGGGCTCAATTGTTCCAAAAAGGTTTTGTAGTACAACAGACCGAATCCATCAGGTCCCGGGGCTTTCCCTGTTTGTGTCTCTTTAATAGCTACCGCTAATTCACCAGCCGTAATAGGGGCTTCAAGTGCTTCAATGTCCTCATCTTTAAGTGGTTGCATACCAGATTGCGACACATATTGACGTATTTTATCACGGAATGCGGAATCCACTGTGGCAGGGTTAGTGGCGTCAGTGGCGTATAGACGAGAATAGAAAGATCTGAAGGCCTCTGCTATATCTAGGGAGGAGTGCACCTTGGAACGGGAGGAAGAGTGAATATGAGGGATGTAGGATTGCTGCTGTTGTGCTCGGAGTGCTCGCGCCAAAGATCTGCCACACTTATTTCCATGTTCGTAGAAGTGGCGTCTACATCTGGCCAGGGTAGCCTTGGCTTTATGTGTCAGTGCCTTCCTCAGTCTCTCACGAACCTGCATTAAGGTGACCTTGAGGTCCTCCGAGGGGTTGGTCTTATGTTGCCTCTCCACCCCCTAAGCTCCTCGAGCAGTTTTAGTATCTGCGTGGCCCTGCCTTTTTTAAGTCTGGCCCCATGTTTGATTAAAGTCCCCCTAGCCACACATTTATGGGCTTCCCACAAAATCCCTGGGGAGACGTCCTCAGTGGCATTCGTATGAAAATAGTCCGTCAGTGTTGCTTTCAAGTCACTAACTACAACTGTGTCTGACAGAAGGGATGAGTTCAGTTTCCATTGCCACTGCAGGGGGATGGGGCTGGGTAAGGAGAGCCTCATTGACACTAAAGCATGGTCAGAAAAGGTGATATTGTCTATGGAGGAGGCAGAGATTAGGTGAAGATCTCGATGGCGAATTAGGAAATAATCGAGTCTGGAGTACATATCTCTAGCAGGGGAGTAAAAGGAGAAATCTTTGTCTGTTGGGTGTAAAATCCTCCACACATCCATCAGTTGAAACTCCCTCAGGGCTGCATTAAACCGCCTACGAGTGGCGTATGTCAGATGTGACATCCCAGTGGAAGTATCAACTTTCGGGTCTAAGGCTATGTTTAGGTCCCCCCCCCCCATCAGCAGCGTACCCTCTGCAAAGTCCTCAATCAGCTCCAGAAACCTATTGAAAGTCGCGTCTTGACCCGTGTTTGGCAAATAGAGCACCACTATAGTGTACATCAGTGTAGCAATGCGACCCTTGACCATAAGTAACCTTCCCTCACCATCACTGCGAGAGTCGACATATTCCCAGGGCACCAAACGTGACAACAAAACGCTCACCCCTCTGGCTTTAGTATCGGACGTATGACTGTGATATACATGGGGGAACCAGCCGTTAGAGAGTTTGAATTTGGCATCAGCTGTAATATGTGTTTCTTGGAGAAGCGCTACATGGATCTGTTTAGCTTTTAGGGTGTTTAAAAGAATGGATCTCTTACCCGGGTCATGTAGTCCCTTCACATTCAAGGTTCCCACCTGGAGTTCTGATAGCACGGACGTGGGCATGATGTCTAAAATCGGCAGAGGGGTCTCGGACCGTCCCGGGTAGGCCTCACAGGAAAGGGAGGAGAGGGAGTAGGGGAAGAGGGTAGACGAAGGGGAGGAGGAAGGGGGGAAGACGCAGAGGTGAAGGGAGATTAGATAAAGATAAAGAAAGGATCAGAAAAGAGAGATCAGAGAAATGTAGAATAACAAAACAAGACAGGCACTAAAGTGCACGTGGAACCAAGGTGGTCCACAAGAGAGTAGAGAGCAATGGAAAGCGACGGGTGGGAGCTCCGCCACCTCCGTACCTATACATTGGGAGAGCAAGACACAGTAAAATTAGAGTAAAGCAAACAGTGCAACAACGCATGTCGTATCCCACTCAGTAACCATTGAGGGGTTCCTGGACAAACCCAAATAACTGGGGGAGGGGGGAGGGGAGGGAGGAGGGAGAGAGAGAACCCAGGGGGAAGGGGGCAACATAAGGTAAGCCAGCTTGCCGCTAGCGGACCCAACCAAATAAGCAAGTATATATTCTGAACAAATAACTGTCCCATTATCCCCATATATTGTCAGCAAATGGCGGCAGCGTATCTGACAACAGGCATATCTCAGCGCCGAATGACATCATGGAGAGTCTTTGAGGATTCTCGAGAAAGACAGTACATCAAGGCGGCAACACCAGCTGTCAGAGGGAATGGATCTGGAGTAGTTCCAAATGTAACGTTGTACTACGTCCCATACACTTCGCCTTAAGCCTCCTGCGGGAAGTTCTGAGAACGGTCTCTCGCCGGCATCCAAGGGACATCTACTGTCGCTTCCGGTCGGGGAACACGTGCCGAAGAACGTCTACGCCGATTTGGAGCATGTGGTGGGTCTTGTCGTCCCAGGGCTAGCCAGTTGGGTAGAGAGAAGGCAGGAATACCTAGAAATTGGAAGAGTGCTCCAGCATCCTCAGGACTGCGCAGCATGAAGGAAGATGAGTTTTTCCTGATGATGTGAAAGGGGTGACCCCATCTGTACGTGGCCCCAGATTCTCTGATCTTAGCTAGCAGGGGTTGCAGCAGCCTCCGCATGTACAGTGTACGAGCTGAAACATCAGGGTACAGACGTACTGTGCGTCCGTCAGGGATGTCATTGTCTAGGTCACGGACTGCTTTCAGGATCATTTCTTTATCAGTAAAATAATGTAGCCTGCACAGGACATCTCTCGGGCCCATATTTTCTCCAACATAAGCTCTTGAGACCCTGTGTACTCTATCAATTGTGAATGAGGCATCAGCAGGGCGATTTGTGAGTTGATTGAAAAGGCGAGTAACTCTGTTAGGAAGATCATCACCAGCAGGTATTTCAGGCAGTCCTTTAATCCGAATATTATTTCGGCGTCCCCTGTTTTCTTGATCATCTAAGTGCAGCGCCAGCGTCTGCATATGGCGCCTGTTCGCCTCAGCCTCCTGCTCCAATGCTGCCACCCTGGTATGTAATGCTGAGGTAGCAGATTCAGTAGCTGTGGCTCTGCTGGCTAATTGCTCCACTTCAGCTCTCACAGTTTCAATGGCTTGTTGTTGGGACAGCTCAATGCGCTGCACTACCGCATCTAAGTCACTTTTTGAGGGTAGAGCCTGAATAAGCTCTCTGAGAGCATATAGTTCTCCCTGCAGAGAAGATGGCTGCTGCGGCTGTGTGAGGGAGAAGGAGGCAGCCTGAGTTGCCGTCGTGCGCTGGGGCAATGGGTCACAGTCCCAGGGGAAGAGAGGAGAGGGAGTAGGGCTGGGGGAGCCCGAAGGCTGTTTCTCACTCTGTGCCCCCTGCGGAGGAGATGTAGTGAGGTCCTCACTGCTCTGTCCCGCACGTGTCGGCGCCATGTTGCTCGGCACGTGCGCCGCTGCCGTCTGGTGAGGGGACCGCCGGTACCTTTCAAAGTGGGAGCGGAGGGAGGATAATCGTGCCGACGGGTGCGGGGACTTCACCGGAGGTCTCTTGCGGCTGCCGGGCATGCCAGGGAAGGAAGGGGAGTCCAGGAACAGAGGTGGAAGGCGCTGAGGTACACGGAGCTCCCGTCGTGTGCGTCCTCACAGCGCCATCGCTAAGCCACGCCCCCAGAGGAGCTGTTCTATCCTCTATATCAGAGATACGGTCCTCAGCATGGCGGACCCTCTCTCAAATTCTGGAAGTCCTGTCTCAATAGACATATCAATCTTCACCTCCTGTAACATACCTGTTAAGGAGGCTTTGCACACAGTTATAGCTGCCAGTAGCTCCCGCAACGTGGGCTCCGCAGGTTCTTCCTGCACATCTCCTGCATCATGCTGGTGGTCAAAGGAGTGTTGCTGCTGAGCAGATACCTGCGGCTGGCGGGAGCTTTGCTGCGCAGAGGAGCCGGCGCCATCTTGGCCAAGCGCGCGGGCATAAGTTTGCAGCCTTTCCGTCCCGGCGTGTGTTTTATTAGGGCACATGTCGGCCTTCCGGGTGGCGGAGCGTGATCTGAGGCGCTGCGGCAAGCAGGGGGAAGCCATGATGAGGTCAGGATAGCAGGAGACACGGGACTCTGCACGGAGCTATCGCTACATGCGACCTTACGCTCCGGCGCTCAAGCCACATCCATATAACTTTTAATGTACTTTTAATAGGGAAAAAGAAAAAAAAAAAAGTTTTCCTTATCCAGAGTTTCCCTTGAATACCAAAGCATTTGTGATTGCAATCATTTTCAGGAAGAAATCAAGTATTATCCGACAGAATTGTAGGGGTGCCAATACTTTTGGCCAGCACTATACATCCTAAACGCTGCATATACAAGTATTACACATCACTGTGCAGAGCAACCAGCAACTGAGTGCCCTGCTACATTAATTCTGCGTATTGATTTATTTTTATTATTTTTTTTAAATCAAATAAGCTAATTGTCAGCCTCCCTCGGGATGATATTGATTAGTTCTCTAGCCCTAGCTGTAGGCTGGGCAATAAAAATAACAGACCTCTCTATTTTTCGCTTGCAAAATCAGTGTATTAAAATCCTTATTTTCCTCACTGTTGGTCGAGGACTCCGTGACCCACTCTAAGGGAAATCAAACCAAATGGCATAGCAATGATCAGGATAAGCAATTTAATGATTGCATGTATAAGTCCCCTAGTATAAAAAAATAAAACATACCACACATGGCAAAACCCCCTCCCCCAATAAAAGTTTAAATCACCCCGTTTTCCCACTTAAATAAAAATATCAGGAGGGATTGTCTGATCTGAATTGTATATAACAATATTCTTCGTGTACAGTAAACAATTTTTTTTTTTAATAAAAAGCAATCAGAAACTCCCACTTGCAAAAATAATAAAAACAATAGATCATGGTTGTTTTATTGTGACCCGGACATCCTTGCATCTATAACCTTTGGTCATGAAAGAGTTACTATTTTATTCTGCACTTCACACATTAAAAATTTTAAAATACTTGCAAGCCCGATTCTAAGCATTCCTGAATAGTTTCTTCAAAATTACCCTTTTTACCCAAGATTACCCTATTTTCAATTGTCTACACTTTATTATACTAGAAATAAAGTTTGTGAGGGCTTTATCAAACCTAAAGATTGGTAGCTGTCTGGGATAAAATAGGGAGTTTTAAGTGCACTACCAGTTCATTGTACTCTAGGAACGTAAAAACTGGAAGACAATAAAGATTAAAGTAGGCAGTGGTACCTCTGTTTTGGAAAGCTTCAAAGTTCAAATTGTTCAGTGTTCAAGCAAAAATTTACCTGGAACTTAAAGCCCTATTTCACGGGTCGTTTAGAGGAGCAAACGAGCGCCCTCAGCGCTTGTTTGCTCCTCTTTCCCAGCTCGCTGCCGCCGCTATTCAACGCGGCAGCAGCAAGCGGGTGAGTGCGGGAGGGGCGGCGGGGACCTTCAGGGGGGGCTGCCCGGGTGATCACTGATCGTTCGGGCAACCCATAGGATACAACAGAGTCTGCTGCCGATGCTCCTATTCAATGGAGAGACGGCAGCAGATCGTTGCTGTATCAGTCGCTTGTTTTTCAACATGTTGAAAAACAAGCGACTGCAACGATCAGCCGACATGAACGATGTCGGCTGATCGTTGCACTCTATTCCACGGGACGATTATCGTCCGTAGCGGCCGATATCGGCCGAATATGGACGATAATCGTTCCGTGGAATAGGGCCTTTACCTAAAAGCCCATCAATCTGAGATGGACTTTCTTGTACTACACCTTTCTTGCGTGACCTACCATTATACTACTGAGGAAGGGGTCAAGCAGGACCCAGAAAGGAATTTAGCGCAATCACAGGACAGTCCCATCTTCTTTAATACAGCTTCTTCACACAGGTCCATGGATATTGGATTGATCAATAACTAAACATTACATAACGTGCATAGGCCCCACACCAACCGGCCCGAGTGCACTCACTCCTTTGGATGTAGTAGAAAAATGTGTCCTTTACAGCAGGTTATTTCAGCGCAGCCAAGTAATATCCTCACCCACAGGTGGTATACCACTACATTTCCAGCGAACTTCTGTAACAAAGTAAAGTTGCAGCATGAAACTAGCCTGAATCAGGAATAGCAGTACTAGGAAGCCTCTACTTCGCTCAGACGCCATACCGCTTCAATTAAATCTCTCTAGGCACAATGTAAGATTAGGCGGATTACCAGAGTTATTTGCAAAAAATGTTAATTTAAAATAACTTTTTTTTTGTGTACCCAGATTTCATGCAAGCTAATGTGTCTCTATGTCTACAAGTTAGCCTAGACTGATGCTTGTAAAATCATGGTATCTTGGTGAAAACATGGCCTATTCATATATTGTATGGCTACCATTTCTTTGTAACACATGCATAATTCTGTCTGCAATTGAGATCATTTTAAGAACCAATACATTTCAATGGCTCGTTCACATCTGTGAACAGCATGGCTTAGTAGATAATAAAATCATTCATAACAGTTTTTGCCTGGTTTTAGTTTTATAAAAAGAGCTTTGTTAGAATCCTAAATATCAAAAAGGCGTGATCTATAATTTCCTGGGCCCTAGCACCTCTTAGCCCCAACTGTATGCACAATGAGGGAGATTTATCAAAACTGGTCTAAAGTAGAATTGGCTCAGTTGCTCCTAGCAACAAAACAGATTCCACCTTTCATTTTCTAGAGAACCAGTGAAGAAAGAAAAGGGAAAACTGATTGGTTGCTAGGGGCAACTAAGACAATTCTACTTTACACCAGTTTGATAAATCTCCCCCAATGTGTGTTGCTGATTATTCATAGAGACAGGCTTAAAGCACAGTGCTAGGGACCAGGGAATGGTAGGCTTCCACCTCCTTGACACTATTCATGGATCGAATAAAGGTATTTTAAATGGAAATAAAACACAAACATCTATCTATGGAACATATTAATATGTTGTGAGCGGATAGTCCTGTAAACAAGGGAGGCCTGTGCTGTTCTCTTCCAGGGGGATTGTATATGAGCAGCAGTGGGGAGTGCCTGATCTTCATGAATACCCTTGGTATCATGAAGATTGGGGAAAATACACCAGGTAAAACCTCAAAGGAATCGCCATGGTGTTCAGGGCTGGTGGATTGTCTGACTTGTAAAGGGAACCAAATGCCCCCTGACACGGTCATCCCTCAGTGAGGCAGTCCGTAAGTGTATTGTGATATGCACAGCAAATAACCTGGTTATCCTGATCTCAGCCCAAGAAAAAAAAAATTCTATTTCTCTGAGGAGTGACTGAGACCTGCTCCCTCTCTGCTTGTGGATATAGAAAACATAGGCCATGTTGTCCACCCTCACAAATTAACAAGGGCACAATGTATGGCTCTTCTCTCCCCTACATTTGAGGGAAAAAGACTTTCTTCTCCCTTCCACGACCCAGAGACAGTGAGGTGAAAGACAAGCTCCCCAGCAAGACCCAGAGGCATCAGTGGTTAGAATAAGCCAATCTGGTTCTTTGAGATGAGATCCATGCCTGACTTTTCTCAGTCATGTTAAGGATCTTCTTGTGCTTGTGGCATATGAACATAATCTAGATCCACCAGGTTCCAACTCTAGGCTTGCAAATCATTCTGCAATAGCCTCATGTACCACAATGCCCATGATGCTGCTTCTGCAGCAGAAGAAAGAAGGACCAGGAATCTCATCAGGGTCCTGAAAACAACCTGACGAGGGATTTGCAGCAAATGACATCCATGCTGAATTCCGAATACCCCTTGAGGTGTAGGGCAAAATCTCATGACCCAGGAATTTCTTTGTGGTGGTTAGAACCAGCTCTAAATTTTTCCTGGTTGATCACCCAACCTAAAGGCCCTATTCCACCACCAGATCTGACGACAGATTATCTGCCAAAGATTTGAAGCCAAACCCAGGAGTGGATTTGAAAAGAGGAGAAATGCAGTCTTTCCTTTATGACCTGTTCTCTGATTATAGTCTGTTCCTGGGTTTGGCTTCAAATCTTTGGCAGATAATCTTTCGTCAGATCTGTTGGTGGAATAGGGCCTTTAGGTTGGGTGATCAACCAGGAGAAATTTAGAGCTGGTTCTAACCACCACAAAGAAATTCCTGGGTCATGAGATTTTACCCTACACCTCAAGGGGTATTCAGACCTAGACCTAGAAGGTCTAGAGTAATCTTCATCTGTGCTTCAAAGGGGAGGCTATTTTTCTTAGCCATCTTTGCTACAGGGGCATCTATTGCAAGGGCTTGATTCCAAGAGCTGCACTTGCCCTCATCAAAAGGGATACTTCCTTTTATACAGGGCATGAAAATTTGCGATCCAGATTTTGCCACTCCTATCTATGAAGGGTTTAACACTAATGCAGAGAAAAAAAAATATGATTTTTGATCGCATCTTCAACGGACAAGGGGACTTTGGCATCTTTCATATTCAAGGAGGCTCTGATAGCCTTAATGAGCTGTTCAGTGTCCTCTGTGGGGAAAGGAGCTCTACTACTAGTGTCTGGCTCTTGCTCCTCATTCAAGGAAGAAATCAGCTGCACTTTTCCCTCTTCCTGGCCATTAAAGGGAAATTACTGCTGCAGAGGTCCTAGTGTGACCAAGTTGTTCTGCCGAGGATTCCCTAGGGACCTAAAAAGCCCAAGCTTCTTAAACAGTACTATACTTCATCCCAGACAATTTGTTTTAAACTGTCTGCCAGGGAAGTAGACTTCTGTGAAACTAATTTATCCACACAGTATTGACATAGTGATCTAGGATAGTCATCATAAAGTGGGGTTTTGCAATCAGCACACTTTGTGATGCCGTTTAGAGGATTTTTCCCTTGATGATAAAACAGAGACCAATAAAAACAGCAGTGCAAACAAACCCAATTAGTAAAGAGGAAAGGACAATTTGGGTACCATTCATCCCATAGGTACTGGACCCTCCGGATTCTCCTTTGGATGATATTTCATGGCGTCCTTTTTCCCCACCTATCAGAATGCTCAAGACATGCTGGAAGATGAAGCAGATAATACGAGGTGCCGAGGGTGTCCTGGCTTTTTGAATCTGCCTGGGTCCAATCGAGTTTTGCATCGCCAGAGGTGGCACGTGACGTCATTCCCACGCGAGTGTGCAGACGCACGCCGCCGCTTACGTGACCAAAAAAGCAGAGCTTGCAGTCTGATGTCATCAAAGAGCGCGGTGCTCCTGCACGTGTGCGCCAGCAGCCTGGTGGGATGAAGACGGCCTACCCATTCACAGCCCCCAAGAGCCTCCCCACTGAGGGTAAACCTCCGCACCCACCAGGGGCCTCACACACCAAACTTCCAGGCTGCTGTCCTAAGTCAGACTTCTGCCTCCGGGACGCCGCACTGAGTGGCAAACAGCAACCTGCAAACAGGGACCTGCAGGCACAATGAAAAGGTGCGTCAATCTTCATCCCAGGATGGGAGTCTTCAGAGACCTCCTATCCGCTGGTTACGAAACCTGAACTGAGGTGTGAAGAGGTGTGTTAACTTTTATCTTCTCAGGTTTCCTGTCCTGCGGTGGGAGGGCCTCTCCAGGGGTGCTGTCATAGGTTGTGTGGGTAAAGATTAATACTATTAATCTGTGAAGAATGAAAAGTGGAATCTGATTAGTTGCTAGAGGCAACTGAGCCAGTTCCAGTTTGATAAAGAACCTCCTGGCGTTTGAACAGCTGCACTTTTTACATGTTTATTAATTATAATGTTTATCAATTATAAAATATACATGCATACAAAGCAGACTAATTATAATATATATTATATATATACACATACATACACAAATGGAAATCAATAAATATCAATAGTACAAGTGATTTAAAAAAAACTCTAATGGGTTTTTTTAAGTAAAAGTTTCCTTCTGTACTCAAAAAGCTGTTTTGCAGCTTCCCTCGTAACTTCAGAAGAAGCAGGATGTCTCTGTGCATTATGGTCTATGGAGGGGGGAGGGGGATGAACACGGAGAGGAGAAAACGTAGCCCTGCAAAACACTACATCCTGCAATCTTCTCTCCCCAAGTTCCCAGATAAGAACTGACCTTTCTGACCTGCAAATGCAGTGTTTTAGGTGCCCAGACAGTCTCCAAACAGCAGAGCTGGTTCACACCTCTTCCTGCTCACTCATCCCCCTCGGCCCCACCTGCCTCCATAGGTTATAATGGCACTCAGCAAATCAGTCTTCACTTTGCTTCTCTGTAATGAAGACTGCTTTGCCTGATAATGTACAGACAGGTAGTAAGTTGGGAGGCGTGAAACAACTTAAGTACAGAAAGACTTTTTTTTTTGCTTTAAACTTATTACAGAGTTTCTTAAAGGGGAACTCCAGGTAGAGGTTAAAAAAATGAAACTTCTGCAGAAGCTGCATTACTTACCTATCTATTCCAGTTTTGAAACTCCCAAAAATCCATTTGTTTTGGGGGGGTTTTGTTCTGTTTTGTGTTTCTGCACTTTCTGATTTATTAGTTGTACACAGTACTACAGGTTCCAGAATGCAATGCTTTCCCTCAGTTGTTCATCACAGTCCTCCACCTGCCCAAAGCTGTTGCAGAACATCTAGGCTGTGTTTACACATTGCAGTTTCATTGTGTTACTGAATTATTTGCAGTAATTTATTATTTCATTGTGGTCCTACCCACACAGCACGCTGTATTCTCTACCTGTAACACCACACACCACGCTGTATTCTCTACCTGTAACACCACGCTGTATTCTCTACCTGTAACACCACGCTGTATTCTCTACCTGTAACACCACGCTGTATTCTCTACCTGTAACACCACGCTGTATTCTCTACCTGTAACACCACGCTGTATTCTCTACCTGTAACACCACGCTGTATTCTCTACCTGTAACACCACGCTGTATTCTCTACCTGTAACACCACGCTGTATTCTCTACCTGTAACACCACGCTGTATTCTCTACCTGTAACACCACGCTGTATTCTCTACCTGTAACACCACGCTGTATTCTCTACCTGTAACACCACACAGCACACTGTATTCTCTACCTGTAACACCACAAAGCACGCTGTATTCTCTACCTGTAACACCACACAGCACGCTGTATTCTCTACCTGTAACACCACACAGCACGCTGTATTCTCTTACCTGTAACACCACACAGCACGCTGTATTCTCTACCTGTAACACCACACAGCACGCTGTATTCTCTACCTGTAACACCACACAGCACGCTGCATTCTCTGCCTGTAACGCTGATATTGGAATAAAGTAAAGAACTTTTTTTTTCTTTTCATTTCCATGCACATATTAAGATCAACCATCTGTTATCTTTGAAGTTGAGTCCCACAATAAGGCTCTGATCCTCTTTGCCGTTTAGCATCATTTACTTGTGTTACTGCATCATTTTTGTGAATAAGCTGCAGTACTGCAATGACACTCCAGCATGTGTGAACACTGCCCTAAGTTCACTGCACAATTAGAGATATCAATGCAACACCTGCTTCTGGCCAGTCAGAGATGGCAAATCACTCAGTGGATTGGGGGATACAGCCGCGCCTCCTGGGACATAACGCCCTTCCCCCTGTCTGCATCATCAGCCTGATCTTAGCAAACACACACAATGTGAGACAGAGGCATGGAAGATTTGTCTCCTAAGGGGGGATAGCAGAAGAAGCAGCATTGTCTGTACCTGGGACTCTGGTAGTGTGATAGACAGGGGCACCCTACCCCATATTTTCTGGGATTGTCCTTGGCTGAAGCTTAATGGGAGGTGTTAAGTGCTTGATACCAGCAGTGTTGGGCCCGATAGTGCCTTTTATGCCACTCTCTTATCTACTTAAAGTGAATGTACCAGCAGGCCTAGGCTGAAGCACTGGATGCACGATGCAACCAGGATGCAACTTCAAATCTGCTCCAGATCCTGTACATGTGAGCACACCCTAAACATCATGGTCAGTCTGTTGGGTCAAAAGCCAACATTTTTATATCACTCATCTTTAATTCTCAGACGACATATGCCTCTCTATAAAACTATGGATGTCTACAATATAGGTAAAATAATTCACCTACAGCTTTAAACAGAAACAACCATTGGGCCTGTTTTACACATCCCGTTCTAAAAGCTATAGTCATGGGTTCTTTTACATTAGTAACTGCGTTTTTGCAATCTGTTTTTTTTTTTTTTTTTAAAACGGATGCATTAGTGTGCATCCGTTTTTCCATTGACTTCCATTGTATAAAAAACGGATCAAAACGGATCCGTTTTTTTTTTTTACGGACACAAAAGTAGTGTCAGCTGCATCCATTTTTTTTCATGTTTTTTTATGCAAAAAACGAATTGCAAAAAACGCAGTGTGAACCCAGCCTTACTGAATTGCTTGCAGACACAAGAGAATAATGACAGAATAGGTTCACACTGCATTTTTGAAAAAAAAAAAAAACACGGATGCATTTGTGTGCATCCATTTTGATCCATTTTTTCAAATGGACACAATAGTAGTGTCAGCTACATTTGTGTCCATCATTTTTTTTTTTTTTTTTTTAAAGGAAGTCAATGGGAAAACAGATGCACACAAATGTTTTTTTTTTTTTTCATTTTTGCAAAAAAACAGATTGCAAAAACACAGTGTGAACCCAGCAGAAAAATGGGCCTTGAAGATGACTCCCAGGAGATTCATTCCTCCAGATCATAGTCAATGGCTCACACTGCAGCGCACTCAATGATACTGGAGGACCCTCAATGCCATTCAGTGGATGACTCCTACTAATGATAACACAAGAACTTCATTCCCAGTCTGAGATTATATGCAGGCATGCCACTGGACCAAAGGATCATGAGGGACCTTGGTACACAACACCCTGGTGCAGAAACCTCCTAGCAGTCAGATGGCATGGGATTGATCCATACACAGCTAGATGGATAGCTACTTCATATCAGAGAGGTTAGCAGAAGGAATAAAGATAGCTCATTGTCAGATAGGTGACTGACAGATACGACTCCTCAGCAACATCAGAAGACACTGAGATGAGCTAAGCCTATTATCGGTCCCTGCACACCATACAGCATCCGGCCATTTCTACATGCCATCCGGCCTACGTATGAGCGCTCACCTTTCCCGAGCTCAGCCACGAACTCCCCGACCACCGGCTGCAGGCTCTCCCCAAATCCCTCTTCCTCCTCGGGTTCCTCCATCCTCCTTGATCCTCAGTCGTCCTTTTGACAGCTTTGCCGGAGGTCTTGCCTCTTACGTCATCACGTTTTGCGGCGTTTTACGTCATAAGTCCCTTTTCCAGTAAGGCGAAGGTTCGCGAGTTCTTGGACGCCATCTTTGCTAATGGCAAAAAAAGTAAATAGCGAACTTAGCAGAAGCAGGAAAGCTGCATGGCTGTCTGCCTCGTTTAAAGTTGTTATAACACCCCGGTACTTCTGTAGACTGCCCAGTAACGTTACGTAAACGCAGTCATTTTACTCATGTTCAGAGCTCTGCGGGAAGATGCGGCTCCTAGAATAAAATGCCCCGTGCTGCCTTTCATTGCACTGGTGAAAGCGTGTGCGCAATGAAAGGGTTAAAAGCAGGTGTGCATTTCCTCAGGAACGCACAGGGTTAACCTGGCTGACTGTCTCAGGCGAAACCAGGAAATACTCAAAGCCTGCAGATACCTGAGGAGCGAGAGCCAGAACGAGCAGCTACCTGCGGAGAGGACGTCCCCACCAGGTACGGAGACCCCTTCCCGTCAGTCTGTCACGGCTTTACCCCACGGGTCCATAGCTCACACTTTTGCTTAGTCCGCCCACCGGGAAGCTTCTTGTGCTGTTGTACATCTCGGGTTTGGAAAGTCCAGATACTCGGAGGGACATCTAGAATAGGTGTGACGGGGCTCCAGCCTGCGGACCCCGTCTAGACCGTGTGCTGCTGCTGTGCACGCTCCGGCGAGTCCGGAGAGCTGAGTGCTGCGAAAGAAATCTAACTGGACTATTGGGGAGAACAGCTGGTAGATTTGTGTGTGTGGGACTTTACGGTGTAGTAGCCAGCTAAGCCATGACTAGCAGTATACTGTAATACATTCTGGTTTTCTCTGTTATCAGCCGTGCCATGCTACATGTAATCTTCAATGTGAATTCCTGCTCTCATCTCATACATGTCCAGTCTTTTAGGCTGGGCTTACACAGCACTTTTTCCCCGTGACAGTGGCGAGAGTCGCAAGAAACTCCATCTAGGACAGGTGATGGGGATCATGACCCATGATAAGTGCCCCTAGTAGCAGTCGGCCAGTGCAGTTATCAGTGGTATCCTCCCCTTATGTACATGGACTGTTGGTACCGAGGTGACCGCGCCACTTCAGCATACACTGCCCTATGTAAACAGACTGCTCAAACAATGCTGAATGCCAGACCTAGAAGTTTCCGACTTGCTTCACTGTGACCCCCTCCCTGCAGACTGTACTTCAGTCACACTGCTCGCCTTAGCTCACCTACAGACAGAGCCACATGTACCACCCCAGTGTGTAGAGCCGAGCACTCCAGCACCGGCGTGCTGTGCCCATTCAGTGCCTGCAGGGTGAGTTTCGGTGGAATGTTTATGGGGACATCAGAACTGGTCTGACCAGCTGGGGAGGTTCTACTCCTGTTTCTCAGCCCTCCTGGTCATGAAAGTTTGCAACTTGCCCTTTTTTATAGTGTAGGCTGGTGTGACACTTCGCTTGAGATCAGTTTGGGGATCCATTATTTTGTTAGGCAATGAGCAGACACTAGAGATGAGTGAACCGGGTTCGAGTCCATCCGAACCCGAACGTTCGGCATTTGATTAGCAGGGGCTGCTGATGTTGGATAAAGGTCTAAGGTTGTCTGGAAAACATGGATACAGCCAATTACTATATCTATGTTTTCCACATAGCCTTAGGGCTTTATCCAACTTCAGCAGCCACCGCTAATCAAATGCCGAAAGTTCGGGTTCGGATTGACTCGAGCATGCTCCAGGTTCGCTCATCTCTAGCAGACACCAGATGGAGGCATGAATGACCCCATTAATGTAATTGGAATCTCTTATGGTCCGTTTACACAGAGCTATAATTCGCCCAATGGATTGTTTAACGATTTTGAAACAACAATTTTGTTTTTATAACAATCAGCTTTTAGACGAATAAATCGTTATTACGATCGTTTTTAAGATTGCTTAAAGAGGGTGTACCATCAGGCCTGATACCCATGGATAGAACGGCGCCTACACGGGAACCGGGCCACGGCTTGAAAAACGGACCGCAGCACCAGCTTCCCCGTGACGGTGCCGTTCTATTCGTGGGTCACATTAACGAGGATGTCCCTGATGGTACATCCTCTTTAACCCTTTAAGGACAGAGCCAATTTGCATTTTTGCACTTTTTTTCCTCCTTGTGCTTAAAAGGCCATAGCAGTTGCATTTTTTCACAGGCTGAATTTTTTCATAAAGTACACTGCAAAACTAAATAAAAAATCAGTGTGTTGAAATTGTAAAAAAAACAATTTTTAAAATTTTTTATTAGGGGGGTATTTGTTTTTATGCCTTTCACCCTGGGGTAAAACTGACTTTTTGTTTATTTTCCTCAAGTCGTTAAAATTACAAAGATATGTAACATGTATAACTTTTATTGTATCTGATGGCTTGTAAAAAATTCAAACCATTGTTAACAAATATGTTTCTTAAAATCGCTCCATTTCCATGCTTATAGCGCTTTTATCCTTTGGTCTGGGCAGGGCTGTATTAACAGCTGCTGCTGCCCTAGGCACTAAACCTGAAGACGCCCCATCTTCACGCACCTATTGGCAATACCAGACCTGACCAATACCACCATACCCCCCACCCCCCTGGAAAAGACACCTGATTTACTGGCAAGTCTAAACGGGAGGAGGGAAACTAAAAAAATAAAAACAAAAAAATTAGTTTTTTCTGTCCCGCTGCTCCCTGGTGCTGCCCCCCTGCAAGGTGCTGCCCTAGGCACCGGACCACAGGTGCCTAATGGTAAATACGGCCCTGTCTATGGGGCTGTGTGAGGTGTCATTTTTTTTGCACAATGATGTGTTCTTTCTATCGGTACCTTGATTGCGCTTATGCAACTTTTTGATCGCTTTTTATTACAATTTTTTTTGGATTTGATGCGACCAAAAAATGCGCAAATTTGCACTTTAGGATTTTTTGGTGCTTACACCGTGAGAGATCGGGAATGTGATAAATTAATATTTTGGGCGATTACGCAGCGATACCAAACGTTTGTTTATGTTTATTTATAACATGGGGAAAGGGGGGTGATTCAAACTTTTATTAGGGGAGGTTTTTTTTTTATTAATAATCATATATATATATATATATATATATATATATATATATATATATATATATATATATATATATATATTTTTTAAACAGATTTAGTACTAGAAGCCCTACTGGGGGACTTCTAGTATAAGCACACTGATCTCTCATTGAGATCTACGCTGAATAGTTATACTGCATAGATCAATGAGATGCAGCCGAAAGCAATCGAGTGCCGAGCCGGGATCAGCGCCATTACGACACAGACCAGGTAACGGATGTGTCGATCGTTCCCACTAGACACCAGGGATCAAGCCCACTAGACACAGGGATGTGGACAGCCCGCATTTTAAATGCAGCTGTCAACTTCTGACAGCAGCATTTAAAATGCTGATTAGCGGGCATGGCCTGTGGCAGTTCAGAGCGGGGTTGCCGCACGGCCCCCCTCTGAAGTCCCCGAGGCGACCACAGGCCCTATGTCGTTAACCCTTAGACGACCCAGGGCGTATAGTTACGCCATGGAAGTCTGTCCCCAGACGACCTAGGGCGTAACTGTACGCCCTGGGTGTTTCTCCTGCTATGAAGCGTGCTCCGGAGCGGAGCACGCTTCATAGCAGGTGGGGGCCGGCTGCAATCAGCAGCCGGGACCTCACCGGTAATGACACGCTGCAGCGATCGCGCTGCCGCGTGTCATTAACTCCTTAAACGCCGCGATCGCGGCGCGACTGCGGCGTTTAAGTGTAAGTGACAGGGGGAGTCCCCTGTCACCTACCGATCGGGACCCCCGCAGTGTGACTGCGGGGGTCCCGATCGGTAAAACGGGCCGCCGGAGCTCTCTCACCTGCCTCCGTGCGGTCCGATCGGCGCTCTGGTCACTGAGCCTGCACAGGCAGGCTCAATGAGCAGAGCGCCGATAACACTGATCAATGCTATGCCTATGGCATAGCATTCATCAGTGTATAAATCCAAGTAGTGAATGTAAAAGTCCCCCAAAGGGACTTCAAATGTGTAAAAAAAAAAAAAGTTAAAAACACTAACACACTACCCCAAAACCCCTCCCCCAATAAAAGTTGAAATCACCCCCCTTTCCCATTATATAAATAAAACATATAAAAATAAATAAATAGATAAACATATAATATACCGTAGCGTGCGTAATTGTCCGATCTATTAAAATATAACAAGCGTCATTGCGAACGGTAAACGGCGTACACGAAAAGAGGGAAAAAAGTGCGCGGATTACCGATTTTATGTTACATTATATATATATAAAAAAATTAATAAAAAGTGATCAAAACGTCCGATCTTCACAAATATGGTATTAATAAAAACTAGAGATCATGGCGGAAAAAATGACACCCCATACAGCCCCGTAGGTGAAAAAATAAAACCGTTATAAGCGTCACAATAGTCCCATTTTATTTATAATTAATTGCCAAAAAAAAGGATTTCATTTAAAAAAAATATATAACATTAGAGAATCTGCGTAAACCTGCATATGGTTGTGTTCGTACTGACCTATAGAGTAATGGTATCATGTCGCTTTTACCATATAGTGCATTACGTAGACACAGGAACCCCCCAAACGTTACCATATTGCATTCTTTTTTGCGATTTCACCAATTTATATCTTCATAAATAATATATTTGGAATTCCATCATACATGTTATGGTAAAATGAAAGACGCCATTACAAAGTACAACTATTCCTGTAAAAAACAAGCACTTACATGGCCTGTAGATAAAAAACTGAAAGTGCTGGAGCTCTTAGAAGGGGAGGAGGGAAAAACGGAAACACTAAGATCAAAATTTGCGCGGTCCACTGGGTCATTTTGGGCCTGGTCCTCAAAGGGTTAAGGGCTTAAAGCGTAACTGTCATTTTTTTATTGCAGAAATCAGTAGTATAAGCGATTTTAAGAAACTCTATAATAGGTTTTATCAGCCAGAAAAGCCTCCTTCTGTACTCGAGAAGCAATTTCCCAGCCTCCCCCCCCTGACTTCTTATCTGTGCATTATCAGGCAAACACGTCTTCATTACAGAGAAGCCAGTGAAGACTGGTTCTGCTCTCCCATTTTATCCTTATGGAGGGGCCGAGGGAGGTGAGGGAGCTGGAAGAGGTGACATGAAGGTCAGTCGTTTGTAGACTGTCTGGTTACCTAAAACGCTGGATTCTGGGGTCAGAAAGGTCAGTGCAGGTCAGGTCAGGTTCTTGTGCTGTGCAGGACTGCTCCGTGCTCAGTCACCCCTAACAGCCCCTCCCCTCTCCATGGCCACATAATGGACACAGAAATCCTGCTTCATCTGATGTGAGGGGGAAGGCTGGGAGATTGCTTTTTCAGTACAGAAGGAAACTCTTTTGGTTTATAAAACCTATTACAGAGTTTATTAAAATCGCTTGTACTATTGATATTTAATGTTTTAAAAAAAATGAAATGACAGTTACGCTTTAAGCCCATCTCACACATAAGGTGAATCGTTGAAACACTGTTTACACAAAGCGATCTGCGAATTTTTAGCCAACGACAATTTGAGAACATGTTGAAAGATCACAATGAACGATTTTTCGCTCGTCGCTTGATTGTTCGCTATTGGAGATGAGCGAACTTCGAGCATGCTCGAGTTGATCCGAACCCGTACTTTCGGCATTTGATTAGCGGTGGCTGCTGAAGTTGGATAAAGCCCTAACGCTATGTGGAAAACATAGATATAGTCATTGGCTGTATCCATGTTTTCCAGACAACCTTAGAGCTTCTAAGTTCAGCAGCCCCAGCTAATCAAATGCCGAAGGTTCGGATCGACTCGAACCCGAACTCGGTTCGCTCATCTTTATTCGCTATGTTTACATGAGCAGATTCTCGCTTAAATGCAATCGTTATTGCAAAAATTTGAACGATAATCGTTCCTTGTAAACACACCATTAGGTGTCTGTGTGCACCTTTTAATGTCCGTTCTTGACTATCCAGCACCTTCTGTGACAACCAAGCGCTTGTTACACCAATTTTTCTTTGCAATGATACCCTTAGGCCATGTTCACACAACGTATGTTTTACATAAATCACGGCTATTGTTGCAATATGCAACAACGGCCGTGATTCATGCAAAACATACGTTACGTTTGAATGAATGGAATCCAGGCAGGAGCGTATACATAGTTTACACTCTGTCCGGAATTCCATACGGCTGCACGGAAAACTGACATGTCAGTTTTCTGCAGCCGCTATTCATTGCATAGCGCCCGCAGAAGACATGTCACTTCACACAATGGGGCGTGCGGCGGTGAATTGGGATGCGGGTGCACACTGATGTGCCCGCATCCCAATTAATCAGAAATGAAGATCCTCTGTAGTACCGTCCAGGATGATCTTCTCTGACACCAGCCGCTCTGTGACCTTAAAAATCTGTCAGATAAATCTCTCCGTGTAAACCCACTATTAGGCTATGTTCACACACCATATTTTTTTATGACAAGAAGGCCCATTGTTTTCAATTTAATGGATAATGCAATGATTTGCATTGTTTCACACAATGTACTGAACAATGGCCGTTTTGCTATGGTCGTTGAAATAATGTTCATGTCATTTCTTTCCAGATGTTGTCCATAGACCTCAATAGACCGGCCATTGTTCAATGCTAAAAACAAAACTTTTGTTTTGAGTGCCAAATAACAGCCATTGTTTATGTATCGTGGAAACATAGCCTTAAAGTGTCACTGTCTTAAGGGTGCCTTCACACATACTGGATCCGCAGTGGATTTCACGCTGCGAAATCTGCTGCGGATCCAGTGCCATTCGTCCCCATGAGAGCACACGGCAGTGTACTGCCGTGCACTGATTGGCTGAGCGGGACCTGAGCCGGGAGCCTCAGATGCAGCCACGGCGCCGAGCAGGTAATGTATGCTCTCCGCTGCGGGTGGCGGGGGGTCAATTCACATACTAACAGCGGGATGTTAATCCCGCTGCGAGTATGTGCTCTCATAAAGATGAATCGCACTGGATCCGCAGCGGATTTCATGTGTGAAGGCACCCTAACTTTCAAAATCTAAATCAACAGGGTATATAAAATAAAGCGTTTGCAATTTACTTATATTTATTTTTAGTTATAACTAGAGATGAGGTAGCCAGGCCAAGGTTTGGGTTCATACGAATCGTTGGCATTTGAATCCTCCTGTCTGCCTGCTCCGTGCGGAAGGTGGAGACTGCCCGAGTCTCTCTGAAAAACATGGATACAGCATAGTTCATAGGCTGTATTCCTGTTTTCCCACCTGTATTCCTGTTACCCATGGACTGGGAAGACAGCGGGATTCAAATGCCGTTGGTTCGTATGAACCCGAACCTCGGCCTAACTCTCTCATCTCTAGTCATCCTGCTTTAAAACAAAGTTATACTTGCTTAAAAACTAGGTCCAGTCTCCTGAAGGCAGCGTTTTGGTTTTGTGCTGGTTGAAAAAAAAAGACTAAACTCAGGAAGTCTTGATCTGTACAAAGTGTCACGGCTCAATGTGTCCATCAATCACATCACTACAAGGCTGTGAGCTCTCAGATTTCCTGTGTTTAGTCTGTTTTTCTTTTCTTTAACCCCTAGGCGACCTAGGACGTAGCGGTACGTCCTGGAAGTCTGTCCCTAGACAACCCTGGACGTACCGGTACGTCCTAAGCTATAAAGCGTGTTCCGAAGCGGATTGCAGCCGGCCCCCACCTGCTATGAAGCGCGCTCCGCTGCAGCGTGACATTAACTCTTTAAACGCCGATCGTTAAAACGGACCGCCGGAGGTCTCTCACCTGCCTCCGTGTGGTCTGATCGTCGCTCTGGTCACTGAGCCTGCACAGGCAGGCTCAATCAGCAGAGCGCCGATAACACTGATCAATGCTATGCCTATGGCATAGCAATGATCAGTGTAAACATCTAAGTTATCTATGTACAAGTCCCCCAAAGAGACTTAAAATGTGTTTAAAAAAAAAAAAAAAGTTAAAAATCACTAACACACTACCCCAAAACCCCTCCCCCAATAAAAGTTTAATTCACCCCCCTTTCCCATTATATAAATAAAACATATACAAATAAACATATAATATACCATAGGGTGCGTAATTGTCCGATCTATTAAAATATAACAAGCGTCATTGCGAACGGCGTAGACGAAAAGAGGGAAAGTGCGTGGATTACCGATTTAATGTTACATTATAAATTAAAAAAAAAATAATAAAAAGTGATCAAAACGTCCGATCTTCACAAATATGGTATTAATAAAAACTAGAGATCATGGTGGAAAAAATGACATCCCATACAGCCCCATAGGTGAAAAAATAAAACTGTTATAAGCGTCACAATAGGGCCATTTTATTATTTATTTGCCAAAAAAAAGGATTTCCTTAAAAAAATATGTATAACATTAGAGAATCTGTGTAAACCTGCATATGGTTGTGTTCGGACAGACCTATAGAATAATGGTATCCTGTCGCTTTTACCATATAGTGCATTACGTAGATACAGGAACCCCCCAAACATTACCATATTGAATTCTTTTTTACGATTTCACCTATTTATATCTTCTTTGTAAATAATATATTTGGGATTCCGTCATACATGTTATGGTAGAATGAAATATGCAAAAAATCAGAGCGGCACTCCGTGACAAGCGGGTGGTGCACGAGGAAGGGAGCACAATCCCAACAAAATCCAAGAGAGCAAAAATCCCGGCAACTCACCACTGGATCATCATGTAGTATAGCTTTATTTCCATAAATCAAGTGTGAACATATTAACAGCAGAATATGCTGTTAATATGTTCACACTTGATTTATGGAAATAAAGCTATACTACATGATGATCCAGTGGTGAGTTGCCGGGATTTTTGCTCCCATGGTAGAATGAAAGACGCCATTACAAAGTACAACTATTCCTGTAAAAAACAAGCCCTTACATGGCCTTGTAGATAAAAAACTGAAAGTGCTAGACCTCTTAGAAGGAGAGGAGGGAAAAACGAAAGCGCAAAGATCAAAATTTGCGCGGTCCACTGGGTCATTTTGGGCCTGGTCCTCAAAGGGTTAAAGGGGTTATCCAGCGCTACAAAAACATGGCCAATTTTCCCCCTCTCTTGTCTCCAGCTCAGGTGTGGTTTGCAACTAAGCTCCATTTACTTCAATGGAACTAAGTTTGAAACCCCACCCAATCTGGAGACAAGAGAGGGGGGAAAGTGGCCATGTTTTTGTAGCGCTGGATAACCCCTTTAACCAGCACAAGACTAAAAAGCTGCTTTCAGGAGACTGGACCTGGATTCCACTGCAATTCCTGATACTGTGAATTGTATGGGTTTACACACTCGCAGTGCATCTTTTTATTTCGCTGCAAGTATGGAAACCTCGCCATCCTTAATTGCTGCTGGCTGGTGAATTCTTTACCTGTACACACTCTGGCCTGCTTCTGTGGTTCCCAGCTCCCTGATGCTACAGCCACTGATTGGCTGTGCGGGACGTCAGGGAGCCGGGGGGGGGGGGGGCGAGGTTTACATAGCGAAATAAAAAATCAGCTGTGAGTATGTAAATCCATATAAACTGACAGTACCAGGAATCTCGTACCAGAACTTGCAGCATAAAACCACTTTGATTCAGGTACGTGTGAACCCACCCTAAAGGTGCATTCTTATGTACAGGATCCGCAGCAGATTTGAGGGCGCAGAAGTTGTAGATTCAAAGCAAATCTGCAGTTTCAAATCTGGGCCATCAAATCTGCTGCCGATCCAGTACTTGTGAGCGCACCCTTAAAGGGAATCTGTTTTATAGGTCACAGCACTCTATTCAACATGGTATTTGCAGCTTAAAGGACAAGTGCCATGAAAAACTTTTTCCCAGTAATTGAAGCACATTACAAAGTTATATAACTCTGTAATATGCTTCAATCACCTATCTGCCTCCCTTCCCTGCCTTTTCCCCCCTCCATCCCCCACCAGGAAGTGTCCTGACTCACACAGACCTCATTACTGTCGTCACCGTCACCAGGCAGCTCCTTCTTGTGAGGATGAGTCATCAGCAGGAGGGCTGCTCTAGGTCCTGTTACACCAGCCTCCCCCTCCCCTCCTTGTCAGGTGACTCTGCTTGCTCAGCTTATCTTCTCTAGTGACATGACTAATTCACTCACTTAGTCCATGGCAGCAGGAGAGAGGGTATGAGGTGGGGGGGCTGCCTATCTGCCAGAGTCAGTCGGAGGGAAGATAAGCATGACATGTGACAAGTGATGGCCAGGGGCGGTCTTGGCATTTCTGGGGCCCCAAGCGAAGTTATGTCTGGGGCCCCCCCTCGACACGCATTCCATAACAATAGACCGCTGTGTGTTGCCCCAGTAGTATATACCCCTTGTGCGCTACCGCCAGTAATATATACTCCTTGTGTGCTGCCCCCAATAGTATATACCCCTTGTTTGCTTCCCCCAGTAGTATATAGACCCCTGTGTGTTCCCCCAGTTATATATAGCCCCCCCGTGTGCTTCCCCAGAAGTATATAGACCTACTGTGTGCTGCCCCAGTTGTATATAGCCCCCCTGTGTGCTCCCCCCATTTATATAGACCCCCGATGTGCACTCCCCCAGTTAAACAGACCCCTGTGTGCTCCCCCTCCCATATAGTATATAACACAATAAAACAAACACTTATACTCACCTGGGTCCGGGTGTCTCCTCTTCTCTTCACTCTTGTGGCCGCAGGAAGGGTTTTCCCTGCGATCACAAGAGGCCGCGCTCCACAAGGACAAAGCTGCCACTTGTGACCACAGGGAAAACCCTTCCTGCAGCCACAAGAGTGACTGACAGGAAGGGGGCCAATGTCTCCCGCCCTGTGAGTGCTGCTGCTGCATGTAACTATGAGTGCTTATTACGAGCGCTCATAGTTACAGTTCAGATGGCAGCAGCGAGCGGGGCAGTGGCCCTGTCCAGCGGTTTTGCGCACAAGAGCGGGGCGTGGGGGCCCCCCCGGATGTTGTGGGCCCCAAGCGATCGCTTGGGGTGCTTGGTGCCAAAGACCGCCACTGGTGATGGCTTGCAGTTGTTCAGCCAATGGGAGCTGAGCAAGCTGTCACCTGACAAGGCAGGGGAGGGGGGAGGCTAGTGTAACAGGAGAAGGAGCTGAGAGAAGAGCTTGGTGACAGTGACGACAGTAATCAGGTCTGTGTGAGTCAGGACACTTCCTGGTGGGGGGTGGAGGGGGGAAAAGACAGGGAAGGGAGGCAGATAGGTGATTGAAGCATATTACACAGTTATATAACTTTGTAATGTGCTTCAATTACTGGGAAAAAGTTTTTCATGGCACTTGTCCTTTAACCGTCCATGTAGCAGCAAATGTGCAATCTTAATGTAACCAAGTGTCAAAGAAGAGTTGCGCCTCTCCGGGCCATGCCATGGTCTATAGTTCCTGTGCCACTGATGATGTGCATGTCCTGCATCCCAAACTCATTCAAGCACCTTAGCCAAGAAGAGCGCCCCTTCCGTCCTGAGCAGTGAAGCTTACTTCCATCAATGCACATGTGCCGCTCTTCTGGTGGGTTTTTGAATTTATTTTTTTTTTACAGCATGTGTCGTGCGATATAATCAATGATATAGTTTTATAGATTGGGTCGTTACGGACGTGGCGATACCAAACATGTATAGTTTTGTGTTTTCTAGGGGGTTTATATATGGGGAATGCATTTTTATTACTAGGGAGGACTGGAGGGATTTTTTTTTTTTTTTCATATGTTGCAAACTTTTTTTTATTTTAACTTTTACACTAGTCTACATTTAATGTACACTAATGTATACTATCAAGGCTGTGGAGTCGGAGTTGGAATTAGTTTTGGCTGGAGTCGGGAAAAATGTACTCCAACTCCACCTTTAAAAAAATCTTAGTTCATATCAAAACTCAAATTTTAAATTGTTTTTGTAATATATATTATGAGCAACATTCTAATAGGACACTGGCCCTATTAGATAAGGGTGGTCAGGGAAAAGTTGTTGGTCACTATTTGGCAGCTTGTTTCTGAGCTTGAAGAGTCCATTGTGTGGGGAGAGATCTGTGCTGTTCTCTTCCTGGATGCTGGATGACTGTATATGAGCAGCAGTGTGATATAAAGATAACCTGTGTAATATAGAGGAGGAGGAGAAGACATAAGTAGTGCAGCAGTAACCTCTGTCCTCAATGTGGTGTTTTTCTTCAGTGTTCTATGGCTGCAGCTGTGTGTGTGTGTACGCGCGCGCGTGCGCTATGGCTGCAGCAGGCTATGTGTGTGTGTGTGTGTGTGCGCGCGCGTGCGCTATGGCTGCAGCAGGCTATGTGTGTGTGTGTGCGCGCGCTATGGCTACAGCAGGCTGTGTGTGTGTGAGTGCGCTATGGCTGCAGCAGGCTGTGTGTTTATGCGTGCTAAGGCATTCCCCCACACCCACAGTGACCCCTCTATATCACTATGTGAGACCCTCTGTATATCACTATGGCTGACCCCTCTATATTACCGGGATCTGGCATTGTTAGCAGTGTATGTATGGTGAATATTTAGTTAGAAACATAGAAGATTGTCAGCAGGAAAAGACCACCTGCTCAATGTAGTCTAGTTCTGAGTTGTTCAGAATCCGCTCTTAATTTCTGCTTGAAATTCCTCCGAGTCATATATATACACTCACCGGCCACTTTATTAGGTACACCTGTCCAACTGCATGTTACCACTTAATTTCTAATCAGCCAATCACATGGCGGCAACTCAGTGCATTTAGGCATGTAAACATGGTCAAGACAATCTCCTGCAGTTTAAACCGAGCATCAGTATGGGGAAGAAAGGTGATTTGAGTGCCTTTGAACGTGGCATGGTTGTTGGTGCCAGAAGGGCTGGTCTGAGTATTTCAGAAACTGCTGATCTACTGGGATTTTCACGCACAACCATCTCTAGGGTTTACAGAGAATGGTCCGAAAAAGAAAAAACATCCAGTGAGCTGCAGTTCTGTGGGTGGATGTTGATGCCAGAGGTCAGAGGAGAATGGGCAGACTGGTTCGAGCTGATAGAAAGGCAACAGTCACTCAAATAGCCAACCGTTACAACCAAGGTAGGCAGAAGAGCATCTCTGAACGCACAGTACGTCCAACTTTGAGGCAGATGGGCTACAGCAGCAGAAGACCACACTGGGTCCCACTCCTTTCAGCTAAGAACAGGAAACTGAGGCTAAAATTTGCACAAGCTCATCGAAATTGGACAGTAGAAGATTGGAAAAACTTTGCCTTGTCTGATGAGTGTCGCAGCAGAAATCGAGATTCGGATGGTAGGGTCAGAATTTGGCGTCAACAACATGAAAGCATGGATCCATCCTGCCTTGTATCAACGGTTCAGGCTGGTGGTGGTGGTGTTGGTGTCATGGTATGGGGAATATTTTCTTGGCACTCTTTGGGCCCCTTGGTACCAATTGAGCATCGTTGCAATGCCACAGCCTACCTGAGTATTGTTGCTGACCATGTCCATCCCTTTATGACCACAATGTACCCAACATCTGATGGCTAATTTCAGCAGGATAATGCGCCATCTCAATCCAATAGAGCATCTTTGGGATGTGGTGGAACGGGAGATTCGCATCATGGATGTGCAGCCGACAAATCTGCAGCAACTGTGTGATGCCATCATGTCAATATGGACCAAAATCTCAGAGGAATGCTTCCAGCACCTTGTTGAATCTATGCCACGAAGAATTGAGGCAGTTCTGAAGGCAAAAGGGGGTCCAACCCGTTACTAGCATGTTGTACCTAATAAAGTGGCCGGTGAGTGAGTAAGTATATATATATATATTTTATATTATATTATATATATTATATTATATATAATTTATATATATTATATATATAATTTTTTTTTTTTTTTTATTGGGATTTCCTCTCTGTTGTTCACGCTGCAAAATTTCCAAGCAGAATTTGCTGCCGCAAATCTGCTCTCTGCCCCAAAGAATTGACATGTCACTTCTTTGGGCGAATTCCGCCAGAGGAATCCTATAGAAGTCAATGGGGCTTGAATTCTGCTTAAAATTCTGCTTGAAATCGGCTCCTATTCTGCCAGAGCAGAAAAGAAGAGGAATTTCAAGCAGAAATCTTTCCTCTTCAATTTCTCGTCTATTGCTCAGAGTGCATGATCCCATAGAAGTCAGTAGGGCTTAAATTCAGCTGTGAGCGGGTCTCCCGTTGTCTGAGGTCTGATCCACTCGATCACCATGGAGAATCCTGCTCCTACTACTTCAGACAAGCCTCCTCAGTCATCCCAGGCGGTAAGTGTGCCTACCTCAGCCAGCTACACTCCATGCTACATTCTATCATCTATCATCATGTATTCTATAACATACACTCACCGGCCACTTTATTAGGTACACCATGCTAGTAACGGTTGGACCCCCTTTTGCCTTCAGAACTGCCTCAATTCTTCATGGCATAGATTCAACAAGGTGCTAGAAGCATTCCTCAGAGATTTTGGTCCACACCTACACATCCCCATCTGTATTACCAGGTAGAGATCTTACTACACCAATTCAGTTTTTTTTGTATACAGTATGTTTTAAGTGTTTTTAAGCCCTTCTTTTTTTTTTTTTTCTTCCCTAAGTATAAACGTTAATACAGTATATTGATATTTTTACATCATTGTGATTGTGCAGTTCATATATACCTGCTTCCCTTTTTCTTTTGGTCGTTTGCTATTGTTTGTCACCGGTGGACTCGCACACCCTTTCGGCTACCAGTGGTGCCTGCCTGGAATTTTGGTCCACAGTTAGTAGTTAATCCCAGATCCTTTGTTTACATTGCACAGTATGCCTTAGGGGCCTATTCCACGGGAGCGATAATCGTCCGATTTGGCCGATTATCGCTCGTGGAATAGAGAAAACGATCAGCCGATGATCGTGTCATCGGCTGATTGTTTATTTAGGGCCAGACCTAAAATCATCGGTCCCCCACCACACATCGCTACGGTGGAATAGCAGTGAGCGGCGGGCAACCTACTATTTGAGAAGCACCATACATTACCTGGCAGGACTTCTCCTCTGCTCAGTCTTCCTCCCCGAGTCCCGCGGCACAGTGTCAGCAGCTCTAGAGCAGCTTGACTGAGCTGTCAGACCGCTCAGCCAATCACAGGCCAGGACCGGCGCGACCAGTGATTGGCTGAGCAGTCTGACAGCTCAGACAGGCCGCACCGGAGTTGATGCTGCGCTGCGGGACCCGGGGAGCAAGACGGAGCGGAGGAGAAGTCCTGCCAGGTAATGTATGCTGCAAGGACATCGGTAATGAATTGGCCCAGTAAACTAGCTCCGATCTAGCAGATCAGCGCTCGTTTACATCGTTGATCGGGCCCTGCTCTGCCTGTGGGATAGGACCCTTAGATTATTGTTTACTATGTACGCTAGATCCACCAATGAACCAGGTGATTCCTCTGACATCAGAAGGGGCTTCCGATTGGTCAGCGTCATGGACATGCGCAGCTCAGTGACAACAGCGCTAGCTGTACTCGCCATGTGCAATCCCCATTTACACTGTTGTATTATCTACCTATAATGTTGTTCATAATTATCGTTCTGATCTGTTTTGTCCATTTCAATTTTTCCACTTATAGTCCTTATTATATTCACATATGTATATTTTCACATATGTATATTTACACTGAAGTGTATGCACAATATTTGAGTTTACTATTTACTTTTGTTAGATGGACTCTGTGTAGCACTTTATTAATTGATTGCCAGTAATCTTATTGCTGTGTGAACACATATAACAGTGGTACCTCGGTTCTCAAACTTAATTGGTTCTGAAAGGCAGTTTGAGAACCGAGCAGTGTCTTCCCATAGGAAATAATGTTAATGGATTTAATTGGTTCCAGCACCAACCAATAACACTACTCATTTATTACATTGAAAAGTGCCACGTTTTATCCCTACTGTACAGTGCAGAATGGTACTATACTGTACAGTGCATTATATACAAGAAATGTTCAACAAAACCAGCTATTATAGTACAGTAGTCACTGACTCCTCACTCATCCTTTACTGTATAGTGCCCACCCACCCCAGCACTGTAACAGATAGGAGATGATGGTGCACTGACTGTACTACTACTGTACTGTATATGCACTCTAGCAGTCTCATACAGTACAGCACTGTATGTAAAGCCTTACCAGTGCTAAACTCACCAGGTACAACCCACCATCCATGTTCGCAAAAACGTTCAAATACTGAGTACTTCAAGACTGGGGGCCCAAAAAGTGTTTGAGAACCGAGCAGAGTTTGAGAACCAAAGCAAATTTTCCTTGAAAATACAGTTTGAGTTCCAAACAGTTTGAGAACCGAGGTACCACTGTGTGTTTTTGTGTGTGTGATATATATTATACTCTGACTTGAGCACATGTTATTACACTGCTTGAAAAAGCTCTCAATGTGAGATCGAAATACCGAAAGTTTTTTGGGTGGAATAAACACCATGGGGGAGATTTATAAAAGGATCATGCAGATGGTCATTGGCGATCTTCAAATGGGCCTAAATATGCTTGTGTGAGCAGGGGGACCTTGCGTACTCTGCAGGGGTTATCCAGCACTACAAAAGCATAGCTACTTTCTTCCAGAGACAGCACAACTCTGGTCTCCAGTTCAGGTGTGGTTTGCAATTAAGCTCCATTCACTTCAATGGAACTGAGTTACAAAACCCCACCCAAGCTAGAGACAAGAGTGGTGCTGTCTCTGGAAGAAAGTGAGCATTTTTTGTAGCTCTGGATAAACCCTTTAAGCCATTATGGCATATATCTTTCGAACAGTAGTCTCTGAGACTGTGGTCTCGGCTCTTTTTAGGTCATTGACCAGGTCCTCCTGTGTAGTTCTGGGCTGATTCATGACCTTTCTCAGAATGCTCCTTACCCCTTGAGGTGAGATCTTGCATGGAGCCACAGACCGAGGAAGATTTGACAATCATCTTGTGTTTCTTCCATGCTCTAATATTGCACCAACAGCTCTTGACTTCTCACCAAGCTGCTTGTCTGTCCTGTACCCTGGGGGGGGAGGGGGGGCAATTGTGAAATGATTGCCGCCTGCTGAATCACAGGCTGCAGTCATTAGCATTGGGGGCCGCTCCATTTGCGGCTCGGGAGGGGTTAAATGCCATTGTCAGTTGTGACAGCATGTACACAGTGAAATAGCTGGCACACACGATCAATAAGTACCGGCTATTTAAGGTTAGCGCTGCTGGTGGCGGGATGAGGAAGTGACAGCAGGGGGCAGCACATAGAGAACATGGCCGTCGCTCAGCTAGCTACCTGACGTGTTCTCTGCACTATACTTTGTTAAGCTGCGCTATTACATATCAAATACCAGGAAATCCTGGTACGAAACCATTGTTTTTGCCCGCAATATCTATAGTAGTATCGATATTTCGGTGCATCGCGCATCACTATGTATTTAGCCATCAGAATGAGGAAGATGGCTACCTTTTTGTACCAAGCCTTAATTTTTTGACTAACCAAATAGGGCTATAGGACTTTAAGTTAACTACCCCCCCCTGCACCCTTTACACAGTGTGTGTTTTTGTGTGGTGGATGTCTTCTCTGTAACTACCACTGTGGTCCCCGCATGCACATTGGTCAGCAAGTAGACCTCCTTCTTGTCACTCCATTTCACTTCAAGCAGCTGGTCACTTGCAAATGAGTGGCTGTCCCTTTGTCAATCCCCTTGACACCGGCTGCTGTGGGAGACCAGTTCTGTTCTTAAGAACAGTACCACAGGCTGCATGGAGGGCATTATAAAGGGGTACGCTGGTGTAATTGTTTGTGTAGACATGGTACCCCTTTTGTAGGAAGGGTTCGACATTAATGCCAATTCCCTCTGGGCAGCCTGGGGGGTTGAGGTGGCTGTCCCTGCCCTTTTATATAAAAAAGACAAAAGTGTAGCCTGTAGAGCTTTCACAAACTCTATAGAGCTTGACAGCATACCAGGCTCTTTTGGATGGTATGTATTGGCGAAAAGACAGATGGCCCTTGAAACTCATTAGGGACTTATCTACTGATAAATTTAGAGAAGGGGTGTATACATTTTAAAATGAGTCCTGAAAGGAGGGACAGAAAGGGTCTTAATGGGGGGGAATAAACGGTCTTCTGGGGGGAATTTGAGAATTATCCGTAAAGTGCATGATTCGCATTATGGCCTCATACCGTGTACGGGTCATAACTGCTGCAAATACAAGGGTGCTGTTGGTCACTTAAAGGGACAGTGTCAAATTTTTGAAAAATTTTTAATAAAAGGTAATAAGAAAAAATAGGTGTTTTGCATTTTTTTAATTTTTTTTTGCATAGGGCTTGAGTGTCTTTTAATCAAATGAATGTATGCACAGGGGGCTGCCATTTTAATAGTGTCTGTGTGTGACGTCATTTCACGACACACACACAGACACTATACGGCACCTCCATAACATTAGAGTGAACCGACGGAGTCCGTCTGGTTCACTTAAACTGGAGGCTCCGTCGCTGTGTACTGCGCATGTGCATAGACATGTGCAGTACACAGCTGAATTAACTGGGGCGGGTTGGCGGCGCCATTTTTTTGAAGTCCCTGCCCAGCAAGAGGAACGAGGACAGGGGAGGAGAGAAACCGCACAGAGAGTAGACAGGAAAGCTCTGTGCAGCTCTCTCCCCTCCCCAGCCTCCCCAAACAGTGTCGGACTGGCCCAGGGACCGCTCCCACTAACCTTCCAGCAGACCAGCCAGGGGTGGGCTGGATAGGACGGTCCCCCCAGTACAGATACGGGGATGCAGTGAGCTTTCGGCACGGACAGGCTGTAATACACCGGCCCGGAAGCTCACAGCTGCTGCCCCTCGGTTACCGGACTTCTCTCCTGCTCGGCGACCACGTGACATCGCGACGCTGCAGAGCAGGAGAGAAGTCCGGTAACCGAGGGGCAGCAGCTGTGAGCTTCCGGGCCGGTGTATTACAGCCTGTCCGTGCCGAAAGCTCACCGCATCCACTGTACTGCGGGGAACCAGCCTGCCTCTACTGCGCCTCCTCCCTGTGCCCCACGTAAGCTTCTCCCCTGTCACTCCAGCCTCCCTTCACATCAGCTCCCTCCTGTCACCCCAGCCTCTCTTTCCCCCCCCCCTGTCACCCCAGCCTCTCTCTCCCCCCCCCCCCCGTCACCCCAGCCTCTCTCTCCCCCCCCCCCTGTCACCCCAGTCTCTACCCCCCTGTCACTCCAGCCTCTCCCCCCTGTCACAGCAATAGCCGTGTGTGTGTGTGTGTCTGTGTGTGTGTGTGTATATGTATGTGTATGTGTATATATATATATATATATATATATATATATATATATATATATATATATATATATGTATATATATATATATATATATATATATACATATACACAGAGGAGAGTACAGGCTATTGCTCTCTGGTGTCAGCAGTGTCACACGTTATATGGGTAGAGGTGGTGTGTATGTGTATATATATGTATGTGTGTATGTGTATATATATATATATATATATATATATATATATATATATATATATATATATATATATATATATATATATATAT
The DNA here is from genome assembly GCF_027789765.1 of Dendropsophus ebraccatus. NCBI lineage: Eukaryota > Metazoa > Chordata > Amphibia > Anura > Hylidae > Dendropsophus > Dendropsophus ebraccatus. The sequence goes on from NC_091456.1 coordinate 120,268,517, forward strand.
ATATATACTTTCCTGTGTGTGTGTGTGTGTGTGTGTGTGTGTGTGTGTGTATATGTATATATATATATATATATATATATATATATATATATATATATATATATATACCTCTGTGTAACGTGTGACACTGCTGACACCAGGGAGCAATAGGTTGTACTTTCCTGTATGTGTGTGTGTATATCCTCTGTGTAACGTGTGACACTGCTGACACCAGAGAGCAATAGCCTGTACTTTCCTGTGTATGTGTGTATGTATACACATACACACACAGGAAAGTACAGGCTATTGCTCTCTGGTGTCAGCAGTGTCACACGTTACATGGGTAGAGGAGGTGTGTGTGTGTGTGTGTGTGTGTGTGTATATATATATACTCTATATATATATATTACTCTAGTTTACTCTATAAATTGCTGCACGCTGTGAATACAGGGGCCTGTGGGACAGTTCGAAAAAGCAGGGTAGGACTCCCACCTGAATTGCTGTCCAGGCGGGTAGAAAGGGGGGCATCATTTGCGCTGGCAAGTGACAACCTGCTCGCTGTCAAGTGGCATGACAGAAAGCAGGTCTTCATGATCACCACCCTGCACGCAGACACCTCAGTGGTGGTAAGGGAGAGGGGGGCCACCACTGAGAGCACTAAACCTGCCTGTGTCTGCGAGTACAATAGATTTATGGGTGGTGTGGACTTGTCCGACCAGGCGCTGCAACCCTATCTGGTGAAGCGCAAAACCAGGGCCTGGTATAAGAAGGTGGCAGTCTGCCTTATTCAGACTGCCACCTACAACGCCTTTGTGGTATATCAGAAGGCACAGGGGACGCTCACATTTCTGCAATTCCAGGAGGAGGTGATTGAGCGTCACCTGTTTGATTCTCCTACCCCTCAGCCGTCCCTAGAATGTCAGGATGCACGCAGACTCAGAGCGCCACTTTTCACACCCTCTCCCTGCCACTGCCACCCGAAGGTACCCCCAAAAAAGGTGCAGAGTTTGCCGCAAGAACGGAAGGAGGAGTGATTCCTGCTATTGCCCCATGTGTCCATCCGACCCAGGCCTCTGTATTCACCCTTGCTTTGAAATTTACCATACTGTGTCCCAATATTAAATTTATTTCAGATGCCAAAAAGGGTGGGTGGGGGCAGGGCCGGATTAAGGTTGGTGGAGGCCCTGGGCAACAATTTTGTTGGGGGCCCCCCCATTTCCTTCCCCCCAAAATAAACCATACAGCAATCTATACAGGTGGCTGATTACTGTAGGGGACTTACAGTAAGACAGGATGGGGGAGGGGTGTGCATCACGGAGTGTTCCCACTTAATTCAATGCGAGAACACAGCACTTTAGCACTTTCTGTGCTCTCTTGCCCACTGTGTTAGCCACCACAGCTAGCATATGCAGTTGTGAATCGCAGGCAGAACCTGGATTTGCAAGTCTAGGTCCAATCTTCAGTTCCCAACCATATAAACTACCTGAAGCAGTAAAAAGCACCCAGAAAGTACTTAAAGGCTGTGTATAATCTATAGCGGCATATATAGCTGCACACAGGCTACATGTCATATGCTGCACACAGGCTATATATACACCATATGCTGCACACAAGCTACATGTCATATGCTGCACACAGGTTATATATACACCATATGCTGCACACAGGCTATATATCATAGGCTGCACACAGACTGTATATCATAGGCTACACGCAGGCTATATACCATACACTGCACACAGGCTATATACCATACACTGCACACAGGCAGTGGTTTTGGCTTATAAAATCTGTAAGATAACTCTGTGTAAAGGCGAGTTAAGCGCAGGGATGTAGCAGAGCCGAAATTCAACACACAAATACAGTAGCAGAGCTGAATTTCAGTACAGATGTAGCAGAAGTGAATTTCCTTGAGGTATTATAATGTTTTTCACTGTAATGTCCCTGCAATGTCCCCTAACATCAAGTCCCTTCTGTAAAGTAGCTTTTACTTGTGCAGTCCCATGCAAAATATAGGGGGGCTGGCCTGTCCACTCTTTTTTGGTTCCTCCTGCCTGAAGGATTTGGACCGGAGCCAGAGCACACTGGAGAACTAAACGTGTCTTGTCTCCTTGTCTGGCGTCCTGTGACTGGCGGCTGGAGTGTCCGTGTGGTGCAGCTGACCTGAGGAAACTGGTGAGAGAGGAATGGGATTGGTGAATGTGGCGGTGAGAATGGAAATGGCGCAATTCATGGTTGGTAGGAGCAGAGGTTCGGAGCGGGGCCACAGTGTTACACTGGGGTACCTTGGGCCCCCCAGGGATAGTGACTAGGGTTCCACCCTACATAAACAGATTTCACCAGCAGCAGCAAACCATTCACATTAACACAGCGACTTTGCATATAGCCATGTATGTGACCAGTGATGCTAGCACACGGCCAGTCACATTAGCAAAGCGACTTTGCATATAGCCATGTATGTGACCAGTGATGCTAGCACACGGCCAGTCACTGGTACAATTGTTTCTGTAGCACCATATGTACACAGCACAGAGTGCCTGCCACATACATTTTTGGTTCCTGGTCCAGTTAGGAAAACATTAAGGGTGCCTTCACACCTAGCGACTCGCATCGTAAATTACGCTGCGAGTCTGTCAGGTCCTGGCAGATCACTTTCACTACATACACACAGCGGTCTGAACGACCGCTGCGTGTATGTAATTCTGCCGCCCCCTTAACCCCTTCAGCTGCCGCCCGGCTCCCGTCCCACTCCGCTGTATACATTACCTCTTCTCGCTGCACGGGGTCCCGGCGTACTGCTCTCCCGCCCGGCCAATCAGTGGCTGCGGCAGGGCAACACACTGATTGGCCGGGCGGGAGAGCAGTACACCGGGACCCCGTGCAGCGAGGAGAGGTAATGTATACAGAGCGGGAGCGGAGCGGGAGCCGGGCGGCAGCTGAAGGGGTTAAGGGGCCGGCAGAATTACATACACGGAGCAGTCGTTCAGACCGCTGCGTGTATGTAGTGAAAGTGATCTGCAAGGACCTGACTGACTTGCAGCGTAATTTACGATGCGAGTCGTTAGGTGTGAAGACACCCTAAAGGGGTATTCTCACTTGCTAAGTGAAGGGGGGACCCCTATCAACCTGACATGAATTCCTTTTTCTTGTAGTAAACTACTGGGTGTAGAGAATTATCCTAGTACTTATCCTGTATTCACAAATAGAATTATTTTCTCATGCAGTTTTGCCACAATTTCCGCTGATACAGTAAAACTCTGCTATGAAAAAGCAGCGTGTGTATTATAGCAAAGAGCAACGTTTCCCTTTTCACTTCAGGGCACCCTACCAAATAGTTTTCTACAAAAAAAAAAAAAACAACTTAATTCAGTGACTAACAGGTGACATCTTCTTTGATCTGAGGCATCACTTTCCTTTTCCTCTCCATCTGGCCCGGGCCATAATGATGATTTCTTGCAGCTACAATTCTTCTCTTCAGAACCTGCCAGACAAACATCTAAGGCTCCGCAGCAACTTCCTTCCCTTTCTCCTACCTATAGGCTCCCAAACTGTAGTAATTCTGCTCAAGAGACATGGGGGGGGGGCCCGCTGGCATTATTAGTATATGGGGGCACCTCTGGGGGCATTATTAGTGTATGGGGGCACCTCTGGGGGCATTATTAGCGTATGGGGCCACCTCTGGGGGCATTATTAGCGTATGGGGGCCACCTCTGGGGGCATTATTAGCGTATGGGGGCCACCTCTGGGGGCATTATTAGCGTATGGGGGCCACCTCTGGGGGCATTATTAGCGTATGGGGGCCACCTCCGGGGGCATTATTAGCGTATGGGGGCCACCTCTGGGGGCATTATTAGCGTATGGGGGCCACCTCTGGGGGCATTATTAGCGTATGGGGGCCACCTCTGGGGGCATTATTAGCTCATGGGGGCCACCTCTGGGGGCATTATTAGCTCATGGGGGCACAGCAGGGAATCCTACATACAGGGGGCATCCCACATTCCTACTCGCTTTACTGCACATAACACCAAACAGCGCAGTTACTTTGGGAGCCTACAGGGGGTAGAAAGGAAAGGAAGCTGCTAGAAATGTGCGGAGCCTAAATTGTTTGTCTCGCAGGTTCTGAAAAGATGAAGCATATCTGGAAGAAATCATTATGGAGGACTGGGCCGGATGGAGAGGAAAAGGGAAAGTGACGCCTCAGATCAAAGAAGACGTCACCTGTGAGTCACTGTATGACACTTTATTCTTATTTTGTAGAACATCATTTAGTAGGGGTGCCCTGAGGTGACAGCTACTACATTATCTGTACTCAGAGATATCACTGTGTTATCTGTGCTGTTACATAGGACTGCAGGTGACATCTACTACATGATCTATACTCTGAGATATCACTGTGTTATCTGTGCTGTTACATAGGACTGCAGGTGAAATCTACTACATTATCTGTACTCAGAGATACCACTGTGTTATGTGGTGTTACATAGGACTGCAGGTGATATCAGGTGATTTCTCCAGGTTGCAGAAGTTCAAACTTCATCGTGCCCTGGTGTGCTGGTGTCTGTATGTGTGTATACATGTGTGCTGGTGTCTGTGTGTGAGATCAATTCTAGAGAACTGGCTCATATATCCCATTTTCCCCAGTGGCTTAAAATGTAACCTCTGTTATACAGTTATAAAATTGTAGAACCTAAATGTGAACAAGGTGCAATTCAAATAGACACTTACTTGTATAGCTGTCTCTTGTGCTCTGTATGCAGTGCATTATATTCACCCTTGCAACGTACAATTTATAGCGTGTCTACAAGCCCAGCGGGGCTCATTATGATGGAGACTAAAACTTAAACAAGAGTGGGGTAGGGGTTCCCCTGTATTCAGAATGCTGTTGAGTGCTAGGCAATGCCCCGTCTGGGATTATTGAATTTCGAGGGTCTATGCAGAGCAGGATAAAGACACCTCTGCTGCACAAACAGGATCTCCTAGAAAGCGTTCTCACCACCATGTATTCGCTATCACTGTCTTGGGTGAGCTAAACTAGTCTGCCTGGGGGGCTGTGTGATTTGTATATGCTCACTAACATGGAACAGCCTCATTATATTAGCCTTATCAACATATTCTATGTTAGTGAGCATACCGGGGGGGGGGGGGGGGATATTGGTGAACATATACAAATCAAACAGCCCCCCAGACCCTCGAAATTCAATAACCCCAAACGGGGCATTGCCTAGTACTCAACAGCATTCTGAATACAGGGGAACCCCTACCCCACTCTTGTATAAGTTTTAGTCTCCATCATAATGAGCCCCGCTGGGCTTGTAGACACGCTATAAATTGTACGTTGCAAGGGTGAATATAATGCACTGCATACAGAGCACAAGAGACAGCTATACAAGTAAGTGTCTATTTGAATTGCACCTTGTTCACATTTAGGTTCTACAATTTTATAACTGTATAACAGAGGTTACATTTTAAGCCACTGGGGAAAATGGGGTATATGAGCCAGTTCTCTAGAATTGATCTGAACCAAATTATACCTCCCAGCAAGGCGTGGGTCGAACACACAATTTTTTTTTTTATTAATGTGGGGGGCCCAGACATTTTGGTTGTATGGGGCCCCGAAATTCCTGATGGCGGCCCTGATTCTGCTGCTTGGTGTCATGTGCAGTAAAGTGAGTAGGAATGTGGGTTACCCCCTGTATGTAGGATCCTCTGCTATGTCCTCCATATAATAATATAGTATATACCCCTGCTCTGATATATGCCCCAATAGTATATACCCCTGCTCTGATATATGCCCCAATAGTATATACCCCTGCTCTGATATATGCCCCTATAGTATATACCCCTGCTCTTATATATGCCCCTATAGTATATACCCCTGCTCTGATATTTTCCCCCATAGTATATACCCCTGCTCTGATATATGCCCCTATAGTATATACCCCTGCTCTGATATATGCCCCTATAGTACATACCCCTGCTCTGATTGTGCCAATACAAAACAAAACCTCATACTCACCTGATCTGGGCAGATGACAGGTCTTCTCTCTTCTGGCTCTTCTCTGTTCCTTCAGCCTGTCAGCCGCTGTGACAGATCCTCCAGAAGGCTCTATGATGTCACATCCCTGCTGGAGATATCAGGTTTCCTTGCTGAGGTCCCGCACTGTCCTCTCCTCAGTGAGGGGGAGGGGCGAGGGGGGAGTGAGGACCTCGGCAGGAGACAGGCACCCAGGAGCTTGCCAGGAAGAATCCATTCAAAGATGCTTACACAGGATTAACCCTACACCTCCCTCCCTCCATGGACAGCATGCAGTGTGGCCAGTGCTGTGTCCAGGTAGGGTTTCCACATGCTTTTTGCGCGTGGGACTAGCTCCCAGACACCACTTCCGTGTTTGGGCTGGTGGAGGCCCCCTAGTGGTGGAGGCCCCTGGGCAAGTGCCCCTGGTGCCCTCCCTTTAATCCGGCCCTGGGTGGGGGTGATTCTTTGTACGGACAAAATTTCCTTATAATTTCTATTTCATTTTGTGGTTCATTATTTCTGGAGAGGCATTCATTTTAAAATTTACTGTACTGGGGATAAAAAAAAACGGCAAAAAGGTTGGGAGGGAGGGCTTCTTTCAGGGAGTCAATTTCTTTATAATTTCTGTTTTATTTTGTGGTGTATTATTTCAGGAGAGGTATTATATTTTTTTTGTCAAAATTGGGAATTGTAAAAAAAAAATCTATCCACTTCTACTACACTACAAGTGCTGTCCACACAATCCTTCATCAGTAATCTGATCCCACGCTTTTTTCTTTTTTAATGTACTTTAGTAATAGCTCATAGGGACCCCCAAAAATTGACCAGGCTATAATTGCCTACATAAATGAAACCATTGATCACGCTTTTAAATTCCTTAATTCTTACACCCCTAATGTCAGTGCACCTTTTTCATAGCGAAGCCAATTGTGCATATTTTATTTTTAAAATTAAAGGCAGCATTACTCTGGAAAAGTAGCATTTGTGATCATTTGATCATCCTTCAACTGTTCTTATGACCTATGTCCACCCACAGAAGTTTTTCCATTCCTAATACTGTATTCTCATAAGGGCATTTTTTTTATCTTTTTTTGAAGGATATGTAATAAAGCTGTTCAATATCAATACACTATGGGCTTAAATATAAATTCTTCACTATTGTATCACTATAGTGATACTTTACTTTTCAGACGAATGGTAATGGACACGGTCTCTATATATTTTGAAGGTGATTGGTTGTTTTGTGCACCTAACGGTTCCTACTTTCCCGGGCAGGGACCTGTTATTGTGTACCGCATCACTTACCACATTCGTTTCTCATATAGGGATTGATGTGGCAACAGAGGTGTTGTATGACCAGTCGCTATAAAATAATAATCTTGTCTTCATAGCCCTACAAGTGTTCTTTCATATTTAAAAAAAAAAAAGTCCAGTTTTCCACACAGTTGGATCTTCCTCAATTTTTTTTATATATTGCCCTTCACTACAGAACTTTTTTTTTTTTTCCTGCTACATTTCAGACCAGAATGTTGTTCTTGATGTCATCAAAGTGACACAAATGCGAGAAATCTGTTTCTGTGGCAAGACATAGTCATATTTACAGGTAGTTACTGTATTAGGAACATGCCCACTTAGGGGTACTCTGCTTTAATTCTCTACTTTTTGTTGCCAATAGGGATTTCACAATTTTTACACCTGTTGATTTTTAAAATTTGTTTGTTAATTTACCTGCTGTGCATTGATTTTGTCCAAAATATATTCTCTATTTTTTTTTCCCAAAATGTGGTAATTTTTGGAGGTTTCCTATTGTTCTGACAGCTCTATACACCTCCAAGTGAACAATAGGGGCCTAATAGATTTATTTTATTTTTTTAAGAAAATGGGTGCTCTAAAATCATTGGATCCAGCTTTGTGTCCATACATTGAGTTAGGGCCACAATAGTTATATTTTTGAACTTAGAAGAAATGGAATGATAAATTAGGGGGTGCCTTTTCTCATTATGTGTGAAAGACGAATAACATGTCTTTAAAATGACACGTTGAAAAAAAAAAAAAAGAGAACATTTTGCCACTTTCACCTGCTTTGAATTAATTCTGTCCAAACACTGTGGGGTTAAAAGACTCACTTTACCCCTAGATGAATTCCTTATGGGGTCTAGTTTCCAAAATGGGGTCATTTGTGGGGGGTTTCTATTGTTCTGGCAGCTCTTAACCCCTCCAAGTGAACAGTGGGGCCTAATAGATTTTTTTTTAAAGCAAAATGGGAGCTCTAAAATCATTGGATCTCGCTGTGTGTCCAAACATTTAGTTAGGGGCAAAATAGTCATATGTCATGTCTGAACTCAGAAGAAATGGGGCAATAAATTAGGGGTCCCTTTTCTCCTTATCATGTATTTTGAAAGGATAACATGTCTTTAAAGTGACACGAAAAAAAAAAAAAAAAAAAGAAAATGTCACTTTCACCTGCTTTGTGTTCATTTTTTTTTCAATACACTGTAGGGTTAAAATACTCACTGTTTCCCTAGATGAATTCCTTAGGGGGTCTAGTTTCCAAAATGGGGTCATTTGTGGGGGGGGGGGGGGGGGGGGGGGGGTTTATTGTTCTGGTAGCTGAATACCTCTCCATAAGTACAATGGGACCTAATTGATTTTCAAGCTAAATTGGTGCTCTCAAAACCACTAGGTGCCCCCTTAATTTGGAGCCCTGCCCTGTGCCTAGACATTAAGTTAGGGGCACAATGGTCTGACGCCCAGGAATACATTACTGACACTGCCCTGCCCACACTGAAAACAGAGGATGTAGAGATGTTAGAGGAAGACATATCTGAACAGGAAATCAGGTTCGCCATTAAAAACACCCCAGCCGGTAAATGCCCGGGCCCTGACTGGTTCACCCCTTCCTTCTACAAATCCTTTAGTAACCTTCTCTCTCCCTTTATGGTGAAGGTGTTTAATTCGGATGGCTCTTGCTGGGTGCCTCAGTCTCTGGAGGCACATATTAGTGTTTTACCTAAACCAGGCAAGGATCATACTCAGGTTACCAACTACAGGCCCATATCGCTTATCAATGGTGATATTAAACTGTTCTCCAAAACACTTGCCAATCGCCTGAGGCCGCTCTTGCCTGGGATCACACACTTAGACCAAGTGGGGTTTGTACAGGGGCGGGAGGCGAGGGACAAAACCAACAAAACTCTGGCTCTCATCTAGGGCCAAAGCTCATGCACTACCGTGTTGCCTTCTTTCGGTTGACGCGGAGAAGGCCTTTGATCATGTTAACTAGGGCTTTCTCCAGGCCGCTTTGCGCCAAGTTGGTGTTGGTCCTCGCTTCCTCAGCAGAATCCTGTCGTTATACACAGGTCCCACGGCAAGAATGCGCGTCAACGGGGCACTGTCCACTCCCATTTCCATATCCAATGGCACGCGACAGGGGTGTCCCCTTTCTCCCCTCCTGTACGTCCTGGTAATGGAGCACCTAGCGACAGCCATACAAGACAATCCTAGTATTCACGGACTTTCAATACAGGGGACCGAATATAAAGCTGCTCTATACGCGGATGATCTCCTCCTGTATGTTACTTAACCCCACATCTCTTTCCCGTCTTTTATATCTGAGTTTCAGCGCTTTTGCCGGGTGTCTAACTTCAAGGTAAACTACAAGGGATGGTCCGAACCGAGTTCGGTTCGTACGAACCCCAACCCTCGTTAATGATTCTCGTTGTCTGCCCGCTCCCCGGAGCGGGCGGATCCAACGGGAGGGCCGCCTGGAAAACTGGGATACAGCCACAGCCATAGGCTGTATCCCAGTTTTCCAGGCGTTACTCCCGCTGTATCCGCAGACAGCGGGAATCTGCTGCTGAGCGTTGGGGTTCATACGATCCCGAACCTCGGCAGGTTCGGACCATCCCTATAAACTACACAAAATCTGAAGTACTAAACATCTCTCTTCCCACCGACACTGCCGCCTCCATTGCCAACAATTTCCCTTTTAGATGGCAACGGATCACCTCACATATCTTGGAGTAAATGTTCCTGCCGACCTTACCCGTCTATACTCTCTTAACTACCAACCCCTCTTAGTTGCACACTGAAAGACCTCCTCACATATAATAAGAAACCCCTATCCTTGTTCAGCCAAATTGATGTTATAAAAATGGACATTCTCCCCCGGTTCCTGTATATCTTTCAAACTCCTCCTATCATGCCCCCCCCATCTTCTTCCGCAGATTGTGTACAGCATTTCTAAAGTTCATTTGGAATAGCTCACGCCCTAGGATCAAATACTCCACGCTCTCCCGACACAAGTCAGATGGGGGTACGGGTTTACCCGGGGGCCTCAGTTCTTAGGCGCCTGCTAGATTGGCGGTACAGTGCTGAATCAAAACAATGGGTCCGGCTTGAACAAAGGGAGATCCAGCACCCTATATCTAACATTCTATGGCTCCCCCCGACCGCCGCCTCTCCTTTTTCAGCAGACTTTCCCTTGCCCAGAGTGGCATTGAACTTGTGGCGCCGCCTGGTGCGGGGTAACATACTTTCCAGACCCTTTAGCCCGCTCACCCCACTGTTCTTTAACCCTGACTCCCCCCCCCCCCCCCTCGGCGTACAGGAAGGATACGCTTTTGCTTTGGAAGGCCCAGGATAATCCCTGCTTCCAGACAGTGCTGGATGGCAAACCTCTTCCCTCCCTTGAGGATCTGCAGATGCGCGCTGGCTCCACCAAGCTCTCCTGGCTCGAATACTCTCAGCTCAGTTCCTACCTTAGCCCTCGTGGGGGCCGTAGCTCCCTGTTGTCTACCCCTACTTCCTTTGAATCCCTATTCCTCTTGGACTCTCCCCCTGAGCACTGTATCTCTGTGATATATCGCCTTCTCTAGCAGGATGGGGCGGACAACCCCCCTGGGTTTTGGTCTTCTTGGGAGAGGGACCTGGCAGCTACAATCTCACCGGAAGATAGACAGAAAGCACATATTTTCACCTACAAACTGTCCACGGCCTGCTCTGCGCAGGAACGGAACTATAAGGTACTATCCCGATGGTATCGGGTCCCGACGAAGGTGCACTCCATGTTCCCGTCAGTATCTGACCTCTGCTGGCGGTGTAACAGTGAAAGGGGCACCATGCTCCACATGTGGTGGGGGTGTGACACGCTGACTCCGTTCTGGTCAGGTGTTTTTGATGCCTACCCGTTGATATCAGGGCAGACGGTGCCCAGGACTCCCCAGGTGGCACTTCTATCTATTCTCCCTGATGCTAAAGGCCGACAGAAGAAGAGTATCTTGTGTTTCTGTCTGTCTGCAGCTCTGACTGTCTTCCCCCGCCACTGGCGCTCTACGCACACACCCACCATGGCGGAGTGGCAGGCCGAAATGTCGCACCTCCACCGCATGGAGGAGCTGTCTGCTGAGGCTTTGGGGTCCAATAAGCGATATAAGATGGTTTGGATGCCTTTAGTTGCTCTTTCGAGATACTCCTGCCTTTCAAACATTGTTTGCTGAGGCGGTAACCCAATGAGCTTCTTGAATATACTATTGCCTTTCTTCCCCCTGTAGGGGGTTGGTCCCCTTGGTCAGGGCAAGTTCCCCCTTCTCCCCCCCCCCCCCCCCCCCCCCCCTCCTTTTTGCTTCTGTTTTGCCCTTTCCCCCACCTGTCTGTCCTTCTGTTTTCTTTACTTTTTCTTACTCGCCTCCTCTGACCTCCACTCGGTTTCTCATCTATAGAATGTTTTGATATAGGTTGTTCTGCTGCAATTTTCTTGTAATGACAGATGCCCACCGGGCCCGGTGTAGCTCATGATCGTCGAACCATCGATACCTGGGGGGTTCCTTGGACTTTATTGTTTCAATCGTTGAACACTTAGGGGTCCCTGACCCATAGATTGTCTGTTGGGTCTGCAATGTTGCGCCTACCCCCAGGTATAATGCCTTACCCAAACACAGAGTGCCCCCATAGGCACCCTCTTAATTTCACTTCCTGCTTGCAGCGGACTTTTGATTGTGTGTTACACGTGTTTTTGTTTTTTTGTTTTTGTTCCTGTATTTGTTATGATGGACCCTCTTTGTATACTGTTTATATGTTTCCTTATCTTCTTGTAAAACAAATAAAAATTGATTACACATAAAGGTTAGTCTGCTGGACAAAGTCCAGGACCTGATTCCCCCTATGATTAGGTGAAAATAAAAAACATAGGGGGTGAAATCTCAGACATCAACATTGATGCCAGGGGTCTCTATAAGGAATTTTTTTGGGGAAATTATCCCATCAGATCCCACAGTGAGCGAAGGACTACACGATTAGGCCCTGGATCATGCCTGGCAGCTGCGCCAACCTGCATGAGAGTGGGGGGTCCAGAGACTGGAGACGTCTCTCTCAGACAAAAATTCTGCCTCTGGGGCAGTCTCTTGTCTCGCTGTCTGAGTTGCTAGAGCATATCGGGTTATATGCTTGCGCTGCAGAAAACAGCTGGCGCCTACCACAATCCATTTTTATTTATTAGGGGTAATCTGAGGGTGATTACAGGTACTATGGGGTGTATTCAGCAGAAGATGTTCTTTTTACATGAAGAGAGCCACGCTGATCAGTTTCCACATTTCCTAACCAGAGGAGGTGGAGGAGGAGGATTAGCTTTCTCTTTGTGTGGGGCATCCTTACTCTAAAATAGAGAAGCATAGTCTGAGTGATGCTAATCAGTGGATACACAGCATGGAGCAGAAGGGGTATACATACATGCATGCATAAATCAAATGCCAATCCTAGTGTAGCTGGTACTTAGTAGCAGGCACACTCACCACCGGAGGCTGTTGAGTAGGCTTCTCTGCAGCAGAGAAAGCAGCGTCAGACTCCATGGTAGAACGGCAGCATTGGGCCTCAGAGGACGCCGACCCACTCAATCCGGACTTTTCAAATTTGCCGCCAGCGTCCGATGGAAAACCGGAAGTACCGCCTGTCACGATCCCCGTGACTTAGGTTCTGGATGATAGCCTACAGGGTCACACTGGACACCCCTCCGTCAGCTGCCAACCAGAACCTCCTCAAATCTTGTCGCTGCCACCACACATCATATAAGGCTGACGTGACACCTCACCTTAAACCCACCTAACACAACTACAACAGACTATACTCTGTAGCCTTAAGAGATGAGAGTCTTCTTGTGTTCTAACGATCCTATGACCCTAGGAAGAGAGTTACCAAGTTATCTCTCTTCCTAGGGTCATAGGATCGTTAGAACACAAGAAGACTCTTATTAAAGTGAAATTTAATATCCTAAAAAGGACAGTGCATACAACAAAGGGTTATTTAAGAAAAATACAAGATAAAAAACACAGACATATATATACAGTGATATACAGTTCTTAAAATATAAGGGAGAAAAAACAGAACTTAATACGTTACGTGACGTTTTAGTCCAGTAGCCTGGGGAAGCAGAATATAGGCCAGTCCATCCAACAAGGGATCCCCAAAGAATGGCCATTTCCTATCAGCCTTATTTGTCTTAAAAGGACTGTGAGAGACCCTCTCCCCACCCTCCTTTCTCTGATCTCAGAGGAGGCCTGGGAATATGGTAATGGTCTTTTAAAACCCTGGGTTTATGACACCCATGGTAGTCTACCACTTGCCTCAAGATGTTCATATTCCAATATTTCTGCAGGTGTTTATCCTAGCAACGTCTCAGTTATACCATTCCCTCTGTCATCACCTCCCGCACGCGTACATACCAAACATGGTGAAATACAGTGGGAGTTATCCGAAAGCTTCCTGTTCCCATGGGACAATAAGTTCACTTTTGATACGGTAGGTTTGTATCAGTGTCCTGTGTACCTCTGCAAAAGCATACCTTTAGAATATGTGTGAATTCCATATTTCTGGAGGGGTCAGATGCCAGAATGGTGGTCTATAGGTGACCTCCGGTGTCCCTTACCTAACCTCTCTGGGTCTCTGGTTTGTGACAGACCAGGATGTGGATTGTTTCTGTAAACACGTTTTATGGGCCCTGGAGTTTATGACCCACTTAGTTCCTAGTCTCAGGTCTGGACACTAGATGATCACCTTTAGGAATCAGAAATGCTAGAAGGGCTGGGTGAGTGACCTCTGTTCATAATGTTGAGCTCACAGGGGATATTAATCACCACACCGCCTCTTCCGGTGAGTGACGTCAGCGTGTATAGACGCCACTGACTAGGCCTCAGATGTCACTTCCGGAACGCTGTCTTTACCGGAAGTAGGCCGCAACCCCGATACCAAGTCGCCGCCTAGTAGTGTCTGGGCTGCGGGACACATGCAGAGAGCGGAGAAACCGGACCCCGCGCGTGTCCCCGCCACTCGGAGATGGCGCGAAATGTCGTCTATCTCCCACCCCAGGATCTAGGATCCACCTGCTGCTGCCCGGAAGGACGGAGGCCCAAGACCCCGATCGATCCTGCTTGGGGGTAAGTCCTTTAATCTTCTGATGGGGAATATTTTCACCACGGATCCCCCACCTCTCGTGCCTGCCCTACAAGTTTGCAGGTGATCTGGGGGTAAAACCGGAGCTAATAACCAAAAAAGGTATAGCGTTTTTTAAGAAACAAAGATCATGGGCGATCTGGCGGTAAACCCTAACTAGTAACGAAAAAAGTATATTGCAGTTACTAGAAAAAAATATTGCAGCTAGTAACGGCAATTAGATTTGCCTGATTACTGGGGGGGGGGGGGGGGATATATAATAATTTTTTTTTTTTCACAGTATAATACAGCACTGAGTTTGCAGCTCTTTTTTTTTCCTCTCACAAAGCAACTACAGTGCAATCTCTGTTTTATAAAGTGTATAACAGTGATCGTTGGTACGGGAACCTAAACTACAGGTCCCTACAGTATACCCCAACCCACAGCTACCTCTGGTAGCAAAAAAAAGGGGCTGCAACCCTTTTCAATGCGACTATACTTTTCTGAAAAGAAAAAAAAGCTGATGGCTGCAGAATAGAGCCCATTACTGACAGCCATAAAAAGCTGTATCGGCGGTCACTAAGGGCCCTATTACACTGAAAGATGTCTGACGGATTATCTGATAGATCTTTTCAGCCAAAGTCAGGAACAGACTATAAACAGAGAACATGTTGCAAAGATAAGGCTGAGATTTCTCCTCTTTTTAAATCCATTCCTGGTTTTGGCTGAAAAAATCTGTAAGATAATCTGTTAGACATATTTTGGTGTACTAGGGCTTTAAGGGGGTTAAACTGTCACTGCAATTTTTGAGCCAAAGCTAGAGGTGGATCCAGCAGAAGGAAAAGCCCTCCTTTTGGATTTCCTTTTGTATCTACTGGTTCAAAAACTAGTAGTATATAAAAAAAAAAGTAGTATATAATGTATTGGCCGGAAGGAGACTCCTGATCTTCATGTCTTGTCTGCAATGTAAGCCACACAGAATAACATCCTAGAAAACAGATTGAATAAATAGCAGTTCGCACACAGAAATGTCAGTCCCTGAGCATTGCAGAAAAATGACTAACCAAATATACATGTCAGTGCAATCCTAGAAAGACACCTTATCCCTCCTCATGTACTCCACCTGCTTCCCGTCATGATTCTCCGCCTTCTAAATTTGTCTTCCTATGTCACTGTGGGAGGGCACATTCTAGAGAAAAACACAATTGCACAGGTGAGGCTGGAAGAAGCCTTCCACCGAGGCAAGTCCCAACCCCTTCAGAGCTTTTGTCTGTTTTCCCTATATAAGGGATCAGACGAACTACCAGGACTGTTTGCTTGTGGTTTCTGGGATGGCTGTAAGGTTTCAGGTAAGTAATTGCATGTTTTCCAAACACAGGTAGCATATGATATGGAAAGTAAGTATAGTGTTAGTAGAATGGCCCCTTGACAATTCCAGCTTTAACAGTGATTCACCGCCATGAAATTGCAGAGGCTAACAGTACAAAAGGGTACAGTGCATGCTACAGACAGGTTATTGTGTATGTCACATGTTTCCTCATCTGTGTTATTATCTTAACATCTCATTGTGGGTTTGTTTACTAGTATGTAATGCTGTTTTATGTATGGTTATGTGCAGCTCTTACCTCCATCCTTCTTGTGGTAAAATGTGTGAAGATTTTGTATCTTTGTGCTTTGTGACTTCTAAATGCGCTTTGTCCTGTACAGATCTTCATTATGCATTCTTTCACAACTTACAGAGCCCCTGTAGATCAGAGTAGCCATTAGAAAATACTGTTGGTTGGGCACATATTGTTTTCAGCAATCCATAGCAGGTGTTCCATAGAAAATCATTGCAGGCCGTAGTTTGCCCACAGGCTGTGAGCCCAAGTACAGGGAGTTTGGTTTTCTCTCAACTTAAGTTTCCTTCATTGTCTGGCACGACAGGTTCTATTAGTAAAACAATATTACAGAATAAAAAATCAAGTACGGTATTACCTAAGCTATGAGTCTTGGTACAACCAATCTTTCTAGCAAGGAAGAAAACAGGAGGTCATTTGACACAGATGTCCTTCATCCTTATAAGCCTCACAAAAGCATTAATGAGAAGTCCGTACTGATGTAATAACACTTAGAAGGGGAAGTTAGTGTCCATATGCTGCACTTTTTGGTAAAATGTGTCAGCAGCGCATGAAGAACAATTGCTGTAAACGTCTGCATATTGTACAATGTTCACTTTTAGGGTACCTTCACACGGATTCACAGCGCATTTCACCCTGCGAGTTTGTAGCGAAATCCGCTGCAAGTCTTGGTACAGTGAAGTTGAATGGGGTTGCATACCTGCAGCTGCCGTGCACTGGCTGATGGGGACCGACGGGAGCCTCACACGCAGCCACGGCGCTGAGCAGGTAATGTATGCTCCATGCACGAGCTGCGGGTGGCAGGCGGCAGGGGGTTAAAGGGGCCAGGTTACATATCCGCAGCGTGTATGTAACTCCATTTAACTTACTGTTCCAGTATTCGCAGGGGATTTGGCTGCAAACTCGCAGCGTGAAATTCACTGTGAATCCAGTACATGTGAATCTACCCTAAAAGGGATTATTCAGGGAATTTTAGGGACTTATACATATACCTATACATATGGCTGGGGGATGTTAAAGGGGTTATCCAGCGCTACAAAAACATGGCCACTTTCCCCCTACTGTTGATTCCAGTGGGGTTTTGAAACTCCGTTCCATTGAAGTAAATGGAGCCTAATTGCAAACCGCACCTGAACTAGAGCCAACAGTAGGGGGAAAAGTGGCCATAAAGTCATAGTTACTTTCCCTGCTACCTTGCACCTACTGTTCCAATGCCTAAAATTCTTCATTCACTGAAGGTTTTTGATCCAAATTCTGTATTTGTTTTCTAAACAGGTGTCTGAAATGGAGGAAATGACTATATGGGAGCAATATACTGTCACGCTGGCCAGGGTAAGTGCGTATGTGACTACATTTTAAGAATGACAGGTTTTGTTGGCTTGATTTGTATACAGCTTTATTGAGGCCAGAAAGCTGTTGCATGTTCGTCTACATGGATGCACCACCTAGTGATCAGCATCATGCCAAATGTTTACATTTGATTTAATCTAAGAACAAGTAAAGCAGCTACAAAGTTATAAGCAATAAAGTTTAATTTGGTGCACTAACTCATTGTACTATCGTGCAGATTTAATGCTGTGTTAAGTTATCTAGTTACATTGATATCAAATCTGCTGTGGATCTGCAGCAGATCCCGTATGTGTGAACGCACCCTTAAACCGTTTCGGAGCTCCCATCATCATCATCATCATCATCCTCATCAATGATGATGCTGGGAACTCCTAACTCCATTGTGCAGCACAGTGTCCATATATACAGATCATGCATGGAAAGTGTGAATAAGAGGCATGAGGCTGCATTCACACGTTCTATGAAGTTGTCTGTGCGCACAGACAAATTTGTAGCCCATTGCTTTGTATTGGGCTATTCACATATTTATTGTTTTCATGGATCTCCAATCCTTTCCATTTAAAAATAGGACATGTCATAACTGAATGGAAGCACGGCGCAGATTCCCCATAGAAATCAATGAGATCCATATTTTTCACGGATGTGACATCTGTGTTCATCCGTGAAAAACCTGGATGTGATGCAATCAATGTAGTACAAAATTGCTTTAAACAGATCCGTAACAAGATCAACAGCTAAACCCGGAAGTACAGGTCTCTATGGAGACAGAGACATAATCAGAATATCATGCACGTGACCCTATTGCATCCAATGGGTGTTGCGCATATTATAGTCTGTTTGCGTCTCCGTTTCAATGAAGACACAAACTTCTGGTTTAGCAGTGGATCTTGCTGCTGATTTGGAAGCAACCACTCGTGACTGGTATACTTTGTTGTAGCAAATAGTGACAATATGTTCATGTGGACTTCCAGATGTGCAGGGCCTACAAACGAAGTGTGTCTGGCACAACCTCCACTAACCTAGGCTGGGCTTGCTTAGGCTATCTCATTGTAACAAAAACTTCAGTTTTTATTGCTTTGCATTAATTGCATAAGGGCCCATTCACATGTACAGGATCTGCAGCAGGTTTAAAGTTTCAGCTTTGAAGCATCAGATGTTGTTCCATCATTTATTTACATTAATATCTTCAAATTGGCAGCAGACCATGTACTTCTGAATTTACTAGGTATGAGCAAAATTACTGTACTAGTCAAGGGAAGTGCTTGTCAACTGGCTGCCTTTGAACTTGGTGCTGCTCCACTCCAGGTGCCTAGAAAAGTGTGATCCAGTCCTGGGGAACTCCCAGGACCAGATTCAGCTTTTCCAGGCACTCTGAGAGGAGGGGCACAGAGTGCAAAGGCAGCCGTCTGACTAGCCGTCTGCCGAGCTTAGCGAAGCGCTTAGCTAGTACTCTTATTTTGCTCATCCCTAGAATTTACCCTAATGTAAAAATATTGTGCCTTCTGTCATTCTTTTGTAAACCTACTTGATGAAAGGACCCCTGTCTGATTGCAAATATACTTTTTTCTCCCCTCACCTTCACGACGGCACCACGGGAGTTAACTCATGCCCGAGGGACAGGCAAAGCACAAACACGAGAGGTTAAAAGCCCCTCCCCACTAGCACCAGTGCTTTTCCTGTCCCTGTAGGTGGGGGATCCATGGTGAAGATGAGAAGATCCCCTGTTTGAAGATTTATTTTCCCCTTACCAGCAGGTATCGATTGGGGTTTAAAGGGGAACTCCGCATAAGGAAAACTTTTTAAAAGTACATTAAAAGGTATATAGATGTGTCTATACAATGTATTACTGTATCTGTGCGGTTCTGCCACACTGGTAGCTGATAGAAATCCAGGAAGTGAAAAAAAATGGCCTCTGTGCCAATCCACATTGTCTCCTGCTCCTTCTGCTTTCCCATCTTAGGAGACAAATATTCCATGCCTCTGTCTCACATTGTGTGTGTTTGTTGAGAACAGGCTGATGATGCAGAGAGGGGGCAGGGCGTGATTCACCATCTTTGACCAGCCAGAAGCAGCTGCGCTGATTGTGCAAAAGTCTATAAAGAAATTCGGGCTGTGTTCACACATGTTGGAGTGTCATTGCAGTACTGCAGTTTCTGCACAAAAATGATGCAGTAACACAAATAGATAATGCTAAACAGCAGAGAGGATTAGAGCCGTCACTGCCAATCCCACCTGCACAAAAAAACAAGGCATAAACAGTATATGCCATGTAAGATAGTATCGGATAAAGTCCTTTTTGTGGGAATCAACTTCAAAGATAAAAGATGCTTGATCATAACGTGTGTGGAAAGGAAAAAAAAAAAAAAAAAAAAATTTTATTAAAGTTCTTTGCTTTATTCCAGTATCAGCATTACAGGTAGAGAATACAGCGTGCTGTGTGGGTGGGACCACAATGAAATGATTAAGTACTGCAAATAATTCAGTAACACAATGAAACTGCAATGTGTGAACACAGCCTAGATGTTCTGCAACAGCTTTGGGCGGGGAATAGGCAGGGTGGGGGACTGTGATGGATCAGCTGAGGGAAAGCATTGCATTCTGGAACCTGTAGTACTGAGTACATCTGCTCAACCAGGAAATACAGAAACACAAAACAGAACAAAACCCCCCTAAACAAATGGATTTTTGGTAGTTTCAAAACTGGGATAGATAGTAAGTATTGTTATATGCTTCTGCAGAAGTTTCCATTTTTTTTTTTTTTTTTTTTACCTCTACCCGAAGTTCCCCTTTAACCTCCTTCCTTCCCAGGGATGTGGCTGGCTGATCTTCGGATCTTCGGTAAGAGATGGCCCGCTGGTTCTCCTCGTGCCATCCCTTACGTGGCAGGGGCACGCAGAGAGTTTTCCATTGCTGCGGCCTCCGAACCTCTCCTTTGTATGCGCCCGTCCCAGGACTGGTCGTGCTGTGGCAGGCGCTGCGGCCTAGTGGTCGGGCGTTTGCAGCCTACTTCCGCAATGTACAGGCGTTTGGCGGAGGTGAGGCCTAGTCTTTCAGAGGTGCCTTCAGTGGGGGGAGCACGCTGACGCCATGTGCCGGAAGAGGCAGTACTTCTGGTCTTCCGAAGATGCCGGGCGGCAAGTTTGGAAAATCTGCTGGGTTGTGTGTCATCAGTCTTCTGAGGTCTGATCCACTGCATTACCTATGAGGAATCCTGCTGCAGACTAGCCTCCGCTGCCGGTGGCAAGTGTGCCAACTAAAGTCTGCTACACTTGGGGGAGAGTGCTAGGGGTCAGTTTTGTATAGTACTGACTGTCCCAGTTTTGTATTTCCCTCTCCTCTTCTCTATACCTTTCAGGGTGGTATATAATTACTCTGTGTGGGCACCAGCCTGCTGTCTTCACCTTGGTGCTAAGGGCTGTGATAAACATTTATATATATATATATATATATATATATATATATATATATATATATATATATATATATATATATATATATATATATATATGCTTTTAATCATAGCTTTATTTTTGTGAGGAGCTACTCCTGTTAGGAGATTTATCTGTTACTATGAGGGCCCCTCTCCTTCATTAAGGTGACTCTGTACCCACAATCTGACCCCCCCCCCCCCAAACTGCTTGTACTTCAGATAGCTGCTTTTAATCCAAGATTTGTCTTGTGGTTGGCAGGTGATGCAGTTATGGTCCTAAAAAAAAACAATTTTTAAACTGGCAGCCTCGTGCCCTTTTGCCGTGGCTTAGTTTGTGTATGCATTAGGCTAGCACAACCTCTCTGTCCCTCCTCCCCACCCTCTTTACCATTTTTCCTATTCCTCTGCAGTGAAAACTACACAGGTGCCTTAACGATTCAGCCCATGTGCCAGGCTCACACAGCTGACTAATAGGAGGCAATCTGCCTGGAGCATTCCTAATGATGAGGAGGGACAGAGAGGTTGTGCCAGCCTAATGCATACACAATGTAAGCAAAGGGCACGAGGCTGCCAGTTTAAAAGTTGTTTTTAGGACAACTGCATCACCTGCTGAACGGACCCCAGGACAGATCTTGGATCAAAAGCAGCTATCCGAAGGTACAAGTGTTTTTTTTTTTGTTTTTTTTTGGGGGGGGGGGGGGGTCAGATTTTGGGTACAGAGTCTTTTTAAGAAGAACATATGCCCATCCTGTTTTAATGTCATCATTATAGAAGCCAGTTCTTCCTTGCTATCTGTTCGGTCAGATAATGTGCAGTTACCACACCTATTGTGCTATACCTTCAGAGGCGGAACTACCGCCGTAGCGGCTGCTACGGGGCCCCGCCGCATCAGGGGGCCCGTGCCACGGGCCCCCGGAGCTGACATAGTCTGCAGCACCCGGCGGCTGAGCAGGCCTCCCGGGTGCTGCAGCTGTTTGGGGTCCGGGGGTGTCCTGGTACCTGGGGGCAGTACTGGTAACGGACTCAGCATCCGCCCGGGCTAGAGAGCTCAGAGTCCACCCCCCGGCCTGTACTTCCGGCACAGACGCTCCGTGACCCGGAAGTACAGGCCGGGGGGTGGACTCTGAGCTCTCTGGTACCTGTGCTGCCGGAAATAGGACGGGACGCGCGAGGGCCCCCCACTTGTCATCCAGTCCTATCCCCGGCAGCACAGGTACCAGAGAGTTCAGAGTCCGCCCCCCGGCCTGTACTTCCGGTACCAGCCCGGGCGGACGCCGACTCCGGTACCAGTGCTGCTTTGGAATCCCCGGGATACCCCCCAGGAAGCCCCCTGGGGAGAAGCAGAGAAGACAGCCGACGGGGGAGTTAGGTGAGTTGTGTTGTTTTTTTGTTTTTTTTTTAATCTGCTTTGCTATGGGGGATATACAGGGGGGGCATCTATGGGGGATAATACAGGGGGCCATCTATGGGGGATATACAGGGGGAGTATCTATGGGGGATATACAGGGGGAGTATCTATGGGGGATATACAGGGGGGCATCTATGGGGATATACAGGGGGGTGGCATCTATGGGGGATAATACAGGGGGGTGGCATCTCTGGGGGATAATACAGAGGGGGTGGCATCTATGGGGGATAATACAGGGGGGGGCGGCATCTATGGGGGATAATACAAGGGGGTGGCATCTATGGGGGATAATGCAGGGGGGTGTCTATGGGGGATAATACAGGGGGGGGCATCCATGGGGGATATTACAAGGGGCCATCTATAGGGGGATTATACAGGGGGCCATCTCTAGGGAGAGAACATAAGGGGCATCTATAGGGGGACAACATGAGGGGAATCTTTAAGGGGGGGCAACATGGGGGACCATCTATGAGGGGGATGGAAAGCACAGGGCGGTCATTTATAAGGGGCTAACACGGGGGCATCTGTAAGGGAGAATACACAGAGGGGCATATACTATAAGGGGCTCACATAGTGTTAGGGCTACCAACTAAATGAGGGTGTAAAGGGGCAAATACAGATGTGCAGTGTGTATAGAGATGAGGATGGTGCCAGTATAAGGAGCCTAATATGTTTGTCTGGCAGATTCTGTGGATTCGTGGCTCGGAGAAGTTCTCATAATGGCCCAGGACAGATGGAGAAGAAAATGAAAAGGGAAGAACTCTGATCAGAGAAGACGTCCCCTGTGAGTCACCTGATATAACTGCACTGTAATGTATTTGGTGTACAGAACCTGTGTAGAGCTGAGTGTGTTGATGGCGTAGTGGTCGATCGATCGAGGAAGGGGGGGGGCCCCAATCAAAAGTTTGCTATGGGGCCCAGCCATTTCTAGTTACGCCCCTGTATACCTTCTTATGGCTTCAGCTGCTTCCAGCGTACCAGAGGTACCTGTTAAAATCTAGGAGTCACAGGGCCTGTCCTCTGCTTCTAGGTTTGAGTCTATTACACTATTTGACTCAACTATTTGAATCCAGTAATTTATCTATAGGCTTCTCTGCTCTATCAGATTTGATACACAGAGTTTAGGGAATATTTTCCCATTTGATCTTACATTCTCTCTGTCAGACTTCCACTGGGCATGGAGGATACACAAGAGGTGTGATCTATTGGAGATGAGTTCTTTGCTGGTCTTTATTAAGAGGAAGCTAGTTTCCCTATTCAGAAGACCTTTCAGGCCCTCATCACTGATGATTAACAAACCCTGTGAAGAATGGGATTTAGACACCCAGGTGGTTAGAGTTGCCAGTAATCACCATTTGTAGGCTTTTCAACTCAATGCTGCGTTTACACAAACGATAATTGGCCCGTTCGTATGCTTAACGATGTCGGAGTAACAATTTTTTTTTTCAGAGCGATCAGCGTTAAGACTGTACAATATATCGTATGGAAATTCGTTTTGAGATCGTTTTGCGATCGCTGAAGCCTATCTCACACATTGGTTAAATCGGCGAACAACTGTTTACACAGAACGATCTGCGAATTTTTTGCGAACGACGATTTTAGAACATGTTGTAAGATTAAAATGAACGATTTCTCATTCGTTGTTTGATCGTTCGCAGCGTTTACACTTACGAGTATCGTTCAAATTTGATCGTTATCGACTGTTACTTTTCTCTTGTAATTTCCATTGTAAAAAAAAAAAACTGCTCAAAACGGATCCTTTTTTTTTAATGGACACGAGTAGTGTCGGCTACGTTTTTGTGTCAGTCAAAAAAAACTGATCCGTTTAGATCCGTGTTTTTTTTTTTTACAATGGAAGACCATGGAAAAAAACAGATGCACACAATTTTTTTATTTTTTCATTCATTTTTTTGCAAAAAAATGGATGAAAAAAACTGATTGCAAAAACGCAGTGGGAACCTAGCCTAATGTTGCTGCTACATGAGTTCTTGTGCAGTACATATGGGAATCAATCAGAGGCGACCATCAAAATAAATAAATGAATAAACATATAGGTTCCCTCGGTAACACATTATTGATCGTCTTTGCTTTTCAGCGATTCCTTAGCCACCTTGGCTGATTCTTCAGCAGTGATGGACTGTGTGGTTGCCAGCAATTGGATTCTACCTTTTATTTAATATATATATATATATATATATATATATATATATATATATATATATATATATATAATTTTTGGTCTGCCCTTGATAGTCTGTTATAAGTAGACCTTCAGTAGCTAAGGAGTAATGGGTGCACTACTGCACCATAAAATTCAGGAACATTATAGGAGTAGTGCAAGGAAAATCACTGGAGCTCCCCAAGGCCTCCCAGGACTACACCAGGTCACTATCCTGTCACCCAAGACAGCTGGATCCTGAATTTTATTCTTCCAGGGCTTCAGTATAGAGTTATCTTTTCCCAAATGTTTTCTAGTCCCCCTACCTTCTCAGCTTCTTTAATCGGGGCTCTTCTACAGTGTCTAGAAGCTGATAATGCCATGTGTTGTGACTTCTGTCCCCATGCCAGGGTTAAGGAAGGGGCACTTTTCAGCTGTTCCTTATTTAGTAACTGAATGGAACATATAGGCTTAGTATGAACCTGCAACCCAGCAGATTTGTCTGATACAGAGGATTCTAGATGGAATCCATGTAGTAGACTGTTCCACTTAATCCATAGCATGCTATGATGGCATTAATCGACTTAGAGATGCTTGTACTATGTTTAACTCTTGTCTTTGGTTGCTGTTTACATGGGTAGTTGTGTCCAGCATTATCAATTCAGCGCTCTCTCCTTCGGGATTTCCTCAGCCCTTTTGCATCTTCTCTTATTTTATGAGGGAGTTGATTCCCTACCTTTATCAGTTTGGGATAAATGTTTCCTCCTGTCTGGTCAAGTTTTCTTCCTTTCATAGATTCCGCATAGAAGCTGTTGAGAATATAACGACAGACAGTGATGATCTTTACTCCTGGGGGTAGCCGATAAACAATCAGAAATCCGATCTCAACCCAGACACCCAAAATATATTTGGGGACCCTCCGGATTCCAAGGTAATAATGTCCGCTCTCCCCTCAGATTAAGTATTCCTGATGGAGAAGACCAGACTCTTCGAAATGTAGCAGGCCTGTTTACAATTGAGGACTATGTCCATTTGGAATCCATGAACACTTATTTTCCAGTGACACCTTAGAATCAGACTCATTCCAGATTCTTACTGTAATAAACTAATAAACTTGTTGTTCTGAATCAGCCACAGGTAATTTCTTAGCGCCGCACTACCCCTTTAAGGAGGAAGGTCCAGATTTTATCCCTCAATTGGGTCTGCCTCTGATTTGTTCGCAGATTGTCAGAACAAGAAGGTATAGAAGTTCTTTCCAAGAGACGATCCGGTGGCAGTGCATGTACTTGAACAGCCTTGATTTTCAGTCTTATATACATTTTCTTATCATTGGCTCATTCCTGGGACACTACAGAAAATCCTGACAGGGGAAACTGCTGTCATTATCTGGTACCGTTTCGGCCAGAAGGTATAGTTAGGCCTTGTGTGGAGACGAGTCCTGGAGCCCTCTGGGTTCTTCCACTTTTAATTTTGAGCCTTTGCCTTCTACTTTATCAGGGACCAGTTCTGTCCGGATCTGTCAAGACTCAAGATGTCGACCTGAATCCTGGGTTTATGTTAAGGAGCAGAGGCCTCTCTGAGGCTGTGATTTCTCTTCTAGGATATACTGTATCTGAAGGTCTCAAGTCTGCCACTCTTATGGTGCATCTTGCAACCTTATCTGCTATTTATCATTATATCATATATCATCTGCTATTTATCATGAATCTTAGATGTGTTCAGACAGGAATGCGTGTAAACAGGAATCCTACTTTAAATCGACATTCCCCTTGGGATTTTAACATTGTACTTGAAGGCCTTAATCTTCTTACCTCCAAACCTATTTTGGAGTACTGCCTCAAGTTCATGTTCTACCAGCTATGTATCTCACATCAGAGTATTTGGACATACAGAAGCCCACCTTTTATCAGTGCATGCACATTGCTGAAAGGACATCTTTTTCATTTCATCGGCATGGTTCTCCAGGGTACAGCCCGCCAGGACAAGAGCTTGCACCAGTATAGTGTCATACTGATCCTGATTTGTTTCCACGGTGGTATCATCTTTCGTTTTCTTATGACCATTCTGTAACAACTCCAAAGATGATTAAGGATGGAAATTTTAGTCTTGGACCATAGGGAAGCGGTAATACAATTCCTGGAATCCTGTAACACTTGAAGGAAAAGATCAAGTTAATCTTCTTCATTTAATTCCAGAGGAAGAATATACTGAAGGTATAGGGCTGCATTCACATCTTGGGCGAAGAAGGCTTACGTGTCTTTACATCAGATTGCAGAGCCATCACCTGGTATACTACTTTTGCCATGCATCATAGTTGGCAGTTTTAGCTCAGTGAAAACCTGGTTTTGGTAAGGAATGTCTTCAGGCTGTGGCCCCAAAGAGTTTGTATTTCTCCTTTGAAGCCATCGTGAAGGTGACGGGAGAAAGTAGTATTAATCTTACCCGTAAGACGTTTTCTACGAAACCTTCACGACGGCGCCAACATCCCTCCCTATATTTTATTGCTGAATATAATACTCACATGGTGCTCAGAAATTGTTATAATGCACTGGTGCTAGTGGGAAGGGGAGGGGCTTTTAACCTCTTGTGTTTGTGCTTTTCTTGTCCCTAGAGCATGAGTTAACTCCTGTGGTGCCGTTGTGAAGGTTTCGGAGAAAGCGTATTCGTATTGTATTTTTTACACAGAAATATTTAACATTATCCTATGCATTGTAAAGGGTGGAATGGGCAGGGAATATCAAACAAGCTGCAGATTTTAAAATGTGCAGCATTTTCAGCAATTTAAAAGTCAACTTACAAAAATCGGACATCTTGAACATCACCCTCCTCCTGATGAGGTCTTCTCCCTGAAGCGAAATTCCCATTCTGTTGGACAAGTGACTCCATTAAATATTTGGGCACACATCCCTGCCGACCCATCTAGGCTCTATGAATTAGATTACAAACCCCTGTTATCAACTATAGCAGGGGTACTCAACAACTTTTAGTGCTGAACATCAGTAGGAAACGTGTTTTGTTACTTTGTCACAAACGTTCAACTATTTATATACAGAATTGCTGCTTATTAGCGGGAAAACTGGCACTTTTTTCTCTCTCACCAGGCCTTTGATATTAGGTACAAAGGGGGTGACTGCCCTGGTAGTATATAGCCCCCCTGTTGCTCCCCCAGTAGTGTATAGCCCCCCCCTGTGCGCTCTACCTCAGTAGTATATAGCCCCCTGTTGCTCCCCCAGTAGTATATAGCCCCCCTGTGCGCTCTCCCCCTGTAGTATATAGCCCCCTGTGAGCTCCCCCCAGTAGTATATAGCCTCCCCGTGCGCTCTCCCCCTGTAGAATATAGCCCCCTGTGAGCTCCCCCCAGTAGTATATAGCCCCCCTGTGCGCTCTCCCCCTGTAGTATATAGCCCCCTGTGCGCTGTCCCCCAGTAGTATATAGCCCCCTGTGAGCTCCCCCCAGTAGTATATAGCCCCCCTGTGCTCTCCCCCTGTAGTATATAGCCCCCTGTGAGCTCCCCCCAGTAGTATATAGCCCCCGTGAGCTCCCCCCAAGTAGTATATAGCCCCCCTGTGAGCTCCCCCCTGTAGTATATAGCCCCCCTGTGAGCTCCCCCCTGTAGTATATAGCCCCCTGTGATCTCCCCTGTAGTATATAGCCCCCCGTGCGCTGTCCCCCTGTAGTATATAGCCCCCCCGTGCTGTCCCCCTGTAGTATATAGCCCCCCCGTGCGCTGTCCCCCTGTAGTATATAGCCCCCTGTGAGCTCCCCCCAGTAGTATATAGCGCCCCCGTGCTCTCCCCCCAGTAGAATATAGCCCCCTGTGAGGTCCCCCCCAGTAGTATATAGCCCCCCTTGTGCTTTCCCCCTGTAGTATATAGCCCCTGTGAGGTCCCCCCTGTAGTATATAGCCCCCTGTGCGCTCCCCCAGTAGTATATAGCCCCCTCAGTAGTATATAGCCCCCTGTGCGCTCCCCCCAGTAGTATATAGCCCCCTCAGTAGCATATAGCCCCCTGTGAGGTCCCCCCTGTAGTATATAGCCCCCTGTGCGCTCCCCCCAGTAGTATATAGCCCCCTCAGTAGTATATAGCCCCCTGTGAGGTCCCCCCTGTAGTATATAGTCCACCTGTGCGCTCTCCCCTTGTAGATGCCCCCCAGACAGAAAAAAAATAACAAAAACAACTCACCTAGCACCTCGTTCCCCGCTGCGGCTGTCTTCTTCTCTTCCCGTCGGTCCAGCCCCCGGCTGATACGCGCTCTGTAGGGATGTCCCGGGGATTCCCCAGCAGAGCGCGCATCAGTGACCTCAGTGTACGCTGCCGGCCTGTCCTTCCCGGAAGTGCAGGCCGGCGGCGTACGCTGAGGTCTGTGGTGCGCGCTCTGCTGGGGAATCCCCGGGACATCCCCAGAGAGCGCGTATCAGCCGGGGGCCGGACCGACACTGCCCCCAGCCCCACAGGCGTACTGACATCTAAGGACAGTACGCCTATGGGGCGGGAGGAGTGCGGTGGGGAGCGGGACGGACCGGATCCGGGGCGGTTAGGAGGTCTGACCAGGGGTCCGGACAGCTGGCCTCCGCGGTCCGGGTTCGGACCGCGGTCCGCCAGTTGAGGACCCCTGAACTATAGTAAAGGACCTCTGAAATTGGAGTTCACTGCCACTCTCATGGTTTGGCAGAATTAGTGTGCTGAAAATAGACACTGTACCTAATCCCTACCTATCCCTACCCAGTACCTACTTAAAACAACTTTGACAGTTGGCCTCCAAGTTTGTATGGGGGCAGTCGAGGGCTAGACATTCTGTACTCACTCGTCCCAAAGAACTAGGTGGCACAGGCATGGCAGATTTTACACTCTACCACAGGGCATATATAGCCACATGTGTTTTTAGATCTTTTCCACCTTAAACATTCCAAATTGTGGGTGGAGATTGAGCGGACTCTATACCCTCTCCTGTCCCTGAGGATTTTTTTGGCTGCCAGGAGGTGACCTAACCCAGAAGCTTCAAATTTCACCACTACTAACGACCCTATCCCAAGCGTGAAGAGGTTTCGCTTCTTCACTGGGACTGGTTCATGTTCCAGGCTCTCTCACCCCATTTTTGGGGAATCCTATCTTGATCCGATCATACACTATTCCCTACATCACACATTCACCTACCTAGGGTCAGAGATGTGGTATCCCCCTCTGGGATGAGGTCACTAGCAGAAATGAGAGTGGAGTGGGCCCAGGAATGTGGCTCCAAGTCAGGAGTATGATTGGATCTCTAGCACCTATCACTGTATTGACAGCTCCTCTGACGTCATTTGAAAATATGTATGGCTCAGAAGGCTCCTTTGCATAAGATTTTGTTGGTGTATGGCTTTCTTATATCTGAAGGGGCAGAGGACACACCCTTGAGTTTCCAGGAGATGTGGCAGAGAGAACTAGGACGTACTATACCCACTGAAGAGTGGTCCACGTCCAGGATACTCACACATAAATTATCCATGGCTAGCAGAGTACAAGAGCTCAATTATAAAATTACACGGTGGTACCGGACACCTGAGCGCCTACATCAGATGATTCCATCCACCTCCTACCTATGCTGGTGGTGTCAGAGACGTGGGAACTATGTTACCCCTCCATCTTCCTTGTCTTTTTCTTTTTTCCTTTGCATACTTAAATGTTGTGTTTATGAGATCTAGACCGGTTGTTATCATATACCTAAATGTCTTATTCTTTTTCTAAAAATGAGTATACCACGAATGTAAAACAATGTTCTACTATGTACAATGAATCTGGTGTACTGCTAAAAATACATTTAGCACCTAAAATGTGCAGCATTTTGTAACTTTCATAAAAAAATCTTTACATGAAAACTTCATTTAGGGTAGCTTCACACATTCCACATGGCATTGGATCCGCAGCAGATTTAACTAAATGAATGAACACAGCATCAAATCCGCACTCTAAAATCTGCTGTGGATCCGCAGCAGATTTGATGTCATTTAGTCAAATCTGCTGCGGATCCCCAGCAGAAAATCTGCTGCGATACGGTACGTGTGAAGCCACCCTTAATGAAGAATCTAACCTGCTGATAAGTCTGTATAGCGCACAGGGTGCTTAGGATGAAGGTAATTTTGTTACCTTGATCCTTGGTTCTGTTTTTGGGATGCTGTGCATAACTTCAAAACGTGTGTGAGGTCCTGGGGCTCCTGACTCACTGGCTACATACATCTCTATACGTATTTTATTGGTTACCTATTATATTCCACAGGATTGTTGTCTTCCCTAATTGGCAGTGTACTGCAGGTATATGGTATATGCTTCCTGGATTCTTTTTGATTACCTGCTCATTTGTTTGGACATACCTGTCGAGCTTAGCCCCTTTTGCAATTTACTTTCCATACGAATACCTGTGTGTTAACCAAGTCCCTAGTTCTGTTCTTTATGATTTGTCCATGTTGTTTTATGTATAGACCCTTTATAGATCTTTGTAATTTTTTTTTTAAGTTTTAATTTCCCTATAAAGGCTTTTTTCTATTCTTGTTAAAGGGGTTGTCAAGCAAAAAAAATAATTTCTTTCAAATTCAACTGGTGTCAGAAAGTTC
The DNA here is from genome assembly GCF_027789765.1 of Dendropsophus ebraccatus. Lineage (NCBI taxonomy): Eukaryota > Metazoa > Chordata > Amphibia > Anura > Hylidae > Dendropsophus > Dendropsophus ebraccatus. Next base: position 120,299,486 of record NC_091456.1, read on the forward strand.
TATAGCTTTGTAATTTACTTCTATTTAAAAATCTCAAGTCTTCCCATACTTATAAGCTACTGCATGTCCTGCAGGAAGTGTTGTTTTATTTACATTCAATAACAGTGCTCTCTGCTGCCACCTCTGTCCATGTCAGGAACTACTACCAGCTCCTAGTAGGCTTCCGAGAAAGTATAATCATACTAGTGAAAAAAAACCTGGGAACTATAAAATGTGGTAGTAACAGATGCCTATGCTGTAGCTGGATCTCTGAGAATCAATGCGTTTCTTTCGCTTCCCATAGTACGGGAGAGACCTTCCAAATACAGGGCACGTCTGATTGTTCCACTCAGTTTGCAATTTATTTACTGGAATGCCCCTGCAAACTTCAATATGTGGGCCGTACGGTGCAAACCATACGAGCAGGCATAAATAAACATAGATCCAATATTAAACGTGGGTTTCTTCTACATAGTTTGTCCAAACACTTCTTTTTAAAACATCATTGTGACCCATCCCTTTTAAAACTTACCATTTTGGAGAGTATCCCTGCAGATAGAGGTGATAGATTCAGACGCCTCATCAATTGGGAGTCGTTCTCGATCTTCACGTTATCCACCATGTTCCCACATGGTCTGAATGAGACCATAGAAAACCCAAAGTAGGTTGTCTGCTAGCTATCTGTTCACATAGTGCAGCAGGTCCATTGAAATGAGTGCAATAGTATTGATTTTTTTATGTTCTATAGTAATTGTTCACATTGCAGCAATTTCATGGGATTTTGTGCATTTGGGGTATTAGTATTAGTTTACATACTGCAGAAGGCTTATGGGACTATGTACATTAGTATTTGTTTACTCACTATAGTACAATAGCATCTGTTTACACACTGCACATTCTATTGGGATGACGTGCATTAGCATCTGTTCACACACTACAGCAGGTTCATGGGATCATGTGCATTAGTATCTGTTCACATACTGCAGTAGGTGTATTGTTTATTATCTGTTGTCACTCTGCAGTTGGTCAATTGGGTCATGTGCAATAGCTTTTGTCCATTATGTGTAATGGTATTTGATTACACACTGCAGCAATTTTATGGGATTATGTGTGTTAGAATCTGTTCACACACTGCAGCAGGTTTGTAGGATCATGCGTATTAGCATTTGTTCACACAATGCAGCAGGTTCGTAGGATTATGTGTATTAGCATTTGTTCACACACTGCAGCAGTTTTATGGGATGACGTGCATTAGCATCTGTTCACACACTACAGCAGGTTCATGGGATCATGTGCATTAGTATCTGTTCACATACTGCAGTAGGTGTATTGTTTATTATCTGTTGTCACTCTGCAGTTGGTCAATTGGGTCATGTGCAATAGCTTTTGTCCATTATGTGTAATGGTATTTGATTACACACTGCAGCAATTTTATGGGATTATGTGTGTTAGAATCTGTTCACACACTGCAGCAGGTTTGTAGGATCATGCGTATTAGCATTTGTTCACACAATGCAGCAGGTTCGTAGGATTATGTGTATTAGCATTTGTTCACACACTGCAGCAGTTTTATGGGATTATGTGTATTAGCATCTGTTCACACACTGCAGCAGTTTTATGGGATTATGTGTATTTGCATCTGTTTACACACTGCAGCAGTTTTATGGGTTTTTTTGTGTTTTAGTATCTGTTCACACACTCTGACTTCAACTGTTTGCCTAGTTCAGTCCACTAGTTATAATTGCTGATATGGACTTATGCACAATCATCGTCGATTATGTCCGAGATTATAATGATACAAATATGTGTATTTTTAAAGTGGATTTATATACATGAGAGAGTTATTTATGGTATAGCGTATTATGCATTTTTTGGAGGGTAAGGGTTAACCCTTGTTTGATCCTCCCCATGATGATGTAAGCAGTGGTGGTTCCACCCTTAACATTTCTCTTTCTCTTTCTCTTTCTCTCTCTCTCTCTCTCTCTCTCTCTCTCTCTCTCTCTCTCTCTCTCTCTCTCTCTCTCTCTCTCTCTCTCATATTCATATATATATATATATTATAAAAATAGAAAACCGCAGCACTCCAAATAGACTAAAAAAACTGTGGTATTTATTTTCACCCAAAAACTTGCGACGTTTCGCTCTCACTGAGAGCTTTATCAAGCAGTGTGCAACATGTGCTCAATGCATAGTATAAATGTGTTCTCATACAAATAAGATGATTGAAAAGCAATCAATAAATCAAGTGAATACATATAAAATTCATACAATATACAGTGGCAGTGAATCACAAAATAGGACATATTGAAATAAGTCACCATGTGCATAAGTGACAATAGTGCAAAACAACTCTAATAGAAAATAATCACGTGCTTTACAGATAAATATTCCTAATACATCAATTGGGTACACAGCGGGGGGTCACTCACCAAGGAGACGTTAACAGGTGTGGCAATATCACAAATACACGAGACGTTACAATAGAAATCATGGCGATTGCATCGGTGCTCACGGCGTCTCTGCAGCACCACTGCGCATGTCCATGTGGCTAGCCAATCCGGTGCCCTGTATAAGTCACTGGGCAACCCGACAAATTCATTGGTGGAGCCAGCATGTTTTGTAAACATAACTATACGAGTTGCTGTGAAAACTGTAGCTCAGTAAACAAATAATAAATGCATATATGGGCATATACTCGGTAATAGCTCACACCTCCGCAGCCCAGCGCTCCGATTGTCATGGGAAACAGGTCCAGCCCGCCGGCACATACCCAACCATAGGTCAGCCACCCGCCGGCAAGGCTAAACGAGAAAACGCATTGGTGAAAACCGCTGGAGCACCGGCACCGGAACCCCATGCGATCCACTCAACATTAGCCCCATGGGGGCCAAGGCTTAGGAGAAAACAAACACACCACCGAGTGGGGAGTGTAACGAATAAATAAACAATGATGTGAAAAAAACGCAACAGTGTGCACAGCAACATAGTCCATATAGTCAAGATGTTAAATATAATGCCACCGTCATCCTGCATCTTGTTAACCCCATGTGTCCCACAAGTAAATTGCTTGATCCTTCACATCTAGATAGAAAGAAAGAAAGAATAATTAATTATACAAATATATTCATATATACAGAGCAACATGTTACAATAGTCCAGTAAACCCAAGGACATGCAATAACAGAAAACCACAAAAGAAGAGGCAGAGCGACTATCTGAGATATCTAGGCAATATTTTAAAATCGGCATTGAGACCCTTGGGTTTAAGGGAGTCAAGTTTGTGGATCCACCATAGTTCTTTCTTCTTGAGTATGGCTAGCCTATCCCCCCCCTCTGGTAGGCACAGGAATATGATCAATAATCATCGCTCTGAGATCACTCTCATGGTGATGATTTTCAGTAAAGTGCTTCGGCACAGGAAGATCCATCCGTTGTGTGCGGATGGTATACCTGTGTTGGTTAAGCCGAGTCTTAGCATCATAAGTAGTCTCACCAATATAAAGGGGACATGGGCACCGAAGAGCGTAGATGATCCATGAAGAATTACAAGTTAAATTCCCCTTAATTCTGTACATTTTACCTGTGTTGGGATGGGTGAACGTATCTCCCTTTACAACGTACTTACAATTGACACACCTCCTACACGGAAAGCAGCAATCTCCAAGTGGACCAAGCAATAATTGGGTTGGAGGTCTGTCATTATGGGTACTAGCTTTGACTAGTCTATCTCGCAGACTAGGTGGTCTTTTATAGGACAATAGAGGTTTGTTTTGGAATTCAACAATGTTAGGAAAGCTCCTAGTAAGGATAGGCAAATTTTTGTGTAAAATCTGTGCTATCTGGCCGCTGATACCACTAAACTCCGAAACAAACGGAATCCTCTTGGTCTCAGTGTGCCTATGACTTTTTTGCAGAAGACTACTGCGCTCAAGAGCCATGATCTCTTCTTTAAATCTATGGGTAAGTTTTTTAGGATACCCACGTACATGAAATTGTTCTGCTTTCTGGTTAATGGCAGTGCGGGCTCTGTCAGGATCCTCAACAATACATTTTATCCGAATAAATTGACTCTTGGGTAAAGAGTCAATAGTTTTCCTAGGGTGGTTGGATTCATACCTTAAGAGAGTGTTTTTGTCTGTGGTCTTAGTATATAAATCAGTTTTAAATTTCTCACCGTCCCTATAAACCAGGGTATCAAGAAATTGAACCTGGTTCTCAGACACGGTGAGCGTAAATCTAATGTCAGAGTCCATGTTGTTCAGAAAGTCGTGGAAATAGTGGAGGTCAGTCAGACTCCCTCCCCAGGCGAGGAACACATTGTCTATGTATCTCCACCATGCCACAACATGGCGGGCGTGGTGGGACACATAGACGTGTGACTCCTCGAGGTGGGCCACAAATAAGTTGGTGAACGAAGGCGCCACATTAGAGCCCATAGCGGTCCCTTTCTTTTGCAGGTACATCCTGTTGTCAAAGAGGAAGAAGTTGCACCTTAAGATCATGTCCAGTAATTTCAGCAGAAAATCTATACATCTGCCACTGTAGTTGGACCCATGTAGTGTAGCGGCAATAGCATTAATACCTTTTTCATGGCCTATGGCTGTATAAAGGCTTTCTATATCGAGTGAGGCAATGTAGGTGACTTGTGATGCCTGTAGAGTACTCAGTCTGGTCAAAAAGTGAGTGGTGTCCTGCAAGTGTGATGACATAGCGTAAACAAAAGGTTGTAAAACTTTATCAAGATATTCAGAAGCTTTACATAGTATGGAACCCTGGCTAGCTACAATTGGGCGGCCAGGTGGGTCAATCAATGATTTATGGATTTTAGGGAGTAGATAGAACAAAGGGATAACTGGAAAGTCAACCCATATAAACTCCTTACTTTTTTTTATCAATATATCCATTAGATACAGCTTCATCCAGTATGTGTTTGAGTTTATTTTGAACCTCAGGTGTAGGGTCAGTATTGAGGACCTCATATACATTGGTGTCAGTGAGTTGTCTCAATGCCTCTTGAACATATTTTTGTGTGTCCATAACCACGACACCACCACCCTTGTCAGCGGGTTTAATGGTGATGTCGTGGTTAGTGAGCAAGTCATCACAAGGCTTTCAATTCAGATGTAGTCATATTAGCATTGCCCACAAAACCACATGGTGCATTGTATTTCAGTTTCGTGACATCTTTTTCACAAGATCAATATAGGTTTCAATAGGGTGAACGGTATTGATTGGCACAAAATCACTTTTGACAAACAGGTCAAGTGCTTTCAGTGTCAATTCAGACCTATCTATGGTCTGTTGTGGCCCTATAGACGCATCAAGTGTGGAACTCCAAACACAAAGTTTCAATCTCCTAAAAAATTGCCATAAATGCATCTCTAGATCAAACCATTTGACAGTGTTGCCTGGACAAAAAGACAGTCCTTTTTCTAATACCCGCATGTGTGAGTCCGATAATATAACAAAAGAGATGTTTACCGCTATTTGGTTTCTGCGGTCTAATTCACCCTGTTCTTCCTCGTCTGGCCTTGAGGACGTGTAGTCATCTGATTGGAAATGCTTTTTGTAGCGCTTGCGTCTTTTTCCGCCTCCTCTGGTAGGTTTCTGAAAGAGGTTTCCCGACGTGGAGCCTGTCCTAAAAAAACTTTAGCAGGGGAATCAGTAGTAGAATTATTACTCGGTGCACGACCCCGTTTGCCACGTCTGGAGACGTTCGATGTATTGGATTCATTAGCCAAATTCCACACATAAATATTCCCGGTGTCATAGTCCTTAGTGTCTCTGCGCCATTTGCGTTTTTTAGTTTCCTGAATTTCATTTTCGTGTTTTTGCAAAAAAGTTTTAAGTTTATCCATATGTGTAGAGAAATCTTGTTCACTCAAAAGTGATTTCAAGTTTTCTTCTAATTGTATAATTTTGGCTTGCATAGTGTCCAAATCTTGTTGCAAAAAATCAATATTGAGCAAAATAATATCCAAAGCATATCTACTGGATATAGCTTCAAATCGTGTCTTGAATTCAACATAATTAGTGTGAAACATAGGTTTGAGGCGGGATCTCATGCCTCTAGGTATGATGTTGCTATTGTAGTACTCACATAGAGTGGTGAGGTGTAGGCTCAGTCCAATCTCCTTTCTGGATTCCACTTCTAGTTCTCGTTTAAGATCACTTACTGAAGGTGTTCGCAGAAAAGTCGCATCTCTCCTCTCTCTTGATAGAATCCTGCTAGCCTCCTCCTCATGAAAACTCGACCGATGGGTGAAGTCTCTAGTAGCCATTCTAATGGAAGCAATAGATGAATTGGTGCCAGCATTCCGGTCCATGTTATATGGAATAAGCTAAGTCCTGCAGCACTCCTCAAATGAAAGACAGGTTGGTGCCTGGCGGTATGCACAAGGGACCAGTCGTGCAGAATGTATAAAAAAATAGAAAACCGCAGCACTCCAAATAGACTCAAAAAAACTGTTTTTTGAGTCTATTTGGAGTGCTGCGGTTTTCTATTTTTTTATACATTCTGCACGACTGGTCCCTTGTGCATACCGCCAGGCGCCAACCTGTCTTTCATTTGAGGAGTGCTGCAGGACTTTGCTTAATATATATATAAGTATATTATATATATATATATATATATATATATATATATATATATATATATATATATATATATATATATATATATATATATATATAATTTTAGTGGAACCTTGGTTTAAAAGCGTTTTGGTTTAAGAGCTCACAGTTTTTCAAAATTGTGACTTGGTTTAAGAGCATTGTTTTGGTTTAAGAGCTCCCTGTTCTAGGTGGGAGCGCGAGTTGGGGAGGGACATGGTCTATATAGCGGGGTATACAGCACTGTACTCTGACCCAGGAAGTCTCCCTTGCCTTCCAAATCATAGCAGATCCACTTCAGGCTGGGGCTTACATTAGGGGACAGGACTGTGGAGGTAATCTCTTCATAGCTGTAACCCCTCTCTCCCCGGACAGAGTGCTGCATGTATGTACCCACATCTGTACTGCTCAGTCCTTTATGCTCCCTGCAGTCTGTCAGTCCTGAGTAGTCCATGCTGAGCACACACCCCTTCTTCATTGCTGTCATGTGACCACACAGATCTGACAGCAGTCCTGATTCTCTATTCTAGCATGTTGTACTAGGCTACTGCATTATAGGGATCTGCAGTTCCACCCTGTATCTACAAACTGCTGCTGTTTTTCAGGTTTATGCACTTATTATACATTTTACTCCACATGCTGATTGCTATACTGCACAGTAACCTATAATATCACATATTCAGCTGTTTATAAATGTTTGTTTCATTTGTCTTACATGTTATTCAAAATATAAAATCATTATTTTTGGGGAGTAGAACCAATTGTCTGCATATCAGTGATTTCTTATGGGAAAATTTGCTTTGGTTTAAGAATGGATTTGGATTACAAGCACAAGCAAAGTCCCAGAACGAATTATGCTCGTAATCCAAGGCACCACTGTATATAGATAGATATATAGATATATATGTGTGTGCCTTTGTATTATTATGGTATTAGACACTTGATAAAGAGACCGGACCGGTCTCGAAAGCGTTGTTGCTGGCATAATTCTTTTAATAAATTATATGATATTTTATATCACTATTACCTCTTGGACCTGCACCTGTTTTACCCGCCTTGGAGTGGAGGAGGATACTGACGGTCTTTAATCCCTGTGGGGATTAGTCTGGAGTGGCTGCGGTTCATTGACATGCTATCAGTAAGAGTTGTGCCTTACATCAGCACAACCTACTTGGGTAAGAGTTCTATGTGCTTACTTTCACCACTTCAGCCTTGTCTGAATTACGCTATGGAGCGCTGTCTTATATTTTGTTTCATGTCAGGAACTGTCCAGAGAAGGAAGGGTTTTCTATGGGGATTTGCTACTACTGTGGAAAGTTCCTGTCTCGGCCAGAGGTGTCAACAGAGAGCACTGTTTCTAAATGTAAATAAAACAACATTTCCTGCAGGACATATAGTAGCTAATAAGTATGGAAAGACTTGAAATTTTTAAATACAAGTAAATTACAAATCTATATAACTTTCTGACATCAGTTGATTTGAAACAATTTTTTTTTTCCGCTGGACAACCCCTTTAATTCCTAGGTTCTTTTGCATTGGGAATTTGTGTATTTATTCCTTTTCTTGTGGGGGGGATTTAGAAGTTAATAGAAGTTTTAGACATGTTAATGAGGCGATCATTGGAGGTGGAACTCTCAGTGCGAGTTGTGCACATTATAGTTTAATTGCGTCCCTGTTTCAATGAAGACCTGAACTTCTGGATTACCAGTGGATCTTGCCTTTGATCTGAAAGTGGCCACTCGTGACAGGTACAGCTGGGGTGGATTGGTGCACCGAGGGTCATAGTCCCAACCCAAGTGCACCAAGCGATCTAATTTACTTATCTAATCAACTACAGATACAGATGAGCGAACCGGGTTCGAGTCCAACCGAACCCGAACGATCGGCATTTGATTAGCGGGGGCTGCTGAAGTTGGATAAAGCCTTAAGGCTATGTGGAAAACATGGATATAGTCATTGGCTGTATACATGTTTTCCAGACAACCTTAGAGCTTTATCCAAGTTCAGCAGCCACCGCTAATCAAATGCCGATCGTTCAGGTTTGGATGGACCCGAACCCGCTCATCTCTAACTACAATGTTTCTGAAAACAGCACTTAGAAAATTATCTTCATCCTCAGTACCCCATGCACTATAGGGAGATATCAGTAGGTTACTGAAAGAGTAGTAGATGCTGAACTAACTTCCAGCAGATGTGGTAGGTAAGTCCACAACAACTGAACTTAAACATGCCTGGGATAGATATACCTATCCTAAGATAAGAAAGTACAGTACATACTAAAAGGCCTTCTATGTTAGGTGCTTCTTTAATTGACAAAATTTTTTGCATTCTCGATTATCACCTAAGTTATGCTTGTTACAAAAAATGCTCATAATGAAGGAATCTGTCTACAGGACTCTCGTAAAGGATTTGGCATTGCCATCTCTGGAGGTAGAGATCGGCCATCTAGAACAAATGGAGACAATTCTGTAATCGTGTCGGATGTTGTTCGTGGTGGGCCTGCTGATGGTAAATTACAGTATGTACAGCTTTTTTTTCTATAGCAACAGCATTTTTTTTATAATTATTTGGAGATGATGCTTCCACTGCCCACTGGCCTATAAACTTGTTCTTGGACTAAGGGCCCTATTCCACCGGACGATTATCGTTTGCATAATCGTTAATCATTAACGATCTCAAACGACCGCTATTGCGAAAGACCTGAAAACGTTCACTCATTTCCATGGAACGATAATCGTTACTTATGATCGTAATTGCGATTTGTTTTTTATTCGCTATTTATTCGCTATCGCGTTCGTATCTATTGTGATATTGTGAACGACCGAACAATGTTTTATTCAATGCGAGCGATTTGCGAACGAGCAACGATAAAAATAGGTCCAGGTCTACGATTTCTCGTTTGGTTGTTAATCGTTAACTGCATTTCAACCGAACGATTATCGTTTAGATTCGAACAATTTAACGATAATCTGACCGATATTGTCCGGTGGAATAGGGCCCTAAAAAGACGCATAAGATTTTCTTATACATTTGGTGAAGATTTATTTCTCATGGAGAGACAGCTAAAATTTGGTTACAGTCACTTATTGTGGTACACAAACTTAGTAGTTTTAAACAAATATGCATGGCCCAGTTAGCTGTTTCTCCCACTTATTATTTGTCAACGCCCTGGAGCCTTTGTGGGTCTTCCCAACAGTAAGACCATTATGTTTGGTAGAAGCGCCTACTGACCCCCCACAGCTAAATAAATGGTTGGATAACGCTTTAAATTTCATTCTGATCTTGCTATATTTTTTTCATTATGCAGAACAAGAGATCACATCGTAATGGTAAATGGTGTATCTATGGAAAATGTGACTTCTTCATTTGCTATTCACACACTAAAATCCTGTGCCAAAACTGCAAATGTGGTAAGTTGGTATTCTATTTTACCTAGTGATTGCTAAATGCCACAGTGACCGTTTTTGTTTTGAAACTGAGAGCAAAAGTCTGACTGGCCATTATAGAGAACGCCTTGACATGTGTGCTTATCAAGATTCAAACACTTTCCCCACCCCAGGCATTATATTAATACGTGATGCCTGGCAGGGTTAGAGTCTACTACAATGCTTACCTGTCCTGTCCTGTTCTATCTTATACTGAATATGAGAATAAGTGTACACAAAGAAACTAGTAGTGTGGTCTGAGGTTAGGGCTTCCATGTGAAGATAATTTGGGAGTTAGTCATTATTTGTCAAGATTTTTTTGTTTATACCTTGTCAAGAAGTCATTTTGCATTATAGCTACCTCTAGGGGAACAAACAAAACCTCTGTGGTAAAAACAAAAACAATGCACTTTGTCATAGCTTAGAAAATGACCTTGCATAATAGAGACCTGAAAAGTGAATATTTTTTTTTATTTAACCTATTGTAAGTAAGCTTATGATATGCAGCAAAGAAATGTGAGCCACACATAGTGCCCTAACAGGGAGAATAGTAGGGTCTTACATTTGTGTCGTCTTTGACCAGACAGCTTTTAATTTTCTATGAATTACTCAATTTTGACACCAATTTACCAGTGTTCATACCACTTAATCTACTGTCCTTATGGCAACCTTACCTGGACGTGATTCAGACAGAAGTGCCACAAAGTGTTTTGTAAATCACACTTCAGCTGGAAAGCGTACACCTTATTTCTGACTCCTAAAATGTCCTTATCTGTCTCTAAAATCATTTGCCCATAGTTACCAATTATAGTTCAGGTTTAATTTTAAAGGACAACTCTGACATTTAACTTTTTTTTCATTAATTAACACACATTACAAAGCTGTATAACTTTGTAATGTATGTTACTTGCCTATCTAGCTGTTTCTGTCCATCCTCCCTGTGTAAAAGAAAGCATATATACCTAATTACTGTCAACCACGTCCTCTTCTCCCACCGCCATTTTGTGTCGATCTCGTCATGGGTGTCTTCTTGTACATATAAGTGGGAAAGAAAAGGCTTCTGGTGCACTTTTCATTGGCAGGATTGTGTTACATGGCTTCCAGCTTGCTCAGCCCTGATTGGCTGGGAGCCATGTGACGTGATCCAGCCAATGAAAAGGCTGCCGATGCGCATGCCCACCTCTTTAGCCTTTTCTCCCCTATTCATTTGAGTGGAACCCGGAAGTCACGAAGAAACAACAATTCCGTCTGGAGCTGATGGGGACTGCGGCCGGTGGGAAATTCAAACAGCTATCGTCTCCAGAGGGATGGTGTGTGTGTGTTTTTTTTTTCTTTTGTTTTTTGTTGTCCTTTTTAAGGGTATGTTCACATTTACTTTATTTGCTGTATAATTCATCCTGCTGATTTTCAGTGATTCATTTTTATGTTGGGCAAATCTGCACCTTCAGGTCCACACCATCAAATCTGCAGCAGATTTAGGGCCCTATTCCACCGGATGATTATCGTTAGTTAATCGTTAACGATTATGCTATCTCAAACGACCGCTATGGCGAAAGACCTGAAAACGCTCACTCATTTCCATGGAACGATAATCGTTACTTATGATTGTATTTGCAATAGTTTTTTCTTTGGTATTTCTTCGCAATTGCGTTCGTATCTACTGCGAACGACCGAACAACGTCTTATTCAATGCGAACGTTTTGCGAACGAGCAACAATAGAAATAGGTCTAGTTCTTATAAAGCGATCAACGATTTCTCGTTCGGTCGTTAATCGTTAACTGCATTTCAATCGAACGATAATCGTTTAGATTCGAACGATTTAACGATAATCTGAACGATAATCGTCCGGTGGAATAGGGCCCTAAGTGTGAATGTACCCTAAAGTGGTAAAGTTGAAAACTGAAAGTGGGTGTTTGTTTATTTTTACAATGTTACAGCGCTAGATTTGTCCAGACTTTTTAAAAATGTCAGTCTGAAGTGTGTCTCTGCCATGTATTCATTTGTGTGCTTATAGGGTTACATATGTCAGCTATTGACTCATATTAAAACAAAAACCTATATTTTTCAACAAGGCTTCAGTATAACTAAGACTTTGGTGCCCTGTAGAGATGAGTGAACCTCGAGCATGCTCAAGTCCATCCGAACCCAAACTTTTGGCATTTGATTAGCGGTGGCTGCTGAAGTTGGATAAAGCCCTAAGGCTATGTGGAAAACATGGATATAGTCAATGGCTGTATCCATGTTTTCCAGACAACTTTAGAGCTTTATCCAATATCAGCAGCCCCAGTTAATTTAATGCCGATCGTTCGGGTTCGGATTGACTCGAACCCGAACCCGGTTCACTCATCTCTAGTGCCCTGCTGTTATAACAGCTAAATGTATGCCAAAAAGGCATTTATTTGGCAAATATTTTATGGTCTGTAAGTATGCCATAGAGCCATTTCAGTTTTAAAGAAAACTCATCACCTGTTTCACGAAGACATAACCACAGACAGCATGAAACGCTAACAGGCTTTCTCCGTACAGTGGTATATGAGTTACTCTGAAACACTTCACCTTAATCATACATAAAACACTGATCAGATATGGGACTCCTGGTAATCTGGACGGTCCCCAGCAGTTATTTTATTTCATTCTTCAACAGCCCTGATTAATTTGACTCTTTGGTTGATTACTCAGGGCAGGCTCAGCGAGGATAAACTGCTGGAGACCCCTTTTTAGCTGGAGTAAAATGGTTCCCTTCTGTGCTGGTGTAAAAAAATTTTTAGTTGTAAAAATAGATGCTTCCTTTTAGAATACAGTGGTGCCCTGGATTACGAGCATAATTCGTTCCAGGACTGTGCTTGTAACCCAAATCCACTCTTAAACCAAAGCAGATATTCCCATAAGAAAGCATTGAAATGCAGAAAATTGGTTCCACCCCCCCCCAAAATAATGATTTTTTTATTCTGAGTAAGGCTGGGTTCACACTGCGTTTTTTTTCATCCGTTTTTTCAAAAAACGGATTAAAAACTGATAAAAAAAACCTGATGCATTTGTGTGCATCCGTTTTTCTATTTACTTCCATTGTAAAAAAAACTGATCAAAACGGATCCTTTTTTTTTAACGGACACAAAAATAGTGTTAGCTACGTTTTTGTGTCCGTCAAAAAAACAAAAACATTTTTTTACAATGGAAGTCAATGGAAAAACTGATCAAAACGAATGCACACAAATGCATCCGTTTTTTTCATCCGTTTTTGCAAAAACGGATGAAAAAAACGGATTGCAAAAACGCAGTGTGAACCCAGCCTAACATGTAAAAATAATCAAAAACATTTAGAAACAGCTGAATATGTTATTTTAAGTTACTGTACAGTATAGCAATCAGCATGTGGAGTATAATGTATAGTAAATGCATAAACCTAAAAACACAGCAGCAGTTTGTAGATACAGAACAGAACTGCAGATCTCCATAATCCAGTAATGTAGTACAACAGGCTAGAACAGAGAAGCAGGGCTGCTGTCAGAGGCAGGGCCGTCTTACCCATTGGGCATGGTAGGCGGCTGCCCGGGGGCCCTTGCGTCCTAGGGGGCTCCTGCCCTGTGACATGTTCCCTGGCCCTTTAACTGTGAGTGCTCCTGATGAGCGTTTGCAGCTGTGGGACTGTGCACAGCTCGCTCTTGTGGCCGGAAGCTGCATTCTGCTTCCGGTCACTAGAGGTCTCTCTCACCCCCTGCATTCCCGTGCGGAGCAGGAGAGTGACGTCACCAGCAGAGCCCTGAGAGGAAGGAGAAGCTGGAGGCCTGAAGCACAAAGCCTGAGTGAGTATGTGCTGATACCAGAGGGGGGGAGGCTAGCTGGCAGGGAAGGTGTTAATCATGGGAGTGCTCTCTGCAGGGATGCCGACAGGGCCGTGGGTGAACTGGTAAACAGGGAGGGGGAGGGATCGGGGGTGTAACTCCTCTGAGTGTGTATATATCTCCATTCAGTGTATACAGCAATGTATTATATACTTATCCTCCTCCTGAGTGTGTATCTCCATGCAGTGTATTATATACTTATCCTCCTCCTGAGTGTGTATATATATCTCCATTCAGTGTATACAGCAGTGTATTATATACTTATCCTCCTCCTGAGTGTGTATATATATCTCCATTCAGTGTATACAGCAGTGTATTATATACTTATCCTCCTCCTGAGTGTGTATATATATCTCCATTCAGTGTATACAGCAGTGTATTATATACTTATCCTCCTCCTGAGTGTGTGTATATATCTCCATTCAGTGTATACAACAGTGTATTATATACTTATCCTCCTCCTGAGTGTGTATCTCCATTCAGTGTATACAGCAGTGTATTATATACTTATCCTTCACCTATTACTCCATTGTTGTCTCCCTGTATGTATACTGTATAATACAATATACAGGGAAACAACACGGCTTATATATAGAGAAGGTCAAAACAACATGTCTTATATATACAGAGGGGCAACATGACTATTATATATGAGAACCATGTTGTTTCCCTGTATGTATACTGTATAATACAATATACAGGGAAACAACACGGCTTATATATAGAGAGGGGCAAAACAACATATCTCATATATACAGAGGGGCAACAACATGACTATTATATATGAACCATGTTGTCTCCCTGTATGTATACTGTATAATACAATATACAGGGAAACAACATGGTTCATATATAGAGAAGGACAAAACAACATGTCTCATATATACAGACGGGCAACAACATGACTATTATATATGAACCATGTTGTTTTGCCCTTCTCTATATATAAGCCATGTTGTTTCCCTGTATATTGTATTATACAGTATACATACAGGGAAACAACATGGTTCTCATATATAATAGTCATGTTGTTGCCCCTCTGTATATATAAGACATGTTGTTTCCCAATATACTGTATAATACAGTATACACAGACTCCCTGTATTATACAGTATACAGGGAGACAACATGGCGTATATGCAGAGGGACAGCAACATGTCTCATATATAGAGAGGGGCACCAATATATATTAATTAGGCTTTTACCCACCACCTGTATACCCCACATATACCTGTACCCCCCATATATATATTTGTACACATATATCACTATTATAGGCTATATAACCACCTACCTACTGCTCCACCCTTATACCTGTATCTATATGGTAGATAAATAGGTGGTAAGGTATATTGCCTGTAATAGTGATATACTGTATGTGTGCAACATATATGACAATCACTATTATAGGCAATATACAGTGGTGCCTTGGATTATGAGCATAATTCGTTCCAGGACGGCGCTTGTAATCCAAATCACTCTTAAACCAAAGCAAATTTTCCCATAAGAAATTATAGAAATGCAGACAATTGGTTCCACACCCAAAAAATAATGATTTATTATTCTGAATAACATGTAAAACAAATGAAACAAACATATTGTGATATTATAAGTTACTGTACAGTAATGGAGCGGATGGGAAACACAAGGGCCCCTCCCCCACTCCCCCTCCCACCCAATACAGGGAGCTCTTAAACCAAAGCAATGCTCTTAAACCAAGTCACAGTTTTGAAAAACTGTGAGCTCTTAAACCAAGTTACTCTTAAACCAAGGTACCACTGTACCTTACCAGATAAGAGGGGCGGCGGCCGCTAGGGGGGGGGGGGGGTTAATTCGCACCTCTGCCCAGGGGCCCATAATGCTGTTAAGACGGCCCTGGTCAGAGGTCTGTGTGGTCACATGACATCGGGACTGACAGACTGCAGTGAGCATGAAGGAATGAGTAGGGCAGATGTGGGCACATAAATGCAGCACTCTCTGTCCGGGGAGAGAGGGGTTACAGCTATGAAGAGGTTACTTCCACAGTCCTGTCCCCTGATGCAAACCCCAGCCTGAGGTGGGTCTGCTTTGATTTGGAAGGTGAGGGAGACTTCCTGGGTCAGAGTACAGTGCTGTAGACCCCACTATGCAGACCATACCCCTCCCCCGCACCCACCCAGTACAGGGAGCTCAAAAACCAAAGCAATGCTCTTAAACCAAAGTACATTTTTGATAAACTTTGTGAGCTCTTTTAGCAAAACGCTCTTAATCCAAGTTACTTTTAAACCAAGGTACCACTGTAGTTGCAGTCACTTTTATTAACCTCTTAAGGACGCATGATGTACCGGTAAGACATGCGCCCGTAACCAAGATGGCGCCGCCCTCGGCTCGGCACTCGTTTGTTTTCGGCTGCAGCAGCAGAAAGCAAACGAGTGCCGATCTCATTGATCTTTGATCAAAATGTATATACTAGAAGTCCCCCAGGGGGGCTTCTAGTGTATGTGTAAAAAAAAAAGTATTGTTATTAGTAAAAAGCCCCCTCCCCTAATAAAAGTTTGAGTCACCACCCTTTTCCCAGGTTTTAAATAAAAATAAATAAACATGTTTGCTATCGGCGCGTGAGTAATCGCCCGAACTATTAATTAATCACATTCCTGATCTCGCACGGTAAACGGCGTCTGCGCCAAAAAATCCCAAAGTGCAAAATTGCGCATTTTTGGTCGCATCAAATCCTGAAAAAATGTAATAAAAAGCGATCAAAAAGTTGTATATGCGCAATCAAGGTACCGATAGAAAGAACACATCATGGTGCAAAAAAATGACACCTGACACGGCCCCATAGACCAAAGGATAAAAGCGTTATAAGCATGGGAAGGGAGCGATTTTAAGGGACATATATTTGTTAACAATGGTTTGAATTTTTTACAGGCCATCAGATACAATAAAAGTTATATATGTTATATATCTTTTTAATCGTAACGACTTGAGGAACATGCACAACAAGTCAGTTTTACACCAGGGCGAAAGGCTTAAATACACCATCCCCACAAATAAAAGAAATGCGTTTTTCGGGGGGGGTTTTTCAATTTCACCACACTTAGAATTTTTTTCTGGTTTCGCAGTGTACTTTATGCAAAAATTCAGCGTGTCATTGCAAAGTACAATTAGTGACGCAAAAAATACGGGCTCATGTGGGTTTCTAGGTGGAAAAATGCAAGTGCTATGGCCTTTTAAACACAAGGAGGAAAAACGAAAACGCAAAAACGAAAACTGGCCCCATCCTTAAAGGGTTAAAGGTCAACTCTAGCAAACAAACATTTTCTCTCAAATCAACTGGTGTCAGAAAGTGATTTGTAATTTACTTCTAATAAAAAATCTCAAGTATTCCAGTACTCATCAACTGCTGTATGTCCTGCATATCTGTCTGTATATGACATACAGCAGCTGATAAGTACTGGGAGACTGGAGATTTTTTTTTTTTTATAGAATTAAATACAATAGCAATACAAGCATCTATTGCTCTCTCCTCTGTACGAGGCCTATGCCTCCACTTTCTATTCAAGCCCTAGAACCTAATTTTAGGGTCCCTTTTTCTTATATAGTTTCTCTGTTATATAAAAGTTTAAATTTTGTATGTTGGGCAGAAACTTTGCACCTAAATGGCTTCTATTAGCTTGGAAATTTTTGTTTGCACCCAAGAGTGGTTTATGTGTAATCTGATTTTGTTAAAGAGTTTTTCCTTTTGAAAAAAAAAGGGGAAACAAGAAAAGACGACAAGAGAAGAAAAGAAGAAGAAAAAGAAATCCTCTCCGGTCGGGACCGCAGACAGTATCAGCACATCCTCTCATGCCCCCACCAATCTTGAGAAACAGAGAGTATGCAGGTCGCAAAGCTCAGCTGATCAATCGTAGGAAATCCGGGGAATCCCGAAACAGAATCCATCCCCCCCACGCTCTGGAAAAGGCCGCGTTCCGGTCCTTATCCTCCGCAATCAGTTCCTCATATCTACAGATCGAGTTGAGCTCCGCCAGCCACTCTGTCATAGAAGGGCAAACCTGTGTCTTCCAATGTCTCAGGATGACCATCCGTGCCGCCGTCAGGAAGTGTCTCAGAACCCCTTTCTTAATTGAGGCCAGGGAGCCCGGGATGAGACTCAGTAGGGCACATTGTGGGGAATTAACCACCTTTTTCCCGAATATTTCTGATATAATGAGAATATCTGGTCCCAGAAAGGCTTAAGTAAGGGGCAGGCCCACCAAATATGCAAAATACCTCCCTCGGCAGAACCACATCTCTAGCAGTCCCCGGAGGCAGAAGGATGCATGCGGTGGATATCTGCAGGACAACGATACCATCTAGACAGTATTTTATAGTTTTTTTTTCTTTCGCATGTGAGGCCACAGACAGTCCATGAGTAAGAGTACAGATCTTGTCAGAGAGCAGTCCACCTCCCATCTCTCAAAAAAGGGGGCGCGACGAATTGCTGAGGGACTGGAGTAGGCGGTAGAGCCGAGATAGTGTCTGTGGCCCAGACGCGTCCGAAAGGAACCATTTGTCAAAATCAGAAAGCGACGTCTGCAGAGCCGCCGAGGCCACCAAAGCCCTAAAGGGGAGCAACTGCCCATACTCCAACCAGGAGATCTGCACATCAGGGAAGCTGGACCGAAACGATTCTATGAAAGGCAGAGCCCCCCGAGGGAACACCTGATGACCCAAGAGGTGTTATCCCACGCCAGAAAGGTGCGTCTAGTCAGTCCCGGTCTGAACCCAGGATTTCCAAATAGAGGGGACATCGGGCCAGGTTGGGAAGAAATCCCAAATCTCGCCACCCATTTGTCCCAAATACAGAACACATGTGGAGCTAGGAATGGCCAGGAGTCCGGCTCTCCCCTCTCAGTTCGGGAAAGCCATGGAGCCATAAGGAGATTAGAGGGGGAAACAGATCCCTCCAGCAACACCCACAGTTTTGCATGCACCGCATGAGACCAGTCTAGCAAGTGGGTAAGAATCGCTGCTTCATGATACAATTGGATGTCAGGAACCCCTGCACCGCCAGATGTCTGGGTTTAGCTAAGATCCCAAGAGTGGTTTAGACTCTGTCTTATGCTGTTGTGAATACTCTTATGTTATATTGTTATATATTTCTATTTGGAATTGGTGATGTTTCTGATTGTTTTGTCTGACTTCGATTTTAAATAAAGAATTTTAAAAAATAGCCAAATATCTGGCACTTTCTGATTTCAGTTGATCTGAAAGAAATTTTTTCCCGTCTGAATTGCCCTTTAGTAGAAAATGTTATAGATTGTTGTTTTGCCCCTTGATATATTTATACGTACCTTTTAGGTCACCCCCTCAGCCTCTTTTACAAAGAAAGTCTGACAGTGTTTGTTTCTGCATAAAACTGGTGACAAATTTCTTAAAGACAGACTTATAGTAACTATAGTAATGTCACAAATCTTTTTAGCTGACTTGGAAAATGTTTATAATTTTTTTTTTCTCCTGCTACAGACTGTAAAGCGACCTAAAAAAATTAAAATGCCCACGAGTAACCCTTTACCAGCATTTACAGGACCCTCACGAATTTCAGAAGGCTTATCTGATTCCTATGGCAGAGATGAAGAATACCAGCCAGATTCTCCTGTGCAGTGGAAAGAAAGATATGCAAGTTCCAGCAGAGAGGGTTGTGAGGATACAGCACAGGGTTATGAAGGCGATTCTTCTAGTGAACGAAGCTCTGAAGCATCTCGCACAACCTCTTCATATCATGGCAGACAACGAAGGACCAGGAGTGGGGGAAGTGAAACTGGAAATTATTCAAGGAGGAGAGCTGGTAAAGAAAAATATGGTTTGGGCAGCAATACAATGGCTTCCAGTAGAATGAAAGATACTGGTAGTGGTTTGGAAGATTCTATGAATGAGTCAAGAGACTACTCAAGGCAAGGATCTAGCAGTGGAGCAGAAAGGGACCAGAATGGCCTAGAACTGGTATCTGGGTTCAAACGACTACCCATGCAGGATGTACTATCCAAGCCTGTTAAAACGGTACTGATAAAAAGCACGGATAATAAAGGTATGCTGCATTATTATTATTATTATTATTATTATTTATTTATAAAGCGCCCTTAGTTCCAGAGCGCTATACAATAGATAGGCAACAGGCAGGAACAATACAAGGTCAGAAAACATTACATGAAGGCAAAAGACAGACTGGTACATGGGGGAAGAGGACCCTGCCCGCGAGGGCTTACAATCTATGCATTGCACCACTCCTCATAATTATGCATATATCTACATATAAATATCTGCAAATCCACATATACTCATTGAAAAAAACTTAATAATGTTAATAATGCACCCAGACAGAAATATTCAATTGTTTCATGCATGCACTTACATTATAAAAAATAGGTGCAGCTCACTCAGACAATTGGGGAGATTTATCAACACGGATTTTTCTATGTGTGGTCTATTTTTGCTGTGGCAGTAATAGACTGGTCTATTTAAATTGCAATTTACTATCAGGGATAAGCCTGGTCTATTTTCTGTGGTGCTTATTTGTTTGTCACAGAATTGTCTCTAAATAGTCTCATTGGTAATGAGCATTTTCTTCTCCCTTCCTTTTTCAGATACCGGCATGCAGAGGATTACATCGGATTCGTTTGGACTACATCTATGACAAGCGGACTTTAGTGTTTAATAAAATGAGGGGTGTGGGGATGTTTTTATTTGAATTTTTTTTCTAGGTGTATTGTGTTTTCTTTTATTAATTTACAGGCTTTGTAGTGGAAGCTATCTGATGGAATCCATTATTAAGTCAGGGACTTGCGTTAGCTGGTATAAAATGGCTAACACTAACCCCCCCCCCCCCCCCCTCAATATTACCCCAGTACCCAATGCCACCGGGGTATTTGGAAGAGCCAGGTACCAGTAGTCCTGGAGCGTCAACAAATAGTGTTCCTGGACTGGGCGGTAGCAGACCAAAAAATGGCCCTTCCCACCCTGGTACTACTAGGCTTCAGCTGTTTGGTTTTTAACCCAGCTGGTTATGGAAATGGGGGGAACCCTATGCATTTTTTAAAAAAAGATAAATAAGAAAAAAAACCACAGGGTCCCCCCCCTTTTCATAATCAGCCGGGTTAAAAACCAAAAAAAGCAGCAGCCTAGTAATACCAGGGTGGGAAGGCCCATTTATTTCGGCTCTTCCCAGCCTAATAATACTAACCTGCTACCGCCCAGTCCAGG
Organism: Dendropsophus ebraccatus; assembly: GCF_027789765.1. Lineage (NCBI taxonomy): Eukaryota > Metazoa > Chordata > Amphibia > Anura > Hylidae > Dendropsophus > Dendropsophus ebraccatus. Next base: position 120,320,566 of record NC_091456.1, read on the forward strand.
AGTGTGATTTTCTTTTTCTTTTTTACGCTCCGGGCCTACTGCTACCCAGCTCTTCACAGTAACCCTGGTGGCATTGGGTACTGGGGTAATATTGGGGGGGGGGGGGGGAACCGTGTTAGTGTTAGCCATTTTATACCCCCTGGTTGACGGAATCCTTTATAAGTCTGTAAAGTAATGAAAGAGAACACAACACACCTAGAAAAATCTTTTTATTCATTAAGAACACCCCTATGGTCGTTGTCCATTTTATTGAACATTAAAGTTCGCTGGTCATCGACTAAACAAAGTCCAAACAAATCTGACGTAATCCTCTGCATACCGGTATCTGAAAAACAAAAAGAAAAACACAAGCAAAACAAAGTGTGCCCACACCAACAAGTAAGGGTTTAACCTTACAGGATGCTGGGAAAACTGGGTGAACTCAGGCATGGGAGTTATGGTCTGTAAAAGACTTTTCTGGCACTGCACCTGCACCAGCAAGGAAGGGGGTTAAGTGCCCCCCTTCCTTGCTGAGGCAGATACAGTGTGCTGGGGGGTTGATGGTAGGGGCTGTGAGTTACCTGCTGCTGCTGCTTCCTGGACAGTTGCCAACAGTCCCGGTAAGCCCCTTTCCCACGCGGCAGTAAGCTCTGCCCACCGTACTGCCCATGATGGGGGCGGGGCTTACCTAACTTACTGGGACTGCTGGCAACTGCAGGAAGCAGCAGCAGTTAACTCCCATCCCCTACTCTAACACCACCCCACCCCCAGAGCTCACTGCATCTGCCCCAGCAAGGAAGGGGGCACTTAACCCCCTTCTATAAAGATAGGGAGGGCACCACCTAAATAGAGATATTAGGGTGCTGCAGTTAGGGCTGGGCGGTATACCGTCAAAATACCGATACCGTCTCTGGCGTCGGTTAACCGACCTCAACTCTGCCAGGACGGTATCTGCGGTATTTCCCCCCTCCCTCCTCCTCCTCCTCACCCTGCGGCCGCATGCTCTGCTCCCCTCTGTTAATCTTCCTGAGGAGGAAGACTGGAGATGTGACAGGCTGCGCACAGGCTGTGTGCTCAGTGCTGCTGCTGCTTCCGGGCGGCTCTGGAAGCTGCACGGTGTGCCCTGCCTCCCCTCTCCCGTACATAAAGTGGCTGCTGGGGTCAGGTATGGGTCAGCACATCCTCCCCCCACCGGTCACCGCACTCTGTCCCGCACAGGAATCCTCCTCGCCTCATCTTTTGGCAGTGATGAAGCAGCCGTGTGTGACGATCTGCCCGGGACGCTGCCGGCAGATATATGTGCTACAGCACTGAGTGACAGGGGGCAGAGGATTCCTTCCTGTGCGGGAGAGAGAGAGGCCGGGGGAGCATGGAGGTGCTGACCTACAGCTGACCCCAACTGTATGTGCGGGAGAGGGGGGGGGGGCAGGGCAGCATGTGACAGTGACTGGGGGCAGATATTAGATAGAAAGGTATAGGAGCTAGATAGATAGATAAATGATAGATGGATAGATAGATAGATAGATAGATAGGTAGACAGTAGATATCTCCTATCTCCTATCTATCCCCTATCTATCTATCTCCTATCTATCTATCTATCTAGTAAGTAGATAGCCCACGGCACTCAAAGGGTTAATGGTGCGTAATGTACTGTAGATTTATTCAAAAAAACAGTGCAGCACATCGTTTTTTTTTTATAAATCTGCGTTTTGCACCGTTAACCCTTTGAGTGCAGTGGGCTATCTACTTACTATTTGAATACAGTCAAGAGTCAAGACCTAGGTCCGCTGGCACCAACCCAACGCCAATTGAGCAGTGCTGCTTTTTCTCTTTTTTTGTATCTATCTATCTATCTATCTATCTATCGCCTATCTATCGATCTATCTCCCATCTATCTCCCATCTATCTCCCATCTATCTCCTATCTATCTCCTATCTATCTCCTATCTATCTATCTCCTATCTATCTATCTCCTATCTATCTATCTCCTATCTATCTATCTCCTATCTATCTATCTCCTATCTATCTATCTCCTATCTATCTATCTCCTATCTATCTATCTATCTATCTATCTATCTATCTCCTATCTATCTATCTATCTATCTATCTCCTATCTATCTCCTATCTATCTATCTCCTATCTATCTATCTCCTATCTATCTATCTCCTATCTATCTATCTCCTATCTATCTATCTCCTATCTATCTATCTCCTATCTATCTATCTCCTATCTATCTATCTCCTATCTATCTATCTCCTATCTATCTATCTCCTATCTATCTATCTCCTATCTATCTATCTCCTATCTATCTATCTCCTATCTATCTATCTATCTATCTATCTATCTATCTCCTATCTATCTATCTATCTATCTCCTATGTGTATGTGTATGTGTGTGTGTGTGTGTGTGTGTATGTATATATATATATATATATATATATATATATATATATATATATATATATATATATATATAATATACACACACACTGGGGTAGATTTCTCAAACATGGTGTAAAGTGAAACTGGCTCAGTCGCCCCTAGCAACCAATCAGATTCCACTTTTCATCCCTCACAGACTCTTTGAAAAATGAAAGGTGGAATCTGATTGCTTGCTAGGGGCGACTGAGCCAGTCTCACTTTACACCATGTTTGAGAAATCTACCCCACAGTATATAGATAGATATAGCAAAAAATATAGGCAGCACAATAAACAAACAGTGGGTGGCAGCAGATGAATCCCAGACCTTGGATCAAGTCAGCTAGTAAAAATATTCTGATGGTAATACAAACGTGAAAACGTTGGATTTATTCCATATAACAATGTGCAGCAAACTTCACAAGTAATATACAACGTTTTGGCATCTCCTACACCATTTTCAAGTGGCACTTTTAAATGGTGTAGGAGATGCCAAAACGTTGTGTACTACTTGTGAAGTTTGCTGCACATTGTTATATGGAATAAATCCACGTTTGTATTACCATCGGAAAATGGGGTTTTCAAAAGGGGTGTGGCTTTTAAAAGGGGTGTGTCATAATTATCGTTCAATTTATCGTTACCGCCGCTACATGTACGATAAACCGCGATATTGATTTAGGCCATTATCGCCCAGCCCTAGCTGCAGTGCATGATAATACATACCAGAAAAAGACAAGCACTTAAGTGCAGCATGCCTTGTAATCAACTATCAAATACCAAAATTAAAACATAGACATATGTATTAAAAACAATTAAATAGAAACAACCATGTAGCATCACCGCAATACGGTGTGCTATCCTTCCCTGTCTATGATGACTACCAATAACCACCCATGTCCCTAATAGGGGAGTAAAGCGCAAGCATTAAACAGATGGGTATGGGTCCAACGATATACAATAACAACTCTGAGTATAAGAATGGCCCAACCCCTGTGTATGGCATTGCTACAATATGTATACCTATATATGATCCAATGGGTGTATACCCCAGGGTCCATATGCACACTGCAATACCAAAACCAAAAAAAGGGGAAAGAAGGGGGGAAAACAAACCCACCCCGCTAACCAACCATGCAGGACCAAAAATCACAAAGTTTTATATAATCATATATCTTTATTTGTATGTATGAAAAGTATATTACAAAACAAGATTAAAATAGTTTTTACATAATGGAGGAACTGACACATGAACAGAACCTCAGAACAATGGTGGTGGTAAATAATATAGAGCAATATATGTACAAAATACAAAAATAGTAAATAAATTTACACAGACGGAGCACTGGGCATTGGGCATGTAATAGACTAAATTTCAAGCATAGTGCTTAATAAAGTGCATACAAAATACTACCCATATGTCCTTAATGCAACGACCACCATACCACTCACCCGACGCGCGTTTCGCGTACTTGCTTTATCGAGGGTGATGTCACAAGTGGTAGGCTTTCCTCATTTATATCATGGTCAACCAATCCATAATGGATCTATGTGAATGTGAATGTGAATCTAGTGCCCAAAGCGGTCCCGATTTGCTGAAGAGAAGACCTTCAGACCCTAATCATGTCTAAAGTAAATTGCTTCTGGTCCACCAACATTGCCCCTTCAGTAGTGAAAGTGGTCAACTGCTAGTGTACAGAAAACTAATATAAAGGGTGGCTAGGATACAACTTGGTAACCAACTTTATTCTTCTATCCGTTTTATAACTTGTGCAGTGTCCTTAACCCCTTCCTGCACATGGCGGGTAGGGGAGTACAGAGCGGGCTAATTAAGCCATTCAAATGCAGCTGCATTTAAATGGTTTGTGCACCCCATCCCTGGTGCCTAGTGGGGGGATCGCATCGTGGAGGGGAGATCCCTTCTTTTTACCGAGTCGGGCCTCAGCGCCACAATGACTCTGACCCATTCTCTGTAATCCATAGATTTGGGCTGTAGCAGCCCAAAGTAAAACCGCACTGATGAGTGCTGTATTAAGTATACTGTACTGACCTCTATGACAGATCAGTGCTTTAATAATAAAATTCCCCAAAGGGAATCAAAGTTAAGATATTAAAAAGAAAATAGTTTTTTTTTATTAATAAAAAATCCCCTCCCCTAATAAAAGTTTAAATCACCCACCTTTTCCTATTTTATAAATAATAAATAAACCTATTTGGTATCGCCACGTGCATAATTGCCTGAACTATTAAATTATCACATTCCTGATCTTGCTTGGTAAACGGCGTAAGTGCAAAAAAAGGCCAAAGTGCAAAATTGTTAATTTTTTTTTGTCACATCAAATCAAGGTACCGACAGAAACTACAGATCATGACGCCTCACACAGACCCATAGACCAAAAAATAAAAGCGTTATAAGAATAGTAATAGAGCAATTTTAAACACATTTAGTATTTATTTTTAAAAGTTTTAATTTTTTAAAAGCTGTCAAATAAGTTTGACATCATTGTAAGCGTAATTACTTGAGGAACATAGATGACATATCAGTTTTACCATAGGGCGAACAGCGTAAACACAACCACCACCCCCTTCCCACCCCAATCAAAAGAATTGCACTTTTTTTTCATTTCACTGCACAAATCAATTTTTTTTCTTGTTTTGCAGCATTTTTTATAAAAAAAAATTAAGTCTGTCATTGCAAAGTATAATTGGTGTCGCAAAAAATAAGGGCTTATGTGGATCTGTAGGGCAGAAATGAAAATTGACCAAGAAGGGAAAGGGTAAAAGTGTGTCTTTTAAGCAAATGTTTTGTGAGGGTTTTGGTTGTTTGAGCTGTCTTCCCTATTTTGTTCAGTGGTTGTTGTGTGTGTTTTGTTTCTGTTAGTTCTGTGTCTCCTTCGTAATTTCTTTTCTTTGGTTTGCTGTTGCCGGATGTGGAGGAGTGATTTTGAATGGCTTGTATTTGAGGGTCTGCTGATGTTCGTGTTAGAGTTCTGCACAGCTGCCGTTTATATCAATTGAGATATAGCTAGCGGGGCTCCACAGCACAACAGAGTGTAACTGAGGCTGTCTTGTCATCTGCCTTCACCACACTCATAGCTGACTAACCGGAGCTATGTAGACAGCAGGAACATATTGACCACAGAAATGACAGCGGTGCACTTGCACCAAATGCTGTATTACTATTCCATCTTCCCTGAGCAGCTTTTACAGTCAGATCTCCCCTTATGCAGCAGGGCCAGAACTTGGTGATCTCATACTGACTACTGCTACATTGTATTCAAAAGTCTTACTCTCATTGGATACTACCTCACTGTCTCCAACTTGGATATGTTTTTAAATACTTACATGGCTCTTAATACATTGTATTGAAGTGTCTCCCATAAGAAGTGAACACTTCGGACAGTTCTCATACAGTTTGTGCTAATAACTTGTAACAACACTAATGGCTCCTACAGCCCTATTGATTTGGCAGCTTTGGTACTTCAACCCCCATCCGCACAAGGACTGAGGAGGATGTTGGGAGTATTTAGCCTATGAAATTGCATTGTTTTTTACAGACTGCACACTTTAGGGATTTTCCAACGGCCGTGGCCTTTATGAACTTTCTTTATCAGTGTCCATATGTGCTTACCTTTTATTATTAACACAAGGGCCCTAAGGTATAGGCATTGTATTATTGTTATTGTTATTATTGTATCCAATATGTAGAGGACAGATTTTTTTTGATTTATCTAAATGCAAAACATGCAAAGTTAAAAGCATTTAAAAAGCAAAAAGTGCCTAGCCCTGCTAAGGTAGGAGCAAGGCACCCCATATACCAACTCCCACTACACAGTATGTGGTAGGAACCTGCAATAGTACAGATAAAAAATATAACATACGGTCAAACAAAACGGTTGTTTCGGATGATACACTTTACATTTTCTTCTCCATCTGACCCAGACCACCCACCTAACCTATAATTCATCTCTTCAAAACCTGCCAGACAATCTTAAGCTCCAGCATCTTCCTTTTCTTTTTCTCACCTGTAGGGTCCCAAAGAGCAGTAATTCCATGGTTTGGTGTCATGCGCAGTAAAGTTAGTAGGTACATGGGTTGCCCCCTGTATGTAGGACTCCCCATATAGCAATAATGCCTCCCTGCTGTGCACCCTTATCCCCCACATAGTGATAATGCCTCCTACTGTGCATGCCCCACATAGTAATAATGCCTCCTGCTGTGCCCATCAATGCCTCTTCCTGTGCACCACACAAATTAATAATAATAATGCTTACCTAATCTGTGCATGGAGTGGGTGCCTCTATCTGGCCTCCAGCCTGTGAGAAACAGGGATGGGATGCTCCAGCAGGCACAATCATGTCATATCATTGAGTCTGCTGGAAAGATCCTGTTTTGGCATCTCATTGACTGCGGGCATGAAGTACCTGCAGCCTATGAGAATCAATGGAGGAGATCGACGCTGACAGTTCCTGCTCCTACATTCTGTTCTCTTTTGAGGTTTGACCCGCTCATCCTACACTACAGTAAACGGGCTGAATATAACAGCAAGAGGGGCATCCCTAGAAGCTAGCTGGCCGCAGCTTCTGGGAATACATAAAGGGAGCAAGTGCACTAGAATGCCACAGCACCTCAGTTGGGATCTGCTGGATTAGACACTGGTTCTTGCCAAAAGAGGGCATGAAAGGGCTTTTCCTGCTGTAGTTTTATAGGCTCTTAAAGGCTACTTTTGGGTAGTTTACCTGTTGGTAAGAGATTGAGTATGGGTATGTTATAAAGGCATGTCTGCCCATAAAATAAAACATTTTGCCAAGTTAATAGACCCTGATATTAGCCGCATAACTAGGCGGATGCGGAAGAGAAGCTGGATGCTTGTTTTGAAGAATTGCTCTCAAGCTAGGCTGTCCTGAGCAAGCTGTTACAAGGTGTTGGGAGCAGTGGTTACATGAGGACTCGCACATACCAGTTCTTTGTCCACCATCGAGACACAAATTGCACCCTCGTTACATATCTCTGCCAGAACCATTTCATCTGGCATTTTTCAGCACGATTTAGCTTTCTTTCACACACACTGTCTCTCAGGAGTGTCTTCGCCAAATTGAAACACTTCTTCTTTGGCCTGCCTGCGCACCAATCAAGCATAAGTCTGGTTCAGCATATGTCTGCAAGGTCTCCAGGTCCAGCTGCAATATGCAATACAACTGTCCTGCAGGATACCACACTGATCCTGTCTAGCTGTATCTCATCTTGTATCCAGACAGCCCAGCAAATGCTGGAGCCTCCTTTCAACTCTAAAGTTTTCATATGTGTGTGTATATATACACACACACACACACACATACTGTATATACAGTATATGTATTATGTGTGTGTGTATATATATATATATATATATATATATATATATATATATATATATATATATATATATATAATAATTATAAAATAAGAGCAGTCACCACTCACCGGTCCAGTTGCAATGTACATGTATGTGACTTTTTTGGGCTGATATTTGCAACTGGAATGATGAGGGCAGACTTCTGATTGTGTCTTTGCTCTTCGCTGTTGCTGTCTTGTGGCCAGAATCATCTGATGTCCATCCAGCCCTTAGCCTGTGTTTGTGAATTGAGTCCTTTGGTGCCAGATCTGCTACTCTGTTTTACATATATATAAAATTTAAGTTTTTCTCTTTCTAATTGTTTTTTTCTAATCTGTTTTTATTCCTGCAGAATACGGTTTAAAGCTCGGCAGTCAGATCTTCATTAAACACATTACAGAGACTGGTCTGGCAGCCCAGGAAAAGTTCCTACAAGAGGGTGACCTTATTCTCAAGGTTATTAATGGCTCCCCTACCATCTACATGCTCCTCTTTCCCACATTGTAATCTAAATTGAGTGCTAGCTCTATCAGTCTATAATTATATATTCTGAATTTACAGATAAATGGTGTGACAAGTGAGAATATGTCTTTGGCTGACACAAGGAGGCTTATTGAGAAGTCAAAAGGCAAACTTACCCTTACTGTTTTAAGGGATAATCGACAATTCTTGGTCAACATTCCAGAAGTAATGGACAGTGAAAGTGATGATAGGAGCTCCATTCCAAATGGTAAGACATGAGGATATTATTATTCCTTCAATAGATCGAAAAGTACATATATCAAAATACATGGTGGATAAATACCATAAGACAGTGATATAGAAAAGGAGGCGATATTCTACATTTCTAATGTAGGGGAAAATAGACATGTGGCCACAGCATTTTGCAATTTAGCCATGTGCAATAACAGTATAACTGGATGCCTTGTTTGGTGGATAAGCTTGCAGTATGATAATTTATGCTATACAAATGTGGCTCTGTCAACAGAATATGTGTCCTTGTTTAAAAAGATTATCCAGGCTTACAAAATCATGGCTGCTTTCTTCCAGAAATGGCACCTCTGTCCTCATCTTGGTTTGGTTTTGCAGCTCTATTCCATTGACTGGGATAATGCCAACTGCAATACGACACACAAACTGAGGACAGGTCTGGTGCTGTTTTTGCAGATTAGCTGTGTTTATTCTAATCCTGGATAGCCCCTTTTTAAAGTGTTGCTGTCATTGTAACCTTCAAAATATAAATCAAGTAGGGAATGATATAAAGCAAGTTTGCAATTTTCTTTCTTTCGTTTTTTTGTTCGTTCGTTCGTTCTTTCTTTTGTTCTTTCTTTCTTTCTTTCTCTGTCTTCCTTTTCCTTTTCCTTCTCCTTCCAGGTCTAGTCTCCTGAAGGCAACTTTTTAGTTTTGTGCTGGTTGGGGAAAAAAAGACTAAACACAAGAAGTCACAGCCAGTACAGATTGTCACCGCTTAATGCGTTTATCAATCAAATGACTTCCTTCTCTGTGAGTGAAGATATCCCATACAAAGAACACCTGTGATAATACCTGATGCACCGAGTATAATTATATTACCTATGAAATACTAAGGAAATCAAAACATGGCGTGTTGGTGAGTGGGGGTTGAGTTTATTAAAATGTAGGGCTTTTTTACCCGATTACCAATTCACTGGTCAACAGCCAAAAAGGTTTCGACATGAAAACAGTTGAACTTAAATAATTATAGGGTGCTGATTTGAAATTGGCTCTAATTTTCAAGATATAGACGTACTTTCTATACTTCTCACAGCCTGTGATACAATACTAGGAAAAGTTTGCATCATCAACTGGTATATTGCATCATCTTAGAATGACCAATAGTTATGGTATAAGGCTAGGTTCACACTGCGTTTTTGCCATCTGTGTGCCTCCGTTTTGATCTGCTTTCTATTGACTTCCATTATAAAAAGTATCAACACTACTTTTGTGTCTGTTAAAAAAACGGATCCGTTTTGATCATTTTTTTTTTTTTTTTTTATAATGGAAGTCAATGGAAAGACTGATTTAAAACGGATGCACACAAATGCATCCGTTTTTCATCTGTTTTTTGCAAAAAAAAAAAAAAAAACGGATGGAAAAAAAAACCCGGATTGCAAAAACGCAGTGTGAACCTAGCCTAAGGTATCTGGGTAAATGGAACCCATCAATGCTTGCAGGTTACTGCTAGACAGTTATCAGAGACAATCCCATGTATGAATACAAAAGACATGTGTAAATGCACAGAGTAGCCATTGAATAAGGACCTGCATTCGAGAGTTCAATAAACATAATTTGTAAAAATTCTTGGATATGCCTGTAAATTGTTGTTAATTTCAAATAGAACTGTGTTTACTATGAATGTTTCAAAAGTTTATGTAAACAGTAAACTTGCTTCCTTATAATTGCAGAAGTAATAAATATATAGGCTATTATACTGTATTCTATACAATTCACAAAACAGTAACATAAGAACTCTTCCATATCATAGAAACTAGAGCCAATTAACATTTTTCTTTGTGATATTTGAATTCAGCACATAAAAATCAGTAAGAAATGGATAATTTTATTTCTGAACCAAACAACTTTTGAAAATTTGTTGACCAGTGTTACAAATTGGGATCTAATGGGGAACATTACTTGATAGACTAAAAAATACTTTTTACCATGAGCACTGTGGAGCCTTTTCTTCTTGGTGTCACAATAGCCCCTGCCACACTGAATACCTTCTTCGATGCAACACTGATGACTAGGCATGACAGCAGAGACAAATAATAATCTGCCAGTTGTGTGAGTGGCTGAAATGAGATTATTGAAGTGCTCTTGCACCGACAATCACTTTGCTATGTGCACCTCTCCTCCCTACTGTTCTTGGTATACTGCTATGGCGGCTGGGGTCCTTCTCATCCACCACCTCTTATCCATCTCCCTCTGCTGTTCACAGTCAGAGAAGCCACCCATTGTTGTCTAGGCTTCTTTATGTTAAAGGGGTTATAAGGCCTTAAAAAAAAAAATATGTACAAGAAATGTATAGGCTAGGCACTGCTTCTCCGTGTACCTCGCAGGTGCTGGGTATATGCGGTGTAGCCTGGGAGTCTCGGATGCGTGTATGATCATGCACTAAGGTGGTGCTCTGCCCGGATACAGTCCAATATAACGTAGCAGAATAAATAAGAAGGCGGTCACTCACCATACAAGTGCTGGATTTATTGTATCTTTACCATAATAGGGTACAGGCAGTCATGCTGTGTGCGTTCCACTAAGGCTACGATCGTTTCGCGTTTGCACGCTTCCACTGGCCTCGTAGTACCTCGTTGGTACTACGAGGCCAGTGGAAGCGTGCAAACGCGAAACGATCGTAGCCTTAGTGGAACGCACACAGCATGACTGCCTGTACCCTATTATGGTAAAGATACAATAAATCCAGCACTTGTATGGTGAGTGACCGCCTTCTTATTTATTCTGCTACGTTAAAAAAAAAAACAACACACGGTTACTTTCTTCCAGAGACCGCATCAGTTTGGGTGGGCTTTTGCAACTTAGTTCCATTATAGTAAATTGCACTTTATTTCAAACCACACCTGAACTGGAAACAAAAGTCATGTTGTCTCTGAAAGAAAGTGGCCTTGTTTTACAAACACTGGATAACCCCTTTTAAACATCGGAGTGGTGTTGGTCATGTAGCTGACTATCCTTTTTGTCAGAACACTCTCCAGGACATGAAGCAGTGGAAGCACGGCGTTCATCCTGTACTCATGCCTGCATCCTCAAATAATATAAGGAATCAGCAGGCATCACGCTTTATCTTCAAGTGTGTGACTTGAAAATTGCAGTGATGCTGCTCTAATAGCCTATGTGGAATTCCGCCACTGCCAATCTCTGCTCGTACAGATGGTCCAACTTGTGGAGAAGATCAGTCAATTTTCTAGTAGGCCAAGCTCTCTTTGAATCTCGAAGAGGGCGTTCCATGCAACGTATGAATGGGTGAAGTGCATGCAAGGTTTCCGGCGCAATGAAGGATCAGAAAGATCTTTGCACAATGACTTCAGCCAGGTGCAATGTTTGAGCAAGCTATCCCTGATGCAGTGTCGACACAACATTCTTCCTATTATTGGTGACTACAGTTCCCAATTACAGTTGGCAAGTGATTAGCCAAGTGGAGACTTCCTCATGGATGCAGCAAAGTAGTTCTTGTCCACAATGGCTGATTTGAACCAGGCTGACAAATGTTAGGACAGCGATGCCCTAACATCAGTGGTATGACCTCGGGATTGGGTGTACTGATGAGAAGATGAGGAAAAAGGGGTGGAGGCAGAGGACAAAGTGTCTGCAGAAAGCTCTCAAAGGCACAGTGAAGGCGAGAGTGGATCCTGCCACAAAGGAGCATTGAGGTTCCGATTTTGACAAGCAGCGAGGTGTTGGCATTTGCATGGAAGTGGTGCCTAGGTTTTCACCCTTCGCAGAACTCACCTGGGCACAGTGTACATCGTATCATGTAAACTACATTATTAAAGGAAGTACACAGAAACATATATGTAATTTTTATAGTCTTGATGCGTCATCATAATCTTCATAATTGGGAACAAACATGTCCTCTCCCAAGCTTGATTCATCAATAGCCATGCAGTAGGAACCTGTACTTTGGCTAGTAGCTGCCCCTGCCTGGCCCTTCTGACTGCTCTTAATTGTGTCAACTACCCCTGTCTTTTTCTTCCCACTTAGGAATTGCCTTTAAACAGATCCTTCACATCCAGTGTCTTAAGGTCTAAGGATTCGGTTAAGCTCAAGAGGAGCTCTCTTGCAGATGGTACTGGCAACTGCAATTTGGTCTAAGACACCCAATCACCATTCCCACGAATCCCTCTTGGACTGGGACCACCTTCTGTGCCACCTTGGCCGCTAACATTGGCCGTACCCTGAGAAGGGCCAGATTTTTTGGCATGCTTGGACATTTGTGCTATGTAAAGTGAACTAAAAAAAAATGTGTATTCGGATAATGTTTAAGGGTACAAACCCACTTGACGTATTTACTGCGTGAATCAGTCTTAAAAATAAGCAGGCAAAACGCAGGTTGGCTTTATACAATTGTTCTGTGTTAAAATACGCAATTGCGTATTTTTGAAGCATGAAGCTTGTTGTTAGCAAAGCATCAGTTGTTAACAACCTGTGCGAAAAACGCATGTAGCTTCATGCTTCAAAAATACGCGATTGCGTATTTTAACACAGAACAATTGTATAAAGCCAACCTGCGTTTTGCCTGCTTATTTTTAAGACTGATTCACGCAGCAAATACGTCAAGTGGGTTTGTACCCTTAAAACATTTGAATACTGTGTACCCACCACACATACTTGCCTGTAATACACAAATATGAGGCAAGCCAATTTTTTTGGCGGAAAAAAAAGAATGACTGACTTGATAATACTGCAGAAACAGCAGCCAGTCACTACTTAGTCCGAAACAATGACTTGCCATAATGCAGAAGCAGCACCCAGTTTATTTCTGTACTGGACACTGGCTGTACAGCCCTCAATAAAATATACCCACAATCAACCCTCCTATCATCTTCTCTCTGCCTATCTCTCTATTCTTCTCTCTCTGCACCAACTTTTTACTTCCACCTAATCTCCACTTCACACACAGACTGACCGCCTCTAGGAAACAAATCACCTTATATAAAGGGTTAGAATGCTTTAGCGTCCATTGATGTTGAGAGCCTCTGCATCCGCATCCCTCATGATGCGGGTTGTAGTGAATATTGATTGGTTCTTAGAAAGGGGGCACAATTCCTCTGTACTGCTGTCATTCTTTAATGAAGGGTTTCTTTTTGTATTGAATACTAACACTTACCAGTTTGAGGATAGGTGGCAAAGGCAGGAGATCGGCACTGCCATAGGCACACAGGTCTCATGTACTCTGCACCCCAAGAACCTCAGTGATCTGTGATCTTTCACGAATTTTGTATACTTTGACGAAATAAAAAATTGTTTGAATGCTCAGCTCTTGTGTGCATATGCTTTTATCCCACTGTGTTTGAGTTGTATAGTTCACATGCATAGCTGCACTCTATATAGTGTGGTGCCCAACTTCTTGTTTTAAAGTGAATGTACCACCAGGTACATTCGCCTTTAACATGACCTACGGATAGATTGGCGCCGGAGAGGGGAAGCCGGTGCCGAGGCCCATTTTTAGAACCGCGGCCTGGTTCCCGTGTGCGGCGCTGTTCTATCCACTGGTACCGGGGCTGGGGCACTAAAGGCCAGCCCCCAGTGGGAGGAATCCCCCGCCCCTCTATGACGCGGCTCCATTGATTCTAACAGAGCCGCGTCATAGAGGAGAGGGGATTTCCTTCCACTGGGGGCGGGCCGGCCCGTCTCCAGTGCTTTAGCCCCGGCCCGACACCCGTGGAATGAATGACTCCATACACGCCTCCCCTTGCTAGCGCCGATCTATCCGTGGGTCATGTTAAAGCAAATGTACCTGATGGTACATTCACTTTAAGTTATTGACATGTGGACCTTTTTTGTTTGGGTATACCACCACTATTTTTGTTTCCTATAGTTTATTAAATTGTTTCAAAAAACTAAAACACTATTGCATGATTCTACTTAAATGCCCTACTTTAAAGTGTCAAAAATCAATAGTACAGGCAATTTTAAGAAACTTTGTAATTGGGTTTATTAGGCAAATATGCCATGTTCTGCATTCAAAAGGACTTTCCCCAGGTTTCCGCGCCTTCTTCCTCTCTCTCTTTCACTGCTCATTAACAGGAAATCTTGACTTGTTTACATCAGTCGAGCCCTGTCTAATCTATGGAGAGGGGAGGAGGGAGGAGTGAGATTAGTCACCAGCTGAGAGGAGAGAGCAAAGGATTACACAGCGGGAGCTGTGTGAAAGTCTGTATTCAGAGAGGTCCGTGCTGACTTCAGAGGAGAGAGCCCAGTGATGTAGCTGTAAATTGTTGTCCTGTTTTGGTTCCTCATCTCCCTGCACCCTCCCCTCTCCAAAGAGAACCATGAAGACATGGGGGAGAGTTTCAAACTGCTTTTTCATAATAAAATGCATTTTCTCGGATAATAAACCCAATTGCAAAGTTTCTTAAAATCGCCTGTACTGTTGATTTCTGCAAGAAAAAAACAAAAAAATTAACGACAGTGACACTTTAATGCTAAAATATCACTATAGTGTGAAATTTTTATGTTTTCCATAAATTTCAACAGAAAAAAGGTAAAATTGGCAGCACATCTATGACTCTGTTCACACTGCAGGTTGTACGCTACTTGTGGCTTAAAGGCAATCTATCAGCTCTTGGGCCTTATCTAAGGTGCTGACAGTGTTCTGTAGTTGGCAGTCCCCTAATGAGCATGGTGCTTTTTGGTAATTTTCCATGCAGTGGATTATCTCATACTGTACTGAAGAGGCAAAGAGAAGTTGTTCGTGCCATACTCTGGCACACCTCTCCACTCCTTCCCCTCCTCTTCATGAATGATCAATGCTGCCCAGCCTCCTGCTTGCTCAGCTGTCAGCCAGTGTCTCTGCAGATCAGTCCTCTGTAGGCAGTTTATGTCTGAAAGAAAGACTCAGATATAGTTGAAGCTGTGGTCTAGGGGTATCTCTCCTGTCGAGACCTGCCATCAGTTTATTGTCTGGTTTAAATACCCTGATGGAAATGAAATAGAGGTCTTTATTTATGTTTTCCTCATTATTGTATCATTTTCAAGGCTATGTTCACACACAGTATTTTTGCTCAGTATTTTAGTCAGTATTTTGCAACCAAAACCAGAAGTGGATTAAAAACAAAGAAAGGCTATGTTCACACACTTGAGTGGATGGCTGCCATTTTATGACAAATAATTACTATTTTTAAACAACATCTAATATTTGCCATTAATTAACGGCCATCTGCTCAGTCTCAACAGTGTGAGAACATAGTGTTTCTGCGTTGTCAATCCACCTCTGGTTTTGGTTGCAAAATACCGAGCAAAAATACTGTGTGATCATAGGCTTAAAAATGATACAATAATGAGGGGGGGGGGGGGGGGGCATAAATTTAATTTCCATCAGGGGATTTAAACCAGAGAATGAAATGCCAGCAGGTCTCTAGACAGGTTAAATACGTGTAGACCACAGCTCCAACACATTTAGGAGAAGAGAGTATACTTGTGTTTCTTTTAGAAAAAAAACCTGCCTAAAGAGGACTTATCTGCAATCAGAGACACTGGCTGACAGTTGAGCGAGCAGGAGGCTGGGCAGCATTGATCATTCATGAAGAGGAGAGAGGGGAAGGAGTGTAGAGATGTGTCAGTGTGTGGCATGAACAATTTTTCTGTGGCTCTTCAGCACAGTAGGAGACATAAGATTGGACATAATCCACTGCACGGAAAAATACCAAAAAAGCACCATGCTCACTAGGGAGATGCCAGCTACAACACACTGCCAGCACTTCAGGTAGGGCCCAGGAGCTGACAGATTCCCTTAAAGTACAGACAAAAAAAAACAAAAACAAAAAACAGAAATTGCAACAGCAACCCACAGGTGCAAGGGCTTACCATATATACTCCTCCCAGTGTACACACGATAAACACCTGCTCTGTAGATATTAAAAAGTGAGGATCTTAGCAAACTATTTGATCAAACAGATCAAAATGCTAGAGTGAAAATGCTAGAGTAGGGACCATGTCTCTGAGGACACCTTAACGTTGGTGACAAAGCAGGTGTTTATGGTGTGTACACTGGGAGGCGTATATATGATAAGCCCTTGCACCTGTGGGTTGCTGTTGCACCTTCTGGTTTTTTTTGTCCCATAAATTTCACCTGCAAGCCAAATAAAAACTTTTTGTGAGTGGTGTGCATATATGTGTTTAAAATAGAGGTTCCTGCTGTGCCCGGTATTTTAGGTAGAAGCCACAATGCCCATTGCTGTGCTTTGCACGTAGTAGCATGTAATGTACTTGTCACTTGGCATTGCACAGTGAAGGTTGGTGAGGTGCATGTCACATGCTGCTTAATGCACAGGCATGTTAGTATCAGGACAGATGACACAGCAAGGGAGCGTGTCAGCTTCTACCTGCATTACGGGACACAGAAAGAACATAGGTATGTGAGGGACACAGACCTGTGGCAATACAGTATAAAGTGGGCATCCACTTTTAGGGGCTAAAAGTTTTTCTATTTTGCCAAACCTTTAGAGACTTTTTGACATAGACAATCAGCAACTATATAATTATTGTATGTCCTTTTGAGACGCTAGTTGTATTTGTAGATGTAGAATCTATAAATCAGTTTTTTTGTTTTTTCTTTGACAGGTGTTTCAGAGCTGAGTTCGGATCAGTCCCCACCACCTTCGCATCCCCCTCCACCCCCTCCAGGACAAACCCATAGCAGCTCTTCTGAGAGTCTAGAGAACACTGTGTAAGAGTCACTATTCAGCTTTCTTATGCACAAATTATTACTTAGTTTGCAGGTATCTCTTTATCCTTTTTTCTTTTTTTTTTTTCCAAATTTGTTTTCTAGGGAGAGTCATCCACCCAATGGAGTACCAAGCCCACAGATAGATATGTTAGAACATGAAAATGGTAAGATACTGTCGTAATAGCTATATTGTAGTTGTGATTAACATGTTCATTCTTCAGCGCGTACTGAGCAGGAGCGCGCACCTCCCATAGACTCCCATTATGAGCGGGAGGCTAACTGCATTCCGCGGCGGACAATTCAGTCGCGGAATTCCGCTACTTTTGCTCAGTGGGAGCGGGGCCTTAGAGGTATTCAGTATAGATGCTGCCTCTAGTCATTAAACAAACTATAATATTAGAAAAAAATCAATCTGAGTAAGTGCACAATGCAGGCCTAAAGTATACCTTTGCAGAAATAGTACAAGCAATTATAAGAAACTCTGTAATAGGTTTTATTAGGCACAAAAGCCTGCATCTGAGGGGGAGGGTAAAAAAAAACAAAAACAAAAAAAAAACGCTTTCTGAGTACAGAAGGAAACGCTCTTGCTAAATAAAACCTATTACAGAGTTTCTTAACCCCTTAGCGTCCCATGATGTATCTGATACGTCATGGTGACTCTGGGGGAGTTCAGAGTTCACTCTGAACAGCATCGCTCCCGGCTGTGATCTGCAGCCGGGGAGCGCCTGTATTAGCCGGCAAGGGTCCGGCTAATTAAGCACTTCAATGCAGCTGTCAAACATGACAGCTGCATTGAAGTGCTTTATACATAATCTCCCTGGTGTGATGTGATCACAGGGGGGGGGAGATCCGTTCTTCTGCCCATGCCGGGCCTCAGCGTCACACTGACTCTGATCCCGGCTCGGCAATAAATTGCTCTGGTCTGCAGCAGGCCAGTGCAATCTATCACCGATGTGACTGATCTTTGCTGTGTATATACACAGCATTGATCTCTATGAGAGATCAGCACTATGTATATACAAGTCCCCCAGGGGGACTTCTAGTTAATGTAAAAAAAAAAGTAAAGTGTTTTTGTTAATAAAAAATGTAAAAAAGTAACAAATCAAAAATGGATACATTGGATGGATTGCAAAAAATGCAGTGTGAACCCAGCCTTATGCTTCAAAGGAGACGTCCAGCTAAATATTTTATTAAAGTATTGTATTGCCCCCCAAAAGTTATACAAATCACCAATATACACTTACTATTGCATCAAGGCTTCACTTCCTGGATAAAATGGTGATGTCACGACCCGACTCCCAGAACTGTGTGGGCTGTGGCTAATGGAGAGGATGATGGAAGGGGATACTGAGAGACACAGTGCACTGGAGGGACACTCACCATCCCTCTGCTATCATCCTCTACAGCAGCCACAGCCCACACACCACTAGGAGTCGCGGGGTGACATCACCATTTTATCCAGGAAGTGACATCACCATTTTATCCAGGAAGTGAAGCCTTGATGCAGTAGTAAGTGCAGGGAAAAAAGCACTTTTTAGCATTTCCTGTAATTAGTGTATATTGGTGATTTGTATAACTTTTGGGGGGGCAATACAGTACCTTAATAAAAATTTGCGCCTGACTTCTTTAAAATCGTTAAAACGTTCCTGTCATTTGCAGTAACTTTTGGCATTTCCTAAGACATATCTGTTATGCTGCGTTTACACGAAACGATAATTGGCCCGATCGTACGATTAACTATGTCGGAGTAACGATTTTTTTTTTTTCATAACAGTCAGCATTTAGACGGTACGATATATCGTATGGAAATTAATTTTTCGCTTAAGCCTATCTCACACATTGTTTACACGGAACGATCTGCAAATTTTTTGCGAACGACGATTTTAGAACATGTTGTAAGATCAAAATAAACGATTTCTCGTTCGTCTTTTGATCGTTCACAGCGTTTACACGTACGATTATCGTTGGAATTCGATCATTATCGTGCGAATTCGCATGATTATAATCGTTCCGTGTAAACGCAGCATTAATGTAAATCCTTGGTGAAGTTAATTTAGAAGTCCATATACACATGAGTAATGTTTGACCCCAGCAGGGGTCTTTTTTTAGGCCCTTGATAGACTTGATAAAGACCCAGCTGAGATGTTGCTCGTGTATATGGATTTCTGAAAAAGATTTAACCAAGTATTTACACAGCCAGTTGTTGTTGAAATTCTTTTATAAGTTCCCTGACCTGTTGGGATTGAAGAACTGCTGACGTGCATTCACTTTCTAACTACGCCTCACTGTACTGACATTTTGGGGCTGTTGAACACTGGTTGTTTGGTATTTCTGATCATACAGGGTTGCACTCTTGAGAGCTGCTGCTGTCCCAAGATATAGCCAATAGAAATGCACGGCGGCACACATCTCTCCCTGGCTGTCAGCCAATTCCAACTTGTTCTCTTAATTATGGTCTATGGAGTGAACAAGTCTAATATTCTGCTAATCGGGGAGTGGATCACAGGATCTCAGGGGTGAGGCCCAGTGTGATGAGTAACGTTTTACAGCTACCCAACACCACTATCACCTATATGATAGAATTTAACACTGCTATATGATGATGAATGCAGGCTGACTGTGAAACTTTTCATGCATGCATGGTTAATTATAGAGATAAGCGAACCGAACTTCCCAAACTCATTTTCTTTCCAAATGCTGCAAGAAGTTTGCTTGTAATGCTTGGAATTGGGTCGTCTCATCCATTCTTGCTTGTGTAGTGCTGTATTAGTACTGTATATAGCTATTTATATATATAGATAGATAGATTTTTTTAATACTTGCTCTTTCTAACCAGTTAATAGTGAACCTTCATTGGATATAGCGTACATGCAAGAAACTGAGCCACCTATGGATAAGGACAGAGCTGAACTACAAGTGGGGTATCTAAAATTTTATTTTCTTGACAAATTTCTCCGTAAATAACACATATATTTTCTTTGTTATTTTAATTAAATTTTACTTCTTTAGTCTTTTTTTAGTCATTCTTTCTTGTTTGGTTTTTTTTTTTTTTTTTTTTTTTAATTATTAATCAGTTCGTGATTAAGCTGTATGGGATAGACTGTGACCCCCTTATTCTAGCTCATACCAACAATTAAGACAAATTAAATGGAGCAATCATAGAAGGAAGGAGTATCACTCAGTAATATATTCCCGGTGGAAATGAGTATATCTAGTATAGACAGTAATCCACTGGTACACTTTATGAGAATAGAAGACAAGATAGTCTGGAGTATTCAAATGCAAGTGCTTTTGTACATCATTTATTGTGAAATCGTGATACAACACAGACAGAATCCGATGTTTCGGTGAAGGCACCTTTATCTAGGAGTCTATGGACATGAAATACAGAGACCAGCAGGGACCAGGTCTTTGTATTTCATGTCCATTGACTCCTAGATAAAGGTGCCTTCACCGAAACGTCTGATTCTGTCTGTGACAGAGAAAAAAAAAAAATGGTCATCCATTTATACGCTACTAAATTAAATGGAGCAACCATGGCCGCTATTTTCTTCCCAAATTTTTTAACCACCTTAGTGTCTGGGTTTAGTTTCACTTTTTTTCCTCCTTGCTTTCCAAAACTCATAACTTTTTTTATTTTTCGATACAGAGCCATATCAGGGCTTGTTTTGTGGGACTAATTGTACTTTCTCATGACTCCTTTCATTTTACTATAAAATGTTCAGCAAAACAAATGGAGACTTTGGGGCTTTTTGTTCTTACAAACATACAGTAAAAGGTTATCTATGGGTCAGTGTGATTACAGCATACCTAATTTATGCACATTTTTAGCTTTTGTTTTATTTTAGAATGCTTAAATGTTAACCACTTAGATACCGACCATACGCCTTTTTTACGGCGGTCACTATTGGGCTTTATTCCTATCTTAAGCCTTTTTTCTGTGCTGTTTAAAAAAAAATAAAAATGTAATGTTAAAAAGGGTTAAAATCTCCTATCTCTAAGCTGGAAAAAGATAAGAGGCTGCAGGGAGTGGTCCCTCATAACACAATCAGTGTTTAATGAATAATGGTGATTACATGTAATGTGAATGGCAGCTGTCAAAAAGCAACATTACGAGAGCATGAGGAGTTACGTTCTTTAGGTGATAGTGTAATTAAGGGAAGGGGTTGTTGATGTTCTTGGAGGAAACCCCTGCAGGTGGTATATTTGTTAATATGGTAATGGTTTGCTTAAACTTGCTCTCTCTTTTTTTTGTTTTGTGTCTTGTGTATGAAAATCCTCAATAAAATTTAAGAAGAAAAAAATTAGCATTGATATGGCCATATGGGAGCAGACATGCTGTCCATAGTACCCTTATTAATGGATTGGGGACATAAAACAAGAAATCATCTGTATATAATGCCAGCTTATAATGAGATCTACCAAGTCGTATATCCCGTGACATCTACAGAGGATCTTAAAGCCACTGCGAGGTGCTCCATAGCCAGAAGATACAGCATGGGTGACAGAGGTCATCTCTGTCTTGTGCCGTTCGCTATGGCAAATGGTGCGAACATGAGGCTGTTAACCCACACGTGCTGTGGGGCCGCTATGAAGAGCCATTATTTTACCTAGCAATCCCTCTCTAAACTCAATTTAGCGTAAGGTAGCATGTCAAAGGCCTTTTCGGCGTCAACCTATATAACACATGTGAGGAAGCCAGCTGTCTGGGCATGGGACAAGAGATGGAGGGTCTCGTTCAAATGATCTCTCGCCTGACACTTAGGCACAAAGCCTGGTCTGTATGTGTAATACTCGGTAAAAATGAATGGAGCTAATCTATTGGCTATCTTTTTGGAGTAGAATTTTATGTCTACTTTAATTAGGGAAATGGGGCATTTTAAACAGGTGAGCTATCTTTCCCAGGCTTGGGGATAACTATCGTCCCCATCAGGGATTGCGCTAGGAGGGGGCAGGTGGAGGAAATAGAATTAAAGACATTTGTTAAAAGGGTGCTAACTTTTGGGAGAATAGCTAACAAGATTTTGCGGTGTAGCCATCCGGGGCTGGGCTCTTCCCACTAGGTTACATAGTTAATACGGTTGAAAAAAGACAATTGTCCATCAAGTTCAACCAAGGAGGGGAAGGATTCAGGGAAGGGGGAGGGGTGATAGGTTCTATACATATGCATTTATATTATTTTGGTCTAAGAACTTGTCTAGGCCGGTTTTGAAGCCCTCTACTGTTTTTGTTGTGACCAGATCTTGTGGTATACTGTTCCACAGATTCACATTTCTAATGGTAAAGAAGGCTTGTCGCCTCCAAAAGTTGAACCTTTTTTTCCTCCAGTCGGAGGCAGTGCCCTCTTGTCCTTTTGAGGGGGTTTTACCTGGAACATCCTTTCCCCATATTTCTTGTAGGGGCCATTTATATATTTAAATAAATTGATCATATCTCCCCTTAAACGTCTCTTCTCCAGACTAAACATATTTAATTCTTTTAATCTCTCTTCATAACTAAGATGCTAAGGTGTTTCCTTAATAACTGCCTCAAGTTCAGTGGTAAAGAATGGAGTATCTAGATCAGTTACCGCTTCTGACTGAAGCGTGGGAAGTTTAGTGGAGGAGACATACGCCTCTACCATTTCCTGAAACAAGGCAGGAGACATGTCTGCTAGGGGGCCTCCTAACTTATAAAGGGACTGGTAAAAGTCTCAGAAGGACTCAACAATATCTGTGGGAGTATGAAATGTCCCTCTACTAGGTGATGGATGGGACAAAACTATGGAGTGCCTTCGGGTGAAGAAATTTAGCGAATGCATAACTGCACTAATTAGAATATTTGTAAAAGAAATGCTGCATGCGTTCCATAAAATGCGCATTTTTCTGGTCTAAGAGTTGCTGCAGTTGGTTCCTGTGGTTGGTTCCTGTGGTCGATTAGTGCGCCCAAGATCACCAGATTGCGTGTCTGTTTACACTGTACGTCGTCTCCTTAGCATTGATCTTGGTTAAGAGTTGTATGGATTTTCAAGGCGCACTCCTTTATTAGTCATGACCCATGTTGTATCACAATGCCCTTAATCACTAATTTGAATGATTCCCACTGGAGGGGCCAGGGAGTAACCTCAGAGTCATGTGTAATGAAAAACTCCCCAATGGCCTGTTTAAAGAGGTAGTGCGGCGGTAATCAATTATTCACAGAATAACACACATTACAAAGTTTTATACAACTTTGTAATGTATGTTATGTCTGTGAATCGCCCCCTTCCCGTGTCCCACCACCCCCGCACGTGTACCCGGAAGTGTGGTGCATTATACATTACTTGATCCGTGTCGCGCATGTCCGCCATCTTGTGCCAGGACGTCATCTTCGGCCGCGTCATCAGCCGCTCAGCCCCGATTGGCTGAGCACAGTTATGCTCAGCCAATCGCGGCTGAGCATCTGATGACGCTGCAGAAGGCGGCTGGCATTAGGGATGGTTGGAGCGGTTCTGTGAATAATTGT
Source organism: Dendropsophus ebraccatus (assembly GCF_027789765.1). Lineage (NCBI taxonomy): Eukaryota > Metazoa > Chordata > Amphibia > Anura > Hylidae > Dendropsophus > Dendropsophus ebraccatus. The sequence goes on from NC_091456.1 coordinate 120,344,237, forward strand.
TTACCGCCGCACTACCCCTTTAACATCTGCCTGACAGGCTACATCCTTGGAGATTGGAATTAAGCCTCCACGACCACTCACGTGGGACAGCATTAGGGAGAGGCAATATGAGCGTGACAGGGGCGTGATCCGCCTAGATCATCGGTTCAATAGTTGCCTGGAGGTGCCAGGAGAGGAGATGATTGTCAATGAGGCAGAAATCAATGCTGTTCATGATTCCTATAACCGTAGAGTAAAACGTGTAATCTCTTTCCCCTGGAGTGCAAAATTCTCCAAATATCCTCCAACCTAGATTCAGAAAGAAGTTTCTTTAGCGAGCGGTTTTGGGAAGAAGACAACGATGACCTGCCCAAGGAGGAATCCAACCCTTGATCAATGACCATGTTTGTAAGAAATATGATTATTGACAATATTAATGCATACTAATACTGAACAATAATATTCCCACGTAAATTCTAGGGGGACGGTCAGCGAAGGAAACTCACAACAACAGCGCATATGAATACAAGGAATTATATTATCCACAAAGGCAAAGTACAGTGTGAAAGTTAAGAAAACAACAAAATAATACTTGCACAAACCCACCACAAATCCAGAACAGTTTATACAAAACCCCAAATCAACAATAATGAATCTCACAAAGACATAACAGCAAATAACCCATTACAAATCCAAACAGTTTATTAAGCAATGATCACAAATAATCAGACAATACCCCTAAATCAACAATAATCAACATTCACAGCTACCAAAACCAGCTATCTACTATAACAAAAATACAATAAAATAATAATGAACAGCCAGCAGTATAGCTACAGAGTCTGAACTCTAGCCCTCCAGGCCCAGGTCACTCCTTCCAATCGTTTGGTCTTCCCAAGAATCTCTCCCAGAGATCTTAGCACCCAGCGTGCTAAGGAACACCAACCTCAGAGACCTCTGCCTCTTAGACCTCCAAGCTACCTCCCAGGGTGCCCTTCAAGGTGTCCTCCCTGATGTCCAAAACCTGGGTATTTTTATAGTGATTTTAGACTCCCACTTCCGAATTTTCCCATGAGAGCTTGAGACGCCAAGTCTCTGTCCTCGATCAAAGCAAGTTCTTTGATCTTTGTGCATTCTCTCCCAATACGCAAAAGAATGACAATGTCATCTTATCCTGTACTTAACATAACGAGTAAACAACTTCTTTGTTTGCGCATTGTGTGAGACAGCACCAGCAGACACTGTGACTACGACTTCTTCAGGCACCTGAATCCTATCTTCAGGAGCCTTTGTAATGTGACTAAACATAAACATTTCTCTGGCCTCCTGATTAACAATGTAGAATTAACAATCACCCCTGGTTAAACTGTTTATAGGAATCGAATTTAGACTCTTGTGATATACTGCTGACTGTTCTTAACAAATGTACAATATTAATGCTTTGTACATAAAACTATATTTTATACATATTTGCATGTTACCACTTTCACCATCGCTGTATATCTTACATGTTGAAGGCGCCCACCATGTCCAGGAGACCCTCTGCGAAGCCAGTCAGCTTCTCAAGGAACTGTCATCCAGCTTGGAGCTGGTTCCTTTTAGGGAAAACACATACTTTTAAGGAAAGGGTAACGCCCCTTGGGATCTGCAAGGGTATCCAGAACAGAGGCCGGCAACGATTCGTGTATGGCTATACTGATAACCTACAGTTTTGCTTCCAGATTTGTACTTAAGTGCCAGTAAACATAGTGTCTGTTGGGCATGTCTGGCACATGGCCAGGCTTAAAATGCATTTCTTGTAATAGGAGTATTTGCACCCTCTGTTTGTGCATATGATATTATAACTGCAAGCGTTTTTCTGGTATACTAAAATCCCTAATGTTTAGGGAAGTGATCTTCAGGGACGTCATGTTATGGGAGGAGGGAAGGGAAGAAACAGGAAAAAAAAGGAGTCTGATTTTAGCTCAGAGGTACACATGGAGCTGCTGTTGGTAAGGGCCATGAGTACACTTACTAGTACTATATACTAAACAATTTTACTATAAAGTGGGCAACCCCTTTAATAATTTTTCCTTTATAGCCCTTAATCCCCTATAGCCCACTCTAAGCCTAATATGCCAGTGGCTTGCCAAGCTCTCTAATGCCTTGAAAGTCCCTCCTCTTTTTATTATCCTTCACCCTTAGGCACTCTTTGGCACCCATTTTAGCCACTTAAGAGATTTTGAAGAAAAAAAAAATAAAGGTTAACAGTTACACATCTTTGGAGAAAAGGTAATATGTCCGTTACAACCTTGATTTTCTTACCTACATTCTATAGTAAATTAAACCATTATTTCCATATGTGAATTAATTTTATAAACATGCATCTATTGGTGCTGTATGTATATATAAGTGGTTTTGCAAGTCTTGACACATTTTTTTTATATTAATTTTCAAGGTATAGTCCTGAAGCACGCCTAGTCCAGTTTCAGAAGGAAAAAAGCATTGGACTTCGCCTTGCTGGGGGTAATGATGTGGGAATATTTGTTGCCTCCGTTCAAGAAGGGAGCCCTGCAGCTCGGGAAGGCATGAAAGAGGGTGATCAAATCCTTCAGGTGAGCATTCTTTTTAAGATTTGGCAACTTATATTACCTCTTTGCGTATACTGTTCTTGCCCCTTGCAACAAAATTCTAGTTTTGTCTTTCTCGTCACAGGTGTGCTGTCGTCAACACAACGTTGTTTTTAAATTGGGGAAACATTTTCCTTTTACTAGAATAAGTGCTGTAACTGATTACGACCATGCAAATGAATAGGCTCATTACTTACAACCTATATTACTTTTTCCCCCCATCTGTTCACTTTTTTTCCACTCAAAATTAGTCATATTTAATTTTTATTTTATTCTGTGTGAAGCTAGCCCAAAGAGGTAATTCCACACGGTGACCATGCACTCCCCCCATTGTTCTCCATAGGCAAATAAAGGCTTAGTGGTGGACACAGGGGGCGGGGCATGGTCACATGCTTCTCCATGTCAGCCATCTTATGGACAGACTCACCGAGAAGCAGGGCAGCACAGCCTGGAGGAGGGGAGTCTTATTTTAGCTCTGAGGCACACAGGGAGCTGCTGTCAGTTAGTGCAGTGAGTACAGTTAATAATACTGTTCACTGAACAATTTTACTATAAAGTGACCAACCCATTTAACATAAAAATCTTTATTTAGACAATAGGTCATTTTATGATGACACAGTCCCTTTAAGGATAGGGGGCCCGCACTGACCCAGCGGAATAATAATGTCCTCTAGATGGAAAAGCATAGGTGTGCCAAAAACATTGCTCACATAAATCTAATGGAAACTGCTGTGTATGTATTGCAATATGATATATTAACTATCAATTACTCTGTATATTGTTTGCTCACTGTGCGGGCTATTACCGCAATACATACACAGCGGTTTTCATGAGATATATGTGAGCAATGTTTTTGGCACTCCTGTGCTTTTCCATCTAGAGGACATTGTTATCCCCCTAGGTCCGAGCAGGCCCTCTATCCATATGCTTTATCTTAAGTTGTTGATGGTCCTGGTTTAGCTGCAGTGTTTTTGAAAGCGCTTTATAAAGTTGTACCTATTCATTGCACAACCCTAAGGTTACAAACCCACTTGGCGGGTCTGCAGCGAGTCTCCATGCTGCGTTTTTGCAGCGAGACTCGCTGCAGATCCCGGCCCTATGCTTTGCTTTTAATGGCAGACAAACACGCAGCCCCGGCCGCCCCCCCCCCCCCCCCCCCCGCAGCCCCGGCCGCCCGATCGCCCCCCCGCAGCCCCGGCCGCCCGATCGACCCCCCCCCCCCCCCCCCCCCCCCGCAGCACCGATCGCACGCCCCCCCCGATCGAGCGGCCGGGGCTGCAGGGGGGCGTGTAAGCGATCAGTGCTGCGGGGGGGGCGTGCGATCAGTGCTGCGGGGGGCGATCGGTGCTGCGGGGGGGCCATCGGGCGGCCGGGGCTGCGGGGGGGCGATCGGGCGGCCGGAGCTGGGGGGGGGGGCGATCGGGCGGCCGGGGCTGCGGGCGGCTGGCTGGAGCATATACTTCACCTGGTCCCCGCTCCGGCTTGCTGAAGACATCGGGAACCGCCGGAGCCGGGATCAGGTGAAGTATCAGCTCCGGCGGCCGGGGGGTTAATGGGGTGGGCTGCAGACAAACTTGCAGCAGGGATGTACATCCCTGCTGCGTGTTTGTCTGCCATTAAAAGCATAGGGCCGGGATCTGCAGCGAGTCTCGCTGCAAAAACGTAGCATGGAGACTCGCTGCAGACCCGCCAAGTGGGTTTGTAACCTAAAAGGTGAGTGTGTGAGAACTACAACTTCACTCTCTGCACTACCACTCCCCCTCCTTGAAATCTGACGATATTGCACCAGGAAGCCCCCTGCACTTCTGTTTCTCTTTTCTAGTACATTCTCTTTAGAACATACGTAGTGTCCATTGTCTTTGTTCATATGTGTATTGGTCATAAAATAAAGGCTCACCGCACCATTGGTAGGGTATTAGGACAGTAATGTTCAGTGCATGTGTATATATAAACTACTGACATGTACTCAAGTCAGTTCAACAAGCTTTATAATTGTGTAGTTAGAAGAATTCCCCTACTGTTTTCATACTAATTTGGAAAATATTCATCAATGTCTGCAACATTAGGGGATGATATAGTATTTTTACCCCTTAAAGATGCCAATTTTAAATAGATTTAGCATAATCATCTCATTTATTGTTCTAAACTGTTAACAGAAACTAACATCTCTTTTCAAACACTCATCTCAAATGATGGCAGCCTGAGAATAATGTTACTGGAATGGCAATGTCATGTGCAGCTCCTCTTTAGGTGCACAGTTTACCAAGTGTTCACTATATCCCAGCATGTAAGTTTATTTGCTCTTGCCATCTGCAGGTAAATGAAACCAGTTTCCACAACATTACACGGGAGGATGCCATACAATATTTGATGAACTTACCACAAAATGAAGAGGTTATAATACTTACACAGGGCAAAGAAGACAGTAAGTCAAACAGTTTGGATATATTTCCTGTACTGTATGCTCTTTGGCATAAGGCACATACTACAAACTGATTATATTATAGTTTACAGAAAGATGATAAAGTCCAATGTTGGTGATTCCTTTTATATCCGTGCACACTTCGATTATGAGCCAGATACTCCATCTGGCCTTCGCTTCACTCGCGGCGAGATATTCCATGTACTGGACACAATGTATCGTGGGAAACTTGGAAGTTGGCTTGCCGTGCGTGTTGCCCATGATTTAAAGGAGATGGACAAGGGAATTATACCAAATCGTGTTAGGTAAACTGGTTGCTAAACCACCTTATTTTTTATTTGTATTTCATCTTACTTGACTGTAAAATTGCAATTCAAACTTTTTCAGGGCAGAACAATATGCTAGCTTAGAAAATGTCCTAAAGCCTCAGTTGTCTTCAGGACCAAGAGCTGAGTTTTGGAAGCTGAGAGGCTTAAGGGGAGCCAAAAAAATATTAAAGAAAAGTAGAGAAGATCTGTCTGCAATTACTAGCAAGGCAAAGTATCCTCCATATGAGAAAGTAGTGCTTCGGGAAGGTAAGACACCAAACTTTTTTTTACTTCCTCTTATCTTGTAATTTGCCTATATGTTTTTATAGGCTTGTAACTTGCCTATATGTTTGCCCTTTTAAGTTATTTCTTTCTTATCTTAGGATAGACAGGCATGTTATTTTATCCCAGGTAAGTTTAAATTTAGTTATTGTAGATATACCTACCACATCTGCTGAAAGTTTGTTCCAGGTACCTGCAACTTTCGGTAAAGTAAGATTTTCTCATGTCGCTTCTGATCTTTCCACCAACTAACCTCAGATTATGTCCCTTGTTCTTGAGTTCTATTTTTTCATATTCTTTTGTAGGTGAGGTCTCCAGAACTGGACACAGTATTCAAAATGTGGTCTCACTAGAGCTCTTTACCTCTAGCTATTCAATTAAATATCAAACCCCATTAAAGTCAGTGAGAGAAAAATGCTTGTTTCTTGGAAACCTAAATTCGACCACTTGGAGGTCACCAAGTCCACAATGACACCTCAGAAAATGATGCAAACACCTCTGGAATGCAACTGGGACAGCAGGGGAAGCATGGCAGGGTGCATCTATCACACCCAAGTAACAGTATTACGCCACTATCACAGCCTCTCAACAATACACTCCAAACACAATATAACCTCTATGTAAAGTGGATGTAAAAGAAAAATTTTCATGCACCCCTTTAAATTACGTTGCCTATGACAACCACAGATGTAAGTGACATAGGAAAAGGTTTGGTAGGAGAGGCTTGTCTGTTTGCTGATGACACAAAAGTATGCAATAAAATTGATATTCCTAGATTAGTCAGGAACATAGAAATAGATTAAGCTTTACTATGTGGTCCAAATAATTTTTCCAAATGTAAAATAATGCTTTTGATGAGGAGGAATCCTCTATCTGAGTATTGTATCGGCAGTTCTATGTTGGCATAGACTTTAGAAGAAAAGGATTTAGGGGTAGTGATTTCTGAAAGCCTTAAAATGAGTCACCAATGCAACCAAGCAGTCAGAAAAGCAAATCGTATGCTGGGCAAATCGTATAGCTAGAGGTTTAACCAGTAGGAAAAAGGAGATTGTGATCCCATTGTATAGCGCTCTAATGATACCACATCTGGAATACTGTGTTCAGTTCTGGCGACCTCACCTAAAAAAAGGTATTGATAAAATGTAACAATTCCAAAGACTGGCTATGAAAATGGTGGCAGGTATCGGGCACAAAACATATCCAAAAAGGATTTGAAGCTTTATAGTCTGGAGGAAAGAAGGGAAAGGGGGACATGATCGAAACCTTTAAAGGAGAAGTCTGGCGAAAATTTTTATTAAAGTATTGTATTGCCCCCCCAAAGTTAAACAAATCACCAATATACACTTATTACAGGAAATGTTTATATATAAAGTGTTTTTTTCTCTGCACTTACTACTGCATCAAGGCTTCACTTCCTGGATAAAACGGTGATGTCACAACCCAACTCCCAGAGCTGTGCAGGCTGTGGCTGCTGGAGAGGATCATGGCAGAGGGATTCTCAGTGTCCCTCCAGTGTCCCCCTGCCATCATCCTCTCCAGCAGCCACAGCCCGCAAAGCTCTGAGAGTCGGGTCGTGACATCACCTTTTATCCAGGAAGTGAAGCCTTGATGCAGTAGTAAGTGCAGGAAAAAAAGCACTTTATAAACATTTCCCGGAATAAGTGTATATTGGTGATTTGTATAACTTTTGGGGGGCAATACAATACTTTAATAAAAATTTTCACCAGACTTCTCCTTTAAGGACTAAATAAAGTTCAAGAGGAAAGTGTATTTAGAAAAAATTGAACTCAAGGACAAGGGGATGCAGCCTGAGGTTATTTGAGAGAAAGATCAGAAGCAACATGACAAAATATTACTTTACAGAAAGAATAGTAGATTTAAACAAACTTCCAGCAGATGTGGAGGGTAAATCTGCAATAACTGAATTTAAACATGCCTGGGATAAACATATATTTATCCTTTAGTAAGGGTGGGTTCAACCTGAGGAATCTGTGCGAAGAAGTTCCTGTGGATTCCATCACACGCCCCAGCTTGCGGCCATGCGCATATCTGCCTGTGCCATAGACTCCATTCCATGCATAGGCGGATTCCGCCGTCAGCCGAAAGAATTGACATGTCAATTCCTTCAGCGGACAGCGGAATTCACCCGACCATAGAATGGAGTCTTTGGCACAGGCGAAGGAGCGAGCGACGGAATCTGCGGGAACTTCTCTGCACAGATTCCTTAGTGTGAACCCACCCTCAGCACAAACAAGATCTGTGGTTGAATATTCATTTTTATCAGTGACAGATGATCTGCCACTGACAAAAGGAGTCTCATCGAAATATCATGTCCCCCCCCCCCCCCCATTTTGTTAATTAATGGTTTCAAATTAAATTCAACAAACTTCTCTACGTTTTTCATAATCCAAATGCCTAAATATTTGCGGCCCTGACCTGGGTCAACCAGCCTAAGGCTGGGTTCACACTACGTATATTTCAGTCAGTATTGTGGTCCTCATATTGCAACCAAAACCAGGAGTGGATTGAAAACACAGAAAGGATCTGTTCACAATGTTGAAATTGAGTGGATGGCCGCCATTTAATGGCAAATATTTGCTGTTATTTTAAAACAACGGCTGTTATATTGAAATAATGGCCGTTATTTACTGTTATACGGCGGCCATCCACTCAATTTCAACATTGTGTGAACAGAGCCTTTCTGTGTTTTTAATCCATTCCTGGTTTTGGTTGCAATATGAGGACCACAATACTGACTGAAATATACGTAGTGTGAACCCAGCTTTAAACCGTAATCCGGCAGAGTGTCCTTATGGTCTATATTCAGAAGTGATTACTTTTTCCAGTTGACCTTCAGGCCTGCTACTGCTCCAAACTCGCCGGTTCCTGTAAAAAAAAATATATATATATAATTTTAGCCTCGGTGCCCCCCAATCCAAATCCTTTAATACTAGAATCTTGTTTAATAAGACACAAAAAAGGCTCAATGTATAAGGCATATACAAGGGGGAGAGGGGGCAGTCCTGTCGAGTCCCTCTGGAGAGGGTAAACTGCTCTGTGACGCAACCTTGCTACCGGAGATACACAAGTTTTATCCAGACTATTAAGTGTTTGACCCAAAAAAAAGCTTCTAAAGCCCTCTAAAGGAAACCCCAGAGCATCTATCGACAGGATGGAACGGGGCACTCCCTTCTCCACTTGAACACTCGCAAACACTTGTTCGATATTCATAAATACAGGACGACCGGGTATAACTCCATTCTGCTCTCAACTTGCTCTATGGTTTATGATGGTTTTTAACCTAGAAACAATAATTTTGGAGAAGAAAATCAGAGTTAAGCAGGGATATAGGTCTAGATTAATCGAATTCTCTTGGGTCCTTATCTATCTTCGGTAAAAATTATAATCATTGCTTCCAACATTGACCAGGGAAGTCTCCTTGTAAGACAGGGTTCATTAATCACTTCAAGTTGGCAAGCCTAACTATACCTTTCATAAAGGTCAAACGGCAGTCCATCTTGGCCTGGGGAGGAGCCATTTGGTGCAGTATTGATAGTGTGCTGGATTTCTGCCACGTAGATGGGGACATTTAACCCCTTCATCGGTTTTTGTGTTAATTTAGGCAGCTCTATTTTAGCGAAAAAGCTCTTTTGCTGTATATAGTTTCTGATAAAATTGAACAAAAGCCTTCTCTATACTTTGTTGATGTGTATTAACAGTCCCATCCTGTCCCACAATAAGTTCTATATCCCTACTTGGTTCCTATGCTCTAACTATTTCTGCTAAAGTTTTGTTCGGCCGCCCGCCTGCCCTCAATTTTATGCTTTTACATTCTGGAAAATAAATTTTGTACAGTGTTCTCTCCCTTTATATAAGCTGATAAGTCATCCTGTGCGTTCTTCAGATCAATCAGGTTCTCATAACTAGGCGTATCTAGAAACTTCCTCTCACTATTAAGTACCACTTCTTCCAACCCCCCCTCTCTTGCTTTAACATTACTTCTCTTCTGGTTTAATTTCTTTACATAATAACCCTCTAATATAGGCCTTTAGCGAATCCCACACCACTTGTACCTCAGCCATTCAATTATTGACCTGCCTACTAAAGGTAATCTCCCTCCCAACCTCATTGCTTTCATCAACTAAGGTCAACCAGTATAGTTAACCCTACAAGGTTTCCTACAGTGAGAGCCCTTACCTCCTAAATCTAACTCCAATGATGGTGTATGGTCAGATATTGTTTTAGGTTCATAAATCATTCTCCTAGTCTTCCCCAAAGCTATACTATTACAAAGAGCCATATCAATACGTGATGCAGAATTGTATATGGTGCTATAGCATAAGAATACTCGTTTCTCTTGGTAGAGGGACCTCCATATGTTCTCCCAGCCAACCTCCTGGACGAACTTTGCAAGGGGGATCTCTGAGTAGCCAGATGCCCGTAACTCCTCCTGTCCTTGTCAGGATTCATGATCATATTAAAATCGCCATTTATAACCAGGGGAGTAGTTCCCTTATTATGCATAAATTGTACCAATATGGTCATTACCTCATACGTGAAGGGGGAGAGGGGGATATAGACAAAGGCCAATACTATCTGGGGCCCTTCTAGCCTGCAATAAAGAAAGATATAATAAGACATGGAGAGAAAGAAGCTGTTGCACATCACACCTATGGCTGACACTAATGCTTCTCGGCCACATTCAAAAACCAACGCCAGTATGTTGGTATATAATTTGATCAGACCATATTGCCCCATGTCCAACGTGCCGGTCTCCTGATTCACATGGGTCCCTACACTATCTCCACACTTGGAGCCCTGCAACCCCAATGTTACAGGACCAAGCTCAAAGGGCCCCCCGCAAAACCCAGCAGGCACCACTGGCGGAGAAAGCTGCCGCCAAACACAAGCGTAAATATGAGCTTGTACTCACCATAGCTCCTGCAGGTAGAATGGGAAGGATAGAAGGTACTATGGCCTCACTTCCCTGCTTGTACATTCTATGGCCTCCCTTCCCTGCTTGTGCACGCTTTGCGGAGTTGGCAGTCGCTGACTAACACAGTGTGGAGATAGTGTCGGGACCCATGTGAACCAGGAGACCGACACGTGGTACATGGGGCAATATGGTTTAATCAAATTATATGTCCGCCTTTTCAGTCTATCTCCCAACCCACTTATGTTCCAAGTAAGCAGCCTAGTCTCCATCTAAGAAAAAAAACTAAACACCACAGATCTCCCCCCCCCCCCACCCCCCGCAACCCACTCGCTAAGCCTTGCAAGTCTCTTACCTTATACAACACCCCTGGACCCGACCCGACCCCACATCCTACAAATCCATATAATGATTATTTAAATTATCGTCATTATCAACCGGGATATCTTCCTTATCAAGCCATTCCGTAGCTTCCTAGACTGTTTGAAAAAAGAAAAAAAAATTATCCTTATACACAAACCTCTATACACAAACCTCAGTTGTGAAGGAAACAGAAGTGAGAATTAGATAATCTCCTTATCTCCTTTTTAAATTATTCCCTTTTTTTTTTTTTTAATTGCCCGAAAGAAATCTGGAAACATTGCGATCTTCGCTCCATGATAAGTCAGTTGTCTCTTCTCTCTTCTTTCTCAGGATTATGTGCCTATCTCTAGAAAGCAATGTTTTTACAATCATAATTATGGGCAGAGCCCCTGGGGGTGGTGATTATCTCGGAACTCGGGTCCTTTCAATATTGAAATGTATAGAAAGGCTGTCTGCCCCTATTTGTTCAATTAACCATTGATACAAAAACTTTTCTGGATCATCATCCTCTGATCCTTCCAGTAGGCCTAGAATGTGAATGTTAGCTCTCCTCGATTTATCTTCAAGATCCGTGATCTTCTTGTGTAGTGGTGCATTATCCTTTATTATATCCTTTTTCCTTTATAAGCACTATATTGTAATCTGTATTCTTCCGCTTCTTCTTCTGCCTGTCATACCTCTGCGATTTATACAGCCCGAACTGCTTTGCGCACAGACTCAGTTCAAACTGCGTTTCGAAGCCCTCGGCGGTGACAGGTGTTGTTTTTGGTTCTGATCGAATTTGTCATTTTTAAGAAATTTAAGTTTAAAGACTCCTAATTTCCCATAGGAAATAATGGCCCATTGGAAATAATGGCCACACTGTAAACTTTAACAGCCAATCACTGCACACATGCAATTAGCTGAAATATAGCAGCTAAAAGAAATTCTAAGGTCTTGTCAGTCAATGCCTCACAACATCCACACAGTCACATGTCCACTATTGGCCAAAAGAAGATGTAGAAGATGGACGGTCCTTAATAGTGATGAGCGAGTACTAAAATGCTCGGGTGCTCGTTACTCAAGACGTATATTTTTACTCTGTTGCTCGTTTCCAGTAACGAACCCCATTGAAGTCAATGGGAAACTCGAGCATTTTTGCAGGGGACCCAAGCTCAGCACAGGGAAGGTTGTGTGAAAACCTGTCAACCTCAGAAAATGATGGAAACACCACGTAAATGGACAGGAAACAGCAGGGGCAGCATGCATTGATTACTCTGAGGCTGCCTAATCACACCATTACGCCAATTTCTAGGCAACAGCCTGGTGGTCAACCTCAAGACAAAAGTGCTGACCCAGACCAAGATGGGCAAGGCACATGCAACCACAGTCAAATGCCTGAAGGTCTCTTTGAATGTCAAAGGCCTTGGAGAGTGTTCCCCTGACAGTGCCTGACAAGCTGACTGCTCCCCTCCTCCCCCCTTAATAACTTGTCTTTTTAAGTTACTAGGCTGACCAGGGCTGGGGCATGACACCCCCTGACTACTTTAGCAGTTTGGGTAATTTTCCCTGTATCATGTGACTCACCACTTCTCCCCACCACTAGTTTGACTTTGAGTTTGAGTCGCTCAGTGGTTAGCACTGTAACCATGCAGCGCTGGGGTCCTGGGTTCAAATGCCCCAAAGGACAACATCTGCATGAAGTTTGTATGTTCTCTACACTTGATCACCTGTTCAGACTGCTGCGGTTTCACTGCGGTGTACCCTGAGGCCCCATAAGTTGCGAGAAGAAACTAGGGAGTGAATGTCTGCGGTGTGCTTTGAAAACTGAAATTGAACATTAAAAAAAACCCATAAAGTGGCCTTGATGAGGCAGGCGTTCAACCTCACAAAAATTAGGCCTGACACAGCATGGCAGTGAGGACACAGAACGATTAAAAGTGAGGTAGCAGGTGAGCCACCGAAAAATTATGCCAGACACAGCATGGCGGAACAAGAATTGGCTGTTGGCTGAGAATTGAAGGAGGTGGAAGAGAAGGAGGAGAGGATATACGAAGATTCCTCATGTTGAGCTGCTTTCCCCGGGTGGGCAGTTGAATTCAGGTGAAATTCAGGCTTTGTTCATTTCTATAAGGCAATTAGCAGTGAGCTTGGATATGGCTACACTAAGAAATAAAGAAATAAGAAAATATACTGGTCACACTAATTTTTGGAGGTTGTCGTATAGTCTGTGTGTAAGTGGTGGTAGCAGCTGTACTACAAATCACAGCAATACAATGTACAACAGCAGCAGCACCAGCCACAAAAAAATATAATAGCACTGAGGACTTCTTTGGGGTCTGTATGCAACACCTGCTGTCCCTTTTCTGCCAACAGCCGATCACCACAGTGTGCTTCTAAAATCGTGTTAGCTGTACTGCAAGTCTCAGCCAGCAGTTTGGAGTAATTTAAAAAAAAAAAAAAAAAAAGATTTTAAGCCCTTACAAGGGCTGTTGGGTTCTTTCTATAGTATCCCTGCCTACTGGAACGCTAATTCCCTCCCTAAGGCTACGTTCACACAGAGCAAAAGGAGCGGATTACGCAAGGAAATATTTCCGCCTGAAATCAACTGACGCTGAATTCCGAGCAGAATATAAGCAGAATGTAAGCAGAATCCCTGCGTATTCTGCTAGGAAAGTGTTCAGCTCGTAATCAGCTCTTGACAAATTCAGCGCGGAATACTCGCTGAATCCGCATGCATTCAGCGCTGAAATTCAGCGAGTATTTGGCGAGTAAACTAGACTATACCAGAACATATACTAGAATCCTCCCCCCCCCCCTTTTCCCCATTTCCGCGCTGATTCAGTGAGTAATTTCCGCTTGTATTACGCTTGTATTCCGCGCTGAATCCGCGCTGAAACAGAAAATCAGAGCCCCATTGATTTGTATAGGCTTCCGCTAGCGGAAGAATGAACATGTTCATTCTTCTGGCGGAAAGCGGATTAGTTCAGTGCGGAAATTCCACTGTGTGAACTGCAGAGCAGAATTTCCATTCAACACAATGGAAATTAGCTCTGCACCTATTTTAACGGCTGAAATTTCAGCGCTGATTCAGCGCAGAAATTCAGCTGCTTTTGCTCAGTGGGAACGAGCCCTCACGCTCTCACTGACAAGCAGCAGCTCTGTCCCTATTCTCTTCCAGCATGCATGTGAGCCGAGCACCACCGGCCCAGATTTTTATATTCCAGGGTCATCTGATCTGGCCAACCAATCACTGTTATCGACATGTATGGGTCCCACATGATCGCAGGATGTACCAAAGAGTCTCCTGCATATTGATTGGCTGAGAAATTGCGCCCAACCTTTCAGGAAACGGATGATGCCATTTTCTCATGTATCGCAAGATGCTCGTCCGAGTAACGAGTACCATCAAGTACCCTAATACTCGAACGAGAACCAAGCTCGGACAAACATGCTCGCTTATCATTAGTCCTTTAAGATTTTGTCTCACTGACATGAGTAAGATTGTCATGGTAACCGAGCAATGATCTTTACCTTTATAAGTATCAGAGTACAGTCAGTAAAGTAGCAGAGCTGAGGAAGCTATGTAGCAGAGCCGATACCTGCACTATGTAGCAGAGCTGAGGCCGCCGTGTAACAGAGACGATGCCCACACTACTTGGCAGAGCTGAGGCAGCCGTGTAGCAGAGCCGACACCCACACTACGTAGCAAAGCTGAGGCAGCCGTGTAGCAGAGCCGACACCCACACTACGCAGCAGAGATGAGCCAGTGATGTAGCAGAGCCGATACCCGCATGATACAGCAGAGCCAAGTCAGTGAAGTAGCAGAGGTACCCAAGTCTCTCTTAAAAGGACTGTACCCAAGTCTCTCTTAAAGGGATGGTATCCAAGTCGCTCTTAAAGGGAGGGTATCAAGGGTTAAAGTTTCTTTTAAAGGGAATCACTGTTAAAGGGGTGCTCTTTTCAAGCACTATGAATTTCCCTGGAAATGCAAATCTAGTTAACATATCTAATTTCTTCCCTGCCTCCTTCATTTGCCCTTCCAGACCTGGAACAGCTTTCTCCATACCCAATACACTATCCTTGATTTTATTCATTTCATTCCTTATTATTCTGGTTCGTATTCTGGTTCGTAACGGTTCGGTTCGCTCATCCCTAGTACCAAGCAAATATAGTCAAAAGACAAGAATTAGATGCCTGGTAAAGTAATTGGCTACAACTAGATGCGCCCCACCTAAAGTAAATAAAGGTTATTCAATTAAATACTTTACCAGATATTTAACTTTACAGTTATTCAGTATATCATTTAAAAAAAGAGAACAAGAATAAGGTGGCGAGTATTAAACAGCCAGTAGCAGGTGTATAGTTTTAATATATTGTGGCTTGACAAAACACCACAGCCTATCCAGTATTGCAGCTCAGTCCAGCCACAAATAAAAAAAATAAAAAAAATAAAAAGTGTGTGGGGGGGGGGGGGGGAGGGGTGTCTAAAGAGAACATGGAAGTACCAGATGGCAAAACAACCTGTAACAATGGTCAGATATAACCCCCCCCCCCCCCCCCCGCCCCATAGAGTATAGAGTATACATGCAGACACTCATCCCAGCTTCTAATGCGAGAGGTAAGAATAGGAATCAAGGCTCACAAAACAAAAAGCCACTTATGGTTAAGATGAAGCAGATTAGCCCTGTTATATAATATCACAGATATTTTAACTTTGCTTTCTACAAAAATACAGAGCTAGAACACAGTTCTTAAAAATCCAGTAATACGTATAAAGTGCTCATTTAAGTGTCACAATTTTTAAAGGGAATCTGTCAGCTCCTGGGCCCTATCTAAGGTACTTAGTGTGCTGTAGTTTGCAGTCCCCTAGTGAGCTTGGTGCTTTTTGTTAATTTTCCGTGCAGTGGATTATGCACAATTTCATATCTCCTACTGTACTGAAGAGGCAAAAAGGAGTTGTTTGTGCCACACTTTGGCACAACTCTCCACTCCTTCCTCCTCCCTCTTCTTAATGAATAATCATTACTGTCTGGCCTTCTGCTCGCTCAGCTGTCAGCCAGTGTCTCTGATTGCAGATTAGTCCTCTGTAGGCAGTTTATCTCTAAAAGAAACACTCAGATATATTTGGAGCTGTGGTCTAGGGTTAACTCTCCTGTCTAGAGACCTGACAGCAGTTCATTCTCTGGTTCAAATCCCTGATGGAAATGAAATATAGGTCTTTATTTATTTATGTTTTAATCATTATTGTATCATTTTATCACACGCAGTATTTTTGCTCAGTATTTTGCAACAAAAACCAGAAGTGGATTAAAAACTTATAAAGGCTATGTTCATACACTGTTGAAATTGAGTGAATGACTGCTATTTAATGGCAAATAATTACTGTTATAGTGCTCAAAAAAGCACTATATATTGTAATCCATATTCTTCTTCCGCTTCTTCTAGCCATTCTTTTGCGATTAATACAGCCCGAAACTCTTTGCACACAGACTCCGTTCAATCTGTGTTTCGAAGCCCTCGGCGGTGACAGGTGTGCTATCTATTTCTGGTTCCCATCGGATTTGTTGTTTTTTTAAAAGAATTTATTTTTGAACTTTTGCATATAAAGAACAAAATAACATACATCCGCAAGCTAGGACAGTAAATAAATGACATTGTGCCAGGATCATCAGAGCAACACAAGAATCATAAAGATAGGCATAGACATAGGGGGTTGTCTAAACACACAAGTACAACCGGAATCGATTCACAGGTAACCACTGTGTCCCCGCCAGCGGAGAACAAGCCAACAGACAAACAAGACACACATGCACAAACACATACCGCCGTGCACCACCCCCTTACCCCCAGTCCCACCCACCCAGGTACTCAACCTGTTGTGGAATCCAGCATCAGCCAGTGAATCCATATTTTTTTTTAATTTTGGGGGGCATTTACGGCTTTCATACAATATTTGGAATAGGGGAACGTAGGAGTTGACCAAGTGGATCCACCTACTCAGGGCAGGGGGCTCAGTGCTCTTCCACTCCATAACCACTACTTTTTTAGCACAAAAGAGGATGAAACGGATAAACATTCTATAGTACTTATTCTGTGTGATGTCATTGATTAGGCCTAACAGGCACACTGCCGGGGTACAAACTGAGGGGAAGTCAAACTTGTCAGACAAAAAGCGGAGAACTGAATTTTGGGGCAGTCCCAAACGGCGTGGATAAATGTTCCCACTGCTTCCTGACACCTAAAGCGGCGTCTGATGGCAGTACTCCCATTTTCTTAAGCCGCTCCGGGGTGTAGTATGTCCTCTGCAAATATCTAAATTGGATAAGGCGATCTCTGGCACTAACCACTGTGGCGTAGAGAGGGGATCCGAGAGAGAGGGGATGTCCCTTGCCCATTGAAGGAATGCTTTTTGGAAAGGAGAGCCCTCCTGTGGGTTTAACAAGAGGTTAGAAAGGCTTAGAAAGGTCGTTAGTGCCCAGAAGTTTCTCAGCAGAGGAAAACTCTTGTGGGACATTTAGGTTCCCGAATTGAGCTGTGATCGAGCGGCGCAGCGTGAGATAATGGAAGAAGGCCGTACGAGGGACACCATATTTATCCCGTAACATATCAAAAGAGTAAAATTCAAAATCGGGGGAGAAAAGAGGAGCCAGGTAACGGACACCATGTTTACCCCATAGCACTGCGCCTGGTAGGTTCAGCAGGTGAGGGTTATGTGGGTTAAGCCATAGAGGCGTTCTAGGGGAGGGTAGGGGAGAGGGAAGAAGCCTGTGCACCACTGACCAAACTCTGAGGACGGTACGTATGGGAGTTAGCCACTGAGAGGAAGGAGTAAACCTGTATAGAGCATTGACAAGGCCTTCGTAAGTCCCCAGCAAGGCTCCTGCCAAAGCAACCGCGGTGTTACCCAGGTCCAGGTCGAGCCACCAGTGAGCATACACTAACTGGGAGGCCAAAAAATACTGATGCATATTGGGGGCCGCTAGACCTCCCCGATGCTTGGGCGCCTGAAGAGAGACAAGACCTATCCTAGGTGCCTTGCTTTGCCAATAGAAGGATCTCAGTAACCTGTCCAAACGGGTAAAGAATCCCTTGGGGGGGAGAAACAGGCGATACCTGGAAGAGGTAGAGGAATTTCGGAAGGAAAATCATTTTAAAAATGTTTATCCTGCCCAGGAGAGAAAGCAGTAGCGTTTCCCATTTGCGGAGACTTCGTTCCACGGACGTAAAGAGGGGGGTCAGATTAAGAGACATGTAGTCATCCACAGAGGCTGTGACCTCAGCCCCCAGGTATTTAAATTGCCGTGCCGCCGTCACTTGACCAGGCAAGTTACTTGGCAGAGGGAGGGAGGCGTCCAGAGGCATCAAAACCGACTTAGACCAGTTAACCACCAGTCCTGACAGAGCCCCAAAGCGGTCTATGAGTTCCATAAGGGACTGGAGGGAAGGGCCGGCATCAGCCAGATAGACCAGGGTATCATCGGCATATAGAGAGACCTTCTCCACCAGGGACCCTCTGGGAATACCCACAACTGAGGAGGAGGCACGCACGGCCGCCGCCAGCGGTTCAATGGCGAGAGCAAAGAGGAGAGGTGAAAGCGGACACCCCTGCCTCGTCCCCCTGCCAAGTGGAAAGGAAGCAGAAATGTCCAGGTTAGTACGGATTTTAGCTGTAGGGGCAGTGTAGAGAAGACGAACCCAGGCCCGAAAGACCGGCCCAAATCGGAATCTGCCGAGGAGGGACCAGAGATACCGCCATTCAACAGAGTGAAAGGCTTTTTGTATATCTAGGCTGAGCACACAACCGGGAACAGGATCTTCCTTACTAGCTGCAATATTCAGGTACAGCCGGGACAAATTAATATCCGTGGCCCTCCCCGGCATAAAGCCAGTCTGGTCCGGGTAAACAATTGATTGGATAACCCATTAAGCCTGGTGGCAAGGACTTTGGCCAGGATTTTCACGTCTACATTCAGGAGTGAGATGGGTCTATAAGAGGACGGAAGGAGAGGGTCTTTGTTAGGTTTCAACAATAGGATAATTAAGGCTTCTCTGAGGGAATCTGGGAGGATACGGGAATGCAAGGAGTCATTATACATGTTAAGGAGCAAGGGGGCCAACGAGTCTGCATTATTCTTATACCACTCTATAGTTAGTCCATCAATACCGGGGGTTTTCCCAACCGGCATAGTTTTAATGGCCTCCAGAATTTCCTCTGTAGTGATAGGGAGAACCAGGGTTTCCGACTGAGAAGTCTTAAGGGGCGTGAGGGGAATAGAATAAAAAAAGGCTGTATATTCAGCAGGCCGCACGAAACAGTGGGGGCAGTAGAGATCCCTATAGAAGTCCCAAAACACTGTGTTAATATCTTGCGGGTCAGACACCAGGGTCCTGGAGTTGTGATAGGCACCAGGGATAGAAACAGGAGGACGGTCCGCCCTTGCCAGGTACGCCAGAAGTTTGCCATTTTTTTTCGCCACACTCAAAGAGTGAGGCTTCTTTACCAAGGAGTTTCTTCCGAATGTGTTCCTTCTGCAAGAACAGCAGGTCCCTCTGTGCCATGGCCCACTTTCTCCGTTTGTCCTCAGTGCGGCACACCGCATATTCCGCCTCCAACGTACTAATTTGGGATTTTAGGTGGGATTCCTGCTGAGAGTAAATGGCTCTCTGCCCCGCCACCCCGGTGACAAACACTCCCCGAATAGTCGCCTTATATGCATCCCATTTAATCAGGGGATCTGGGTGTGAGGCGTTATGTTCCCAATACGACTTATGCGCCTCAGATAAGACTCCCTGAACCGCTTCAGAGGATAGCCAGCCAGGGTGTATACACCACAGTCTAGAGGGAATTGGGGGAGCTAACCTCAGGGAAATTACCAGTGCGGAGTGGTCTGAGATCCCTCTATTGGTATACTAAGCATCGACTACTAATGGCAGCAGGTCTGGTGAGGCAAAAGCAAGGTCAATCCTAGAAAAAGTGTTATGGACCGAAGAAAAGTAAGAATACTTAACCGCCCTAGGAAATTTCTAGCGCCAAACATCGGTAAGGTTCAGAGCAGCGCACCACGAGCAAACGTGGGGGGATGCTGGGTCCACGCCACTAGTTCTATCTAGGATAGGGTCAGGTACAGCATTAAAGTCCCCTATAAAGAGCAGCGGACCTGAGGGAAAAGCAGAAATTTTAGTGGAGAGTACATCCAGGAGTGAGATAGAAAAGGGAGGAGGGACATACACAGAGATTAAGGTGAAAGAAAGCGAGCCACACGTGCAATGAACAATCACATATCTGCCAAAATGATCGCAGTCAACCTGAGTGACCACAATTGACAGAGATTTAGCTACTAAGACTGAGACACCCCTGGAGCTGGTAGAGTAGGTGGCATGATAGCTGTTAGCTATCCAGGCCCTCTTCAGGGCAAGGAGTTTTTGACCAACAATATGCGTTTCTTGCAAGCAAATAATGTGGTGGGAATGTTTTTTAACAAAATCAAGGACCAAGGCCCTCTTAAATTTCGAGTTCAACCCCCTAACAT
Source organism: Dendropsophus ebraccatus (assembly GCF_027789765.1). NCBI lineage: Eukaryota > Metazoa > Chordata > Amphibia > Anura > Hylidae > Dendropsophus > Dendropsophus ebraccatus. Next base: position 120,364,645 of record NC_091456.1, read on the forward strand.
TCCAGCTTACTATTTTAAGTGACGCCATCACGGATCCAGAGGAAAGGATAGGGACAGGGAAGGGAAACCCGGCAGTGGGAAAGCAGGAGGGGGAGGGCACGGCCAATCATACATTCACTTACAGACCACACACAAACATATACAGCTAAACAATTATACATCCTAACAATATCTAAAAACCCAACGCCCTGTCTAGCACTACAACACTGGAACTAATAGCGTAGACCTTGACCCTAACTATTAACTATCTTGGGGGGGTAGAGACTCCCCAGAGGCAATAACCACTAACTAGCAGTAGAGGGGGTGAAAAAAACAAAACACACACTAACCTTCCCCCCTCCCGCCAACCATATTATAGGGTGCCTCCATAGGATCCCGCTAACACTATAATAGGAAGTAAAGACTATGCATGAAACTCGAGGATACATCCTACCCTCCCCTGTGAACCCCCAGTCCCGAAAGATAGCAGTCCTGACATGGTGGTCACCGCCTAGCGTCCTTATCCTTGAGGGCGATTGTCAGGGGCCGATTCTGCCCACTCCAGAGCCGCCGACGGTGAGGTGAAGAACTTAGTGGAGTTCCCATCAATAACACGAAGGCGGGCCGGATACATCATGGAGTACTGATACCCCTTAGCCCTTAACTTGGTGCCAACCTCTGTAAATTGTGTACGCTGTTTGCGCAGTTCCACAGAAAAGTCAGGGTAGAAAGACACTCTGGCATTATCCATCAGGATTTCTCCTTTAAATCGAACCGCCCTCAGGATAGCATCCCGATCTCTGAAGTGGAGAAGTCGGATCAGGAAAGGCCGTGGAGGGGCTCCCGGCGGAGTAAGTTTCGCAGGGACTCTTTCAGCCCGTTTAATTGTGAAGAATTCAGAGAAAGTGTCACTAGGGAGAATATGTCGCAGCCAGTTTTCTGTAAAAACCACCGGGTCATCACCTTCAGATTTCTCTGGAAGACCGACTATACGAACATTGTTCCGCCGAAGGCGGTTCTCAAAGTCATCAGCCCTGCTCATGATAGCTTTCATCTGTCTTTGTAGATCAGAGATTTGTGCTGGGATAGGGTGCAGGGTATCCTCCGCCTCAGAGACCCGCTGTTCCACCTCTGCCGTACGTTCTCTAATTTTTTGCGTTTCATGACGGAGGATGACAAAGTCTTGGCGCAGTTCATCCACTTTAGATACCATCATGGTCTGGCACGTGGTAATAGCGGCTAGCACTGTCAGAGAATTTGCTGTCGATATCAGTAGCAGAATATTGTGAGCGTTCAGGGGAATGCAAGCGTGCAGGACTTAGTGAGCCCTCAAAGCAGGAGAGTTAACTTTCTGGTGAGGCCTCCCTCCCTCTAATCACGGACCTAGAGGATCTCCCCCCTTGCTTCACCACCTGATCTGAACCCCCGGCCGCCGTTTGATTAGAGGCGGCGGGCATCTCATCTATAGCCTCCGATCCAGAGTCCACATCAGGAGGAGCAGCAGACATCGGGTGCTGGGAATTTCCCCCCCCCCTGTTTCCCCTTGTGTGTACCTCCTTTTGAGCCACCCATTTAGCCAGTGGGTGCACCACAGCACAGCAGACAGGGTGAAAACAGTACGTGCTAGGCCCAGCGCTGGGAGCGATGCAGGAATCTGTCACCTATCCAAGATGGCCGCCGTTCCCCTTAAATGAGGGCCTTTGCTGCAGCAGGCGTGGGCCGATAGAGCCAGGGGACAGAGTCTTACTGTGCAGGGGAGAATGCAGACAGCCAGGCTCCCAGCACACTGGGCTTGTGTGATGCTGACAGGCAGGGAGCAGGCACACTCCACGTGCACACCGTACACAGTGGGAGCCGGGAACCGCAGTCCAGGGGAGGGGGCAGGCCTACCCGATATCCTGGCTGTCTCCCGTGTCTGTCCGCCTCCGATCCGGCAGAGTCGCAGCTGGTAAGAAGAGGTGCACGCCGGTCGGCTGGTGATGCTCCGTCCGGCAGAAGCAGAAGGCCACAGGCTAGAACGGGGAGGCAGGCCTAATCGCGGACTCGGAGGATCTTCCGTCACCTCCCGGGGGTACCGGAACGGACCGCAGGCTGCAGTGCGACTTGAGGGGGGAGGGCCGCCTTCCACAGGGCACTCTGGACGGGCAGCGGGAGGAGGCACAGCAGGCCGCGGCTGGAGCGGGATGCAGGCCGGCCGGTACACGTCACGGAGCCGGGACCGGGAGACACAGGGAGGGTCTGTAGGTCTTCCCCGCCGCAGGAGAGAAGCTGCAGGGTCTGAGGAGAGCAGCCACCAGGATTAAATCAGGGTAATACGAGCAGGATGGCCGGAGCTCCTGTGCCGCACGTCCTCTCAGGCAGCCATCCAAACCCCTCCCCCCGGATTTGTCGTTTTAAAGAAATTTACGGTTAAAGACCCCTAATTTCCCTATAGGAAACAATAGCCCATTGGAAATAATGGCCACCCTGTAAACGCCAACAGCCAATCACAGCACATATGCAAATAGCTGAAATATAGCAGCCAATAGAAATTCTAAGGTCTTGTCAGTCAATGCCTCATAACATCCACTCAGTCTCATGTCCACTATTGGCCAAAAGATGATGTAGAAGATGGAAGGTCCTTAATGATTTTGTCTCACTAACATAAGTAAGATTGTCATGGTAACCAAGCAATGATCTTTACCATTATAAGTAGCAGAGTTCAGTCAGTAAAGTAGCAGAGCTGAGCCAGCCGTATAGCAGAGCCGACACCCGCACTATGTAGCAGAGCTGAGGCAGCAATGTAGCAAATCTCTCTTAATGGGACGGCACCCAAGTCGCTCTTGATGGGACGGCACCCAAGTTCTTAACCCTTAGAGGAGCAGGCCAATTTGCATTTTTGCCCTCCTTTTTTTTTTTTTGCTCCTTGTGCTTAAAAGGCCATAGCACTTTTTCACCTAGAAACCCACATGAGCCCTTATTTTTTGCGCCACTAATTGTACTTTGCAACGACAGGCTGAATTTTTGCATAAAGTACACGGCATAACCAGGAAAAAATTCAATGTGTGGTGAAATTAAAAAAAAAACAAAATTTTTTTTAAAAATTTGGGGGTATTTGTTTTTACGCCGTTCGTCCTCGGGTAAAACTGACTTATTATATATTTTCCTCAAGTCGTTACAATTACAACGATATGTAACATGTATAACTTTTATGTGATGACTTGTAAAAAATTCAAACCATTGTTAACAAATATATGTTCCTTAAAATCGCTCTATTTCCAGGCTTATAGCGCTTTTATCCTTTTGGTCTATGGGGCTTTTGGTCTATGATCGCTTTTTATTACAATTTTTCTGGAATTGATGCGACCAAAAATGCGCAAATTTGCACTTTGGGACTTTTTTGCGCTTACGCCGTTTACTGTGTGAGATCAGGAATATAGTTCGGGTGATTACGCACGTGGCGATAACAAACATGTTTGTTTATTTTTATTTATAACATGGGAAAAGGGGGTTGATTTAAACTTTGGCAGCTGCATCTGAAAACTTGATTAGCGGGCACGGCGATCTGACCATGCCCGCTAACAGCCGTGGTCCTGGGCTACATGCCGCACCCAGGACCGTGGCTTTTCAGAGCGGGGCCGCTACGCATACAGGTACGCCCAGGGTTGTCTAGGGATTAAAGGGAGGGTATCAAGGGTTAAAGTTTCTCTTAACCCTTTGAGGACCAGGCCCAAAATGACCCAGTGGACCGCGCAAATTTTGATCTTAGTGTTTTCGTTTTTCCCTCCTCCCCTTCTAAGAGCTCTAGCACTCTCAGTTTTCTATCTACAAGCCATGTAAGTGCTTGTTTTTTACAGGAATAGTTGTACTTTGTAATGGCGTAATTTTACCATAACATGTATGATGGAATTCCAAATATATTATTTATGAAGATATAAATAGGTGAAATCGTAAAAAAGAATGCAATATTGTAACGTTTGGGGGGTTCCTGTGTCTACGTAATACACTATATGGTAACAGCGACATGATACTATTATTCTATAGGTCAGTCCGAACACAACCATATGCAGGTTACACAGATTCTCTAATGTTATATATGTATTTTTTTATGAAATCCTTTTTTTTTTGGCAATTAAATATTAATAAAATGGTCCTATTGTGACGCTTATAACGGTTTTATTTTTTCACCTACGGGGCTGTATGGGGTGTAATTTTTTCCGCCATGATCTCTAGTTTTTATTAATACCATATTTGTGAAGATCGGACGTTTTGATCACTTTTTATTGATTTTTTTTTAAAATATATATAATGTAACATAAAATCGATAATCTGCGCACTTTTTTCCCTCTTTTCGTGTACACCGTTCACCGATCACAATGACGGTTGTTATATTTTAATAGATCGGACAATTGCGCACGCTATGGTATATTATATGTTTATCTATTTATTTATTTTTATATTTTATTTATATAATAGGATAGGGGGGGTTATTTCAACTTTTATTGAGGGAGGGGTTTTGGGGTAGTGTAATAGTGTTTTGAACTTTTTTTTATTTTTTTACACATTTGAAGTCCCTTTGGGGGACTTATACATTCACTAGTTTGATTTCTACACTGATGATTGCTATGCCATAGGCATAGCATTGATCAGTGTCACTTACACTTAAATTCCGCGATCGCGCCGTTTAAGGGGTTAATGACACGTGGCAGCGCGATCGCTGCAGCGTGTCATTACCGGTGAGGTCCCGGCTGCTCACTGCAGCCGGCCCCCACCTCCTATGAAGCGCGCTCCGCTCCGGAGCGCGCTTCATAGCGGGAGAAACACCCAGGACGTACAGTTACATCATGGGTCGTCTGGGGACAGACTTTCATGACGTAACCCTACGTCCAGGGTCGTCTAGGGGTTAAAGGGAAGTTACTGTTAAAGGGGCGCTCTTTTCAAGCACCATTATTTCCCTGAAAGAGCAAATCTAGTTTTAAAACAACAGATATTTGCCATTAAATGACGACCATCCACTCAATTTTAACAGTGTGAGAACATAGCCTTTCTGTGTTCTCAATCCACTCCTGGTTTTGGTTGCAAATTACTGAGCAAAAATACTGTGTGTAATTATAGCCTTAAAAATTATACAAAAATGAGAAGAAAAAGACCTCTATTTAATTTCAATCAGGGGATTCAAACCAGAGAATGAACTGCTGGCAGGTCTCTAGAAAGGTGAGTTACCCCTAGACCACAACTCCAACACATTTGGGAGAAGAGAGTCAATTATACTTGACTGTTTCTTTCAGACATAAACTGCCTACACAGGACTGATCTCCAATCTGACAGCTGAGCAAGCAGGAAGCCGGGCAGCGTTGATTATTTATGAAGAAGAGGGAGGAGGAGGGAGTGGTGAGGTGTGCCAGAGTGTGGCACTAACAACTCCTCTTTGACTCTTCATTACAGTAGGAGACATAAGATTGTACATAATCCGCTGCACTGAAAATTACCAAAAAGGCACCATGATCGCTAGGGGGCTGCCAGCTACATTACACTGTCAGCACCTTCAGTAGGGCCCGGGAGCTGACAGTTTCCCTTTAAGGCGTTAAAACCTATTTGCATGTTTCAGCCAGTCCAGCAACAACCAGCCCAAGATAGTCATATAATTATTTTTAGTGTCTCTCTTGTGTGGCTCCTTTGATTAATAGAGACAGTCTTTATTACCAAGTCCCATCCATTAGTTATCTAATATAACCGTCAAAATAAATTGTTCCTCCCACATTTATCAAGGATTATCTGTTGTGTGCTTGTACTTCTCCTATGGTGGATAAAAGCAAGGCCTCCTTCTGTATAAGGTTTTATATGTACTGGGCTCCTTGGGGCAACAGTTCTGCCATCCCTGGGTTACATGTCTAGTCTGTGTAAAATAAATCCTCTCAGCCAAGTCTTCATACATCACAAAATTAACATTGTGTCTTTTCAATAAATTAAGTTAACTAATAAATTAGTTAAATTATGTATGACTCCGAACGAGTCACCTGATCCAGTGGTGGGGAACCGCCGAACACTGCTCCCAGCCACCAACAGACATCCCAGCCATAGCAGAGTGACACATATTCATCAGAGGGAAATGAGAAAGGGGGGCGCAGCAGACACCGTCCCGTCACATCTTCACAATCCGAGCCCATCAGCAAATTACCCGGTACTGTAGGAGGAGAGGATGCATGGGAAGAGACGGCCCAGGAGAGCCGACTGCCACGTGAGCAGGTCATGCCGTTACGTGACCCCATCTAGTCTACACACTTTAAGGAATTCATTCATGGGTATTGTGAGCAATTACACCTCACACCCACAGAAATCTTCCAGAACTTGATGCAAATCAGGTGGTGCAAAGTGAGAATGGCAGGTATGCTATTTTGCAGAGGTTCCCACTCATTTGACTATTGGCCAAATAGTAAATTTCCCTCTATTAGAAATAAGGAGCATATTACCAAAAAAGATAAAACACAGTTGAAATCGGGACATAAGACTATAAAATATTAACCCCTTAACGACATCGGGCGTAAGTATACGCCCCGCAGGGTGGGCTTTAATGCAAACGGGCGTATACTTACACCTGATGTTTCCCCGATCGCTGTGTGTTCACACACAGCGGTCTGGGAAGATGGCCTGCTATAATGTATAGCAGGCCATCTCTGCTCGTCGGCACGGGGGGTGATTAACCCCTCCCATGCCGACGATCGCTGCTATATGCTGATCAATACAGATCAGCATATAGCAGCTGAAAACAGCTTTCCGGGTCATCGGTGACCCGGGAAACCAATGGCGATTGGTGCTGTCCGAGAGAGCACCAATCGCCATTAGTGTACTGGGGAAAGATGGCGCCGATGCCACCCCCACAATTGCCGTGATAGGCCGGCCAGTACCGGCCGGACCATCATGGCGATCAAACTGTAAAGAAACAGTTTTGTCGGGTTCTGCACCCCTCAGCTAGGTAGCTGAGGGATGCAGAACAGGTGTGTGTGTGTGGTGCAGGTGTACCATACTCACCTGATCTGGGCGTCCGGAGCGACGATCCGCGGTCTTCTTCGCTTCACTTCCAGGTTCGGTCGTTCAGCGTCGGAAATCTTCGGAAACGCTCGGGTCCTCGAGTAATCGACGGGTCTCGGCAATCTCCGGCAGCGTCGCTTTACTGCCCCCTAGCGGGTGATCAGTGAATATCATTCACTGATCAGTTGCTTTGGGTTAAGAAGATTTTTTTTTTTTTTTTTTGCGCCCTAACGCCGCTGAGTTCTTTGGACAGAGGGCAGAATCCGCCCGCGCATATAATGGAGTGTGACACGAGAGGAGACGCACGCCTCCATCAGTCCACCGGCGGGTGCCAGCTGCGGAATGCACAAAGGGTTATCCTTCGCCATTCCGCAGTGTGCACGTACCCTTAGAGTGTATGAAGGAAGGGACACCCGAATCCAGCCCCCCCCCCCCAATCCTCGGAGTTAGTGGGGAGATCGTTCGTGAACTGATCTTCCCACTGCTGGATAAAGGTTACCACCTGTACAGGGATAACTTTTTTACCAGCACCCCCTCTTCTGGTCTGTCGCTGCCCGAGCTGCTGTAGCTTGCGGCACGATCCGAAAATATCAGAAGTAGTAATAAAGCCCTAATATTTAGCAGCCATGGAGTGGACCCAGCGCTTCTGGATATGTCGGACCCCATATCGCACCAGGACAACATTTTCCAGGTGACGTCCCACACACAGGAGAATGGGAGACCCCAGAAGTGCAGACTGTGGCGTAACAGGGGGATCAGGAAGGACACCATTTTCAAGTGTGACGCCTGTCCTGATCACCCTGGCCTCTGCATACTGGATCGCTTCAAGGCGTACCACACGTCATTGGAGATCTACATTTTCTAAATTCTGTCCCTTATTCCTATTTCAGGGGTCACGTTGATCCAGGGATTTTTCTGATCGCCATTATGGAGTCGGAAAGGTATTTTTCCCCTGTGAGGAGGCTACTTGTTGTCTGCCTCAGGAGGGTTTTTTGCCTTCCTCTGGATCAACACAGGTTGAATTTGATGGACACCTGTCATTTTCAACCTAATAAACTAATAATTGGCCTAATACCCCCAAATAAATTAGAATGGTCCCTTTTCCCCAGCTAAATAGGTATGGCCGCCATTCCCATTAGAGGATGCCATGATGCAATTACAAAGCCTCTGTGTGGCCAGGACAGTAGAAACCCCCTACAGGTGACCCCATTCTGGAAACTACACCCCATAAGGAATCTAACGAGGGGGGCAGTGGGGATATGGCCCCCTGGTGACGGCCACATTTGGGCCGTGAAAATGAAAAATTGTATTTTTTATTTTCATGGCACATGTTCCACTTATGTTCCCGTCACCAGTGGGGTCCATATGCTCACTGTACCCCTTGTTGGATACCTTATGGGGTGTAGTTTCCAGAATGGGGTCACTTGTGGGGGGTTTCTACTGTCCTGGCAGCACAGGAGCTTTTTAATTGCGACATGGCCTCCATCCTCCATTCCAGCCTCTAAATGGCGCTCTGTCCCTTTGGTGGCTTGCCTTCTGCCCATATGGCACATTATATCAACATGTGGTGTATTTTTGTACTCAGGGGAAATTGCCCTACACGTTTTGTGTTCACTTTCTTTTTTAACCCCTTGTGGAAAAGGAAAAAATCAAGGCTAGACCAACATTTAGTGTAAAAAATGTTTAATTTTTACACTAAATCATTGATCTTGTCTTGATTTTTTCATTTTCACAAGGGGTTAAAAGATAAAAAAAACACAATGTGTAGAGCAATTTCCCCTGAGTACGGAAATACCCGACATGTGGACATAAAGCGCCATGCTGGTGCAGGGTAAGCCTCCAAAGGGAAGGAGCGCCATTTGGCTTTTTGAGGCTGGATTTGGCTGAAATTGATTTCGAGGGGCCATGTTGCATTTAAAAGGCCCCTGTGTTGCCAAGACAGTTGAACCCCCCCACAAGTGACCCCATTATGGAAACTACACCCCTCAGGGAATGTAACAAGGGCTATAGTGAGCATATGGACCCCACTGGTGACTGGTACAAATGTGGAACAATATGGCGTGAAAATGAAATATTACATTTTTTACACTGTGTGTTTTTTTCTCTTTTAACCCCTTGTGAAAATTAAAACCAACAATGTGTAGAGCAATTCCCCCTGAGTCCGTAAATACCCCACATGTGGACATAAAGTGCCATGTGGGCCCAGGGCAAGCCTCCGAAGGGAAAGAGTGCCATTTGGATTTTGCAGGCTGGATGTGGCCAGAATGGATGATGAACGCCATGTCGCATTTACAGAGCCCTCGTGCTGCCAAAACACTGGAAACCCCCCACAAGTGACCCCATTCTGGAAACTACACCCCTCAAGGAATCTAACAAGGGGTGCAGTGAGGATATGGACCCCTTGATGACGGCCACATTTGTGCCATGAAAGTGAAAAAATGAAGTTTTTCCCTTTCACGTCACATTGTTCCACATTTCTGCCCGTCACCAGTGGGGTCCATATGCTTACTGAACCCCTTGTTAGATTCCTTGAGGGGTGTAGTTTCCAGAATGGGGTAACTTGTGGGGGGTTTCCAGTGTTATGGCAGCTCGAGGGCTCTGTAAATGCAACATGGCCCTTGAAATCCTTTCCAGTAAAATCCAGCTTGCAAAGGCCAATTGGCGCTCCTTCCCTTTGGAGGCTCGTCCTGCGCCTGCTTGGCACTTTATGTCCACATGTGGGGTATTACTGTACTCGGGAGAAACTGCGCTACATGTTTGGTGTTTTTTTTTTTTTCTTTTATCCCCTTGTAAAAATGAAAAATGAATGCTAGAACAATGTTTTAGTGTAAAAAATAGAATCTTTTCTTTTTTACACCACATTGTTCTGAAAATCTGCGAAGCACCTGTGGGGTCCAGATGCTCACCGCACCCCTTGTTACATTCCTTGAGGGGTGCAGTTTTCTAAATGGTGTCCCTTTTAGGGGTGTTTTTTAGGTTTTGGCACCCCAGAGCCTCTGCCAACCTGAAGTGGTACTGTCAAAAATGACCAAATATAACGGAGGCTTCGAAATTCACTAGGCGCTCCCTTATATCTGAGGCTTGTGGTTGCGTCAAATAGCGCAATAGGGCCACGTATGGGGTATTTCTATAAACTGCAGAAACGGAGCAATCAATATTGGGGTGCATTTCTCTGCTAATAGGTTTATCATTATGAAAGATATTGGATTACAATAAAATCTCTGCACAGAAAATAAAAATTTTCAAATTTCTTAAACACTTCGCTTTTATTTCTGTTACTCCCCTAAAGGGTTAAACTTTCTGGATGTGCTTTTGCTGAGTTTGGGGGGTGCAGTTTCTGAAATGGGGTGCTTTGTGGGGCTTTCTAACATACAGGCCCCTCAAATACACTTTGAGGCTAGGTTCACACGATGTAACTGTGCGGCTGTATTTTTTATGCGGCTGTAAATGTGCGGGTGAAACTCCGGCCGTGGGAAAAAATAGACATGCGGCTCAAAACATACGGTCATTTACTTGGAAATCTGGTTCAACTAAAAATAACAAATAAAATGTTAAGAAAGTGATGCAAACACCTCTGGATGCATCTGCGGTTTTTTTAAATTATTTATTTAAAAAAAAAAAACGCATAGGGTCCCCCCTATTTTTATAACCAGCCGGGTTAAAAACCAAACCACAGCAGCCTGGTAACACCAGGGTGGGAAGAGCCATTGGTTTAGGCCCTCCCCAGCCTAAATCTTACCAGCCTGCTGCCGCCCGGTCCAGGAGCGCCAATTTGGACGCTCCGGGACCACTGGCACCCGGCTCTTCCCAGTACCCCTGGTGGCATTGGGTACTGGGGTAATAGGGGGTTAGTGTTAGCCATTTTATACCGGCTAACACTAGGCCCCAACTTAGTAATGGATTCCGTCTATTAGACGGCTTCCACTACTAAGTCTATAAAGTAAAGAAATAAAGACAAGACACAAGTTTAAAAAATTTTTTATTCAAATAAAAACACCCCCACACCCCTCATTGACCATTTTATTAAAAAAATTAAAACAACAACCGCTGGTCATCGACGTAGTCCATGGAATCCGACGTAATCCCCAGGATACCGATATCTGAAAAACAAAAAGGGAGAAACACACAAAAAAAACACAAACAGGAGCACAACACCCATCATTGTGAGCGGTGTTGTGCTCCTTACAGTATGCAGCATCTTTACAGATCGCTGCTTACAGTCTCGCCACCAAGGGGTTAAGGGAGGATGTATTGCATCCCCCTTAACCCCCTGGGGGCCAGACTGATGTCAGACTGCACCCATCCCAGCAAGGAAGGGGTTAAGTGACCCCCCTTCCTTGCTGGGAGGGGTGCAGTGCAGGGGAGGGGGTGGGGAGAGCTCTATACTCACCCCGATGTGTCCTCTTCGCTGGTCCGCAGTACAATGAAGTCACTGTACTGCGGACCGGCTCATTATATGTGCGCTCAGCCGAACAGCCAATCAGCTGAGCGCACATATAATTCTAAATGTTTCTTCTAATAATGCTATTGTGATAACATAATTAGAAGAAACATTTGATGTTTTAATTAAAGTAAAGTGATGATTAGTACAGAATGCTCTATTGACGGGAATATGAATTAACGGCTTATGGAGCTTCCTGTACTAATGAATATTTAATTAATAAAACACATTTTCGTGTAAATAAATTCAGTTTCGGTGTTCAATAATTTAATTCTAACGAATCCATCATTGTGCAATTAAATATACTGTCAAAAAATAAATATATAGATAAATATACATTTATTTATATATCTATTTATTTTAACGAAAGTGTCTTTATTACAAAGAAAATGTGTTTTAGTAATTTAATATATTAACTATTAGAGGCATCGGCATTCGGCATCATTGCCGGCTATTTTTGAAGTACTCCGTACGGACCGCCTGTCAATCCTCGGCCGCATGTCCAGCCGCAAACAATGGTCTTGTTCATTTTTTTACGGGTCCGTTTACGATAGGGCCGTAGATTCAGACATAGTGTGCACTGTGCAGCCGCATATCCTATACTTCCAAGCATACACACGAACCACCAAAAATACCGCCGCACAATTACAGCCGCAAATACAGCCGCACAGTTACAGCGTCTGAACCCTTTACAGGTCCCTAAAAATATCTGATTTTGAAATTTTACCGAAAATTTGGAAAATTGCTGCTAATGTTTTAAGCTTCCTATTGTCTAAAAAAAATGAAATATAGTTTAATAAATGCTGCCAACATAAAGTAGACATGTTGCTAATGCTATTTAATATATAATTTATGTGGCATAATCATTTTCTGTATAAGCAGAAAGGTTTCAAAGTTGGAAAAATGCATTTTTTTAAAAAATTTTCACGCTATTTTGGTGTTTTTCATAAAGATTCGTTATGAGTAACGACTCCATTTTACCAGAAATGTAAAGTACAATATGTCACGAGAAAACAATCTCAGAATCGTCCGGATAGGTAAAGCATCCCGAAGGTGACACTGGTTATATTCATAAAATTTGTCTCTGTCCTTAAGGCCATTTCAGGCTCTGTCCTTAAGGGGTTAAAGGGTTAGTGCGACGTTTTAGTTTTTCCGCTTAATTAACACACATTACAAAGTTAGATAACTTTGTAATGTGTGCTATTAAGCAGTCTGATAATTTTTTCAACAAGAGTTGAGTGAACCTACCAAAAGTTCAGGTTCGCTCATCTCTATTGTCAATCTTTCCCATGTATCCCTGTCATCTTCAATTAATTCCTCTTATCTAATGTACTACTGATTCTGTTACTTAATTGTAATTACCTTACCTGTTCCTTTACGCAGCAAGTTTCAAGAGGCCTGTAGTAATCCTGGGTCCTATAACAGATATTGCACACATAAAGCTCTGTGCTGACCTACCGCAAGAGTTTGAATCTGCAGGTGAGTTCCGCTTTAAAATGGTTACTTTTAGCATACACAAACGTATGCTAAAGGAAAAAAAAGCATTTGTTTGTTCCGTGATCCAACCAGATTGCACAAAGTTACATAGTTTTTTTCATCCATTCCCCCCCCCTCCATGAAACGTATACAATAAACTGACTGCAAAAAGTAAGTGTGAACCCATCCTTAGAGAAAAGTTTAATTTCAGTGCTATAAATCTGGTTTGGGGAATATACAGTACAGATCAGCCACTAACAGTCTCTCATGTTTTTGTTGCAGAGAGTGTTTCTCGTGATGATGGGAGTTCCAAAGTTATCAAACTGCAACTTGTAAAAGAAATTGCGGAACAGGTGAGATGAAGTATAGTGAACTTGTGAACTGATCTTGCCTAAAAAATTACAAGTTTGACTTATTTTTTTAGAATAACATAGTATGGGCCCATACATATTCAAACAGGGTAAGGGTAAAATGTGTAACAATAGTACTTTTTAGGACTAACTGGACCACAGACTCCCTTTCAACAAAGCATGCACAGGTAGGTAGTCCATGTTGTTGTTGTTGTTGTTGTTGTTGTTTTTTTAAAACCTCCATTTAACCCCTTAACGACATCGGGCGTAAACTTACGCCCTCGCAGCCTGGTACTTAACGCACCAGGGCGTAAATTTACGCCCGATGTTTACCCGACCGCTGCGTGTAAACACGCGGCGATCGGGTAATGATGGCTGCTGTTACTAACAGCAGACCACCGTAGCTTGCCGGCACGGGGGGGGTGATTAACCCCTCCGTGCCGACGATCGCTGTAATTGGCTGATTTATCCAAATCAGCCAACTACAGTGATTTTCCGGTTCCCGGGTCATCGGTGACCCGGGGACCCGGAATTTAATGATGATTGGTGCTGTCCGAGACAGCACCAATCATCATTAGTGTGTATACTAGAGGGGGCCATGGTGCCACCCCCCAGATCGCTGCTATTGGCCGGCCAAGCCCGGCCGGCCAATAGCGGCGATCAAAGTAAAAATAAATATTTTTACTTTGATCTGCACGCCTCAGTGAGCAGAGCAGGTGTGTGTGGTGTGTAGTGCACCATACTCACCTGATCGTAGCGTCCGGTGCGGCGAATCGGCGATTCCGTGGCGTCCGCGTCTTCGTTCGGCGTCGGCTTCTTTCCACGTCATCGTTCGGCTTCTTCGTTCGGGTCTTGTCGCGTTTTTTTCCGGAGATCTTCGGCTATTTCCGTCAGGTACGTAGTACTGCCCCCTAGCGGCTGGTTAGTGTATATCATACACTAATCAGTGGCTTTGGGGTGAAGAAATAGCAGTTTTTTTTTTTTTTTTCCCCTCAATTTTTTTTTTTTTTTTTTGCGTCCTTTCGCCGCTGAGTGCCGATCAGCATCGCACGTAAGTGCGCCGCTGATCAGCAACTCCGCTTTTTTGGCGTAGGGGTTTTTTTCCCCCCTTTTCACCCTTTTTTTTTCTATATCCTACCGCCACTGTTTGCTGAAAAGTACCGCACATAAGTGCGACATTTATCAGCAACTCTTTTTTTGGCGTAGGTTCCCCCCCCCCCCCCTTACTGTGAAAAACACGTAAAACACAAAACACTACACTACACTACACTACCACACATTACTTTACAATACATCTAATAAAGCTTTACACTACACCACTACACCACATTACATTTACATACCCCCCTACCCCAATCCCCGTATAAAAATGTCACAGAAACGATTTTCGGTGGAAGAGGCGTACGCACTTATCGCCTCTGACACCGAAACAGCCAGTGAGGATGAATGGGGGGATCCTTCATTCCTCCATTCATCCTCATCATCATCATCCAGTGATGATGATTATCCACCACGGCGTCCAAGGAGAACGCCTCGGGCTGCCCCCCGTCAATCCATCCCATCCCCTGCCCCCCAGACAAGTCATCCCATCCCGCCCCCTGCCCCCCAGACAAGTCATCCCATCCCGCCCCCTGCCCCCCAGACACGTCATCCTATCCCACCCCCCGTCCCCCAGACAGGTGACCCCATCCCGCCCACTGTCCCCCAGACAGGTGACCCCATCTGGACCCCAGACCCCCAAAATCATCAGCCCTGGATTCCTGGCTTTACGGCAACGGCGGGAATCCAGGTTAACCCCACAGGTCTCAGAGAAATAGACTTTTTCAAACTCTATTTCTCTGGTGACCTTGTAAATTTGATGGTGGCGCAAACAAACCTGTACGCGCACCAATTCCTGGCCCAGAACCCCTCCTCTTCTTTTGCTAGGCCCATGGCGTGGACCCCTACTGATGCAGCCGAAATGACTAAATTTTGGGGGCTCCTGCTGCACATGGGCCTAGTAAAAAAACCCACAATGCGGCAATACTGGAGTGGGGATATTATATATAATACCCCACTTTACAGAATGGCCATGGGACGGGTACGATTCGAAACCCTCCTAAAATTCTTGCATTACAATGACAATGCAAGGTGCCCACCACAAGATGACCCCTCATATGACCGACTGTACAAAGTACGGCCGGTCATAGAGCACTTCTCAGCCAAATTTACTGAGATGTATATCCCAGAGAAATACATCTCAGTAGATGAGTCCCTCCTGAGCTTCAAAGGAAGACTCCATTTCCGCCAGTACCTTCCCAATAAAAGATCGCGGTATGGCGTGAAATTCTACAAACTCTGTGAGAGTACCTCAGGGTACACTTACAGATTTAGAGTGTATGAGGGTAGGGACACCCAAATCCAGCCCCCAGAATGCCCCCCCATCCTCGGAGTTAGTGGGAAGATCGTTTGGGAGCTGATCTTCCCACTGCTGGATAAAGGTTATCACCTGTTTGTTGATAACTTTTATACCAGCATCCCCCTGTTTCGGTCACTCGCTGCCCGAGCTACAGTAGCTTGCGGCACGATCCGAAAAAACCAAAGAGGCCTCCCAAGTCACCCTGTTAGAGAAACGATGAGAAGGGGTGCGTGCAAGGCCTATTCCTGTGAAAACATGTTGTTGGTCAGATATAAGGACAAGCGCGATGTCCTTATTCTGACCACAATTCACAGGAATAGCACCACCCCTGTCACTGTACGTGGTACCACAAACGTGGTGAACAAACCTGATTGTATTCTAGAGTACAATCAGTATATGGGAGGAGTTGATCTCTCAGATCAAGTCCTCAAGCCATATAACGCCACGCGAAAAACCAGAACGTGGTACAAAAAGGTGGCCGTACATCTGGTACAAACAGCGATGTACAACGCTTTTGTGTTGTACCGATGTGCCGGCCACCAGGGGAAATTCCTTGATTTCCAGGAAGCAGTAATCAAAGCCCTGATATTCGGCAGCCACGGAGCGGGCCCCAGCGCTTCTGGATATGAAGGACCCCGTATCGTAGAGGGACAACATTTTCCAGGTGAAGTCCCCCACACTGGAAAAAAGGGGAGATCCCAAAAGAAGTGCAGAGTGTGCCACAAAAGGGGGATCAGGAAGGATAGCATTTACCAGTGTGACACCTGTCCTGATCACCCCGGCCTCTGCATAAAGGATTGCTTCAAGACGTACCACACGTCCTTGGAGTTCTAAATTTTCAATATTCTGTCCCTTATTCTTATTTCAGGGGTCACGTTGATCCAGGGATTAGTCTGATTGCCATTATGGAGTCGGGAAGGAATTTTTCCCCTGTGATGAGGCTACTGTCGTCTGCCTCACAAGGGTTTTTTTGCCTTCCTCTGGATCAACACAGGTTGAATTTGATGGACTCCTGTCCTTTTCAACCTTATAAACTTCTAATTGGCCCAATACCCCTAAATTAATTAAAATTGTTCCTTTTCCCCAACTAAATAGGCATGGCCCCCATTCCCATTAGAGGATGCCATGATGCAATTAGAAAGCCCCTGTGCGGCCAGGACAGTACAAACCCCCCACAAGTGACCCCATTCTGGAAACTACACCCCATAAGGAATCTAACAAGGGGGGCAGCGGGGATATGCCCCCCTGGTGACGGGCACATTTGTGCTGTGAAAGTGAAAAAAATAGTATTTTTCATCTTCACAGCACATGTTCTACATATGTGCTCGTCACCAGTGGGGTCCATATGCCCACTGCACCCCTTGTTAGATTCCTTATGGGGTGTAGTTTCCAGAATGGGGTCACTTGTGGGGGGTTTCTACTGTCTTGGCAGCACAGGAGCTTTGTAAATGCAACATGGCCTCCGTCCTCCATTCCAGCCTCTAAATGGCACTCTGTCCCTTTGGTGGCTTGCCCTGTGCCCATATGGCATATTATGTCCACATGTGGGGTATTTTCGTACTCAGGGGAAATTACCCTACACGTTTTGCATTTATTTTCTCTTTTAACCCCTTTTGGAAATGAAAAATATCAAGGCTGGACCAACATTTAGTGTAAAAAAAAAATATATTTTTACACTAAATCATTGATCTAGTCTTTATTTTTTCATTTTCACAAAGGGTTAAAAGATAAAATAAACACTAAATGTGTAGCGCAATTTACCCCAAGTATGGAAATACCCCACATGTGGACATAAAGCGCCATGGGGGTGCAGGGTAAGCCTCCAAAGGGAAGGAGCGCCATTTTGCTAGAATTGATGGTGAATGCCATCTCGCATTTACAAAGGCCCTGTGTTGCCAAGATAGTGGAAAACCCCCAAAATTGACCCCATTCTGGAAACTACACCCCTCAAGGAATCTAACAAGGGGTGCAGTGAGGATATTGACCCCTTGATGACGGGCACATTTGAGCCGTGAAAGTGAAAAAATGAAATTTTTTACTTTCACGTCACATTGTTCCACATTTGTGCCCGTCACCAGTGGGGTCCATATGCTCACTACACCCCTTGTTAGATTCCTTGAGGGGTGTAGTTTGCAGAATGGGGTCACTTGTGGGGGTTTACCACTGTCTTGGCAGCATAGGGTCTTTGTAAATGAAACATGGCCCTTGAAATCCATTCCAGCCAAATCCAGCCTCCAAAAGCCAAATGGCGCTCCTTCCCTTTGGAGGCCCGTCTTGCGGCCGCAATGCGCTTTATGTCCACATGTTGGGTGTTTACGTACTCGAAACAAACTGCTCTACACGCTTTGAGCTTTTTTTCTCTTTTAAACCCTTGTGAAAAGGGAAAAAATCAAGTATAGACCAACATGTAGTGTAAAAATGTTTTCATTTTTACACTAAATCATTGACCTAGACTTGGTTTTTTCATTTTCACAAGGGGTTAAAAGAGAAGAAACAAAACAAAACGCGTAGAGAAATTTCCCCCGTGTACGGAAATACCCCACATGTGGACTTAAGGCGCTATGCGGCCGCAAGACGGGCCTCCAAAGGGAAGGAGCGCCATTTAGCTTTTTGGGGCTGGATTTCGGTAGAATGGATTTCAAAGGCCATGTTGCATTTAAAAAGTCCCTGTTCTGCCAAGCCAGTGAAAACCCCCCACAAGTGACCCCATTATGGAAACTACACCCCTCAGGGAATGTAACAAGGGGTGTAGTGAGCATATGGACCCCACTGGTGACGGGTACAAATGTGGAACAATGTGGCTTGAAAATGAAATATTACATTTTTTACACTATAATGTTGGTCTAGCCTTGAATTTTTCATTTTCACAAGGGGTTAAAAGAGAAAAAAAGCCACAAAATGTGTAGAGCAATTTCCCCCGAGTCCGTAAATACCCCACATGTGGACATAAAGCGCCATGTGGGCGCAGGGCAAGCCTCCGAAGGGAAGGAGCGCCATTTGGATTTTGGAGGTTGGATTTGGCTAGAACAGATGATGAATGCCATGTCTCATTTATAGAGCCCTTGTGCTGCCAAAACACTGGAAACCCCCCATAAGTGACCCCATTCTGGAAACTACACCCCTCAAGGAATCTAACAAGGGGTGCAGTGAGGATATGTACCGCTGGATGACGGGCACATATGTGCCGTGAAAGTGAAAAAATGAAAATTTTCAATTTCACGTCACATTTTTCTACATTTGTGCCCGTCACCAGTGGGGTCCATATGCTCACTGCCCCCCTTGTTAGATTCCTTGAGGGGTGTAGTTTCCAGAATGGGGTCACTTGTGGGGGGTTTCCAGTGTTTTGGCAGCACGAGGGCTCTGTAAATGCGACATGGCCCTTGAAATCCATTCCAGTGAAATCTAGCTTCCAAAAGCCAATTGGCGCTCCTTCCCTTTGGAGGCTCGTGCTGCGCCCCCTTGGCACTTTATCGCCACATGTGGGGTATTTCCGTACTCGGGAGAAACTGCACTACATGTTTTGTGTCTTTTTTTTCCTCTTATCCCTTTGTGAAAATGAAAAATTGAAGGCTAGAACAACATTTTAGTGTAAAAAATAAATTTTTCTTTTTTCACGCCATATTGTTCGGAAAATCTGTGAAGCACCTGTGGGGTCCAAATGCTTACCGCACCCCTTGTTACATTCCTTGAGGGGTGTAGTTTTCTAAATGGTGTCCCTTTAGGGGTGTTTTTTAGGTTTTGGCACCCCAGAGCCTCTGCCAACCTGAAGTGGTACAGTCAGAAATGACCAAATATAACGGAGCCATTGAAATGCACTAGGCGCTCCCTTATATCTGAGGCTTGTGGTTGCGTCAAATAGCGCAATAGGGCCACATATGGGGTATTTCTATAAACTGCAGAAACGGGGCAATCAATATTGGGGTGCATTTCTCTGGTAATAGGTTTATAAATATGAAAAATATTGGATTACAATAAAATCTCTGCACGGAAAATTAAAATTTTCAAATTTCTTACACACTTAGCTTTTATTTCTGTGACTCCCCTAAAGGGTTAAAACACTTTCTAGATATACTTTTGCAGAGTGTGGGGGGTGCAGTTTCTGAAATGGGGTGCTTTGTGGGGCTTTCTAACATACAGGCCCCTCAAATACAGTTTAAACCTGAACAGGTCCCTAAAAATATCTGATTTTGAAATTTTACTGAAAATTTGGAAATTTGCTGCTTATGTTTTAAGCTTTCTATTGTCTAAAAAAAATGAAAGATCGTTTAATAAATGCCGCCAACATAAAGTAGACATGTTGCTAATGCTATTTAATATATAATTTATGTGGTATAACCACTTTCTGTATACGCAAAAAAGTTTCAAAGTTGGAAAAATGAATTTTTTTACAATTTTTCACGTTATTTGGGTTTTTTTTCATAAAGATTTGTTATAAGTATCGACTCCAATTTACCAGAAATGTAAAGTACAATATGTCACGAGAAAACAATCTCAGAATCAGCCGGATAGGTAAAAGCATCCCGAAGTTATTAATGAATAAAGTGACACTGGTCATATTCATAAAATTTGTCTCTGTCATTAAGGCCATTTCAGGCTCTGTCCTTAAGGGGTTAATCTGAGGCTTGTGTTTACGCCTAAAGTTTTAGCTAATTCCTTGATCGGAATCGGAACATAAGTCACCACGTATTGCGCTTATTAATAAATTGTGTTCCTGAATTGATAGTCCATCTCTATTGCGTCTATGACTGAATGTGGTAACCGCTCACCAATAAATTTTATAAAAATCATATACTAATTAGCAATTTGGGTGCAAAAGGGGCATTCCAAAGCCTTCCAATGCACTGCTACATCCACCATTCCATTAAAAAAGCCGCCTTACCAATAGTCATGAAGGCCCGCTGTGTAGTGGACTCCAAAATTGCCCAATGACAAGAGGACTTTGGTGCCCCTAGTGTTCTCCCGCATGCTTGGGATCTTCGGGAATTCATTGATATCACTGGGTCTTCATTAATATTGGCATTTTTCACAGAGCAGCCTGGGAGATGCAGCAATGCACTGGGGAGAAGGGGTGCTAGAGAACACCCCACTGCACCTAAACTGCTAATTAGTACATTACTACAGTGGTACCTCGGTTGTCGAACTTAGTTGGTTCCGGAAGGAAGTTTGAGAACCAAGCAGTTTAAAAAACGAGCAGTGTCTTCCCATAGGAAATAATGTAAATTTAATAATTGGTTCCAGCAGCCACCAATAATTACCTACAATACTCACTTATTACACTGATAAGTGCTCAGTATAATCACTACAGTACAGTACAGAACAGCACTATACTGTACAGGACATTAAACATAAATGTTCATCAGAACCAGCAATTATAGTACAGTAGTCACCAACTCCTCACCTATCCTTTACTATATAGCGTCCCCCCCCATCCAAGCACTGTAGTGTATGGGAGATGGTGGTGCACTGCCTGTACTACTACTGCACTGTATATGCACTCCAGCAGTCTTATACAGCACTGTACTGTATGTGAAGCCTCACCACTGCTTAACTCTCCAGGTACAACCCACCATCCACGCTCGCAAAAACGTTCAAAAACCGAGCAAAGTTCAATTCCAAACACTACTTCTGGGTAAATTTTCGTTCGAATACCAAGCAGTTCGAGTTCCAAAGCGTTCGAAAACCGAGGTATTACTGTATTTGGATTAAAAAAAAAAAATCCAATATATTGATCTATAACCTGGTGATAGATTACTTTTAGTGTCTGTTCAAACATACCGGATCGCAGCATATATCACGCTGCAAGTTCCGCATCAATTTGTATTGGCTTTTACATACTTGCAGCAGATTTTTCATTCTGCTGCAAGTATATAAAGCCTCATCTCCCTTAACCCGACGCAGCACGGTGAATGCTTTACCCATCCGCGCTCTGTTCTGCTTCTGTGGCTCTCGGTTACCTGACGTCCCATTCAACTAATTAGAGCGCTGCTGCAGGACAGCTCAGTGTCTCGTTCATGTGACCATTTAAATATGTTGCTATTGGCTGCCCAAATTTTGATGCTGTACATTTTCTCGCCGTAACAGGCCAAACTATATCCGGGGTTAAAGTGGCCCAGGCTAGATTATACCTCGGGGTATATTTTGGGCTAGGCCAATTTATACCCCCTCAGGCCATATTATACCCCCATGAAATCAGTAGCATTGAGTGATATACACAAGAATTTCTTAATTTTTTAGACATTTTTGTGTTACACTGCCTCTCCTTTTTTTTTTTTTTTTTTTTGCCCCGGGAGGGTTAGGGGTTTTCTATTAACTACTTTTTTTCATTACATTTATCATGTACAAATTTTCAGTTTTTGTGCAAAATCCTATCCTAGTGAAGATTTTTTTTAGCCAAGCTGTTCTAGCCATAAATTGTGCAATAAAATGTGCAAGGTTTATCAAAGCACTTACACGTAATGATTTTTTGCGCAACTGTAAAATTTTGCATAGCCCATAAACAGCATCTCCTGTTCAAAAACATTGTGCAGAGTCCCAGTTTGTATTTGTACTTTATTGATTGTATTATTAAAAAATTTTGTAACTTGATAAATATTGCAATAAAAAAATGGTGCTGATAAGTTCCCCCCATAGACTTTTATTACTTCAACCAGAGAAACTTTGTGACTTTCTTATATTAGTCCTGAAACTTTGAGTTATAAACATGGCTTTACATCAGGTGATTGTTGGGTGAATGCTAATGGGTCGTCTGATGAGCACATGACGTTTCATACACCGATCAGCACATGACGTTTCATACAGCAATCACTACATAAGTGTTATACACTGATTAGGTGACCCGGAAGTCCTGCAGACATAGGAGACAGCACACTTTTCATCAAATTAGAAACCGTGAACCAGCGAAGTGACAACTTTATGGCCTGGAGGGATATAGCGTGGCCTAAGCCAGGGGTCCCCAAACTTTTTAGACAGAGGGCCAGTTCACTGCCTCTTAGACCATTGGAGGGCTGGACTATAAAAAAAAAAAAAAAAACTATGATCAAATCCCTATGCACACTGCAAATATCTTATTTTAAAGTAAAAACAAAACGTAAACAAATACAATATTAGAATAAAGAACCAGTAAATTTAAATCAACAAACTCACCAATGTTTCGATGGGAACTACGGGTCTGCTTTTGGGTAATGAGATGGTCAATGTCCAGTTCCATATTTGTCACTGCTAGGCGTAACAAGTGATGAAAGTGTGTATCCGTTAGTCTAGATCTGGTTGAAGATTTTTAGATGTTTCAGGGTATGTGCACACTGAGGAAAAGGCGAGGAATTAGGTGAGGAATTAAAGTGGAATTTCAGCTTGAAATTCCTCCCATAAAATATGTACAGTGCAATGTCTCATTGTGTTCAATTGGTTTTCTGCTCTGTTTACACTGCAGAATTTCCATGCAGAATTTTCTGCAGTAGATCTGCTACAGGAATCCTATAGAAGTCAAAGGGGGGCTTAAATTCTGCTTGAATTCTGCCTGAAAACTTTCTGCTTCAATTCCTCGAGAATTGCTCAGTGTGCACATACCCTCATTCTGGAAAAAGTCTGTTCACGGACATAAGTGCTTCCAAAGATGGTTGCCATTTTGAGTGCATGGTTTCTGAGATTAGGATATGTCTCAGAGGGGTGAGATGCATAGAAATTAGGCAAGCTGCTTGACTTGAATGCGTCTGTTAAGCCAGTTCCAGTTGGTAAATTGTATCCACGTTTTCAATGTCAATTGAAAATGGATTACGGAAAAGTTGTATGTCCTGTTCATGGAGATGAAACTCTTTGAATCCTAATTGGAACTCCTCTTGCAACTTTTACAGTAAATCCAAACGTTTCTTTTTGGGAATGGAATCAAGGGATTTTCCGCTAACAGATTTTGAGTTAAGGAAAGATGGCAGAAATTTTCCTCCTTCACTTGTTTGATGAGGAGGCCTAATTTTACTTCAAATGCTTTAACATGTGATTGCATATCACAGATGAGCTTCCCTTTTCCTTGAAGTTGCACATTGAAACTGTTGGCGAGGTGCCATTTCCATTCTGCATCATTGAGCTCTGGTGTCTCAGAACTCTCCCTCGACTCAGCCAATGGACTTCTGTGTGGTACACAACATGTTCATAGGCAACATTTAGCTCAGACAGAAATTCCTGAAATTGTCTGTGGTTTAGTGCATTAGCTCTAATGAAGTTAACTAAGTCCCACTTCGATGATTTACTACATAACGCTTGTTGGTGGGTAAGGCAGTGTATGGCTATTGGATGAGAATGGTTACGTTAGTCCATTTCATGACTTATGCGAGCAATTACTCCTTTCCTAGACCCCACCATACTAGGAGCACTATCAGTCGTCACACTGGCTAGTTTAGCCCAGTCCAGCTCCAAATCCTTCAGTTTGGGAGACCTTTTCATAGATATCCTCTCCTGTAGTTGTTCCTTTGATGCTTTGCAGTGCAGCAAGCTCTTATGTCCTACGAATAAAAAATTAGAAGTTTTTGCAGAATCATGACCATTATTGCTCTCGTCGAGTGCCATTGAAAAATAGGAAAGTTTTCTTGCACAATTTTGCAAACACTGATGCAAATTGTCTCCCATTTTTTCAATCCTTCGTGTAATTGGAGATCCTGAAAGACTAAGGGTGGTATTACACGGAACGATTATCGTTCGAAAAATGGTTAAATCGTTCGGATTTGAACAATAATCATTTCGTGTAATAGCAGGCAACGATTAAACGACCAACGAGAAATCGTTGATCGTTTAATAGGATCCAGACCTATTTTTATCATTTGATTGTTCGCATATCGTTCGGTGGAATAAGAATGCACAGCTGAAACGTACGCAATAGCGACGACTAAACGACCGCAAGAACGATCATAAATAACGATCATCGTTTTGTGTACTTGGGCGAACGATTTCGGGTCGTTTGCCTTAGCGGTCGTTTAAGATCGTTTATCGTTAGTCGTCGGAAAGTTGCTTGGTGTAATAGTACCCTAACTGTACTTAATAAGTCTGCATTTTGTGGACAATTTTGTGGACACATCTCTTTGGCAACAGAAAGAAAGCACTCCTTAACAAAATTTGCCCTCCACAAATGGTCTGCCAGTGCACGCTATTAGCTTGGCTACTTGAAATCTTGCTCGCAGTGATATTTAGCTGCTTCTGCTTCACAAAAGTATTTTGCTGAGTTGTCAATGTATTTTTCAGTTTTAATATTTTATTTTTTTTCTCACATCTCCGACCAAACAATCATATTTATCTTTATGTTGAGTTTGATAGTGTCGCTGCAAATTGTATTCTTTGAACATAGACACTAAGTTCTGGCATATCAAACACACAGCTCTATTCTTGTACTGCATGAAAAAGTAATCATAAGTCCACTGTTCTTTGAATATCCTACAATTTTTTTCTTTTTTGACATCATGGTCTCCTAGGGATTCCAAATTGCTATTAGTAAAATACAGATAGATAGAGCTGTACAAAACAATATACCAAGAATAATTTTCCCCACACAGAGGCATACAGACTGCACTGTCCATCAATGCAACCTTCCCATTTCACATTATTTCAGCCTTACCAGTGGCCATACTGGTGAAACTCCACTTTTACCTCAGGCTCACACTGGTGCGGTGCAAGAACCAGCACGATTCCGCCACCATCACCTTTTCAGTTCACTCTACCCTGTGCGAACCGCAGTGCGATCTGTGAACTCACACAGGAATCTAATTGCATGGGTGGGAAGTCCAATGCAATCATATTCCACGGCAGGAAAAAAGAAGGCATGATGCGTCCTGTGCTGGCTCCAGGTTTTTGTGGGCCTTTGGGCAACTGAGCCACATTGGGCCCTTTTGTGGAGCAAATTATGTGGTGTCATCATTAGGGGGTTTCAGCAGAGGTGGGGGAGATGAGAGTTCAAGGGCCTCTGCTGAGACCCCCTTATAGTGACAGTAGACCACTGCTTGCTACTCAGTGAGAGTTGCTTTATTTTTTCTTTGTACTTTGCATGTTCAAATAAAGAAGACTTGACTACTACGGAAAGAAGAGGATTGCTTTTTTTTATATATAATAAAAGGGTCAATGAGGATTTTCTAGGAGGTTTTATTTCAATAAAGATCCTTTTAAAGTTGTGTTTTTTTTCCTTATTTCTGGTTGGCTTAGTAAATGGAAGCTGTCTAACAGATGGAATCCTTTACTAAGCTGAGCTTAGCGTTAGCCACTAACACTACCCCCCCACCCCCCATTTATTACCCAGATACCTACCGCCACCAGGGATACTGGGAAGAGCCAGATACCATGAGGCCTGGAGTGTCAGAAAATGACAACCCGGGATTGGTTGGCAGCAGGCTGGTGTTATTAGGCTGGTAACATCCAAAATAAATGGCCCTTGCCACCCTGATATTCATAGTGCTGCTGCTGCTTTGTTTTGTGTCTGGTTGGTTAAGGAAAATAGGAAGGACCCCATGCATTGGTTTAATAAATAAAAATGTGTGGTGTCCCCCCTATTTTCCATGACCAACCAGATACAAAACTAAGTAGCAGCAGCCTGTCACTATCCGGGTGGCAAGGGCCATTTATTTTGGCCGTTGCCATCCTAATAACACCAGCCTGCTGCCGCCCAGTCCCGGATTGTCATTTTTTGACACTCTAGGCCTGATGGTATCTGGCTCTTCCCGGTACCCCTGGTGGCGGTGGATACCGGGGTAATAAATGGGGGGGGGGGTTAGTGTTAGTGGCTAACGCTAAGCCCAGCTTAGTAAAGGATTCCATCTGTTAAGACAGCTTCCATTTACTAAGCCAAATAGAAATATGGAAAAAAAACCACAACTTTAAAAGGATGTTTATTGAAATAAAACTCCCCAGAAAACTCTAATTGACCCTTTTATTATATAAAAAAAGCAATCCTCTTCTTTCCGTAGTAGTCTAGTCTTCTTTATTTCAACCTGTAAAGTAAAAAATAAAATTAATTAAAGGAGACCTGTCACCCCCCCATGCGGGGTGACAGGCTCCCGACCCCCCGTTACAGCCCCCTATACTCACCTGATCCCGCCGGGTCCCGCTTCCTGATCCGGTCGGGTGACTGAGATATGAGCGCCCGAAGCCCAGCGCGCGCTCACAGGAGAGTCCAATGTTTATAGAGAATGACTGAGCATCGGACTCTCCTGTGAGCGCGCGCGCCGGGCTTCAGGCGCTCATATCTCCGTGACCCGACCAGATCAGGAAGCGGGATCAGGTGAGTATAGGCGGCTGTAAGGGGGGGTCGGGAGCCTGTCATTCCGGCATGGGGGGTGACAGGTCCTCTTTAATGACACTTTCACTGGTAGTCTACTGTCACTATTAGGGGATCTCAGCAGAGGCTCTCCCCAGCCTGTGCTTAGACCCCCTATTAATGACAGTAGAAAAAAAAAAAAACTACCAAAATAAAAGCATCTATCTTCCTTTCCACCCCTCACTTAGCCCCCACTCACCCCCTCACTCCCCACTCAACCAGCCCCCCCCCTCAGTCCCCCTTTACCCCCTCAATGACCCCTCCATCTGCCGATTAGTCACCACACCTGCTAGATTGCTTGGAGGAGGCACCTCTGGCAGGACAACATGCAGGACGAGCACAAGTAACAGTTACACTCCTCATGCGCACCCCGCTGCGGCAGCCCGAGACAAGTGATGCCACGAGTGAGGAACATAACTGTCACTTGCACTCGGGAGGATGAGAGGACCTGCTGTCAGCGATTCACTGAACAGGGGCCTCGGGGTGGTGGTGGCGGTGATGGCGGTTGCGGCATGGATGCAGAGCAGTAGATACGGGGCAGGGTCAAGGATAGGCGGCGGGGGAGTTTCAGTGCACCTGGCGTGATCCGGAAGGGGGACCTCTTTTATTGGTGGTCAGTGAGAGGAGTCCTCTCATTGACCACCAATAAGAGTTGTCCCTTCTGGAAGTGCGGTGGGGGCCGCAGTTTGGGGACCTCTGGCCTAAGCTATTTTACACCCCTGGGTATGAAAATATACTGGGGTATACTGTGGCCTGGGCCAGAGGTGAGAAAACCAGTGAAGTGATAACATTATGGCCCTAAAGGATGTAGTATGGCCTGTGTAAAAGGGGCTTTATAGTTGTCACATTTCTAGAAAATTGCTCGGGCAATATGAGGGCCCTCATAAAAATGTACAATCAGACAAAAAGAGGTAAATTAAAAAGCAGCATATTCCAGTACTTCACTGTAATCAATAAAACAAAAAATGCAATCAATTGATGCAAGAAGAGAAAGTATTTTAGGCTTTGATGAAGCGCTTGTATCTTAAAACAAAGAACATTCCTTTTTAAGATTGGTACTGTGTCTCCGATCAATTTTTACGTACATTGTTGTGAACATTGCTAAGATTAAAATGTTTAGGATTAACACAACCAACCCATGGAAGAGTTTCACGCATCAGGATTTTTTTTTTTTCATGAATCTAAAATGTTTCTTTCTCATTTAGAATAAGCATGCACTACTGGACATCACACCAACAGCAGTGGAACATCTGAATTATGTGCAATTCTACCCAATTGTAGTTTTCTGCAACCCAGAAAATAGACAGGGGGTTAAGGCAATGCGACAATGGCTACTTCCAGAATCCAAGAAGAGTTCTCGGCGTTTGTATGCTCAAGCTGTGAAACTGCGCAAGAACAGTTCCCATCTTTTCACAGGTGATCACACACTCCCATCTTCTGCACATTTGATTCCTTTATTGATGTTTGTTTTGTTTTTCTCTTACTACTATCACAAAGTAATAAACAATCATTCATGTATTTTAAGCCACTATTAATCTGAGTGGAGCAAGTGACTCGTGGCTTCCAAGTTTGAAGGAAATTATTCGTACAGAGCAAGCAAGGCCCATATGGACTACTGAGGACAAGGTAAAGATTTTTAGTTCCTCTGAACTTGAGGAGATGGTAGTGGGGAGCTGTAAGCCAAAATTCCCTGCTGCATTTGGGAACCAAGACTAATTCCACACTGAATTTGCAGTGCATGTTTATAATTTGTGTGGGGAAAGGTCATGGTGTATATCTAAAGCATATTCATAAACTCCCATCACCTGACAAAGGTCAAGAGTCGTTTTGGCTACTGGGTGATACCTGTCAGGGTTTGTTGGATGGAATAGCCAAGACTTCCAAATCCAGTAAAAGATGGAGAAAAAAAGATATAGATATACTGTATATATTACTTTGCCAATGAAGAGGTCTGTAATTTTTATCATAGGTACACTTTAACTGTAAGAGACAAATTAAAAAATCTGCAGAAAAACACATTGATTTGTTTTGATTTTTAAATAAAAACTTTACATTTTATTGCATGAAATAAGTATTTGATAAAAAATAAAATAGAAGTTATTATTTGGTACGTAAACCTTTGCTTGCAAAGGTCAGACTTTACCTGTAGTTCTTGACCAAGTTTGCACAGACTGGAGCAGGTATTTTAGCTCCCTCCAAAGACTTTCTATTAGGTTACGTTCTGGAGACTGGCTAGGCCGATCCAGGGCCTTAAATTGCTTCTTATGGAGCCGCTCCTTAGTTGCCCTGGCTGTGTGTTTCAGGTCATTGTCATGCTGGATGACCAAGCCACGACCCATCTTCAGTGCTCTTACTGAGGGGAGGAGGTGGTTGGTCCAAATCTCACGATACATGACCCCATCCATTCTCATGCTTCATGGTTGGGACTGTGTTCTTGGGGTTGTACTTATCCTTCTTCTTTCTCCAAACATGGCTAGTGGAGTTGATGCCTAAAAGTTCTCCTTGGGATCATCCAAATGGTCATTGGTGAACTTCAAATGGGCCTGGGCGTAAGCAGGGGGACCTTGCGTACCCTGCAGGATTTTAATCCATGATCATGTAGTGTGTTACTAATGGTAATTTTTGAGACACTGGTTCCAGCTCTTTTCAGGTCATTGCCCGTGTCCTCCCGTGTGGTTCTGGGCTGATTCCTCACTTTTTCAGAATCATCCTTACCCCACAAGGTGAGATCTTGGCTGGAGCCCAAGACCGAGTAAGATTGACAGTCTTCTTGTTTTTCTAACAATAGAGCCAACACTTGTTACTTTCTGACTAAGCTGCTTGTCTACTGTCCTTTAGCTCACCCTAACCTTGTGCAGGTCTACCATTTTGTCCCTGGTTTCCTTAGACCGCTCTTTGGTCTTGGCCATGGTGGAAAGGTTGCAGTGTGTGTGTGATTGTGTGGACAGATTTTTTTTTTTTTTTTTATACAGGTAACAAGTAAACAGGTGCAGTTAATACAAGTAATGAGTCCAGTACTTCTTAAAGAAAAACTAACAGGTCTGTGAGAGCCAGAATTCTTCCATCAAATGATTTGATCAAATACCTATTTCATGCAATATAATGCAAATTAATTATTTAAAAATCATACAATGTGATTTTCTGGATTTTTTAATAGACTTTCACAGTTGAAGTGTACCTATGATAGAAGTTACAGACCTTTGCATTTTCTCCACTGTATATATGTTTGTATGATGCACTGGGTGGGGTGAGGCTAACAAAAATGTATATATTTTTTTATTTTAGGCTGATTCTCTAGTTACTGAACCTCTAGATCTCATGAATGGGTCAGCAGTTGGGTCTACAGACTACCTGAGCTGTGACAGTCGGGCAAACAGTGACTATGAGGAGACTGATGCTGAAGGTGGAGCTTACACTGACCAGGAGCTGGATGAAGATTTTAAAGAACCGGCACTAGCCCGATCTTCTGAGCCTGTTGAGCATTCATCTCTTTACCATGATGTCAACCCGCCATATGATTCATCATATCACTCCAAAGGCCATTCATCTATTGAGACTTCTTCCTACCATGGAAAACAGTCACCTACTGAACCATTGTCTGATTACAGAGGTCAATCACCATCTCATGATAATTACAGTCCTACACAGGTAAATCATTGTCATAACAATAGCACGCTTTTTGACTACGTAATATAATGGATAGCACATGAATAATATATTTCTTAAATGTATCATTAAAAACAGCTTCACATATTTTGACAAAGGCATCAATATCTAAAATATATGTAATTCACTTTAATAAAAAAAAATACTTTCTGTATTTAATTGAAAGTTAAAATATTGCATACTAGGTGTTACTCTTGTTGCTCCTCCGCCTGTTGTCAATACATGTTTGTCTATGACAGCTGCAGAGCTTGGACAAAATACAGGAAGTGTGTGTTGTACCTTCAGAGTCCTGTGCTTTTCTGTCCTGTCAATCACATTTCAATGAGTCTAGTAGCAGGTGAGCAGCCGTTAACCCCTTCCCTCTGCAGGACGTACCAGTATGTCCTGTGGTGGGTGGGGACGTCTAGAGAGGGGCCGCGACATGACCCAGCTCTGAACCGCCGCAAACCCAGCTGCTTTCTGCAGCTCTGGACCGCAGCTATTAGCGAGTGCAGCGATCAAACATGACAGCTGATCCCAGCTCTGCAATCCATGTATCTGTTCTGATGGATCAGTGCTCTATTATACACACAGCATTGATCTCAATGGGGGATCAGTGCTGTGTATATAGTCCCCTAGGGGGCTTCTAATTAATGTATGTGGAAAAAAAAGTTTATTAATAAAAAAATCCCCTTCCCTAGTAAAAGTCAGAATCACCCTCCTTTTCCCATTTTATAAATAAATAAAAATTTCTGATTTTGCACGGTAAACGGTACAAGCGCAAAAAAATTCCAGAGTGCCGTAACACGTCATCAGCTGCTCAGCCGCGATTGGCTGAGCACAGTTAAGCTCAGCCAATCACGGCTGAGCAACCAATGACGCGGCAGTCAGCATCAGGGACAGCTGCAGCGATTCGCCGGCCTCCCAAAGATTACGTCGTTGACAGAAGATCGGGGACGGGGGTCGACACGTGTCAGATATGTATGGTACACTACACTTCCGGGTCCACATGCGGGGTGGGGGAACACTGGGAAGGGGGCGATTTACATACATAACATACATTACAAAGTTGTATAACTTTGTAATGTGTGTTATTTTGTGAATAATTTCTTAGCGCCGCACTACCCCTTTAACTTTCATGATTTCCACTAGTCTACTTGATGCACAATTTTACCCAGTTGAGAAATTTGCAGTAAAATAATGCCATTTTGATGCAACTTCACAAAATTTTCAGCAAAATTGTTGTAAAAATTGTCACTTTAAATTGAACAAATCAAACAAAGATATTAACCCCTTCATGACCAAGGTCATTGGTGCCCAGATGTCTAGGTCAAATTAATGCAATGTGCCTCCCCGCCTTTTAAGAGCCATAGCGCTTTTATTTTTCCACCTACAGGGCAGGTTGGGGTGTCATTTTTGGGCCATGATCACTAGTTTTTATTAATATCTAGAGATGAGCGATACTCGAGCATGCTCGAGTCGATCCGAACCCGAACTTTCGGCATTTGATTAGTAGTGGCTGCTGAACTTTGATAAAGTCCTAAGGCTATGTGGAAATCATGGATATAGTCATTGGCTGTATCCATGTTTTCCAGACAACCTTAGAGCTTTATCCAAGTTCAGCAGCCCCCGCTAATCAAATACCAAACGTTCGGGTTTGGATCGACTCGAAACCGAACCCGGTTCGCTCATCTCTATTAATATCAAATTGGTGTAAAGGAAAAAATTTTGATCACTACTTATTTTTTTTAACATGAGCTATTACACCAAATGATTATCGTCTAGTAATCGGCTAACAATCATCTGGTGTAATAGGGCCCTTAGGCAGGAAAACCAGGCCCTTCACAACCAATCGAAAGCAATATGCTGCCCAAAACCAACACTGTTGCAAGCTTTGAAAGGTAACACCCCTGGAATGCACAAGTGCGCTGCCATCATCCTACATCACTACTACTTGTGGTATTATGGGACCGCCTGTTTTAACTGAGTCCTTGGAAGTTAAGGCTAAAGGGCAACTCTAGCCCTCCTTACTTGAACCCAGGCTCCCTAAAGGAGGAAGCCACTGAGGCAGGCGAGGATCCTCTTTCTCGAGGTATCCTGACCCTTCCAGTGATTTGCATTAAAGGGGAACTCCGGATAAGAAAAACTTGTTTTATATTAAAAGTACATTAAAAGTTATATAGATGTGTCTATACAATGTATTACCGTATCTGTGCGGTTCTGCCACACTGGTAGCTGATAGAAATCCAGGAATTGAAGAAAAATGGCCCCTGTGCCAATTCACATTGTCTCCTGCTCCCACTGCTTTCCCACCTTAGGAGACAAAAATTCCATGCCTCTGTCTCACATTGTGTGTGTGTTTGCTAAGGACAGGCTGATGATGCAGACATGGGGCAGGGTATGATGTCACAGGAGGCTTGGCTGGATCCCCCAATCCCCTTAGTGATCCACCATCTCTGAATGGCCAGAAGCAGGTGCAGCACTAATTTTACTGATTGTGATGGGTGGGGGACTGTGATGATCAGCTGAGGGGAAGCATTGCATTCTGGGAACTGCTCAACCAGGAAGGACAGAAACACAATACAGAACAAAACCCCCCAAAACAAATGGATTTTTGGTAGTTTTAAAACTGGGATGGACAGGTAAATAATGCTATATTCTTCTGCAGAAGTTTCATTTTTTTCAATCTCTACCTGGAGTTCCTCTTTAAATTTCCTATGCACCCACTTCTACTTTCCATAATAACAATAGAAGTGGAGGTAACCATAGTTGCTATGTCAAATCATGTACATCTGCCTACATTTTATCTTACTCTTACTATCTCTTACTCATTATCCTGTGGAGGGGGGACAAGTAAGTTTTAATCAGAAAACACCTTTGAGCTCCCTTTACCCAGCTTGATGTGGCACTAATCAGCAAGATTAGCGCCTGTTTGCAGTGCCTTTAAACGGCAAGACAATCTTGTGAACAATCACTGTATCATTCCTGCGACCACGAAATGCAATGTTATCGACCGCATATGCCCTGTTAAGCCCATTCATGACCAAAGGTCATTGATGCACATATGTCCAGTTCATAGGGAAGCATTGTTCTCCTTCTGGCCTTCTACGAGCCATAAACCTTTTATTTTTATTTTGCACGCTACGACACCAAATATGCACTCATGTACGTCATACTTTGACATTGCGCATGCGCAGGGAGTCCTGTGAATTCCCAACATGTGTTTCAACCCGGGCCGCCCCCCCTTTCCAATGTCCTATTCTGATGCGCATCTGCTGGTGGTCTGTCGGTCGTGTGTTGGATCACCTGATCCTCTGCGTCCCATCAACAGTGTTCTCTCTATCTTTACGGAGAATGGCCACTGTTAAACATCTTGTCATTGGGATTTCCCACTACAACCAGTGACGTAGTTCATGGACATTGGTGGTGGTGCTCTGGTGGTGGTGCTCTGGTGGTGGTGGTGCACACTGAAGCACTCAGTCAGAGGTTATTTAACTCCGTACTTAGCATTCTTCTTCAGTTGCACCAGGTGTGCCAAAACACATCATACTTTTAGCTCTTAAATTGCACTACACTGCCATTACCTACTGCTCTCTCTGCAGCTGGGCCTATTGTATTTCCCTATTTACAATGTGATACCAGTCTACTAAACTATAATACATTTTAATACTAAATGGCAGTGTGGTAGTGTCTTTTTAAACGTTTGCATTTTGTTTAGTTCTTCAGTTTACTTGTATATGTTTTTTTGGGGTATATTGATCAGTTATAATAAAATATTCCCAGTACTCCTGGGTTGATTATTGGGAATAATAGAAATTGGCACAATGTTCAGTGTTTCCCTAAATAGTCCCTTTCACTAAACCTAATTGAGTAATAGTAGAAATGTTGAGTGCAGTTTATATATAATGTTTCTGTCTGTTGCAGGAAGGAGCAATAAAGCCCCATCTTCAGTGGAGTCACAACAACAGGTAAAATAGAATAATCACCATTACATCTGGTATTTCAATTTTCCTCCTTATATTAATATGTTGCCAAAAGTGGCAGCTGGTATTGACAGATCCCCAGAGCCACATGAGAGGTTCCACAAACATTATTATTTGATGCTACGCTATTTAACAAAACAAACATACTTTGTGCTGGAATCACACACGGCAGTTTTTGTGCCAAAAACAAGAGGATTCAGCAAAAAAGAGAAGTACTTTCTATTTCTATCCCATTTGAATCCACTTCTGGTTTTGCCACAAAAACTGCAGCGTCAGGTTTCCAAAAAACTGCTGTGTTTTTTTAGCATTATGCATACATTAAAGGGAAAAAGTATCATAGCTTGATGCATTAAATCCATCATGGATCCTGTAACAATATGGTCTCACTTAAAGGAGTAGTGCGGCGCTTCATAAACTAATACTAATGCATTCACAGCTGCTAACATTGCCTATGTACTATGTGCTGTATTACCCAGTCGCCGCCTAGAATGCAGTGCGTCATATAGCCGGCCCCTCTACCCGCCCACCTTATCAATATTCCTCCCCCAGCCCTGTAATGCCCTGACGCTAGGTAGTCCTTCTTCATAGATCTAGGGAGAGCTCATACAGGACGGGACTCATAGACTGCACGAGCTGTGAGCGATCTGCTGTGTACTGTGAACAGAATCCCTCTGTGTCTATCCCTCCACCCTCCTGCATGAGCTGTCAACGATCTGGAGAGGAGGAGACACAGAGGGATTCTATTCACAATACACATCAGATCGCTGTCAGCTCCTGCAGGAGGGGGGAGGGAGAGACACAGAGGGATTCTAGTCTTCATAGACACCTGTCCTCCTGGAGCTCTAGCCGTCTGCTGTGTATTGTGACTAGAATCCTTATCTGTGTCTTCCCCTCTCTCACCCATCCTGCACGAGCTGTGAGCGATCTGATGTGTATTGTGACTAGAATCCCTCTGTGTCTCATCTCCAGATCGCTGACAGGAGGGGGGAGGGGGAGACAGAGAGAGGGATTTTAGTCACAATACACAGCAGATCGCTCACAGCTCGTGCAGGATGGGTGAGGGAGGGGGAGACGCAGAAGGATTCTAGTCACAATACACAGCAGATCGCTGACAGCTTGTGCAGGAGAGAGGAGGGGGAGACACAAGTACAGGTTCCGATGTAATTGAATCCCCGGGTGTCACTGCTTTGTACCTGCTCTCTGTACTTGTGAGCAAAGTGAAGAGAACAGATACAGAGCGGAGACACTCAGGGATTTACTTAGAACAGCGCATGTTCGTCTTACTGGTTGTGATAGGATTTGGCAGTCACATGCTTTGCTCAGCCAATAGTAGACGAGCAACATCATGGAGAGGGACAGAACTAGGGTCTGAGCTTGGGGCGGGCTGATGAGGGGACAGACCGCCCCGGCCAGCCCACCAAACGTCATGGATGACGTATTGGCACAAAATGGCTGCCGGACCTATGTGCCGGCACGCAGAAAAAAAAGATGGAACTACAGAACTTCCGGCGGGGGGGGGCGGGACAGTCCAGAACAGCATGAAGACGACCAGACAGGTAATAGCAGTACATGACAAATTTATATAACTTTGTCATGTGGTGCTAGATTTGGAAAAAAGCATAGCACCGCACTACCCCTTTAAAGACACAGTAGAATCAATATCATGCCGGGAGCAGAAAAAGTGTTTGAGACTTCACAGCACTTTAATGAAGCAGCCACTTGGCTTCAGTGTCGTGAAGATTCAAACAATTTTCCCGCTTCCAGCATGATATTGATAAATCATGCCAGGCGGGGAAAGACTCTAGTACAGGGCTTTCCTGTCCGTAGTGTCTGTAGAATACAGGACATGGGAATAAGCCCTAAACCTTTACATGCTGAAAATGGACATATAATAGTCACTAATTAAAAGAGAAGTCCGGCGAAAATGTATATTTTAAAGTATTTTATTGCCACCCAAAAGTTATATAAATCACCAATATACACTTATTACGGGAAATGCACATAAAGGGATTTTTTCCCCTGCACTTACTAATGCATTAAGTGTTCACTTCCTGGATAAAATTGTTGTCACAACCCGACTCCCAGAGCTGTGTGGGCTGTGGCTGCTGGAGAGGATGATGGCAGGGGGATGCTCAGTGTCCCTCCAGTGCCCTTGTCCTCCTGCCATCATCCTCTCCAGCAGCCATCCCATCCCCCGCACAGCTCTGGGAGTCAGGTTGTGACATCACCATTTTATCCAAGAAGTGAAGCCTTGATGCAGTAGTAAGTGCAGGGAAAAAAGCACTTTATAAGCAATTCCCGTAATAAGTGTATATTGGTGATTTGTATAACTTTTGGGGGGCAATACAATACTTTAGTTAAAAGTTTCGCTGGACTTCTCCTTTAACTATGTTCTGTCTATTAAACTTATGATCATTTATAAAAATGTTTGATGTCATGCAGACATGTCAAAAGTAGTCTCAATGCAGATACCCCCCCCCCCCCCCCCACTAAGTGTACATTATAATGTTAATGTGTTTTCCCTGAGACCCAATGGCATCACAATGTATGGGGCATTATCACCCCTGCGAGCCCCTGGGACAAAGAAAAATTTTAATAAACTCACAAAATCTAAAGATTGACTCCTCCCACAGGAAGTATATAAGGAAGCTATTACGTGACCTCAGCAATCAAATTATAAAGTAAAATAACAAGGGAGATAGCCTTGTGATGCCAATGGGACATAGGAAAACACATTAACATTATAATGTACACTTCCCTTATGTCCCATTGGCATCACAATGTATGGGGAATTGGCAAGTAGTATCCCCCATAGGAGGGCTTTCCTGCACAGCAGCATTTAGCACTGACCTAGCAAAGGTCGTACAGGCAGAGTGAATGGAACCAAGTCTGTAATGTTTCACAAAAGTAGAATGGGAAGACCACGTGGCTGACTGACCAATCAGATCTAGGGGAACCAGACTGCGTTCCGACCAACTGGTAGCAACAGCCCTGGTGGAATGCGCTTTAGTAAAGTCCGGGCACGGCAGACCCGCAGAAGAATAGGATAGCTCAATGCACTCACAAATCCAATGGAGAGTTTAGAAGCCTTCTTTCCCTTGTTCTTTCCACGGAAAGTCCTTGACCCTGCGTAGATAAATCTGAGGGAGATATGGAGACATCTGTAGACATCTAGGGATGAAAGATCTAGGTCATCCTGATTGGGATCTTCATGAGAAAAAAAAACAGGTAACACAATAGCCTGATTGATGTTTTCAAACGTAACACATTTCGGAAGAAATACTGGAAGAAATATTAAGATCACTCTCTCTTCATAAAACACTGTATAAGGATGTTCAGACCCTAGAGCCTGTAACTCCCCTACCCTTTTGGCAGATGTAACAGCTAAAAGAAAAATAGTCTTGAGTGTAAAAAAATTTCAAATCAACTTCAAGAGGTTCAAAGGGAGCACCACAAAGTTGCCTGAGGACTACAGACAGGTCCCAATTAGAGATGAGCGAACTTTTCAAAAGTTCGGTCTGACCGGACTTTCTAATTTTTTCGGAAAGTTTGGTTCGACCGAATTTCAGATTTCTTCAGATTTCATAGTTTAAAGCATCTATATGATACGAGGGTAGTGTATTTGGTTGAATTTAGGGCTCTACATTTCAGTAACATCATTATCTTTTCGATATCTCAAAGTCAAATTTTTTTTTTTAGACTTCAATATTCACTATTACAAGGTCTATGCAGGAAACTCACCATTACAGGGTCTATGCAGGAAATTAACCATTACAGGGTCTATGCAGGAAATTAACCATTACAGGGTCTATGCAGGAAATTAACCATTACAGGGTCTATGCAGGAAATTAACCATTACAGGGTCTATGCAGGAAATTAACCATTACAGGGTCTATGCAGGAAACTCACCATTACAGGGTCTATGCAGGAAACTCACCATTACAGGGTCTATGCAGGAAACTCACCATTACAAGGTCTATGCAGGAAAAAGGTCACAAATGCAGTGAAGGAGCAGCAGTAGTCATTGGAGGCCAGGCAGGAGCAGCAGTAGCCAACATGGAGGCCAGGCAGGAGCAGCAGTAGCCAACATGGAGGCCAGGCAGGAGCAACAGTAGTCAACATGGAGGGGTGGCAGGATCAGCAGTAGCCAACATGGAGGGCAGGCAGGATCAGCAGTAGCCAACATGGAGGCCAGGCAGGATCAGCAGTAGCCAACATGGAGGCCAGGCAGGAGCAGCAGTGGCCAACATGGAGGCCAGGCAGGAGCAGCAGTAGCTAACATGGAGAGCAGGCAGGAGCAGCAGTAACCAACAAGGAGGCAAGGGCAGGCACACCAGTAGTCAACCTAGAGGCCAGTCAAGGCCCAGCAGTAGCCAACAAGGAGGCAAGGGCAGGCACAGCAGTAGTCAACATGGATGCCAGTTAAGGCCCAGCAGTAGCCAAGATGGAGGCCAGGGCAGGAGTAGCAGTTGTAATGGGGTGACATGAGCAGCTGAAGCAGAATAATGAGCTCCATGGACAGAGAGAGGCGAGAGGTAGCAGGGCAGCAGGAAGGGTGGAATGACCAGTAAGGTCTAGTTCACATATAGGCCATAATAAATGCAGAAAAGGTCCTACATCTTGGTGACAACAGGACCAAATCCTACTCTGTGGTATCAGGAGCAGGTGTCACAAAGTCCTTATCTATCCATGTGGCGTTCATTTTGAAGTTGGACGTTCCACACTATCACAGGACAATCTGGTTCTCCTGGGACTGACAATATGACCTGCTGCACTGAAAACTCGCTCTGATGACACACTGCTGGCCAGACAGGAGAGTATGTCCAAAGCAAATTCAGCGAGTTCTGGCCAGACATCTAATTTTCCCACCCAGTAGTCCAGGGGTTCCGGCACGTTAGGTGGCAACGTAGAGTCCAAAAACACCTGGACTTGCTGTTTGAGGTGTGCCGCCATGTCATTGGCAATTTGGGGTGGTCAGAGGCAAGG
This sequence comes from Dendropsophus ebraccatus, assembly GCF_027789765.1. Taxonomy (NCBI): domain Eukaryota; kingdom Metazoa; phylum Chordata; class Amphibia; order Anura; family Hylidae; genus Dendropsophus; species Dendropsophus ebraccatus. Next base: position 120,404,198 of record NC_091456.1, read on the forward strand.
TGCGGTGGTCAGAGGCGACCTGCGGTGGTTGCGTGCAATCTGGGGGGGTTACATGTAATCTGGCATGATTACGGCAACCTGCGGTGGTTAGGGCAACCTGGGGGGGTTACAGACAATCTAGATTTGTTACGGATAAACTGAAGTGCTTATAGGTAATCTGGGGTGGGTACATGTAATTTGGGGTGATTACGGACAATCTAGAGGGGGTCACAGGCAACGTGCGGTGGTTACGGGCAACGTGCGGTGGTTACGGGCAACGTGCGGTGGTTACGTGTAATCTGGGGGGTTACGTGCAATCTGACGTGATTACGGACAACCTGGGGGGGTTACGGGCAACCTGCGGTAGTTACGGGTAATCTGGGGGGGGGGGGGTAGGGGTAATTTAGGAGTAAACTGCAATTATTACTATAATAAAAAGTGTGTGTTTTATTTTTTTGTGTGTTTGTCACTTTTTGTACTTTATACATTCATTTTCACTGTATTACTATGATTACTGTGATATTTTCTATCACAGTAATCATAGTTCAGTGACAGAGACCAAATTGGTCTCTGTCACTTTAAATTTTCAGAGTTGGCTGGTTATGTAGCGCATGCGCACTTCATAACCAGCCAGGACGTCGAGGAGGGAGGAGCTCCAGGATCAGGTAACGTATAAGGGGTAGGGGGGTAACTGGGGGACGGGGGGTGACTGGGGGGGGGGGGGCGACTTGGGGGACGGACCCTGACACTTTTTATCCCCTGTCACCAATCATTGATGGTGACAGGGGATAAAAAGTGCATCCCTGCACTGTGAACAGGCGATCGGCGGTATATAGTATATACCACCGATCGCCTGTTCCAGGACCCCCTACCCCCTACCTCCGGTGGCAGAGAGCATGGGGTTTTAATTCATTTTTACATTTCCATCGCTGTGAACAGATATACTCTGTTCACAGCGATGGCGGCGGCCATCTTGGATCTGATGGCCGCCTGGGGAGGGGGGTTAGTGACTGGCTACTAGGGGGGGGGGGGGCTGATCTGGGGTCTGATTCACTTATTTCATCTCCCCCCACCGTGGATTCACGGTGGGGGGAGATGAAAAGCACTGCAGCGCCGGGCCATTAGTGACCGCCGTATCGGCGGTCACTAAGGGGTTAACTGCCGGGATCCGGGCACGGCGCGGATCTCGGCAGTTGAGGCGGGTGCCCGGCTATCACTGACAGCCTGGCCCCGCCGGGGATGACAGGAGTGCAGCTCCTGCACCCCTGTCATCCCGTGGACGTACCGGCACGTCCATCTGCAGGAACTGTATGCAGATTTGGACGTGCCGGTACGTCCATATGCGGCAAGGGGTTAAACGGCAGAGCCTGGAGCACCAGCAACTTGGCCAGGTGGGCGTTCAGCTTGACTGCTGCGGGATCGCTGGGTGCATATGTCTGCCTCCGTTTTAGGGACTCAATGATAACAGGCTGCCTACTGCTAGCAACACAGGGGCCACCAGCCAAAGAAGGGAGTGAAGCCACACTCCCTTCCACAGAGGAGGTCTGACTCTGTGAAAGTACCTTCTGACTACTGCTGCTTCCTGCTGCTGTTGACCACGGCTCTGCCTGGGCTTGCTGTGACCCACTATCACCCCGTTTCTCCCAGGCAGAAAGGTGGTGGCGCTTCATATGGGCAGCCATGGCACTGGTGCCAGGATGGCAACTCTTGCCTCTTTTAATGTGCCTGTAGTACAGGCGACAGATGACCACGTAGGTATGCTCCGGGCACTTTTTTAAAAACTGCCACACAGGAGAGGTGTAGAGTCTAGTACCGACAGGCTGCGAGGATGGGCGGGCGCTGACGATACTAGGACCTGCAGTGGAGGAGGGTTCTCCAGTGGTCATCTGCTTGTCCCGGCTACACTTCTGACTTGTTAGTTGACTACTGCTGCCTGTCTGCTTTTTAGTTGTGGCGGGCCTGCTGGCGCACGGATTCCCGGTTGACGAATCCGTTGAATAATCCAAATCCTGCCGTGGATCCCATGTAACATCCGATGTAGCATCACCCTGTTCCAGAATGATGCTATCATCCTCATCAGGCTCCTGCCCAACCCTCTCTCGTCTACTGCCTACTGCTCTCCTGCCAGGCCTAACATGGGCCTGCTCTGATATCGCCTCCGACACAGCTATGCCCTGCACTTGATTGTTCCCTGTCTCTTCCTCCACGTGCTCATCGTCATCAAAGAGCAGTTCGCTGCTCATAGACGCCAACAGTTCCCTTGCAGGCGGCGGGTCAAAAGTTAGCGGGATGTTGCTGAGGATGTCAGATGGTGGACGTGGGTTAATTGCTGCGTGCCCGTGCCAAGTAAGGGTCGTGTCCGAGGTACCCACAGATACCTGTCTGTCTGTCTCACTACTTGTGTACGTCTAAGTGTGAGCCAGCCACTCCAGGACTGTGGAATTGGATGTGTGGACCTGACCCTGGTGTGACAAAGGAAGCTCAGGCTTGCCACTGGACCCTCTTCCTGCGCCACTTCCTCTTCTGCCCCTTGAGCCAGACTCTCTGCCCTGCCCTCTGCCTGAAACGCTTTGTGAGGTTTCCTGCTGCCGCTGTGCCATGACTTTATATTCAAATTATGATTTCTACACTTGGTAGATGAGAACAGTATTTTCTGTAATATATAGGACATATATATTCTCCCTAATGTCCTACATGATCCTGGGGCGATTTCTGAGGGAATAAGGAAACATATAAAGCAGCTTCTCCTGTGTGTGCAGTGGATGCAGCCAGTCTCCAGCCTCCATGTCCTGAACAACTCACAAGTAGACTAGATGGAGCAGGTGGTCTTTTCCTGCTGACAATCTTCTATGTTTCTAACTAAATATTCACCAGACACACAGAAATACTGCTAACAATGCCAGATCCCTGTGATATAGAGGTCAGCCATAGTGATATAGAAGGGGGTCACACACAGTGATATAGAGAGGGGGTCACACATAGTGATATAGAGAGGGGGTCACACATAGTGATATAGAGAGGGGGTCACACATAGTGATATAGAGAGGGGGTCACACATAGTGATATAGAGAGGGGGTCACACATAGTGATATAGAGAGGGGGTCACACATAGTGATATAGAGAGGGGGTCACACATAGTGATAGAGAGGGGGAGACACATAGTGATATAGAGAGGGGGTCACACATAGTGATATAGAGAGGGGGTCACACATAGTGATATAGAGAGGGGGTCACACACAGTGATGTAGAGAGGGGGTCACACACAGTGATGTAGAGAGGGGGTCACACACAGTGATGTAGAGAGGGGGTCACACACAGTGATGTAGAGAGGGGGTCACACACAGTGATGTAGAGAGGGGGTCACACACAGTGATGTAGAGAGGGGGTCACACACAGTGATATAGAGGTCACAGTGATATAGAAGGTCACTGTGGGGGCACACAATAGCACACACACACACACACACACACACACACACACACAGCCTGCTGCAGTCATGGCACACACACACACACACACACACAGCCTGCTGCAGTCATGGCACACACACACCCACACAGCCTGCTGCAGCTATAGCACACACAAAGCTTGCTGCAGCCATAGCGCACACCACACACACACACAGCCTGCTGCGGCCATAGCACACATACACATAGCCTGTTGCAGCCATAGTGTGCACACACACACAGCTTGCTACAGCCATAGCACACATACACACAGCCTGCTGCAGCCATGGCACACACACAGCCTACTGCAGCCATAGCATGCACGCACACACAAACAGCTGCAGCCATTGAACACTGAAGAAAAACACACAATCTTCTCCCAGAGAAAACACCGCACTGAGGACAGAGGTTACTGCTACACTGCTTATGTCTTCTCCTCCTCCTCTTCCTCTATATTACACAGGTTATCTTCATATTACACTGCTGCTCATATACAGTCATCCAGCATCCAGGAAGAGAACAGCACACATCCCCCCCACACACTTTTCCATGACCACCCTTATGTAATAGGGCCAGTGTCCTATTAGAATGTTGCTCATAATATATATTCATGAGCAAAACTTGTAGAATTCATATCAAAATTCTATTCTACATTTTTTAAAGTGGAGTCGGAGTCGGTACATTTTTTTTTACGACTCTGACTCCAGCCAAAACTAGCTCCGAATCCGACTGCGACTCTGCGACTCAGACTCCACATCCCTGCTTGGAAGAGTTCGAGAAGTTGAGAGACAGAGGGAGCTGAGGCGTCGAACTACTTCTCCGAACACCATTTTTGAAAAATCTTTCAGATGCGCAGATATGACTTGTTTGTTGCTTCGCTTCTGGCATGAGATAATGTCTGCAATACCCGGTCCATTTTAATGCCATAAGATCAATCTCCGGGACTCCCCATCTGGATGTCAATTGATTTGAATATGTTGCTGGACAGAGAGCATTCTCCTGGAACTGTCATACCTTTGCCAGAGTGTTGTCTACACTCCTGATAAGAAGAGCAGATAACCTGGTTTTCCTTGACTCTGCCCAAATGAAAATCTTCTCTACTTCTTCGAGAAGCATCTGTGATCTGGTACCTCCCTGCTTGTTGAGGTATGCCACACAAGCCTTATTGTCCGTTCTGATCCTTACAACTCTCCGGAGAAGGAATGTAGCAAAATGAAGCAAGGCCAGGTAAATGGCTCTGTGTTCCCTTACATTAGAGGGAAGGGCTGCTTATGTGTCATTCCAAATGTTGGAGACCATTTTGTCTTCCAGATGGTCTCCCCAGCCCGTTCCTGACGCATCTGTTGTAATTGTGATCCAATGCGGCTCCTCTATATCTGCTCCGTGAATCACCTGTCTCCTCCGTATTAAGGTCCTTCTGGTTCCTGTAGAAAGAATGTGAACAGCATCCAGGTCCTCTAACCTGCGATTCCAAGCTGTAAGGATCTAATTTTTGAGGTACTGCACGTGCCAAAGGGCCCAAGGAACATCCTTTGCTGAAGAGGACAGGAGCCCTAAAAACCTCATCAATACTTTCAACGTTACCTGACGTAGAGGAATGAGAAATTGAGCTCCCCTTTGAATACGCGTGAGTCTCTGGGGAGTCAAGTACAACTTCATTAAGTTGGAGTCTATTACAAACCCCAAGAAAGTCATTACCCTGGATGGAGATAGCTCCAACTTGTCCTCATTGATTATCCATCATAGCTGGTGAAGAATATCCAGGACAAAATCCAATTGGGATTTGAGAAGAGTCTGAGTCGGAGCCATAATCAACCAGTCGTCCAGGTAGGGCACAACTTTTATGTCCTGGAGACGTATGATTACTATGATGGCCCACACCACCTTTGTAAAAACAAAGGGGGCTGAACTTATTCCGAAGGGCAAGACTTTGAACTGTAGGTGTCTTATCACACCCTTTATCAGTACCGCAATTCTTAGAAATTTCACGCTGGAAGAATAGGAATGTGGAGGTAGGCGTTCTGGAGATCTAAGGATACCATGAAATCTCCCCTCTGGAGAATGGATTTTACTGATCTTATTGTTTCCATACGGAACTTTTTCTTTGCCATAAACTTGTTTAGATACCTGAGATCTATAAGCCTCCACTTTCCCGATGGCTTGGAAACGAGAAAGACTGGCGAAATAGACTCCTTCTGCCTATTCTGCAAAGGGAACTTCTTCCAGCGCGGCGATGGAGATAAAATGAAGCATCTCTCTCACTCTCTCTCTCTCTCACTCTCTCTCTCTCTCTCTCTCTCTCTAGAGTCAGCTGTTTTGCTGGACCTAGAGTGCGGGAAATCTCTGAGGAGCAAGAGGATTCAAAGAAAGAGCATAACCATCTCTGATAATTTGTAGAACCCCAAAATCTTGTATTAATCTTTGCAATTCACTGAAGTTAGGCGGCCACCTACAGGAATACTTCTGGCGTCAGTCTAGCTTCTTAAAAGAGTCTTTGGACTGTTTGTTGTTTCCTCTTCTGTTATAGTTTGATCGTCTTCCTTGTGTCTAATACCGACCTTTTCCTCTCTGGGGGGACTTACCCCTCCGAAAGGGCTGCCGAAACTTAAGTCATAGGAAGAGATTTCTCTTTCTTATCTGAAAGTTCTTACATGAGCTTATCCAGCTCAGACCCAAACAATCTGCCAGGCAGATATTCCAGGTTACACAGCTGAAATTTAGAAGCATTATCACCAACCCAAGGTCTCAGCCAAAGAGCACAACCACCGGCAGTTGTAAGGGCCATGGTTTTGGAGGCTAACCTGGTCTCCTGTGACGCAGCATCACATAAAAAAAATAAATCAAAGAGGATCCCACCTAGTCAATGATCTTAAATTCTGACCCCTAGGGCAGAAAGACTAAGGGTGGGAGCGGGAGCCGAGCAGGAGCTGAAGGGGTTAAGGGGCCGGCAGAATTACATACACGCAGCGATTGTTCAGACCGCTGCGTGTATGTAGTGAAAGTGATCTGCCAGGACCTGAGAGACTTGCAGTGTAATTTACGCTGCGAGTCGCTAGGTGTGAAGGCACCCTATAAGCATTTCCCGTAATAAGTGAATATTGGTAATTTGTATAACTTTTGGGGAACAGTACAATATTTTGATTAAAAAATTTTTTTGCCAGACTTCTCCTTTAACTCAGTGCCATTCCTCCCCTGGTTCTGGAAAAACTGGAAAGAGTCAAAAGGCAGCAGGCGGATTGCAGAGAAAACAAAGTGCTTCCCTTCGCGCTTTCTGTAAATTCGCTTATTTCTATAACTAGAGTTGTGCAAATTTACAGTGTTATCAAAGCAAAGCACTTTGTTAACTCAGCAGTGGGCTTATCAGCCTGCTGCCTTTGAATGCTATGCTGCGGGAGTTTAAAGACAGCTGGCTGATATACCAAGCTAACAAATCTCTTTGCTTTGTTAATACTGTAACTTTGCCCATCTCTATTTAATACTTTCATAAAGTAAAGGTCTTATACCCCCTCACTGTATTATTGGCTTGACGGACAAAATAAGATATTTTCCTGTTCTATTCTGCATACTAGCTATAACCTCTAAAATGTCAACAGGGAATATGAACACGATGCACTTCGCAGAAAATTTAATCATGCAAGAAGTTCCAGCTCAGATGAAGATTACAGTTGGGGAGGTCCGGCCACTGATCTCTAAACCTAAGCGAAGATTCACTACATGATACAAACACTGTCAATAAAAAAAACTTTTGCACCAGCTTTCTTTATTTTATACAATTTAAGCAGATGCCGCTATGAACAAAACATTTGCATTAACATTTTTTTTCTGTAGCATGTATAATAAATATAATTTTTCATATCGATGTCCATTTATTGGTCTTATAAGAAATAACTGAAAGTAAGGAAGACAAGTGGTAAAGTATTGCTGTTGGCTACTAAGTGTTTCACCTTTTAGGCTGCATTCACACGTTCCGTGTAGTTGTCCATGCTAACAAATCCGTGTGCACGGACAATTTTACAGCCCATTGCTTATTGTTGGGCTATTCAGACATTTCGTGATTTCACAGATCCGTGATCTGTTCCGTTAAAAAATAGGACATGTCATTACTCGGAACAGATGCACGGAAAGGATTCCCCATAGAAATCAATGAGATCCATGTTTTTCACGGATGTACACGGATGTGACATTTGTTTTCATCTGTAAAAAACATGGATGTGATGTAATCAATATAATTTAAAATTCTTTAAACAGATCTGTGAAAAAAACATGGACACTGATACATAATGGATGACAAAATGGACTGTTTTTCACTGATCACGGAGGTAGCTAGCAGACGACGGACTTCATCATAGGAATGCCACTGGAACATTTTCTCCTGTCTGAACATTGCTCAGGTGCCTTAACTGTCCAGCCCATGTTCAGTATTCACACAGCTGATGAATTGGAGGCAATCTGCCTGGAGCATTCCTTTTTTTTTTTTTTTTTTTTTTTATAAATTGTCTTTTTATTATAGTTTTTAGTATAAACAAAGTAAAACACAGATATAAAGGAGAAATGTAGCAAAAATATGCATATACATAATGAACAAACTGTCCTATGACAGAAAAACAATCGCCCGCTCACGAAAAAGAACTGTGAGTGTAGCAGCTGTATGATTCGGGCTATAAGGCAACATAAACCAAATATAACACAGGAGAAGGCGAAAAAGAAATCCTGCTCATAAATGTCATCCCGGAACCAAGGGAAAAATATATAATAACAAAACGTACGGTATCCTTCAGGACCGGGAAGGTGAACTTATATAGTAGTACTGTAGGCTCACCTCTATTGCCAATAATGAAAGGAGAAGAGAGAAAAGAGGAGAAAAGATGAGATAGCATAATAAGAGATGTGGGAGAGAAGTACGGGGGGGGGCGGGGGGAGAGAGTTATCTCGAACGCCTGTCCCAGAATGCATCCCAAGGCTCCCATACCGAGCGAAATTTTTCAATTGTGTTGTTTAAAGTCGCTGTGAGCGATTCCATACTACGAACATCCCTAATTCGTGTCAGCAAATCCATCGAGGAAGGAGGGGAAGTGCTCTTCCAATGAAGGGGAATAAGACATTTGGCAACTGTAAGGATGTGAAGGAGCATCTTGGCCGTGCGACTCCCGACAGACTTAGGGGGGACATTAAAAAGAAAGTGTAAAGGAGTCATAGGGAGTTGTGTATCTAAAACCTCTTGTATGGTGTTCCGGACCATCACCCAGTACGTCTTGATCAAGGGGCATTCCCAGAAAATGTGGAAGAGGGTACCCGGAGCAGATTGGCATCTCCAGCAGGTATTAGGGTAGGCAGGGTTGAACTTGTGGAGAAGGGAAGGAGTATGATACCAGCGCATGAGTAATTTATATTACGTTTCTTTGTATTGGGTACATAAAGAAGATTTGGCTGCCTTACTCCATATTATCTGCCACATAGGGCCCGAGATCGTGATACCCAGGTCCCGTTCCCACTTGTCCAGGGGGGTCCGCCGGGAAAAGCAGGCGATAAATATCAGAAATTAGCCCTTTAGAGGAGGCACCCCTTAGACAAGAGTTTAAACAGAGTAGGGCGGGGACAGGTCAACGAGCCCAACCTGGAACGGAAGAGGCCACGAATCTGTAGGTAAGAAAAAAAATGCGCTGGGAGAAGCCGTATTTTTCCCAGAGAGCGGAAAAGTCAGGGAAGGTTCTAGTGACCGGATTTACCAAATCGTAAAACCTGAACAATCCTGCCGCCGACCAGGGTTGGGCCACAGATTGAGTTATGCTAACCGGGAAGTCAGGCGTGTATAGGAAGGGCTCCAGGGGGGAAGAGGGAGCAGAAAGGCCGTATTTAGCGCGACACTGGGACCACATGTTTGCCATGAAAGCCATTGGAGCTAATAATGCGGAGTCCGGCAGTGCGCGCTTAGGTGCCCAAAGAAGGGCGTAGGGATGAATAGGGGCAATCCAAAGCTTTTCAATGTCCACAAATTTCTTAAAGGAGCGCAGGGACACCGAGGAAGGAATTGTACAGAGGTGTGCTGATAAATAGTATCTGGAGATATCCGGAAATGCCAGCCCACCCCTATGGAGAGAGAGAGAGGTATCCCGTGGCGTCCCTCTCTCCAAAGAAACCTGAGGAAGAGTGCCTAAATACCCCGAAGGGTGGGTCGGGGGACCGCTACTGGAAGGGTTTCAAAAAGGTGAAGGAATTTAGGAAGGATTGCCATCTTTATTGTATTAATGCGGCCTATGAGGGAAATAGGCAAGTGAGTCCAGGAGTTCAATAATTTAGAGACCTCAGCGATCAACGGGGGAAAGTTAGCCTGGTATAGATGAGCATAAGACACGGTAAGTTTGACTCCTAGATGTATAAGGGAGGAGGACTGCCATGTGTATGCGTAGGAGTTTTGTAGGGAGGTCAGAAGGAGCTCGGGATGTTTATAGGGAGAGCATCTGTCTTGGCGGTGTTTATTTTATAACCGGATAATTTACCGAACGATAGAATAAGGTTGTGTAAGGTGGGTAGGGAGAGCAAGGGTTGAGTGAGAGTAAGGAGGACATTGTCCTCGTATAGGGCAATTTTAAATTCCCTGTCGTGCAGGCGCACGCCACGGTTGTCCGGATGGGCCCGAATAGCGGCCGCTAGCGGCTCAATGCACAGAGCAAAAATTAAGGGGGACAACGGACATCCCTGGCGCGTGCCGTTACGCACAGGGAAAGAAGAGGAGGTGGCGTGGGGGGAGCCTAACTGCAGACATTGGTGTGGAATACATTGCATGAAGAGCGGTGATAAATTCCCCCCGAAAGCCCAGGTGTTCCAAGGTGGTAAACAGAAAAGGCGGTCAAACGCCTTTTCCGCATCAAGGCTTAGGAGGAGCATGGAGGAGCGTTGCTTATAGACCGCATCAATCAAGTCAATTGTCCGACGGGTGTTATCCCCCGCCTGTCGGAAAGGGACAAAACCGACCTGATCATGATGTATTAGCTGGAGGAGCCAGACATTAAGGCGATTAGCCAGCGTTTTAGCAAAGATTTTCAGGTCGGAATTGAGAAGAGTGATGGGTCTATAATTTGCGCATACCGAACCATATACTTTTCCCGGTTTGGAAATCACTACAGTGTGTGAGTACAGCATGGTGTTCGGGATAGGGTCCCCATGGAGGAAAGAGGCGAATAATGTTAGGAGATGTGGGTTGAGGACCTCCCCAAACGTTTTGTAATACAGATACGGAAAACCATCCGCCCCAGGGGATTTGCCGTTCGGTAGGGCTTTAATGACCTCCTTCAGCTCCTCTGAAGTAATAGTAGCGTTCAGATGATCCAGGGCTTCCGGGGGGAGCTTGGGAAGGGGTGGAGTGGAAAGAAAGAAAGAGATGAGAGATTGGCGGGCCACTGGGTCATCAGGTAAAGGTGAGGACAAGGAATAGAGGGAAGTGTAATAGTCCCGAAACATATTCGCTATCCCTTCTGGATCATATACAGGAACTCCAGCCGGGGAGCGAATACAGTGGGGCGCTGAAGCATACGAGATTCAACGGCAGAGAGACGGGCTCTCCACTGTGATATTTGTTCTAGCCTATTCTTTTTCAGGTGGGACGCTAATGATATGCAGTGGCCACGCATCACAGCTTTGTGGGCCTCCCAGAGTGAGGCAATAGAAGAGACCGGGGAAGCATTGAGGGAGAAGTAGGAGGACAGGTGTTGTTTCAGAACGTCCCTGTGTTCCGGTACCTTAAAAAGGTGTTCATTAAGTTGCCAGTGGAATCTACGAGGTGCACAATGGGACAGAGCAAGGTCCAGGAGCACAGGTGCGTGGTCTGACCACGTAATATGTTCAATGTGAGTAGATGTAAGAGTGCGTAAAGATAGTACATTACCAAACACGTGGTCCAACCTGGTATGCGTCTGGTGAGGATGAGAGTAGAAAGTGTATTGGCGGGCAGAAGGGTTGTGGATATCTAAGATCTGTCCTGGGGTCCGTTCGGCAGGGGATGAAGTTATTGTCATAAAAACAACTTTTAATCCTACAGCGCTGTGTCTAACAGCCGGGGCTCACATTTGTATATGCATTATGCTGGCACCACCTCTCCGTCCTTCCTTCCCACCCTCTTCATCATTAGGAATGATCCAGGAACATTTACTGCTGTTTGAGCTTTGCACAGGTGTACGATCCAGCCCATGTTCTTTATTCACACAGGTGGGGAATAGGAAGCAATCTGCCTAATGCATATGCAAATGTAAGCCCCGGGCGTTAGACACAGCGCTGCCGGATTAAAAGTTGTTTTTATGACAATAACTGCATCCCCTGCCGAACGGACCCCAGGACAGATCTTGGATTGAAAGCAGCTATCTGAAGGTACAAGTGGTTTTGGGGGGTCAGATTGTGGGTACAGAGTCGCTTTAAAGAGAACCTGTTAGGTCTATACCAGGTACACAGCTGTAGATCCCAGCGTACATGTCGGGGACTGGACCTTCAGTTTGTGTGTGGTATTGCAGCTCAGTTCCATTGAAGTAAATGGAGCCAAGTTGTAATACCACACACAGTCTGAGGACAGGGGTGGTGCAGTGTTTGGACAAGAGTTGCTATATTTTTTTTTAATCCCTTTTATCCTGACTAATGGTGTGTTTACACAGACAGAGATATCTGACAGATTTTTTAAGCCAAAGCCAGGAATGGATTTGAAAACAGGAGAAATCTCAGCCTTTCCTTTATGACCTGTTACCTGTTTATAATCTGTTCCTGGCTTTGGTTTCAAAAATCTGTCAGATAAATCTCTCTGTGTAAACATACCATTAGTCTGCACTCCATATAATGGCAGTATAAGTAGTAAGGCGTTAATTATTAAAATGTGTCACCATGTTGGGATGGTACATGTATGTGTAATCAAAGATACATGATGAGCTGCTAGATAGCTATTTCCTATCTATCTATCTATCTATCTATGCAAAGAAGGGGTCCGTGGAGCCTCAGTTACGAGTCTCAAAACACGGGAATAGCCAGATATCCCTCTCTCCAGAGAAGGAAGCTCATTGCCAAGTGGTGCCTCCTAGTGGGAAGAGCACCAAACCACCCTGATACGTAGTCCCTCAGGTCCTCACTCTGTTACGAGCTTTGGAGACCTGAGGGACTACGTATCAGGGTGGTTTGGTGCTCTCCCCACTAGGAGGCACCCCTTGGCAATGGGCTTCCTTCTCTGGAGAGAGGGATATCTGGCTATTCCCGTGTTTTGAGACTCGTAACTGAGGCTCCACGGACTCCTTCTTTGCAAATTCAATTTTGTATGGGACAATCAATGGAGACTCTTAAATGAGTACTCCATTGGAATTTTTCACTGTTCTCCCTGAGTTCAGTGATTGTTGTGTTTTGTTTATTTATCTATCTATCTATGTACAGTATCTAGAAAACAGATAGTCCACGGCATTTACAGAGTTAACAGTGAAAAAGTAGGTGATTTATTGCACACAGCACTCCAAAGGAAGACACGACGTTTCGGTAACCTCACGTTACCATCTTCAAGTGTACAAAGTGAAATACATCCGTAGTATATGTACACACACACAACTCAGTGATTGGTTTACATTGATTACAAATAATTCACACATGTGTTAAAAAAATAGTATTAGTCTTACCGGTAAGACGTTTTCTCCGAAACCTTCACGACGGCACCACAGGAGTTAACTCATGCCCTAGGGACAGGAAAAGCACAAACAAGAGAGGTTATAAGCCCCTCCCCTTCCTGCTAGCACCAGTGCATTATAACAATTTCTGAGCACAACGTGAGTATTATATTTAGCAATACAATATAGGGAGGGATGTTGGTGGCGTTGTGAAGGTTTCGGAAAAAACATCTTACCGGTAAGACTAATACTATTTTCTCTCCTCACCTTCACGACGGCACCACAGGAGAAATACCAACAATTTCCCCTAGGGCGGGGCCACAGCCTGAAGACTTTTCTTACCAAACCAGGTCTTTACTGAGCTGAAACTGCCAACCACGATGCATAACAATAGTAGTAGACCAGGTGATAGCTCTGCAATCTGATCTAAAGATGTGTAAGCCTTCTCCGCCCAAGAAGTGAATGCAGCCCTGAATGAAAGGGCCTTGATCAATAAAGGTAAAGGTAAGTCCTATACCTATGCTTCCATACAGCATTCCGGATTCCACCAGCTACAAACTGCTGGAAATCTCTTCAGTATATTCTTCCTCTGGAATTGAATGAAGATTAATCCAGGTGTTACAGGATTCCAGGGACTATATTACAGTTTCCCTACGGTCCAGGAATAAAACTTCCATCCTTGGAGTTGATACAGAATGATCATAAGACAAAGAAAGATGACACCACCACAGAAACAAATCGGGATCGGTGTGACACTATTCTGTCCCTCTGGAAAAGACAGTAAGGGTGTTATTACACGGGCCGAGCAGGGCCCGATAATACCTGTAAAGGAGCAACGATCTGCTAGATCGCCGCTCGTTTACTGGGCCTATTACACGGCCCGATAATCGTTAAACAAGGGCTGCAAGAACATCGTTACCGATGTCCTTGCAGCCCTTACATAACTATATACATTACCCATCCACGTTCCAGGGCTGCTGCTGCGGTCTTCTTCTCCCCGGGGTCCCGCGCAGGGCCGTCTTACCCATTGGGCATGGTAGGCGGCTGCCCGGGGGCCCTTGCGTCCTAGGGGGCCCCTGCCCTGTGACATATTCCCTGGCCCTTTAACTGTGAGTGCTCCTGATGAGCGTTTGCAGCTGTGGGACTGTGCACAGCTCGCTCTTGTGGCCGGAAGCTGCATTCTGCTTCCAGTCACTAGAGGTCTCTCTCACCCCCTACATTCCCGCGCGGAGCAGAGGCGTGACGTCACCAGCAGAGCCCTGAGAGGAAGGAGAAGCTGGAGGCCTGAAGCACAAAGCCTGAGTGAGTATGTGCTGATAGGAGGGGGGGAGGCTAGCTGGCAGGGAAGGTGTTAATCATGGGAGTGCTCTCTGCAGGGATGCAGACAGGGCCGTGGGTGAACTGGTAAACAGGGAGGGGGAGGGATCGGGGGTGTAACTCCTCTGAGTGTGTATATATCTCCATTCAGTGTATACAGCAGTGTATTATATACTTATCTTCCTCCTGAGTGTGTATATATCTCCATTCAGTGTATTATATACTTATCTTCCTCCTGTATGAGTGTGTATATGATCTCCATTCAGTGTATACAGCAGTGTATTATATACTTATCTTCCTCCTGAATGTGTATATATCGCTCCATTGTTGTCTTCCTGTATACTGTATAATACAATATAAAGGGAAACAACATGGCTTATATATAGAGAAGGGCAAAACAACATGTCTCATATATACAGACGGGCAACAACAACATATATAATAGTCATGTTGTTGCCCCTCTGTGAGAGGAATGAGTTAATCCATCCGAAGAAATAAGAAGAAAAATTAAATCTTTTCTAAATGAACTTTCCTATATGACTGAACTTCAAGGACACAGCTGGTCTACCACCTGTTTTTAGCAGATAATTAATGTTATTTTATTATTCACATTTTTGTAAGCAGATAACAAAATGTTCATGTATCAACATCCTTATGTAAACAATTTTTTAATATCAACATCCTTATGTGTTCAATTTTTAATTGAACATTTAATCTTACTGTATGTCCATATCTGTCAAAACATATCTGTAGTTATCCGTTCTTTTGAAGTTGATGACTTGCATAGTGTATGACTTTGCATTTTACATTCATATCCATTGGTTTTTTCCTGTATAAATAAAGGTGGGTTCTCAGAGATAGCAGAACACACCAGACTTGTTTGCAAGATACGTTGTCTGTGTCTTCATTCTAAGTGCATGGTGTGGGAGAGGGGATCCGGACCCATTCTCCAACTCAATTAGGAAACAGCCAACAACAGTAGGCCTTCTTTGGGAAGGCACCTCGACATTATTGGCGCCCGTGGACAGGGACACGCCCATTACATCGGGAGATCGGATGACCTGCACTGCTGTACCAGGAGAGAGAGGGGTGAACAAGGAGACCACAAAACCTGGCCAGGTAAGAGTAAAAAATTTGTTTGCTCTTTTCTGTGCTCTCCTCCTTCACATCTTTCTTACCTACCTCTGCAGAGTAAGTTATCAAAGTGAACTCACGATAGGCGTGTTAATTTGAACTCTGTTCTCCTCTTGTTGGCTGTTCTATGTTTGTTTGTCCTAACTTGTGAGGGATAGTATATAGTA
This sequence comes from Dendropsophus ebraccatus, assembly GCF_027789765.1. Classification (NCBI taxonomy): domain Eukaryota; kingdom Metazoa; phylum Chordata; class Amphibia; order Anura; family Hylidae; genus Dendropsophus; species Dendropsophus ebraccatus. Next base: position 120,419,864 of record NC_091456.1, read on the forward strand.
GGCGAAGAATTGCTCATTCATGCTAAAACTGTTACTCAGGGCCCGGCCGTGGTTGTCACACAGATCCTCATAAACACGGAGCGTTGTGCAGTGGGAACAGTGCCAGTGCTAAAACCACTTTGGAATGAGCCTAGTAGCCTAACTATACAAGGACGCTGGACAGTAGTCTGGTTGTTTCCAAGGGAAAGATCTGTAATATGCTAATCCCTGTCCTCTGTATACTTGGGGTAACTTGTTTTGCAATCTACATAGCAGCAAGAGTATATTTCAACATTAGAAAAGGAAGCCCTGAACCGTGGAATATTCTAAGTCCCAGCTTTTGGTAGTGATCCGTGGTCATAAGTGTACAGGACACAAGAAAGAAAATCATCAGTTGATCATTCTGGGTGCCTCCTGTTATACGATCACGAAGTAATATAAAATGGGACAAACAGAATCAAAAGGGGTTTCTGCAACCCACATAGTGACCTGCCGATATGGCAAAGAACAAGCAAAAAGGGCAAAAGCAATGTTGAAATATTTTAACATCCAACACGATGCTGTTTTTAACCCCAATACTTGGACTGAAGTCCAAGAGACAAGGGGAGGATTAATAATTGATAATGGATGGGAAATGACAGTTACCCATATGAAAGATCTATCTCAACAGGCAAAGGACCAACAATGGATGTATGACTGGAAAGAGGGAACCTGGGATATAACCCAGAGGGGAGATAACAAAAAGGGACTGAGCCTTACTTCAGTCTCAAATCCCCCCCCTTCTTACACAAAAACAGTAAACGGACCCCCGGGATGGGTATGTTTCAACTGTGGTCAACAAAACCCAAACTGGGAGGACACTTGCCTGGCATGTGGGGCACACAAGCCTCATCCTGATGCTTTGCACCCTGTGATTGAGAGAAGGATATTTATTAAGGAACCAATAGATCCTAATAATCCTGATGCTCCACGAGATTACCAACTAAGAGCATTTGATGAATATAAACCCTGGCAACCTGGGGATCAAATGTCCCTGTTGCAGAATGCACCAAATCCTGGAATAGCTCCTGTTAGTTTTTGGAGGTACCTAGATCAAATTCAAGGTACATATAGAGCCGCTTGGATAGACATGATGGATCTCTGTAGAATGAAAATGAGCCCAGTTCAATTTTCCCAACTCCAGGCACATATTGGCAATCGTGCACCTCATGACATAAGGTCAATGGCATCAGGACAACAGTTTATGCCACATTTAAATGTTTTTTGCCAAATGCAACAGAGACAAAAGGGATCCGCAGGACCAGTAATGCAAGGTCCTCAGGAATCAGTGACTGACTATTCTTTCAGACTAAACCAGTCATATCAAGATGAGGGACTGGATCTACAAGATGCAGCAGTCAGAAGATTGCTAGCAAGAGCTTTCATAGATGGTTTAAGACACCCAATTGCAGATAAACTGAAATTATGTTGCCCAGAGTGGAGACAGGCAGATAATGTGGATGATATGGTTACAAAAGCATGTGGAATCCAATTGGATTTGCAGGAAGGAAAACAAAAAAGAGTAGTGGTAGCTGTGGCCAATGAACAGCAACCTGGCCAGAAACCACGGAGAGGTCCCACTTGCTACTATTGTGGTGAGATAGGACATGTGATTAAGGAATGCAGGAAAAGAAAACGGGATAATAAAGAAGCTTCGTGCTTTTCTGGGACTCGTATCTTACTGTAGACAGTGGATACCAAATGCTGCAAAACTAATGCAACCATTGTATGACTGCACAAAAGAAATTCCTTTCAAATTTCCAGCAGAAGCGGCAGCTGCATTTCAAACTCTCAAGCAAGAATTGTTGAGAGCCCCTGCCTTGAGTTTGCCAAATTACGAGTATCCTTTCTTTCTCTTTATTAGAGAAATAGATGGGTATGCTTTGGGAGTCCTTACTCAGAAACATGATGGCAAACATAGACCTCTGGGGTACTATTCAGTCAAATTGGACTCAGTGGTCAAAGCAGCTCCCACTTGCCTAAGGACTGTTATATCAGTACAAGTCATTGTGGATAAAGCATCAGATGTATCTCTAGATTATCCTACCACCATTCTCACTACTCATGACGTCTATGCCATACTAACACAGGTCCAAACTAAGCATCTGTCAATGGCTAGACAAGTCCGTATGCAATGTGCACTTCTCCTTCCTCCTAATTTCATCTTTCAAAAACTCACAAGTCTAAATCTGGCTGAACTTCTCATATTCACAGATTTGGACAGGGGGGAAAAGGACAGTGACAATGGTGAAGAAACACTTGAAATCATGGAACACGACTGTGCTGAACTAATAGAAGCAGAGTCACAACCTATTCACAATATTTCAAGAATCCCATTGCCAAATCCTGTGCATGAATTTTTCATTGATGGCAGCAGGTTTGCTGATGAGCATGGCAAATTCCATACTGGATATGCTGTGGTAACCCTGCATGAGACAGTGATATGTGGCCCTTTGCCGCCAGGCTGTTCTGCCCAGGTTGCAGAATTAACAGCACTGAAAAAGGCCATAGAACAAGCAGGAGATGATGCCACCAATATCTACACTGATTCAGCATACGCACATGGCGTAATCCATGACTCAGGCCACATTTGGGCAGTAAGAGGGTTTCTGACTGCAGTAGGAAACCCTATTAAGCATGGGACTCTGATCAAAGAACTCATAGAGACAGCTGCAAAAACCAGAGATCTTGCAGTGATAAAAGTGGCTGCTCACACACGAGCAGATACCAAGGAGGCCAGAGGGAATGATTTGGCCGACAAAACTGCAAAGAAAGCAGCTCTTCTTCCACTAGAACCTGATGAAGAAGTGGATACTGTGAGTGAACAAACAGAATTACAAAAAGTCATTACAAAGCAGAAAATTCTGGTATGCACCAGGGTTCAGGCACTATGTGAATGAACGCCTAAGGGTATGTCACATTTGCCAGGCCAATAACCCTGGACAGACAGTAAAAGTCCCACAAAAACATTTACCAAGGGCTTATTATCCCTTTCAGAGACTTCAAATTGACTACATCCAGATGCCAAAGTCTGGTCCACATGAGTATGTACTTGTCTGTGTGGATCTCTTTTCTGGATGGCCAGAGGCATATCCGGTAAAGTCAGCCAATGCCAGAAATACAGCAGCTAAGATTGCTATGGAACTGGTTCCAAGATTTGGCCTACCAGAAGTCATTGAATCAGATCGAGGAACGCACTTTACTGGTCAAGTGTTCCAAAATGTGTGTCAAGCTTTGGGTATAGACTCAGCACTACACACCCCCTACAGGCCACAGGCCTCAGGAAAGGTGGAAAGGCTGAATGGTACCCTTAAGCTGAAAATACAAAAAACAATTCAAGAGACACATAAACCATGGCCACAGTGCTTACCAATTGCTTTGTATTCAGTGAGAACAGCACCTCAGGGCAAGACTAAACTCTCTCCATACGAAATATTGTTCGGGCGGGTACCACAGTTGGGGTGTTATCTACCACAGCAGTTGGAAATGAATTGCGATAACCTATCTGCATATGTTATCAGTTTGCAAAAGCAACTAAATAATAACCATTCTCGAGTTTTCTCTTCCCTTCCAGACCCTGAGGCTGATACTGGAGGCCATAAATTACAACCTGGTGATCTTGTCTATGTAAAGAAGCATACTCGAAAAAGTCTTGAGCCCAGATTTGATGGTCCATTCCAAGTGCTTCTGACAACGCCTACATCTGTCAAGTTGGAAGGAAAGGAGACATGGATCCATGCCAGCCATTGCAAACTTGCATCATGATTTTGATCCTAACTGGGTTGAGTATATCCTTGTTAAAAAAATCTGAGTCTCGAGAAAACATGTTACTAACACATCACAAATTACTTAACATGGAACTAAATGTATCTGACTGTTGGATATGTACCCACTCCCCAGTAACTGCATCTTCTCTTGCTTATCTAGCTATTCCTGTCCCATTTGAAGAATTTCTTGATGTTGATTCCTGCTGGGACCAATTAGCTAATAATGATACACAGTACAGTAGTCAGTGGAATGTCAGTGTCACAATTCCAATAGTAGGGTGGATATCTTTTCCATGGTGGGCAGGGGAAGTGAGGTCTCCAACCAAAGGTTACCAATACCTAGCATTCAAAGGGGGTAGTTGGGTGAGGAGAAACTCTACTCAAATAATACACATGGGAGATGTGCCCTTAGAGAATGTAAAAATAGTATTCAATAGGACAGATGCTAGTAAAGGGACATCAGATGTATGGAAACCATCCCTATTGGAGAGAAAGATCATAGATTCTAAATGGGAATGGTCACATTTATTCAAAGGTGGTAATGAGACAACCTGTCAGAATGAACAACATAACTTGTGGTGTAATGATTCATCGGCATACAGTCCAAACGATCCTACATGTGGAAACCCAGATGCTGGATATTGTAGCCCTTTGGGACAAGATCCTGAGTGGTGTGCAATAAAGAGTGTAAGCAAATTGATTGATCTTGCCCATCATCTAGTTTTACAGCATTCTCACCTATGGGACCTCCCAGGAGGAGTGTATTGGGTCTGTGGAAGGAACGCCTACAAATGGCTCCCTGTGGGGATAAATGGTACCTGTACAGTGGTAAGATTGACACCTGCTACCTTTATAGTACAGACTGACGACCTCCCAATAGGTAAAATCCCTAGACATTCACTGACAAAAAGGGCCAAGGACAATAAACCGCGACATAATGGAAGACCTCATCTAGTGCAGATGTCAATGGCCAACAAATTTTTTAGTACTTTATTTCTGTATCCTATGGTGATGCAAACTTGGGACAAATTAGTTGAAGCCACAGATTATTTAGATGATCAGATATTTGACATACTGGATATACTTAACACCTCAGTAGCAGTGCAGAGGCAACTTATGGTAGTTACTAACCAGCACACTGTGGTACTTGATTTTCTGACTGCTGCTCAAGGGGGGATGTGTCAGGTAGTTGGCCCTACATGTTGTCATTATGTAAATGATCAGGGAATAGTGCAAATCACAGCAGGACTGGATAAAATTGCACAACTAAGGAAAAAACATGATGAGATGATTCTGGCAGACCAGGATAAATGGTGGTCAGGGGCATTAGCTAGCTTAAATCCTGCAAATTGGTTCAATGGTATGGGAGGATGGTTCATGGGAATACTACAAACAGTTTTTCAGATAATGTTGTTTCTTTTATTGGTCTATTGTGTAATCAAAGGATTATGCTGTTGTTGTCAGCAAGTTACAAAGACTAAATCTTATACTCTATAAGTAATGATGTTTGTTTCTTTTCCTTCTAGATTGGCGTTATGATGAGGAAATTTCTTGGAGGAGGATATGCCCATGTGGCTCTAGGTGATGGTGTTGGACCCAGAAGCATCCGCACCCTGACAACCCTCGTCGGTCAGAGAGTGTTTAGGGTGCATATTGGGATTTAATCCTGTCCAGGACCCAGATTTCTTCATCATCGCCAAAAAGGGGGGAAAATGAGAGGAATGAGTTAATCCATCCGAAGAAATAAGAAGAAAAATAAAATCTTTTCTAAATGAACTTTCCTATATGACTGAACTTCAAGGACACAGCTGGTCTACCACCTGTTTTTAGCAGATAATTAATGTTATTTTATTATTCACATTTTTGTAAGCAGATAACAAAATGTTCATGTATCAACATCCTTATGTAAACAATTTTTTAATATCAACATCCTTATGTAAACAATTTTTAATTGAACATTTAATCTTACTGTATGTCCATATCTGTCAAAACATATCTGTAGTTATCCGTTCTTTTGAAGTTGATGACTTGCATAGTGTATGACTTTGCATTTTACATTCATATCCATTGGTTTTTTCCTGTATAAATAAAGGTGGGTTCTCAGAGATAGCAGAACACACCAGACTTGTTTGCAAGATACGTTGTCTGTGTCTTCATTCTAAGTGCATGGTGTGGGAGAGGGGATCCGGACCCATTCTCCAACTCAATTAGGAAACAGCCAACAACAGACATGTTGTTTGGCCCTTCTCTATATATAAGCGTGTCGTTTCCCTGTATACTGTATAATACAGTATACACAGACTCTCTGTATTATACAGTATACAGGGAGAAAACATGGCGTATATGCAGAGGGACAGGAACATGTCTCATATATAGAGAGGGGCACCAATATATATTAATTAGGCTTTTACCCACCACCTGTATACCCCACATATACCTGTACCCCATATATATATATATATATATATATATAATTATAATATATGGTATGGTTGTACACATATATCACTATTATAGGCTATATAACCACCTACCTACTGCTCCACCTTTATACCTGTATCTATATGGTTGATAAATAGGTGGTAAGGTATATTGCCTATAATAGTGATATACTGTATGTGTGCAACATATATGACAATCACTATTATAGGCAATATACCTTACCAGATAAGGGGGTTTTGATGGCGGTGGCCGCTGGGGGGAGGGGGCTTTGGGGGGGGGCAATTCGCACCTCTGCCCAGGGGCCCATAATGCTGTTAAGACGGCCCTGGTCCCGCGCGCTCTTACGTCAGAGTGGCCTGTCAGCTGACAGTCCACTCAGCCAATCACAGGCCGGGACCGCCGCGGCCTGTGATTGGCCGGGCGGCCTGTCAGCTGACAGGCCACTCTGACGTTACAGCGCGCGGGACCCGGGGAGAAGAAGATCGCAGCAGCATCCCTGGAACGTGGATGGGTAATGTTTAGTGTTAGTCGGCGCCTGACAAAAATCCCTTAAGAAGTCCCTGAAGAAGTAGAAGGCGAAGGCTCATATCCAAAAGTGGAAGAGCCCAGAGGCTCCAGGACCCGTCTCCGTACAAGGCCTGACTACCTTCTGGCCGAAATGGTACTGGATAATGACAGCCATTTCCACTGTTAGGATTTCCTGTAGTGTCCCAGGAAAGAGCCAAAAGATAAAGGAATGTATACAAGACTGAAATCAAGGCTGTTAACAGGTACCCCTGGTATGCTGAAAGCTGCTAAAGCCATAAGAAGGTATAGCAATAGGCGTAGCAGCTGCCATATCATCCTTCATTATCTGACCGAACAGATAGGAAGGAAGAACTGGCCTCTATAATGATGACATTGAAAACAGGATGTTTTATGTTCTTGTTAATGAAGGAGAGCCCGCATAGTAACAGGTAAATCTCCTAACAGGAGTAGCTCCTTTTCACAAAAATAAAGCTAGGAGCAAAACCTTATCCACACATACATATATAAATATATATATCACAGCCCTAAGCACCAAGGTGAAGACAGCACGCTGGTGCCCACACAGAGTAATTATATATTACCCTGAAAAGTATAGGGAAGAGGAGAGGGAGATAGAAAACTGGGACAGTCAGAACTATACAAAACTGACCCCTAGCACTCTCCCCCAAGTGTAGCAGACTTCAGTTGGCACACTTGCCACCGGCAGCGGAGGCTAGTCTGCAGCAGGATTCCTCATAGGTGATGCAGTGGATCAGACTTCAGAAGACTGATGACACACAACTCTGCAGATTTCCCAAACTTGCCGCCCGGCATCCTCGGAAGACCAGAAGTTCTGTCTCTTCCGGCACATGGCGTGTGCAGTGTCCCAGAACAGCCCTTCTTATGCTCACACTTTCATTGTAAATAGTTCTGTTCTGGAAAACTATGGTCCACTGCAAACTGCGTGTATTGTGTCCCACTTCTCAGTATTTAAGTCTGCCATTTCAGTTATTTATTGCATGTATATTCAGGTATCAGTGTCAAAAGGTATTATGTCGCCTCCTAGTGTTCAAGGATGGTACTTCTAATGTATATTCCTCTGTACATGCCTAATGGTGTGATGATGCAATGGCTGGATGTCACGTGACTGTGCCCTGCTTCCATGGTAACACCAATGGTCATCGAGCTTTTGGCTGGGGTTACCATGTGACTTTCTGTGCTACCGCAGTCTATTCTCTACCATCAAGAGGATAGGTTGTGTTAGTCCTCTCTCTCTCCCTGCAAAAGAGAGAGGCCTGCGTTGTGCTCTGCTGCTCCAGTCAACTGGCTGTGTTTCTGTCTCAAGTCTCAGGATTCTCATCTGGGTGTCGATTCTTCAGTCATTCTTCAATTCCTCTCATCATCATCTCCTCAAATCATCAACCGCAAGTATCCACTTCAAGCCTCATTCCACCCAGCATCTCTGCTTCAGTATCACTACTACTCCCATTATTCAGCACTCTAGTCTCACAGCCTATTGCAGCATCACCCATTATTCTGCTCTATTCAAGATTGCCTTATTCCCGGTTGCATCCGGAGAGACTGTTACTACTAGTTACCACCGTTACAATAAATACACAACTACCGTTGTTTCTGAACCTTGGCATTGGTGTGATCATTGGTGCCCTGACTAAGGACAACGAAGAATCGCATGCCCAGTATTCCCGCATGGTCAGGAGCCCGGCTTCCAGCTGTAGTACCCTCGTGCCTACACCGTGACAATATTCTCCTACAGCTGCCCCGATTCCTGCACCCTCACAACATCTGTATACTGCGGAGTGGCCCCTAGGGGCCAGGGCATCGCATTTGGCGTCACGAACAGGATTACGTTCACATTGTGTGCCCCAAGACTGTGCCGCAACCCCAAAGAGACTTTGTCATATCACCATGGGGGTAATCGAGGCACTCAGGGCCCTGAACTGTACACAAGATGGCTGCTGTCTTCTTCAATTTCTAACTGCGCCATACCCCGGAGAGGAGGGGGTTAATTGCCATGCTGCCTAAGCGCGGGAATCGCCCGGCGCCATAGACTTTGCATTGACTGCTCCTGATTGGCTGCCTGCGCCAGATGACGTCACTGTTGCCGGGCAGACTGCTGGGCCGGAACTTCAGCCTCTGCGCTCCGCCTCCTCCCAGGTCCTCAAGACCACGCCAGTGCGCAACAAGATGGCGTCCTGCAAGGAGTGCACCCTTGCTATTGCTGTACTCGTGCTACCGGAGCCTCCCGTCTCTTCGCCAGCGTTCGATCCGGCATGCCTGCTGGCTCCGCTGCCCTCGGATAGTGACAGCAGCTGGGGATCCGTCCGGTCCGAAGACGGGGATCAAAGCCTGGCCTCCACTCCAAGCTCCCCTGACAAAGGTGAGGAGACTTCTTCTGGACTCAGCGGTGCCTCCAGCCCCGAGCATTCCGGCTCCTCCCGCTATACGTTCTCTACCGGACCATCGCTCTCCTCTGAGGACGACCGGATTCTGGACGAGTCTTCACCGGTGCCTCCAGATCCTGGTCCCGGGGGTAAGACTTTCCTTAAGGGCCCAATATCTCCGGGCCTATGGCGGCCTCCAGGGCGTGATTCTCCGCCCCTACCACAATGGGTATTCGGCCGGGAGCCCAAAGTAATGCAGCTAGTGGAGGATATACAGCGGGCTCTCTCTCTCTCTCCACCCGCCACTAAAGCTGCACCCGCTATGGCTACTACTGCGCCTGCAGCCTCCACTATTGCCTGTCAGTCTGCATCAGCTACTACTGCCAGCGATGCTTTCTCTGCCAAAGCCGGCCTAGTGCCGGAACCACCACCATCAGTGCCCTATCCTGATTATGCCCCACTCTGGGGTCATCCATATACCCCCTACCTGGAGTCTAATGCTGCATCCGAGCGGCTCTTCATCCGCAAATTGGAAAGACCCAGGCCAGGTGCAGCTCCTCTGGAGAGGAGAAGGGGGACTGTCACAAAATTTGACAAGCAGCGGGGCTATGGTCTGGTGATGGACTCATACACCGGACTGCTGGTGCTGGTCAACAGACGAGCAGTGATGCGGGATTACCAGCCAGCCTACCTCAACAACCTTACTCCTGGAGAGGTCATTGAGTACACCCTGATAGGGTCCCCAAAAGGTCCATGGGCTGCAGCAGTTACCCGGCCTAAAAATCCAATACAACGGCCTTTCCTACCAACTCCATCAGAGAACTGGGAAGAAGATTGGCAGGATTTCAAACCTCTGGGCTCTATCACTGCTGCTTCCAAGGCCCCAGGTTCAGCCACCACCACTGCTCACTCCACTGCTCCTGCTGCTGTGGCTAAAGCCGCCTGCTCGACCACCTCAGTGACATACCACGTGGCTCCCATCATTTCCCCCATCACCACAGTGACCCCTAGCGTTGTGGTCACCACTGCATCCAGCGATGCTTCTGCTCCTGGTCCTCCACGCTTCTATTATCCATGGGAGAAGAAGAAGCAAAGGAAGGAGAAGGAGCCTCATGAGGTTCCTCCTGCATCTTCGCTATAATCCGCTACAGAGACAAAAGTCCTTAACTGTTCCTGTTCTGTTGTTGTTTGCTGTGTGAAGTTCCTGCAACGTTCAAGGTTCGTGCCTGGTCCTCCTGACCAAGTCCCTGTACTAACCAGCTATGTGCTGATGGACACTCCCTGACCAAACTGTTCTTCAGTGCCTGTCCCAGAGCCTTTACATGGACGATGTTCTATGTTGCCTAAAGAGACTCTACCACACAGAGACACTTACCCAGTTCTTCCTAAAGCACTTTTCATTATTATGTGATTGTCAGAAGTTTATTATTCTACTTCAGTATTGCACTTCAATAGTCAAAAGTCTATTTTCTTGTCAGAGTTATATATATATTTTCCTACCTCTGAGTAAGCAGAAAAGTCATTTAGATAGTCTCAGAGTAAGGTGTGTCTTTAGAAAAGGTATTTCTTCTCACAGTGTATATTTTCATGTCAGAGTCAGACAGTTTCCTCCTCTGAGTAAAGAAGTCAGCCTATATGTTATATCTATAGCCGCAGAGAAAGTGTATTTTCTAAAGAGTGTATTTTCAGAAGGATTTTCTATTTTCTCCATGCATGATATTATTGTGTCTATTATATCTACAGCCGGAAGATTTATTTGAGCCAGTTTTCTTCAGATGTCTTCGGAGTTATGTGAGCCAGTTCTCCTCAGGACCTCGCAGTATTTGTTGTCTTTTGTATTTCCCTTCCTTTTGTTTCCAGTATTTGTTCACCCCTGTCTTGTCCCAACACAGAAGTTACCACACATAGTCTTACCTAACATTCACACTGGTCCATACATATTGCACCTTGGATACCCTTTCGTGTGTTTGGCCTATTGAGTAATTGTGTTGTATGATTGACCCATATGCATGGGCGCCCAGATGTATGCTTGCTTTTATTATTTTATTCTTTCTCTTTCAGGTGTCCAAGACACTTCACACAGACACCCAAGGTAGTACACAGGTCTTCACAGTTCTCCTCCAGTAGGGTAACACTTTATACAGGAAACCTACTGTCAAACTGACTGGAATATTGAGGGTCGCCCGCCAGCAGTTAAGTTGTCCTGACTTCCATGTCAGATGGTCCACGCACTAACTACCTGTAACCAGAGTACGTTAGGCACCCCTAGGTGAAGTCCTGCCACTAGGGTTTTCTTTCTCTTCATATCTCTTGTCACCTGTGCCTTGAGCGTGGGAAACACACATCTACATATTCACTCACACTAACATTCCTTCCTCTTGTCTTGTTGTCCTGGTCCTCTATGTTCTTTCGGCCACATCTACCTCAGCTTGTGGTTCGCCGAGGTCGGCTCATTTCTAGTAGGGAGGTATGCAGTGTCCCAGAACAGCCCTTCTTATGCTCACACTTTCATTGTAAATAGTTCTGTTCTGGAAAACTATGGTCCACTGCAAACTGCGTGTATTGTGTCCCACTTCTCAGTATTTAAGTCTGCCATTTCAGTTATTTATTGCATGTATATTCAGGTATCAGTGTCAAAAGGTATTATGTCGCCTCCTAGTGTTCAAGGATGGTACTTCTCATGTATATTCCTCTGTACATGCCTAATGGTGTGATGATGCAATGGCTGGATGTCACGTGACTGTGCCCTGCTTCCATGGTAACACCAATGGTCATCGAGCTTTTGGCTGGGGTTACCATGTGACTTCCTGTGCTACCGCAGTCTATTCTCTACCATCAAGAGGATAGGTTGTGTTAGTCCTCTCTCTCTCCCTGCAAAAGAGAGAGGCCTGCGTTGTGCTCTGCTGCTCCAGTCAACTGGCTGTGTTTCTGTCTCAAGTCTCAGGATTCTCATCTGGGTGTCGATTCTTCAGTCATTCTTCAATTCCTCTCATCATCATCTCCTCAAATCATCAACCGCAAGTATCCACTTCAAGCCTCATTCCACCCAGCATCTCTGCTTCAGTATCACTACTACTCCCATTATTCAGCACGCTAGTCTCACAGCCTATTGCAGCATCACCCATTATTCTGCTCTATTCAAGATTGCCTTATTCCCGGTTGCATCCGGAGAGACTGTTACTACTAGTTACCACCGTTACAATAAATACACAACTACCGTTGTTTCTGAACCTTGGCATTGGTGTGATCATTGGTGCCCTGACTAAGGACAACGAAGAATCGCATGCCCAGTATTCCCGCATGGTCAGGAGCCCGGCTTCCAGCTGTAGTACCCTCGTGCCTACACCGTGACAATATTCTCCTACAGCTGCCCCGATTTCTGCACCCTCACAACATCTGTATACTGCGGAGTGGCCCCTAGGGGCCAGGGCATCGCACGTGCTCCCCCCACTGAAGGCACCGCTGAAAGACTAGGCCTCAGGCCTGACCTCCGTCGAACGCCCGTACATTGCGGCCGGAAGTAGGCCGCAAACGCCGACCACTAGGCCACAGCGCCTGCCACAGCACGACCAGTCCCAGGACGCGCATATACAAAGGAGAGGTCCGGAGGTTGCAGCAACGGAAACTCTCTGCGCGCCCCCGCCACGTCAGGGATGGCACGAAGAGAACCAGCGGGCCATCCCTTACCCCAGATCCGAAGATCAGCCAGCCGCCTCCCTGGGAAGGAAGGAGGTTAAACCCCGATCGATCCCTGCTGGTAAGGGGAAATAAATCTTCAAACAGGGGGATCTTCTCATCTTCACCATGGATCCCCCACCTCTCGTGCCTGCCCTACAGGGACAGGAAAAGCACTGGTGCTAGCAGGAAGGGGAGAGGCTTTTAACCTCTCGTGTTTGTGCTTTTCCTGTCCCTAGGGCATGAGTTAACTCCTGTGGTGCCGTTGTTAAGGTGAGGAGAGAAAACCATCAAGGTTGTACAAAACAAAGCTTGATTGTGCAGACAAGGAGGACACTGCCCACCCTGGGCGTGTGTGTCCAGATACGTGTAACATGGTCATGTGATTGTTTGAATTCCCACCCACAGTGTTTTTAGTGGATCACAGTGTCCGTCTCTGTCTCTGTTTGAAATGGGATCACTTGAACAAGATTGCGTATAATATGATTGGAACATGAAAGTCTGTATAACATAGTTGCTACTTGCTATAGCCGGTTCTGGACTCACCACTCAGCTCGGAAGATCATGACAGTTGGCACATGTGCAGTGAAGAAAGGTAGAGACCTGCGTTCTGCGTCGTCATGGTGAAATGAGCCTTCCCACAGACTGACCGCAAGCAGGCACGCAAAGACTAAAAGATGGAACCGCAGACGAGTAATTTGGATGCGGATCTGGACATTCCAAACACCAATGCAGCACATCCATTTGCCTTTTCAACGGATGAGGTGAATCAGATTATGGGAGAAGTGGAAGATGAAGCTCCATATCTAGATGTACCTGCTGCGATAGACATGCAAAGAAACTACGAAAACCTCTCTAAACGGACAATTACACTCCAGTTACATATAAGTACGCTTGCCAGATATTATCGAGAACATCGAGTTCCTAAAGGTATGAGGACTAAATTGAGACCACACAAGCTGTTAGAGGATCCTGATCTCTTCGACGAAAGTTCGAAGAGATCTCTGACAAATATGCTTTTGAAGTGATTTTTCTACAAATGTCCAATTTACAAAAACAACTTAAAGTGACCCGTACCAGACTTGATGATGTTGATGTTATGCTAAAGTCGACATTATCTACGGAGGATTACAAGAATAATAAACAACAAGTATTTCTCACCAAGTTCCGGGCGGATCTCCAGGAGGAGAAAAAACACAAATGGTATCGCGACATCCTTGATTACCAGACAGGCCGGGTGTATCTGTGGACAGACCCATCGGACCAGAATGTGATCTAAAAAGACAAAGAAGAAGGACACTGTTCACACCAGTTCTTCCAAGAGTGATACAGAGGATGTTTTTTTAGGACAACCCCAAGGGGCCGTTCCAAAACCCGACGGGGAGGAAAAAGGAGGAAAAGAGCCACCAAAAGAGAAGCGGAACAGAATAAACAGCAAGAACAATACCCCCAGGATGAACACAAGGAAAAAGTAATTGTGGTAAATATATCTTCATTTTCCTTATCAGATAACCATGTTAAAATATTGTCTAAGGGTTTGAACTTTTGCCCAAGCTCCAAACCGGACTGGTTCGAACTGGACTTGGATTTGACACGACTTATACGTAGAGTCAATTTAACCGTGTGGTTTAACAATGTAACTAAAACTGTTTCTACTAATGAACGTATTGCACCTAAAGCTTTCAACTTAAACCGATTAGGTTTAAAGGACAACTCCAGCCCAAACTATTTTTTAATATGTTATTACTAATGGAAAGTTAGACAAATTTCTAATGTACATTAATTATGGGAAATGCACATATAGGGCTATTTCCCTTAATTTAGTAGATCCGGGAGACTTCAGATTCTCTAAAAAAAGGTGACATCACGAACCGGGGGTGTAATTACAATGGTTCGACAGCAGGGGCGCACTTTATATAGAAGTCAGTGAGTACCATTGACTTCTATATATAGTGCGCCCCTGCTGGACACTCCATTGGAATTACAATGGAAGTGTATGTAAGTGTATCATACAGTATGTTTTTTATTGAATACATTTATGGAATACTTTGGGGAGCAAGTGTCCTTGCTCCCCAAAGTAATCCATAAATGTAATCAGTCAGTACATTAGGAGGGCACTGAGCAGGGAGGAAGAGAAGTGCATCTACCTACCCCCTCCCTCCCTGCTCGGTGCTGCTGCGGCTTCCACGTATGCACAGTACTACTCCCCCATTATCTGCTCATCTTATAAGCAGATAATGGGGGAGTAGTACCTGTGCTATCACCATAACGAACGAACGCCGCCGCCGCACCGCTGCTTGTCACAAGGGCTTCAGGATGCCCCCTCCGCCGCTCTTCCTCCTCCTCCTCCCAGCTAAGAAGTTCTAGCTATCCCGCCGCTTACCACCGCCGCTTACAGCCTCTCTCCGCCGCTGCTCTCTGCGCCCAGATACCGCTTAACGGTCCGCACTGCATGCCGGCCGGGAACAGGAAGCACCCCCACCCCGCAGGGAGCACGGCGCTCCCGGTGCTTTCTGTTCCCAGACGGCATGCAGTGCGGACCGGGAAGCGGTATCTGGGCACAGAGAGCAGCGGCGGAGAGAGGCTGTAAGCGGCGGGATAGCTAGAACTTCTTAGCTGGGAGGAGGAGGAGGAAGAGCGGCGGAGGGGGCATCCTGAAGCCCTTGTGACAAGCAGCGGTGCGGCGGCGGCAGTCGTTCGTTATGGTGATAGCACAGGTACTACTCCCCCATTATCTGTTTACAAGATGAGCAGATAATGGGGGAGTAGTACTCTGCATACGTGGAAGCAGCAGCAGCAGCACCGAGCAGGGAGGGATGGGGGAGGTAGATGCACTTCTCTCCCTCCCTGCTCAGTGCCCTCCTAATGTACTGACTGATTACATTTATAGATTACTTTCGGGAGCAAGGACACTTGCTCCCCAAAGTATTCCATGAATGTATTCAATAAAAAACATACTGTATGATACACTTACATACACTTCCATTGTAATTCCAATGGAGTGTCCAGCAGGGGCGCACTATATATAGAAGTCAATGGTACTCATTGACGTCTATATAAAGTGCGCCCCTGCTGTCGAACCATTGTAATTACACCCCCGGTTCGTGACGTCACCTTTTTTTAGAGAATCTGAAGTCTCCCTGATCTACTAAATTAAGGGAAATAGCCCTACATGTGCATTTCCCATAATTAATGTACATTAGAAATTTGTCTAACTTTCCATTAGTAATAACATTAAAAAATAGTTTTGGCCGGACTTCTCCTTTAAGGCTGGAAAGTGATTTTACACCCCCTACTCTACCTGCAGCTATTGAAACGTTTCAAAACTTGGTAAAAAATGATGTTAAACAATTGCGTGAAAATATGTTCTTTGAACAGGTTTTTCATCCAAATCTTACCTCTGAGGAGGTATCATGTCTTCAGTCCCTGATCCATGACTGCGATCTTGTCATCAAACCTGCAGACAAAGGCGGGGCAATCGTGGTCATGGATCCGGAGATGTATCTAAAGGAAGCAGCCAGACAACTTGGTGATTAATGAGGTATACCGGGTTCTCCACAATGACCCTAAATTCTCCATACAAAAAAAGATTGAGGGCATTATTCAGGAAGGGCTCAGTCAAAATGTCATAGACGAGAAGGTGTCACATATCCCAAAATGCCACTCTTGTATTTCTTGCCCAAGATACACAAGAGTATGATCAACCCGCCTGGGAGGCCCATTGTGTCGGGCAGGGGATCTATTACCAATACTATCTCTATCTTTCTTGACAGAGTACTTAGGCCTTTAGCTATCAACACTAGATCGTTCATACAAGACACTACTGACTTTAATAGAATTTCGAACATGAGAATACCAGATGGAGTACTATTGGTGACATTGGAAATTACTAGTCTTTATACTTCGATTGACCAGGAAATGGGACTATCTGCGGTAGCCTCTTCACTACACAAACTTAACCTCACTAATGCTGAATGTGATTTTATCATGCAATTGTTATCTTTGGTCTTGTCACACAATTACTTTACCTTTAATGACGTGATTTACTTACAACAGAGGGGCGTGGCAATGGGCTATGATGGCACATCTCGAGGAGCACCTTATCTATGTGGCGCCCCTGTTCCAGAATGTCCTGGTCTGGTGGCGCTACATAGACGACGTGTTCCTCATCTGGAGGGGGGATGAGGACACGTTATCTGGATCTGTCGACATGCTCAATAGGTTGGACCGGACCATCAAGTTCACAGACAGACAGGTTATCCACTAACATCTATAGGAAACCTACAGACTCCAACACTACATTACACTTTTCCAGGTGTCATCCGAAACAGATGATACATTCCTTGCCATATAGTCAAATGCTGAGGGCAAGACGTATAATAGACAATCGGTACAATCTGGATGAGGCATTAACTAGAATGACAGGGGATTTCTATAAAAGGGGATATCCTGATCGACTATTACAGACATGTAGACAAAAAACTACATTGCACCCTAGAGAAGAATTACTAAAGAAAAAAACTCCTAAACATGACACACAAAAAAGAATACCTTTTGTATCAACCTACACAGATTGTTCTCCACATATAGGGATGATAGTAAAAAAAACATTGGAAGATTCTCATTGACACATATAGTAACATTCAAGAACTGAAAGTACCACCCTTACTGTCATACAGGAGAAGCCAGAATCTTATGGACAGACTGGTGAAAACAGACATTAGCATGAGAAAGACACGTCAGACATTTTTGGGTACACAAAAGACGGGTTGCCTCCCCTGTGTGGGTTGTGTTACACGTAAGCATCTTGTTAAAGTACAATTCTTTACATACCCCAGTAGTTCTGTGACATACAAAATCAGACATTATCTTACATGCACTACAAAGTGGATAATCTATGTCCTGTGGTGTCCTTGCAATATCATCTACGTAGGGGAGACGACATATGATCTCAGAACACGTTTTGGACAACACAGGTATTCAGTAAGAAAACAAAAATTAGAGTTTCCTGTCTTCAAGCATTGTGTGGAAGAAAAACATACAGAGAATGATCTTAAAATCATGATCATCGATATACCCCCTTTAAAATATGGAGGCAATAGACAAATGTTATTAAAGAAGAGAGAGTTTGAATGGATCCACAAATTGGATTCACTGTCCCCTAGGGGACTCAACATCGAATACAAAGTTAGCAATGATATGCTCACGTGACCTTTCCGTATACTTAATCCGTCTGATTTACCGGTTCATGAATGGGCATCTTGTGAAATACATTTATAAATTTATTTTTTGATACTTACCTCATTTGTATTTACTTGTAGATTCATCTCCTTGCTGCCGGATGGATTCCACCATGGAATCGACCAGTTGGCTATGCTCCTACATCTCTGATTTTCTTCTCTCTACCTGCTGTTTCCTGCAGAGCAAAAAGTACCATTGGGAGCAGTTCACATGTGACGGTAGTGTTGCGCTCAAGATAAGGGACCTGGAGAGGTCCTTGAACACTGACCCGGTTTGTAGGACGAGTATTGCCCTCCGACATCGGGTGGTTATCCTGGATCAGGATGCTTTCCGGGTTTGATGGGAGTCCCAGTCCGGAAGACACGGGAGCAAGAAAGTTCCTGTACAGGACAAGCTGTGCCCCGGGGTCATGTTCATGGTACCTGCAAACAAATGGTTAAAACTACCAAACAGTGATTCTCCCAGTCTGTGGGAAGGCTCATGTCACCATGACGACGCAGAACGCAGGTCTCTACCTTTCTTCACTGCACATGTGCCAACTGTCATGATCTTCCGAGTTGAGTGGTGAGTCCAGAACCGGCTACAGCAAGTAGCAACTATGTTATACAGACTTTCATGTTCCAATCATATTATACGCAATCTTGTTCAAGTGATCCCATTTCAAACAGAGACTTTTGCTCTTTTTAAATCACGGACACTGTGATCCACTAAAAACACTGTGGGTGGGAATTCAAACAATCAAATGACCATGTTACACGTATCTGGACACACACGCCCAGGGTGAGCAGTGTCCTCCTTGTCTGCACAATCAAGCTTTGTTTTGTACAACCTTGATGGTTTTTTTAACACGTGTGAATTATTTGTAATCAATGTAAACCAATCACTGAGTTGTGTGTGTGTGTATATATACTACGGATGTATTTCACTTTGTACACTTGAAGATGGTAACATGAGGTTACCGAAATGTCCTGTCTTACTTTGGAGTGCTGTGTGCAATAAATCACCTACTTTTTCACCGTTAACCCTGTGAGTGCTGTTTGCTATTTAAAATATGTTCTGTGGTCAAGATCCAGGACAGCTGGCACCCAACTTTCCTCGTGAGCAGTGCTGCTTATATTTTCTGTTCTATATCTATCTATCTATCTAAATATCAAAAATTGACTGCAGCACTCCAGACTTCTATAAAAAAACTGTATAATGGTTTATTCCCTAAGAAAACACACACGGAAAAATCTGTGATGTTTCAGTCCTTGAGTACTGCAGTCAATTTTTGATATTTGTCTGAATAGACACATGTGGATCAAGGTGGGGAAGCTGGCACCCATTATCCAACATTTATTCTGAGTGCTGCGTACTTTGTATTTTCTATCTATCTATCCATCCATCTCAGGTGTAAGTAGAGCCCCAGGACAAATTTTAGGATATATAAAAAGCAAACACATATATAAAGAATTTTCTGTGCATGATAATACTGTCATAGTTGCCAAATAACAACAGGACAAGTAATACCATCACACCATGCCAACTACCCTACCATACAGTCACTGGATAATACCACTATGCTGTCACCAAATAATAGCCACTAATCTCCCAAAGCAGTGAAAATAGAACACAGGAGTCAAACTCCGTCCCTCCGGCTGTTACAAAACTACAATTCCCATCATGCCTGGACAGCTAAAGCATGATGGGAATTGAAGTTTTGCGACAACTGGAGGGCCGGAGTTTGACACCCCTGATAGAGAGGTAGATCCCAGCTATATAAAGGTTCTGCAGACCTTATGAGTTATTATAGTGCAGTTACATCTTCTCTGCATGAAGAGACGTCCACTTTTTCTTTTCTTCTTCATCTGGCTCCGGCCATCATGAAGGTTTCTCTGGCCATGACTCATCTCCACGGGATCTGCCAAACAAATATTTTGAGCTTCTTGCTCCAGTATCATCCTCATCCTCATCTATACAACATCCTAAATTTCCCCATATAAAATAGCCCCCCCTGCTGTATATCCCTACATATAAAATAGCCCCCCCGCTGCAAATCCCCCTCTATAGAATAGCCTCCCCGCTGCACATCCCCTCATAAAGACTAGGCCCCCTAATGTACATCCCCCCATATAGAATAGCCCACCTCTGCTGCACATCCCCCCATATAGAATAACCCCCCCTGCTGTACATGTACATCCCCCATATAGAATACCCCCCCTGCTGCACATCCCCCCATATAGAATAGCCCCCCTGCTGCACATCCCCTCCATATAGAATAGCCCCCTGCTGCACACCAGCCCATATAGAATAGCCCCCTGCTGTACATGTACATCCCACATATATAATAGCCCCCCTGCTGTACATCCCTACATATAGAATAGCCCCCGACAAATGTACTTCTCTCCATATAGAATAGCCCCCCTGCTGTACATCCCCCATATAGAATAGCCCCCCGCAGAACATCCACCCATATAGAAAAGCCCCCCTGCTGTACATCCCCCTATATAGAAGACCCCCCCACTATACATCCCCCCCATATAGAATTGCACCCCTCTGCTGTACATGTACATCCCTCCATATAGAATAGCCCTCCCTGCTGTACATCCCCCATATAGAATAGCCGCCCCTGCTGTACATGTACATCCCTCCATATAGAATAGCCCCCCTCCCTGCTGTACATGTACATCCCTCCATACAGAATAGCCCCCCTGCTGCACATGTACATCCTTCCATATAGAATAGCCCCCCCCCCCGCTGTACATGTAAATCCCTCAAAAAGGAATAGCCCCCCCCCCCGCTGTACATCCCCCAATATAGATTAGAACCCCCTGCTGTACATGTACATCCCTCCATATAGAAAGCCCCTTTGTTGTATATCCCCCCACAGAGAATAGCCCCCCGCTGCACATCCCCCATTATTGAAATAGCTCCCCCTCTGCTGTACATCCCCTATATTGAAATAGCCCCCCCCCCGCTGTACATCCCCTATATTGCAATAGCCCCCCCTCTGCTGTACATGTACATCACCCCCAGCTGTGCATCCCCATATATTTAACAGCCCCCCCTGCTGTCTTCATCCCCATGTAGAACCCTTTCTCACCTCTTAGCTTGCTCCCCAGCAGCTTCTTTCTCAGCCCTGCTGCAGCGCAGCGGTGGCCTCTCTCCTCCCAGGTCCTCTGTGGCGCGTCAGGGAAGTGACATCAGCTGCCGGGGGCCTGGCATAGGTTTCAGCAGACGTGCCTGTGCGCTACACGTCTGCTGCGTTGCTTTTTTAAAGGGGCAAAGCGACCTCAAAGGTTGCGGCTTAGGAGGACCAGGAGAGGGCCAGCCCATTGACTGGCGATCTGGTCAGCCCACCGGGAAACACAGGGTCGGGTGAGTGGTGTAAGTTGTGTATTAATCACTGAAATAAAAGTCTGTGAGATATAGCAGTCTGGCACTATCTGGTTGAGGTAGATCAGAACATGGTAGCAATGCAGGGGAGTGAAAGAATTACGGAGGTGCTCACCCAAGGAGAAAAAATGTATATGTAAACCAAATGAAAAAAGAATATATTGAAGGCACTCACCGTTAAAATGAAAAAAATCTTTATTTAGTCTTCTTTAAAAACATCCATGTTATGTGCAGCAGTGAATCGGGACGCCAGAGCACAACTGATTGCTAATACATGACAGCTGTTTCGCAAGTGGGACCGTGCTTCTACGGATGCTGGCTGGGTTTACACAACCTCAGGTTATAAACCTAGTACGGCCATGCACACTTCAGCCTAGACGTCTCAAAAGTAATGTGAAAAAATTAAGTTAAAAACAAAGTAACAATCAAGAATGCTTTTTTCCTTTTTACAATGCAGGACCCTTGTTGCTGACGGACCCTGGGCATTAGTAGCCAGAATGATTTTAGCCTCCTCTTGCAACAGTCTTTTGTTAAAATCTATATATCCAGCACAGGGCCGCCATCAGGAATTTCGGGGCCCCATACAACCAAAGTGTCTGGGCCCCCCACATTAATAAAAAAAAAATTGTGTGTTCGACCCACGCCTTGCTGGAAGGTATAATTTGGTTCAGATCAATTCTAGAGAACTGGCTCATATACCCCATTTTCCCCAGTGGCTTAAAGTGACACTGTCACCCCCAATAATCATTTTTCAATCTTTACAGGTGTGTGTAACCCGCCTATATCTCTCTGCATACCTGTAACTATTTTTCAGTTTCATGAGGTGGCTTACCCTGAAATTGTAATTTGGCCGAGTATCTTCTAGCGCCACTGGGCGGGGCTTGGTCCCTGAAGCGCAACATAGCCCCGCCCATTACAGCGCCGTTGACCCCGCCCCCTTGGGCTCCGTTTTGAGGCCTCCTTGACGTGCGCGTCCACATCTCCCGCCGTCTTCCGCGTGCGGAAGCGTCATGTGGCGCGCAGGCGCAGAAGGTGACCGCCGGGTCACCCACAGCCGGGCTGTGCGTGCGATCGCACAGCCCGCCGATTACACCGGCCGCACCGTCCCTTGTTGTGTGGGACTCTCCGGAGGCCTCGCTGCGGCTGTGAAACCCTCCTCACAGCCAGTAGCGAGGCGCAGACATAGTGCGCCGGCGGTCCTTTTCGGCGCATGCGCAGTGCGCGGCGGACGCCGCAGTGCGCCTGTGCACTATGTCTGCGCCTCGCTGCTGGCTGTGAGGAAGGTTTCACAGCCGCAGCGAGGCCTCCGGAGAGTCCCACACAACAAGGGACGGTGCGGCCGGTGTAATCGGCGGGCTGTGCGATCGCACGCACAGCCCGGCTGTGGGTGACCCGGCGGTCACCTTCTGCACATGCGCGCCACATCACGCTCCAGCACGCGGAAGACGGCGGGAGATGTATGACACCAGCACACATGTATTTATAAACACACAGACACACACTTACTCTAACCAGGGAAGCTCCAGGTCCCAGGTGCTGCAGTCCCTCTCCTCACACAGCGGCTCCCTGCCCCTCCCCCTCCTTCTCCGACATCCCAGCACAAGTGAAAGCAGGAAGAGGAGATAGTGAGGGGCGGGGGAGGGGGCCCTGTGTCTCTACTGCTTCCTGCCTGTGCGGTACAGCTGTCACGAGCCTGTATGCAGGGAGGCTGGATGGCCGGGCCCCCCTGGATCCTTGTTTGAGCTCGGGCCCCTGACAGCTGTACCCAGGGGCATAGCTAAAGGCTGATGGGCCCTGGTGCAAAATGTTAGCTTAGGGCCCCCCCATCTAACCCGATCAGGCAAAGTCATATCTAACGTTATATCCAATTACTCTAATGTGCCACCATGTTCTAATGCACTGCCTCCACCTCAGGTACTGCACTACTGCCCCCTATAATTAATGGACTGTACTGTGTCATTGTCTAATCATTGTATTCCAATCTTTGACTCTCCAGCTGAAAAACTACAACTCTCATCATAAACTGCCAGTTGGAAACGATGGGGGTTGTAGTGCTGCTACCTGAAGAGCCACATGCTGCAAAACTACAACTCCCATAATAAACTGTCAGCAGGGCACAATGAAGTTTGAACTTCTGCAACCTGGAGAAATCACCTGATATCCCCTGCAGTCCTATGTAACACCACATAACACAGTGGTATCTCTGAGTACAGATAATGTAGTAGATTTCACCTGCAGTCCTATGTAACAGCACAGATAACACAGTGATATCTCTGAGTATAGATCATGTAGTAGATGTCACCTGCAGTCCTATGTAACAGCACAGATAACACAGTGATATCCCTCTGAGTACAGATAATGTAGTAGTCACCTGCAGTCCTATGTAACAGCACAGATAACACAGTGATATCTCTGAGTACAGATAATGTAGATGTCACCTGCAGTCCTATGTAACACCACAGATAACACAGTGATATCTCTGAGTACAGATAATGTAGTAGCTGTCACCTCGGGGCGCCCCTACTAAATGATGTTCTACAAAATAAGAAAAGTGTCATACAGGGACTCACAGGTGACGTCTTCTTTGATCTGAGGCGTCACTTTCCCTTTTCCTCTCCATCCGGCCCGGACCTCCATGATTCCTTTCAGATATGTTTCATCTTTTCAGAACCTGGGAGACAAACAATTTAGGCTCCCCACATTTCTAGCAACTTCCTTTCTCCCTCCTGTAGGCTCCCATAGTAACTGCGCTGTTTGGTGTTATGTGCAGTAAAGCGGATAGGAATGTGGGATGCCCCCTGTATGTAGGATCCCCTGATGTGCCCCCTGTATGTAGGATTCCCTGCTGTGCCCCCATGAGCTAATAATGCCCCCAGAGGTGGCCCCCATCAACTAATAATGCCCCCAGAGGTACCCCCATGAGCTATTAATGTCCCCAGAGGTGCCCCCATGAACTAATAATGCCCCCAGAGGTGGCCCCCATGAACTAATAATGCCCCCAGAGGTACCCCCATACACTAATAATGCCCCCAGAGATGCCCCCATGAGTTAATAATGCCCCCAGAGGTGCCCCCATGAACTAATAATGCCCCTAGAGGTGCCCCCATATACTAATAATGCCCCCAGAGGTGCCCCCATGAGCTAATAATGCCCCCAGAGGTTCCCCCATATACTAATAATGCCCCCAGAGGTGCCCCCATATACTAATAATGCCCCCGGAGGTGCCCCCATGAACTAATAATGCCCCCAGAGGTGCCCCCATGAACTAATAATGCCCCCAGAGGTGCCCCCATATACTAATAATGCCCCCAGAGGTGCCCCCATGAGCTAATAATGCCCCCAGAGGTGCCCTTATGAACTAATAATTCCCCCAGAGGTGCCCCCATACACTAATAATGCCCCCAGAGGTGCCCCCATATACTAATAATGCCCCCAGAGGTGCCCCCCATGAGCTAATAATGCCCCCAGAGGTGCCCCTAAAAAAACAAACATCATACTCACCTAATCCGGGCTGTGTGGCTGCAGGCAGCAGCTCTTCCTCCTCTTCGGGCTCCAACTTGCGAGCCGCAGGGACGGGTCTTCCGGCAGGCGTGATGACATCACATCATCACGCCTGCCGGAAAGGTCACGTCCCGGCGTCCCATAGGCTGCTGGCATGAAGTGGAGGGAATACAGGAGGAGGACGCTGACAGGTCCTGCTCCTGTATTCTGATCGCTTTAATGTTCCGCCCGCTCACTGTGCGGGCGGAACATCAAAGCGATCAGTGCATCCAGAAAAGCTTCTCGGGATGCTCAAAAACAAGTGGCAAGGGGGGCCGTGCGGGCCCCCCTAGCATAGCGGACGGGGGGCGGTGTACTGCCCTATCGGCGGCCCTGATCCAGCAGGACGGAGTCGTTTTAGTCCCATGAAATGTAAGCAGTTTTGATCGCCTGCATGTTTTTCTTTTATATGTTGGATCAGCCACAGCGCTCCCTTCTCAGTCCGTATTGATCTTATGTGTTCGCTGAATCTTTTATTGAGGGGGCGGATAGTTTTCCCAATGTAGAATGCTCCACATTGGCATATAATAGCGTACACAACATGTGACGTTTTACAACAGATCATTTCTCTTATCACATATTCAACACCTCCAACTTTTGCATTTTTACCGGGGAGAAGGTACCTGCACCAGGTGCAATTACCGCATCTAAAATTACCCTGCGGTACAACTCTATCTAACCAGTTCGGTGTGGGTTTTTTTATCTTTAAATTCACTCCTTACCAGTGCGTCCTTGTGCAGCAGTTCTTTCTGTCTTACATGCAGTTTCTAGTTCTCTCTGAGGATAACCCCTATTCAGCAGCCTTTCTGTAAGTTGTGCTTGTACCGTAAACAGTTCATCTGAGTCATTTATTATCCTTAATCTCAAATACTGCCCGTGCAGTGTCCCAGCACATAGGTTCTTTCTTTCTAAAAGTATTCTGTTAGTTTAAGTGCTGGAAGGTGTAATAGACAATATTTTATGTTTCCCCCAGTGTTTAGGTCTGGTATTGCATCTTATTCTGTCATAATACTGCTCATGTATATCGATTTGCTTATTTGTTAGTCATGTAGAACTACAGAAGGAGGTAAAGAGTGAAAAAATTATTCTTGGTGTAATCTATAGACCCCCCAACATTACTGAGGGGATAGATGGTCAGTTGAATAGACAAATAGAGCGGGCTGCCCGGGAGGGAACAGTAGTGGTAATGGGGGACCTCAACTACCCAGATATAGATTGGGGTCACGGTTCAGCTAAAACCACAAAGGGGAGGGAATTTCTTAACCTACTGCAGGATAATTTTCTGGGCCAGTTTGTGGAGGAGCCAACTAGAAGTGATGCCTTGTTGGATCTGGTTATTTCTAACAACGCTGAGCTGGTTGGGGATGTCACTGTCCATGAACACCTGGGTAATAGTGACCACAATATAGTGACTTTTAGCTTAAAGTGTAGAAAAGAAAAACATGTTGGGAGGGCAAAAACTCTTAATTTTAAAAGGGCCAATTTTCCAGGGTTAAGGGCAGAACTTCAGGGCATAGACTGGGAGCGGCTGCTGTCACATACTGATACTGATAATAAATGGGAAATCTTCAAATCCACATTTAGGGTATATTCACACGGGCGTCTCGCATAAGAAATCCGCAGCTAACCGCAGCTAATCCGCAATACATATATTATTAATAATAAGGGTATATTCACACGGGCGTCTCGCATAAGAAATCCGCAGCTAATCCGCAGCTAATCCGCAATACATATATTAATAATAATAAGAATAATATGTGTATTGTGGATTAGCTGCGGATTAGCTGCGGATTTCTTATGCGAGACGCCCGTGTGAATATACCCTAAATAACTGTACTGCCAAATATATTCCTATGGGTAACAAATATAAACGGTTAAAATCAAATCCCACATGGCTTACAACCGAGGTTAGAAGGGCTATAAATGAGAAAAAAGGGACATTCAAAAAATATAAATCAGAGGGGTCAGCTGTAGCATTTAAACATTACAAAGAAGTCAACAAAACCTGTAAAAATGTAATAAAAGCAGCAAAAATTCACAATGAAAGGCAGGTAGCTATAGATAGCAAAAGAAACCCCCAAAAATTCTTCAAATATATTAATGCAAAAAAACCAAGGTCAGAGCATGTAGGACCCCTAAATAATGGTGAAGGGGAATTAATAACTGGGGATTAGGAGAAAGCTGAGTTACTTAATGGGTTCTTCAGTTCTGTATATACAAAAGAAGAGGATGGAGCTGTTGTGGGTGGGGCCAGTACTGAGGTGGGTGGGGCCAGTGCTGCTAACACATGTAATGTACTGAACTGGTTTACTATAGATATGGTCCAAGATAAATTAAACAAACTCAATGTAACCAAAGCTCCAGGGCCTGATGGATTACACCCCAGAGTTCTTAGGGAACTCAGTTCTGTAATTTCTCTACCCTTGTATGAAATATTCAGTGACTCTTTGCTTACTGGTATTGTTGCTGACGGACTGGCGTAAGGCAAATGTAGTGCCGATCTTCAAAAAGGGCTCTCGAACTTCCCCAGGTAACTATAGACCTGTAAGCTTAAAGTCCATTGTGGGAAACTATTTGAGGGGCTTATAAGGGACTACATCCAGGAATATGTAGTGGCTAATAGTATTATAGGTGATAACCAGCATGGTTTTACTAAGGACAGAAGCTGTCAAACCAACCTGATATGTTTCTATGAAGAGGTAAGTAGAAGCCTGGATGGCGGCGCAGCTGTGGATATCGTGTACCTGGATTTTGCAAAAGTGTTTGACACAGTTCCTCATGGACTGATGGGTAAGTTAAAGTCTATCGGTTTGGAAAATTTAATGTGTAACTGGATTGAAAACTGGCTTAATAATCGTACCCAGAGAGTGGTGGTTAATTATTCCTACTCCGAATGGTCCCCGGTAATAATTGGTGTACCCCAAGGGTCAGTACTGGGCCCTCTTCTGTTTAACTTGTTTATTAATGATATTGAGAATGGAATTAACAGCAATGTTTCTATCTTTGCAGATGACACCAAGCTTTGTAGTACAGTACAGTCTATGGAGGATGTGCAGATGTTACAGGATGACTTAGACACACTGAGTGTTTGGGCATCCACTTGGCAAATGAGGTTCAAATGTGGATAAATGTAAAGTTTTGCACCTGGGTACTAATAACCCGCATGCATCATATGTCCTGGGGGGAGTTACTCTGGGAGAGTCGCTGATGGAGAAGGATCTGGGTGTACTTGTAGATAATAGACTACAGAACAGTACACAATGTCAGTCAGCTGCTTCTAAGGCCAGCAGGATATTGTCATGCATTAAAACATTCCACCCCCCGCCCCCCAGACAAGTCATCCCATCCCACCCCCCGTTCCCCTGACAGGTGACCCCATTACGCCCCCCCGTCCCCCAGACAGGTGACCCCATCTGGACCCCAGACCCCCAAAATCATCAGCCCTGGATTCCTGGCTTTATGGCAACGGCGGGAATCCAGGTTAACCCCACAGGTCTCAGAGAAATAGACTTTTTCAAGCTCTATTTTTCTGATGACTTTGTAAATTTGATGGTGGCGCAAACAAATCTGTACGCGCACCACCAACCAAAATGGCACAAAATGACACCAAAACAGTACATATTATACATATAGTTAATAATATAGATTCTAAATGTATTTATACTCAGTGTGAAACCTGGGCCTGTTTTCTTCTCCCCCCTGTGCTTCTCTCCACCATACTTCTCCCCCCTACTTCTCTCCACCATACTTCTCCCCCCTGCTTCTCTTCACCATACTTCTCCCCCCTGCTTCTCTCCTGTGCTTTTCTCCCCCATGCGTCTCTCCTGTGCTTCTCTCCACCATACTTCTCTTCCCCCTGCTTCTCTCCACCAAACTTCTCTCCCCCCTGCTTCTCTCCGCTGTTTCTCTCCCCCATTCCCATGTTTCTCTCCCCCCTGCTTCTCTCCCCTGTTTCTCCCCCATCCAAGTTTCTCTTCCCCATTGTTTTCTCCTGTTTTACAGGGGCACCATAGTTTGGGGAATTTTCCCCGCGGCACACCCGATGTACAACGCTTTTGTGTTGTACCGATGTGCTGGCCACCCGGGGAAATTCCT
The DNA here is from genome assembly GCF_027789765.1 of Dendropsophus ebraccatus. Taxonomy (NCBI): domain Eukaryota; kingdom Metazoa; phylum Chordata; class Amphibia; order Anura; family Hylidae; genus Dendropsophus; species Dendropsophus ebraccatus. Next base: position 120,448,926 of record NC_091456.1, read on the forward strand.
TGATTTCCAGGAAGCAGTAATCAAAGCCCTGATATTCGGCAGCCACGGAGCGGGCCCCAGCGCTTCTGGATATAAAGGACCCCGTATCGTACAGGGACAACATTTTCCAGGTGAAGTCCCCCACACTGGAAAAAAGGGGAGATCCCAAAAGAAGTGCAGAGTGTGCCACAAAAGGGGGATCAGGAAGGACACCATTTACCAGTGTGACACCTGTCCTGATCCCCCGGCCTCTGCATAAAGCATTGCTTCAAGGCGTACCACACGTCCTTGGAGTTCTAAATTTTTTAATATTCTGTTTCTTATTCTTATTTCAGGGGTCACGTTGATCCAGGGATTTATTCTGATTGCCATTATGGAGTCGGGAAGGAATTTTTCCCCTGTGATGAGGTTACTGTTTTCTGCCTCACAAGGGTTTTTTTGCCTTCCTCTGGATCAACACAGGTTGAATTTGATGGACACCTGTCCTTTTCAACCTTATAAACTTCTAATTGGCCTAATACCCCCAAATTAATTAAAATTGTCCCTTTTCCCCAACTAAATAGACATGGCCCCCATTCCCATTAGAGGTTTTCCATGATGCAATTAGAAAGCCCCTGTGCGGCCAGGACAGTACAAACCCCCCACAAGTGACCCCATTCTGGAAACTACACCCTGTAAGGAATCTAACAAGCGGGGCAGCGGGGATATGGACCCCTAGTGACTGCCACATTAGTGCTGTGACAGCACAGCACATGTTCTACATATGTGCCCGTCACCAGTAGGGTCCATATCCTCACTGCACCCCTTGTTAGATTCCTTGAGGGGTGTAGTTTCCAGAATGGGGTCACTTGTGGGGGTTTCTACTGTCCTGGCAGCACAGGAGCTTTGTAAATGCAACATGGCCTCTATCCTCCATTCCAGCCTCTAAATGGCGCTGTCCCTTTGGTGGCTTGCCCTGTGCCCATATGGCACATTATGTCCACATGTGGGGTATTTTCGTACTCAGGGGAAATTACCCTACACGTTTTGCATTTATTTTCTCTTTTAACCCCTTTTGGAAATGAAAAAAATCAAGGCTGGACCAACATTTAGTGTAAAAAAAATTTAGTCTAGTTTAGATTAGTTTAGATCTAGTCTTTATTTTTTCATTTTCACAAAGGGTTAAAAGATAAAATAAACACAAAATGTGTAGAGCAATTTCGCCCAAGTACGGAAATACCCCACATGTGGACATAAACCCCAATGTGGGTGCAGGGCAAGCCTCCAAAGGGAGGGAGCGCCATTTGGCTAGAATGAATGGTGAATGACATGTCGCATTTACAAAGGCCCTGTGTTGCCAAGACAGTGGAAACCCCCCAAAAGTGATCTCATTCTGGAAACTACACCGCTCAAGGAATGTAACAAGGGGTGCAGTGAGGATATTGACCCCTTGATGACGGGCACATTTGTGCTGTGAAAGTGAAAAAATGAAATTTTTCACTTTCACGTCACATTGTTCCACATTTGTGCCCATCAATAGTGGGGTCCATATGCTCTTTGCACCCCTTGTTAGATTTCTTGAGGGGTGTAGTTTCCAGAATGGGGTCACTTGTGGGGGTTTACCACTGTCTTGGCAGCATAGGATCTTTGTAAATGAAACATGGCCCTTGAAATCCATTCCAGCCAAATCCAGCCTCCAAAAGCCAAATGGCGCTCCTTCCCTTTGGAGGGCCGTCTTGCGGCCGCATGGCGCTTTATGTCCACATGTGGGGTGTTTCTGTACTCGAAACAAACTGCTCTACACGCTTTGAGCTTTTTTTCTCTTTTGAAAAGGGAAAAAAATCAAGTATAGACCAACATGTAATGTAAATTTTTATTTTTATTTTTACACTAAATCATTGATCTAGACTTGTTTTTTTCATTTTCACAAGGGGTTAAAAGAGAAGAAACAAAACAAAACGCGTAGAGAAATTTCCCCTGAGTACGGAAATACCCCACATGTGGACCTAAGGCACTAAGCGGCCACAAGACGAGCCTCCAATGGGAAGGAGTGCCATTTAGCTTTTTGGGGCTGGATTTCGGTAGAATGGATTTCGAGGGCCATGTTGCATTTAAAAAGTCCCTGTTCTGCCAAGCCAGTGAAAACCCCCCACAAGTGACCCCATTATGGAAACTACACCGCTCAGGGAATGTAACAATGGGTGTAGTGAGCATATGGACCCCACTGGTGACAGGTACAAATGTGGAAAAATGTGGTATGAAAATGAAACATTACATTTTTTACACTATAATGTTGGTCTAGCCTTGAATTTTTCATTTTCACAAGGGGTTAAAAGAGAAAAAAAGCCACAAAATGTTTAGAGCAATTTCCCCCGAGTCCGAACATACCCCACATGTGGACATAAACCGCAACGTGGATGCAGGGCAAGCCTCCGAAGCGAAGGAGGTTGGATTTGGCTGGAATGGATGATGAACGCCATGTCGCATTTACAGAGCCCTCGTACTTCCAAAACACTGGAAACAAGTGACCCCATTCTGAAAACTACACCCCTCAAGGAATCTAACAAGGGGTGCAGTGAGGATATGTACCCCTGGATGACGGGCACATATGTGCCGTGAAAGTGAAAAAATGAAAATTTTCATTTTCACGTCACATTTTTCTACATTTGTGCCCGTCACCAGTGGGGTACATATGCTCACTGCAACCCTTGTTAGATTCCTTGAGGGGTGTAGTTTCCAGAATGGGGTCACATGTGGGGGGTTTCCAGTGTCTTGGCAGCACGAGGGCTCTGTAAATGCGACATGGCCCTTGAAATCCATTCCAGTGAAATCCAGCTTCCAAAAGCCAATTGGCGCTCCTTCCCTTTGGAGGCTTGCCCTGCACCCACATGGCGCTTTATGTCCACATGTAGGGTATTTCTGTACTCGGAAGAAACTGTGCTACACATTTTGTGTTTTTTTTTTCCTTTCGTCCCTTTGTGAAAATGAAAAATTGAAGGCTACAGCGTTTTAGTGTTAAAAAGAAATTTTTCTTTTTTCACGCCATATTGTTAGGAAAATCTGTGAAGCACCTGTGGGGTCCAAATGCTCACTGCACCCCTTGTTATATTCCTTCAGGGGTCTAGTTTCTCTAAATGGTGTCCCTTTAGGGGTGTTTTTTACGTTTTGGCACCCCAGAGCCTCTGCCAACCTGAAGTGGTATAGTCAGAAATGACCAAATATAACTAAGCCATTGAAATTCACTAGGCGCTCCTTTGTATCTGAGGCTTGTGGTTGTGTCAAATAGCGCAATAAGGCCACATATGGAGTATTTCTATAAACTGCAGAAACGGGGCAATCAATATTGGGGTGCATTTCTCTGGTAATAAGTTTATAAATATGAAAAATATTGGATTACAATAAAATCTCTGCACAGAAAATTTCAATTTTCAGATTTCTTACACACTTAGCTTTTATTTCTGTGACTCTCCTAAAGGGTTAAAAACCTGTCTGGATATGCTTTTGCAGAGTGTGGGGGGTGCAGTTTTTGAAATGGGGTGCTTTGTGGGGCTTTCTAACATACAGGCCCCTCAAATACACTTTAAGGCTAGGTTCACACTCTGTATCTGTGCGGCTGTATTGTGGGCGGTAAATCATCGGCCGGATTTTTCCGGTTCATGCGTATGCTGGAAAGTATACGATATACGGCTGCAAAGTGCACACTATGTATGAATCTACGGCCCGATCGTAAACGGACCCGTAAAAAATGAACAAGACCATTGTTTGCGGCTGGAAATGCGGCCGTGGATTGGCAGGCGGTCCGTACGGAGTACTTCAAAAATAGCCGGCAATGAGGCCGAATGCCAATGCCTCTAATAGTTAATATATTAAATTAATAAAACACATTTTCTTTGTAATAAAGTCCCTTTCGTTGTTCAATAATTTAATTCTAACGAATCCATCATTGTGCAATTAAATATACTGTTAAAATAAATATATATATAAATAAATGTATATTTATATATATATTTATTCTTTGACAGTATATTTAATTGCACAATGATGGATTCGTTTAAATTAAATTATTGAACAACGAAACTGATTTTATTTCAACGCAAATGTGTTTTATTAATTAAATATTAATTAGTACAGGAAGCTCCAGTAAGCCGTTAATTCATATTGCCGGCAATAGAGCATTCTGTACTAATCATCACTTTACTTTAATTAAAACATCAAATGTTTCTTCTAATTATGTTATCACAATAGCATTATTAGAAGAAACATTTAGAATTATACGTGCGCTCAGCTGATTGGCTGAGCGTACATATAATTAGCAGGTCCGCAGCACAGTTACTTCATTGTGCTGCGGACCAGCGAAGAGGACACATCGGGGTGAGTATAGAGCTCTCCCCACCCCCTCCCCAGCACTGCACCCCTCCCAGCAAGGAAGGGGGGGTCACTTAACCCCTTCCTTGCTGGGATGGGTGCAGTCTGACATCAGTCTGGCCCCCAAGGGGTTAAGGGGGATGCAACACATCCTCCCTTAACCCCTTGGGGGCCAGACTGTAAGCAGCAATCTGTAAAGATGCTGCATACTGTAAGGAGCACAACACCGCTCACAATGATGGGTGTTGTGCTCCTGTTTGTGTGTTTCTCCCTTTTTGTTTTTCAGATATCGGTATCTTGTGGATTACGTCGGATTCCGTGGACTACGTCGATGACCAGCGGTTGTTTGTTGTTTTTTTTTTGTTTCGTTTTTTATAAAATGGACAATGAGGGGTGTGGGGGTGTTTTTATTTGAATAAAAACATTTTTTAACTTGTGTCTTGTCTTTATTTCTTTACTTTATAGACTTAGTAGTGGAAGCTGTCTAATAGACGGAATCCATTACTAAGTCGGGCCTAGTGTTAGCCGGTATAAAATGGCTAACACTGGGGGGGCGTGGCTTGAGCATGGCTGAGTGAAGACGCGTCTCTCCTCAGCTCCGGGCACTGATCATCACTATCGGGACACAGAGCGCCTCCAACCTGGCACAGGGATGCCCACTAGGGCTAGAAAGACTCCGGCAACCCCACTGGTGACCCCCCGGGCCTCTATTACCCGCTTTGTCCACTCTTTATCTCCCTCCCCGACGGCCGCCGCGAGCAGCACCAAGATGGCTGCCGTGACCGCCACGAGGAAAGCGGCCCCACAGCTGAATCCGCCTCTCCCGGACCTGAGCCAGCCGCTCCCCGAGATCTTCATGTCTCGGGGAACCCCCGACTCACCTGTTCGCTTGCCCTCGGAAGGGGATCCGCTGCCAACCACCGCTCCGACCGCTCTATTAGCGGAGGTGAGAAGTCTGCTCCAGGCCCTCCCCACACGGGCCGAACTCACAGCGCAGCTGTCCCACATGGAAGAGCGACATGGCAGGGACATGGCGGATCTGAAGTCTGCAGTTGCCTCAATAAATTCCTCTATCGGCTCACTAGAATCACGGCAGTCGGAGCTGGATAAACAGGTCTCTGCTGTAATCCCCCGTGTAGAGGCCCACGATGCGGTTTTGAGGGACTTCCACGTGGACGACCTGGAAAACAGGGGCCGCCGCAATAACGTCAAGATCCGCGGCCTCCCTGAGGACATAGGACCGGACCGCCTGGTGGACACTGTCAGAACCATCTTCAACCAATACCTGGGGGACCCGGAAGACACGCACATAGAAATGGACAGGACACATCGAGTGGCCGGACCCCGCTCCCAAGACCGCAACCGCCCGCGGGACGTCCTGTGCCGTGTCCACTACTATCAGCAGAAAGAATCCCTGCTGCAGCGCGCCTGGGAGCTGGGTCCCCTGGACTACCAAGGTGCGGAAGTCACACTGCTCCCGGATCTGTCTCGCCGCACCTTAGCAATGCGGCGCCTCCTGCGCCCTCTCTTAGAGGCGATTAAGGACGCGGGGGCATCTTACCGCTGGGGATACCCCTTTCACCTCATCGTGAGACGCGGAGGGGCTTTTTGCACGGTCCACACACCTGGAGATCTCCCGGATGCTTTTCAGCTTCTGGACATCCCGAGCCTCCCGATTCCGGACTGGACCGCTCCTGCTCTTCCTCCCCCGGCGGCTAGACCTGCTCCAGGGCAACAACCACCCCACCGCGACCAGCCCCGATCCCGCTCCCCCCGCCGTGCTGACTCCCGCCCGACTCCCCTCCCGCAGCGCTCTCCGGTGGTACTGTGAGGGAAGATGGAGGACTCCCCAAGAAGCTGCCGTGAGTCCTCTCTCCACATTGCTGCGATGTTGTACGCAACTCCCTTCTCCATCTCTGCGGGACTCCGGGTCACATGGGCTGCCAGGTACTGTGTTTGTCTGCTCGGGCGCCCCGATACCCGTCTCCACTCTAGCAGCTACCATGCGGCCCCATGGGACACCTGACTAACTCCCTTCCCACCCCGAGGACTCGGGGTGGTGTTGCCTCCCGCTCACTATGTACTCCCAATTCCCCCGCGTGGGCTCCCCACCGAACTATCCGCCCACCACGGGAAGTTGCCGAAAGGGGACATGTCACTATTCATACCAATTCACCCTGTGCTGGGATGGGCACTGCATGTGCACTAGGTCGAGGGTCCCCTTACCACCCTGCTTCCGTCCCCCTCCCCCCCTGACTGTGCCCCCCCCCCTTCCATCACCTAGCCCCCCCTGCCTCTCCCCCCCTTCCCTCTCCCTACCCCCTCCCCCCTCTTCCCTCTCTGTAATCTCCTTCCCTCTACCTTCAGGTCTACGCGGCGCAATGCGGGAAACCTGCAGTACTGTTCAATACCCACTAGAGGGTAGTGTCACACCATGTTCGGGGGTCCACTATGGTTCATTAATTACCCTCTATGCGAATTCACAGTTCTAGACCTGTTTCTGTTAGGTTGGGGTTGTATGCCCCCAGGGGCTGCATCTGTTCATTTGCACATATGTATACATGTTTCAGGATGTAAGTGTGTAGTTGTATATATGTGCACATATACATATGCATTCCTTTCTGGTGTCCCGATGGCACTGGTATACCATGCCTCAGGCCACACTGCAACTCAATTACTATGTTTCTTATGATTCTGTGGGAACTCCTGGGGGCTCGCAAATGTCATATGTGCCACAATGTAGCCCATGTTTTTTTTTTTATATTGAGTGGAATAGGTTGTTTAACTGTTATTTCTTTCTGGTTCTTCTTGCACAATTGTTGCTACCTATGGTGGCTGCTTGAGGGACACTCGGCCACCCGTGATGTAATGTTCGTCCCTTCTTACTCCGTGCACTGAGTGCCCGGATAGCTGAGCTCCCCGACTGGACTCCGTGAACGCTCTTGGCGTGGCGTGACCTCTGGCCTGCTCCTCCACGTTCCCCCGCGTGGTGGCTTTCTCACAGGCTCTGCCTATCCTAGTGTTTGGGTCTTTGACACCCGGCTTTCTTTGTCTCATTTCTACTCTCCCCCCCCCCCCCCCCCCCCCCCCCGCTCCTTCCCCTAGTTCTCTCCTCTCTCACCCCGTGCCCCTCCCCCCCCCTCTCCTTTTTATTTTTACTTACTCACTTCTTTATCTCCCCCCCTCCCCCCCCCCCCCCCCCTTTTTCCCTCTTTTCTTTTTTCCCTTGTGGCCGCTCCTCGCGGAGCCATGTCTGCTGTTCTTTGTGTCTCGCTGAACGCGCAGGGCCTGAACATCCCGGAGAAGCGGTCTTCCCTGCTACGTCTTCTCTGGTCCAAACGTGCCTCCGTGGCTTTTCTCCAGGAGACCCATTTCCGGAGGGACCGCATACCGCGTCTGTCTGATCGTAACTTCCCTGATGTCTTCCATAGCTGCTCCTCAGACTCTAAATCTAAAGGGGTATCTATCCTGATTGCCCGCTCGGCTCCCTGGGAGTTTCTAGATCAGCTGTCGGACCCAGAGGGCCGGTTCCTATTGGTGAAAGGCAAGATGGCGGGCACGCTCTGCACCTTTGGCACAGTTTACCTCCCTAACACTGGTCAAATAGCCTTTCTGGAACACTGTTTGTCCGAAATGGAGGCCTTCCTGGAGGGGGGGGGGGGTGGTTTTCGGTGGCGATCTCAACCTGGCCCTGGACCCCCTTCTCGATTCCTCAACTGGCCACTCGTCCCTCTCCTTTTCCGCTTTACGTCGGGTTAAACGCACTCTCCATTCTTTTCAGCTGATCGACGCCTGGAGACTTCAGCACCCCCTGGATAAGGACTACACCTTCTTTGACCACTACTTCCATTGACCCCATCTCCTTCTCGGATCACGCTCTCATTTCCCTCTCTCTCACCCTCGCCTCTCCCCAACCCCGGTCATGGCGTTGGCGTCTTAATGACTCTTTGCTGCGGGACCCGACGGTCGTGGCTGAGATTCGCTCTGACCTGACCAATTACTTTGCTACCAATGTCACCCCTGACGCTTCGCCCACAGTGGTCTGGGAGGCTCACAAATGCTTCATACGAGGTACCTTTATCAAAGTGGCCACTCGGCTTAAAAAGGAGCGCTCTGCCAAGATCTTGTCCCTGGTCTCGCAAATTGCAGTCCTTGACAGACAGCACAAAAGGTCTCTCGCAGCATCCACGGGTGCGGAGTTGGCGGCCCTACGGGGCAAGCTAAGAGATCTTACATTTGCCTCTGCCAAGGCCTCCTTAGCACGTTGCCGTCGCCATTACTTTGAGTTCGGCAACAAGCCCGGCAAAACTTTGGCTCGGGCACTGAGATTGCAGAGGGCCCGCTCTTTTATCCCCCAAATTTCCTCAGCCAGCGGCACTCGTTTGTCGCCCACATCCCAAATAGTAGACGCATTCCGCGCATATTACATAGATCTTTATGGGCTCTCCTCTACATCTGGCCCCAACAGTCCCGACCCCCCCCGTCTTCCATCGCTTCATATCTCCAAGACTCAGGTCTACCCTCTCTGCCAGAGGAGAGCATTTCTCTGCTCGAATCCCCCATCTCTATTTCGGAATGGGAGTGGGCGATCAAATCCTCCCCCTCTGGTAAGGCTCCGGGCCCGGACGGTCTCACTTTACCCTACTACAAATCGTTTGGCCCTCTCCTTCAAGACCACTTTTTGTCGGCCTACAACTCTGTCTCCACCGGTTCCAGTCTCCCCCGTGATTCACTCCGTGCCAATATCTCTGTCATCCCTAAGGAAGGCAAGGACCCTTCGCGATGCCAGAACTACCGTCCTATTTCCCTCCTGAACTTGGACCTTAAGTTTTTCTCCAAAATTCTTGCCGCCCGTCTTACCCCCTTGCTCCAGCCTATTATACACCTAGATCAAGTAGGCTTTATGCCTTCCCGAGAAGCCCGGGATAACACCACCAGGGCGATTAATATTATCCACCATGTTTGCACTGCGGGCCCTCCCTCCATGCTCCTGTCCACGGACGCTGAGAAGGCCTTTGACCGAGTCAGCTGGCCTTTCCTTTTTGCCACATTTAGACAATTGGGCCTTGGTCCGCATATGTTGGAATGGATTGGCTCTCTCTATTCTCAACCTACGGCTCAGGTCTCGGTCAACGGCCTTCTCTCTTCCGCGTTCCCTATTGCCAACGGGACGCGGCAGGGCTGCCCCTTATCTCCCCTCATTTTTATTTTGACCCTTGAACCCTTCCTTAGACACGTCAGGAATAATGTCAACATTGCGGGGGTTCGAGTGGGGTCGGTGGACCACAGAGTTGCAGCCTACGCGGACGACTTATTGTTTTTCCTCTCTCAGCCTCTTGTCTCCCTGCCTAACCTTCTCTCTGAGCTTTCTCGCTATCAATATCTCTCTAACTATAAAATTAATCTGCAAAAATCGGAAGCACTTAACCTTTCTCTTTCCCCTACTGTCGCAGCCTCATTGGCGGCTTCTTTTCCTTTCCGGTGGTCGCGTTCTTCTCTAACATACCTGGGTGTTCAACTCACTCCCGCAACAGCAGACCTTTTCAGAGTCAACTACTTACCCATGCTCAAGCGCATTGAAGCAGACTTGCTCAAGTGGCATGGGGGTACCTTCACCTGGTTTGGGCGTTGCGCGATATTCAAAATGAACGTCTTGCCGCGCTTGCTGTATCTTTTTCAAGCCCTCCCGGTTGCGGTCCCCCTATCCTACTTCCGGCATCTGTCTACACTTCTCACCAAATTTATTTGGGCACACAAGCAACCTCACATCGCCAAATCAATCCTATACCGCTCGAAAGCAAAAGGAGGTTTAGCTCTCCCCAATCTCTACCAATACTATGCAGCGGCACACCTCACCCGGGTCCTTGACTGGCACCGCCATGCCCCCACTAAACTGTGGGTTGGACTGGAACTGTCACTCTCCCCACTCCCCTTGTTGGCAGCCCCGTGGATCCCGGCTTCCGCGCGCTTTGCCGGCTCTCATCCCTCTATCGTTCCCACATTGAAGCTGTGCCATAAGCACCTTTCTGCTGGCTTCCTGGCCCCTCATCCCTCCCCCATGTTCCCTATCTTGGGCAACCCCGCCTTTTCGACTAGCTTGGAGGACCCGGTCTTCCGAACATGGACGCGAGCTGGCGTCTTTCGAGCCTCCGCCTTTCTTCATGGCTCGACGTGGCACTCTCTTATTGACCTTAGGAACTCCTCTGACCCAGCCCCTCTGGGGTTCTGGAGGGCCCTGCAACTCCACCATTTCCTTTCTTCGCTACCGAACCCTTCTGGCTTTGCTCGCCCCTCCACGCCCTTCGAAACCCTCTGCCTGGGCTCTGGCCCACTCAGACACTCCCTTTCTCTTCTCTACACGCTGTTGGGCTCCCCGCCGGAACAACCACCACCCCCCTTTCTCACTGCATGGGAGGAAGACTTGGATATCTCCCTATCGGCGGCTCAGGTTGACAGGGTCCTTACCTGTACCCATTCCAGCTCCATTTCCTCGCGCCTCCAAGAGGCGGGTTATAAACTACTCTCCCGGTGGTATCGGGTTCCCACTCGACTCCATCGGATGTTCCCGGACGTTCCGCCACTGTGCTGGAGAGACTGCGGCGAGGAGGGCACTCTCTTGCACACCTTCTGGAGTTGTCCCGTATTGGCATCTTTCTGGAAGGAGGTATGGCGTATTTCCTCCACTTTCACGGACCGCCAGCTCCCCTTCTCCCCGGCGCTCTTTCTCCTGCACATTGCGGATATCCCTCTTAAATCTTACCGCCGTTCTATCCTCCGGCACCTGATTAATGCCGCACGAGCCTGTATCCCGGCCCTTTGGCGCCGTCCTGATCCCCCCAGTATAGCAATGTGGATCCGAAAAGTTGAGGATCTCAAACATCTGGAGGACCTTACGGCCCAGTTGCACGGACATAACGCGAAGTTTTTCCGGACATGGTTCTACTGGGACCAATTCACTGAGACAGATGAGTATAGGACCCTGCTGGCTCAGTGAGGAGCGGCCCTGCCTGTCCCCCTCCACCCCTCCCCCCCTTTATGCCCTTTCCCTCTTTTTCGTTCTGCTCTCATTTCTTTACCTGCTCTACTGGTCTCCCCCAGAGGTTCCCTTCTGGGGCCTCCTCCAGCGCAGCTGTATGCTCAGGGCTCTATGCCCTTCGGGCACGGTTTTCCCTACAGTGAGCTGTACAGTGCCTCTGCATGTCTACTTATATATGAGGTTTTCGTTGTTGTGGTTTAAACGAGTTCTCCCTCCAATAACAATGTTCCGCCCTAAGGGGTGTGGTCTACACTGCTGTTTTTAGTTGGTGTATCTTTTGGTTATTTCTTTGCTGCTGTTTTTATGTAAAATGCTTGGAAAAATTTAATAAAACTGAGAATTAAAAAAAAAAAAAAAAAAAAAAATGGCTAACACTAACCCCCCATTATTACCCCAGTACCCAATGCCACCAGGGGTACTGGGAAGAGCCGGGTGCCAGTGGTCCCGGAGCGTCAAAATTGGCGCTCCTGGACCGGGCGGCAGCAGGCTGGTAAGATTTAGGCTGGGGAGGGCCTAAAACAATGGCTCTTCCCACCCTGGTGTTACCAGGCTGCTGTCCTTTGGTTTTTAACCCGGCTGGTTATAAAAATAGGGAGGACCCTATGCGTTTTTTTTTTTTAAAATAATAAAAAAAACCCGCATATGGTCTCCCCTATTTTTATAACCAGCCGGGTTAAAAACCAAACGACAGCAACCTGGTAACACCAGGGTGGGACAAGCCATTGGTTTAGGCCCTCCCCAGCCTAAATCTTACCAGCCTGCTGCCGCCCGGTCCAGGAGCGCCAATTTTGACGCTCCGGGACCACTGGCACCCGGCTCTTCCCAGTACCCCTGGTGGCATTGGGTACTGGGGTAATAATGGGGGGGTTAATGTTAGCCATTTTATACCGGCTAACACTAGGCCCCGACTTAGTAATGGATTCCGTCTATTAGACGGCTTCCACTACTAAGTCAATAAAGTAAAGAAATAAAGACAAGACACAAGTTAAAAAAATTTTTTATTCAAATAAACCCCCCCCCACACCCCTCATTGACCATTTTATTAAAAAAAACAACAACAAACAACCGCTGGTCATCAACGTAGTCCACGGAATCCGACGTAATCCACAGGATACCGATATCTGAAAAACAAAAAGGGAGAAACACACAAACAGGAGCACAACACCCATCATTGTGAGCGGTGTTGTGCTCCTTACAGTATGCAGCATCTTTACAGATCGCTGCTTACAGTCTGGCCCCCAAGGGGTTAAGGGAGGATGTATTGCATCCCCCTTAACCCCTTGGGGGCCAGACTGATGTCAGACTGCACCCATCCCAGCAAGGAAGGGGTTAAGTGACCCCCCCTTCCTTGCTGGGAGGGGTGCAGTGCTGGGGAGGGGGTGGGGAGAGCTCTATACTCACCCCGATGTGTCCTCTGCGCTGGTCCGCAGCACAATGAAGTCACTGTGCTGCGGACCTGCTAATTATATGTGCGCTCAGCCGATCAGCCAATCAGCTGAGCGCACATATAATTCTAAATGTTTCTTCTAATAATGCTATTGTGATAACATAAATAGAAGAAACATTTGATGTTTTAATTAAAGTAAAGTGATGATTAGTACAGAATGCTCTATTGCCGGCAATATGAATTAACGGCTTACTGGAGCTTCCTGTACTAATTAATAAAACACATTTTCGTTGTAATAAAATCAGTTTCGTTGTTCAATAATTTAATTTAATTTAAACGACTCCATTATTGTGCAATTAAATATACTGTCAAAAAACATATATATATATATAAATATACATTTATTTATATATATATTTATTTTAACAGTATATTTAATTGCAAAATGATGGATTCGTTTAAATTTAATTATTGAACAATGAAAGGGATTTTATTACAACGAAAATGTGTTTTATTAATTCAATATATTAACCATGAGAGACATCGGCATACTGCAGTAGATCGCAAACCCCGGTAATAGCAATTCATGTAAACTGTTTCCCTGCTTTCCCAGATGCATTCCAGAGGTGTTTGCATCACTTTCTTAAGATTTTATTTGTTATTTTTAGTTGAACCAGATTTCCAAGTAAATGACCGTATGTTTTTAGCCGCATGTCTATTTTTTCCCACGGCCGTAGTTTCAGCCACACATTTCCAGCCGCATAAAAAATACAGCCGCACACATACATAGTGTGAACATAGCCTAAACCTGAACAGGTCCCTAAAAATATCTGATTTAGAAATTTTACTGAAAATTTGGAAATTTGCTGCTTATGTTTTAAGCTTTCTATTGTCTAAAAAAATGAAAAATCGTTTAATAAATGCCGCCAACATAAAGTAGACATGTTGCTAATGCTATATAATATATAATTTATGGAAAAATGCTTTTTTTCACAATTTTTCACTTTATTTGGTTTTTTTTCATAAAGATTCGTTATAAGTATCGACTTCAATTTACCAGAAATGTAAAGTACAATATGTCACGAGAAAACAATCTCAGAATCAGCCGGATAGGTAAAAGCATCCCGAAGTTATTAATGAATAAAGTGACACAGGTCATATTCATAAAATTTGTCTTTGTCATTAAGGCCATTTCAGGCACTGTCTTTAAGGGGTTAAGGCCCAATAAGTCTGTGTGTCCTTTAACTGCCTTAGGGCTTCTGCCTTGTAATCCTTCTTTTTTTAGAATAACTATGTTACCGCCTTTGTCGGCTTTTTTTCATTATTATACTTTCTTGTGCTTTTAACCATTTTAGCGCAGTAGATTCATCTGTGGTTAAATTGGATGGTGATTTAGGGTTTACCAGTGCCTTAACATCATCTATCACCCTTTTCCTAAAGAGATCCACACTACTGCCTCCCGGAATCGGCGGTGTGAACCTGGACTTCAATCCTCCTGTGAATTCCAACTCTTCATCCCATTTATCATCACTTACACCACCAATTCCTCCAGCTCCATAAGTATGGAGAGGCAGTCCTTGTCCTCACTTGTATGCGCACCTGCAAGAAAAAAAATCTAAGTCTCCCACATTAGTTGGGAGGTCCCCTTCGAGTCTCTGTTCACATACATTTTGCGTCTTGAGTGCGGCAAAGTGTTTTTTCAATTGTAACTTTCTTGTAGCCTTGAATAGATTGATTTCAAATTGCACCACATCAAAATCCTCCACCAAAAATGTTGTCCTTTATTCAAAAGTGATATGACATTAGTGTCCAGTTCTATATCTGTGAGGTTTATCACTGATTGTGGACCATTGTCTGCTTTTATTTTAACATCCTCTAATCTCTCTAAGTTACCGATTTCCTTTTCATGCTGTCTGTTCCTCTTTTTAGAACCGCGCCCTCTTCTTGTCTTTTTTTCTAAAGGGATTGTTTTTTCACTCTTTTGGTCATAGGTCTGTTCTCTATCAACGCCTCCTGATTTACCCGGTAAGATGGAATCATTTTTTATTGTTCTTTGCTTACTGTTACTTTTCAGCTTTTCCATTTCTTCTCTTGAAGACTACTTAGATTCTGTCGTTCAAAAATCCGATGTTTTTTTATATCCACCACTGTTGGTACGTTTTTTCGGTGTGAATGGGCGCTTAGGGTTGAATCTTCTCTTGTATGGTTGTTTTTTAACAAGCGGTTTTAAAGCGCAATGAAACGGAATATGAAACCATCACCAGGGAATTATGTAAAGCAAAAATTGAATTACGCAAAAAATCAACGTAACAATCCTATTCAGATTTTTCCAAAAAAATAGAGCTTAAATTGTCTAAACTGCAGGATTAAAAAAAAGAATTAAAAAAGGACAAATTCACCTGAGACAAACAGGATTACGAGGATGGGAGAGCCTTTGTTAAAAAACAACCACACAAGAAAAGATGCAACCCTAAGCGCCTATTCACTACAAAAAAAACGTACTAACAGTGGTACCGCAGTATCCAAAAAGCCCAGTTTGGTATCATATACCTAAGATACACAAGGGGATTGTTCCACCCCCAGGGCGCCCCATCGTTCCAGCTATCAATTCTGTGACCGAACCCCTGTCGAAGTACTTGGACTGGCTCCTACGTCCTATGTTAAAATCTGCGCCCTCTACACTAAAAGACACAAATGAATTCCTTCTTGCCTTGGAGGATCTCACTTGCTCTCCCTCAGCTGTGCTATGCACAGTTGATGTGGAGAGTCTTTACACTAAAATACAGCATGAACTTGAAGTATTATAAAAGAAATTTTACAAAAAAAAACTAATCAAAGTGGTGATTATGTAGAGTTTATTTGTGAATCCCTACTCTTCATCCTTCAGAATAACACCTTCATATTTGTTAATCAATGGTACCTGCAATGTGAAGGCACAGCGATGGGCACGCCCATCGCGTGCTCATTCGCTAACCTTTACCTGGCCACACTTGACAGCAAGATGATATACACTACATGAAATCCCTATGCCAAAGTTATTTTTAGGTACTTTCCCTTCGTGGACGATGTGTTCATTATCTGGAACAATACTGAGGACGCCTTTATGGACTTTGTCTCCTATCTAAATTCTAATGACATGAACATGGCCTTTACTTCCAAATGCGATAAAGCGAGTATCGAGTTCCTGGACGTAAAAGTAAATATGGCAAGAAGGCAAAATAAAAGAAGGCAAAATACACACTACCAGCTTCTGAAAGCCTACTACATGTAACGTGTTCCTACACCATCAGAGCTACCACCCACGGCATACTAAAAAGGCTGTCCCATACGGGCAGTATTTGAGATTAAGGAGAATAAATGACTCAGATGAACTGTACAAGAACAACAACTTACAGAAAGGCTGCTGAATAGGGGTTATCCTCCGAGAGAACTGAAAACTGCATGTAAGAAGGCCCTTGGTTTTAAAGCCCTATTCCACCAACAGATCTGATGACAGATTATCTGCCAAAATTTGAAGCCAAACCCAGGAGTGGATTTGAAAAGAGGAGAAATCCAGTCTTTCCTTTATGACCTGTCAGGGCTTCAGACTAAAAAATTTACCTAGGAGCCATTGGCTCCTAACCTGAAAAATTTAGGCGCCAAATAGAATATTTGGTCGCCAACATTTTAAAACATGTAAAATTAATGTTATGTTAAATGGGACTTACTGTGTGCAGAGGCCACGGCAGCAGCCTCCTCCTTTAGATCCTTTCTTTTCTTAGTTTGAAAACGTTCAACATGGAAACTTGCAACTTGACAACCATATACCCCCCTGCTGCCGGTGTGTTCCCTCAGCCAGCTGCCATCTTACCGGCAATGATCTACTATATATATATATATATATATATATATATAGCCCCCGGCAGCCGATGACATATAGCCCCTGTGGCAATGTATATGGGAAGTGGTACTGTGCAGTGTATATACATACAGACACTGAGGGAAGTGGTACTGTGCAGTGTATATACATACAGACACTGAGGGAAGTGGTACTGTGCAGTCTATACATACACACTGAGGGAAGTGGTACTGTGCAGTCTATATATAGCTGGAGGGCCATAGATTTGGAAACGCCTATACAGAAGCATGCTATATTTTATGTCATTCTTAGGCTGCATCGACAAAGAACTACAAGTCCCAGCTCACCTACAAAAAGGATTTCTCCACCTGTAAAAATAAAGTTCCACCCCAGCGATGCCTACAGCCGCACTTGTATCTATAACCCCGCCAGCTCCCAGTCCCTGGCTGCAGCACAGCACCTACCAGACAAGTAGTTGGTCCATTTCAGCAGCGAACCCTCCATGTCCTGCAGCCTCATAGCCCCGCCCCCTACAAGAGGCGATCTCGTCCATGAGCGAGTAGCCTCAATCCCCCGCCCAGGCCTCGGTCCCCCCACACACATTACTGGCCGGCCGCCACCCCTGCCGTCCCTCCGGTTGTACTCACCCACTATCTAAGCTTGGTGCCGCTGGGGTGAACTTGAAGAACCGCGGCGCCGGGTGAGGAGAGGCGGGAGAGAAGCGCTGGAGGAGTGTGGCACCTCTGCGGCCGTCCGTCCAATGAATGACGGACGTGCTGGATGACGTCACTGGAGAAGCGTGTCCCCGCACACGTCATCCAGCACGTCCATCATTCATTGGACGGACGGCCGCAGAGGCGCCACGTGATTCGGCGCAGCGTGCGGAAGGCGGAAGTCCTTAAAGAGACAGCGCGCCGCCGGGGCCAGTCGCAAATGGCGCCCAGATTTATTAATTGCCATTTGCAAGATGTCAGTCGCATTGGCGACCATTTTGGTCGCCATCTGGAGCCCTGCCTGTTCTCTCTTTATAATCTGTTCCTGGGTTTGTCTTCAAATCTTTGGCAGATAATCTGTCGTCAGATCTGTTGGTGAAATAGGGCCTTTAGCAGGAAAGAACTGCTGGAAAAGAGAAGCTGCAAGAAAAAGGATACAGAAAATAATAAAAATCTATTTGCTTTCTCATTCAAATACAGTGCTATGGCTAGTGTAGTACGTAAAGCCATTCACAAAAATTAGGACCTGATCAGAGCTGACCTGATATTAGCAAGAGTGCTACAAGACAGACCTGTGTTCTCTTTCAGGCGATGTGGTAATCTCAAAGATGCACTGGTAAGGAATGAATTTAAAGATTAAAAAAAACACACCGAACTGGTTAGATAGAGTTGTACCGCAGGGTAATTTTAGATGCGGTAATTGCACCTGGTGCAGGTACCTTCTCCCCGGTAAAAATGCAAAAGTGGGAGGTGTTGAATATGTGATAAGAGAAATGATCTGTTGTAAAACGTCACATGTTGTGTACGCTATTATATGCCAATGTGGAGCATTCTACATTGGGAAAACTATCCGCCCCCTCAATAAAAGATTCAGCGAACACAAAAGATCAATACGGACTGAAAAGGGAGCGCCGTGGCTGATCCAAAATATAAAAGAAAAACATGCAGGCGATCACAACTGCTAACATAGGCTAAAATCATTCTGGACACTAATGCCCAGGGTCTGTCAGGACTCAATGATAAAACTGAACTCAGTATGTTCCTCTAGAAAATATTAATACCTATAGCAACAAGGGTCCTGCATTGTAAAAAGGAAAAAAGCATTCTTGATTGTTACTTTGTTTTTAACTTAAAGGGGTATTCCCCTAAGAGCTAAAAAAATGAAATGCCTCCAAACCTAGCTAGTCTTACTCACAAAGTCCCCTTGAGAATTTTGAGCCGTCTCCCGTCTTTCTAGCTGCTTCCGTTCCTGAGTTACAAGTTTTTCTAAAAGATGGTCTATATCCAAGATAGGAAACTACATTTCCCATCATGCAATGCTTATGCCTGATGATGATAATGATGATGATGTACCAGAGTTGAGAAGGTGGTGGCCATGTAGCAGAGCTGAGATGTAATGGGGATGTAGCAGAGCTGAGATAGTGAGCACGATGTAGCAGAGCTGAGATAGTGAAAACGATGTAGCAGAGCTGAGATAGGGAAAACGACGTAGCAGAGCTGAGATAGTGAAAACGATGTAGCAGAGCTGAGATAGTGAGAACGATGTAGCAGAGCTGAGATAGTGAGAACGATGTAGCAGAGCTGAGATAGTGAGAACGATGTAGCAGAGCTGAGATGTGATGGGGATGTAGCAGAGCTGAGATAGTGAGAACGATGTAGCAGAGCTGAGATAGTGAGAACGATGTAGCAGAGCTGAGATGTAATGGGGATGTAGCAGAGCCGAGATAGGGAAAATGATGTAGCAGAGCTGACATGTGAAGGGGATGTAGCAGAGCTGAGATAGTGAAAACGATGTAGCAGAGCTGAGATAGTGAGAACGATGTAGCAGAGCTGAGATGTGATGGGGATGTAGCAGAGCTGAGATGTGATGGGATGTATCAGAGCTGAGATGTGATGAGGATGTAGCAGAGCTGAGATACTGAGAACGATGTAGCAGAGCTGAGATAGTGAGAACGATGTAGCAGAGCTGAGATGTAATGGGGATGTAGCAGAGCCGAGATAGGGAAAATGATGTAGCAGAGCTGACATGTGAAGGGGATGTAGCAGAGCTGAGATAGTGAAAACGATGTAGCAGAGCTGAGATAGTGAGAACGATGTAGCAGAGCTGAGATGTGATGGGGATGTAGCAGAGCTGAGATGTGATGGGGATGTAGCAGAGCTAAGATAGTGATGGGGATGTAGCAGAGCTAAGATAGTGAGAACGATGTAGCAGAGCTGAGATGTGATGGGGATGTAGCAGAGCTGAGATAGTGAGAACGATGTAGCAGAGCTGAGAGTAAGAACGATGTAGCAGAGCTGAGATAGGGAAAACGATGTAGCAGAGCTGAGATGTGATGAGGATGTAGCAGAACTGAGATAGTGAGAACGATGTAGCAGAGCTGAGATGTGATGGGGATGTAGCAGAGCTGAGAGGGCGGCCGCAGGTGAGAGGGCTGCGGGCGGCCGCAGGAGAGGGCTGCGGGCGGCTGCAGGTGAAAGGGCTGCGGGCGTCCAGGGGTGAGCAGGCTGCGGGCGGCCGCGGATGAGGGGGCTGGGGGCGTCACACAGTTGGGGCTGCAGGCACAGGAGCGCTGCGGGCAGCCACCGGGTGAGCGGGGGTAAATGCACAGCCTGATGGAGAGGGGAGGAGTGAAGGGGTTGTGCACACAGTGTGGGGGGAGGGAGATGCATGATATGGGTGATCTCTGTGGGGGGCGCCGCTACACAGTTGCACTTATCGGAGGCTGCCAGCGGCCACCGGGAGACAGGGGGCACAGACTCTGGGTACGCTCAGGGTGGGGAGGTTACATAGAGCTGGTGACCTCCAGGGCGAGGGGCACACAGTGGGCGGTGCTGCTGTCAGAGAGGCAGACATCTGCAGCGTCTCACTGTCCTCCCTCACTTCAGTGGACTGGGTTAGAAGCGCTAACCCAGTCTATTGAACAGATGGAGGACACGTGATGCCCTCTCGGAGGGTCGGGGCCAGGAGCAGGGAGCGGTGTCGGAGTGGACTGAGAGCTGATGATTCTATGCAATCTGTGGGGGTGGGGGCACCTAGATAACAGCAAAACTGTGCAGAATCCGTAATAAATTTATATTGGAAAGATGGAAAGCTACGGGTGGGCAATGTATTAATGCAAAAATAATTTTGGGGGGAATACCCCTTTAATTTGTTACATTACTTTTGAGACGTCTAGGTTGAAGTGCGCATGCCCGTACTAGGTTTATAACCTGAGGTTGTGTAAACCCAGCCAGCATCCGTAGAAGCACGGTCCCACGTGCGAAACAGCTGTCATGTATTAGCAATCGGTTGTGCTCTGGCGTCCCAATTCACTGCTGCACACAACATGGATGTTTTTAAAGAAGATGAAATTAAAAATTTTTTCATTTTAACGGTTAGTGCCCTCAATATATTCTTTTTTCATTTGTGTATTAATCACGGCCGATGTGATTAACAACAGCTGTGATTAATACACAACCTAAGTGCAGTGCAGTTAGAGGGAATCCTGGCCGGTGTGTATACACATAGTCAATGCTCCGGACGGTATCGCTGGTGACACCGCAAAAAACTGACATGTCAGTTTTCTGCGGCTGATATTCATTGAATAGCGGCCTCAAAGAACCTGTCAGTTCACACAATAGAGTGTGTGGCTCCAGGCCGCACGCTCCATTGTGTGCAGCAGGGAATTCGGATACAGGCACACACTGGTGCGCCCGCATCCGAATTCATTAGTAGCAAAGATCATCAGTAACACCGACCGTTCTGTGATCTAGCCGGGTCACAGAACAGCTGGTGTTTTACTGAATGTGAACATTGCCTTAAAGTGGTGAGGAGAGGAATTTCCTTGAGGGGCACATTTTGCAGTTTGCTTTATTTGTGTATATTTATATATTAATTATTTATATATATATATATATATATATATATATATATATATATATATTCCCCATGGGGTCTTATTTGACCACTTTTAACCCCTTCAGGACCAGGCTAATTAAAATTTTTGCCTCTCCATGTTTAAAAGGCCATAGCGCTTGCATTTTTTCACCTAAAGACCCACATGAGCCATTATTTTTTTTTGCCAGCGGCTGCTTGTCTTACTGGTCCTGAGGTTCGGGTATGATTTTCCAACTTATGGGCACAACCAAGAAACAAAAGCCAGTGTCCAGCTCCTCTCTATGCTGCTTCTTTGCCACCGGGACAGAGCACCCTAAAGATGGCGCCGGCCAGGTCCGCTCCTCTGTAAGCAGCACACAGGCTTCCCTCTCACAAACAGCACTACAGTCTAAACGACTCCCCTCAACTGCAGAGTGCTCTCCAGTTAAGCCTTTGGCCTCCTCACCTCTTCTCTTTGAGATTCCCTCTCCCTGACAGTCCCCTGAAACGCCATCGAAACAGCACAAGATGGCCGCCGGCACTGCTGTACCTGCTAATAGCAGTAAATCACCTCCCCTGCTGCATTTCTCCCTGCCATCAGACCTAGAGTGTGCATTGGCTCCTCTTCCAGTCAGAAGACCCTTCTCCTTGCACTAGCTTGGCTAAACAAAAACAAAGGCTGACAGCCTCACCCGAGGAAGCGCACTTACAAGATGCCCCTGCTGACATGTGGGACAATATGGAGATTTAGGAAACAACAGATGCCTTTGCTTCCTTTTAAACCTCAAACACTGTTGTCTCTGGTATCACCCTGAAAGAGATGCTTTTTGCCTTCAAGGAATCCCTGCATAGAGACTTTTCTACAATGCTTACTCTACTCAAATCGGCTCTGAATAAAGTGGGAGAAAGAGTTTCACATGTAGAAAACAAAATGGCGTCCTTTGCTACAGCACACAACATTCTAGTAGACGCTCATAACGACCTTGATGATACTGTTCTAGCCATGAAAGCAAAACTGGCAGATGCCAAAGACAGAAATAGGAGGAACAGTATCAAGTTCAGGGGTATTTCAGAAAATATTCTACCTGACTGCTTAGTTCCATATATTCTGAAAAAGGCCAAACAACTGTTCCCCTCACTGGAAAACTGTGCATTGACAGGGCACCCTGTGTGTCTAAGCCCACATCCATTCCTGATACTGTCCCCAGGGATGTGCTTGCCCACTTCACATTCTATCAAACCAAAGAAAAACTAATGCTGGCGGCTAGACAAAAACCTGTTCCAGAACCAAACTCCAACCTGAAGCTGTCTGTGGACCTTTCTGCAGCTACCCTCCAAACTAGGAAGGATTTGGGCCCTGTGAATGCGGTGCCATACCGGTGGGGCTATCCTACCAAACTGTTGGTGCACTACAAAGAATCTACCCATGCTATCGTGACTGTTGCAGAAGGCCTGCAACTGCTCAAGGACTAGGAATTGCCTCTACCAGACGCGCTACCCCCAAGACCACCAAAATCCTCGCTGAAACCCGGAATGGCATCAGAAGGGCACTCGCTCATATCCTTTACGACATTTTGTGCTTGTGTGAGCTTATGTAATAAGTGACGTAATTTCACATTGCTATTCCTATCTTACTGCCCTTACTGTGGCGTTCATGAAGCCGTACCTGTTGTCATACATCTACTGTTCTTGTTTGTGCTATATTGCATTACATGTTTGTTGTAAGTGGCAAGCAACTGTTTCTCTTTCTGTATAAACCCATCTCCTCTGATAGTCAGTACCTATGTAGCATCCTTATCCTTCATTAACCAAGGGATTGCGTGTTCTATCTATGAATAAAAGGGGTCTCAATATTCCCTTTAACCCCTTCGGGACAAGGCTAATTTTCGTCTTTGCGTTTTCGTTTTTTCCTCCTTGTGCTTAAAAGGCCATAGCACTTCCATTTTTCCACCTAGAAACCCACATGAGCCCTTATTTTTTGCGTCACTAATTGTACTTTGCAATGACAGGCTGATTTTTTGCATAAAGTATACTACGAAACCAGAAAAAAATTGAAAGTGTGGTGAAATTGAAAAAAAAAAAAAGCATTTCTTTTATTTGGGGGAAATGTGTTTTTACGCCATTCGCCCTGGGGTAAAACTGACTTGTTATGCATGTTCCTCAAGTTGTTACGAACAAAACAATATATAACATGTATAACATATTGTATCTGATGGCCTGTAAAAAATTCAAACCATTGTTGACAAATATACGTTCCTTAACCCCTTAAGGACAGAGCCTGAAATGGCCTTAATGACAGAGACAAATTTTATGAATATGACCAGTGTCACTTTATTCATTAATAACTTCGGGATGCTTTTACCTATCCGGCTGATTCTGAGATTGTTTTCTCGTGACATATTGTACTTTACATTTCTGGTAAATTGGAGTCGATACTCATAACAAATCTTTATGAAAAAAAAACAAATAATGTGAAAAAATTTGAAAAAATGCATTTTTCCAGCTTTGAAACTTTTTTGCGTATACAGAAAGTGGTTATACCACATAAATTATATATTAAATAGCATTAGCAACATGTCTACTTTATGTTGGCGGCATTTATTAAACTATCTTTCATTTTTTTTAGACAATAGGGAGCTTAAAACATTAGCAGCAAATTTCCAAATTTTCAGTAAAATTTCAAAATCAGATATTTTTAGGGACCTGTTCAGGTTCCCAAGTGTATTTGAGGGGCCTGTATGTTAGAAAGCCCCACAAAGCACCCCATTTCAGAAACTGCACCCCCCACACTCTGCAAAAGCATATCCAGAAAGTGTTTTAACCCTTTAGGGGAGTCACAGAAATAAAAGCCAAGTGTGTAAGAAATTTGAAAATTTTAATTTTCTGTGCAGAGATTTTATTGTAATCCAATATTTTTCATAATTATAAACCTATTACCAGAGAAATGCACCCCAATAATTATTGTCCCGTTTCTGCAGTTTATAGAAATACCCCATATGTGACCCTATTGCGCTATTTGACGCAACCACAAGCCTCAGATATAAGGGAGCGCCTAGTGAATTTCAACGCCTCCGTTATATTTGGTCATTTTTGACTGTACCACTTCAGGTTGGCAGAGGCTCTGGGGTGCCAAAACCTAAAAAACACCCCTAAAGGGACACCATTTAGAAAACTACACCCCTCAAGGAATGTAACAAGGGGTGCGGTGAGCATCTGGACCCCACAGGTGCTTCACAGATTTTCCGAACAATATGGCGTGAAAAAAGAAAATTTTTTTTTTTCACTAAAATGTTGTTCTAGCCTTCAATTTTTCATTTTCTTAAAGGGATAAGAGGGAAAAAAAGACAAAAAATGTGTAGCGCAGTTTCTCCCGAGTACGGAAATACCCCACATGTGGCGATAAAGTGCCAAGGGGGAACAGGACGAGCCTCCAAAGGGAAGGAGCGCCAATTGGCTTTTGGAAGCTGAATTTCACTGAAAAGGATTTCAAGGGCCATGTCGCATTTACAGAGCCCTTGTGCTGCCAAGACACTGGAAACCCCCCACAAGTGACTCCATTCTGGAAACTACACCCCTCAAGGAATCTAACAAGGGGTTCAGTGAGCATATGGACCCCACTGGTGACGGGCACAAATGTGGAACAATGTGACGTGAAAGGGAAAAATTTCATTTTTTCACTTTCATGGCACAAATGTGCCCGTCATCAAGGGGTCCATATCCTCACTGCACCCCTTGTTAGATTCCCTGAGGGCTGCAGTTTCCAGAATGGGGTCACTTGTGGGGGGTTTCCAGTGTTTTGGCAGCACGAGGGCTCTGTAAATGCGATATGGCGTTCATCATCCATTCTAGCCAAATCCAACCTCCAAAATCCAAATGGCGCTCCTTCCCTTCAGAGGCTTGCCCTGCGCCCACATGGCGTTTTATGTCCAGATGTGGGGTATTTACGGACTCGGGGGAAATTGCTCTACACATTTTGTTTTTTTTTCCTCTTTTAACCCCTTGTGAAAATGATAAATTCAAGGCTAAACCAACATTATAGTGTAAAAAATTTAATATTTCATTTTCACGCCACATTGTTCCACATTTGTGTCCGTCACCAGTGGGGTCCATATGCTGACTACACCCCTTGTTACATTCCTTGAGGGGTGCAGTTTCCATACTGGGGTCACTTGTGGGGGGTTTCAACTGTCTTGGCAACACAGGGGCCTTTTGAATGCAACATGGCCCCTCGAAATCCATTCCATCCAAATCCAGCCTTCAAAAACCAAATGGCGCTCCTTCTCTTTGGAGGCTTACCCTGCACCCGCATGGCGCTTTATGTCCACATGTGGGGTATTTCCGTACTCAGGGGAAATTGCGCTACACATTAAATGTTTTTTTTTTATCTTTTAACCCCTTGTGAAAATGAAAAAATCATGACAAGATTAATGATTTAGAGTAAAAATTTTACAAAAATTACACTAAATGTTGGACTAGCCTTGATTTTTTTCCATTTCCACAAGGGGTTAAAAAAGAAAATGAACACAAAACGTGTAGGGTAGTTTCCCCTGAGTACGTAAATACCCCACATGTGGGCATAATGTGCTGTATTGGCACAGGGCAAGCCACCAAAGGGACAGAGCGCCATTTAGAGGCTGGAATGGAGGATGGAGGCCATGTCGCAATTACAAAGCTCCTGTGCTGCCAGGTCAGTAGAAACCCCCGACAAGTGACCACATTCTGGAAACTACACCCCATAAGGAATCTAACAAGGGGTGCAGTGAGCATATGGACCCCACTGGTGACGGGCACTTACGTAGAACATGTGCCGAGAAAATAAAAAATACCATTTTTTTCATTTTCACGTCCCAAATGTGGCCGTCACCAGGGGGCCATATCCCCGCTGCCCCCCTTGTTAGATTCCTTATGGGGTGTAGTTTCCAGAATGGGGTCACTTGTGGGGGGTTTCTACTGTCCTGGCCGCACAGAGGCTTTGTAATTGCATCATGGCATCCTCTAATGGGAATGGCGGCCATACCTACTTAGCTGGGAAAAAGGGACCATTCTAATTTATTTGGGGGTATTAGGCCAATTATTGGTTTATAAGGTTGGAAATGACAGGTGTCCATCAAATTCAACCTGTGTTGATCCAGAGGAAGGCAAAAACCCCTCGTGAGGCAGACGACAGTAGCCTCATCACTGGGAAAAATTCCTTCCCGACTCCATAATGGCGATCAGAATAATCCCTGGATCAACGTGACCCTTGAAATAGGAATAAGGGACAGAATTTAGATAATGTGGAACCCCAATGACGTGTGGTACGCCTTGGAGCGATCCAGTATGCAGAGGCCGGGGTGATCAGGACAGGTGTCCCACTGGAAAATGGTGTCCTTCCTGATCCCCCTGTTACGCCACACTCTGCACTTCTTCTGGGGTCTCCTGTTTTCCAGTGTGGGGGACGTCACCTGGAAAATGTTGTCCTGGTGCGATACGGGGTCCTTCATATCCAGAAGCGCTGGGTCCGCTCCATGGCTGCTAAATATTAGGGCGCTATTACTACTTCTGATATTTTCGTATCGTGCCGCAAGCTACAGTAGCTCGGGCAGCGAGGGACCGGAAGAGGGGGTGCTGGTATAAAAGTTATCCCCGTACAGGTGGTGACCTTTATCCAGCAGTGGGAAGATCAGTTCCCGGACGATCTTCCCACTTGTTCCGAGGATGGGGGGGCATCTGGGGCTGGATTTGGGTGTCCCTTCCTACATACACTCTAAGGGTACGTGCACACTGCGGAATCGCGACAGATAACCCTTCGTGCATTCCGCAGTTGGCACCCACGGGCGGACTGATGCGGGCGCACGTCTCCATCCGTGTCATAGACTCCATTCTATGCACGGGCGGATTCCGCTCTCCGTCCAACGTATTCATTCTTTGGACGGACGATGGAATCCGCCCGTGCATAACATGGAGTCTATGACACGGGTGGAGACATGCGCCCGCATCAGTCCGCCGGCGGGTGCCAGCTGCGGAATGCACAAAGGGTTATCCTTCGCCATTCCGCAGTGTGCACGTACCCTAAATCTGTAAGTGTACCCTGAGGTACTCTCACAGAGTTTGTAGAATTTCACACCATACCGTCATCTTTTATTGGGACGGTACTGGCGGAAAAGACGTGTCTGGGGGGCAGCGTACGCTACGCTACCCCCAGACACGTCACTGGATGATGAGGATGATGAGGATGAATGGAGGAAAGAAGGATCCCCCCATTCATCCTCACTGGCTGTTTCGGTGTCAGAGGCAATAATAACGTATCCCTCTGACGCCGAAAACACCCTAGGGGCCATCTTTATATGGGGACTAGTATATGGGGTATGTAGTGGTGTAGTGTCAAACTTTATTCAATGTAGTGTGGTGTAATGTAGTGTTTTTTACGTGTTTTTTTACAGTAAGTATAAAAAAAAAAACTACGCCAACAAAGGAGTTGCTGATAAATGCCGCACTTATGTGCGGCACTTATCAGCAGACCGTGGCGGTAGAATATAGAAAAAAAACACCCTACGCCAAAAAGGAGGAGTTGCTGATTAGCAGCGCACTTTCGTGCGATGCTGATCAACACTCAGCGGCGATAGGGTGCGGAAAATAGAAAAAAAAAATTTGAAAAAAAAAAAAAAAATTTCTACATTCTGAACATCCCTGTAGCTGCTGATAAGTGTATTACACATATCAGCCGCTAGAGGGCAGCAGAGCGCAAAATACGGAAAAGGCCGATGCTGGAGCCGAAAATAGCCGAGAGAAGCCGAACGTGACGTCACGGAGGAAGCCGAAAACCCGAACGAAGACGAGGACGCCGCGAACCCGGAAGACGCCGATCAGGAGCCCGGGACAGGTGAGTAATGTACAAATACCTGCTCTGGACCCCTCGGCTACCTAGCTGAGGGGTCCAGGGCAGGTATTTACTATTTTGTGGGACTCTGATCGCCGTGCCGCCGGGCGGCCGTTCACGGCGATCGGGCCGGTGGCACGGCGATCACCATTACTTTTTACAGTAATGGCGGTCGGTGCCGTCCTCGGACAGCACCGACCGCCATTTTTTTCCGGGTCATCGGGTCGCCGATGACCCAGAAAGGTTCCGATCGCCGCTATTGGCTGATCTGAATTGATCAGCCTATAGCGGCGATCGTAAGCACGGGGGTGTTAACCACCCCCCGTGCCGTGAAGCTAAGATGGCCTGCTATGATTTATAGCAGGCCATCTTCCCCGATCGCTGTGTGCGAACACGCAGCGATCGGGGAAACATCGGGCGTAAATTTACAACCTGATGCGCCAAGTACCAGGGCGCGAGGGCGTAAGTTTACACCCGATGTCGTTAAGGGGTTAAAATCGCTCCATTCCCAGGCTTATAACGCTTTTATCCTTTGGTCTATGGGGCTGTATGAAGTGTCATTTTTTGCGCCATGATGTTTACTTTCTATCGATACCTTGATTGCACATATAGGACTTTTTGATCGCTTTTTCTTACATTTTTTCTGGATTTGATGCGACCAAAAATGCGCAATTTTGCACTTTGGGATTTTTTTGTGCTGACGCCGTTTACCGTGCGAGATCAGGAATGTGATAAATTAATAGTTGGGGCGATTACACATGCGGCGATACCAAACATGTTTTTTTATTTATTTACTTTTATTTATAACCTGGGAAAAGGGGGGTGATTCAGACTTTTATTAGGGGAGGGGGCTTTTTATTGACAACAACACTTTTTTTTTTAACTTTTACGCTTATACTATACTTATACTTTTACACCCCCTAGGGGACTTCTAGTATAAGTGCACTGATCTCTCATAGAGATCTCTGCAGCATAGATATGCTGCAGAGATCCATGAGATAGGCACTCATTTACTTCCGACTGCTGCAGCCGGAAGTAAACGAGTGCCGAGCCGGGGACGGCGCCATCTTGGAGCGGTCCTCGGTCGGCAGCACACACAGAGATCACTCCTCCGGGATAACGTCCCGGGTAGTGATGTCACGATACCAGAATTTTGAGTTCGATACCAATACCAACTTTTTTTTTTCAATGCTCGATACCAATTCGATACTTAATAAATTATATATATTTTTTTAAAAAACACAATAGAGATCCCCCCCGACTGTCAGGTCTGTACGAACCATTACTTTATAAATAAAGTTTCCATTATTTAAAATAAATGTTCTTAAAAAAATAGCCCTATTCTGATTCCTAACATGGCTATGGGGCAATCTGTAGTTTTATTTAGTAGCACGTTTTTATGTGGTACTGAATTTGGTGGCTTGCACCATTTACCATGCGTGATCAGGAAGGTGATAATCCTATAATATGCACAATAACACTTTAGCTATCAGGGGGGATGATGGGAACTGTAGTCATGTAATACACTTCAGCTATCAGGGGGGATGATGGGAACTGTAGTCATGTAATACACTTCAGCTATCAGGGGGGATGATGGGAACTGTAGTCATGTGACACACACTTCAGCTATCAGGGGGGATGATGGGAACTGCAGTCATGTAACACACTTCAGCTATCAGGGGGATGATGGGAACTGTAGTCATGTAATACACTTCAGCTATCAGGGGGATGATGGGAACTGTAGTCATGTAATACACTTCAGCTATCAGGGGGGGTGATGGGAACTGTAGTCATGTAATACACTTCAGCTATCAGGGGGGATGATGGGAACTATAGTCATGTAACACACACTTCAGCTATCAGGGGGGATGATGGGAACTGTAGTCATGTAATATACACTTCAGCTATCAGGGGGGATGATGGGAACTGTAGTCATGTAATACACTTCAGCTATCAGGGGGGATGATGGGAACTGTAGTCATGTAATACACTTCAGCTATCAGGGGGGATGATGGAAACTGTAGTCATGTAATACACTTCAGCTATCAGTGGGATGATGGGAACTGTAGTCATGTAATACACTTCAACCATTAGGGGGATGATGGGAACTGTAGTCATGTAATACACTTCAGCTGTCAGGGGGGATGATGGGAACTGTAGTCATATGATACACTTCAGCTATCAGGGGGGATGATGGGAACTGTAGTCATGGGGGGGGGGTGATGGGGGTTGTAATTGCACTATTCCATCTGGATTTGGATGGCAGAGTAATGTGCAGGCTACCACCCCCCTCCCCCTTCCCTTCACAGTCGCAGCCAGGCCGACCTTTTGCTCACCCCCCACATTGCTGATGCCGGCCCCCGGGAGTGTCCTGACGGCCGGCCTCACAGCTACCTCCTGTCAGATCTCCTCCTCGCCTCCCCCACCTCCAGCCTTCTCCTGCGTTCTCCCCTTCCGGACCATGCAGCTCTCAGCGGCTCTCCTCCCTCTCCTGCCGCCGACCCTGTGCTGCCCCTCTGCCCTTGTCAGACACTCACCGGCCCAGCTGTGTCTCATGCTCGGTGCCTGTGGAGGGGGGGGAAGGTCCTCACCTTAGCCCATAGGACCCGCAGCTGCCAACCCCGCAGTGACACACACGTGTCCCGGGGCTGGCGATGTCAGAGGCAGGAGCAGCGACGGAAAATTTGCTGGCGGCAGCTGCATGGTAGGTGGAAGATCTGGACCCGAGTGAGAGCGCAGGGTCCCGGGTCTGTGTCCGCAGGGGTGGCACAGAGAGAACATGACAGGCGCTCAGGTAGCCGCCTGTCATGTTCACAGCCTTATATGTTAAACTACTCTATTTTGTAGTTTAACATAAAGTATCGATACCAGGAAATCCTGGTATTGAACCGTTTTTTTGCCCCGAAAATCGATTTTTCGGTGCATCGTGCATCCCTAGTCCCGGGGGAGCGATCTCCGCCACTAGACACCAGGGATAAGCTGAATCCGGTAATCGGATACAGCTGTCATGTTTGACAGCTGCATCTGATTACTGTATTAGCGGGCACGGCAATCGGACCGTGCCCGCTAATACCGGCCGTCCCGGGCTACAAGCGGCACCCGGGCCCCGCTCTGAACGCCCGCACCCGCGCGAGGTCGTACAGTTACGTCCTCGTGCAGGAAAGGGTTAAAGTGACTCTGTACCCACAATCTGCCCCCCCCCCTCCAAACTGCTTGTACCTTTAGATGGCTGCTTTTAATCCAAGACCTGTCCTGGGGTCCGTTCGGCAGGTAAAGCAGTTATTGTCCAAAAAAACAACTTTTAAACTTGCAGCCCCGTGCCCTATGGCTGTGGCTTAGCTTGTATATGCATTAGGCTGGATCAACCTCTCTGTCCCCCCTCCACGCCCCCTTCATCATTAGGAATGCTCCAGGCAGATTGCCTCCTATTAGTCAGCTGTGTCAGCACGGCACATGGGCTGGATCGTTAAGGCACCTGTGCAATGTTCAGACAGGAGACAATCTGCCTGGAGCTTTCCTAATGATGAAGAGGGGGGGAGGAAGGACATAGAGGTTGTGCCAGCCTAATGCATACACAAGCTAAGCCACGGCCATAGGGCACGGGGCTGCAGGTTTAAAAGTTGTTTTTTTGGACAATAACTGCTTTACCTGCCGAACGGACCCCAGGAAAGATCTTGGATTAAAAGCAGCTATCCGAAGGTAGAAGTGGTTTTGGGGGGGCAGATTGTGGAAACAGAGTAGGGATGCACCGAAAAATCGATACTACTATCGATTTTCGGGGCAAAAAAACGGTTCGGTACCAGGATTTCCTGGTATCGATACTTTGTTAAACTACAAAATAGCGTAGTTTAACAGAGTATAGTGCAGAGAACATGACAGGCGGCTACCTGAGCGCCTGTCATGTTCTCTATGTGCCACCCCTGCAAACACAGACCTGGGACCCCGATCTTCCGCGCACCATGCTGCTGCCGCCGGCCGTTCCTGCCTCTCACATCGCCGGGGGGTCCCGGGTCAGTATAGCATTACAGAGCAGCGTCGGCGGCAGGAGAGGGAAAAGAGAGGCTGAGAGCTGCACCGTCCGGGGGAGAAGGCTGGAGGTGGGGGAGGCGAGGAGGAGATCTGACAGGAGGTGGATGGCTGTGAGGTGGGAGCCGTCAGGACACTCCCGGGCCGGCATCAGCAATGTGGGGGGTGAGCAAAAGGTCGGCCTGGCTGCAACTGGGGGGGGGGCTGTAGCCTGCACATTACTCTGCCGCCCGAATCCAGCTGGAATAGTGCAACTACAACCCCCATCATCCCTGATAGCTGAAGTGTATTACATAACTACAGTTCCCATCATCCCTGATAGGTGAAGTGTATTACATGACTACAGTTCCCATCATCCCTGATAGCTGAAGTGTGTTACATGCCTACAGCCCCCATCATCCCTGATAGCTGAAGTGTGTTACATGACTACAGCCCCCATCATCCCTGATAGCTGAAGTGTGTTACATGACTACAGCCCCCATCATCCCTGATAGCTGAAGTGTATTACATGACTACAGCCCCCATCATCCCTGATAGCTGAAGTGTATTACATGACTACAGCCCCCATCATCCCTGATAGCTGAAGTGTGTTACATGACTACAACCCCCATCATCCCTGATAGCCGAAGTGTGTTACATGACTACAGCCCCCATCATCCCTGATAGCTGAAGTGTGTTACATGACTACAAGCCCCATCATCCCTGATAGCTGAAGTGTGTGTTACATGCCTACAACCCCCATCATCCCTGATAGCTGAAGTGTATTACATGACTACAACCCCCATCATCCCTGATAGCTGAAGTGTGTGTTACATGTATACAACCCCCACCATCCCTGATAGCTGAAGTGTGTGTTACATGTATACAACCCCCATCATCCCTGATAGCTGAAGTGTGTGTTACATGTATACAACCCCCATCATCCCTGATAGCTTATGTGTGTGTTACATGACTACAGTTCCCATCATCCCCCTGATAGCTGAAGTGTTATTGTGCATATTATAAGATTATCACCTTCCTGATGACGCACGGTAAATGGTGCAAGCGGAGAAACCACCAAATTCAGTACCACATAAAAACGTGCTACTAAATAAAACTACAGATTGCCCTACAGCCATGCAGGCTAAAAGATAAAAAAGTGTTAGGAGTGAGAATAGGGCAATTTTTTAAAGAACATTTATTTTAAATAAGGCAAACTTTAGTTTTAAAATAATATGGTCCGTACGGGCGCATCTCTATTCTTGTGGGGGGTTTTTAAATAAAATTTATTAAGTATCGAATTGGTATCGAGCATTGAAAAAAAAAAGTTGGTATTGGTATCGAACTCAAAATTCTGGTATCGTGACAACACTAGTACAGAGTCGCTTTAAGCGAGCAGTCATGTGGAGGGAAATTACTAACCATAAAGCAGAAGTAGTATGTATCCAGGAGACGCACTCTGGAGGTGCCTCCCCTCTAACTTTACAGCACAAAAACTTTTTTACTATTCTACTTTCTACATTTTTCAAAAAAAGGTGGGGTGTGATGTTTGCTTTTAACTCCTCCCTTGCTTTATATATACACTCACAATTTATAGACCCACAAAGCAGGTATATAGTAGTTGTCTGAACTATCAATAACCTCCCCTATACTATTGTGAATATATGCTCTACTAATAATTATCTAATAATCTAATAATTACTCGTTACTGGAAAAGGACCGATACACCCCATATTAATGAAGTAATCCACACGGTAGGGCTAGGACGATTGTCGATTTAAATCTCGAGTTTTTTCTTTTTTTTCTTAACAAACTGAAAATTTTTCTCGCAACGTCAGATACTATTTTAATGAAGTTTGAGATAATAACTGTATTGCTTCCCAGTGTAACAGTGCTCCCCCTGTGACAAGGGCAGCCTGGGGTTGACTGAGGGGGACTGGGGTGGAATGGGGCAGACTGGGTGTGCCTGCGGGGGACTGGGGCAGCTGGGGGTCACAGAGGGGGACTGGGGGGTGACTGAGGGGGACTGGGGGGGCGACTGAGGGGGACCGGGGCAGGACTGCATATGTATTGCTTCCCAGTGTAACGGTGCTCCCCCTGTGACAAGGGCAGACTTGGGGTGACTGAGGGGGACTGGGGCAGACTGAGGGTGGCTGAGGGGGACTGGGGTAGCTGACGGGGACTGGGGGTGACTGAAGGGGACTGGGGGGTGACTGAAGGGGACTGGGGGGTGACTGAGGGGGACCGGGGCAGGAGTGCATATGTATTGCTTCCCCTTTAACAGTGGTCCCCCTATGACAAGGGCAGACTGGGGGTGACTGAGGGGGACTGGGGTAGACTGGAGCAGACTGGGGGTGGCTGAGGGGGACTGGGGAAGATTGAGGGGGACTGGGGCAGCTGAGGGGGACTGGGGGTGACTAAAGAGGACTGGGGGGTGACTAAAGGGGGCTGGGGGTGACTGAGGGGGACCGGGGCAGGAGTGCATAAGCAGGTCCCCGGTCTCTGGAGGAGGCAGCAGGGACTGCAGAATAGGGTGATTACTGGAGCTTTACAGCGGAATCCAAACCGCTGTACAGCTCCAGGACCTGCAGCAATCTTTCTGCAGTCCCTGCTGTCTCCTTCAGAGAATGGGGAGCGGGATGCTGTGTGTAAGGGGCGGGGCAGGTCAGCAGCTCCTGGACGCCGCCCTGCTGCATCTCTCGGGATTGCCCGCCCGCTGACCGCACACCGCCGTCTGCCCGCCTGCCCCTCTCCGGACTGTTTGGCAAGCCAGACACTTTATTACATCGCCCGCCTCTCTCTGGATTGCCCGCCCGCCCCACACTGTCCCACGCCGCCTACACGCCCGCCCCACAGCGCCGGCAATAATTTTTGTGATAATCGAATTTACGATTTTCACAAAAAATCAAATCCATTCCAAAATTCTGGGGGAATTAATCAAATTACTTTGATTAATCGCCCAGCCCGTTCGAATTCTGCTCCTATTACGCCAGAGCTGAATAGGCAAGGAGTTTCAAACAGAAAATTTTCTCTTCAATTACTTAGTGTGCACATACCCTAAGAGTCCTTTTTACAAAGCCTAACATAGGGCCGTGCAGGGACACGAGGACGAGCCCGGGACTTGTTTGCTGTTCCTTTATACAGCACAATTAACTGAGAGGTCGGGCCACATTGTTTGTGCAGCCATGGAAACTGACAGTACAGACCTGCATATATCCGTCAGTTTTCAGATGCATACTCACCCCTGCAGTGCATACATACCCTCTGTGCTGCTTGTGATTTAGCATACTGCTGTCTGTCAGTCAATAATTCTGGAGGAGGAGGCAGTGGCATGTGAACAGAGCCTTATGGTGTGCTTACACAGAGAGATTTATCTGATAGATTTTTGAAGTCAAAGCCAGGAATGGATTTGAAAAGAGGAGAAATCTCAGTCTTTCCTTTATGACCTGTTCTCTGTTTATAGTCTACTCCTGGCTCTGGCTTAAAAAATCTGTCAGATAAATCTGTCTGTGTAAACGCACCCTCACTGAGAGCAGGGCCGGCATTAAGGTAGATTTGGCCCTGTGCGAAAACTTTTTTCAGCACCCCCCCACCCCAGGGCCTCTGCTGAGACCCCCGTAAGGTGACATAAAGCTCCTCCAGCATCCCACTCCTCCAGCCGACATCCAACACCCTTCACCCGACCCTCCCAGCCATAGAAACAACTACTACTACCCCCTCCAGCCTTATACACAACTACTTCTCACCCAGCCATACACACAACTACTACCTTCCAGCTATACACACAACTACTACTCACTAGGGCTGGGCGATATTGGCCTAA
The DNA here is from genome assembly GCF_027789765.1 of Dendropsophus ebraccatus. NCBI lineage: Eukaryota > Metazoa > Chordata > Amphibia > Anura > Hylidae > Dendropsophus > Dendropsophus ebraccatus. Next base: position 120,484,766 of record NC_091456.1, read on the forward strand.
ATTAATATCGCGGTTTATCGCACATGTAGCCGCGGTAACGATAATTCAACGATAATTATGACATGCCCCTTTTAGCAAACCACACCCATTTGCCGTGCCAAACTGGCGATATTTTGATTAGAAAAAGTGAAAAACAACTGAACAGCAATCCATGGTTAGTCTATTATCATTATTACTATTTGTCATTATTAGGGGTCTCAGCAGAGACCTGGATGTGTATATACAGGTATACAGCCTCTACAGGATGTGTATACACAGGGGGTCATATAGGAATACATGTGTATAACTATATGGGGGGTGGATAGGTGTATATGACTATATGGGGGGATGGATTGGCGTGCATTACTATACAGGAGGTACATAGGGATAGAAGTGTATGACTATATGGGGGTGGATCGGGGTGTATTACTATACAGGAGGTACGTAGGGATGGGGGTACAGAACTATACATGGGAGTACATAGGGATAGGGATGTATGACTATACAGGGGGCACATAGGGATAGGGATGTATGACTATACAGGGGGCACATAGGGATAGGGGTGTATGACTATACAGGGGGCACATAGGGGGAGGGGCAGACAGGAGTGTATGACTATACAGGGGGCACATAGGGATAGGGGTGTATGACTATACAGGGGGCACATAGGGATAGGGGTGTATGACTATACAGGGGGCACATAGGGGGAGGGGCAGATAGGAGTGTATGACTATACAGGGGGCACATAGGGATAGGGGTGTATGACTATACAGGGGGCAGGGTAGATAGGGGTGTATGACTATACAGGGGGGCGGACAGGGGTGTATGACTATACAGGGGGGGGATAGGGGTGTATGACTATACAGGGGGGATAGGGGTGTATGACTATACGGGGGGGATAGGGGTGTATGACTATACAGGTCCCGTCCGAGCGCCCCCCCCCCCCCCCCCACCCGGCCGGCGAGCGCTGCACACGTTGTCCTGTGTGTGCAGGGACGCGGCCATGTCAGAGCTGGAGGAGCAGCAGCACGTGAGGGCGGCTGTCCTGCACTCCCCTCAGTGAGCAGGGACGCCGGACCGGACGGGTGGTGGGCTCATGGACGGTGCGGCAGGACGGGGCCTCGGAGAGGGCGGACAGGTGCGCGCATAGGGGGTGGGGAGATGGTTGCTTGGACCAGAAGGGGGCGGTGCGGGAGCTGAAGGAGCAGCAGGGCCCAGGTGACCGCCCGCACCGCCCCCGTCTGGTCCAAGCAACCATCTCCCCACCCCCTATGCGCGCACCTGTCCGCCCTCTCCGAGGCCCCGTCCTGCCGCACCGTCCATGAGCCCACCACCCGTCCGTGCCGGCGTCCCTGCACATGACGTGCAGCGCTCGTGCCGAGCCGCTTGTGTGTGTGCGCGCGTGGGGCTCTGACAGGACGGGCGCGGGGACATAAAAATACAAAAATACCGCAATTACCGTCCTGGCTAAGTTGAAGTCGGTTAACCGACGCCAGTGACGGTATCGGTATTTTTGCGGTATACCGCCCAGCCCTACTACTCACCCAGCCATACACACAACTACTACGCCCCCAGCCATACACACAACTACTAATCACCCAGCCATACACACAACTACTACCCTCCAGCTATACACACAACTACTACTCACCCAGCCATACACACAACTACTACTCGCCTAGATTTTTTTTATCAATTTCAATTTCTTTGAAAATCGTAAATTCGATTTTCAAGGAAAAGAAAAAAAAATGCCCTCCGACCTGCAGGGGGAGCAGTGGCACTCTGAGCAAGCTGCTCCTCCTGCAGGTCAGAGCAGCACCGGCCGCCTGTACTCGGAGCACCAGTGGCCGCTGCCGTACGCCTGCCCGCACCTGGAGCACCAGTGGCTGCAGCCGTACGCCCGCCCGCACCTGGAGCACCAGTGTCCGCCGCCGTACGCCCCGGCCGCACCTGGAGCACCAGCAGCCGCAGTCCGACCCTACCCAGAGCACCAGCGGCCGCCGTCGCACGCCCAAGGCCAGAACAAGCTACTAGCTCCAGCTGAGTACCCCCAAGGATGTGATTGATTATAAACATTGCCTTAGGGTTGTTTCACACATACACTTTGCAGCGCAATCCGCTGCCATACTCTGTACTGTTATGGCATATGGCTCTGCGCTGCGAGAATGTAGCCACTGCCTAATACACTAATTAGCTGCTGGGCCTTGAACAGATCCTGCTTACCTTCCTGCGCTCCCACCTGCTTCTTAGTCTTGCGGGTCACTAACGGACACTCAGCCAATCAGTGGCTGCGACAGGACAGTGCACTGACTGGCTGAGCGACCATCAAGGAGCCACAGAAGTAAGCTGGAGCGCAGACAGGTAATGATATGTCCCTGGAGCCAGATATGTTTCCTGCAGCCAATTACATCCTTTGCAGACACATATACCCCTTTCGGCTAGGTATGCCCCCTGAAGCCGGATATGCCCCTAGCCAGATATGTCCCGTTTAGCCACTTATGCCCCTGCAGTCACATATGTTTCTTGATGCCAGGTATGTCCCCTGTAGCCAGATATGTCTCTTCCAGCAAGATTTGTCCTTTGAAGCTGGATATACCTCTTACTGCCAGATCTGTCCCATGGAGCTAGATATGTCCCCCTGCAGCCAGATACCTCCACCCATTATAGCCAGATACCTCCCCCTATGTAGTAAAAAACCTCCCTATGTAGTCAGATACCTCCCTCTATGTAGTCAGATACCTCCTCATGTAGTCAGATACCCTCTCATGTAGCCAGATACCTCCTTCATGTAGTCAGAAACCCTCCCATGTAGTCAGATACCCTCCTATGTAGTCAGATACCTCCTCCATGTAGTCAGATACCTCCTTCATGTAGCCAGATACCTGCCCCATGTAGCCAGATACCTTCCCCATGTAGTCAGATACCTTCCCCATATAGTCAGATACCTTCCCCATATAGTCAGATACCTTCCCATATAGTCAGATACCTCCCCATATAGTCACATATCTCCCCATATAGTCACATACCTCCCCATATAGTCACATACCTCCCCATATAGTCATATACCTCCCCATGTAGTCAGATACCTCCCCATGTAGTCAGATACTTCCCCCATGTAGCTACATACCCTCCCATGTAGTCAGATACCTGCCCCATGTAGTCAGACACCTCCCCATGTAGTAAAATACCTCCCCTTATGTAGACGGATACCTCTTATGTAGTTAGATACCTCCCCCATAAAGTTAGATACTTCCCCCATGTAGTTAGATAACTCCCCATGTAGCCAGATACCTCCTAATGTAGTCAGATCAAAATAATATTGCTGCACTCGGAGATAAATAGAGTTCAATGGGTGCCGTCTGTCTCACCAGGTACCAGGTGACGGAATATAGAAGACAATATGACTGCAGCACTCCGGGATGAAGAAAAATTTAGGTTTATTTGCCCATGAAACACAAGTGCGACGTCAGATACCAGATACCTCCCTCTATGTAGTCAGATACCTCCTCATGTAGTCAGATCCCCTCTGATGTAGCCAGATTCCTCCTTCATGTAGTCAGATACCCTCCCATGTAGTCAGATACCTCCTCATGTAGTCAGATACCCTCTCATGTAGCCAGATACCTCCTTTATGTAGTCAGATGCCCTCCCATGTAGTCAGATACCTCCTCATGTAGTCAGTTACTTCCCCCATGTAGCCAGATACCCTCCTATGTAGTCAGATACCTCCCCCATGTAGTCAGATACCTCCTTCATGTAGCCAGATACCTGCCCCATATAGCCAGATACCTGCCCCATGTAGCCAGATACCTTCCCCATATAGCCAGATACCTTCCCCATATAGTCACATACCTCCCCATATAGTCACATACCTCCCCATATAGACAGATACCTCCCCATGTAGCCAGATACCTGCCCCATGTAGCCAGATACCTGCCCCATGTAGCCAGATACCTGCCCCATGTAGCCACATACCTTCCCCATATAGCCAGATACCTTCCCCATATAGTCAGATACCTTCCCCATATAGCCAGATACCTCCCCATATAGTCAAATACCTCCCCATGTAGTCAGACACTTCCCCCATGTAGCTACATACCCTCCCATGTAGTCAGATACCTGCCCCATGTAGTCAGACACCTCCCCATGTAGTAAAAAACCTCCCCTTATGTAGACAGATACCTCTTATGTAGTTAGATACCTCCCCCATAAAGTTAGATACTTCCCCCATGTAGTTAGATAACTCCCCTTGTAGCCAGATACCTCCTAATGTAGTCAGATCAAAATAATATTGCTGCACTCGGAGATAAATAGAGTTTAATGGGTGCCGTCTGTCTCACCAGGTACCAGGGATGAAGAAAAATGTGGGTTTATTTGCCCATGACACACAAGTTTGACGTTTCAGCTCTATCGATAAGAGCTTTTCTCAAGCTTGAGAAAAGCACTTATCGATAGAGCTGAAACGTCGCACTTGTGTGTCATGGGCAAATAAACCCACATTTTTCTTCATCCCGGAGTGCTGCAGTCATATTGTCTTCCACCTCCTAATGTAGCTAGATACCTCCCCATGTAGCCAGATACCCCCCCCCCCCATGTAGTTAGATATCTCTCCAGGTAGCCAGATACCGCCCCATGTAGTCAGATACCTGCCCCATGTAGTCAGATACCTGCCCCATGTAGTCAGACACCTCCCCATGTAGTAAAATACCTCCCCCTATGTAGACTGATACTTCTCATGTAGTTAGGTACCTCCCCCCATGTAGTTAGATACCTCCCCCATGTAGTTAGATACCTCCCTCATGTAGCTAGATAACTCCCCATGTAGCCAGATACCTCCTAATGTAGCTAGATACCTCCCCATGTAGCCAGATACCTCCCCGTATGTAGTTAGATACCTCCCTGATGTAGCTAGATAACTGCCCATGTAGCCAGATACCTCCCCCATGTAGCTAGATACCTCCCCATGTAGCCAGATACCTTGCTATGTAATCAGATACCTCTCCCATGTAGCCAGTATGCAACGTTTCAATCTTCTTGCTTGACAAAGATCTCATTGAGAAGATTGAAACGTTGCATACTGGGTGAATAAACTATAACACTTTTGTTTACTTTAGTTCTGAGTGCCGCCGTACGCCCCGCCCGCACCTGGAGCACCAGCAGCCGCAGTCCGACCCTACCCAGAGCACCAGCGGCCGCCGTCGCACGCCCAAGGCCAGAACAAGCTACTAGCTCCAGCTGAGTACCCCCAAGGATGTGATTGATTATAAACATTGCCTTAGGGTTGTTTCACACATACACTTTGCAGCGCAATCCGCTGCCATACTCTGTACTGTTATGGCATATGGCTCTGCGCTGCGAGAATGTAGCCACTGCCTAATACACTAATTAGCTGCTGGGCCTTGAACAGATCCTGCTTACCTTCCTGCGCTCCCACCTGCTTCTTAGTCTTGCGGGTCACTAACGGACACTCAGCCAATCAGTGGCTGCGACAGGACAGTGCACTGACTGGCTGAGCAACCATCAAGGAGCCACAGAAGTAAGCTGGAGCGCAGACAGGTAATGATATGTCCCTGGAGCCAGATATGTTTCCTGCAGCCAATTACATCCTTTGCAGACACATATACCCCTTTCGGCTAGGTATGCCCCCTGAAGCCGGATATGCCCCTAGCCAGATATGTCCCGTTTAGCCACTTATGCCCCTGCAGTCACATATGTTTCTTGATGCCAGGTATGTCCCCTGTAGCCAGATATGTCTCTTCCAGCAAGATTTGTCCTTTGAAGCTGGATATACCTCTTACTGCCAGATCTGTCCCATGGAGCTAGATATGTCCCCCTGCAGCCAGATACCTCCACCCATTATAGCCAGATACCTCCCCCTATGTAGTAAAAAACCTCCCTATGTAGTCAGATACCTCCCTCTATGTAGTCAGATACCTCCTCATGTAGTCAGATACCCTCTCATGTAGCCAGATACCTCCTTCATGTAGTCAGAAACCCTCCCATGTAGTCAGATACCCTCCTATGTAGTCAGATACCTCCTCCATGTAGTCAGATACCTCCTTCATGTAGCCAGATACCTGCCCCATGTAGCCAGATACCTTCCCCATGTAGTCAGATACCTTCCCCATATAGTCAGATACCTTCCCCATATAGTCAGATACCTTCCCATATAGTCAGATACCTCCCCATATAGTCACATATCTCCCCATATAGTCACATACCTCCCCATATAGTCACATACCTCCCCATATAGTCATATACCTCCCCATATAGTCAGATACCTCCCCATGTAGTCAGATACTTCCCCCATGTAGCTACATACCCTCCCATGTAGTCAGATACCTGCCCCATGTAGTCAGACACCTCCCCATGTAGTAAAATACCTCCCCTTATGTAGACGGATACCTCTTATGTAGTTAGATACCTCCCCCATAAAGTTAGATACTTCCCCCATGTAGTTAGATAACTCCCCATGTAGCCAGATACCTCCTAATGTAGTCAGATCAAAATAATATTGCTGCACTCGGAGATAAATAGAGTTCAATGGGTGCCGTCTGTCTCACCAGGTACCAGGTGACGGAATATAGAAGACAATATGACTGCAGCACTCCGGGATGAAGAAAAATTTAGGTTTATTTGCCCATGAAACACAAGTGCGACGTCAGATACCAGATACCTCCCTCTATGTAGTCAGATACCTCCTCATGTAGTCAGATCCCCTCTGATGTAGCCAGATTCCTCCTTCATGTAGTCAGATACCCTCCCATGTAGTCAGATACCTCCTCATGTAGTCAGATACCCTCTCATGTAGCCAGATTCCTCCTTCATGTAGTCAGATACCCTCCCATGTAGTCAGATACCTCCTCATGTAGTCAGATACCCTCTCATGTAGCCAGATACCTCCTTTATGTAGTCAGATGCCCTCCCATGTAGTCAGATACCTCCTCATGTAGTCAGTTACTTCCCCCATGTAGCCAGATACCCTCCTATGTAGTCAGATACCTCCCCCATGTAGTCAGATACCTCCTTCATGTAGCCAGATACCTGCCCCATATAGCCAGATACCTGCCCCATGTAGCCAGATACCTTCCCCATATAGCCAGATACCTTCCCCATATAGTCACATACCTCCCCATATAGTCACATACCTCCCCATATAGACAGATACCTCCCCATGTAGCCAGATACCTGCCCCATGTAGCCAGATACCTGCCCCATGTAGCCAGATACCTGCCCCATGTAGCCACATACCTTCCCCATATAGCCAGATACCTTCCCCATATAGTCAGATACCTTCCCCATATAGCCAGATACCTCCCCATATAGTCAAATACCTCCCCATGTAGTCAGACACTTCCCCCATGTAGCTACATACCCTCCCATGTAGTCAGATACCTGCCCCATGTAGTCAGACACCTCCCCATGTAGTAAAATACCTCCCCTTATGTAGACAGATACCTCTTATGTAGTTAGATACCTCCCCCATAAAGTTAGATACTTCCCCCATGTAGTTAGATAACTCCCCTTGTAGCCAGATACCTCCTAATGTAGTCAGATCAAAATAATATTGCTGCACTCGGAGATAAATAGAGTTTAATGGGTGCCGTCTGTCTCACCAGGTACCAGGGATGAAGAAAAATGTGGGTTTATTTGCCCATGACACACAAGTTTGACGTTTCAGCTCTATCGATAAGAGCTTTTCTCAAGCTTGAGAAAAGCACTTATCGATAGAGCTGAAACGTCGCACTTGTGTGTCATGGGCAAATAAACCCACATTTTTCTTCATCCCGGAGTGCTGCAGTCATATTGTCTTCCACCTCCTAATGTAGCTAGATACCTCCCCATGTAGCCAGATACCCCCCCCCCCCATGTAGTTAGATATCTCTCCAGGTAGCCAGATACCGCCCCATGTAGTCAGATACCTGCCCCATGTAGTCAGATACCTGCCCCATGTAGTCAGACACCTCCCCATGTAGTAAAATACCTCCCCCTATGTAGACTGATACTTCTCATGTAGTTAGGTACCTCCCCCCATGTAGTTAGATACCTCCCCCATGTAGTTAGATACCTCCCTCATGTAGCTAGATAACTCCCCATGTAGCCAGATACCTCCTAATGTAGCTAGATACCTCCCCATGTAGCCAGATACCTCCCCGTATGTAGTTAGATACCTCCCTGATGTAGCTAGATAACTGCCCATGTAGCCAGATACCTCCCCCATGTAGCTAGATACCTCCCCATGTAGCCAGATACCTTGCTATGTAATCAGATACCTCTCCCATGTAGCCAGTATGCAACGTTTCAATCTTCTTGCTTGACAAAGATCTCATTGAGAAGATTGAAACGTTGCATACTGGGTGAATAAACTATAACACTTTTGTTTACTTTAGTTCTGAGTGCCGCCGTACGCCCCGCCCGCACCTGGAGCACCAGCAGCCGCAGTCCGACCCTACCCAGAGCACCAGCGGCCGCCGTCGCACGCCCAAGGCCAGAACAAGCTACTAGCTCCAGCTGAGTACCCCCAAGGATGTGATTGATTATAAACATTGCCTTATGGTTGTTTCACACATACACTTTGCAGCGCAATCCGCTGCCATACTCTGTACTGTTATGGCATATGGCTCTGCGCTGCGAGAATGTAGCCACTGCCTAATACACTAATTAGCTGCTGGGCCTTGAACAGATCCTGCTTACCTTCCTGCGCTCCCACCTGCTTCTTAGTCTTGCGGGTCACTAACGGACACTCAGCCAATCAGTGGCTGCGACAGGACAGTGCACTGACTGGCTGAGCGACCATCAAGGAGCCACAGAAGTAAGCTGGAGCGCAGACAGGTAATGATATGTCCCTGGAGCCAGATATGTTTCCTGCAGCCAATTACATCCTTTGCAGACACATATACCCCTTTCGGCTAGGTATGCCCCCTGAAGCCGGATATGCCCCTAGCCAGATATGTCCCGTTTAGCCACTTATGCCCCTGCAGTCACATATGTTTCTTGATGCCAGGTATGTCCCCTGTAGCCAGATATGTCTCTTCCAGCAAGATTTGTCCTTTGAAGCTGGATATACCTCTTACTGCCAGATCTGTCCCATGGAGCTAGATATGTCCCCCTGCAGCCAGATACCTCCACCCATTATAGCCAGATACCTCCCCCTATGTAGTAAAAAACCTCCCTATGTAGTCAGATACCTCCCTCTATGTAGTCAGATACCTCCTCATGTAGTCAGATACCCTCTCATGTAGCCAGATACCTCCTTCATGTAGTCAGAAACCCTCCCATGTAGTCAGATACCCTCCTATGTAGTCAGATACCTCCTCCATGTAGTCAGATACCTCCTTCATGTAGCCAGATACCTGCCCCATGTAGCCAGATACCTTCCCCATGTAGTCAGATACCTTCCCCATATAGTCAGATACCTTCCCCATATAGTCAGATACCTTCCCATATAGTCAGATACCTCCCCATATAGTCACATATCTCCCCATATAGTCACATACCTCCCCATATAGTCACATACCTCCCCATATAGTCATATACCTCCCCATATAGTCAGATACCTCCCCATGTAGTCAGATACTTCCCCCATGTAGCTACATACCCTCCCATGTAGTCAGATACCTGCCCCATGTAGTCAGACACCTCCCCATGTAGTAAAATACCTCCCCTTATGTAGACGGATACCTCTTATGTAGTTAGATACCTCCCCCATAAAGTTAGATACTTCCCCCATGTAGTTAGATAACTCCCCATGTAGCCAGATACCTCCTAATGTAGTCAGATCAAAATAATATTGCTGCACTCGGAGATAAATAGAGTTCAATGGGTGCCGTCTGTCTCACCAGGTACCAGGTGACGGAATATAGAAGACAATATGACTGCAGCACTCCGGGATGAAGAAAAATTTAGGTTTATTTGCCCATGAAACACAAGTGCGACGTCAGATACCAGATACCTCCCTCTATGTAGTCAGATACCTCCTCATGTAGTCAGATCCCCTCTGATGTAGCCAGATTCCTCCTTCATGTAGTCAGATACCCTCCCATGTAGTCAGATACCTCCTCATGTAGTCAGATACCCTCTCATGTAGCCAGATACCTCCTTTATGTAGTCAGATGCCCTCCCATGTAGTCAGATACCTCCTCATGTAGTCAGTTACTTCCCCCATGTAGCCAGATACCCTCCTATGTAGTCAGATACCTCCCCCATGTAGTCAGATACCTCCTTCATGTAGCCAGATACCTGCCCCATATAGCCAGATACCTGCCCCATGTAGCCAGATACCTTCCCCATATAGCCAGATACCTTCCCCATATAGTCACATACCTCCCCATATAGTCACATACCTCCCCATATAGACAGATACCTCCCCATGTAGCCAGATACCTGCCCCATGTAGCCAGATACCTGCCCCATGTAGCCAGATACCTGCCCCATGTAGCCACATACCTTCCCCATATAGCCAGATACCTTCCCCATATAGTCAGATACCTTCCCCATATAGCCAGATACCTCCCCATATAGTCAAATACCTCCCCATGTAGTCAGACACTTCCCCCATGTAGCTACATACCCTCCCATGTAGTCAGATACCTGCCCCATGTAGTCAGACACCTCCCCATGTAGTAAAATACCTCCCCTTATGTAGACAGATACCTCTTATGTAGTTAGATACCTCCCCCATAAAGTTAGATACTTCCCCCATGTAGTTAGATAACTCCCCATGTAGCCAGATACCTCCTAATGTAGTCAGATCAAAATAATATTGCTGCACTCGGAGATAAATAGAGTTCAATGGGTGCCGTCTGTCTCACCAGGTACCAGGGATGAAGAAAAATGTGGGTTTATTTGCCCATGACACACAAGTTTGACGTTTCAGCTCTATCGATAAGAGCTTTTCTCAAGCTTGAGAAAAGCACTTATCGATAGAGCTGAAACGTCGCACTTGTGTGTCATGGGCAAATAAACCCACATTTTTCTTCATCCCGGAGTGCTGCAGTCATATTGTCTTCCACCTCCTAATGTAGCTAGATACCTCCCCATGTAGCCAGATACCCCCCCCCCCCCCATGTAGTTAGATATCTCTCCAGGTAGCCAGATACCGCCCCATGTAGTCAGATACCTGCCCCATGTAGTCAGATACCTGCCCCATGTAGTCAGACACCTCCCCATGTAGTAAAATACCTCCCCCTATGTAGACTGATACTTCTCATGTAGTTAGGTACCTCCCCCCATGTAGTTAGATACCTCCCCCATGTAGTTAGATACCTCCCTCATGTAGCTAGATAACTCCCCATGTAGCCAGATACCTCCTAATGTAGCTAGATACCTCCCCATGTAGCCAGATACCTCCCCGTATGTAGTTAGATACCTCCCTGATGTAGCTAGATAACTGCCCATGTAGCCAGATACCTCCCCCATGTAGCTAGATACCTCCCCATGTAGCCAGATACCTTGCTATGTAATCAGATACCTCTCCCATGTAGCCAGTATGCAACGTTTCAATCTTCTTGCTTGACAAAGATCTCATTGAGAAGATTGAAACGTTGCATACTGGGTGAATAAACTATAACACTTTTGTTTACTTTAGTTCTGAGTGCCGCCTCTTTTTCCATTTTTGCATTACGTCGGGACCTGGGTCTGGGACCGTGAGGCAGAGCACCCTACCTGAGCCATTGAGCCACACAGAGCCTTTTAGCAATTCTGGATATTCCCCATGTAGTCAGATACCTCCCAATGATGTTACTATCGATTAGTGCTGAACTGAGTGAGGTTTGGGGGGGGGGGCCGTCACCCCTTGGAATTTTTTTTTTTTTACCTCAGGGCAGCACTAAAAAAATAACGTTCTACAAAATAGAAATAAAACTAGTTCAGTGACTCACAGGTGACGTCTTCTGAGGCATCACTTTCCTTATTTTTTTTCCCTCCGGCCCAGGCCTCCATGATGATTTCTTGAAGCTAAAATTCATCTCTTCTGAACCTGCCAGACAAACATCTTAGGCTTCACACTTTTCCAGCAACTTCCTTCCCTTTTTCCCACATATAGGGTCCCATACAGTGGTAAAGCACTGTTTGGTGTCATGTCTAGTAAAGTCAGTAGGTATGTGGATTGCCCCCTGCTGTAAGATCCCCTGCTCCATATAATAATAATGTTTCCTATTGTGCCTTCCATATAGTAATAATGTCACCTGCTGTGCCCCCATATAGTAATAATGTCTCCTGCTGTGCGTCCATATAGTAATAATGTGCCATGCTGTGCCCCTATAGTAAATGTGCCCCCTGCCCTGTTCCTCCATATAGTAATAATGACCCCTTCCCTGCTATGCCCCCATTGTAAATCCCCCCCCCCCCCCATGCCCCAACTCAAACAAAAAACGTTATACTCACCTAATCCGAACATGGAGCGAGTCTTCCTCTCTTTTCCTGCCTCTGAGCCAAGGGGAGATCACATCCAGGCCCAGAGCTGCAGAGTGAGGGCCAAGGGGGAGAGAGGGGGTGAAAGAGAAAAGGTGAAGGGGGGAGAGGAGGTGTGATGGAGGCAGAGAGGAAGTGAAGGCGAAGGCGGCGGTGAAGAGGGGAGATGGAGGATGGGGGAGAGAGGAGGTGAAGGGAGGAGATGGCGGAGGAATGGAGAGAGGTGGTAAAGGGGGAGATGGAGGAAGGGTGGAGAGAGGAGGTGAAGAAGACAGAAAGAGGAGGTGAAGGTGGTGAAACGGGAGACAGAGAGAGGTGGTGAAGGGGGGAGATGGAGGAAGGTGAGACAGAGAGGAGGTTAAGGGGGGGGGGAGATGGAGGAAAGGGGGTGAGAGGAGGTGAAGGGGGAGACAGAGAGAGGTGGTGAAGGGGGGAGATGGAGGAAGGTGAGACAGAGAGGAGGTTAAGGGGGGGGTGGAGGAAGGGGTGTGAGAGGAGGTGAAGGGTGAGACAGAGAGAGGTGGTGGAGGGGGGAGATGGAGGAAGGTGAGACAGAGAGGAGGTTAAGGGAGGTGGGGTGGAGGATGGGGTCTGAGAGGAGGTGAAGGGGGAGACAGAGAGAGGTGGTGAAGGGGGGAGATGGAGGAAGGTGAGACAGAGAGGAGGTTAAGGGGGGGGAGATGGAGGAAAGGGGGTGAGAGGAGGTGAAGGGGGAGACAGAGAGAGGCGGTGAAGGGGGGAGATGGAGGAAGGGGGAGATGGAGGTAGGTGAGACAGAGAGGAGGTTAAGGGGGGGGGGGGTGGAGGAAGGGGTGTGAGAGGAGGTGAAGGGTGAGACAGAGAGAGGTGGTGGAGGGGGGAGATGGAGGAAGGTGAGACAGAGAGGAGGTTAAGGGGGGTGGGGTGGAGGATGGGGTCTGAGAGGAGGTGAAGGGGGAGACAGAGAGAGGTGGTGAAGGGGGGAGATGGAGGAAGGTGAGACAGAGAGGAGGTTAAGGGGGGGGGAGATGGAGGAAAGGGGGTGAGAGGAGGTGAAGGGGGAGACAGAGAGGCGGTGAAGGGGGGAGATGGAGGTAGGTGAGACAGAGAGGAGGTTAAGGGGGGGTGGAGGAAGGGGTGTGAGAGGAGGTGAAGGGTGAGACAGAGAGGTGGTGGAGGGGGGAGATGGAGGAAGGTGAGACAGAGAGGAGGTTAAGGGGGGTGGGGTGGAGGAAGGGGTTTGAGAGGAGGTGAAGGGGGAGACAGAGAGAGGTGGTGGAGGGGGGAGATGGAGGAAGGTGAGACAGAGAGGAGGTTAAGGGGGGGAGATGGAGGAAAGGGGGTGAGAGGAGGTGAAGGGGGAGACAGAGAGAGGTGGTGAAGGGGGGAGATGGAGGAAGGTGAGACAGAGAGGAGGTTAAGGGGGGGGGTGGAGGAAGGGGTGTGAGGGGAGGTGAAGGGTGAGACAGAGAGAGGTGGTGGAGGGGGGAGATGGAGGAAGGTGAGACAGAGAGGAGGTCAAGGGGGGTGGGGTGGAGGAAGGGGTTTGAGAGGAGGTGAAGGGGGAGACAGAGAGAGGTGGTGGAGGGGGGAGATGGAGGAAGGTGAGACAGAGAGGAGGTTAAGGGGGGGTGGGGGGTGGAGGAAGGGGTGTGAGAGGAGGTGAAGGGGGAGACAGAGAGAGGTGGTGAAGTTGGAGAGAGATGTGAAGGGGGGAGAGAGGAGGTGAAGGGTTGGGGGGTAAGGAGGGGGGTGAGACACGCACAAACTCTCCCAGCCGCTGGGAGAGACTGCACAGCTGACAGTCAGCCGGTACCAACCCCCCCCCCCCCCCCCCCAGCTCAGTATCACACCCCCCGCCGCTGGCTGCTCTGCTTGCTTGGTTGGTTCCCGGGATGCGGTGGGTGCTATGCGGCGCTCAGTAATCGACCCCCCCCCCCCCCCTCCGATGCCAAAAACATCACCCCCTGCCCATCTTTAACCCCTGTGTACCCCTCATCAGATCTAGATCTGCAGCGCTAGGCCGGCTCAATTTCTCTCAGCAGCAGCTCACTGTGCCCCATCCCACACACAGAATAAGAAAAGGTGAGCGCTGCAGATTTGATGAGGTGTACACGGGGGTTAAAGAGGGAGAGGGGGTGATGTGTTTGGCATGGGGGGGGGGGCGATTACTGAGCGCCGCATAGCACCCCCCGCATCCCGGGAACCAACCAAGCAATCAGAGCAGCCGGCGGCGGGGGGTGCTCAGGTTGAGAAACCATGCACTAGGGGGAAAAAGTATTTGCTACTGATAGTAAATACCCAGCTGCTGCAGAGACGGTCGTTTCCCGTCACAGGGAAGAATAGGAACCGGGTCCTTATCGGTGATAGTAGTCAACTGAAGCGGGCTCCGGCTGACGAGTCACGAGGCACTGAGCACGTCCTTACGCATGTGACGGGACGTGTAACTGCTAGTGTCACTGGTATCCCGCGTCCTGCGCTCTGTGGTAAATTTGAACTTTGCTGCAAGCGGCAGTGGCGCGAGAGACAGAGAGAGAGAAAGACACAGAGAGAGAGAGAGAGAGAGAGAGAGACAGAGAGAAAGAGAGAGGACAGTGCTGGGAGGTGAGTCGGGCACCGTGAGCGGAGATTAATCTATTGCTTGATGAGAAATGGATAAAAGAAAGGTATCAAGTCCACTGAACACAGGGAGACATAGCAAGAATGCGGGAGCTGATGAGGAGGAGGAGCAGGACACCAGCACATCCTTTATTAATGGTGGATCCCAGTCAGACACTGCAGAGGTTGGAATCATTGAAAGCATTTACTTGAAGAACTTCATGTGTCACGGGATGCTGGGCCCGTTCAACTTTGGTCCAAACATTAACTTTGTTGTTGGGAATAATGGGAGTGGGAAAAGTGCCGTTCTGACGGCTCTTATAGTGGGACTAGGGGGAAAAGCTGCCCTCACAAACAGAGGGACCTCAATAAAAGGATTTGTGAAGGATGGACAGACTTCTGCTGATATTATAATTAGATTAAGGAACAGTGGAGAAGGTGCCTACAGGCCTGAGGTTTATGGAGACTCAATTGTTCTACAGCACCGGCTCACAATGGATGGCGGACGCAGGATTAACATAAAAAGCTCCTCAGGCTCATTGATTTCCTCTAAGAAAGAGGAGCTTATTTCAATTCTTGACCATTTTAACATCCAGGTGGACAATCCTTTATGTGTTCTTACACAAGATATGAGCAAGCAGTTGCTTCATAATAAGAATGAGGGGGACAATTATAATTTCTTTATGAAAGCAACTTTGTTAGAGCAGATGAAGAATGATTATTCCTACATCATGGAGACCAAGACCAGGACTTCCGATCAAATCAGTTTTGGCCAAGAGAGACTTCATGAGCTAAAGCAATATTGTATGGAGAAAGAGGAGAAGTTTAAAAGCCTGGCATCACTATCGGAAATGAAGCTAAGGCTGGAGGAGCTCAAGAAGAAAATGGCCTGGGCATTGGTGAACGAAGCTGAGAAACAGATCATCCCATTTAGGGAGCAGTTGGCTGCTGATGAGGGACGTGTTATCAAATTTGAGCAGAAAATCATAAAATGGCAGGACAAAGTTAAAAATGCCCATGAAAGTTTCCGAACACTAAAAGACAAACTAGAGGAGATCACAAGGGACGCCGAAGCTTTAAAGCCTCTGTGTATTGCATTGAAAGACGGCATGCAACAGAGAAAACATTTTTTTCATGAAAGTGAGGTTTTGTATAACCGGTTCAGAATGGAACGAAGACGTCTGGAAAGGGACGCCGAGCAGCTCAACAGACGTATTCAGGAGTTACAAAACAGTGGGGATAATGTATCTGAGGAAAAAAAGATCACAAGACTAGACGAAATAAACCAGCTCAAAGATCATATTAAAGCACTTCACGACCAAGACATCACAACTTCTGAACGGATCAACCAGTTTCAAGAAGCACTTTATAGGGACAAGGAAGAACGCAATAAAATAGTTAACGCAGAGTTTGAGCAAAAACAGAAGGTGGAAGCTCTGAAACGACAGATAAAAGAGTTACAGGAGAGTAAAACGGACAGGTTGAAAAGATTTGGACAGCACATCCCCGCTCTACTTGCAGAAATTGATGAGGCTTACAGGCAGAGGCGATTCCGGGTGAAGCCTGTTGGACCATTAGGGTCGCTAATTTATTTAAAAGACCCCCAGCTGGCCCTTGCAACAGAAAGTTGTCTGAAGTATCTGCTTCAGGCCTTCTGCTGTAATAATCATCAGGATGAGAGGACGTTGCAGGGTCTCATGGCGAAAGTCTTACCGCATGGTTACAGGCCTCAGATTATTGTCAGTCAATTCCAGGATGAAATGTATAACGTTTCACAAAGAGCAGTGGTTCATCCCGACTATCCATCTGTATTGACCGCTTTGGAAATTGATAATCCTGTAGTCGCCAACTGCTTGATCGATATGAGAGGAATTGAGACAGTGCTGCTTATAAAAAATAACAGTGAAGCTCGCAAGGTCATGCAGAAAAGGTCTCCACCGCAAAACTGCAGAGAGGCTTTTACTGCTGATGGAGACCAGGTCTTTCAAAACCGCTATTACTCCTCCGAGTTTAACAGAGCCAGATATCTGAGCAGCGATGTGGAAGGGGAAATCACTCACCTGGAGAGAGAAGTTAATGACACCGTGAGTCAGTTTTCCTCTATTCAGCAGCAACTGCATTCAATTGACTTTGGCATCAGGAAAAACGAAGTCTTACTCCGTCAACATAATGAAACAAAGAAGAGAATACAGGTACAGATTAGAGAAGCAAATGCTCGATTAACAGAACTGGAGAATGTGGAGGAACAGCCGTCCATCGATATATCCACCTTGGAGAGTGAGGTGCAGGAAAACAAGAAGAGAATTGAACATGTAAAAGAGAAAATGGAGAAGGCCAAATTGGAAATGGAGGAGAATAAACCTCTGTTCTTGGAGTCTGAGCGTCAGTATGAAGATATGAAATCAAGAATTAACTCTGTGACAGACATTGCTGAACCGCTCAAGGAAGATCTTAATAAAGTGGACCAGGAAGTGGAGGACTGCAAGCATCAGCTGAAACACTATGAGGATAAGCTCAAGGAGCATCTAAATGGAATAAAAAATCGCAAAGATGCACTGAATGCTAAGGAAAAAGACCTGGAGGAAAATATCGCCAAAGCAAAACAAATTTATCCAGAGCGGATGGAAGTTTCCCGTACAGCCAGAAGCTTGGATACTGAAATCAATCACCTTCGAGAGAAGATCAACTCAGAACATCATCTTCACGGGAACAGAGAAGACATAATAAAAGAGTATCAAGCTGCAAAGGAGAACTATCAGGACATGGAAAGTAAAATCAAGAACCTGAAAGTGTTTTTGGAATTGTTAGGTCACATCATGAGTCAGCGATACAAGATGTATCAGCAGTTTCGAAGGTATCTTACTTTACGATGTAAGTTTTACTTTGACTCCTTGCTGGCTCAGAGGGCTTATTCGGGGAAAATCTCCTTTGACCACAAGAATGAAAAGCTCTCAATAGCCGTCGAACTCGGAGAGGGAAACAAGGCAGCGATGTCAGACATGAGGTCTCTGTCCGGAGGAGAACGCTCTTTCTCCACTGTCTGTTTTGTGCTTTCTCTCTGGTCGATTTCAGAATCTCCCTTCAGATGTGTGGATGAATTCGATGTCTACATGGATATGGTGAACAGGAGGATTTCTATGGACATGATGCTTACCATGGCCGATTCTCAACGGTTTCGACAGTTTATCGTGCTTACTCCACAACAAATAAGCTCCCTCCCTTCCAGTAATTTTATCCGAATTCTCAGAATGCAAGATCCTGATCGAGGACAAACCACTCTATCTTTTCGCCCTGTGGACCAAGAGGAGGAAGACGATTGAGCTGACCCCTCTTGATGTAGCACACACATCAATGAAGGTTTAATTGCTGCTTTTTATATGTTTATTACTTTAAGTTATAAGGAGCCAAGTCATTTCATTCAATAGATGAATCCACAATGTAATTTACTTAAGGAGGATGTACCATTAGGTACATCCTCTTTAATATGACCCACGGATAGAACGGCGCCATCATGGGGAAGCCTGTTTTTTGAACCGCGGGCCGGTTCCCATGTACAGCGCCGTTCTATCCACCGTTATCGGGCCTGGGCTGAAGCACTGGAGGTGGGCCGGGCCGCCCCCAGTGGGAGGGAATTCCCTCCCCTCTATGATGTGGCTCTATTGATTCTAAAGGAGCCGCGTCATAGAGGGGCGGGGGATTCCTCCCACTGGGGGCGGCCCGGCCCACCTCCAGTGCTTCAGCCCCGACCCGGTACCCATGATAGAACGTGGTTAAAAAACCAGCTTCCCTGTGACGGCGCCGTTCTATCCGTGGGTCATATTAGAGAGGATGTACCTGATGGTACATCCTCTTTAAAGCTGCTCAGCTTCCATTGGTTACACGTCACTCTTAAAGGGGTATGCCAACAAAAAACTTGTCGGCTGCTGTATGTCCTGCGGGGAGTGGTGTGTTCTTTCCGGTCTGGCACAGTGCTCCCTGCTGCCACCTCTGCCCATGTCGGGAGCTGTCCATGGCAGCAGAGGCTTTGTGTAGTGGTTTGCTGCTGCTTTGGACAGTTCCTGGCGTGGACAGAGGTGGCATCGGGGAGTGCTGTGTCGGACTGTAGAGAGT
Source organism: Dendropsophus ebraccatus (assembly GCF_027789765.1). Classification (NCBI taxonomy): domain Eukaryota; kingdom Metazoa; phylum Chordata; class Amphibia; order Anura; family Hylidae; genus Dendropsophus; species Dendropsophus ebraccatus. Next base: position 120,503,843 of record NC_091456.1, read on the forward strand.
GCACCGCGTCCTGCGGAACATATAGCAGCTGATAAGTACTGGAGATTTTTTAAAATAGAAGTAAATCACAAATCTCCGGCACCAGTTAATTTGAAATCCCCACCCCGCTGGAGTACCCCCTTAAGCTTATTCCCTCTAATCAGCTACCCAATGCAGCTAATGCCAGATCACATTGGGGCCCCTTTTGGTTTCATTTATTAGGTGAAGTAAGAGTTGGTTCCCCCTTATAACTTTTGATAGACCAGATGTGATCCTGTGTGGACCGGGATCCATCTGGGGGAGCTCTCACTAGTCTGTGTTCCCAATACTTGGCCTCACTTCACAGACTGCTCATATATATATATATATATATATATATATATATATATATATATATATATATTATATAATCCTCTTTTTATTTTTAATGAGGCTATGCCAAAAGTCTAATTTAAAAAAACTACTAATGTTAGCATTAGCAGTTTTTTTTTAGATTCTTGGCATAGCCTCGTTAAAAATAAAAGGAGGAAAAGGAAAGTATACTAATGAGAGCTCCACCAGACGCATCCCGGTCCACACAGGATCACCTTGTTGTATCCACTACTTCCATCTTGCAGCACTAAAACTTTCGATCCCCCCGGAAGTGTCGTACCGGAAGAGTAAGCTTCGACTAGTGTACGGCACTTCCGGCCCACGGTGTCTCGAGCTCTAACCACCAGCAGACTGAATGTTCTGGTACCGTGGACCCCCGGACCCAAAAGCCGCACTCTCTCATTGACACAACAAGCTTCCTTCGTGCCTCTTCTCCCACGGGGCGCGTGTGATCTCGATCAGCCGGCTCTCCATTCCTCTACCGGGGATAGAATCGTTGCTTTCGAGTTAAAAGAACTACAGAATCACTTGTCATTGTGGAAAAGCAAATTCACATAGAAGCCTTTTTATTTTCCGGGCACAGGTCAGAGCGGCATTTAGCCTAGGACCTGGACTTTACTATATTCATGTCGCAGGGTTCCCGGTCTCCAGTACGAAGGCGCCGTTTTGATAAGTGGCGTAGAAGCCGGAATTCTGAGCGGTCTGATAGCTTTGACTCTGATGACAAGTCCCGGAGCCGGACACGTTCAAACAGCAAAGAGAAAAGTCTGTATCAAGAGACTTGTAGCAGTCAGGACATCAGTAAAGCTAGACTCCGAGCCGGGTCCAGCAGTGAGGAGAGAGATGGTAAGAGCGAATGCCAAAGGGAGCGCAGCGAGGAGAGCAGGGGCAGAGCCGGGGGACAGAAGCACCATGCCTCTTCTAGCAGTGAGGGGGGCAGGGGCAGAGCCGGGGGACACAAGCACCATGCCTCTTCTAGCAGTGAGGGGGGCAGGGGCAGAGCCGGGGGACAGAAGCACCATGCCTCTTCTAGCAGTGAGGGGGGCAGGGGCAGAGCCGGGGGAGAGAAGCACCATGCCTCTTCTAGCAGTGAGGGGGGCAGGGGCAGAGCCGGGGGACAGAAGCACCATGCCTCTTCCAGCAGTGAGGGGGGCAGGGGCAGAGTCGGGGGACAGAAGCACCATGCCTCTTCTAGCAGTGAGGGGGGCAGGGGCAGAGCCGGGGGACACAAGCACCATGCCTCTTCTAGCAGTGAGGGGGGCAGGGGCAGAGCCGGGGGACAGAAGCACCATGCCTCTTCTAGCAGTGAGGGGGGCAGGGGCAGAGCCGGGGGAGAGAAGCACCATGCCTCTTCTAGCAGTGAGGGGGGCAGGGGCAGAGCCGGGCGACAGAAGCACCATGCCTCTTCCAGCAGTGAGGGGGGCAGGGGCAGAGCCGGGGGACAGAAGCACCATGCCTCTTCCAGCAGTGAGGGGGGCAGGAACAGAGCCGGGGGACAGAAGCACCATGCCTCTTCCAGCAGCGGTGAGAGGGGCAGAGCCGGGGGACAGAAGCACCATGCCTCGTCTAGAAGTGAGGGGGGCAGGGGCAGAGCCGGGGGACAGAAGCACCATGCCTCTTCTAGCACTGAGGGGGGCAGGGGCAGAGCTGGGGGACAGAAGCACCATGCCTCTTCCAGCAGTGAGGGGGGCAGGGGCAGAGCTGGGGGACAGAAGTACCATGCCTCTTCTAGCAATGAGAGGGGCAGAGCCAGGGGACAGAAGCACCATGCCTCTTCCAGCAGTGAGGAGAGCTTTAGGCTAGCAATGCACAATGATTCTGCTAGCAGTAAGGAAAGCTTGGGAAGGAGACCCAATTCTTACACTCTGGAATGGCAAAGGAGAAAGAGAAACCGTGCCCATACTGGTCCGGAGTGCAAGAGAGGAAGCCGGATTCATGCTCAGTCCAGCAGTCCAGAAATTCAGGGAAGGAGGAGGCATCATTCCAAATCTAGCTGTGAAAAAATCTCCAGAAAAACACATTCCACTTGCAAAGATAGTGTTGGAAAAAGGAGACATCGATCCCGCTCTAACAGTGAGGAGGACTACAGGCAAAAAGACGTCAATTTCGGATTGAAAAAGGACATCTCCCATAATAGCATTCGGAAAAGGTCTAAGCAAAGAAAGCACCGTGATCGTTCCAAAAGTCAGGAACACTTTGAGAAAGAACATCGGCATAGAAGTTCCAGGAGTGAAGAAAAGCACAAGAAAATGTGTAGGAAATCCAGGTAAGGGCTATAAATGAAAAGCTTGTGTGCATTAAGGCATTGTTCACATGGCCATAATATAGCTCTGCATTGTATGGAGCAGTAATGGCACTCCCATGGATCCTGATTTAGCTCTTAAAGGGGTTGTCCGGCGATAAAAAATTATTCACAGAATAAGGGTACAAACCCACTTGACGTATTTGCTGCGTGAATCAGTCTTAAAAATAAGCAGGCAAAACGCAGGTTGGCTTTATACAATTGTTTTGCGTTAAAATACGCAATTGCGTATTTTTGAAGCGTGAAGCTACATGCGTTTTTCGCACAGGTTGCTAACAACTGATGCTTTGCTAACAACAAGCTTCACGCTTCAAAAATACGCAATTGCGTATTTTAACGCAGAACGATTGTATAAAGCCAACCTGCGTTTTGCCTGCTTATTTTTAAGACTGATTCGCGCAGCAAAAACGTCAAGTGGGTTTGTACCCTAACACACATTACAAAGTTATACAACTTTGTAATGTATGTTATGTCTGTGAATGGCCCCCTTCCCCGTGTCCCACCACCCCCCACCCGTGTACCCGGAAGTGTGGTGCGCTATACATACCTGTCACGTGCCGACCAAGGTCTCCGATCCTCAGCAGTGACGTCTTCTTCGGGCTCTTCCCGAGTGCTGGCCGCCCTCTGCAGCGTCATCCGAAGCTCAGCCGCGATTGGCTGAGCATAACTGTGCTCAGCCAATCGCGGCTGATGACGCGGCCACGTCATTAGCTGCTCAGCTGCGATTGGCTGAGCACAGTTATGCTCAGCCAATCGCGGCTGAGCTTCGGATGACGCTGCAGAGGGCGCCCAGCACTCGGGAAGATCCGCTGGCCGCTCGAAGAAGACGTCACTGCTGAGGATCGGAGACCGTGGTCGGCACGTGACAGGTATGTATAGCGCACCACACTTCCGGGTACACGGGTGGGGGGGTGGTGGGACACGGGGAAGGGGGCCATTCACAGACATAACATACATTACAAAGTTGTATAACTTTGTAATGTGTGTTATTCTGTGAATAATTTTTTATCGCCGGACAACCCCTTTAAAGGGGTTATCCAGTGAAAATATTTTTCTTTCAAATCAACTGATATCAGAAAGTTATATAGGTTTGTAATTTACTTCTATAAAAAAAAAGTCTTCCCATACTTTTTAGCTATTATATGTCCTGCAGGAAATGTTTTATTTTCAGTCTGACACAGTGCTCTCTGCTGACATCTCTGGCCGAGACAGTAACTTTGTCTCGGTTTTCTATGAATCCCTGTAGAAAACCTCTCCTGCTCTGGACAGTTCCTGTCTCGGAGAGATATCCAGAGATATCAGCAGAGAGCACTGTGTCAGACTAAAAAAAAAAAAAAGTATGGGAGGATTTTTTAGTAGAAGTAAATTACAAATCTATATAACTTTCTGACACCAGTTGATTTGAAAGAGAAAGATTTTTGCTGGACAACCCCTTTAAAGGGAATGTACCATGCCTGCTGCAGACTTAGCATGTTCAAACACACACGCACAGACTGCTGCAGACACACACACACGGCCTACTGCATTCGTAGAAAGTACACACAAACACTAGGCCTGCTGCTGCAGCAGCTATAGAGAACACACACAAACATGCAACCTGCTGCAGCCTTAAATGGAATCTGTCAGCTCCTGGGCCCTACCTAAGGTGCTGACAGTGTGCTGTAGCTTACAGCCCCCAGTGAGCATGGTGCCTTTTTGGTAATTTTCCGTGCAGTGGATTATGTGCAATCTTATGTCACAGAACAGTTGTTCGTGCCACACTCTGGCATGTATCCTCCTCCCTCTTCATGAATAATCAATGCTGCCCGGCCTCCTGCTCGCTCAGCTGTCAGGTTGCAGATCAGTCCTCTGTAGGCAGTTTATGTCTAAAAAGAAACACTCCGGTATAATTGAATCTCTTCTCCCTAATGTGTTGGAGCTGTGGTCTAGGGGTAACTCACCTGTCTAGAGACCTGCCAGCAGTTCATTCTTTGGTTCGAATGCCCTGATGGAAATTAAAGTGACTGTACCACCAGTCCCAGGCTGAAGCACTGGAGGCGGGCCGACCCACCCTTAGTGGGAGGAAACCCCGCCCCTCTATGATAGGGTTCCATTGATTCTAATGGAGTCACGTCATGGAGGGGCTGGAGTTTCTTCCCATTAAGGGTGGGTCAGCCAGCCTCCAGTGCTTCAGCCTGGGCCTGGTGGTACAGTCACTTTAAATGTCTTTTTTTCTAATTTTATCATTTTTTAGGCTATGTTCACACACAGTATTTTTGCTCAGTATTTTGCAACCAAAACCAGAAGTGGATTGAAAACACAGAAAGGCTGATCACACACTGTTGAAATTGAGTGGAATAGCCTTAAAAATGATACAATAATGAGAAAAAAGACCTCTATTTAATTTCCATCAGGGGATTCAACCAGAGAATAAACTGCTGGCAGGTCTCCAGACAGGTGAGTTACCCCTAGACCACAGCTCCAACACATTAGGGAGAAGAGATTTAATTATACCTGAGAGTTTTTTCAGAAATAAACTGCCATAGAGGACAGAGGCCAGACAGCTTTGATTATTTATGAAGAGGGGGGCGGATGCATGCCAGAGTGTGGCACGAACAACTGCTCTGTGACTCTTTAGTACAGTAGGAGACATAAGATTGTACATAATCCGCTGCACGGAAAATTACCAAAACAGCACAATGCTCACTGGGGGCTGCCAGCTACAGCACACTGTCAGCACCTCAGGTATGGCCCAGGAGCTGACAGATTCCCTTTAACACACACATTCTGCTGCAGCCATAGTGTTCACACACACATTCTTCTGCAGCCATAGCACACACACATAGCCTGCTGAAGCCATAGCTCACTGAAGAAACTTCTCCCAGTCTTCTTGCCATTATCATTTGGATCCTTCATTCTCAGAGACTTAGGCTGCATTCCCACGTTCCGTGATCCTGACGGATCACGGACGTGGAATGCATGTACCGGAGTCCCCCCGCGCCCGGACAGCATCTGTAATTAGATGCTGGGAGCGGGGGAGACTGTATCCATAAGGGCCGCGCTGTAGTAACAGCATCGCGCGGCTGATTCATTACAGCGCGGCGCTTATGAATATAGTCTCCCCCGCTCCCAGCATCTAATTACAGATGCTGTCGGGTGCGGGGGGACTCCGGTACATGCATTCCACGTCCGTGATCCGTCAGGATCACGGAACGTGGGAATGCAGCCTTTATTATATGCCATGGAGAGGCCAAAGTACAGTGTAGGGTCAATCCCGGCATGAGGCCACCTTATTGTGGTGGGAAGGCTCACACATTTTTGTGTGTTTACAATTTCAGCCATAGCAACGTGAATAGTGTTTTAGGAGAGCTGACCAAATTTGTCTTTTTGCAGAGAATAAAAAATGTACAGTATTGAGGTCCTCAAGGATAGTTAGAGAAAGGATAAATTGGTTGGTAAAGGAGGTTGTATCTTGTATATTTGGAAATTAAATGTTTACATGTGTTAAAATGTGTAAATGTGTTAAAATATATAAACAAGCAATTTATTTTATAAAAACAGCATAATTATCATAATGCACAACAAGATAATGGAAGACTAGTTCTGGTACCAGAAACTGATGAAAAATAAAAGAATCAAAAACAGTCTGTTAAGACATCTGATGCAGAAAATATAAAAATGCACAGTGTAAGAATAAAAATAAATGGATATGGATAAAAAAATGACGACCAGGTTATAAGCAAAAAAATTAATAAAGAAGAAAAAGGGAGAGAAAATTAAATACAAGAATGCACATATGAAAAAATCATGAAAAAATTGTGTGTGAGTCTATAGAGATGATCTCATTCATCTAACTTAAAGGGGTTATCCAACGCTACAAAAACATGGCCACTTTTCCCCCTACTGTTGTCTCCATTTCAGGTGTGGTTTGCAATTAAGCTCCATTTACTTTAATGGAACTGAGTTTCAAAACCCCACCCAATCTGGAGACCACAGTAGGGGGAAAGTGGCCATGTTTTTGTAGCGCTGGATAACCCCTTTAATGATTGCTGATGCCGTGGTGTTGGAACAGTGATGTCTAGAACTCTAGATAATTGATGTCTAGATAGTTCATGGCAGCGACATGTAGATAATTCTCAGCAGCGGTTTGCAGATAATGTGTTCCTTCAATTATAATTGCAGAATATTCAATACAAACTGGTTAACAGTTTATAAGATTAATGGTAAGTTCATAGGGTAAATTAGTTCATAAGCGCAAGTGATAGATGAATTATGTGAGAGCTGATTTATGTTTCAGCTCACAGGCTGTGTAACTTCTTAGTAGGCAAGCAGTATTGAGCTGTAGTTAGTCGTTTTGTATCATGTAGTGATATTTTGTAACGCTGCTTGATTGGTAATCAACAGTAAATGTATCACTTACAGTCCGGTGTCAGACACCTCTCACCCGTCTGACGCTGTAGACTGGTCTTAGGTGATGATGGGTCTGTTCGGGGAATCCCTTCTGTGGAGTGGTCTTCCTTTAGGCTGTCAAACGACTACTGCGTTGTCTGACGCTCAATAAATAATGTTGATGTCCTGCGCTTGCGCAGAGTGCGTTATTGACTGCGGGGCCTCGTGGAATTTTTGGCGCTAATTTTCAAATCGTGCTGCTTATTAGTAGTAAATTGTTTAGATGAATGGATATGATCAAATCCACAAATAAAGTTCTTATGATACTATAAAAGGATGGCTGGACACGTTTCGATTCCCTCTTGGCATCTTTATCAACAGCAAAAAAGGTAATGGTTCTATGGGGAAAAAAGCTTGTGTATTTATGCAAACAGCATCTGGCCTGATTGGTCCTTCCTTGAGTGGGGTCGGGCTTGCTGAAAAATGTGGAATGGATTGTTTTTATTTGTGTTTATAATTACCTATATATCCTATAACAAATCGGAGTTGGCTATAAGAAATAGTGGCCAGGACAAGTATGGATTAAAACAAGTGTAGTAGTATATCGATCATACATAATAAAATAGCATAATAAAATAATATAACATATCCATACATTTTATATAATATTTGTCTTAAATCATGAATAAAATAACCCTATAAAGGTGATAAATAGTAGGTTAGTGGTAAAATATTTATAGATATAACATGCATAAAAATCATGAAATGGATAGAGTGTGTATAATGAAATATAAAGAGAGTACAATTTGTTGAGCCTTTTATGTATTTATAAACTTGTAAATATAAATGTGTGAATGGATGAGTAAATAAATGAGTTTGTATTTTTATAAAACCTTGAAGGAAGAGATATTGTGATTGGCTGGATGTTAATAGAAGCATTCCGTGACTTTGTATTACACAAGCGGCTAAAACAACAATGGGACATTAAAAGTTTATCCCATTACCTAGAACTGGACCTAATACCTAAAGGTCTTACATTGTATAAACACGCAGCCAATGATCTTACCAATGAAGAATTCAGTAACAAATGGGGCACCTTTTTGAATCTCTTCATGGCCTTTTGGGAATCTTCCACCTAGGGCTGGGCGATATTGGCCAAAATCAATATCGCGGTTTATCGCACACGTAGCCGCGGTAACGATAATTGAACGATAATTCTGACACGCCACTTTTGTAAGCCACACCCCTTTTGCAAGCCACACCTACTTGCCATGCCAAAGGGGCAATATTTTGATTCACAAAAGTGAAAAAAATAACTCACTTAGCAGCAACACAAGGCAGAGCCATTTAGTGCATACTAGTTATTACAGTATAGGGGCACGGCGCACAGTATAGGGGCACGGCGCACAGTATAGGGGCACGGCGCACAGTATATGCACAGTATAGGGGCACGGCGCACAGTATACTGTATGCACAGTATAGGGGCACGGCGCACAGTATATGCACAGTATAGGGGCACGGCGCACAGTATACTGTATGCACAGTATAGGGGCACGGCGCACAGTATATGCACAGTATTGGGGCACAGCACAGTATTTGGGCACAGTATAGGGGCACAGCGCAGTATATGCACAGTATAGGGGCAGAGCGCAGTATATGCACAGTATAGGGGCACAGCACAGTATAGGGGCAGAGCGCAGTATATGCACAGTATAGGGGCACAGCACAGTATAGGGGCACAGCGCAGTATATGCACAGTATAGGGGCACAGCGCACAGTATATGCACAGTATTGGGGCACGGCGCACAGTATATGCACAGTATAGGGGCACAGCGCAGTATATGCACAGTATAGGGGCACAGCACAGTATTTGGGCACAGTATAGGGGCACAGCGCAGTATATGCACAGTATAGGGGCACAGCGCAGTATATGCACAGTATAGGGGCACAGCACAGTATATGCACAGTATAGGGGCACAGCACAGTATATGCACAGTATAGGGGCACAGCGCAGTATATGCACAGTATTGGGGCACGGCGCACAGTATATGCACAGTATAGGGGCACAGCAAAGTATTTGGGCACAGTATAGGGGCACAGCACAGTATTTGGGCACAGTATAGGGGCACAGCGCAGTATATGCACAGTATAGGGGCACAGCGCAGTATATGCACAGTATAGGGGCACAGCACAGTATTTGGGCACAGTATAGGGGCACAGCGCAGTATATGCACAGTTAGGGCTGGGCGATATTGGCCAAAATCAATATCGCGGTTTATCGCACACGTAGCCGCGGTAACGATAATTGAACGATAATTCTGACACGCCCCTTTTGTAAGCCACACCCCTTTTGCAAGCCACACCTACTTGCCATGCCAAAGTGGCAATATTTTGATTCACAAAAGTGAAAAAAATAACTCACTTAGCAGCAACACAAGGCAGAGCCATTTAGTGCATACTAGTTATTACAGTATAGGGGCACGGCGCACAGTATATGCACAGTATAGGGGCACGGCGCACAGTATAGGCACAGTATAGGGGCACGGCGCACAGTATATGCACAGTATAGGGGCACGGCGCACAGTATATGCACAGTATAGGGGCACGGCGCACAGTATACTGTATGCACAGTATAGGGGCACGGCGCACAGTATATGCACAGTATAGGGGCACGGCGCACAGTATACTGTATGCACAGTATAGGGGCACGGCGCACAGTATACTGTATGCACAGTATAGGGGCACGGCGCACCGTATATGCACAGTATAGGGGCACGGCGCACAGTATATGCACAGTATTGGGGCACAGCACAGTATTTGGGCACAGTATAGGGGCACAGCGCAGTATATGCACAGTATAGGGGCACGGCGCACAGTATATGCACAGTATAGGGGCACGGCGCACAGTATAGGCACAGTATACGGGCACGGCGCACAGTATATGCACAGTATAGGGGCACGGCGCACAGTATATGCACAGTATAGGGGCACGGCGCACAGTATACTGTATGCACAGTATAGGGGCACGGCGCACAGTATATGCACAGTATAGGGGCACGGCGCACAGTATATGCACAGTATAGGGGCACGGCGCACAGTATATGCACAGTATTGGGGCACAGCACAGTATTTGGGCACAGTATAGGGGCACAGCGCAGTATATGCACAGTATAGGGGCACAGCACAGTATAGGGGCACAGCGCAGTATATGCACAGTATAGGGGCACAGCACAGTATATGCACAGTATTGGGGCACAGCGCACAGTATATGCACAGTATTGGGGCACGGCGCACAGTATATGCACAGTATAGGGGCACAGCGCAGTATATGCACAGTATAGGGGCACAGCACAGTATTTGGGCACAGTATAGGGGCACAGCGCAGTATATGCACAGTATAGGGGCACAGCGCAGTATATGCACAGTATAGGGGTACAGCACAGTATAGGGGCACAGCGCAGTATATGCACAATATAGGGGCACAGCACAGTATATGCACAGTATAGGGGCACAGCGCAGTATATGCACAGTATTGGGGCACGGCGCACAGTATATGCACAGTATAGGGGCACAGCACAGTATTTGGGCACAGTATAGGGGCACAGCACAGTATTTGGGCACAGTATAGGGGCACAGTGCAGTATATGCACAGTATAGGGGCACAGCGCAGTATATGCACAGTATAGGGGCACAGCACAGTATTTGGGCACAGTATAGGGGCACGGCGCACAGTATATGCACAGTATAGGGGCACGGCGCACAGTATACTGTATGCACAGTATAGGGGCACGGCGCACAGTATATGCACAGTATAGGGGCACGGCGCACAGTATACTGTATGCACAGTATAGGGGCACGGCGCACAGTATACTGTATGCACAGTATAGGGGCACGGCGCACCGTATATGCACAGTATAGGGGCACGGCGCACAGTATATGCACAGTATTGGGGCACAGCACAGTATTTGGGCACAGTATAGGGGCACAGCGCAGTATATGCACAGTATAGGGGCACGGCGCACAGTATATGCACAGTATAGGGGCACGGCGCACAGTATAGGCACAGTATACGGGCACGGCGCACAGTATATGCACAGTATAGGGGCACGGCGCACAGTATATGCACAGTATAGGGGCACGGCGCACAGTATACTGTATGCACAGTATAGGGGCACGGCGCACAGTATATGCACAGTATAGGGGCACGGCGCACAGTATATGCACAGTATAGGGGCACGGCGCACAGTATATGCACAGTATTGGGGCACAGCACAGTATTTGGGCACAGTATAGGGGCACAGCGCAGTATATGCACAGTATAGGGGCACAGCACAGTATAGGGGCACAGCGCAGTATATGCACAGTATAGGGGCACAGCACAGTATATGCACAGTATTGGGGCACAGCGCACAGTATATGCACAGTATAGGGGCACGGCGCACAGTATATGCACAGTATAGGGGCACAGCGCAGTATATGCACAGTATAGGGGCACAGCACAGTATTTGGGCACAGTATAGGGGCACAGCGCAGTATATGCACAGTATAGGGGCACAGCGCAGTATATGCACAGTATAGGGGTACAGCACAGTATAGGGGCACAGCGCAGTATATGCACAATATAGGGGCACAGCACAGTATATGCACAGTATAGGGGCACAGCGCAGTATATGCACAGTATTGGGGCACGGCGCACAGTATATGCACAGTATAGGGGCACAGCAAAGTATTTGGGCACAGTATAGGGGCACAGCACAGTATTTGGGCACAGTATAGGGGCACAGTGCAGTATATGCACAGTATAGGGGCACAGCGCAGTATATGCACAGTATAGGGGCACAGCACAGTATTTGGGCACAGTATAGGGGCACAGCGCAGTATATGCACAGTATAGGGGCTCAGCACAGTATAGGGGCACAGCGCAGTATATGCACAGTATAGGGGCACAGCACAGTATATGCACAGTATAGGGGCACAGCACACAGTATATGCACAGTATTGGGGCACGGCGCACAGTATAGGGGCACAGCGCAGTATATGCACAGTATAGGGGCACAGCACAGTATAGGGGCACAGCGCAGTATATGCACAGTATAGGGGCACAGCACAGTATATGCACAGTATAGGGGCACAGCGCAGTATATGCACAGTATAGGGGCACAGCGCAGTATTTGGGCACTTACAGCTCCTGCAGACACCAGGGACAGGCTGAGGGCAAACAGCAGCTCCAGCACCTGGGCACTGGGCACATACAAGGAGAAGAGGATCTGCAGGGGCTGGCAGCTGCTTCCTTCCTGCGGGGTAGTGACAGCTCTAGATCGCAGTACCATCTTCTACAGGTTCTCTCCCTTGGGCTACTCCCGCTCTCCGCGCTCTGATGGGACAGGTGCTGGGTGGGGAGGGGCTCTGATTGGACAGGCCGGGACGGGTGCATGGAGAAGGGCATAGCGCGCTCTGATGGGACAGGCAGCGTGGGGAAGCATGACGCGCTCTGTCGGGCAGGAGGGGGTGCGCTCTGTCATGCCGCGCACGGAGATGGGGGGGGGAGGCGCGCTGTCATGCCGGGCTCTGAAGTATGGGCATCCCTGCACAGACGGCACACGGGGTCGGGGGTCGCGCTCTGTCATGTCGGCCTCCCTGCACAGAGAGCACACTAATTCACTGCTCACGGCTCAGGCGGGGAAAGCGTGAAAATACCGCACATACCGTCCTGGCAATGTTGAGGTCGGTTAACCAACGCCAGAGACGGTATCGGTATTTTCACGGTATACCGCCCAGCCCTACTTCCACCATCACACATCACCTCAATACACAACTATTATGTTGGGAACGATATATTGATGACGTTATACTAATCTGGAAAGGCTCTGACATAGAATTAACCGGAAAGGCTTTGACATAGAATTAACCGATTTCATATCCTCACTTAACAACAACTGTTTCAATCTTAAATTCACTCCATATATTAGCAACCAACATATAGACTTTCTTGATCTTACCATTTCAGTACAGAACAAGTTGACCTGCCACACATATACAAAACCCACGGCAAAGGACAGGTACATCCTATTCTCCAGCTGCCACCTGCCAAGATGGCTTTTGAACATCCCTTCTAGCCAGTTTAGACGTTTAAAGCGTAATTGTACATCAGAGGATACGTTCTGTAAGGAAGCAGCACTACTTACCATACAATTTAAAGCTAAAACATTTCCAGACAACACTATACTTAATTCATACACCAAAATCAAGAACACCGAAAGATCAACATATTTCACAGAAAAAGAACCTACCCCACAATCTCTCTCTACAGAAAACACACCTTAAATCATTCTACCATATAACCCACACTACAGAAAAATTGAAAAGATTATACAAAAGAACTGGCCTATCCTCTGCCAGGACAAAGCATTAGCACCCCTACTACCTCAGAAGCCACCAATTGTATTCTCCAAAGCCCCCAATCTGGGATTGAAAGTAGCTCCTACCATCAAAAATCCTTCACAAAAACAACCAACCTAGTCTTGGCTATCCACTCAGGGCTTTTATAGATGCGGGATGTGCTCTTGTTGCAAGCACACAAAATTCCCAAAAAAGACATCCAAAGTGTCCTCCACTTCTAATGACTATACATGGAATATAAGAAAACTGCTGACCTGCCAAACCAAAGGTGTCATATTCATGATACAATGCCCATGCTCTAAGCAAAATATTGGACGAACAAAAAGACATCTTAAGACTCGTTTTCATGAGCATTTTTACAACATACAAAAATGCAACGATAAACGTCCTCTATCCTCTCATTTTTAACAACATCACAATTTTGACACTTCAGGTATCCAGTTTTCTGCACTACAGACAGTAAAGCCAAGCTGGAGAGGGGGCGACTATATTACAGCCATGTCTAGAGCTGAATCTAGATTTATCTACGACTTTGACACAGTAGCTCCAAAGGGTCTAAATGAGGAACTAGAGATCTTTGGTTTCATCTGATTCATTTCCAGGCCTCTGGGGCCCTTTTCCACGGCCCGTCACCTGCCAGGCTGTCTATCAGCGCGGTGACTGACCCTGCGGTTGGTTCCTAGGGGCCCATCCATTCTTCTATTAACATCCAGCCAATCACGATATCTCTTCCTTCAAGGTTTTATAAAAATACAAACTCTTTTTATTAACTCTTCCATTTACACATTTATATTTACAAGTTTATGAATACATAAAAGGCTCAATAAATTGTGCTCTCTTTATATTTCATTATACACACTCTATACATTTCATGATTTTTATGCATGCTATATCTATAAATATTTTACCACTAACCTACTATTTATCACCTTTTTAGGGTTATTTTCTTCATGATTTAAGACAAATATTATATAAAATGTATGGATATGTTATATTTTATTATGCTATTTTATTATGTATGAAAGATATACTACTACACTTGTTTTAATCCATACCTGTCCTAGCCACTATTTGTTTTAGCCAACTCTGATTTGTTATAGGATATATAGGTAATTATAAACACAGATAAAAACAATCCATTCCACATTTTTCAGCAAGCCCGACCCCACTCAAGGAAGGACCAATCAGGCCAGATGCTGTTTGCATAAATACGCAATATTTTTTCCCCATAGAACCATTACCTTTTTTGCTGTTGATAAAGATGCCAAGAGAGAATCGAAACGTGTCCAGCCATCCTTTTATACTATCATAAGAACTATATTTGTGCATTTGATCATATCCATTCATCTAAAAATTTACTACGAATAAGCAGCATGATTTGAAAATTGGCGCCAAAAATTCCACGAGGTCCCGCGGTCAATAATCCACTCTGCGCAAGCGCAGGACATCAACGCTATTTATTGAACGTCAGACAACGCAGCAGCCGTTTGACAGCCTGAAGGAAGACCACTCCACAGGAGGGATTCCCCGAACAGACCAGTCTACAGCATCAGACGGGTGAGAGGTGTCTCTGACACCGGACTCTTAAGTGATACATTTACTGTTGATTACCAATCAAGCAGTGTTACAAAATATCACTACATGATACAAAACGACTAACTACGGCTCAATACGGCTTGCCTACTAAGAAGTTACACAGCCAGTGAGCTGAAACATAAATTAGCTCTCACATAATTCATCTATCACTTGCGCTTATAAACAAATTCACCCTATGAACTTACCATTAATCTTATAAACTGTTAACCAATTTGTATTGAATATACTGCAATTATAATTGAAGGAACATATCTGCAAACTGCTGCTGAGGATTATCTACATACCGCTGCTGAGTATTATCTACATGTCGCTGCCGTGAACTATCTAGACATCACTGTTCCAACACCATGGCATCAGTAATTATTAAGTTAGATGAATTAGATAATCTCTATGGACTCACTCACAATTTTATCATATGTGCATTCTTGTATTTAATGTTTTTTCTCTCTCTTTTTCTTCTTTATTAATTTTTTGCTTATCACCTGGTCGTCATTTTTTTTATCTATTTATTTTTATTCTTACACACTGCATTTTTATATTTTCTGCATCAGATGTCTTAACAGATACTTTTATTTTTCGTCAGTTTCTGGTACCAGAACTAGTCTTCCATATCTCCACTACTACACCCTACCTAGATGGAGGCACAAAGAAGATCTCCTATACTATATGGGGCACAGAGTAGCACATTTTTGGAAGAACTACTTATATGGGGCACAAAGGGGGCTTGTCTACTACATGAGAGCACAGGGGGAGCACTGTTACACTGGGAAGCAATATAGTTGTTGTCTCAATCGTCATTAAAATAGTATCTGACGCTACAAGGAGAAAAATGTTCTGTTTATTTAGCAAACAGAAAAAAAAAAAAAAATAATATATATATATATTTTTTTAATTTTTTTTTAACTCCTATTACCAGCTATAATATGATTGCTATGCATTTGCAGTGTTATATATATGAACTTTTTTTTGTTATTTTTGTTTTTGTTTAAAGGTCTATTTCTCGTGAAAGGAGGAAAGCTGGAAAGAGGAACATTGAAAAACATAAAAGCAACATGTCTTCCTCAGAGGATGAGAGGAGCAAAACACAAAAAACACAGCGAAAATCAAGGTCAAAGTGCTCAGTGTCCTCTATCTCCTCTTCATCTCCAGCCAGATCTCAGAGCCCAAGTGATTTATTTAATGCAGGCTTGACTCTGCAGGAATGTTTAAAACTAAAGGAGGAGAAAAAGAAAAAAAAAGAGATTATGAAAGCAATGGAAACTCCAGAGGAAAAAAGAGCGAGACGTTTAGCCAAGAAAGAAGCCAAAGAGCGAAAGAAGCGAGAGAAGATGGGTTGGGGAGAGGAGTATATGGGATACACTAATACAGACAACCCATTTGGAGATAATAATCTACTAGGCACCTTCATCTGGAGTAAGGTTAGATCAATGTTTCTGAACCTTTTCAAGCAGCCCCTAGCAACGGGATGCTTTCAATGAGTACCCCCAACAAAGCTAAATTATGTTAATAACATATCGAAGAGATGAGCGAACCGGGTTTGGGTTCGAGTCTATCCGAACCCGAACGATCGGCATTTGATTAGCTGCACTTGAATAAAGCCCTAAGGCTATGTGGAAAACATGGATATAGTCATTGGCTTTATCCATGTTTTCCAGACAACCTTAGAGCTTTATCCAAGTTCAGCAGCCACCGCTAATCAAATGCCGATCGTTCGGGTTCGAATGGACTCGAACCCGAACCCGGTTCGCTCATCTCTAATCCTAATACAAATACTTTATTCACGTACAGACAGTGTTTTTAGCCACAAATATTATTAATGGCCTGTGGCTGTTGAAATATTGTTCTCTGTACTTCAAAAAAGTGTGAATTGAAAATCTGGTGTCTTGGATCCAGCTATATATTGATACAGAAATTGTGGTGCTTTTTGTATATTTGCATACTTCTGAATTAGGCCCCGTGCACACAAAGCAAGAGCGGCAGAATTGTCCGCCGTGGAATGCCACCAGCCTCCGTGTCATAATGACACACTATGGGAGGCTCGTGTGCTGCATATCTCAGCACTGAAGAATGAACATGTGAGTGGAGAGAAGAGCCACACGAGCCTCCCATAGAGTGTCATTGTGACACGGAGGCTGGCGGAATTCCGACGCTCTTGCTCTGTGTGCACTGAGCCTTATAGCATTTTTTATATTAAAAAAATTATAAATCATTATTATATTTTTTTTATGTTATTATAACACCATAGTGCATAAATAAATACTGATCTACTTGTAGTAAACAGATAATGCAATATAAGGCTATATTCACATGCTGTAAATGGCCGGTCTCTGCAAAGATCATCCCGGCTGGTACTAAAGTACCGGCCAGATGATCTATCCTGCCGCTGTGATCTGATGCGGGCGCATCCATGCGTGCCCGCATCAGAACTCCCTACAGCACACTACGAAGCTAGCGGCCGCTCATTTCACAGTGTGCACTGACAGAGCTTTCTGTGGCCGCTATTCAGTGACATGTCAGTTGTTTGCGGCGCCGCTAGGAATCCCGGCCAGAGCATGTACCATGTGTATACGCTCCAGCCAGGATCCCATAGACAGCAAGCCAACGTATTTTTTCGTATTAACAACGGCCGTAGAAATACAAAAAATATGTTGTGTGAACATAGCCTAAACATAAATGCTTTTCTGCCAGTGACCAACATCACACAGACTCAGCCCCCATTCAATTCTAAGGCCCAAAGGTAGTTGGATAGTGACTATGTTTAAATAATTTATTTTTACGGATACAAGTTTTTACTCAAAAGTGCGGTGTGCTAATCTTTTGAGTGAAAACTCAAAAGTGTGGAAAATCAGTTGAATAACTAGCTGATAAAATTTGAACCATGGAAGTAAATTGGTTCCTTAGCGGTCTGTGAAATGTTCTTTTGGACAGCCTTAAAGGGGTTATCCAGCGCTACAAAACATGGCCACTTTTCCCCCTCCAGTTCAGGTGCGGTTTGCAATTAAGCTCCATTTACTTCAATGGAACTGAGTTTTAAAACCCCACCCGAACTGGAAACATCAGTAGGGGGAAAGTGGCCATGTTTTTGTAGCGCTGGATAACCCCTTTAAATGGAATAAAACCTCGGCCATGCATAATTTTAAATAGGCATTGTCACTCCAAATAACTTTTGGCATGTCTTTGCTACTTAACTTTTTTGTTTACATGACCTAGTTGGCACCGACGCATAGATCCGGATGTGGCTGGTTTTGTGACATATATGCAAATAGGGCTGCTCTATGCACTGGAGGCTGCCCAGCGTACCCCCAGTTAGTGATGTCACAATACCAGTATTTTGAGTTCGATACCAATACTTGATTTTTTATTTCGATACTCGATGACTGTGGTGTGCGAGATAATTTTTTGAAATGTGATCTGCAGTGTTATTCGGTATCACGTTTGTATATAGGTGACCGTTTGATCACTTTTTTTTTTAATGAATTTTTTGGGGGGTTGTGATGTGACCAAAAATCAGCTATGTTGTTCTTGGCTATTTTAGCGCTTACCTTGTTTACTGTGATCATTTTATAGTTTGGGCAATAACACTTCAGCTATCAGGCTATGCTGAGGGTTGTAGTTGTGTAGTAGTTGTGTAATATTTCAGCTATCAGGGTATGCTGGGGGTAGTGACTATTTTCAGGTGGTTTTCCACACGTGTACATGTTTGACTTGAACACGTGTACATATGGGAAATGAACCAATAATTAGCTGACCACATTCGGCCCATTGAAGCATCTTTCTATGCACCTTAATTGCATCTGACAGATTCACAGCCAGGATGTGTGCGCATAGCCTAATATGGTCACACACATGTGAACTCCAGGGGGATCGCTGTGAGTGATGATCAATCCCTGTACAGCACTATAGAATATCAGCATATTCTATAGTGCTGTACAGGGATTGATAATCACTATATAAAGGACATAGTGTTCTGCAACAGTCACATGGCATCACTATGGGGTCAGCAGGGGCAGGGGTCAGCACACAGAGAATATAGCTGGCGCTCAGCTAGCTGCCAGCCGTGTTCTCTGCACTATACTCTATTGTTAAGCTGCGTTATTAGGCAGCTTAACAAAGTATCGATACCAGGAAATCCTGGTACGAACCATATTTTTTTGCTCTAAATATCGATAGTAGTATCGATATTTCATCCGACATGGAGATAGAGGAGTGGCTGCACATCACACCTATGGCTGATACTAATGCTGCTAAGCCTATTTAAAAAAAACAACTTCAGGATGTTGGAATATGAATTGATCAAGCCATATCGCCCCGTGTACCAACGTGCAGGTCTCCTGGTTCACACGGGTCCCTACGCTAACTCAACACCATGGCGGTCAGTGACCGCCACCCCCGCAAAGCATGCACATGCAGGGAAGGAAGGCCATGAAGTGGCCCTGCAACCCCCATGTCACAGGACCAGACCCAAAGTGCCCCCCCAAAAAGTCCCAGCCAGCACCACCGGCGAGGAAGGCTGCCCCCAAACAACCCAAGTATGGATATGGTATTACACTCACCAAAAACTGCTGCAGACAGAATGGGAAAAACATGGAGGTACTGTCTTGTGAGCACAGGTATATGCTCTGCTGACTTAGGTCACATGGATCTTTTAAAGGGGAGTGCCAGCTGCCCAGAAAGGGGAGAAAAACACAAAATCCGACATGGAGATAGAGAAGCGGCTGCACATCACACCTATGGCTGATACTAATGCTGCTAAGCCTATTTTAAAAAGTAGCAGGAGACACCTGTGCACACATGACTTGTACCTCCTATCCTTCCAATTCTACTTGCTGGAGTGTGGTGAGTGTTTTAGACGTTGTTCACACGTGTTGTTTAGTGACAGCCTTCTCCGCCGGCGGTGCCTGCTGGGATTTACGAGGGCCTCTGGTTATCGGTCCTGTGACAGTGGGGTTGCAGGGCCGTTCTATGGCCTCCCTTCCCTATTTTTGCACGCCTTGCGGGGATGGCGGTCGCTGACTGACACGGTGGTGAGTTAGTGTAGGGACCCATGTGAGCCAGAAGACCTGCACCCTGGTACATGGGGCAATATGGTTTAATCAAATTATATACCAACATCCTGGAGTTGGTTTTTAAATGTAGCTGAGAAGCATTAGTATCAGCCATAGGTGTGAGGTGCAGCGCTATTTTCTCTTCTTGTCTGTATAGTATCAATATTTCGGTGCATCGTGCATCCCTACCCCCAGTACACCGATATCCCCTCCACTCTGTGATGCGCCTTCAGAATCAAGTATGGCTGTGTCACCCAAGGGAGGTGATATCTGTGTACTGGGCCAACAGTGCATAGAGCGGCCCTATAAGCACACCACAAAACTGGCACAGATGGATTGTTGGCACTCTGATCTATGGATAAACCTAAAGAACTGGATGTCAGCTCACCGGATCTATGCGCCTGTGTCGACTAGATAATGTAAAAAAATACTGCTCTGTCTGGCGGCTGCCGCACTCAACAATACTGTACACTGTGCCGCCAGAGATTGCTTTTCCCAGGTAATGTATGGGCACCAAGCCTTGCTTAGGCCCTGAATGTCATATGGATGGGGTTGCAGTACTGTATGAAACAGATCATCCCCCCCAGTCAAATATCATTTAGGAAAGAGTCTACCACAAGGGACCCTGCCTCCTGGGCATAAGTTACCCTGCCCCTACACAAGTGACTCTGCCTCCCAAACAACTGCCCTTCCCCTCGTTTTTACTTACACATGGGTGGAGCTGCTTACTTCATTGGTGGAGCAGGGGACCTGCTTGTGCTCTCCTGTTCCTGAGTGTGCAGGTGCTGCCTAGGCTGTGGAGTCGGTAAGCCCCAGGCCCTGACCCTGGCTCCTTCATAAATGACCAATCAGAGGAGTTATTTGTCACACTGCTGTAAAGTAGATCTGGCTCAGCAGATTCCTAATGTCCTACATGATTCTGCGGCGACTTCTGAGTGAATTAAGGCCCTATTACACGGGCCGACAGTGAGAAGCAAAGGAGCACTGTCGTCGCTCTTTTGCTCCTTGTTCACCGCTTGCTGCCGCTGCTATTACACGCAACAGCAGCCAGAGGGGGAGTGCAGGAGGGGCGGGGCTGCCCGGGTGACCGCTGATCGTCCGGGCAGCCCATAGCATATAGCAGCGGTCTGCTGCCGACGCTCTTATTCCACGAAGCGACGGCAGCAGATCGCTGCTATGTAAGTCGTTGAAGACGTTGAAAGACATGTTGAAAGACAAACAACTTCAACGATCAGCTAATCAGTTTCCTATTCCTCGGTACAATTATCGGACGAATACGGCCAATAATCGCTTCGTGGAAAAGGGCCTTAAGTATTCACCATACACAACAAAACATTGCTAACAATGCCAGATACCTGTGATATACAGGGGTAAGCCATAGGCCCGGATTTATCAGCTTTCTGTCAGTGTCTGTGCTCCTGAATCATTGCAGGGGCATGGGTATCGGTAAATAGGACTTTTTTTTTTTAATTATTATTATGATCCCACCACCCGCACTCATTCTCACAAATCTTCTGTTTACTGCTACACTACTTAGGGCTGCTTCTCTTTCCTATCCTTATTACACAGGATATCTTCATATTACACTGCTGCTCATATACAGTCATGCACACATCCAGGAAGAGAACAGCACACAATGGACTCTTCCAGCTCAGAAACAAACTGCCAAATAGAGACGACCAACTTTTCCCTTACCGCTCCTTTCTAATAGGGCCAGTGGTTCATTATGGGGAAATACCTTTTTAACTAAATGTACAGATGTAGCCACCTTTAACATGATCCCTGACGCGTTAATTTTCTGATTTAATGCGTCAGGGTGATGGCAAGGAAAGTTCTTTGGTGTAGTTCCAGACTTGGCCAGTAGGTGGCAGTACTACAGTTGAAATCATTTACTATAGGAGTTCAGCTCTGGTGCTATCTGCGGCTGTGTCCTCTCTCTCTACTGCAAATGCCATAAACTCTCCTAAACTGTAACCCATATTTAAATCTGTACTGTAATGACAGAACCTGGTTCTGTAATTTATTAGAATCATATTATAAGGCCCTTATTGCAATGCCAGAACCTACTGGGTTCTGTCATTACAGTAAGGGAAATTAATATGCGCCAAACTCATGATCGTTTTTGGTATCTAGTGGAGAGAGAGGATGGCCAGCAGATCATGGCAGATATCTCTGAGTACAGATAATGTAGTAGATGTCACCTGCAGTCCTATGTAACACCACAGATAACACAGTGATATTTCTAAGCACAGATAATGTAGTAGATGTCAACTGCAGTCCTATGTATCACCACAGATAACACAGTGATATTTCTAAGCACAGATAATGTAGTAGATGTCAACTGCAGTCCTATGTATCACCACAGATAACACAGTGATATCTCTGAGTATATATAATGTAGTAGCTGTCACCTGCAGCCCTATGTGAGATGATAGCCCCTTTACCCCCTGTGTTGTGAGAATGCCAGTCAGCATGGGGCAAAGGGTGCACTTTACTGAGGGAGGGGATACTGGGAGCAGGTAAGGGGCACAGCATGCACATAGAGGGGGAAGGGGGAAGCAGAGGGCAAATAACCTGAACTGTAGCCCCACCACATCTAGTGCTCTATGATGCCTCCCCCAGTACTGTATATAAACGGCACCCAGCACTTCCGAGACCCCCCATTATATAACCCTGCTTCCTCCCCATGTGCAGACCCTTCCCCCTCCCTCCAGTACTGTATAAAAGCTGTACCTGATCCCTTAGAGATTAGACAGCCCCCTCCCCCAGTGCCTGAAATCATGTAAAAAAAAAGTTAGTGAATATTTGTAGAGAAAAATAAAGGTGTTTGTGTGTTGGGTACAGATCTCCCCATATTCAGGTGATGGTTGCAATTTGCTACTTCTGTAAGGATCACCTGATGGGTAAATCTGTTCTGAAAGAAAAAAACACCTTAATTTTTCTCTAAAAGTATTGTCCTGTCATCCCACAGAGCCTTTCCCTAACATTGTGTCATAGACTGCAGGAAAAGAAGCCGTCATTTCCTACTCACACATCACTATCCCCTCCTCTGCGATGCTTGCCTTCTTCTCTCCGCGATGTGATGCCGTTCTTCCTCTATGACATTCACTTCACTGCTCAGTAACTCTTAATTGATTCATTGATACTTTTCTTAACCACATAGTAAACACCAATTTATTGTGGTAATTGATAATGATGAGTGACAGTTAGGCTACAGACACAGTAATAAACATGTTGCTGCTGGAGGGACTCGATCTCACGGCCCTCACCATGGGAGGCAGAGCCCTTACCTCTACTCTCTGTCCCATTGTATTACAATGGAGTTCAGTCTGTAATCTTACAGCTGCCCTGCCATAGTGGGCTACACTGACAGGGCAGCTAAAACATTGTATGTTTGTAGCCCAGCTGTCACTCATAAACAATTAGCACAATAAATTGGTGTGTAATATGTGGTTAGGAAAAGTATGAATTAATCAATTAAGAGTTACTGAGCAGTGAATGAGATAGAGAGTGCAGAGGAGGATACATAGGAGAAGGAGATCGCAGAGGAGGGGATAGCACTGTGTAAGTAGGAAATGGCTGCATCTTTTCCTTCAGTCTATGACACAATGTTAGGGAAAGGCTAATTGTTAATGTGGGATGACAGGACAATACTTTTGGAGAAAAATTAAGGTGTTTTTTCTTTGCGAACACATTTACTCATCATGTGATCCTTACAGAAGTTGCATATTGCAATAAGCACCTGAATATGGGGAAATCTGTGCAAAAAACACCTTTCTTTTTCTCCAAAAATATTCACTGACTTTTTCACATGATTTCAGGCACTGGGGGAGGGGGCTGTCTAATCTCTAAGGGACCAGGTACAGCTTTTATACAGTACTGGAGGGAGGGGGAAGGGTCTGCACATGGGGAGGAAGCAGGGTTATACAATGGGGGGTCTCGGAAGTGCTGGGTGCCGTTTATATACAGTACTGGGGGAGGCATTATAGAGCACTGGATGTGGTGGGGCTGCAGTTCAGGTTATTTGCCCTCTGCTCCCCTCTCCCCCTCTATGTGCATGCTGTGCCCTCACCTGCTCCCAGTATCCCATCCCTCAGTAAAGTGCACCCTGTGCCCCATGCTGATCGACACACACAGCACACAGAGCAATGGTGGGACAAGGGTGAACAGAGCCTGGGCTGTACACACTATGCAAACATCCCCCACACCCCTCCTCTCAGCAGTGATTGATGTCCTTTCTCCAGCACTGGTCCAGGATACAGGTAGAGGGGCTCCCACTGGCTCAACTGATCCCCTCTTACAGGAGCCCGCACAGTGCTGAGTCCTGGGGTGCAGAGTGTACAGGGCTGGGACTCAACTCAGCTCTGTGGAGAAGACTGATCTGTCCCTGCCCGTGCGGCTACACATGCAGCTCAGTCTGGTAAGGTGCAGCACAGAGGCATGGAGAGCAGCTGTCAACTACTGCAGAGGCAGGGGAAGGTCTGCCATGTAGCAGACCTGCAGTCCCTTTACCCCCTGTGCTGTGTGTGTCGATCAGCATGGGGCACAGGGTGCACTTTACTGAGGGAGGGGATACTGGGAGCAGGTGAGGGCACAGCATGCATATAGAGGGGGAAGGGGGGAGCAGAGGGCAAATAACCTGAACTGTAGCCCCACCACATCTAGTGCTCTATGATGCCTCCCCCAGTACTGTATATAAACGGCACCCAGCACTTCCGAGACCCCCCCATTGTATAACCCTGCTTCCTCCCCATGTGCAGACCCTTCCCCCTCCCTCCAGTACTGTATAAAAGCTGTACCTGGTCCCTTAGAGATTAGACAGCCCCCTCCCCCAGTGCCTGAAATCATGTGAAAAAGTCCGTGAATATTTTTGAAGAAAAAGAAAGGTGTTTTTTGCACAGATTTCCCCATATTCAGGTGCTTATTGCAATATGCAACTTCTGTTAGGATCACCTGATGAGTAAATGTGTTCGCAAAGAAAAAACACCTTAATTTTTCTCCAAAAGTATTGTCCTGTCATCCCACATTAACAATTAGCCTTTCCCTAACATTGTGTCATAGACTGAAGGAAAAGATGCAGCCATTTCCTACTTACACAGTGCTATCCCCTCCTCTGCGATCTCCTTCTCCTATGTATCCTCCTCTGCGCTCTCTCTCTCTCTCTCTCTCTCTCTCTCTCTCATTCACTGCTCAGTAACTCTTAATTGATTCATTCATTCTTTTCCTAACCACATATTACACACTAATTTATTGTGCTAATTGTTTATGATGAGTGACAGCTGGGCTACAAACATACAATGTTATAGCTGCCCTGTCAGTGTAGCCCACTATGGCAGGGCTCCCTCCAGCAGCAACATATTTATTATTGTGTCTGTAGCCTAACTGTCACTCATCATTATCAATTAGCACAATAAATTGGTGTTTACTATGTGGTTAAGAAAAGTATCAATGAATCAATTAAGAGTTACTGAGCAGTGAAGTGAATGTCCTTGAGGAAGAACGGCATCACAT
The DNA here is from genome assembly GCF_027789765.1 of Dendropsophus ebraccatus. Lineage (NCBI taxonomy): Eukaryota > Metazoa > Chordata > Amphibia > Anura > Hylidae > Dendropsophus > Dendropsophus ebraccatus. Next base: position 120,529,415 of record NC_091456.1, read on the forward strand.
CGCGGAGAGAAGAAGGCAAGCATCGCAGAGGAGGGGATAGTGATGTGTAAGTAGGAAATGGCTGCTTCTTTTCCTGCAGTCTATGACACAATGTTAGGGAAAGGCTCTGTGGGATGACAGGACAATACTTTTGGAGAAAAATTAAGGTGTTTCTTTTCTTTCAGAACAGTTTTACCCATCAGGTGATCCTTACAGAAGTAGGAAATTGCAACAATCACCTGAATATGGGGAGATCTGTACCCAACACACAAACACCTTTATTTTTCTCTACAAATATTCACTAACTTTTTTTTTTACATGATTTCAGGCACTGGGGGAGGGGGCTGTCTAATCTCTAAGGGACCAGGTACAGCTTTTATACAGTACTGGAGGGAGGGGGAAGGGTCTGCACATGGGGAGGAAGCAGGGTTATGCAATGGGGGGGGGGAGGGTCTCGGAAGTGCTGGGTGCCGTTTATATACAGTACTGGGGGAGGCATCATAGAGCACTAGATGTGGTGGGGCTACAGTTCAGGTTATTTTCCCTCTGCTCCCCCCTTCCCCCTCTATGTGCATGCTGTGCCCCTCACCTGCTCCCAGTATCCCATCCCTCAGTAAAGTGCACCCTGTGCCCCATGCTGATTGACACACACAGCACAGGGGGTAAAGGGGCTATCAGCTTCATTCATTCTAGTCACATATTCTAGTTATCTCTGCTGTTACATAGGACTGCAGGTGACATCTACTACATTATCTGTACTCAGAGAGAAATCACTGTGTTATCTGTGGTGTTGTATAGGACTGCAGGTGACACCTGCTTCATAGGTGATCATAATGCTGGGAATGCCTAAACTGTGTTCTGTCACTATAGAAAACAATTTGAAATTGCCGCCAACTCAGGGAGACTTTCTGCTTTGGCTACAGAAACCCAGTAGAAAAGCTGAAAATCTGCACTGTGTAATTTTACATTGATCCATGCGCCACCTGGTGGTGAAATGTAAGAATTACATGTAAAATCTCTTCACGCGTTAAGGTATCTTTGACGGGGAAACGTTACTGTGTCGGGCTGATGCGTCAACGCGATCATGGTAAGGATGGCTACATCTGTATTATATATATATATATATATATATATATATATATATATATATATATATATATATATATATATATATATATATATATATATAATAGATGGGCCTTAGATTGATATAACATATATTTAGCAACAGTTATAAAATTCAGATGAAGTCAAGAATCAAACTTTTTTATAGTTTTTTTTTTTTTTTTTTTTTTTTTTTTTTACTTTATTAAAAGCTGGAGTCTACAAGCTGGTACATGTTTTTTTTCCCCCAACTCCAGCCAAAACTAGCTCCGACTCATAGCCCTGGGTACCGCCCATTTGTACATAGATTAAAATATAGTGTATGCATACATGTACCCCTCAGCCTGCTTCGTATCAAGATTGAGAAACACTGAGCTAGATAACTCCAAATTTATTTCTAATTACTTCTAGTTTACATTTAAAGGGCTATTCTGGCTCAATAACATGTTAAAAATCTACTGGCTGGCCAAGCTGGTTCATTAATGCAGCCAGTGACTGGTTGAGCAACATTTGTGGTAGGGAGGACACATAGCAGGAAAACAGAAGCAACGGAGACCAGGAGCTGTGAAGGAAAGGGACAGGTTTTTTTTTTAGGTTTTTTTTTTTTTTTTTTTTTTTTAATGGCACCCCCAGATCCTTTTTCAATTTTTTTTTTTATTGCTCTGAAATGCCCCTTTTTAAATGTATTAGTTTTTTTTATTTAAATGTCATATATAAAGTGTATAGTTTTGTCTCATAGAAATAGTTTTTTTATAGGCTCTGGAGAAGAAAGGAATTGGACATTTTAATGAAAAAGATTTGAAAGATCGGAACAAACAAATACAAGAAGATAATCGGTTAGAGCTACAAAAGGTGAGGTTTAACATATTTCAAAAAAATCTTTTTAATTATACTTGTTCTTTTTGTTACATTACCCTCCATGATTTTGGGGTTCTTATTGCTTTTATTGAGATTGAGAGTTCCCTTCATGTTGTTCAGCTATTTCTCATTCTCGCTATATCAGGGGGTAGTATTAGAGCTTGCCAGTTTGCCAGTAGTACTTATACCTGGACTTCCTTTCCACTGCTATGCCAGGACTTAGTGCTCTGGACTGAACAGGTTGGCACTAGAATTCTCCCTCTGTAAGGTGTCTGTCATCTTGCAATCAGATAGTGAAGTCCCAATGGTGGGACAGTAAAATAAAGTTAAAAATAAAATGTAGAGATATTTAGTATCTCAAGCTTTATCTTTGGCTGTCCAGGCATGATGGGAGTTGTAGTTTTGGAACAGTTGGAGAGCCAAGGTTCCCTACCCCTGAGTTAAAGCATCACAAAGCTATAACAGCAAAAATGGGCTTTGGTCCTTGAGGCCAGTCCTAAAGGGGTAAATACAATGTAAAGTAGTCATTGTACAGCCTGTGTAAATTTGGTGTGCCCTCAAAATAATCCGGCACACAGCCAATAATGTCTAAACCCCTGGAACCAAAAACGAACACAAAAATGGCAAAAGCGGCCTTGTTACACATTTTCCCTCTGCAGTGTCATGTGACTCTTTTGGTGTTAGGTTTGAATAAGGAGCAGGTGTGTTAACTTTGTTATCACTCTCACTCTGGTCACTGGAAGTTCAACGTGGCAAAGAAGAACTCTTTGAGGTTTTAGAAAAAAAAAAAAAAAAACCTAATGGTACTTTTACACGGAGCGATAATTCGCCCAATCGCACGATTAACGATTTTGAATGAACAATGTTTTTTTTATAACTATCAGCGTTTAGACAGAACAAAACATCGTACGGAAAATTCGCTATGCGATCGTTTAAGCCTATCTCAAACGATCAACGATGATTTGAGAACATGTTGAAAGATCAAAATGAACGATTTATCGCTTGTCGTTTGATCGTTCCCTGCTTTTAAACGTACGATTATCGTTCGAATTCGATCGTTATCGTGCAAATTCGAACTATAAATCATTCCGTGTAAAAGGACCATAAGAAGACTTTCTCATAAAGCTGGCCAAGGCCAGACGTGTCAAACTCAGGCCCTCCAGCTGTTTTAAAACTACAATTCCCATCATGACTGGACAGCCAAAGCTATAGCTTTGGCTGTCCAGGCATGATGGGATTTGTAGTTTTGCAACAGCTGGAGGGCCTGAGTTTGACATCCCTGGCCTAGTCTATAGCGGGCTGCAGCTTGGAAGCCATAACAATACAGAGGTTTAACAAAACAGATTCAACTCAAAACAGTCGACCAAAGAGGTTGAGAGAGTACATGCTTCATAACCAGAGGTTGTCTTTTCAAAATAGATGTATGCTTCTATTGTGCTGTGAGGGCTGTCAGCATTTCTTCAGAGATTAAAGGGGTGGGGGTCAACCCATCAGTGCTCAGACTGTATGCCGCACACTGCATCAAATTGGTCTGCATGACTGTTTGAGAAAAAATCCTTTTCTAAAGTTGATGCACAAGAAAGCCTGCTCAAGACAAGTGGAATAAGGACATGGATTACTGGAACCATGTTATGTGGCCTGATGAGAAAGATAAACTTATTTAATTCAGATGGTGTCAAGTGTGTGGTGTCAACCAGGTGAGTAGTACAAAGACAAGTGTGTCTTGCCTACAGCCAAGCCCGGTCATGGGAGTGTCATGGTTTGGGGCTACATCAGTGCTACTTGTCGTTGGGAGCTACAGTTCATTGAGGAGACTATTAATGCCAACATGTACTGTGACATACTGAAGCAGATCATGGTCGTCGCCCTTTGGAAGCTGGGACGAAGGGCCGTATTCCAACACAATGCTGACCCTAATCACACTTTTAAGAGCTAAAGGTGCTCAAACCTTATTGCGCATCTGTGGGGGCCTCCCTTAAACAAACGGAGGAGGGAGTGCAAGGTTGCTAACATGCACCTTGCTACATGATGATATAATGAGTAAGGGGCCTATTCCACGGAGCGATAATTGGCCCGATTCGGACGATTATCGCTCCGTTGAATAGAGAATGATCAGCTGAGGATCGTGTCATCGGCTGATCGTTCATTTAGGTTCAAACCTAAAATAATCAGTCGCCTCTCGCGCATCGCTACAGGGAATAGCGGGCCCGGTAGGCAACAGACTATTTCACAAACATCATACATTACCTGTCCAGGCTGCAGATCTTCTCCTTCTCCCAGGACTGCCGCGGCCAGTGATTGCCTGAGCGCTCTGTCAAGCCGCTCCGAAGCTGATGCTGCCGCGCAGGACCGGGAGAAGGAGAAGACCTGCGCCTGGACAGGTAATGTATGAAACAAGGGCTGCAAGGACATCGGCTGTGGAATAGGCCCAGTAAACGAGCGCCAATCTAGCAGATCGGCGCTCATTTACATCGTTGATCGGACCCTGCTCGGCCTCTGGAATAGGACCTTAAAGGAGAAGTCCGGCGAAAATTTTTATTTAAGTATTGTCACGGGAAATGCTTATAAAGTGCTTTTTTTTCCCCTGCACTTACCACTGCATCAAGGTTTCACTTCCTGGATAACATGGTGATGTCACGACCCGACTCCCAGAGCTGTGCGGGCTGTGGCTGCTGGAGAGGATGATGGCAGATTGATTCTCAATGTCCCTCCAGTGCCCTGTGTCCCCCTGCCATCATCCTCTCCAGCAGCCTTAGCCAGCACAGCTCTGGGAGTTGGGTCGTGACATCACCATTTTATCCAGGAAGTGAAGCCTTGATGCAGTAGTAAGTGCAGGAAAAAAAGCAGTTTTTAAGCACTTCCCATAATAAGTGTATATTGGTGATTTGTATAACTTTTGGGGGGCAATACAATACTTTAATAAACATTTTTGCCAGACTTCTCCTTTAAGTGGAAGAGGATTCCAGTGGTAACCTGCGAAGCTCTAGTGAAAGTAAGTTAAAGCCGTGCTGTAAAATATTGGTGGCCACACAATGTATTGACACTGGGCAAAATTTGGCCATTTTTACTTAGGGGTGTACTCTTTTGTTGCAAGGGGTTTAGGGTGCATTTACACATACAGGACCCGCTGCAGATCTGCAGCAGATTTGATGGTGCAGACTTGAAGTTGCAGATTCAAAGCAAATAAAATCCGCACCATCAAATCTGCTGTGGATCCTGTACATGTGAATGCACCCTCAGGGTGCTTTCACACGTACAGGATCTGCAGCTGATTTGATTGCGCAGATTTGAAGTTGCAGATTCAATGCAAAGTAACTCTGGGCCATCAAATCTGCTGCGGATTCAAATTTGCGCCATCAAACCTGCTGCAGATCCTGTATGTGTAAACGCACCCTTAGGCTATGTTCACACTACGTATATTTCCGTCCATAGAGCGAACCGCGAATATACGCACGTAGTTTTGAGGTTGATGCGTTCGCTTGAAAGTATACAATATACGGCAGCACAATACACACTACGTATGAACTTACGACCGGATCGTATACGGCGCCGTGAAAAATGAACAAGACCATTGTTTGAGGACGGAAATGTTCCAACTCACGGCCGTGGATTTCCATGCGGTCCCGTACAAAGTACTTATTTCAGCAAAATTGAACTTTTATTTTTCGATCCAAAAGGTTCTGTGTGTTTTATTGGGCTGGGCGAAGATTTCCAAGTAAATGACCTGGGAAGCATAACTGTACTACGGGCGTATGTTCGCGGTTCGTACGCATCCGGCCGCATGTCTATTTTTCCCACGGACGTAGTTTCAGCCGCACATGTCCGGCCGTACGCGCCCGGAAACGTACGTAGTGTGAACATAGCCTTAGGGTGCGTTCACACGTACAGGATCCGCAGCAGATTATCTGCAGATCCGCAGCAGATTTGATGGTGCAGATTTCATACTGTGTTCAGTTATTCAGATGAAATCTGCTGCGCATCCGCAGCAGAAAATCCGCTGCGGATACGGTACGTGTGAACATACCCTAAGGTTACAAACACACTTGCCGGATCTGCAGCGAGTCTCCTTGCTGCGTTTTTGCAGGGAGACTCGCTGCAGATCCCGGCCCTATACTTACAATAGCAGAGAAACTCGCAGCAGGGATGTACATCCCTGCTGTGATTTTGTCTGCAGCCCGCCCCATTAACCCCCCGGCCGCCGGACATTATACATTACCCGGTCCCCGTTCTGCTTGCTTCGGGGCTCCCGGTGTCTTCACGGCCCGCCCGACCAATCAGTGCGCTGCGGCGGGGCAGCGCACTGATTGGCCGGACGGAACTTGCCGGGAGCCGCTGAAGCAAGCAGGACCCGGGATCAGGTAATGTATATCCTGCCCGCCCCCCTGCAGCCCCGATCGCCCCCGGCCGCACGATCGCCCCCGGTCGCACGATCGACCCAAGCCCCGCAGCCCCTGGCCGCACGATCGCCCCCAGCCCCCGGCCGCACGATCGCCTGCAGCCCCCGGCCGCATGATCGCCCGCTGGGGGCGATCGTGCGGCCGGGGGCTGCGATGCTGGGGGCGATCGTGCGGTCGGGGGCTGCAGGGCTGCAGGCGATCGTGCGGCTGGGGGCGATCGTGCGGCCGGGGGCTGCGGGGCTGGGGGCGATCGTGCGGCCAGGGGCTTCGGGGCTGGGGGCGATCGTGCGGCCGATATACATTACCTGATCCCGGCTCCTGCTTGCTTCAGCGGCTCCCGGCACGTTCCGCCTGGCCAATCAGTGCGCTGCCCCGCCGCAGCGCACTGATTGGCCGGGCGGGCCGTGAAGACACCGGGAGCCCCGAAGCAGGAACGGGGACCCGGTAATGTATGTCCGGCGGCCGGGGGGTTAATGGGGCGGGCTGCAGACAAAATCGCAGCAGGGATGTACATCCCTGCTGCGAGTTTCTCTGCTATTGAAAGTATAGGGCCGGGATCTGCAGTGAGTCTCGCTGCAAAAACGCAGCAAGGAGACTCGCTGCAGATCCGGCAAGTGTTTGTAACCTTAGATATTATTTGTTGTGAGTTACTTTGAGGACACACAGAATTTAGGGCATGTTTACACTGAGCAAAAAAGGTGGAAATCCTGCCTGCCTCATTGTCCTAATGTTACGTGAACTGCCTTACACTTATACAAGCTGTACACTTTTTTTATTGTATCACAGTATCTCATATTCAGTGTTGTCCCATGAAATGGTGCTAAGTTAAATGATGTGACGTTTACTATTTAAAGGCCCATTTACCCATTCTCTACATTTGACATACATTTAAAATGTCAGATATCCTCTTCAGTTGGCACCCGCTGTCTCCAGGCTGCTTAACCCTTTCACTACCTGGAGTCATTGATTCCTCAATGCTCAGGTCGTGTTTGGACATCAGCTTATGGAATCATAATGATCCCATAAGCTGATGTCCGTATCTCTGTTCCCTGCTGCTGTTACGATCTTGTAACAGCGGCAGGGGAGGGGTGTGGGGGGGGGGGCGCGCCCAGCCTTCCCTCCCGATCCCCGACGGCTTCTGTAGCCAGTAAACCATGGCTACCATCGGGGCTCTGCGATCAGGGGTTGTTCAAGATCAGAACACAGCTACTTTCTTAAAAACACAGCACCCACACGAGCCCCAATGTAGTGTGTGTGTGTGTTATGTCATGCTCTTCCCTTTCCTTAACCCCTTTGCCTCCCATGACGTACCTGGTACGTCATGGTGGCACAAGGGAAGTTCAGAGAGGGGTCCAGAGGTGTCCCGCTGTTATCTGCAGCCGTGGAGTGCCTCCATTAGCCGACGCGGGTCCCGCTGCTGTGCCGACTAATTAAGCATTTAAATGCAGCTGTCAAACCTGACAACTGCATTTAAATGCTGTTCTCCTGATGTGTCTGGTGTCTAGTGGGACAGACCCCAATCCCCCCCCCCCCCCCGCCCCATGAGAGATCAATGCTGTGTATATAGAAGTCCCCAGGGGAACTTCTAATTAAAGTAAAAAATAAAGTAAAAATGTTTTTTTTTATAATAAAAAAAATCCCTTTCCCTAATAAAAGTCCTAATCACCCCCTTTTCCCATTTTATAAATATAAACTAGAAAATGTACCCGGCGCTGCCTGGGTATAGGGTGTCAGTGTGTTAATTAGATTTATTCTAAGGTGCCCAGGAGGCCAATCTATGTTCTTGTTTAAGGGGAAATCCCCAGTAGCCCTATATGCCCTTATATACCCGACAGTTCTGCACTGTTTATGGAAATTGTAGCTTAGGCACATTAGAAATAAACTAAACTTCAAACATCTGTCCTGTATACTTGTAGTGTATAGTGTGGGGGTGGGGGGCTGTATACCTGTAGTGTATAGTTGAGGGATCCTGTATACCTGTAGTGTATAGTTGAGGGGATCCTGTATACCAGGCCTCCCTTGAACTTATTTAATGAATCGGCCATGACAACATCATGTGGCAGAGAGTTCCACAGTCTTACCGCTCGTACAGTAAAGAACCCGCGTCGATGCTGCTGATAAAATCTTCTTTCCTCTAGACGTAGAGGATGCCCCCTAGTTATGATTACAGACCTAGGAGTAAAAAGATCACTACAAAGATCTCTGTACTGTCCATTCATATATTTGTACATTGTGATCAGATCGCCCCTAAGACGTCTTTTTTGTAGCGTAAATAACCCCAAGCTTGATAACCTGTCCTGGTACTGTAGCCCACCCATTCGCTTAATGACCTTTGTTGCCCTCCTCTGCACCCACTCCAGTTCAGCTGTGTCCTCCTTATATACCAGTGCCCAAAACTGTGCACCGTATTCCATGTGTGGTCTGACCAGTGATTTATAAAGAGGCAAAACTATGTTCTCATCTTTAGCATCTATACCTCTTTTGATGCATCCCATTATTTTATTAGCCTTGGCAGCTGCTGCCTGGCACTGATCACTAAAGTTGAGTTTACTGTCCACCAATACCCCCAGGTCCTTTTCGGAAGTAGTTTTACCCAGTGTTTTATTATTTAGCACATAACTGTACTTATTATTTCTATGGCCCAAGTGCATAACCTTACATTTATCCACATTAAACTTCATTTGCATTTGATGGGCATATTATATAACTAATCCTTGGTGTTCACCTTTATATACAGAAGTAACATCTGTCCTATTATATGTGCATATCATAGTTAAGGATATTGGACTGGTTTCCATCGGGCTTGATGAGCATATTAAGTAGCTGAATTCCCCCCCCTTTTTTTTTTTTTTTTTTTTTTTTTTTACAACTGCTTTGTTACATGTGTGTGCATAACTATTAGTGGGGATATTGCAACTGGGTCACCTTAACTATGCCACCAAAACCAGCTAATAAAGGGGTTCCTAAAGGTTCCCCAAAAGATAAGGTGGAGGGCACCAGGCTGGATAAATATTTAAAGACCCCTCCGGCAGGGAAAAGGTCTGGTACTAAAGATAGACTCCCCCTTGTTTCCAATCCGGGTACTCCCGGGTCTAGGTTCTCAGCACTGGCAGATATGGGTGCTGAAGGGGAGGGAGAAGTTGGAGGAACAGCCCCTCAACCAGAACTAGGAGAGATACTGGCTGAAGTACAGAACTGTGTTAGGGCTATTTCAGGGCTATCTTCTCAATTATCCCAGGTCTTGTCGGATATTACACTAATTAAAGATGACCTGAATAAAGTTAAGGATAGCGTAATGGGAATAGAAAAAGAAATGCCCACTATTGATCAAGCCCTGAAACACTCACATAGGGAATTAGAAGGTCTGAGGAAAGACAATCTAGAGGTCAGGACCAAATTGCAAGAACTAGAGGACAGGTCACGAAGATGTAATCTCAGGATAGTGGGATTCCCAGAAGGGGCGGAGGGGAACAATGCCACAGAGTTTCTACAAAAATGGATAAAAGAAACGGTAGGGGAGGCTGAGCTGTCCCCGTTGTTTGGGATAGAGCGAGCACACAGGGTCCCTGCAAGAGCCCCACCTCCTGGTGCCCTCCCACGTACATTAATAGCAAAAATTCTGTGCTCAGGGGATAGAGACGTGATTCTGAAGAAGACGAGGAATCTGGGAGATTTACAATATAACGGCAATAAGGTGGCGGTTTTCCCGGACTTCTCCAGAGCTACGCAAACTCAAAGGGCAAGCTTTGCAGGGGTTAAAAAACGGTTACATCAGGCGGAGATAAAGTTCTCCTTGCTGTTCCCGGCTAAGCTTAGAATCATGTACAATAATAGTGTTATGTTTTTCAGCGATTCACAAGCTGCTTCTGACTGGTTGGAAAGGGAAGGTCTATGAGGAGAATCTGCTCCTCTGTTATTTTTTCTGTGTATACATTACAGGCCTGAAACGACTAGCTTTGAGTTGGGGGGGGGGGGGTGGCAGCAGCAGGGGGGAAGGAGGGTGCAGTAGTAGGAATCCTTGGTATGTTGGCAAGGGTTAAAAGGGGTGTGGGATCCGGGAGGGGATCAGCCGGGGGGGAGGTTAGGGATCTTTTTTTTTTTTTTTTTTTTTTTTTTTCTTCTTTTTTTTTTTTTCTCTCTTTTTTTGTCTATCTGCCTACCGTTATGCTTTTCTTATGCGTGAATGATCTCAGATGGTTAGGGTTATCACATGGAATATACGCGGATTAGGTGACCGCCTCAAAGGTATAGCATATTTCATCGGATTAACAACTATCTACCGGCGATAGTATGCCTTCTTGAGACTCACCTTACCTGCGAATCCGTACAGAGTATTTCTAAGGGATGGACCTCAATGGCACTACACTCATTTGGCTCCTCATATTCCTCCGGGGTGACGGTTATGGTGCATAAGAAGGTTGATCTTGAAATCAAGGGGCATCGGTCTGACAGTAGAGGGAGATTTGTTTTTATTTGGGGGACTCTGGAAGGGATAAGCACAATCTTGTCTATCTTCCTCCCCCTTTCTCCGTGAACCTACTTTTGGAGTTATGGAATTTTATCAAGGATAAGGACTATATTAACTTATTGACTTTATATGCGGGGACTTCAATTGTGTGATGGAGCCTAGGGACAGACAGTCCTTGAGCTGTAGGCAAACGACTGTTAATTCTCCTTTGAGGGTATATTCACACGGGCGGGCTTGCAGCGAGATTCTCGCTGCAAGCCCGGCAGGTCCTGGCAGTTCCCATACACTACATACTTGCTGCGGTCTAAACGACCGCAGCGAGTATGTAATTATACCGCCCTTAACCCCTTCTGCTCCCCCGCTGTGTATATACTTTACCTGTCCTCGCTGCACGGGTCCGGCGTCCTGCTCTCCCGCTCGGCCAATCAGTGGCTGCGGCTGGGCAACACACTGATTGGCCGGGCGGGAGAGCAGGACGCCGGACCCGTGCAGCGAGGACAGGTAAAGTATATACACAGCGGGGGAGCAGAAGGGGTTAAGGGCGGCAGAATTACATACTCGCTGCGGTCGTTTAGACCGCAGCAAGTATGTAATGTATGGGAGCTGCCAGGACCTGCCGGGCTCGCAGCGAGAATCTCGCTGCGAGCCAGCCCGTGTGAATATGCCCTGAAAAGGTTTGCGGAGGAAGGGGGATGGTATGATGCGTGGATGGTATGATCCATCGATCGATATTTTCTCTTGTTTTAGTGCATCCCACAAGGCTGCTTCGCGCATTGATCTTTTATTGTGCAACCAAGATGGGTTAAGAGAGATTAGTCACATAAGTTATGCGCCTAAATCCATATGAGATGATACGCCTCTGATTTGGGAGACACGAGGGGTGGGCCTGGTACGGGCCTCTACTCGTCAGTTTAGGCTGAACCCACATTGGCTTCTCTTATTAGACAATGAAGAATTTATTATGAAAGAAATTGAGATGTTTTTGGAGCACAATGTGGGCTCGGCCAAAATTCAAACCGTGTGGGATGCACTGAAATCATATTTGAGGGGGATATATGTTAAGGAAATATGTAAGAAAAAAAAAGAGCTATGTGGCTAAAGAAACGGTCCTTGTAGAGAATATTGGTAAAGCACGGGAGGAGTATTCTTCTAACTTGGGGGAGGAGTACTTAGACAAATTAAAAACAGCACAAGAAGAGTACGCTAATTATATGACGGTAAAGTCTCATAATAAAATGCTATTCTCTGATAAGAAACGTCATAGGGAAGGCAATAGACCTGGGAGGTTCGTCGCTAATCTGATACGGAATCAGATTGAAATAACTGAAATTAAAACCATACGGGGCCTTGACGGTTCTTTGATAACTGATCCAACCCAGATAAGGGACAGGTTCGTGGATTTCTTCTCAGGTCTATACGCATCCTCCAATCCTAACCTTGCCGGCTTAGACAATGATTTATTTGCACATATACAGTTGCCTAGGGTATCAGAGGAAAAGATGTGTTACTTGGAACAGCCTATTACTTTAACAGAATTAGAAGAAACCCTGGCATCAATTAAGGGGAACTCGGCGCCAGGCCCAGATGGTTTCCCATATGAACTCTTCCGCCGATTCTCTAGGGTACTTTTACCATTTTTGTTGAGGGTTCTTAATGAATCCTGTGAACAGGGGGAGTTACCGGGCTCAATGGAGGAGGCGGTCATCACTCTTATTAAAAAGAAGGGGAAACATGCAGTTGAGGTGGAGGCATATCGCCCCATCTCACTGCTTAACACAGACTACAAAATTTTCTCTAAATTAGTAACTAGAAGGTTAAATTCTGTCTTGGAGGATGTGATCTCAGATGATCAGAGTGGCTTTAGGCCGGGGCGCACGGTCTTCACCAACATCAAGAGAACCTTTCTTAATATGCAGATTGCGGAAGGAAGCGATGGAGCTTTGGTCGCACTTGATGCTACCAAGGCCTTCGATCGTGTTGAATGGTTGTATCTGTGGAAGGCCTTGGGGGTTTTTGGTGTTGGTGAGGGCTTGGTCCGCATGATACAATTAATGTATAAAAACTTGCAGGCAAAAGTCAGTGTCAATGGGGTTCTGACCCCCTCCTTCAAAATTAATAGAGGTACAATAGAGGTCTCTCCCCCACTCTATTTTGCTTGTATATAGAGCCCCTGGCAGAATGGTTGCGTAAGTGTTGTAAATTTCAAGGCTTTGGGGTTAGAGGTAAAGATGAGAAAATACTCCTGTATGCTGATGACTTGCTTCTCTTTGTCTCCAACCCCAGGGAAAGTATACCAATTATTGTGGAGGGGTTTCGTAATATCGGTGGACCTATGGGTTTGGAGATAAATTGGACCAAGTCATCAGTTCTCCCATTGGATGGGAAACTGAGCACACCTATAGAGGGACTTAAAATTCTTAGGCCAGAACAGGAACTAGATTATCTAGGGATTGCTATTACAGTGGACCCCCATAGGTTTATAGAATGCAACTTGAAGAAGGCCTTAGATAAGATTAAAGGTAAAGCTAAGATATGGGGAAAATCCCTATCTCTATGTCGTCTAGAATTGCCTTAATAAAGATGATGGTGCTCCCTCAGATTAACTTCTATTTGTCGGCCTCTCCGGTCTGGATTAAAGACCAATGGTTTCGAGGCTTGGAGTTTGTTCTTAATGGGTTAATCTGGGGGAGAAAGAGAGCCATATTAAAATACTCCCATTTCTGTCCCACGATAAAGGAAGGTGGACTGAACTTACCAGATTTTAAATTATACTACTTGAGTGCTCAATTAGCGTTTCTATTAGACACTAAGAATCTCACTTTTTTAAGGGACCAGGGTTTGGTTAAGCAGGATAAAGATATAATTACACAATGCGAGTCAGGGGGGATACAAGTTAAGGGTCAGGGGAAGGATTGGTTTGGGGAACACTTAGATGGGGTACCCCACTAGTAACTAAAACCCAATCTGAATATGTTCCATCAATGACCACCCGCTGTTTTCTATCACACAACCAGTTACTTACCCATTTGCATACGTTTTCCCCGAGTCCCAGCATCCTCATTTTGTAGACCAACCTTTCATGCGGCACAGTATCAAATGCCTTTGAAAAGTCCAGATATACAACATCTGCAGCCTCCCCCAGGTCCAATCTATAATTTACCTCTTCATAGAAGCTGATCAGATTAGTCTGACAGGACCGATCCCTTATAAATCCCTGCTGGTGCTGCGTCATAAGATTATTTTCATTAAGATACACCAGTATAGGATCTCTTACAAACCCCTCAAATACTTTACCTACTATAGATGTTAGACTTACGGGCCTGTAGTTTCCAGAATCACTCTTTGACCCCTTCTTGAATATTGGTACCACATTAGCTATGCGCCAGTCCTGTGGAACAATCCCTGTCGTAATAGAATCTTTAAATATTAGGAATAACGGTCTGTCTAACATAGTATTTAATTCTTGCTAAACTGTAGGATGGATACCTTCTGGGCCCGGTGACTTATGGATTTTAATGTTTTTAAGGCGTCTCCCCACTTCTTGTTGTGTTAGGCAGGTGAGATTTATGGGAGGATTTATATTATCCCTTGCCATGTCGTCTGTTATGGGATTCTCCTCTGTGAATACAGTAGAGAAAAATTTATTTAATAGACTGGCCTTTTCCTCTTCCCCCTCCACCATTACACCCAGATTATTTTTGAGGGGACCAACATTTTCGGTTTTAAGTCTTTTGTTGTTTATATAGGTGAAGAACATTTTGGGATTCGTTTAACTTTCTGTGGCTATCCTTCTTTCTGTTGTTAGTTTTGCTTTTATTTGCTTTTTACACATTCTATTCTTCTGTCTATAGTTGCTCAATGCTTCCCCACTACCTTCTTGTTTTAGTAGTCTGAATGCTTGTTTCTTATCATTTATTGCACCCCTTACAGCTGAAGTTACCCACATTGGATTTCTCTTATTTCTACTACTTTTATTCCCATATGGTATGTGTCGATCACACGATTTACCCAGGATGCTCTTAAATATGTCCCATTTCTCTAGTGTACTTTTATTTCTGAAGGCATTGTCCCAGTCTATGTTCCCAAGGTCCTCTCTTAGTTTTTGGAAATTAGCCTTCGTGAAATTTAATGTTTTTGTAGCCCCTCTACTAATCATTTTATTGAAGGATAATTGAAAACTTAATATGTTATGGTCACTATTACCTAGGTGACCCCATCCCCCCCCCCCACCTCTATTTTTGATATTCTGTCTGGCCTATTGGTTAAGATTAGGTCCAGGAGTGCCCCCCCTCTTGTTGGTTCCTGTACTAGTTGGGAAAGGTAATTATCTTTTACTATTTCCAAAAACCCGCTTCCCTTCTTGGAGCTGCAGGTTTCTGCTTTGCAGTTTATATTCGGGTAGTTAAAGTCCCCCATAATAATGACTTCCCCCTGCTTCGCTGCCGCATCTATTTGTCTTATAAGATTTTCTGACTCTTCCACTATACTTGGAGGTTTATAACTCACTCCTATAAGAATTTTATTATTCTTCGTCCCTCCCCTTATTTCTACCCAAAGAGATTCCACATTATCATCACTTATATCCTCCCGCAGAATGGGCTTAAGGCATGATTTAACATAGACAGACCCCTCCCCCTTTCTTATTTTTACGGTAATTTCTGAATAACTATAACCCTGGATATTAACAGCCCAGTCATAACTCTCATCCAGCCAGGTCTCGCTTATCCCCACTATATCATATTTCTCTTCAACCATTATGAGTTTTAATTCCTCAGCTTTATTAGTGAGGTTCGAGCATTAGTATACATACATTTAATATGTTTGTCCATATTCCCTTTCCTCTTGTCACTTGTGACTGTTCTAACCCCTCCCGCTGCTCCACCCCCAGTTCCATAATCTAGGCCCAGCTCTCCATCTACTCTGTCTTCACTTACTATATTGTAGTTGCCTTCCCCCGGTCCCTAGTTTAAACACTCCTCCAACCTCTTAGCCATCTTCTCCCCCAGCACGGCTGCACCCTCCCCATTGAGATGCAGCCTGTCCCTACTGTAGAGCCTGTAACCGACCGAAAAGTCGGCCCAGTTCTCCATGAACCCAAACCCCTCTATCCTACGCCAGCTCTTGAGCCACTTATTTACCTCCCTAATCTCCCGCTGTCTCTCAGGTGTGGCTAGTGGTACAGGTAATATTTCGGAGAATATCACCTTGGAGGTCCTAGTTTTAAGCTTCCTGCCTAAGTCCCTGAAATCGTTTTTAAGGACCCGCCACCTACCTCTAACTTTATCATTGGTGCCAATGTGCACCATGACTGCTGGGTCATCGCCAGCCCCTCCCAGTAATCTGTCAGCCCGATCCGCGATGTGACGAACTCAAGCGCCAGGAAGGCAACACACCGTTCGACGATCCCGAGCTTTGTGACAGATTGCCCTGTCGGTCCCCCTAATAATTGAGTCCCCCAATACCAGTACCTGCCTGGCCTGCCCTGAACTCCTGTTTCCCACCTTACTGGAGCAGACACCCCCCCTGGCTTTCAGAGGCAGTGTCCTGCTGCAGCAATGCCACCCCTGAATCAACATCCCCCTCATCCGCCAATTTGGCAAACTTGTTGGCGTGTGCCAGATCAGGACTGGCCTCCCTCACACTCTTCCCTCTACCCCATTTTCTAACTGTTACCCAACTAGCTGCCTCTTCCTCCTGTACCTCCATGCTATCACTTTCTCCCCTATCTACCCCTTGGAGCGCTTGGTGGAGGTCCTGTATACCTGTAGTATATAGTTGGTGGAGGTCCCGTGCACCTGTAGTGTATAATTTTGGGGTCCTGTATACCTGTAGTGTCCTGTATACCTGCAGGGTCGTATTTACCGTTAGGCACTTGTGATCTGCCTAGGGCAGCACCTTGCATGGGGGCAGCACCAGGGAGCAGGGGGAAGGAAACAACTTTTTAATTATTTTTCTAGTCTTCCACCTCCTGTTCAGACGTGCCAGAAAGTCTAGTGTCTTTTCGAAGTGGGGTATGGTAGTATTGGTCAGGTCTGGTGTGGCGGTGTTATCCAGTGACATTGTGGTGGTATTGGTCAGGTCTGGTATGGCGGTGTTATCCAGTCACAGTGTGGCGGTATTGGTCAGGTCTGGTATGGCAGTGTTATCCAGTCACAGTGTGTTGGTATTGGTCAGGTCTGGTATGGCGGTGTTAAATGTGACCTTTTGGAGCTATTACCTACCTATCTATCCTGATGCTAATTGGTAAGTGAGGATGGGGCGTCCTCAGGTTTAGTGCTTAGGGCAGCAGCAGCTGGTAATACTGCCCTTAATACATGTACTGTATAGATTGAGTAGGGGACCCTGTATACCTGTAGTTTCCTGTATACATGTACTGTATAGATGGAGTAGGGGGTCTACAGTTATTTCTGTGGATGTTGTGAGGCAGCCGCCCTAGCAACCACAGCTCCCTGTGAAAATGAAAGTAGTAATCCTATTGGTTGCTAAGGCTTCCAACTGCCGTTTTGGCTGGAGACCTGCAGCTAATTAATAATTGGCTTTGAAAAAATACATTGTCAAAATGTCTTATACATGAGTGGTAACTTTGAGAGCTTCAGCATTGAACTGCGCACAGCATTTTTCCCCTTTTTCCCTGGCCCAATCGGAGTGGGGCTAGGATGTTATGGATTTTTTTTTGGGCTGAGAACTTCCCTCACTTCATGTGAATATACCCCTTTAGAAGTTGAAATTACGTTTTTCCTTTTTGGCCTATTTGGTGAATAATTTACTTTTACAGGTAAAGCAACTACGTTTGGAAAGAGAGAGAGAGAAAGCCATGCGAGAGCAGGAACTGGAGATGCTACAACGGGAAAAGGAGGCAGAACACTTTAAGACCTGGGAGGAACAAGAAGACAACTTTCATCTTCAACAAGCAAAACTGAGGTGGGTACTAAATAAAGGTTAATAAAATAAAATATAAACCAAAGTTATAGTAATCAAAGATCCCTAAGTGGGGGGGGGGGGGCTCACATTAGAATGCTGTATAAAGAAAAATTAGTAATATGGGGACAGTGGCCAGAAGAGGAGGTTCTAGCAACTAGGTACACTACCAACAACAAGTGCAATAGTGAAGTGGCATAAATAAAAGGTAGACATGTGATAATATGGTCCATCGCTCCAGCTTCTTTTTCTGTTTTTGTTATGTTATTCTATATGATTACACTTTTAGACTTCTTTTTTTTTCCTCCCCCTATTTAAAACAGATCTAAAATACGTATTCGAGATGGCCGAGCAAAACCTATAGATTTGCTTGCAAAGTACATCAGCGCTGAAGACGATGATTTGGCTGTTGAAATGCATGAGCCTTACACGTTTTTGACCGGACTCACTGTCTCCGATCTTGAGGATTTGCTAGAAGACATCCAGGTATGTTGTGTTCCATCCCAGTAAAGTCTGGCTAATTTATATAATAAAGAATTGGAAGAATAACTGTTATGGCATCTCACCAGGCGCTCTCAAGCAGTTGCTAACTGACATCTGCCTCTCAGCATCACCCTCTGTCCGCGCGCCAGTATCTCTGAACAGACTATACTGCCTCTGTTACATGTTTTGCACTTTAGCACCCTAACCATGTATTTAGTGGTGCCCTCCCTACCTATATGCCCTCAGTATTAAAGCTAAGCCATCACTCACGGAGAAACCTTCAATATATGTATTAGGTTAGATGTAAGTCTCAACCCTCCAGTGATAAGTCCGGTCAGAGAGGCTGGCGTTTGGCACTAATGGTTATAGGCCCTCTAGCAAACTCCCTTCATGTGTGTATATACAGCAGTAAATATTCACATGTAGGGCTGGGCGGTATACCGCAAAAATACCGATACCGTCACTGGCGTCGGTTAACCGACCTCAACTTAGCCAGGACGGTATCTGCGGTATTTTTGCTTTTCTATCTCCCTGTTAGAGTGCCCCCTCACTGCGCCCATCCTGTGAGAGCGCCCCCCGCACACACGCACGCCGCCTGGCATTAGCGCTGTACATTATGTGCAGGGGCGCTAATATCAGAGCGGGAGGTGGTGGAGGAGCAGCAGTGTAAGAAGGCCCCGCCCCCCGCAAGTCCCGTCCAAGCGCCCGCCCTCCTTACCCGTCCGGTCCCGTCTGAGGCTCCTCACCTGTCCGATACCACCCCACCCCCAGCGGTCCAGTCCCGTCCGATGCCCCCCACTGGTCCCGTCCTGTCCGAGGCCCCCCACCTCTCCCCTCCGAGGCTCCTCCCCCACACACCCGGCCGGCGAACACTGCCCATGTTTCCTGTGTGTGCAGGGACGCCGGCGTGTCAGAGCTGGAGGAGCAGCATTTGGGGGCGGCTGTCCTGTACTTCCCTAAGTAACAGTACAGGAGTGTAGCATAGGAGGAATGAATGGGCTGCAGCAGGCAGGATAAGTTATAGGAGACATCCTGCTGCAGCCCATTCATTCCTCCTATGCTACAGCCCTGTACTGTTACTAAGGGAACTACATTTCCCTGTATAGTAAAACACCCCTATCCGCCGCCTTGTATAGTCATATACCCCTGTCTGCCCCCCCCTGTATAGTCATACACCCCTCTCCGCCCCCCCCTGTATAGTCATACACCCCTCTCCGCCCCCCCTGTATAGTCATACACCCCTCTCCGCCCCCCCTGTATAGTCATACACCCCTGTCCCCCCCCCCCTGTATAGTCATACACCCCTCTCCGCCCCCCCTGTATAGTCATACACCCCTGTCCCCCCCCTGTATAGTCATACACCCCTCTCCGCCCCCCCCTGTATAGTCATACACCCCTGTCCCCCCCCCCCTGTATAGTCATACACCCCTGTCCCCCCCCCCCCTGTATAGTCATACACCCCTGTCCCCCCCCTGTATAGTCATACACCCCTGTCCCCCCCCCCTGTATAGTCATACACCCCTGTCCCCCCCCCCCATATAGTCATACACCCCTGTCCCCCCCCCCTGTATAGTCATAAACCCCTGTCCCCCCCCTGTATAGTGATACACCCCTGTCCCCCCTCTGTATAGTCATACACCCCTGCCCCCCCCCCCCCCGCTGTATAGTCATACACCCCTGTCCCCCCCTGTATAGTCATACACCCCTGTCCCCCCCTGTATAGTCATACACCCCTCTCCGCCCCCCCTGTATAGTCATACACCCCTGTCCCCCCCCTGTATAGTCATACACCCCTCTCCGCCCCCCCCTGTATAGTCATACACCCCTGTCCCCCCCCCCTGTATAGTCATACACCCCTGTCCCCCCCCCTGTATAGTCATACACCCCTGTCCCCCCTCTGTATAGTCATACACCCCTGTCCCCCCTCTGTATAGTCATACACCCCTGTCCCCCCCCCACCCGCTGTATAGTCATACACCCCTGTCCCCCCCTGTATAGTCATACACCCCTGTCCCCCCCCTGTATAGTCATACACCCCTCTCCGCCCCGCCTGTATAGTCATACACCCCTGTCCCCCCCCTGTATAGTCATACACCCCTCTCCGCCCCCCCTGTATAGTCATACACCCCTGTCCCCCCCCCCTGTATAGTCATACACCCCTGTCCCCCCCCTGTATAGTCATACACCCCTGTCCCCCCTCTGTATAGTCATACACCCCTGTCCCCCCTCTGTATAGTCATACACCCCTGTCCCCCCCCCCGCTGTATAGTCATACACCCCTGTCCCCCCCTGTATAGTCATACACCCCTGTCCCCCCCCTGTATAGTCATACACCCCTCTCCGCCCCGCCTGTATAGTCATACACCCCTGTCCCCCCCCGGTATAGTCATACACCCCTCTCCGCCCCCCCCTGTATAGTCATACACCCCTGTCCCCCCCCTGTATAGTCATACACCCCTGTCCCCCCTCTGTATAGTCATACACCCCTGTCCCCCCCCCCTGTATAGTCATACACCCCTGTCCCCCCCCTGTATAGTCATACACCCCTGTCCCCCCTCTGTATAGTCATACACCCCTGTCCCCCCTCTGTATAGTCATACACCCCTGTCCCCCCCCCCGCTGTATAGTCATACACCCCTGTCCCCCCCCCTGTATAGTCATACACCCCTGTCCCCCCCCCCTGTATAGTCATACACCCCTCTCCGCCCCCCCCTGTATAGTCATACACCCCTGCCCCCCCCCCCTGTATAGTCATACACCCCTCTCCGCCCCCCCTGTATAGTCATACACCCCTCTCCGCCCCCCCTGTATAGTCATACACCCCTCTCCGCCCCCCCTGTATAGTCATACACCCCTGTCCCCCCCCCTGTATAGTCATACACCCCTGTCCCCCCCCCTGTATAGTCATACACCCCTGTCCCCCCCCCTGTATAGTCATACACCTCTGTCCCCCCCCTGTATAGTCATACACCCCTGTCCGTCCCCCCTGTATAGTGATACACCCCTGTCCCCCCCCTGTATAGTCATACACCCCTGTCCGTCCCCCCTGTATAGTCATACACCCCTGTCCGCCCACCCCGCCTGTATAGTCATACACCCCTGTCCGCCCACCCCGCCTGTATAGTCATACACCCCTGTCCGCCCACCCCGCCTGTATAGTCATACACCCCTATCCCCCCTGTATAGTCATACACACCTGTCGGTCCCCCCTGTATAGTCATACACCCCTACCCCCACTGTATAGTCATACACCCCCATCCCCCCCCCCCAATGTATAGTCATACACCCCTATCCCCCCTGTATAGTCATATACCCCTATCCCTCCTGTATAGTCATACACCCCTGTCCACCCCCCGCCCTGTTATAGTCATACACCCCTTCCCCCCCCCCCCCCCCCCCGTATAGTCATACACCCCTATCCGCCCCCTGTATAGTTATACACCCCTGTCCGCCACCCCTGTATAGTTATACACCCCTGTCCGCCACCCCTGTATAGTCATGCTCAGTGAGTTTTTTTACTTTTTTGATATTGACAGTTTTTCATAGCAAGTGGGTGTGGTTTGCAAAAAGGGGCGTGTCATAATTATCGTTCAGTTATCGTTACCGCGGCTACATGTGCGATTAATCGCGATATTGATTTTGGCCCATATCGCCCAGCCCTATTCACATGTGTAGTTAACCCCTTAGTGACCGCCGATACGGCTTTCTACGGCGGTCACTAATGGTCCTTATTCTGCTGCCATCAGCTTTTTACGGCGATGGCAGAGAATAAGGCTGCGGGGCCGGGACGGCCCCCACCCCATCCCCCCGGCTGCCGCCGCCTTTCATCTCCCCCCGCCGTGAATCTACGGAGGGGGGAGATGAAATAAGTGTCCCCCAGACCTCAGATCAGCCCCCCCTAGTAGGGCGATCACTAACCCCCCTCCCCCGGCGGCCATCATTTCCAAGATGGCCGCCGACATCGCTGTGAACCGACTAATGTCGGTTCACAGCGATGTAAAAGTTAAAATGAATGAAAGCCCCATGCTCTCCGCCACCGGAGGTAGCGGAGAGCATGGGGCAGTCATCGGGGACCCCCCTGTTGGGTCCCGGTACAAGCGATCAGCGGTATATACTATATACCGCTGATCGCTTGTGCCATGTGCATCCAGGCACTTTTTATCCCCTGTCACCATGAATGATTGGTGACAGGGGATAAAAAGTGATGTCCCCCCACCCCCCAAGTCGCCCCCCACCCCCCCCTGTCACCCCCGTCCCCCAGTCACCCCCCGTTCCCCATATACTCACCGGACCCACGGAGCTCCTTCCTCCTCGACGTCCTGGCTGGTTGTGAAGTGCGCATGCGCTTCACAACCAGCCAACTCTGAAAATTTTAAGTGACAGAGACCAATTTGGTCTCTGTCACTGAACTATGATTACTGAGATAGAAAATATCACAGTAATCATAGTAATACAGTGAAAATGAATATGTAAAGTACAAAAAGTGACAAACATACAAAAAAATAAAACACACACTTTTTATTATAGTAATAATTGCAGTTTACTCCCAAATTACCCCTAACCCCTCCCCAGATTACCCGTAACCACCGCACGTTGCCCGTAACGATGCCTCTGACCACGCCACGATGCCTCTGACCACGCCACGATGCCTCTGACCACGCCACGATGCCTCTGACCACGCCACGATGCCTCTGACCACGCCACGATGCCTCTGACCACGCCACGATGCCTCTGACCACGCCACGATGCCTCTGACCACGCCACGATGCCTCTGACCACGCCACGATGCCTCTGACCACGCCACGATGCCTCTGACCACGCCACGATGCCTCTGACCACGCCACGTCGCCTCTGACCACGCCACGTCGCCTCTGACCACGCCACGTCGCTTCTGACCACGCCACGTCGCCTCTGACCACGCCACGTCGCCTCTGACCACCGCACGGCGCCTCTGACCACCCCAAATTGCCAATGACCCCCTCCAGATTGCGGTGCCCATGCCAGATAACCGGTATCCACCCCAGATTGCCTATAAGAACTTCAGTTTATCCGTAACCACCCCACATTGCCCGTAACCACCCCACGTTGCCCGTAACCACCCCGGATTGTCAGTAAGCACTGCAGGTTGCCCGAAACCACCCCACGTTGCCCGTAACCACCCCAGATTGTCTGTAAGCACTGCAGGTTGCCCGTAACCACCCATGTTGCCCGTATCCACCCCAGATTGTCTGTAAGCACTGCAGGTTGCCCGTAACCACCCCACGTTTCCTGTAACCATCCCAGATTGTCTGTAAGCACAGCAGATTGCCCGTAACCAGCCCACGTTGCCCGTAACCAGCCCACGTTGCCCGTAACCAGCCCACGTTGCCCGTAACCAGCCCACGTTGCCCGTAACCAGCCCACGTTGCCCGTAACCAGCCCACGTTGCCCGTAACCAGCCCACGTTGCCCGTAACCAGCCCACGTTGCCCGTAACCAGCCCACGTTGCCCGTAACCAGCCCACGTTGCCGTAACCACCGCAGGTTGCCCGTGACCACCACACGTTGCCCATAACCACCTTACGTTGCCCGTAACCACCCCACGTTGCCCGTAACCACCCCACGTTGCCCGTAACCACCCCACGTTGCCCGTAACCACCCCACGTTGCCCGTAACCACCCCACGTTGCCCGTAACCACCCCAGGTTGCCGTAACCACAGCAGGTTGCCCGTGACCACCCCATGTTGTCCGTAACCACCCCAGATTACCTGTAACCACCTCAGGTTGCCCATAACCACCCCAGACTGTCCGTAACCACCCCACATTACCTGTAATCTAATTTTTTTTATTCTATTTTAGTAACTGCGCTATTCTAATAACCATTACTAGCTGCGGTTTTGCTCCTGTAAATTGGCGCTCCTTCCCTTCTGAGCCCTGCTGTGTGCCCATACAGTGGTTTATGCCCACATATGGGGTACCGTTGTACTCAGGAGAACCTGCGTTACAGATTTTGGGGTACGTTTTCTCTCCTGTTCCTCGTCAAATTGAGAAATTTCAAACTAAACCAACATATTATTGGAAAAATTCGAGTTTTTCATTTTTACTGGCCAATTTTGAATACTTTCCACTAATACCTGTGGGGTAAAAATGGTCACCACACCCCAAGATGAATTCTTTGAGGGGTGCACTTTCCAAAATGGGGTGACTTTTGGGGGGAATCTATTCTGCTGACAGTACAGGGGCTCTGCAAACGCACCTGGCGCTCAGAAACTTCTTCAGAAAATTCTGCACTGAAAATGCTAATTGGCGCTCTTTCCCTTCTGAGCCCGGCTGTGTGCCCATGCAGTGGTTTATGCCCACATATGGGGTACCGTTCTACTCAGGAGAACCTGCTTTACATATATTGGGGTGACATTTCTCTCCTGTTCCTCGAGAAATTGAGAAATTTCAAACTAAAGGAACATATTATTGGAAAAAATCGAGTTTTTCATTTTTACTGTCTACTTTTGAATACTTTCCTCTAATACCTGTGGGGTCAAAATGGTCACCACACACCAAGATGAATACTTTGAGGGGTGCACTTTCCAAAATGGAGTGACTTATGGCGAGATTTTACTCTGCTGGCACTACAGGGGCTCTGCAAACACACCTGGCGCTCAGAAACTTCTGCAGCAAAATCTGCATTGAAAAAGCTAATTGGCGTTCCTTCCCTTCTGAGCCCTGCTGTGTGCCCATGCAGTGGTTTATGCCCACATATGGGGTACCATTGTACTCAGGAGAACCTGCGTTACAAATTTTGGGGTACTTTTTTCCTCTTGTTCCTCGTGAAATTGAGAAATTTCAAACTAAACGAACATATTTCGTGGAAGAATTCGAGTTTTTCATTTTTACTGTCTTCTTTTGAATACTTTCCTGTAATACCTGTGGGGTCAAAATGGTCACCACACACCAAGATGAATTCTTTGAGGGGTGTACTTTCCAAAATGGGGTGACTTATGGGGGGTTTTCTCTCTGCTGACACTACAGGGGCACTGCAAACGCACCTGGCGCTCAGAAACTTCTTCAGCAAAATTTGCATTGGAAAAGCTAATTGGCGCTCCCTTCCTTCTGAGCCCTGCTGTGTGCCCATACAGTGGTTTACGCCCACATATTGGGTACCGTTGTACTCAAGAGAACCTGCATTACAAATTTTGGGGTGCTTTTTGTCTCATATTCCTTTTGAAAATGAGAAACTTTAATCTAAATGTATATATTATTGGAAAATTAAAATTTTCAATTTTTTTACTGCCTAATTGTGAATACTTTCCTCCAGCCCCTGTAGGGTTAAAATGCTCATTATACCCCTAGATTAATTCTTTAGGGTATAAACCCACACACCGTATAAGCAGCGTATTTACTGCTGCGATATGCAGCAAATACGCAGCAAACACGCAGCAAATACGCAGCAGATTAGATCTAAATAACTGAACACAGCATCAAATCTGTACCAACAAATCTGCTGCAGATCTGCTGCGTATTTGTTGTGTATCTGCTGTGTATACGGTGTGTGGGTTTGTACCCTTAAGGTGTGTAGTTTCCAAAATAGGGTCACTTATGGGGGTTTTCAGGATACCAGACTTCTAAATCCATTTAAAAAAAGAACTGGTCCCTAAAAAAATCAGTTTCACGAAAATGTGATAATTTGCTGATACATTTCTAAGCCCCATAACACCCTAAAAAAGTAAAATATGTTTACCAAATTATGCCAGAATAAAGAAGACATATTGGTAATGTGACTTAGTAACTAATTTATGTGCTACGACTTTCTTTTTTTAGAAGCAGAGAATTTCAAAGTTCATAAAATGCAAATTTTTTTAATTTTTCATGATATTTTGATGTTTTTCACAAAAAACACACAAAATAGTGACCAAATTTTGCCACTAACATAAAGTGCCATATGTCACGAAAAAACAATCTCAGAATCGCTAGCATACGTTAAAGCATCACTGAGCTATAAGAGCATAAAGTGAGACAGGTCAGATTTTGAAAAATTAGCCTGGTCATTAAGGCCCAAACTAGCTGCAACACGAAGGGGTTAATAGATATTTAATACAGTAATTGACACATATATACTTATATATTAAAAACCGAAATGGAATAAAACAATAAAATTATAAAATAATGTAGTGGTATAGTGTCTTTTGTATCGTGGTATGCTTAGAACTTGTCTTTCGTATAATTGTGTATATTTGTACACCTGCGGCTTTGCAGGGCCCTTGTAAGTCACTTTGGTATCTTATTTCTAGCCTTTAGTTGTATATAGTTAATTGTACAATTAAGTTAAATGTTCCTTATACTTTTATACCACTGTCTTGTAACCAGTATTTGTCCATTGTGTAGAATTGATTTGTTTTGTCTGTCTGCGTATTAGTCGCAGTACCGTATTTTCCGGCGTATAAGATGACCCTTTAACTTGAAAAATCTTCTTAGAAGTCGGGGGTCGTCTTACACGCCGGGTATGGTCACCCCATACGGTGAGGGAGCTCAAAAATGGCAGCATCCCCACTGTATGGGGTGACTATTATAAAAAAACAAAACAAAAGAACTGTCAACTCACCTGGGGCCCATTCCTGTTCCTGCTGCAGGCAGTGTGATGTATGCTGCCTGCCCCGGAGATCCCCAAAGTTTTCCCGAGCAGCCAAGCGTTTAATCGGAGAAGCTCTGCTGCCGAGAGAGCTTAGGGAGAATGACAGAGGCTCCGGAAGTACCCGAAGCCTGGGTCATTCTCCCGAAGCTCTCCCGGCAGCTGAGTGTCTCCAATGAGATGCTTGGCTGCTCGGGAAAGCTTCGGGGATCTCCGATGCAGGCAGGGTACTTCACACTGCCTGCAGCAGGAACGGGCCCCAGGTGAGTTAACTGTTTTTTGGTTTGTTTTTTTGTTTTTGTTGTTTAGCGGCAGTTGGGTTAACATTTTCCGGCGTATAAGGCAAAGCCCTGACAAAAAGTCAGGGGTCGTCTTATACGCCTTATAAGCCAGAAAATACGGTAATTGGTTATCTCCATAATGTCAATCATGATCCTCATTATTAATAGAACGTTTTTTAGTTATTACTTAGTATATATAACAAGTGGTGGACATCCACCTCTCACCGGTCTTGTGGTCGGCTTTTGCTTGCTCCTTAGATCTGCAGAGACTCTGCAACTGTAGCCGATAGATCTGAGGACGTGCGCTGTCAGGCAGTTGTCTTTCACTGGTATACAGTGTTTGTATGACGGAATGGGCGTTCCTCCTTCTCTTTGTGCCTCCTCTTTCTATGTTGTCCACTTAGTTGCAACTTTTAGACACATTTCAGAATAGCTCTGTATTCTTTCCAAAGTAAAATGTTGCAAATGTCATTTACCCATTCATGAGGGATTTAACTATATGTTAAGTTCATGCTAATTTCTGAAGTGGATTCTTACCGAGACTCCGGGTAATCTCTGGACTGCGTTTATTTGACTGTTTAAATCTTAATCACATAGCTTTGATAAGAGACAGGTAGGACGCTGTGCGCATGGCTACTGACTGTTTCGGGGGTGAATCTTCCTGCTTCCTCTGGCCTCAAAGGGTTTCAACTGGGTGTCAGTTACATATGTTCTGTTACATTACCGGCAAGGGGGTGTGGAAACACACAGAAAGTGAACATCATGGACATGTATGATGATAAAACTAAATGTCATGACATGAAATCTGTCGTTGAGAAACTTATGAATGGGAGAAGAGGGAAGGACAGTGTGAGTATATTGGATGGAGCAAGCAGGGAGCTCCTGCTGTTAAATAGTACTGTGAAGTACTGAGTGAGCAGCTGCTGAGGGGAAAGGTTTTACACTGTAGTAGAGCAATCAGCTCAAGGCACAAGGATACAAAGTCACTTCTAGGTGAGGAACTGTGTTGAATAGAGCAGTAAACATGCTTCTGATACAGTGTTTCCCCAAAAATAAGACCGTCCCTAATAATTTTTGTTCCCAAAGAGACACTGTGTCTTCTTTCTGGGGATGTCTTTTTTTTTTTTTCTCGAGAGCACCACCAGACAAGCACGTTGAGGGAGACTGGTGAGTGTCACGGGAGGAAGACTGGTAAGCAGCACGGGACAATCACGAGGAGGGTGGGGGTGAGCGGTGGCAGGTTGTGGTAGATGGCCTTACTTTTGGAGTGGGCGGGGCCTTATTTTCGGGGGGTGCCCTACTTTGGACTGCTTGGTAGATTAGTCGCGGTGCGTTAAAGTGTCACTGTCGTGAATTTTTTTTTGCAATCCATAGTCCAGGCGATTTTAAGAAACTTTGTAATTAGGTTTATTAGCCAAAAAATGCATTTTTATCATGAAAAAGCAGTTTGAAGCTCTCTCCCCTGTCTTCATTGTTCTCCTATGGAGAGAGCTAAAGAAAAGACCGAAACAGGACAACAAAGAGTTAATCTACAAATACCTCACCCATAATCTCCTGGGACAGTCACCACTGACCTGTCTGAGCTCAGATTACAGCTGTCACCCAGCCTGTAATCCTCTGTTATCTGCTCCCTCCTCCCCCCTCCCCTCTCCCCTCTCCCTAGAGCAGACAGGGTACGACTCATGCAACAAGTCACAATTTTCAGATTTTTTGCAGTGGATGGAAAAGAGGAAGGAGGGGGGGACCTGGGAAAAGGCTTTTTACATGCAGATAATGGCATATTTGGCTAATAAAAACAATTACAAAGTTTCTTAAAATTGCCTGGACTATTGATTTCTGCACACAAAAAAAATACGACAGTGACTCTTTAAGGAGAATGCCTTATTTTGCGAAAACATGGTTTTAACTGATACAGGCAATTACTATGTGTGCCGTAACTGTTTCCAACTGAGGGAAACATTCTACAACACAGATGTCAAACTAGGGCCCTCCAGCTGTTGCAAAACTACAATTTCCATCCCATTTGGCTGTCCAGGCATGCTGGAAATTGTAGTCTTGAAACAGCTGGAGGGCCTAAGTTCACCCCTGTTCTACAATGTGGCAGAGTGAGTGGCTTGGGGCACTATGGTAAATAATCACTACTGATAGCTGTAGGACATCAGCACAGCAGGGGTGGAAAACAAACTGCCAGGAGACAAACAGTTAAGTGTAATGACAGCAGGGAAGGGATGGCTGCTAATGCATAGCAGGCTGTGTGCTTATACCCCTATGACAGGCCAGGGCTCTGCAGGGAGGGGGAGATGTATCTGCGCTACTAGTACAAGATATTTTTGGGCCGTTGCCCTTTTGCTTTGCAATACTATTTGTATATTTGATGCAGCCTGTACTAATTATTTTGTAGCACATGCACGGAGTAGTTCGCCAGTTAATCTATTGGAATATTTTCATGTGGTATGTTCAGCACTTTGTATGACATATCACTGATATTTGTATTTTACGAATGTGATTTTGACCATAGATATGACAGAATTTGTAGCACTCCCTGCATTAATCAACCACTGTAATTTATATAATAATTTAATCATATAAAGATTTCCCATCATTACTTTATTTACATTTTCGTTTCAGATTTACATGGAGTTGGAACAAGGAAAGAATGTAGACTTCTGGAGAGACATGACGACTATCACCGAGGATGAAATTTCTAAACTGCGCAAACTAGAATTATCTGGCAAGGGGCCAGGTAACACAACTTTTTGCTGCATAATTGTATTTGTATTTATTTTATTTTTTTAAGTTCTCATGTATAAATAGTAAAATGGCTGAGAAGGTTCCTATTTTAGTTGGTTGATTTAAAGCTGCACTCGCACTGCGTCAGAGGTTCCATTTGATTGTTAGGTTTATTTAATTAGAGGAAAAAAAACAAGTAAAATGGCTTTATTGGTCTGTTGTAGCTCATCCATTGACTAAATAATTTTACTGGTAATTTTACTGGTGGTAGTTGTACATAAAGGTGTAAAAGCAGGAGGAGATTATACTTTGATTCTGTGTTTGCCAAAGGTGCCTTCTTGAAACAGATGTGGGGTCTTGTATCCAGGCACTCAGTTACTTACTTTTTTTTTCTGGTCATTCAGCTACTTTGGGTGCCAGTGTATTTGGAGCAGCACATTGTAATCTTGCAAAGTCACTAAGAATATATGAACATGTTGCAGAGAGTAAAAGGGGGAATTCCAATCTTAACCAACATAGTTAACCCGTTGACTACACAAGGTGAGCATGCTCATCCTGGTGCTGTCAACAGTGTATAGAGCGGATGCTCCATACATAGCTCCATAATAGCTTTCATGGAGAAATCATCCATGGTGGCTGTTTAACCATTTAGATGCCGCTGTTCCTCCTGTAGGTAATCCTCACTGTAGTAAGCATCCCCAGTAGGTAAATTCCTGTGTGCGTCAACTCCTGAGTAGCCTCGGCGTAGGACCGTGAGCGCATGAGTGACGTAACTTGTGCGGGGGGGGGGGGGGGGGGGGTTGACAGGCAAGTAAGCCATGACTAGTCACAGCCCATATGACTAGTTCCCGTCTCTCTCCCTGCCTAATGTGCAGCGTTAAAACACGTTTTACTGGGATATGAAGATTCTGAAGGAGCAACCACAGACATGGTAAGGGGACTCCTTACAACATTGTTTAGGTGCTGCTAGGAGCTCAGTCAGCACAATTATGCCGATTAGTTCCCTTTAATTCAACACATATTTTACCTAACCAGATAACCCTTTTAATATATTCGCAAAAATATTTAACATGTCAAGCCCAAGTTTAGCTGTCTTAGATGAGATAGGAATACCTATTTAAGTTTTCAATCATGTAAATTTTTTGGGAGTTGGTAGTATGCATAACCAGGCAGTGTTCACAATTTTGATTGTTTGCAATATTTCTACACTGTTACAATGTACGTGATCATTAATCTTATTTATATCATGCAGTCGTTAAACTGCTACTGAAGCTTTACAGACAATTACCAGACAAATGCTGAAATTATGTAGCAAAAAAGTTTACATCTTTATTGAATACATATATAAAAACAATTCATAAAAAAGAGAAAGACCAAACATTAAAAGAAGGGTGGCGGGACGTGGCTTGAGGCTCATGGAGTGAGGACGCATTTCCCTCAAGCTCCCGGGCCGCCGAGCTTGTACAGCCCTGTGACACCCTGCACCCGCTTTCTTATGAGGTCCAAGAAGCACCAGAAACCCCCTAAGACTCTCCCTGCCTCCAGGACTAGCAGATCCTGCCAGCCGACGCTTCATAAGTACCTGGCCCCGGAGCTTCAGAGTACCGCGCCGGGATCCAAGATGGCGCCGGATCCCCCTGTGACAGTCACCCGGGCAGGAGCAGACACCTCCGCTGCGCAGCACAGCCTTCCTCCAGCGGCGGGCGCCCCCGACCGAGCGGCCCCTGCTTCCTCTGCCGTCCGTGGAGCTCAGGGTGGCCCCCCGCTCTGAGAGTGGTGAGTCCGCCCTGTTCTTCTCCCCTGGCCCCATGTGCTCTGGCCATGATGCCCGGCCGGCGCCATTAGAGCAGAGGCCCTACACACGCAGGCAGGCTTCTAAAGAGAGAGCAGCTCTGCAACCAGTGCCTGCTCACCAGCATGCAGAGACTCGGCCCATTATCCCTGCCTCTCCTGACCTGCAGGACACTGACTTTGCTATGACCCCCTCCATCTTGCAGACCCCAGATAGGGCATGGTCATCCCCCTCCTCTCACTCGTCCATGGAAGAGACCTGCGACCTCCCCCCTGACAATATGACACCGTGGGCACAGTATTTGAGGAATCTTCCCACTAAACAGGACTTTCAGTCACTGATTTCAGAAGTCCGTTCGGCCTGTAGAGCAGAAATTGTTGCAGTAAGGAATGATATAAAAGCGATTGCTGACCGAGTGGAAGTACTTGAATCTGATCATGAACAAACCAGGTCCCTGACTTCTGACTTGCGTAACACCTCCGAGGCCCAGACCCAAGCCCTCAGAGAAATGTGCAGGCAATTGGAGGACCTTGATAATCGTGGCCGCCGCCATAACATTCGTGTACGGGGACTTCCGGAAGCAACCGGACCTGAAGACTTGCACGTAATCCTCCAAAAGCTATTTATCCAGATTCTGGGTCTACCTGAGGACTCTCCTATTAAACTGGACCGGGCCCATAGAGCCTTGCGCCCCAGGGGCAGCTCCACCACACCTCGGGATGTCATTTGTTGCGTCACGGATTTTACATCCAAAGAGAACATTATGCGCAAAGCCAGGCTTCTACGCTCCATCACCTTTGAGGGCACCGACATCCAGCTATTCCCTGACCTCTCCCGCATTACTCTCCTCCAACGGAAGCTACTCTGTCCTCTGCTTGATACCTTGAGAAATGAGGGGATCACTTACCGCTGGGGTTTCCCCTTCTCCCTAACGGCTAGGAAAGATGGACGCTCTGCAACCTTCCACTCTCCGGAGGTCCTCTCTAAATTCTGTGATACCTTTGAAATCACCCCTCCGGTGCTCCCGGACTGGGATCAGCTGACTCCCCCTCCTCCGCTACCATGCATCTGGACGCCGGCTCACCACAAGGGGAAGAGAGCCTGCACTTTTGCTTCTGCTCGTCTGGACCCCGCCTGATCGGTTCGGCGGGAACTGTGGTGGCCAATAGGATGTGACTCTTCTCTTTGGGTTACCCCACACGAAGGGATCTGAGTATATAGTCTTGGTTCTGATTGTTCTTTTATCTATTGCATCTCAATGCATACTGTTTTCCGTTGTTCTTCTTAGCAGTATAGTTGATCTATGTTACTGTTTCTGGTGCTTCACTGTTTGCCCCCTTGTTGTTGTTGTTTCCCCCCCCCCCTTTCCTTCCCCTCCCGCCTCCTCCCCCTTCTCCCCTACCCCCTTCTATCCCTCCTCAACCCCCCCCCCCCTCCACCCTTCACCTACCCATCTTTCCCCCCCCCCTCCCCCGTCAACCGAGTGCCGTAGGTACTCTTATTTGCACTATCCCTATTCTCCTTTACGATGTGTCACCGGAATCTTGGGTGGAGGCCCCGATCGTCCTGCTGTTTTGGCGGGGCGGCGGGACCCCATCCCCTCATGTTATTTGCATAGTCATTGAGGCGGCCCGGGTCTCGCTTTCTTGGTGATTCCCCTGGCCTCTTCTGCGCTCCCCGCTAGATACGTGCGGACCGCACTGTTTACTTTTCTTATATGTTACTCTGGTGGCCTGTTTTGGTCACTGCCTTTTGGCGCCAAAATTCGGTCCAGTATCTCACGCCTCTTAGGGCGTATGGTCTTTCCAATTTTTGTACTGTTTTCTTCTCTCTAGTGCTTTTCTTTCTCTTTCTTTTCTCTCCCTCTCCTCCTGACTCCCCTACCCCTATCTCGGACCCTGTCCCCCGCTTCTCCTATACCTCTGTTGGAGGTGGAAGGGTGTCCTGGTGTGAGTGGATTTTGTCGCACCTATTCCCTCCTCACCTGAGCATCCTCCACACTTGCTCGACCTTACCCTCCTATTGCCTCGATTATGGTTAGGTTGGTTACCCATAATGTTAAGGGGCTGAACTCCCCAGCTAAGCGCAGACTTGCTCCTCAGGAAATGAGACGGCTCAATGCTGACATTGTCTTCTTACAGGAGACGCATTTTGACGCTCATTCCTCTTTTAACTTTGCCAAACGCTGGTACCCTCGTGCATACCATGCGTACTCCTCCACGAAGAGAGCGGGTGTAGCCGTTTTACTGGGGAGCTCCTACCCATTCCAAATTACTAAAGACATCTTGGACCCCCAAGGCCGATATATTATTCTGCATGGATCTTTTTCTGGGGCTGCCCTTACCCTTTGTAATCTGTACGTCCCTAATGTTAAACAAATTGCTTTCCTGCGTAAGGTGTGCAAGCTCCTTGAGCCTTTTCGAGACTCTACCCTGCTTGTAGGTGGGGATTTTAACCTTGTATTTTCTCCTTCTGCAGACAGGAGCGCTTCTTTCTCTTCCACTCTTCCTCCCCAACTCTCTCAACAGTCCCGTAGTTTCCGTCAGATAGTCCGTGCCCTCCAGCTCTTCGACCTTTGGCGCGTCCACAATCCTTCTGCTCGCCAGTACACTTTCTATTCCCACCCTCACCAGACGCACACCAGACTGGACCACTTCTTCGGTAATGTACTAACCTTACGCACCCTTACATCCGCCTACATAGAACCCATCACGTGGTCAGATCACGCACCTGTGCTGTTGGACCTGGCCCTCTCTCGCTGTGCACCCCGTCGATGCCACTGGCGGCTTAATGAGAGGCTTCTCAAGGTCCCGGAGCACAGGGACGTCCTGAAACAACACCTGTCCTCATACTTCTCCCTTAATGCCCCTTCGGTTTCTTCTAGTTCCACGCTCTGGGAGGCCCATAAGGCTGTGATGCGTGGTCACTGCATTTCACTAGCATCCCATCTCAAAAAGAATAGACTAGAACAAATAGCGCTCTGGAGGACCCGCCTTTCTACCCTGGAATCCCACATGCTTCAGCGCCCCACGGTCCCCACGTTGCGTAAAATTGTAGAGGCACGGGCAAAGCTTAAGGACCTGGCCATGGCACAGGTCGAGAAACTTATGCATTATTCTAGGCGCCTTTATTATGAACGAAGCAATAAAGCCCACTCCCTCTTGGCAAAGCAACTACGGGACCGTCAGGCTCAAACAACGCCCTTCTGCATTCGCTCTCCCACTGGAGTCCCTGTGTACGACCCAGAGGGGATATCGAACCTGTTTCGTGAATACTACACCTCTCTTTACTCTTTGTCTTCTTCCTTACCCGACGATCCTGTACTCCGTCACTCCCTTATCACTTCTTTCCTTTCCACCCTCCCCAAGCTCCCCTCGGAGGCCCTTGACCACCTAAACGCTCCCATCACTCTGGAGGAGCTGGAGGAGGTCATTAAAGCTCTGCCGAACGGTAAATCCCCAGGGGCAGATGGGTTCCCATACTTATACTACAAGACGTTTGGAGAGGTTCTTAACCCCCACCTCCTGAAACTATTTACGTCTTTCCTTCAGGGGGAGCCCATCCCAACTGGGGAAGGACGGTTCGGCATGCGCAAATTATCGACCCATCACTCCCCTCAATTCCGACCTGAAAATTTTTGCTAAGCTGTTGGCCATTTGCCTGAACGTTTGGCTCCCCCAGCTGATTCATCACGATCAGGTCGGTTTTGTCCCGTTTCGCCAAGCGGGGGACAATACCCGCCGGACAATTGACTTGGTTGATGTGGTCCATAAGCAAGTGAATTTATCACTGCCCTCCATGCGCTATACTCCACGCCAACATCTGCAGTTCGACTCCCTCACGCCACCTCTCCTCCCTTCCTGGTACGTAATGGTACACGCCAGGGATGTCCTTTGTCCCCCTTAATTTTTGCCCTATGTATTGAACCCTTGGCAGCCGCTATTCGGGCTCATCCGGACATTCACGGCGTACGCCTGCACGATAGGGAATTTAAAATAGCCCTCTATGCGGACGATGTCCTCCTTACTATCACTCAACCGTTACTCTCCCTACCCTCCTTGCACGGACTTATCTCATCATTTGGCAAACTATCTGGATATAAAATAAATACCTCCAAGACAGATGCCCTCCCTATAAACATCCCTGATTCCCTTCTAGCTTCCCTACAGAATTCATACACATATACATGGCAGTCCTCCTCACTTGTCTATTTGGGAGTTAAAATCACCTCTTTCAGGCCAACTTTACCCCACTGATCAAAGAGGTCTCTAACTTACTTAACTCATGGTCCCACCTCCCTATCTCCCTCATAGGTCGCATTAATATGATAAAAATGGCGATTCTCCCTAAATTCCTCTACCTCTTTGAGACCCTCCCTGTAGCGGTCCCTAGGCCCACCCTTTGGGGCATCCAGGCTCTGTTTCTCAAATTTCTTTCACATATTCTGGGAATGTCCTTTAATTGCTACTTACAGGACGGCTGTCCGAAACACTATACAGGAGGTCTTGGATATACAGGTTCCTATAACACCCCTTCACTTTCTCTTTAATGTCTCCCCCCCAAATCCATCGGGAGCCGCACAGCTAAAATGCTCCTTCATATCCTCACTGCTGCCAAATGCCTCATCTCCCTACACTGGAAGAGTACCTCCCCCCCTTCCTTGCTAGATTTGCTTACTCGGATCAGGGATGTCCATAGTATGGAGTCGCTTACAGCAACCCTGAACAATACAGTTGAAAAATTCAATGCGGTCTGGGACCCTTGGGACACGTTCTGGGACAGGCGTCCGAGATAACCCCCCCCCCCCCCTCTCCTCCCCCTACCTTTCTTTCTCCTCCTTTAGGGTGGTATTACACGGGCCGAGCAGGGCCCGATAACACCTGTAAACGAGCAGCGATCTGCTAGATCGTTGCTCGTTTACTGGGCCTATTACACGGCCCGATAATCGTTTGACAAGAGCTGCAAGGACATAGTTACCGATGTCCTTGCAGCCCTTGCTAAACTGGCATACATTACCCATCCACGTTCCAGGGCTGCTCCTGCCGTCCGCTTCTCCCGGGGTCCCGTGCTCGCTCTAGCTTCACAGCGGCCTGTCAGCTGGTAGGCCGCTCAGCCAATCACAGGCCGCGACCGCCGCGGCCTTTGATTTGCTGAGTGGCCTATCAGCTGACAGGCCTCTGTGAAGCTAGAGCGCGCGCGGGACCCCGGGAGAAGCGGACGGCAGGAGCAGCCCTGGAACGTGGATGGGTAATGTATATCATCAGTCGCCGTCCACACACCACTATTACACGCAGCGGTGCGCGGTCGGCGCCCGACGAAAATAGGGTCTAACCTATATCAACGATCGTTGTATTTATTACACGGAGCGATAATCGTCCGAATCTGGCCAATTCGGCCGATTATCGTTCCGTGTAATAGTACCCTAACTCATTCTTCATCTCCCCCCTCTCTCTTATTTCTCTTTGTTGCTCTCTTCTTATTGCCAACAATAGAGGTGAGCCGTTGCTCCCGTGATGTAAGCTTATTTTTCCAGTTCCGGGCTGTACATCGCATCTTTTTGTTCAGCTAAATTTACCTGGTATTGGGAAGACATCTCAGCAATAAGGCTGGGACTCGCCTTTTTTTTACTGCGGCTGGCTCTTGCTCAAATACAGCCTGGCCCATATGCTAGTTACCTGAACTGTCTTCCTGTATTACCTGGGTGGTTTCACCCTTCTTATATGGCAATATGTTGTTTGATGTCATGCGCATTGTTGCTATTTTCCTTTCATGTACCTTTGTTTGGTTTTGTTTATATTGAAAACTTCAATAAAAAGACAATTTATAAAAAAAAAAATAAAAAAAAATAAAAAGGTGGCTGTCCCGGAGGTGGTTCTATAATTGTTGCTTTGTTACATATGCTGCAATCCCTGACCAACAACCTACATCAATATACAGGTGGATTACATAAGACACAATACAAAGGGACGTTAAAATAACATAACATCTCTAAAGTGCTAGTGCATATAATTCATTGTATTTACCAACACCATGCTACTAATCCTACTGTCCACCCATTATCTGCCTTTACTACCCCAGCAAGTATAGGGATCCAGCACATTAGATACCTAGCAGTCCATTACCGTGTATGACCTCCGGGACGCCACCACCTGACTCGTGTTTCGTTGCCTTCGTCCGGGGGTCGAAGGCAACCCCCAGACAAAGGCAACGAAACGCGTGTCGGGGTGGTGGCGTCCCAGAGATCATACACTGTAACGGACTGCTAGGTATCTAATGTGCTGGATCCCTATACTTGCTGGGGTAGTAAAGGCAGATAACGGGTGGACAGTAGGATTAGTAGCATGATGTTGGTAAATACAATGAATTATATGCACTAGCACTTTAGAGTTATTTTTTTTTGTTATCTTAACATCCTTTTGTATTGTCTTATGTAATCCACTTGTATATTGATGTAGGTTGTTGGTCAGGGATTGCAGCATATGTAACAAAGCAACAATTACAGAACCACCTCCGGGACAGCCACCGTTCTTTTAATGTTTGGTCTTTCTCTTTTTTATGAATTGTTTTTATATATGTATTCAATAAAGATGTAAACTTTTTTTGCTACGTAATTTCAGCATTGTTTTCCTTTTTGGTAATAACCAGGCAGTGAACTGAAGTGAGAAAGCTCCAATGTAATGCTTATGGGGGCAGTACATGACAAAGGGGTTTTCTATTTGGTGATGTCTGAATCTGTCATGTATGGTCCCCACGGTCATGCACTAGGCATAATGCTTCTTCCATATGTCCAGTAAATATATTTTGTAAATGTCAATTTCCAGACCCATATGGTTGCATTGGGATTTTTCCTGAAGGGTGTCCATGTAGAAAAATAGCTCTGGAAAATAAAGGATATGTCCAGCACAGAACTATGGGGGCATCTAGAACTCTGGAAAGCTCCCAGATGCACATTGCATGACAGCCTGGGCCAGCACCAGGGAAGATGATGCCCAGGTGCTGGCCAAGGAGGGCAGACCTCCCTAAACAGGAGCGCAGACCATTAAAAAGCGCCAAAGTGATTGATCGGGCCAGGAGCCATTGGCTTCTGACACACTCTTGTGGCCGGTGGTAGCATTATACCTCTGACCACAAAAGGCAGCTACCTCGCCTCCAGCGTTGCAGAGTCAATTGTGTTCACACAGCGACAGAGGAGCGAAGGAAAAGCCAGAAGAGAGCACCTCTGCAGCCAGCGAATATGATTTTTATTTTTTCCTCTGTTCTGACGGCCAGGAAACAGTTTCATGAAGACTCCTGAAAGGCTTCCTCATCTGTTTCCTGACAGGATTGCAGCGGATTTCACAATGCGAGTTCCATAGCAAAATCTGCTGCGATCGTGTGTCCTGTCATTCTGGATTCTGGATTTTTTATTCCACTGCAAGTACGTAAAGCACCACTCTCCTTAACCCATCGCTGCCCGCTACATTAACAGTCCGCGCTCCAGCTCCCTGATGCCCTGCTTGCCAATCAGTGGCTGGCGGAACAGCGCACTGATTGGCTGAGCAGGACTTTATAGAAATTTGTCAAAAGAGAAGAAAACAGATGTAGGGATTGTTCAAATGGCAGCAGTGTAAAAAAGGAGACACTATTCAAGATTAGGAAATATTTAACTTTTTTTCTTTCTTCTTTCCCAGGAGAGAGACGAGAAGGGGTCAATGCCTCTGTCAGCACAGATGTGCAGGCTGTGTTTAAAGGAAAGACCTATAGCCAACTACAAGTAATATCTCAAGGGATTGAGAGCAAAATAAAAGCAGGAGGGCCAAATCTAGATATTGGTTACTGGGAGAGTCTGCTTCAGCAGCTTCGGGCTTACATGGCAAGAGCAAGGCAAGTCAACATTGTTTACCTTTTTGTTTTTGTCATACATTTCTTTGACTTTGGCTTAGTTTTGTCCATGTTATTGTCATCTTCCTTCCATCACATTATGCTTAAAGGGGTATTCCCCCCAAGAGCTAAAAAAATGTAATGCTCCCAAACCTAGCTGGCCTTACTCACCAAGTCCCCCTGATTATTTTGAGACGTCTCCCATCTTTCTAGCTGCTGCTGTTCCGGAGTTACAACTTTTTCTAAAACATGGTCTATATCCAAGATAGGAAACTACATTTCCCATCATGCAATGCTTCTGCCTGATGATGGTGAAGTAGCAGAGCTGAGACAATGAAGGAGATGATGAGAGTGTAGCAGAGCTGAGTTGGCGGAGACGGTGTAGCAAAGCTGAGTTGGAAGTGACGGTGTAGTAGAGCTGAGTTGGGGATGACAGTGTAGCAGAGCTGAGTTGGAAGTGACGGTGTAGCAGAGCTGAGACAATGAAGGAGATGAGAGTGTAGCAGAGCTGCGTTGGCGGTGACGTCGTAGCAGAGCTGAGTTGGCGGTGACGGCGGAGCAGAGCTGAGTTGGGGAGACGGCGGAGCAGAGCTGAGTTGGGGGGACAGCGGAGCAGAGCTGAGTTGGGGGGGGGGGGGCGGTGTAGCAGAGCTGAGTTGGCGGGGCCGGTGTAGCAGAGCTGAGTTGTCTGGGACGCCGGTGTAGCAGAGCTGAGTTGGGGACGCCGGTGTAGCAGAGC
The DNA here is from genome assembly GCF_027789765.1 of Dendropsophus ebraccatus. Classification (NCBI taxonomy): domain Eukaryota; kingdom Metazoa; phylum Chordata; class Amphibia; order Anura; family Hylidae; genus Dendropsophus; species Dendropsophus ebraccatus. Next base: position 120,569,625 of record NC_091456.1, read on the forward strand.
TGAGTTGTCTGGGACGCCGGTGTAGCAGAGCTGAGTTGTCTGGGACGCCGGTGTAGCAGAGCTGAGTTGTCTGGGCCGCCGGTGTAGCAGAGCTGAGTTGTCTGGGACGCCGGTGTAGCAGAGCTGAGTTGTCGGGGACGCCGGTGTAGCAGAGCTGAGTTGTCGGGGACGCCGGTGTAGCAGAGCTGAGTTGTCGGGGACGCCGGTGTTGCAGAGCTGAGTTGGCGGGGACGCCGGTGTAGCAGAGCTGAGTTGGCGGTGATGCGGGCGGGGGGGGGGGGGGAGGGGAGGGGGTACCCAAACACAGTTATATATCTTCCTTATAGGAAGGAATTGCCAATTCCACAGCCTTCAGTACCCACTTCAGCCATCAAAAGTCTTGTAGTTCAACTAGAAGTGCTTTTGTTGCCCCAAGAAGTCTGTTTTTAGCACAATCTTGGGTCTCGATCCACCTCACTATGATCTGAAGGCGTATGCTGTAGAGCAGACATGTCAATTCTTTGGGCGTATGGTAGAGTGCGCATGAGACATCCTATTCAATGAAAGGACAGGTGGAACTTCAAGCGGAGCCTGCACCGCAGGTTCTGCTTGAAATTCTGCACACATTCCTTAGTGTCATTTATATGTCCCCTGTTGTCTGAGAGGGGATTCTGAGAGTGGGCACAACACAGCTTGGGAAAAGGACACAGTGAAGGACACTGTGAACCAGAGAAAAAGAGGACGACGGGAACTGTAGGAAGAAGGATCACAGACCAACGTTTTTTACCTGAAACACACACACACCAGAGTTCTCCTTTAACCCCTTAATGACAGAGCCTGAAATGCCCTTAATGACAGAGACAAATTTTATGAATATGACGTGTCACTTCAGTCATTAAAAACCCCAAATAACGTGAAAAATTGTGAAAAAATGCATTTTTCCAACTTTGAAACTTTTTTGCTTATACAGAAAGTGGTTATACCACATAAATTATATATTAAATAGCATTAGCAACATGTCGACTTTATGTTGGCGGCATGTATAAAACGATCTTTCAGATATTTTTAGGGACCTGTTCAGGTTTAAAGTGTATTTGAGGGGACTGTATGTTAGCCCCACAAAGCACCCCATTTCAGAAACTGCACCCCGCAAACTCTGCAAAAGCACATCCAGAAAGTGTTTTAACCCTTTAGGAGAGTCACAGAAATAAAAGCTAAGTGTTTAAGAAATTTGAAAAATTTTATTTTCTGTGCAGAGATTTTATTGTAATTCAATATCTTTCATAATTATAAACCTATTAGCAGAGAAATGCACCCCAATATTGATTGCTCCGTTTCTGCAGTTTATAGAAATACCCCATATGTGGCCCTATTGCGCTATTTGACGCAACCACAAGCCTCAGATACAAAGGAGCGCCTAGTGCATTTCAACGCCTCCGTTATATTTGGTCATTTCTGACTGTACCACTTCAGGTTGGCAGAGGCTCTGGGGTGCCAAAACCTAAACACCCCTAAAGGGACACCATTTAGAAAACTAGACCCCTCAAGGAATGTAACAAGGGGTGCAGTGAGCATCTGGACCCCACAGGTGCTTCACAGATTTTCATAACAATGTGGCGTGAAAAAAGAAAAATGTATTTTTTACACTATAACGTTGTTCTAGCCTTCAATTTTTCATTTTCACAATGGGATAAAAGGAAAAAAAAACACAAAGCGCGTAGCGCAGTTTCTCCCGAGTACAGAAATACCCCACATGTGGACATAAAGTGCCAAGCGGGCGCATGACGAGCCTCCAAAGGGAAGGAGCGCCAATTGGCCTTTGCAAGCTGGATTTTACTGGAATGGATTTCAAGGGTCATGTCGCATTTAAAGAGCCCTCGTGCTGCCAAAACACTGGAAACCCCCCACAAGTGACCCCATTCTGGAAACTACACCCCTCAAGGAATCTAACAAGGGGTGCAGTGAGCATATGGACCCCACTGGTGACAGGCACAAATGTGGAACAATGTGACATGAAAGGGAAAATTGTCATTTTTTCACTTTCACGGCACAAATGTGGCCGTCATCAAGGGGTCCATATCCTCACTGCACCCCTTGTTAGATTCCTTGAGGGGTGTAGTTTCCAGAATGGGGTCACTTGTGGGGGGTTTCCAGTGTTTTGGCAGCACGAGGGCTCTGTAAATGCGACATGGTGTTCAGCATCCATTCTGGCCACATCCAGCCTCCAAAATCCAAATGGCGCTCCTTCCCTTTAGAGGCTTGCTCTGCGCCCACATGGCGCTTTATGTCCACATGTGGGGTATTGACGGACTCTGGGGAAATTGCTCTACACATTTTGTATGTTTTTTTTCTCATTTAACCTCTTGTGAAAATGAAAAATTTAAGGCTAAACCAACATTATAGTGTAAAAAATGTAATATTTCATTTTCACGCCATATTGTTCCACATTTGTGCCCGTCACCAGTGGGGTCCATATGCTCACTACACCCCTTGTTACATTCCCTGAGGGGTGTAGTTTCCATAATGGGGTCAACTGTCTTGGCAACACAGGGGCCTTTTAAATGCAACATGGCCCCTCGAAATCCATTCCAGCCAAATCCAGCCTCCAAAAACCAAATGGTGCTCCTTCCCTTTGGAGGCTTACCCTGCACCCGCATGGCGCTTTATGTCCACATGTGGGGTATTTCCGTACTCAGGGGAAATTGCTCTACACATTTAGTCTTTTTTTTTATCTTTTATCCCCTTGTGAAAATGAAAAAATCAAGACAAGATCAATGATTTAGTGTAAAAATTTAACATTTTTTACACTAAATGTTGGTCTAGCCTTAATTTTTTCCTTTTCCACAAGGAGTTAAAAAAGAAAGTGAACACAAATTGTGTAGGGTAATTTCCCCTGAGTATGAAAATACCCCACATGTGGGCATAATGTGCCATATGGGCCCAGGGCAAGCCACAAAAGGGGCAGAGCGCCATTTAGAGGCTGGAATGGAGGATGCAGACCATGTCTTAATTAAAAAGCTCCTGTGCTGCCAGGGCAGTAGAAACCCCCCACAAGTGACCCCATTCTGGAAACTACACCGCATAAGGAATCTAACAAGGGGTGCAGTGAGCATATGGACCCCACTGGTGACGGGTACATATGTGGAACATGTGCCCTGAAAATAAAAAATACAATATTTTCATTTTCACGGCCCAAATGTGGCCGTCACCAGGGGGCCAAATCCCCACTGCTCCCCTCGTTAGATTCCTTATGGGGTGTAGTTTCCAGAATGGGGTCACTTGTGGGGGGTTTCTACTGCCCTGGCAGCACAGAGGCTTTGTAATTGCATCATGGTATCCTCTAATGGGAATGGCGGCCATATCTATTTAGCTGGGGAAAAGGGACAATTCTAATTTATTTGGGGGTATTAGGCCAATTATTAGTTTATAAGGTTGAAAATGACAGGTGTCCATCAAATTCAACCTGTGTTGATCCAGAGGAAGGCAAAAAACCCTCGTGAGGCAGACGACAGTAGCTTTATCACTGGGGAAAAATTCCTTCCCAACTCTATAATGGCGATCAGAATAATCCCCAGATCAACGTGACCCCTGAAATAGGAATAAGGGACAGAATTTAGATAATGTAGAACCCCAATAACGTGTGGTACGCCTTGAAGCGATCCAGTATGCAGAGGCCGGGGTGATCAGGACAGGTGTCACACTGGAAAATGGTGTCCTTCCTGATCCCCCTGTTACTCCACACTCTGCACTTCTTCTGGGGTCTCCTGTTTTCCAGTGTGGGGGTTGTCACCTGGAAAATGTTGTCCTGGTGCGATACGGGGTCCTTCATATCCAGAAGCGCTGGGTCCGCTCTATGGCTGCTAAATATTAGGGCTCTATTACTGCTTCTGATACGTTCGGATCGTGCCGCAAGCTACAGTAGCTCAGGCAGCGAGGGACCGGAAGAGGGGGTGCTGGTATAAAAGTTATCCCCGTACAGGTGGTAACCTTTATCCAGCAGTAGGAAGATCAGTTCCTGAATGATCTCCTCACTAACTCCGAGGATGGGGGGGTTCATCTGGGGGTGGATTTGGGTGTCCCTTCCTTCATACACTGTAATGGTACGTGCACACTGCGGAATGGCGGAGGATAACCCTTTGTGCATTCCGCAGAAGAAAAAAAAAATTGGAAAAAAAAAAAATCTTTTTAACCCAAAGCAACTGATCAGTGAATGATATTCACTGATCAGCCGCTAGGGGGCAGTAGAGTGACGCTGCCGGAGATTGCCGAGGCCTGCCGAAACCCGAGGACCCGAGCGATTACGAAGATTTCCGACGCTGGACAACCGAACCCGGAAGTGACCCGAAGAAGACGCGAGGACGGCGCGGACCGCAGATCTTCGCTCCGGACGCTCAGATCAGGTGAGTATGGTACACCTGCACCACACACACCTGTTCTGCACCCTTCAACTACCTAGCTGAGGGGTGCAGAACCCGACAAAACTGTTTTTTTACAGTTTGATCGCCATGAAGGGCTGGCCGGTACTGGCCGGCCTATCACGGCGATTGTGGGGGTGGCACGGCGCCATCTTTACACAGTACACTAATGGCGATTGGTGCTATCTCGGACAGCACCAATCGCCATTGCTTTCCAGGTCACCGATGACCCGGAAAGCTGTTTTCAGCTGCTATATGCTGATCTGTATTGATCAGCATATAGCAGCGATCATCGGCACGGGAGGGGTTAATCACCCCCCGTGCCGACGAGCAGAGATGGCCTGCTATACATTATAGCAGGCCATCTTCCCCGACCACTGTGTGTGAACACACAGCGATCGGGGTAAGTATACGCCCGTTTGCGTTAAAGCCCACCCTGCGGGGGCGTATACTTACGCCCCATGTCGTTAAGGGGTTAAACATCTTACTGTTCCTTGGAATATTTGAGTCTGCCCTCAAATTCAAACTTTATACCAGACTCTTTATCTCCTGAAATTTTCTGTATTTACCCCTTGTTGATGTACTTATTCCCTGTGTTGTGGTTAAGTTATTGCAGCACCCTTCCTTCTTTGTGACCAAGTGACACCCTTTTTCTTTTTTTTTCTTTTTAAATATTTATATAAGTCCTTTACTTTGGTGTGCTAGGCCTCTAATCCCTGTTCCCCAAATGTCTCCTTCCTCTGTATTTATATTTACTTTGGTGGAAGCTTGTATGGGTAAGGGGTCCTAGCTAATGTATCCAAAGAGCCACTCTATTAATTTGTCTTAACTGGCCTTTTTGTGCTATAATAGTATTTTGTGCTATAATAAAAAAATATGTATATTTTTCTTACAGGCTTAGAGAGCGCCACCAAGATGTTTTACGTCAAAAGCTCTTTAAGCTCAAGCAAGAGCAAGGAGTAGAGAGTGAGCCTTTGTTTCCTATTGTAAAACAGGAACCAGATTCTCCAGATGAGAGGTAAATTTTATTTGAGGTTTAGAATTATGAATAAAAAAGACCTTGGACAGCTACAATATTAAGTGTTATGTTTTTTGTTTTTCTTACTAAATCAATTAAATGCTTAGGCAAGTTATGGGAGATCCTTTATCAGAACAAGCAGGCTCATCTGCTGCAGCACCTGAGGAATCTAAAGAGGCACCAGAAGAAGAAGGAAAAGATGAAGGTGGAGAATCTGTACTCATGGAAGAAGACCTCATACAACAGAGCCTGAATGATTACGATGCAGGCAGATACAGTCCCAAACTGCTGACCAACCAGGAGTTGCCATTTGATGCACATGTAGTTGACTTTGAGGAAGACCAACAAAGGCTGGTGTTGTGCAGACAGCAAATGCAGGTGACAGGTAAGGCAGGATTGGATGTGTTGCTTTAAGGGTAGGCTCACACTGGTTGGATTAACTGTAGAAAATCTCCACTCAATCTGAAAGAAAATCCAAAAGAAAATTTGTTACTAAAGTTCATGCATTTTGGAGCATGTTTGACTGTTTATGAAAACAAATCATCAGTTTTAAAATCTGCAACATGTTGCTTGTGGATTCTGCTGATTCACTTCCAATGGGAAAGTCTGTTTGCATTAAAATCCATATTTATGAGCGGTGCATAACAAATTGACATGCACTTTTAATTACGTGGGGGGGGGGGATCTGCATTGTGTAAACGAGGTTTGTTACAGTCATATTCATTTGTCTGCTACAGAATTTTGTGGCAGATTTCTTCCAGTGCAAATCATCTGCAAAGATCTGCAGCATTTCTGTCCCATGTGAACTTAACCGAAAATGTTAGTAATGGTTGTTTTAGGCTTAAAAGGTTAAAGCGAATGTACCACCGGTACATTGCTTTTGCAATTTTTACCTGGATAGAGCGGCGCAGGGAGACCAGGGGTGAAGCACTGGAACCACATCACAGAGGGGAGGGACGATCGCCACACTGGGGATGGGCAGGCCACCTCCAGTGCTTCACCCCTGGCTGGTGCTCAGTAATAGACCGGCGATGTACGTGCAGTTCGCCGCGCAGTTCTGGCCACAGCTCATAAAAAGGCCCGCTGCGCCGGTGTATCTATGCAAAAATCACAAGAGAGATGTACTGTGCTACATTCGCTTTAAACAAACATTGCCAGAAACGTTTTTCCAGAAACTGCACCACTCTTGTCCTCAGTTTGGAGCTGTTGCAGCTCTGTTCCATTGATGTGAATAGAGCTGTTCCATTGATGTGAATAGAGCTGAAGTTCGCCTGTCATTTTTAAAAACTTGCACATTTTTGTTAGATCAGTGGTGTCAAACTCCTAGCCCTCCTGCAGTTGCTTAACTACAATTTTCATTCATGAACCTTTGGTTTTGGACTATTCTGTAAGGTGACCAGGTGATTTTAGTGCTCTCTCTGCTGTTATCGAGCACCAGAGAGTCCCCACCATGGTGCTCAAGTATTTCTCATTCTCTTCATTTCAGGGAGTTGGGCTGTTTTGCCATTATTACACAAAGGGATTTCCCTATTCCTTACTGCTATGCCACGGTCTGGAGGAAATGCACTGGACTGTACAGGGTGGCACTATGCTGGGAGTCATTTTGGTAATACCTGCGTTACATTAGACAGTTCCCTCAGCAGCATCTCTTTACACCCAAGGTCCATTCTAGGACAAAAGAAAAGATATAACACAACTGTAAGCTGTTCCTTGGTTTAGGTACATCCTGGAAATTTAACAGGTTGGCACTATGCTTGGGATCAGCTGTTTGCTAGAGCCACTGTGCTGACAGACACCGTAAACAGAGCCCGAAGCAGAAAGCTTTGCACATTTTGTCATGGCATTGCTGTGGCCGCTACACAATGTAGAATCTAAAGACTATGTTCACACATTGTTGAAATTGAGTGGATGGCTGTCATTTAGTGGCAAATAATTGCCGTTATTTTAAAACGGCCATTGTTTTAAAAAACAACAGCTGTTATTTGCCATAAAATGGTGGCCATCCACTCAATTTCAACTGTGTGTGAACATATTCTGGTTTTGGTTGCAAAATACTGAGCAAAAATACGGTGTGGCAACATAGCCTGAAGGGGTTTTCCAGTAGTTTAAAAAACTTAAAGGGGTATTCTGGGGAAAAATCAATAAATTAGCTATGGAAAAGGTTAACCAAGGTTAACCCTTTCCTAATATACTTACCAGTCCTTTATTGGCCCCCCAAGGAGATCTCCGGTCTGGTCACGTGAGCGTTCAGGCTGCGACTCGTGGATCCTCCTCTTCCGGTTTGGTGACGTCACCATATTCGGCCGGCTTCTGTCATTCCTCCTTATTAGCAGCAGAGCACTGAACCCTGACTGGCTGGCTAGTGTGTAGCCAATCAGGGTTTAGTGCTCTGCGTCCCACCACGCTCCAGGTCCCCTGAGCCTGTTGTACCAGGGGTTGTGGGGGCTTAGTGCCGGTCACCAGTTACATGGGCTGGGCCGGCGTCAGCGCTATGTGAAGGGTCCCTGCATCCAACAAACCCCGCCCCGATGCCCCCATCCCCCCCCCCCCCCCCCCCCCCGTGTGTCAGTGATGCCGACCGTGTCCCGGGAGGAGATGCGGCGGGCGGCGTTACTTTATTGATATCTACCAGACACCCGGAGCGGAGCTATCAATGAAGTAATGCCACCCGCCGCATCCCTTCCCCTCCCGGGACTCAGGGTCAGCATCGCTGACACCCGGGAGGGAAGTCCTGCAGAGTGGTGCTGATCCCGCTGGTCCGGTCTCTGCACCTTTTTCAAGCAGCCGGCCGTACTCAGCTGACAGGCGCTGTGATTGTGTCCAGGAGAGATTTGCTCTGTGCCTGTCAGCTAAGTTTTATCGGGATGATTGACAGCTGAGTACAGCCGGCTGCTTGAAAAAGGTGCTGATACCGGACCAGCGCGGCAGCACACTCTGGGGGGTGGGGGTGAGCGATCTTTCAGATCACACAGGGAGGGGGGCTGGGGGTGGGGGGCGTTCAGCACCACTCTGCAGGACTTCCCTCCCGGGTGTCAGCGATGCTGACCCGGAGTCTTGGGAGAGCAAGGGATGCGGCGGGCAGCATTACTACATTCACAGCTCCGCTCCGGGTGTCTGCTAGTTATGAATGAAGTAATTCCGCCCGCCGCATCCCCTCCCGGGGAACGGGGGGGATGTTGGATGCAGGGTCCCCTCACATAGTGCTGACGCCCCCTCACATAGCGCAGATGCCGGCCCAGCTTATGTAACTGGTGACCGGCATTGAGCCCCCACAACCCCTGGTACAGCAGGCTCAGGGGACCTGGAGCGTAATGGGACGCAGAGCACTAAACCCTGATTGGCTACACGCTAGCCAGCCAGTCAGGGTTCAGCGCTCTGCTGCTAATAAGGAGGAATGCCAGACGCCGGGTATGGGGACGTCACCGAACCGGAAGAAGAGGATCCGCGAGTCGCAGCCTGAACGCTCACGTGACCAGACCGGAGATCTCCTTGGGGGGCCAATAAAGGACTGGTAAGTATATTAGGAAAGGGTTAACCTTGGTTAACCCTTTCCATTGCTAATTTATTGATTTTTCTTTTCCTGGAATACCCCTTTAACCACAGACATTGAAAAAAAAAGGGAACTCTCCACCATTCTGGTATCCTTTGCTTCAGGGCAGCCGCAGCTTCGACTCCTGAATTTTAAGGGGCTCCAACTCCTTTGTAAATGACCAATCAGACACCAGACATCAAACTAGTGTAAAGTAGCTCTGGCTCTGTAGCTTCTTTGCAATTTCCTATATGATCCTGGGGCGGCTTCTGAATGAATAAGGCAAAGTTATAAAGCAGCTTCTCGTGTGTGTGAAGAAAGGTGATTTGAGTGCCTTTGAACGTGGCATGGTTGTTGGTGCCAGAAGGGCTGGTCTGAGTATTTCAGAAACTGCGGATGGTAGGGTCAGAATTTGGCGTCAACAACATGAAAGCATGGATAGATCCGGCCTTGTATCAACGGTTCAGGCTGCTGGTGGTGGTGGTGTCATGGTGTGGGGAATATTTTCTTGGCACTCTTTGGGCCCCTTGGTACCAATTGAGCATCGTTGCAACGCCACAGCCTACCTGAGTATTGTTGCTGACCATGTCCATCCCTTTATGACCACAATGTACCCAACATCTGATGGCTACTTTCAGCAGGATAATGTGCCATGTCATAAAGCTAGAATCATCTCGGACTGGTTTCTTGAACATGACAATGAGTTCACTGTACTCAAATGGCCTCCACAGTCACCAGATCTCAATAAAATAGAGCACCTCACCTGGATTAATTTTGCGATAGGCACAACTCTATCAATTGCCCGCTCCGGGTCATTCACGGCCAGACCGGGGATTGAAGCAATTAGGAAGCACAGAGAGACTCAGCAGAGGCCATCTGGGACACGGATACCCTTCAGGTCAGTCAGGCGCAGGTGTAGACATCATGTGTAGCGATGGATGGGGGCACGTGACGGCATGACGTAGAGACGGCCGTCGTTCCCTGGGCACGCCCCTTCCTCCCCGCTGCTTACCGGTTTGAGCCCGGCCATGGGGACTCGGATGCCGTGCCGTGCTGTGGTCTGACCCGGTCTACTATGGGGGCTGGCCGTTGCAGTCGGCTGCCGCTTTGGCGGCGGGACCTGGCTCCAGCTCCGACGCTGGGAGCAGAGGCAACACCTGAGGAGAGGTCACGTGGGAGCCTGCGTTACAGACGAGGCGGAGAGTGGGAGGTTCGCTCTCTCGCATGGCCCCCACTGCAGCACGACATAAAACTCCCGCCGCCATGCACTCTGGGAAGACGCCGGGTCCACAGAGGACACACGTGGGGGACCCGAGACTGCCGAGTGCGGAGAATCAGCCCTGGACTTCACCGGAGTGGTGAGATGCTTCTGGCAGGCCAGCATGTCTCCTTTTCTCTGCTTGTTTTTTTTTTTTCTCTTGGCTGGGCAATGTTAGTGGGCCCAAATCATGGCAAGACTACTTGTTTTTTATACTTGAAGAATGGAGTGCCTCCTGACTGTGATTTTTGATTGCAGGAGCTTTCTTGTCTGTGGGAGGACTGTTTTAGAGGATGCATGTAAAGGCTGCCCATTTGCACTAAAGAACCAGGGGCTGCAGGAAATTCCAACTGGAACCTGCTTGAAAATTTTGCTACTAAAGAAAGGAAAAGGAGGCCCGCGGTGTGCTAAAATTTTGGAGTCTTCCTGCATTTCCCGGATATGTTACCCTCATAAACAGCGGCCTTGTTATGTTATGGACTAGCTTGAATCTGCCTCTGCCAGCTGAGTCCCTCTATACCACGTATATGCATGAAATTATGTACGAATTGTAGGTGAAATGCAGCAATATTTTCGAGCCGGTAGACTGCCTGGGAAATATAATGCCATTTAAGAAAGGGAAGGGAGGCTTGATATATGCTAAAATATTGGTGTCCCCTCATAGCTAAACCCCCTCTGTACTTTGTATGTGCGTGACATTCTTATTTACGGGAAGGGAGGGCTATATTGTTTATGTATGTCTGGCCACAGGTGATGCTCAAGCCTGGAGACTGTCTGGGGAAAAATACAATCCCATCTGAGAAAAGGAAGGGAACGTGTTATATGCTAAAATATTTGTGTCTCCTCACAGCCAAACCCCCCCTATACTTTGTATGTGTTTGATATTTCTGTGAATTACGTGAAGGGAGGTCTTTATTGCTTTTGTACGTTTGGCCACAGGTGACGCTGGATTGGGTAACCTGGAATGCCAGTTAAAAGCAATAATAGGAAATCAAGAGGTAATCCCTCCTCTGATGCTAGCTCTAAGATGGAAAAATATCTAAAATCTCCCACCCTGTCTAACAAAACCAGGGCCCAGAAAGGCCATAATGGTCAAAAATCTAGATGTGATGTGTTAGAAGAAGAGGGGGGTGGGGCTGAGGGGGAGCACTCTCCGATGTTAGAACAAATACTCTCTGAGGTGCAGAAATGCAACACAGGGCTAGTGGATGTAAAGGAGCAGATTGGGGGCCTTGCAGTAGAGTCCTCCCTTATTCGGGATGACCTAAATAAAATAAGAGATCGAGTATTGGGAATGGAGAGAGCTGTACCGGGATTAGAAAATCAAATGAAGGAGGTATTAAGTAAACTAAATACTCTATCCAAGGACAACTCAATACTCCAGGAAAAAATCACAGATTTAGAAGATAGATCCAGGAGGTCCAACATCCGCATGCTGGGGTTTCCAGAGGGTACAGAGGGGTCTCAGCCGGAACATTTTATTTTTGGGTGGATAAAAGAGACAGTAGGGGCTGATAACCTCTCGACCCACTTTAATGTAGAAAGAGCTCATAGAGTTCCTGGAAAAGTACCTCCTCCAGGGGCCCCACCGCGTACCCTCTTAATTAAGATCTTATTGTCCAGAGATCGGGATATTATACTAAGGAAGATGAGGGAAATGAGGGAGATACTGTTTAATGGTCAGAAGATAGCAGCATACCCGGATTTCTCAAAAGCAACACAAAAGAAAAGAGAAACCTTTAGGGAAGTAAAACGACGGTTACACAATGCTAAAATCCAATTTTCCCTGTTGTTTCCCTCAAGGTTAAGACTTACTTATAATGGGAAAGTTCATTTCTTTCAAACAGCTCAGGAGGCCTCCGACTGGTTAGATAGGGAAGGAATCTAAAGCGGAAATTGCAGTGCCACAAATAACTTATGTACTCTTTAGGCCATGTATTTGGGATTGTTGTGATTGTATATGGGCAGTGGAGGTGGGGAGGGGGTCCCGGGGAATTTTGTGAAGGTTTAGGGACTGGTCAATTTGGCTGGTCATTGGTGGGGAAGGGGGCGAGGGGATGGGTGGATAAGGGTGGGGAGGGCTCTGGGGGGGGAGTGGAGGAGAGGAATGGGAACTTGTCCTTTTTGTTTTTTTTTTTGTTTTTTTTTTGCTTGATAATTGTTGATGGCTACAAGGATTCTTACATGGAATATTAGGGGTTTGGGGGAGCGCACCAAGCTCCTGGCAGTCTTTGATTGCATAAGCCACTATTTGCCAGCCATAATCTGTCTTCTGGAAACCCACTTCACACTTGAGACCAGTCATAAAGTGCATAGACAATGGGCATCCGATATAATTCACTCTTATGGCACGAATTATTCAGCCGGGGTTTCGATACTTATTCACAGACAAATTAAGTTTACGGAAAAGGGGAGGAAAGTAGATGATAAGGGCAGATTTATATTTATACATGGGAATCTGGAAGGCAGTGAAGTGGTGATGGCATTTGTTTACATCCCTCCCCCATTCTCTTATGAGGTCCTGATCAAGTTGGTTCAATATTTGCAGGACAAGCCAAATGCGCTACTGTATATTAGTGGGGATATGAATATGGTTATGGATCCGGAACTGGATAGGAGAAATAGGGGTTCTCCGACTACCCCCCGGCTCACCCCGCTTGCTAAGTTTGCTTGTGAGGTTGGCTGGGTGGATACTTGGAGATCCCTATATGGGGAAAAGAGGGCCTATTCTTGCTTCAGTGCTTCACACAACACAGCTTCACGAATAGATCTAATGCTCTGTAATGAAGTAGCTCTAGCTAAGGTCAAGTGTATGTCGTATATGGGGAAAACTATATCCGACCATACACCAGTAGTGGTATTATTAAGATGGGACAAAAGTGATACTTCTGGGGAAAGAATATTTCGTGTCAATCCTCATTGGTTGACAATTATTGACGCTGAGAGCAGGATTGGCGACGAGATAAACTCTTTTTGGCAGATCAATAAGGGCTCTGCTACACCCCAAATTGTTTGGGATACGTTAAAAGCCTATATTAGGGGACTATATTAGGGGAAATCTTGGCTTGCAAGCGGAAATTTAGAGGTAGGGAAAAAGAACTGGAGGACCGAGCAACTGCCCTCCTGGAGGAGTTTCACCGCGATCCCTCTGACGATAATTTGCGGCTCCTCAGGGAGGCACAGGATTCTCATGCCTTGTTCCTCCTTGAGAAGGCGGAACAAAAAAATTTCTTTCGCGAGCAGAAAAGGTTTATAGTGGCAGGTAAGCCTAGTAAGACCCTCGCTGATATCGTCAAAGCTCAAGATCCTAGGAAAAGAATAGAGGCCATTAAGGGGGACTCAGGGGAGATTATTAGAGAGGAGCATGATATAAGGAGGGTGTTTAGGGAATTCTATAGGAATCTATATTCCTCGGAGGGGGATGCGCCTGAGGATCGGCTTAACCAGTTCTTTAGTGGAGTGAAATTACCAACTGTTACAGTAGAACAAAGAGCGAGTTTAGACAGAGAGATTTCCCTAAGTGAGTTACAAAAAGCTTTAAATTCTATGCCCAATGGTTCTGCTTCTGGACCAGACGGGATTCCAACGGAATTTTATAAAAAATATGGAGGGGTCTTGCTGCCAATCCTGCTCGAAGTGCTTTATGAATCCTGTTTATCTGGCAATCTGCCACAGTCTATGACGGAGGCCACAATAGTTATCTTCCCCAAAAAAGATAAAGATAATACTGAACTTGATTCATATCGTCCTATCTCATTGTTAAATTCGGATATTAAGTTATTCTCTAAAATCATAACACTCAGGTTAAAAGAGGTTGTTGGATCATTAGTTAATGAAGATCAAAATGGATTTATCTCACAGAGATCCACCTTCACGAATATTGAGTGAGTCTTCGCGGATGTTCAGGTTGTTGGAGATAATCCCCACTCTATCCTGTCGCTTGATGCCACTAAGGCCTTTGACAGGGTAGAGTGGGGATATCTGTGGAAGACTCTCGGGGCCTTCGGCCTCGGACAGAACATAATAGCCTGGATTAGGATGATGTACGATTCACCTAGGGCGAGACTATGTATAAATGGGGGCATGTCCGAATGGTTTACCCTCACTAGAGGTACCAGGCAGGGGTGCCCTCTATCCCCGACTATTTACGCTCTATATATAGAGCCCTTAGCTACAGCTATCAGACAAGATTTATCTATAAAAGGCTTTGGCCTGAAGTCGGACTTGGGTAAAATAATTCTTTATGCTGACGACATGCTTGTTATGGTGCAGAACCCAAAAAGGGCAATACCCAGAGTAATGGACTGTCTTGAGCGATTTGGAGAAATCTCAGGGCTTCGGGTAAATTGGAGCAAGTCTGCGTGTCTCCCGATCGGTCAAGAAGAAATCCACCCAGATTTTGGTCTCATGAAGCTAAATAAAGATGATAGCATTAAATATTTGGGGATTAATATCTCATCCGACCCAAGAAGATACATTGAGCTAAATGTTAAACCTCTAATCAAAAAATTGGATAAGAAAATAGATATTTGGCTGAGATTACCCCTTTCCCAAGTGGATCGTATAGCACTTATTAAGTTGATAATACAACCTCAGATAGTATACGTATTGCGCTCTGCCCCTGTCTGGGTCCCTAATAAATGGTTCACATATATAGAAGCACAACTGAATCGTCTCATCTGGGGAAGAAAGCGTGTGCGGATCAAATATAAACATCTTACAGTAGGGGAAAAAGAGGGAGGGCTCTCATTGCCGGATTTTAAGTTATATTTTTTTGCACTGCATTTACAAAATATTCAGAGGAATAGGGATACACTTTTAGGGAAGTTCATTTTAGGTTTAAATATAAGATGTGGCAAGCACCTCCTCAATATTTTAGAGGTTGGTGCGAATAGTAATAAAGATTTCACATATTTGCACTTATGGAGTAAAGTTTGGAATAGTACTAAGAGATTGTGTCACATAATGGGTAGTACGCAATTTACACCGCTGTGGGGGAATCCTAAATTAGGCGAGTTAGGCAAGATAGAAACCAGTTTTTGGGTTCTTAGAGGAATCACGGTATTGGATCAAGTTTTTGAAGGAGGGAAGCTACTGAGTTTTGATTTATTAGCACAAAAATATCAGCTAGATCAGCGAGGTGTAATATATTATAGACAGTTAGCACATGCAGTGAAGTTCACTCAAGATCAGGGGATATTCAAGACACAACCACATGAGATCTTTGCACATATCTTGACACTTAAAGGGAATAGAAAAGGAGAGTTGGGAAGACTGTATAAGTCGATTATTAAAATTTGTACTGAGAATGCACACATGGTTTGTAAGCAAAAATGGGAGCGTGAGATAGGTGCTATCACACAGGATGAATGGGGTAACATTTTCAAAATGGCAAGTACAATCACTATTAATAAGAATCATAAACTTATCCAATGGAAGATACTTAGGAGACTGCACTATTCTCCACAGTTTCTTAAATTAATTAATAAACGTACAGATGCAATATGTAGTAAATGTGGCTGGCATGATGCTTCCAATTTGCACCTACTATGGGAGTGTAAGGTGATACAGGAATATTGGCAAAAGGTAGTGATCAAAATAGAAGAGCGAACAAAAGTAAAGATCCCATATAATCCCTTATGCATAATATTAGGCTGTACAGTGCAAATATCGGAACATCAAATATTAATAGCTAAATTGCTACTTATTGCGCGGGTAATCCTTATGAGGCATTGGGTGGATACAGAAGAGCCCCCCATGCTCGAGTGGTTACATTTGGTAAATAAGATCAGGTGTTATGAAAAGATTTACTCTGCAAGTAATGATAAGGGAAAAAAACGATTTGGTAAAATATGGAGCATATGGTAAATGCGGTCGAAGTCATCATTGCAAACATAATATAAAACTCTTCATTTTTTTTTTTTTTTTTTTTTTCTCCTTTCCTGCTCACTTCTCTTTCCTCTCAGGGTCCTCAGTTGGGTAGGGGTGGGAGGTGGGTGTGGGGGGTGGTTGGGGAAGGGATCGTTATATAATAATTAATTTGCTTTTTGTCTGTATACCATATCCGGACTCTTTGTAGTACTGGGGTATGGATTTTATGGTAAACGATAATGAGTATTAAGGTCTGATAAGGATGTTCTATTCTGTATATGTGTATGGTGAAATCGTTATACGGGTTAGGATCTATCCTTGTGCGAAAATGTATTATATATATTGGCAGGGATTCGGGTTGTGCCGGTCCCTGCTTTGTTTGTAAAACTTGTTTTTTATTATGGGAAAAATTTAATAAAGACTGATTAAAAGGAAAGAATATACACGGGAAAAGAAAGACAAAATAAAAAAAAAAAAAAAAGACATCATGTGTAGCAATGCATAGGAGTGAGAGCTGGCCACCAACACACTATGCTATCTTGGACCAAAAATTAAAAACTGTTCAAAGCGCGTTTCGGGCCCTGTATTAGCCAACCTTATCAGTCATACTCACCAAGTCCCTCTGAGTATTTTAAGCCATCTCTCACCTCTCTATGTGCTGCACTTCTCATTTTTTGAACTTTTTTCCTGAATGGTTGTATACAGCTATCATGGCACCGGTGGGGAAACTGCATCATGCAATGCAGCGCCATCTCTTTGGACCATATCTGTCAGTCTCCAAACCACCCCTGCTGGTGACACTAGCCACCAGACCACACAACCACCTCACAAGTGTCAGGTGCAGCATTTGCACAGCCTCCATCTGCCACCACAAATTTCTTATTTTTGGTCCAAGATTGGATAGTGTGTTGGTGATTGGCGACAAGCGCTCATTCCTATGCATTTCTACACCTGCGCCTGGCTCACTTCATGGGTATCCCTGTCTCAGATGGCCTTTGCTGGGTCTCTCTGTGTTTCCTATTTGTCTCTCTCTTTAACCTCTTAAGGACATATGACGTTCCGGTACGTCATATGTCCTCACTTGCACTTCAAAGCGGGGCCGAGCGGCGGCCCCGCTTTGAAGTGCAGCGATCCCGGGTGCCGCGAGTAGCCCGGGACCGCTGCTATTAGCGGGCACGGTCTGATCGCCGTGCCCGCTAATTAGCTAATCGGAGGCAGCTGTCAAAGTTGACAGCTGCCTCCGATTACCGGAGGCAACGTTTCCCTGGGGTCTAGTGGGGGGAGATCGCTCCTCCGGGACCTTGTCCCGGAGGAGCGATCTCCGTTACTGATGCATGCCGGGGACGCGTCCAAGATGGCGCCGTCCTCGGCTCGGCACTCGTTCGTCTTCGGCTGCAGCAGCCGAAAGCAAACGAGTGCCGATCTCACGGATCTCTGCAGCATATCTATGCTGCAGAGATCTCAATGAGAGATCCAAGTGTATATACTAGAAGTCCCCCAGGGGGGCTTCTAGTATATGTGTAAAAAAAATAAATAAAGTATTGTTAATAGTAAAAAGCCCCCTCCCCTAATAAAAGTCTGAATCACCCCCCTTTTCCCAGGTTTTAAATAAAAGTAAACAAATAAATAAATAAAAAAACATGTTTGGTATTGCCACGTGCGTAATCGCCCGAACTATTAATTAATCACATTCCTGATCTCGTACGGTAAACGGCGTCAGCGCAAAAAAATCCCAAAGTGCAAAATTGTGCATTTTTGGTCGCATCAAATCCAGAAAAATTTTTAAAGCGATCAAAAAGACGTATATGGGCAATCAAGGTACCGATAGAAAGAACACTTCATGGCGCAAAAAATGACACCTCATACAGCCCCATAGACCAAAGGATAACAGCGCTATAAGCCTGGGAATGGAGCGATTTTAAGGAACGTATATTGGTTAACAACGGTTTGAATTTTTTACAGGCCATCAGATACAATATAAGTTATACATGTTATATATCGTTTTAATCGTAACAACTTGAGGAACATGCATAACAAGTCAGTTTTACCCCAGGGCGAATGGCGTAAAAACACATTTCCCCCAAATAAAAGAAATGCGTTTTTTTTTTTTTCAATTTCACCACACTTTGAATTTTTTTTTCTGGTTTCGCAGTGTACTTTATGCAAAAATTCAGCCTGTAATTGCAAAGTACAATTAGTGACGCAAAAAATAAGGGCTTATGTGGGTTTCTAGGTGGAAAAATGCAAGTGCTATGACCTTTTAAACACAAGGAGGAAAAAACGAAAACGTAAAAACGAAAATGGGCCCCGTCCTTAAAGGGTTAACACACACACAGCCTGCTGCAGCCATAGCACACTGAAGAAAAATACACACAAGAAAACAGCACATTGAGGACTGGTTACTGCTGTACTACTTTATGGCCTAATTTTTTTGTTATTTTCCCATCCAAGTAATTGTTTTTTTATTAACTTTGAACAGTGTACATTAATGCTTTATATTAAGTTGAGGATGAGAGAAGCTTTCTATATAGGTATATATAAGTATAATACAGATTTACAACTGGTTATAGTACATGTTGGTAACAATCAGTAATTTAGTTCTTTTTACTTAAAGAAGTCGTCCAGTGAAAACTTTTATTAAAGTATTGTATTATTACAAATTATCAATATACACTTACTACGGGAGATGCTTATAAAGTGCTTTTTCCCTGCACTTACTACTGCATCAAGGCTTCACTTCCTGGATAACATGGTGATGTCATGACCCAACCCCCAGAGCTGTACGGGCTGAGGATGATGACAGAGGGATGCTCAGTGTCCCTCAATGTCTCCCTGCCATCCTCCTCTCCCGCAGCCACAGCCCGCACAGCTCTGGGAGTCTGGTCTTGACATCACCATTTTATCCAGGAAGTGAAGCCTTGATGTAGTAAGTGGAGGGAAAAAGCACTTTAAAAAGCATTTCCCGTAATAAGTGTATATTGGTGATTTGTATAACTTTGGGAGGGAGCAATACAATACTTAAATAATAACTTTTGCTGGGATTCTTTTTAACTCTTTTGATTCCTATTCTCATTAACTCATTTCATTCACATTTCTGTTTCTAGGAGATGCCAGTGAGAGCCCTGAAGACATCTTCATTCGGAAGGCAAAAGAAGGCATGGATGGGGATGAAGCTCAGTTTAGTGTGGAAATTCCAGTCACCAGCAAAGCTTATCTCTGGGCTGACAAATATAGGCCTCGAAAACCTCGTTTCTTTAATCGTGTCCATACTGGATTTGAGTGGAATAAATATAACCAGACTCACTATGATTTCGACAATCCTCCTCCAAAAATTGTGCAGGGCTATAAGTTCAATATTTTCTATCCAGATCTTATTGACAAACGATCAACACCTGAGTACTTTCTCGAGGCTTGCCAAGACAATAAGGATTTTGCAATTCTTAGATTTCATGCAGGGCCACCTTATGAAGACATTGCCTTTAAAATTGTGAATCGGGAATGGGAATACTCTCACAGACATGGTTTTCGTTGCCAGTTCTCCAATGGTATCTTCCAGTTGTGGTTCCACTTTAAGAGATATCGCTACCGAAGATAGGACATCAAAATGTATTTTCCCATTTGTAAATGTTGACCTTTTATAAATAACTTTTTGTTTTGTTGAAAGAAGATTAAAATTGGTTCTGTTTCAATATAAATATAAAAAAATAATTATATAGTAATAATTTTGGGTCCTGGCTAAGGTGGTTTTGGTGTCCTCTTTAGGACTGTGCGCTCTGCCGGGAACAACTTACGAGCCAGCAGGAGAGTCACAGCGCAACCTGCCCCAGGCAGCCGAGAAGCAAGTTACGGAGGTGCAGTGCTACAGTGACCCCCTCCCCCCCCATGCGGGCGTGAGTGCAGCCTCCCTGTGGCTTTTTCGGTGCCTCACCATCAAGTGTGTGTTGGTGGGAGACTGGGGAGTAGTGCCGCGTCGTGTGTATGAGGCTTGGGAACAGGCTTTGACTGATGCCCGCCTGCCTGCAAACTTGCCCGCACCGCCGGTTCACCGTCTCCCTCCATGGCGCTGTTCCTATGCATATCAGTCAGAGCCTGTTCCTGCGCCTCACCAACCTGTGACCCGCCTGACAGCTGGGAGATTCCCTGAGCTGAGGGGGCATTTGTTAAGGGAGCTTGTTTAAAGTGGAACAGGTAGCCTAAACCTCGGCCAGCCGCAAAGGTTAATCTTCCTGGTGGCCAAGTTTCAGGCTGTCTGTTCCACCTTAAATAAGCTCCCTTAACAAATCATAGACATGTCAATTCTTTTGACTGTTGCTTTGGGTGACTTTTTCTGGATAAAAGTACCCAGGGACTGGTAGTCCTACCCCATGGTAGCAAATATTGAGAAATCCCAGACTTCTGCCAGTACAGTTAAGAAATAAGTTACTTTGTCACAGCTGTGGTGGCGTTCCGTGCTCTGGGCCATCTCCACACCCAGTCCTCTGTCATGAAAGACGCTGGAGCCCATGGGCAGTCTCAACCTCCCCTTTGGCTCCTTTGGGCACCTTACCTCTCCCTGCTCTTTCTCCATCTTGCTCTGGTCCCCGCTTCCTAGGGTGTGTGCATGTTGGCTCTTGCAGATTTAAAGGGGCAGTGTGCCCCTAATGGTGGTTTGCACAAGCACTTTCCCTATAAATAGCTTCAACTGCCCTGACCCCCTTGTTGGAGCCCCTGCATTTTGCTACCCCTAAATATTGTGGTCCCAGCTCTGTTCTCCATGACTCTTGCCCATGGTTCCTAGCTGTGAGTTCTGCCCATGCTATCTGCTCTGTTCCTGTCAGCTGACCACCCTATGTTGTCTTCAGCTTCACTTTGCCTGCCACCGCTAGCAAGCTAAGCCAGGGGTAGTGACCTGGGAGTCGCCTGCCACAGCAAATCCATCCCTCTGTTGAAGGCCAGCGGTCCTGTATAGTTCACTCCCTGCTGTGGCTTACACATCACTCATGGCGGTCAAGTGGTTTCACAACTAGTCATTACGTTCTTGTTATGCTAACATTGCCTCCTCTTGCACATGTCCAGGCTCTTGTGAAGTTTGCCAATGACAATCTGCATGATCCAGAGCAGGCATTGGGATCGAAGGTCATGTGGTCAGATGAGACAAAAATAGAACTTTTTCGTATCAACTCCAATTGCTATATTTGGAGAAAGTATGAGTAAAAGCCTAAGAACACAGTCCCAACCATGAAGCATGAGGGTGGAAACATCATACTATGGGATGCTTTTCTGCAAAGAGCAATGCATGACTGCACTGTATTTAAGGGATGGATGTGGCCATGTATCGCAACATTTTGGCAGAAACCTTTCTTGAGTAAGAGCATTAAAGGGGTACTCCAGTGGGGGGGGGGCACTTTTTTACTGGGACCAGGAAAAAGATGTCCACTCACCTCCCCGGTTCCAGCCGCGGGTCCCGCATCGCGACGCTCCGGTGCCCGGTTCCCGGCCGCTTCCGGGTGTCTGACGCGGGCTCGAGACGTGACGTCTCACGTCTGCTCAGCGACTCAGTAAAGGAGGCGGGATCCATTTTAAGTCCGCTCAGGTCCCGCCTCCTTCACTGAGTGGCTGAGCGGACCTGAGACGTCACGGGACCCGCCGCTGGAACTGGGGAGGTGAGTGGACGTCTTTTCCCTCGGCCACCTCCTCCCCACTGGAGTACCCCTTTAAAGATGGGTCATGGCTCGGTCTTTCAGCTGAAACACACAGCTGGGCAGTTAAAGGAGTTATCCACCTAAGAGTGAAAAAATAAAATGCTAGCTGGTCTTATTCGCCAAGGCCTGAGAAGGTTTTACACAGAACTCTTGGATCCTAAACATCATCTCTCAGGGATACAAAATAGTCTCCTCAACGAAGATTCCTTATCTCCTGGCAGTCTTCTCAGTTCCTCCAGACAGAGCTAATCAACGGTGTCCAAATTAATTTCTGCAGAAGTAGTATCTCCTGTCCCAGTCATGAAACTAGGGAAGAGACATTACTCAAGCCTGTTTCTGGTGAGGAAACCAAACGGGACTTTCATGTTGATCATCAACGTTAAACCGATCAACAGATTTGTGGAATACGGAAGATTCAAAATGGAATTGGGGTTGACCACTCCTTTCATCCCAGAAGGTGCAGTAATGGCATCTATCGATCTGACAGATGCTTAATAACATTTCCCTATCCATTCCGAAAGAAGAGAAAAACATAGATTAGGTCGGCACTACCTAAATCACAGCAATATGTAGCTGTCTTGCAACCGGACTCAGCGGAAGTTGGAAAGTGATTGCAGCAATAAAGGTGGTGCTCATTTGGAAACCGCACAGAGAAACTGTAAATCCAACAACAGTGGAAGATAAAGAAAACCGCAGCACTCACCAGATGCTAATCTTCTTGCTTTATTGTAGCCATAAATACAGGGATTCAAACCAAGGATACACGCAGGTGAGGGAGGACGAACAATAGGTGCATATCAGCAACGGACCGTTTTGTGCGCAAGCGCACTTCGTCACGGCTAAACAATACGTCATGACGTCTGCTGATCATTAAATAGATACTAGTGAAGACAGACACAGGTGCAATATTTAGCTGGGAGGAAAGGGTGTGGAAGTCGGCACTCCTGGACGTAGAAATATAAAATTTTACTTTTATTCGTGCATATTAAAATTCGATGGTGGGCATAGCAGGACCTACGCGTTTTGCGCTACTGCGCTTAATCATGGTCTGCATGATTGCACAGGTGCAATATAATTAAAAACATCACACACATATACTAAAAACATTAAAGGAAGGCATGAAATTCATTCCGGTCATTAAGACCGAGCGGGCCCGTGGCATTAAACAAAGAAATAAGAAACGCTTTTCTTTTTAACAGAAATTTATGCAAATCAATGCCGCGGCTATCTGGGAACACCCTTTCCAGTCTGATGAACTTCAAATCCCTGACATCACTATTGTGGGCAGATCTCATGTGTTCAATGAATCTCGCTGCCCCTTTACCTGTTCGGACTGACGTACAATGTTCGCTTAACCTTACCTGCAATTGTCTGACCGTCTTACCGATATAAAATTGTTGACAGCTACAGAAAATCATATAAACAGTAAACGTGGATCTACATGTGATAAACTGTCTTATGTTCCAGTTAACACCTCCCATATTTACAGAGTTAAGAGCCGCATTATGTTTACAATGTGCACAGTGATGACACTTTTTGTTTCCAACTGGGGTATTTAGTAACCCATCGTTCCGTTTTGGAGCCAGGAATTTACTAGATTTTAATTTGTCTCCTAGTGTCGTGTTTTTTTCTAAAAGTTATTAGCGTTTTTTTGTTTTTTTTTATAAATTGTTGATTTATAGGATTTTTTTTAGAAACAATAAAACACAGAGTGGAATGGAATACAGCAGAGCCATTTAAGCCAGCAGAACCCAAATATATGAGATTGTAAGAGGTATAACATGTCTATGACATAGATAGAATCCCACGAAACTCAACAACAGTCATCAAGCACCTATTACATTGTAAGGTTGATACACTAACCGAATAACAAAACTTCTGAATAACCGATGCAAAATTGTTTTGACCGTCTTGAAACAAAACTTAATGGGGTATAACAACCTGGCTTGAATCATGGAACTTCCATAAGCGGGATATTTCTCCCATCAACTTAACACTAAACAAAAAAGGACAACATTAAATAGACACAGGACAGGAACATCAGGGAGGGAGGGATCTGGGGGGTTCAGATAGATTTGTGGAGGAACGAAACAGCTCATAGTATATGTCCCATAGTGCCCACACTTTGTTGAAGGCCTCTACCCTGTCTTCGTTGGAGGCCGACATGTACTCATGCCTCCTAATCTCCTGCACCCTGTTAATGAGATCTACTGCCGAGGGCATCCGCACCTGTTTCCAATATTTCGCAATCAGACATTTTGCTGCTGTGAGTATGTATAGAAGGAGACGGACCGCTGGTTTCCGCATATTCTTAGGCAGCACATTTAGGACATATATGAGGGGGTCTAAGGGAATAGTCATTTGGAAGATGGCTAACAGCAGGCCCTGGATTCCCAGCCAGTACGGCCGTAGCCCTGTGCAGTTCCAAAAAATGTGCGGAAGGGAGCCCTCAGCTATGCCACAGCGCCAACAAGTAGAGGGAGTAGCGGGGAATAGACGGTGAAGGAGGTCAGGGGTATGGTACCAGTGCAGAAGTATTTTATATTGGTTTTCCTTATATGCAATACACGAAGAGGACTTGGCCGCCTGGGACCAGATTACTTGCCACAGTGCCGGCGGAATAGGTTTACGAAGGAACCGTTCCATTTTGGCCATGTATGTGTGGGAGACTGGGGAGTCACCTGGGGGGTTATTGAGGATAGTATATATTTCCGATATAAGCTCTTTCGTGGATAAAGTACCCTTACAGAGGAGCTCGAACCCCGTGGGTTTCGGAAATGGCCTATTATTCGTCATTTCCGAGGCGAGGTAGGACACCTGTTCCTGGTATAGAGCAGCACTCAAGGGTAACTCGAATCTCTCCCTCAAGGCACAAAATGGTAGAACCTGTCTCTTAATAGGGCAAACAATGTCTGCAAAGTGAAACAAGCGGGCCGTCTGCCACGGGAGGATAGTGGCACGATCATAGCTATTTTGCAGCAGGTACGTATATAGAAATGGGGTAAGCATAGAAGGCTGAGCCCTAAGAGGGTGACCGCGGTTACCCCTCAGCCAAATCTCCCGTGTGTGTTTCATAGGCCCTAGTAGCCAGTCCGTGGTGCCCGAGTAGTGGGGGGACCATATAAGTTCACTGGGGTGGATCGGTGCCATCCACAACTTCTCGATTTCGGTCCACTTGTTATAAGCCGATAGCGAGGTCCACGAAGCAATCCCACGCAGGTGGACTGCTAAATAATAGAGGGACATATTAGGCATTGCCAGTCCTCCGCTCGATTTTCCGGCACATAGAACAGATCTAGCTATCCGATGACGCCGTCCACCCCAGATGAAGTTCAGCAGAGATCCCTGAAACTTACGCAAGGCAGCAGCAGGTATGGGGATGGGCAGGGTCTCTAGAAGATAAAGGAAACGGGGTAAGACGTTCATTTTAATCGCATTGATCTTCCCCAGTAAAGACAAAGGGAGGGCAGACCATTTAGTGAGCTGTGTGGATATGTCTCTAAAAAACTGGGGAAAATTATGTTTAAAGAGTGAGGAGAATGACTGGGTCATGTTAATTCCTAGGTATTTCAGGGCGCTATCCACCCATCTATATGGGTAGGACCCCTGGAGTGTTTGGACCAGAGGGAGGGGTAGATTCACTGGGAGGGCTTCAGTTTTTTGGGGATTAATTTTATAGCCCGATTAGCGTTTTTTTAGATGCAATATTTTTCAGCACTGGGTCACCTTCTAGCACATACCAGTACTTCAAAATTGCACTTCTGAAAGTGGTATTCATAGGAGAATTACCAAAAGAGAAACAGAATCTTTTATTGTTACCGTTTTTCTGCTTAGTGGCACGTTTCCTATTACAGGTGAGTGATTCTCTGGAAATATTTTTGCTTTCTTCTCAGCTTTATTTAAAATCCCTTGGGGGTAACCTCGTCTGAGAAGTCTCTCTTTTAGTTCATTAGCCTGTTTATGATATGTTTCGGGTTTGCTATTAATCCTTTTGAGTATTAAAAGTTGGCCATAGGGAATAGCTTCTTTAACTGTCTGGGGGTATGAGCTATTATAATGTAAGTATGCATTGCTTGCAGTGGGCTTACGAAACCCTTCAGTACAAATAGTGTCGTTATCTATATAGATGTTTACATCCAAGAAGCTGAGGAAAATCCCTCCAAACACCCCTGTAAAAAGCATGTTCATGTTGTTAATATTGTTTAAGTGCTCAATGAAGCCTAGGAACTCCTGTATCGTGCCATCCCAGACCATAAGAACATCATCCATGAACTTATAGAACGATTTCATGTGGATACTATAGCGATCGTTTAAAGAAAAAACAAAACGTTGTTTAAATATGGCCAGGAACATATTAGCATAAGTGCACGATACAGGAGTCCCCATGGCCGTACCGACCATCTGTCTGTACCAGGATTTTTCATACTGAAATGTGTTGTTGGATAGAATGAGGTTTAATGCTTCGCACACAAATGTGCAAAAAGCGTCAGACTTGTCTGTGTCAGAAAGAAATTCATGGACTGCTTCTATACCTGAGTTGTTTGGAATACGGGTATATAAGCTCTCTATATTGAGAGATACCAGGTTATATCCTGGCTGCCAGGCAATAGATTGCAACACTGACAGTAGGTGGTTCGTATCCTTCAAATAAGTAGGGATAGAGGTAAGCAGTGGCCTCAGGAGCCAATCCACATATTTGGAGAGTAATTCAGTCGTTGAACCGATCCCCGCCACAATGGGGCGAGTCAGCGACTTATGAATCTTCGGCAGGTAGTACCATTTAGGACATTTGGGAGAGTCAGGAATCAACTTATTAGCTGTATGTTCAGAGATAACATTATTCTCCACATTAGATCTCAACAGAGATATTAATTTGTCCATTATCTTCAGTGTAGGATCATTGGGGAGTTTGCAGTACGTTGTGGTGTTGCTCAATTGACGATTAGCTTCTTCAGCGTAGTCAAGAGCAGACATCACGACTGTACAGCCGCCCTTATCAGCCCTTCTAATTAGAAGGTCTGGTCTACTACGTAGCCATTTTAGGGCTCTCTGTTCACCAGGTGACAAGTTACTCTCTGCTCTAGGGTACATTAAAGCCTTACCTTCTTGTTGAACCAAATTAGAAAAAACCTCCAGGGCTCCCCCTGGTTCTAGTGGTGGGGAAAAGGTTGATTTTTTTTTTTACCTCCCTTAAAATCTTGAATTTCTTTCTCGGATGGCATGTCAGTACTTCCATTATTCATTAAACTTAACAGACAGTCAATCCCTTGCAGATCCCTTGAATCAAAGTCATTTTACGTCAGTCCGAACAGGTAAGGGGGCAGCGAGATTCATTGAACACATGAGATCTGCCCACAATAGTGATGTCAGGGATTTGAAGTTCATCGGACTGGAAAGGGTGTTCCCAGAGAGCCGCGGCATTGATCTGCATAAATTTCTGCTAAAAGAGAAGCGTTTCTTATTTCTTTGCACCTGTGTCTGTCTTCACTAGTATCTATTTAATGATCAGCAGACGTCATGACGTAGTATTTAGCCGTGACGAAGTGCGCTTGCGCACGAAACGGTCCATTGCTGATATGCACCTATTGTTCGTCCTCCCTCACCTGCGTGTATCCTTGGTTTGAATCCCTGTATTTATGGCTACAATAAAGGAACAAGATTAGCATCTGGTGAGTGCTGCGGTTTCCTTTATATTTCACTGTTGTTGGATATCGCTATCCATGCTTCCTCTCAACTCTCGAGTCCGGGAGGCCATGTCTTGGTTCGATGATGACCTGCATACTAACTGCTCCCTGGAGCCATGCTCACTCCAGATGTCTACAGAGGCAGATCATGTCTGTTTGGAACAGACATAAATCAGGTTTAGAAAAGAGACCCTCTTTCTTCATAGGTCCGGCAGTCCCTGAAGTGGTGGTTGGACCCGGTGTAACAGGCCAGATTAACCCCCGTCCAGATTATACCCTAGTATAAAATGGCCTAGGCCAGAGTATACCCCAGGGTATAAAATAGCCTAGGCCAGAGTATACCCCGAAGTATAAAATAGCCTAGGCCAAACTATACCACTCCAGGCCAGAATATACCCCGGGGTATAAAATGGCCTAGGCCAGAGTATACCCCGGGGTATAAAATAGCCTAGGCCAGAGTATACCCCGTGGTATAAAATAGCCTAGGCCAAACTCTACCCGGTGTTTAAAATAGCCTAGACCAAACTATATGCCGGGGTGAAACATAGCCTAGACCAGAGTATATCCATCCAGATCAGAATATATCCATCTAATGTCCAAACAGGCCACAGTATACCCCGGGGGATAAACTCTATACCTGGGGGTGTAAAACAGCCTAGGCCATGCTATATCCCTCCGGGCCATACTGTTATTACTTTACTGGTTTTCTAACCCCTGGCCCAGGCAACAGTGTACACCAGGGCATAGATTTTCATACCCAGGGGTGTAATATAGCCTAGGCTATACTATAAACCTGGGGACAGTCTAGCCCAGGCCACAATTTACCCCACCAGATTATATCCCTCCAAGTTATGTCACTGTTTTTCTCAGTTCTGACCCAGGCTACAGTATACCCCAGGGGATATATTCTATACCGGGGGGTGTAAAATAGCCTAGGCCAGAATATATCCCTCCAGGTCATATTGTCATGTCATGTTATCACTTCACCTTTTTCTTCACTTTATCTCTAATTTGTTGAAAAGTGCGCAGATTTTTATTTTAATTTATTATCATACTCGGACACACATCTGCTCCCTCTTGTTGAGAAATACAGTACAGTGCTTACATTTAACTGACAGTAGGTGGCGCTGTCCCATCACTGCATCTTCTGCACTATTTAAAGTGACTCTGTACCCACAATCTGCCCCCCCCTTCCCGCCCAAACCACTTGTACCTTCGGATAGCTGCTTTTAATCCAAGATCTGTCCGGGGGTCCGTTCGGCAGGGGATGCAGTTATTGTCATAAAAACAACTTTTAATCCTGCAGCGCTGTGTCTAACGGCAGGGGCTTACATTTGTATATCCTTTAGGCTGGCACAACCTCTCTGTCCTTCCTCCCCACCCTCCTCATCATTAGGAATGATACAGGAACATTTACTGCTGTTTAAGCTTTGCACAGGTGTATTAACGATCCAGCCCATGTGTCGGGCTGCCACAGGTGGGGAATAGGAAGCAATCTGCCTGGAGTATTCCTAATGATAAGGAGGGTGGGGAGGAAGGACCGTTAGACACAGCGCTGCAGGATTAAAAGTTGTTTTTATGACAATGACTGCATCCCATGTCGAACAGACCCCAGGACAGATCTTGGATTAAAAGCAGCTATTTGAAGGTACAAGTGGTTTGGGGGGGTCAGATTGTGGGTACAGAGTCACTTTAAGCAGGTGGAGGTATTTATGGGCTGTGCAAAATTTTTACGGTTCTTGAGCAAAAATCATCATTAGATGCAAGTGCCTTGATACATCTTGCAAAATTTATTGCACAAATTATGCGTTTTTTTGCAGTCGGTTTTTTCTTCATCCTTTTTTGCACCCAACAAAAAAATGGATTGAAAGATGGATCAAAACATCTTTTTTAGTGTACACAAAAATGCGGTCAATTTTATATTTTATATCGGTATTTGTGTAGGCTAAAAAAAAGGATGCATTTTTATCGTTTTTTTTATTATGGAATGGAAAAACTGATTAATGGAAAAACTGATCAAAATTGAGGCACACAAACGGTTCCTTTTTCTCATCCATTTTGCAAAAAACAAATGAGGAAAAAAATGGACTGCAATAACACAGTGTGAACCCAGTTTAAAACAGCTTGGCTACAAAGCTATGCTAGGGTAGGCTTTTGTGCAAAAAAATGAAAATTTGCACTTGACAAATCTAATGAAAACTAGTTAATAGAACAACCCTCCTCCCCCTTGCATATATTGAAAAAAGGTGCAGGCATTAAAAACTGATGTAAAATAGCGCAAAACCCTTAATAAGTCTTCGACAGGTATTTATGTAATGCATAAAATTTCGCCAAAAAAACCCATAAATGTCCCCTATGGCCCCGTTCACACTGAGCAAGAATGTTGGAATTCTGCGAAAATCCGTGAAATCTGCTCAAAGAAATGACATGTGATTTCTTTTAGCGGAGAGGGGAGGAAGCAGACGCACGCGCGCCCTCTCCTTCACTCACAGTGAGACACTGAGCACGTCTGGATTCTGAGGCGGCGTGCTCCGCTGCGGAATTCCGACGTTCTTGCTCAGTGTGAACGGGGCCTATGGGGGAGGCAACCAATTGGATTTCACCTTTCATTCCTCATAGACTATTTGGAAAATGAAAGGTGAATTGGTTGCTAGGGGCAGCTGAGCCAGTTTCACTTAACACCATGGGGGAGATCAAACATGGTGTAAAGTGAAACTGGCTCAGTTGCCCCTTCGAAACCAATCAGATTCCACCTTTCATTTTCCAAAGAGTCTCTGAGGAATGAAAGGTGGGATCTGATTGGTTGCTAGGGGCAACTGAGCCAGTTTCATTTTACACCATGTTTGTTTAATCTCCCCTATGTGTTTAGATTTTTAAGATTTACATCAGTCAGCTTCTCATTTACCTCAGCAGACAAAGCCGAATCCCCAATAAAATGTTGAAAAATTAAGTATTTCTTGTGTCACTCAATGCTACTGATTTCATGGGGGTATAAAATGGCCTGAGGGGGGTATGAATTGGCCTAGGCCGAAATATACCTCGGGGTATAAAACCCCGGGTAAAGTTTGGGCTGGGGATATACTTTAGCCTGTTACACCGGCAAACCTGTCAAAAGGGGTCGACTGAAATCCTCTTACCAAGACTATTGTGAACACAGATGCAAGTCTTGCGAAATGGGGAGCTCAAATAGGTTCACTTTTTCTACAGGGCCTTTGGACCCCAGAGGTAGCAGGAAGATCATGGAACTACAGAAAACTATTGGCAGTCTGGATGTCACTGAAACAGGCAGAAGATATGCTAATTCAGCAATGTCCCTCATCTGCGACATCAGGGAAGTGCAAAAGAAAATTCTCTACGGGACATCTTGCCCTCCACTCGCTCATGAACACGCACACACTACACATTTTGTCACACTACAGCTCCCGTCATACCCTGAAAATCCACTAGTTTTCACAGCATGATGGGAGTTTTCATTTTGTCACGTCTTTAGAGCCACAGAAGATGCAAAAGTGATGATTTATACTGTTATATCTGTTGCTTTACAGCTGGGGACAAAAATTACAACTCCCATCATTCACAGATAGTAAAAGGCTGTCCAGGCATGATGGGAATTGTAGTTTTGTCACACGTATGGAGCTACAGCTCCCTCTTATCATCCCTGTCCCTCACATGATCCTTCTCATCATCCTTCTCCCTCACATCATCCCTCTCCTGATCCCCTGTCCCTCTCATCATCAATATCATCATCCCTCTCCCTCACAGCATCCCTTTCTCGATCCCCTGTCCCTCTCATCATCATCATCCCTCTCCCTCACATCATCCCTCTCCTGATCCCGTCCCTCTCATCATCATTATCATCATCCCTCTCGCTCACATCATCCCTCTCCTGATCCCCTGTCCCTCTCATCATTATCATCACTCTCATCATCCCTCTTCCTCACTCTCATCATCCCTCTCATCAATATCATCCCATGTCCCTCTCATCATCCCTGTCATCAGCACTCTCATCATCTCTCTTCCTCACTATCATCATCCCTCTCCCTCAAATCATCACTCTCATCATCCCTGTCATCATCATCAATTTCCTCACTATCATCATCCCTCTCATCATCCTTGTCACCATCAATCTCACCATCCCCTCTCATCATCTCTCATGTGAGGGGATCATGAGAGGAATGATTTAAGGGAGAGAGATGAGTAGAGGGATTATGACAGGGTCAGGGGATGATGACAGTGACGGGAAAGAGCATGGGAAGCAGTGGCGTAGCTAGGATTCATGGGGCCCCATGAATCCTGTACGCTCCCCTACCCCCCACCCGACTGCCAAACACAGACAATGACGCACATATACACACACAGAGGCACCATTAACATATATACAGATACGCCACTGACATACACACATATATACGCTGTAATGTGATTACACTGGTGCTGATATATACACCATGAGTAGACTGTACACAGGGACATCATCTCAGTGTAATAAGAAATACTCAACCAGAAATAAAACAAAATGCAGCAGATATTAATGGTGGGTTCTTTTATTAGAGCCCAGCATTAATAGAAGCTGCTGCAGAACATCTTTGGGAGCAAACCTGTCAATCACTTGAGACACTACTGACATACACACACACATATACACCAGTGTTACAGACTATATATACACTCACTGGCCACTTTATTAGGTACACCTGTCCAACTGCACGTTACCACTTAATTTCTAATCAGCCAATCACATGGCGGCAACTCAGTGCATTTAGGCATGTAGACATGGTCAAGATAATCTCCTGCAGTTCAAACCGAGCCTCAGTATGGGGAAGAAAGGTGATTTTAGTGCCTTTGAACGTGGCATGGTTGTTGGTGCCAGAAGGGCTGGTCTGAGTATTTCAGAAACTGCTGATCTACTGGGATTTTCACGCACAACCATCTCTAGGGTTTACAGAGAATGGTCCGAAAAACAAAAAACATCCAATGATCGGCAGTTCTGTTGGCGGAAATGCCTTGTTGATGCCAGAGGTCAGAGGAGAATGGGCAGACTGGTTCGAGCTGATAGAAAGGCAACAGTGACTCAAATAGCCAACCGTTACAACCAAGGTAGGCAGAAGAGCATCTCTGAACGCACAGTATCTCGAACTTTGAGGCAGATGGGCTACAGCAGCAGAAGACCACACCGGGTGCCACTCCTTTCAGCTAAGAACAGGAAACTGAGGCTACAATTTGCACAAGCTCATCGAAATTGGACAGTAGAAGATTGGAAAAACGTTGCCTGGTCTGATGAGTCTCGATTTCTGCTGCGACATTCGGATGGTAGGGTCAGAATTTGGCGTCAACAACATGAAAGCATGGATCCATCCTGCCTTGTATCAACGGTTCAGGCTGGTGGTGGTGGTGTCATGGTGTGGGGAATATTTTCTTGGCACTCTTTGGGCCCCTTGGTACCAATTGAGCATCGTTGCAATGCCACAGCCTACCTGAGTATTGTTGCTGACCATGTCCATCCCTTTATGACCACAATGTACCCAACATCTGATGGCTACTTTCAGCAGGATAATGCGCCATGTCATAAAGCTAGAATCATCTCAGACTGGTTTCTTGAACATGACAATGAGTTCACTGTACTCAAATGGCCTCCACAGTCACCAGATCTCAATCCAATAGAGCATCTTTGGGATGTGGCGGAACGGGAGATTCGCATCATGGATGTGCAGCCGACAAATCTGCGGCAACTGTGTGATGCCATCATGTCAATATGGACCAAAATCTCTAAAGAATGCTTCCAGCACCTTGTTGAATCTATTCCACGAAGAATTGAGGCAGTTCTGAAGGCAAAAGGGGGTCCAACCCGTTACTAGCATGGTGTACCTAATAAAGTGGCCGGTGAGTGTATATATAGACACAGATACATACACATACTAACATATACATATATACCCACAGATACATACATACTGTACACTCACTGACACACATACACAGCACTTACAGCTCCCAAGCTTCCCCCCCCTCCTCCTCCTGTAGTTCTGGGGTGGAGGCTAGAATGTAGTTGCCAGGGTAGATGCTATTTCCAAGTGAATCTATGTACCCTTGATGACATCACGCCCATGTGACTTGTGTGGGAGGAGCTTAAGTTTTCCCGGCCTTTCTTAGCATTAGGGAGGAAGCAGCTGGTCAGGGTCAGTCAGGACTGTCCTGCTGCAGGGAGGACCTTTGATGATGTCATGCCCATGTGACTAGTCTCATGTGTGGGAGGAGCTATCTTCCTCTGCTAGGTTTTCTATGAGTGTTTTGAGGAGAGTCAATGGACCGACCACAACCTCCAGGATACTTCCTAAGGTGTCGTGGCGCAGATGGATGTGGAAATTTGTGGCCAACTCTGGAATTTTGTGGAGTACTCTGGAGGTTGTGGTTGGTCCGTTGACTCTCCTCAGAACACTGGTTGTACCTACCCGCTGACTATTGGGCCAGTCGGAACACTCCTGGTGACATTGGCTGCGGTGTATATTGTTGGCCCCCAATAGTGTTATGCCTATAATTAGCGCAACACTAAAAGGTGAGTGCACTTGCACACATATTTCAAAGACATTGTTTTGTCTATATTTATCTGCTTTAGTAATATTGCACCAGAAGGCGCCTTTCTTTTCTTTTTCTTCTCTCTAGGTTTTCTATGAGGCAACTGGTTCCCCGGGCTTTTCATGAGGCAGCAGTATAGTGAGTTCAGGGTAAATGATCAACATCAGGTAAACCACTGTTTTGTGGGGTCAGGGGTGTGTGGGTGCACTGTTATGTGATGGTCTGCAGTGTCAGGGGTGTGTGGGGGCACTGTTATGTGATGGTCTGCAGGGTCGGGTTTGTGGGGGCACTGTTAAGCGATGTTCTGCAGGGGTGTGTGGGGGCAATGTTATGCGATGTTCTGCAGGGGTGGGTGGGGGCACTGTTATGCGATGTTCTGCAGGATGAGGGTGTGTGGGTGCACTGTTATGTGATGGTCTGCAGGGTCAGGGGTGTGTGGGTGCACTGTTATGTGATGATCTGCAGGATCATTGGTGTGCAGGTGCCCTGTTATGCGATGTTCTGAAGGATGAGGGGGTGTGGGTGCACTGTTATGCGATGGTCTGCAGGATCAGTGGTGTGTGGGTACACTGTTATGCGATGACCTGCAGGGTCAGGGGTGTGTGGGTGCACCGTTGTGAGATGCTCTGCAGGGTCAGGGCTGTGTGGGGGCACTGTTGTGAGATGCTCTGCAGGGTCAGGGGTGTGTGAATGCATTGCTTTGGTCGAAAGCCCAGCTGCCAGCAGTGATACCCCCACCCCGCGGCACCAACCATTCCCCCCTGTCCCCTGAACCTCTGCAGTGCTGCCACCGCAGCCCCCAACCCATCTTGCCCCCCTCCCCCAGTGATGATCACAACCACCGGACACCATCTACCACCCCCACCCAGGACCGCAGTAATGATCTGGCCCTCTGAGTGGCACAACTACACCCCCCCTGAACTTACTGATGAAGGCGGGCTCTGGGCTTCTGCTCCTGGATCGCTGTAATGATTGATAATCGGACCCCCCTGAAGCTCTGCGGTGCTGGACGTCGCAGCCCCCAACCAGCCTGTACCCTCCTCCCCCCATTAACCCCCACCCGGGTGTGCAGTAAAGATAAGGTCCCCTGAGTGGCACAAATCCCACACCTCCCTAGCTGATGAAGACGGCCCTCTGGGCTCCTGGACTGCTGTAATGGTTACAGCGGGTGAGATGGGGGACCTCACAGTGCAGAGTGATGAGTGCCCCTCTTACCGGGAGCCCGATGGAGTGCCCCTTGTATAGCGCCCCGCTTGCTCTCCCCTCCACCCCCACACTCCCCCTGAACCTCAGCAGTTCTCCGAACCCCCCCCCCCCCCTCAACTGAAGGTGAAAATATCCCCACCCGAACCTTAGCAGCCCAACTCTTCCCCCGGACATCGGGGCTGATCCTCCATCCCAGAGCTCGGACGGACCTCAGTAGTGAAAATATCAACAGTGACAGCCTGACAGGACCTGAGATTGACAGGAGAGGTGAGATTACCCCCTAAAACTACAACCCCCACCATGTCCTGCTAACAGTTCATGATGGGAGTTGTAGTTTTGCAGCCTGTGGCCTTCCAGAACTACAACCTCCATCATGCTCTATAGGCTGTTCATTTTGGGAGTTGTAGTTCTGAAACAGATGACAGCATAGGAGGCTGAGGCAGTAGCACAGTAGAGCTACATCTCCCAGCATGGTGTGGCAGCACTACAGTACACAAGGGGGACGTGGTAGTACATGTGATGTGTGTGGAATGTATGTTGGCACACAACTAGACCATAGAGCTGGGCGATTAATCGAATTAATTCGATTAATTCGCCCAGAGTTTTAGAATCGATTTGATTTTTTGTGAAAGTCTTAAATCCGATTTTCACAAAAATTTTTTGCGGGCGGTGAGGTGCACGAGGAGAGAAAGAGTTGCATGAGGCAGAACATGGGGCCGCTCAACGTGCTTCTTGTGGCCGGCATTCTCTAACAGCCAAACACCGGGAGCGAGACACCCATCACAGTCACTCTACCCCCGCAGGTGAGTGACCATCTGAACCCGAGCAGCACGGTCTCTAGCGCTGCCTCTCCCTGCAGAGACCTGACAGCTTCGCGGGCATGGCAGCGGGGCCGGAGGTGAGCGGTGCCTGGGAGCGGAGGGTGCACTCCGTACTGCAGGGGAGAAGGACATTTCCCAGAGAGTGCCGGCCACATACGGACTGCCGCCTCCCTGTACAGCCGGCAGCGGAGCGCCCCCTGTGTGTCACAGCGCACTGGTAGCCAGTGGAAGAGCAGCCGCAACTGGAACGGCTAAATACAGCCTTGGTCTCTGGAGGAAACCGCAGGGACTGCAGGGTAAGGTGATCGCGTTGCTGCCGAGTCCTGAAGCTTTACAGCAAGATCGGGGGGTGCAGTGCAGATCCCTGATCCTGCTGTACAGCCCCAGAACCTGCAGCAATGCGATCACCTTACCCTGCAGTCCCCGTGGCCTCCTCCAGAGACCGAGGCTGCCCCAGTCCCCCTCTGTCACCCCCATTTCCCCCTTAGTCACCCCAGTCCCCTCTCCCTCACCCCCAGTTGCCCCAGTCCCCCTTCAGTCACCCTCAGCTGCCCCAGTCCCCCTTCAGTCACCCCCAGCTGCCCCAGTCCCCCTTCAGTCACCCCCAGCTGCCCCAGTCCCCCTTCAGTCACCCCCAGCTGCCCCAGTCCCCCTTCAGTCACCCCCAGCTGCCCCAGTCCCCCTTCCGTCACCCCCAGCTGCCCCAGTCCCCCTTCATTCACCCCAGCTGCCCCAGTCCCCCTTCAGTCACCCCCAGCTGCCCAGTCCCCCTTCAGTCACCCCCAGCTGCCCCAGTCCCCCTTCAGTCACCCCCAGCTGCCCCAGTCCCCCTTTAGTCACCCCCAGCTGCCCCAGTCCTCCTCTGTCACCCCCAGCTGCCCCAGTCCCCCTCTATCACCCCCAGCTGCCCCAGTCACCCCCAGCTGCCCCAGTCCCCCTTCAGTCACCCCCAGCTGCCCCAGTCCCCCTTCAGTCACTCCCAGCTGCCCCAGTCCCCCTTCAGTCACCCCCAGCTGCCCCAGTCCCCCTTCAGTCACCCCCAGCTGCCCCAGTCCCCCTTCAGTCACCCCCAGCTGCCCCAGTCCCCCTTCAGTCGCCCCCAGCTGCCCCAGTCCCCCTTCAGTCGCCCCAAGCTGCCCCAGTCCCCCCTCAGTCGCCCCCAGCTGCCCCAGTCCCCCCTCAGTCCCCCCCAGCTGCACCACTCGACTCCAGCTCGCCTAGCCCTACTAGACCATATTGAAAACACTTTTTTTTCCTAATCAGGAAATGTTGAAAGCATTTCCGGATTATTTCCTGAAGGAAAAAAAACGGATTGCTGTCAGGAAATTCTGATGCCTTCCTGAAACCTTCTAAAGGCCTTTTGCTCAGGATTTCCTGACAATAAAAACTGATACGGACATGTGAAGGGGGTCTTAGGGTCCATTCACACTATGCAAAGAATTGAAGAGGAAATATTTCTTGAAATGAAAGATATCTGCTCTGGCAGAATTCAAGTCCCATTGACTTCTATAGGATTCCTCTAGCGGAATCTGCCCAAAGAATTATGTAGCAACCAAAGAAAAGAAAAGTACTAAATCAGCATACCCAAAATATTATATCAAAGAATATAATTTTATTTAAGCACAAACATGACACATAAAAACATTTAAAAACATACAACCATAGTGCCAGCCATAATAAGCTGCACTAAACCCACTGTTCCACAAGATGGCAGTAGTATACTGCCTATATCCCACAATAAGGAAAAATAGTGCAGAGATTCCTGCATGTAAGGACGAAATGCAGGTAACACAGGTAAGGTATCAATGATGCATAATATCCTGCCACTTCCCTCTACATGCAGAAAAATATAAGCCTATGTACAAACAATGTAAGTGCCATAAGGCTATCCTACACAACCTGCACCACGGCCAATATGGAGGGGACAGTAGGAGAAGAACCACCCAACGCGTTGCGTCGCACAGTGCGACTTCGTCAGGGACAAGAATATTGTGCTCCCTACAGTCTTATATACATATAACATAACTTGCAATAACCGCCACCTGATGCCGACGTCCCGCCGCTCCGCACGGACCGGAAGTGCCCTCTGAACTATGATGACGTATGGCGCATGCGCAATACCGCGTAGCTCCGAAAGGAATGAATACAAGAATATTATCACACTATGCATATAAATCAATTATGAATTAATATTGGCCTAATAAACTCTTCCATGAGTTCAAATAATAAGCCTAATAAATAGCCATATCTCGCGCACATGAAAAGCCAGTTACTGGATGGAAGCCATGATCCTCATACACAGCATCCGTCACTTAGTGCATGCGCATTGCCCCGCCCGGCCACTGTAAATAAAGACATCAGTGGTGATAATATCATGAGTCTGGCTAAATGGCAGCGCATGCGCAGATGGAAATATGGAAGCCATCTTATTATGGATGAATACAATTCAATTTATGTCAACTAGAGCTATATTTACATGTTGTTAATCACGCTACGAAGGTTAGTGGCCATCTAGTGGCTATTGAAATTATTGCATACATGGTAAAAATTCAACCTCACCAAAATATATATATATAGAAGAACTCAGCGGTAGTATTGATATATATTTAAAGGGATATTACCATAGCTATATAAATATGTAGAGTCAACCTGTATAAAATATCAAAATACATGGCCACATATATGAAATGCAATAACGTGAATCACTGTGTATACCTACTAAACCAATGTAGATCCCATAATTTAAGTAAAATACTAGTGCCATAAATTTTCATTATACGTAAAAACAAGAAATACCTACTATAACATATATAAACACCATTTAGGGCACTTCGTGCCCTTCAGGATGTATATGTGACCGGTCACATCAAAAACTGTGAAAAATACAATAAATAATGAATGATAAAAACTAATGAAAAACGCAATAATAAATTAAACCCTAAAAAATGTGATAATCCAATAAAACAAGAAAAATTAAAATAAAGTGAAGGGTGTCCCTAAAATGTGATAAATCCCTTACATGATTTGGATAAATAAAAATAATAAGTTAATTAATATATAAATATATGTAAACATAATTGTATAGGTAAGCCCCACATCAGAGAGCTACAACCATGTTCCTCGGAGCAAAAAAAAAGAAACCCATCTGTTTATGTACAAGAACTCATAGGTGTTTTATTCACTGCAATGTAAAGAAAAATGTTTTTTAACCCAAGAAACCAGTAAATAGCAACTCCTCGTTCATGCCAAAGGGATTAATGGAATTAAGTTCAAATATCCCTCTGGATTCCTTCTGAAGTAAAGAGCTACTACAGTCCCCTCCCCCTTGGACCCACCATAACTTTTTCCAAACCCACCATCTGGAGCCCCCGAGTCTTACCTTGGTGTTGTTCTAGGAAATGAGCCGCCACTGCCGTCAATGTTTTGCCTTGCTGGGCATCACGTTTAGCCAGGTTTATAGTGGATAGGTGCTTTTGGATTCTTTTTCTCAGCTCCTGTGATGTTTGTCCCACATATACTTTTTGGCGAGGACATAAAATAGCATAAATCACCTGTCTTGTACGGCAGTTGATATAGTGTCTTAATGGATATACTTTGCAGTTTTGTGGATCCTTGAACTCTTTTAGAGGTTTATTAATAGATTGACAAATGTTGCATTGTCCACAACCATATGTTCCAGTGTGTTTATGTCCTCTCCCTGTGGATTTTGTTGGACTCCTAAAGTGGCTTCTAGTAAGAATATCCTTCAGGTTTGGTGCTCTTTTTGCTGTAATAAGTGGCCTTGGGGGGATATGTGGAGCTTTTTTTGTGTCTGCCAATAAGATGTGTCAATTATTATTTAAAATTTTTGACATTTCTTTCCATTGGTTGTTATATGGAGTGATGAAACGTAATTCCTCCTTGGTCATGCGTTGTCGTGGTGTTAAGATAGTTGCACGATCCATATTCTTGGCCTTTTCATACGCTTTAGAAATGATCCTATGAGGATATTTGCGGGCTTTGAATCTTTGGGTAAGCTCCCAGGCATGTTTCTTAAATTCTGTGGTCTCTGAGCAGTTTCTCCTAATTCTTTGAAATTGGCCCACTGGAATTCCATTACAAGTATGAATTGGATGAAAACTGTCATATGATAGGAGACTATTAGTCGCTGTCGGTTTCCTGTAAAGAGTTGTTTTAATGTGATTGTCTTTTAACTGTACTGTCAAATCCAAAAATTCAACCGAATCCATGGAAACATGTGATGTTAAATGAATGTTGAAGGGGTTTTGATTTAATTCCTCTATGAACTGACGACATTCTCCCTCCGTACCTGTCCACAAAAAAACAATATCGTCAATAAAGCGATACCAGAAGTAAACCATATTTTGAAATGAAGCCATGGGGTACACGTGCTGCTCCTCCCACCAACCTTAAAAGAGGTTGGCGTAAGAAGGAGCACACCGTGCCCCCATGCCAGTACCTGAAATTTGTTTGTAATATTTACCGTTAAACATAAAATAGTTGTACTGCAACACAAAATCCAGGAGCTCAATAATGAGAGTCGTGAAGTTGATCCGTATTTTGTCGTTTGTCCAAATATACATTATTGCATGAGAGCCATCACTATGTCCTATGTTAGTATATAATGCTTCCACATCACACGTAACCAAAATGGCATTCTTGGGTATGGATGCATCTTAAAGCAGTTAAATTAAGTGCATTGAGTCTCTTAGATATGAAGATGGCTCAGTCACCATGGGTTGTAAATAAAAGTCGATGTATGAATAAGCCTTTTCTGTTAAACCTCCTATTCCAGCCACTATAGGGCGACCCGGAGGATTCTGTTGATTTTTATGGATCTTGGGAACCATATAAAATGTCGGTACAATAGGAGTGGATACAGACAGGTATTGTTGCTCGCTTGCAGTAATGATAGAATGTTCCCTAGCTGTATCTAGAAGACTGTCAAATTTGTTTTTAAAGATGTACGTGGGATCTGATGGAAGTAGTTGGTAGTAAGCTGTATTACTAAGTTGTCTATTAGCTTCTTGTATATATAGATCCACTGGCCATAGCACCACATTCCCCCCCTTATCTGCTTCCTTGATTAGGAAATCTTGTTGTCTGCTCAAGTTATTGAGCGCCTCTCGTTCCCCTCTAGTGAGATTCTGTGATGTAATTCTATTAGTGGGGAGTTTTTTAATGGCACTGCAGACAACATTAAAGAAACAATAAACAGATGGAAACATGGATAGGGGTGGTGCTGTTTTAGAACATCTGTAAGATGATGCATGGTTAAATTGATGATCTGTAATTCCATATGGTCCGAGTCTACTTGGGTAATTGTTTTTTGTGAGGATTGTTCCAGGGTGGTCGATGTGTGGGCACTCGTTTTCTGGGGTTTATGTCTCCCCCTTCTGGTCCTGCGTCTGTGTCGCTGGATAAAATATCACTTGAACTTTGTTCCCTATTATCCACCTTATGCGTATACTTTTTTGGGGTACGGGGGTATGTTTCCATTTATAAACGGTTTGGTTGTCATAATCCTGTTTATCTCGCGTGTATTTTACCCTTTTGCCTTTGATAATTTCTCGTTCATACTTATCAATTACCTCCTTCAAGCATTCCTGGAAGGGTACAACCATGGTGTTCTCATCAAATTTTGTCAATTGTTGTTCCAGATCACGTATCTTTTGTTTTGTAATCTGGAGTAGTTTTTTGTCATGTTCCAATAGCATATTAGTGATGATACGTGAACATTGTCCTAATTCGGTTTCCCAAGTGCTCTTGAATTCTGGCGTGACTTCCCAGGAGGGAAAAATTTGTACCCTTAGACCCCGGGGTATAATGGTGGCTTTAACATATACCTCCAAGCTCTTGATATTCCACCAAACTCTTGTGAGTAATTTATGATTTTCTATAATGTCTCCCGTGATTTTAGTAAAGTCAGGATCTCCAGTATCCTCTACTGTAAATACATTTGTCGCCTGACTGCTCCATAGTGCCTCCCTGGCCTCCAAATCAAATGCCATCACTGCAAGCAACAAAAAATATGAACAAGTAAATACATATAAATAAGTAAATCTCTGATTCACAAATTAATCCAATCCCCGTTCGTGTGCCACCTCTCAGAAAAAGGTTACATGTGTGAGGGATCAAAACATGATGCCTCAAATAACCAAAAGGAGACAATTCTTAAAAAGATGAAAGGGAGGGCACCACAAAATGAAAGCTGACAGGGTGCTATAGTACTATGACTCTGAATAATGTAGCAACCAAAGAAAAGAAAAGTAC
This sequence comes from Dendropsophus ebraccatus, assembly GCF_027789765.1. Lineage (NCBI taxonomy): Eukaryota > Metazoa > Chordata > Amphibia > Anura > Hylidae > Dendropsophus > Dendropsophus ebraccatus. The sequence continues at coordinate 120,611,933 of NC_091456.1, forward strand.
TAAATCAGAACACCCAAAATATTATATCAAAGAATATAATTTGATTTGAGCACAAACATGAGACATAAAAACATTTAAAAACATACAACCATAGTGCCAGCCATAATAAGCTGCACTAAACCCACTGTTCCACAAGATGGCAGTAGTATACTGCCTATATCCCACAATAAGGAAAAATAGTGTAGAGATTCCTAGATTCCTGCATGTAAGGACGAAATGCAGGTAACACAGGTAAGGTATCAATGGTGCATAATATCCTGCCACTTCCCTCTACATGCAGAAAAATATAAGCCTAAGTACAAACAATGCAAGTGCCATAAGGCTATCCTATGCAACCTGCACCACGGCCAATATGGTGAGGGGACAGTAGGAGAAGAACCGCCCAACGCGTTGCGTCGCACAGTGCGACTTCGTCAGGGACAAGAATATTGTGCTTATATGTCCTTATATACATATAACATAACTTGCAATAACTGCCACCTGATGCCGACGTCCCGCCGCTCCGCACGGACCGGAAGTGCCCTCTAAACTATGATGACGTATGGCGCATCCGCAATACCGTGTAGCTCCGAAAGGAATGAATACAAGAATATTATCACACTATGCATATAAATCAATTATGAATTAATATTGGCCGAATAAACTCTCCCATGAGTTCAAATAATAAGCCTAATAAATAGCCATATCTCGCGCACATGAAAAGCCAGTTACTGGATGGAAGCCATGATCCCCATACACAGCATCCGTGACTTAGCACATGCGCATTGCCCCGCCCGGCCACTCTAAATAAAGACATCAGTGGTGATAATATCATGAGTCTGGCTAAATGGCAGTGCATGCGCAGATGGAAATATGGAAGCCATCTTATTATGGATGAATACAATTCAATTTATGGCAACTAGAGCTATATATACATGTTGTAAATCGCGCTACAAAGGCCATCTAGTGGCTATTGAAATTATTGCATACATGGTTAAAATTCTACCTCACCAAAATATAATATATATATATATATATATATATATATATATATATATATATATATATAAAACTTAGCGGTAGTATTGATTTTTAGGTCTTTTTAGGTTGGTGGGAGGAGCAGCACGTGTACCCCATGGCTTCATTTCAAAATATGGTTTACTTCTGGTATCGCTTTATTGACAATATTGTTTTTTTGTGGACAGGTACGGAGGGAGAATGACGTCAGTTCATTGAGGAATTAAATCAAAACCCCTTCAACATTCATTTAACATCACATGTTTCCATGGATTCGGTTGAATTTTTGGATTTGACGGTACAGTTACAAGACAATCACATTAAAACAACTCTTTACAGGAAACCGACAGCGACTAATAGTCTCCTATCATATGACAGTTTTCATCCAATTCATACTTGTAATGGAATTCCAGTGGGCCAATTTCAAAGAATTAGGAGAAACTGCTCAGAGACCACAGAATTTAAGAAACATGCCTGGGAGCTTACCCAAAGATTCAAAGCCCGCAAATATCCTCATAGGATCATTTCTAAAGCGTATGAAAAGGCCAAGAATATGGATCGTGCAACTATCTTAACACCACGACAACGCATGACCAAGGAGGAATTACGTTTCATCACTCCATATAACAACCAATGGAAAGAAATGTCAAAAATTTAGAATAATAATTGACACATCTTATTGGCAGACACAAAAAAAGCTCCACATATCCCCCAAGGCCACTTATTACAGCAAAAAGAGCACCAAACTTGAAGGATATTCTTACTAGAAGCCACTTTAGGAGTCCAACAAAATCCACAGGGAGAGGACATAAACACACTGGAACATATGGTTGTGGACAATGCAACATTTGTCAATCTATTAATAAACCTCTAAAAGAGTTCAAGGATCCACAAAACTGCAAAGTATATCCATTAAGACACTATATCAACTGCCGTACAAGACAGGTGATTTATGCTATTTTATGTCCTCGCCAAAAAGTATATGTGGGACAAACATCACAGGAGCTGAGAAAAAGAATCCAAAAGCACCTATCCACTATAAACCTGGCTAAACGTGATGCCCAGCAAGGCAAAACATTGACGGCAGTGGCGGCTCATTTCCTAGAACAACACCAAGGTAAGACTCGGGGGCTCCAGATGGTGGGTTTGGAAAAAGTTGTGGTGGGTCCAAGGGGGAGGGGACTGTAGTAGCTCTTTACTTCAGAAGGAATCCAGATGGATATTTGAACTTAATTCCATTAATCCCTTTGGCATGAACGAGGAGTTGCTATTTACTGGTTTCTTGGGTTAAAAAACATTTTTCTTTACATTGCAGTGAATAAAACACCTATGAGTTCTTGTACATAAACAGATGGGTCTTACCCCGCTCTCTTTTTTTTGCTCCGAGGAACATGGTTGTAGCTCTCTGATGTGGAGCTTACCTATACAATTATGTTAACATATATTTATATATTAATTAACTTATTATTTTTATTTATTCAAATCATGGAAGGGATTTATCACATTTTAGGGACACCCTTCACTTTAATCACTGTTATTTTCATTTTTTGTTTTATTGGATTATCACATTTTTTAGGGTTTAATTTATTATTGTGTTTTTCATTAGTTTTTATCATTCATTATTTATTGTATTTTTCACTGTTTTTGATGTGACCGGTCACATATACATCCTGAAGGGCACGAAGTGCCCTAAATGGTGTTTATATATGTTATAGTAGGTATTTCTTGTTTTTACGTATAATGAAAATTTATGGCACTAGTATTTTACTTAAATTATGGGATCTACATTGGTTTAGTAGGTACACACAGTGATTTACATTATTGAATTTCATATATGTGGCAATGTATTTTGATATTTTATACAGGTTGACTCTACATATTTATATAGCTATGGTGATATCCCTTTAATATATATCAATACTAGAGTTCTTCTATATATATATAATATATATATATATATATATATATATATATTATGGTGAGGTTGAATTTTTACCATGTATGCAATAATTTCAATAGCCACTAGATGGCCACTAACCTTCGTAGCGTGATTTACAACATGTATATATAGCTCTAGTTGCCATAAATTGAATTGTATTCATCCATAATAAGATGGCTTCCATATTTCCATCTGCGCATGCTTTTCATGTGCGCGAGATATGGCTATTTATTAGGCTTATTATTTGAACTCATGGGAGAGTTTATTCGGCCAATATTAATTCATAATTGATTTATATGCATAGTGTGATGATATTCTTGTATTCATGCGCCATACGTCATCATAGTTCAGAGGGCACTTCCGGTCCGTGCGGAGCGGCGGGACGTCGGCATCAGGTGGCGGTTATTGCAAGTTATGTTATATGTATATAAGACTGTAGGGAGCACAATATTCTTGTCCCTGACGAAGTCGCACTGTGCGACGCAACGCGTTGGGCGGTTCTTCTCCTACTGTCCCCTCCATATTGGCCGTGGTGCAGGTTGCATAGGATAGCCTTATGGCACTTGCATTGTTTGTACTTAGGCTTATATTTTTTTGCATGCAGAGGGAAGTGGCAGGATATTATGCATCATTGATACCTTACCTGTGTTACCTGCATTTCGTCCTTACATGCAGGAATCTAGGAATCTCTACACTATTTTTCCTTATTGTGGGATATAGGCAGTATACTACTGCCATCTTGTGGAACAGTGGGTTAAGTGCAGCTTATTATGGCTGGCACTATGGTTGTATGTTTTTAAATGTTTTTATGTCTTATGTTTGTGCTCAAATCAAATTATATTCTTTGATATAATATTTTGGGTGTGCTGATTTAGAACTTTTCTTTTCTTTGGTTGCTACATGATTCAGAGTCATAGTACTATAGCACCCTGTCAGCTTTCATTTTGTGGTGCCCTCACTTCCATCTTTTTAAGATCTGCCCAAAGAATTGATATGTCAATTCCTTGAGTGGAAAGCTGAACGCTCCGTGCGGAAATTCAGCCGTGTGAGCAGCAGAGCAGAAATCCCATTAAACGCAATGGAAAATTGCTCTGCTATTTTTTGGGGTTGAATTTTAAAGGGAACCTTTCATCCCCCGTGCCGGGTCAGAGCCCGGCCAACCCCCTGCTAGAGCCCCTTATACTCACTTCGTTCCTGAAGTCCCGCTCCTGGAGTTGGTCTGGGGACGGAGATATCACCGTGGAAAGCCTGGCGCGCGCTGCTGAGATGAGTCTGACGCCCATTCTCTATGGGCATTGGATTCATCTCAGCAGCATCGGACTCACCTCAGCAGCGAGCGCGCCAGGCTTCCTACAGTGATATCTCTGTCCCCGGACTGGCTCTTTAAGCGCTAAGAGTATGTTCGCACTGAGCAAATGTGACAGAATTCCGCCGCGGAGAATCACGCCTGCCTCAGTGTCCCATAGTGTGTCTATGGGAGGGCTAGCTCGCCGCTGCTCTTCCGTCATGGAATTCCGCCACATTTGCTCAGTGTGAACATACCCTCATTCAGTAAGGATGTTCCTCGCCTTTTGCTTAGTATGAATTGGAAAGTATCAGGATTTCCTGACAGTAATCAGTTTTTACCTTCAGTAAAGAAGTGTTTTCAATGTGTCCAACATACATACCCACACGGCCCCTCGTGTACCCTGTTACAGTCTCCCCCTCATGTACTGTAGTCCTGCATATTACCACACACCAAGCCGGGAAATGTAGCTCTACAGCTTACCCTAAAAGCCATGCTGGGAGATGTAGTTCTACAGCTTATCCTATACGCCATGCTGGGAGGTGTAGTTCTACAGCTTACCGTATATGCCATGATGAGGAGTTCTATAGTGCCACTGCCTCCCCTTCCTATGCTGTCATCCTCTAATCTGTAAAGGGAACTCATCGTTGCACAGTGAGGTATGTGGGGGTTGCCCTGCGTTTGCTAGTCTCATTTGCTGGGGGCTTCCTTTAAAGGGAACCTGTCACCACCCGTGCCAGGATGACAGGCTCCATTGTGCCGGGTCCCGCTTCTTTGGCCGATCCCGGGACGGAGATTTTCCCGCGGGAAGCCCAGCGCGCGTGCTGCAGAGGTGAGTCCAACGCTCATAGAGAATGAATGGTGAGTCCGACGCTCCATTCATTCTTTATGAGCGTCGTACTCATCTCAGCAGCGTGCGATCAAGTAAGTATAAGGGGCTCTATCGGGGGGTCGGGAGCCTCTCACCCCGGCATCGGGGTGACAGGTCCTCTTTAAGTTGCGTTTTGTGCAGCTTAAAAGGAACACTGGGGTAACAAATCAGGAGTTCTGGATGCTTTCCTGGTGTGCATTAGGAAAGTGTCCGGAGTTCTGGTGCTCCCGTATAGTTCTATGGGGGCGCCTGTGCCAGAATTTCAGACGACATTAGGACAGAATGTAAAAAATCCTGACTTATTTTCCGGCACAGACACCATTGTGCCGAGGTTGGGGGGGGGGGGGGTTAGATAGGAAGATAGCAGGAATGCTTCCAGGATCGCCTGTGGTCTTCTCCCAGCAGCAGTCTAGTGTCCGCTGCACTGGCACTGTGTCTGCCTGGGAGCTCCATGCAGTCGCCCACCCTGGCCTGTCACCTGCCACACAGACTGGCCTGTCACCAGAATTCCGAACACATTCCCGATGTGCACCAGGAAAGTGTCCAGAATTCCGGCACTCCCATAGACCTCTATGGGGTGTCTCAGACATCCTCATGACATATCCCTGCATCGGATAAAAAAAAAAAATGTGACAATAACCTTAATTTTCATGATATTGATTGCATAAAAAGCCTTGTACACAGTATTAGTTTATACAACCAGAACCTGTTGACAGATCACTGTACAATATTAATCTTTGAATTGTTTGTAATAAAAGTATGTTAAAAAAAATGGTTTCATGTTTTTATTGGGGTGGGGGAAAACTGGGGGTGTTGTTTCATTGTGTTTATTGGGGTGGGGGAGAGGTGATCAGCTGCTGATTGGCTGAGCTGACACTGCACAAGTCTTTCCTCAGCCAGTCATTGGCTGCAGCAATGCCCCGCCTCAGCCGCTGATGGCTGATTTGAAGAGACAGAGCCCAGCACATTTCAAGCTCAGTGTGCTGGGCTCTGGAGAAGGAAAATGTTGAAGGTGAGTATGGACACTTCCCCCGCACTGCACCCATCCCAGCAAGGAATGTGTGTGTGTGTGTGTGTGGGGGGTGGTCGTTTAACCCTCTTCCTTGCTTGGATGGGTACAGTGTGAGATCGGTCTGGCCACCAGGGAGTTTAGTGGGGATGCAATGATGAAGAGGGTGTGAGGAGGGACATAGGGGTGGTTCAAAGTTAGGGCACAGATATTCTAAGCTACGCCTGTTGGGCACAGGGCTGCGAGTTTAAAAGTTGTTTTTTAGGACAATAACTGCATCACCTGCCAAACAGACCCCAGGACAGATCTTGGAGGACTTTCCTAGAGGGTGACACAGGCCCCAGAACTTGTTACCTGGGATGAGCGGAATGCTGAGGGTTCCCTGCTGACACCCGCACTGCGAAATAGAGTTCCTAGGCTTATCGCAACTTTGCTCTATCCGTATCAGTTCCTAGGTTTTGTGGATACTGTCCTGCTCTGTTACACTCCTTGTCCACGGCGTGGGTTGAGGTTGTCTTTGGCTTGTCCTCTCTTAAGAGGGGTTTACCAGTGCATAGTGCTGTGTAGCGTTAGTGAGAAGAAAACTGAGTACTGTCTTGTGTCCTACCCATGCGGGGTTCTAGCTAAGACTGACTTGCTCGTCCTGTCTCCCGCGTAACTTCCTACGTCTAGCATAACTAACGTGCCCTGTAAGTGGGTGAAGAGTGCAATAGAAGAAGCAAAAAGAGAGCTAATAGGAGAGAAGAAAGACAGATTCCTACTGGTGTGCAGATTCGTGTAACACATAAAGAAATAATAACCCTTTACATCCTTCAGCTGTGCAGCTACCAATACACATGACACAGTGACATCTAGTGGCGAAACTTTAGTACTACTTTCATCACATGAGTACAAGAAGTACAAACTTTTACGAAGGGTGTATAGACTAGGGATGCACGATGCACCGAAAAATCGATACTACTATCGATTTTCGGGGCAAAAAAACGGTTCAATACCAGGATTTCCTGGTATCAATACTTTATGTTAAACTACAAAATAGAGTAGTTTAACATATAGTGCCGAGAACATGACAGGCGGCTACCTGAGCGCCTGTCATGTTCTCTTTGTGCCACCCCTGCGGACACAGACCCGGGACCCTGCGCACTCACTCGGGTCCAGATCTTCCACCTACCATGCAGCTGCCGCCGGCAAATTTTCCGTCGCTGCTCCTGCCTCTGACATCGCCAGCCCCGGGACACGTGTGTGTCACTGTGGGGTTGGCAGCTGCGGGTCCTATGGGCTAAGATGAGGACCTTCCCCCCCCTCCACAGGCACAGAGCATGAGACACAGCTGGGCCGGTGAGTGTCTGACAAGGGCAGAGGGGCAGCACAGGGTCGGCTGCAGGAGAGGGAGGAGAGCCGCTGAGAGCTGCATGGTCCGGGAGGGGAGAACGCAGGAGAAGGCTGGAGGTGGGGGAGAAGAGGAGGAGATCTGACAGGAGGTAGCTGTGAGGCCGGGCCGTTAGGACACTCCCGGGGCCGGCATCAGCAATGTGGGGGGTGAGCAAAAGGTCGGCCTGGCTGCGACTGTGAAGGGAACGGGGAGGGGGGCGGTAGCCTGCACATTACTCTGCCGCCCAAATCCAGATGGAATAGTGCAATTACAACCCCCATCACCCCCCCCCCCCCCATAACTACAGTTCCCATCATCCCCCCTGATAGCTGAAGTGTATCACATGACTACAGTTCCCATCATCCCCCCTGATAGCTGAAGTGTATTACATGACTACAGTTCCCATCATCCCCCCTGATAGCTGAAGTGTATTACATGACTACAGTTCCCATCATCCCCCTGACAGCTGAAGTGTATTACATGACTACAGTTCCCATCATCCCCCCTGATAGCTGAAGTGTGTGTTACATGACTACAGTTCCCATCATCCCCCTGACAGCTGAAGTGTATTACATGACTACAGTTCCCATCATCCCCCCTGATAGCTGAAGTGTATTACATGACTACAGTTCCCATCATCCCCCCTGATAACTGAAGTCTATTACATGACTTCAGTTGCCATCATCCCCCCTGATAGCTGAAGTGTATTACATGACTACAGTTCCCATCATCCCCCCTGATAGCTGAAGTGTATTACATGATTACAGTTCCCATCATCCCCCCTGATAGCTGAAGTGTATATTACATGACTACAGTTCCCATCATCCCCCCTGATAGCTGAAGTGTGTGTTACATGACTACAGTTCCCATCATCCCCCCTGATAGCTGAAGTGTATTACATGACTACAGTTCCCATTGTGGAGTTGAGAGGACATTTTGTCTCTGTTACTCCATTCTATAGTCTTAAAATGTGTATAATGCTGTGTATAATGCTGTGTATGCAACTATTGGGAAAGAGGCCCCCGCTCTGTCTATTCACCATCTTTATTACAAGGAGAACTTGTTTATTTACTATGTCTATGGCTAGTGGAATCTGTCCTTTACTTTAGGGTCTGAGGATCGTTGACTATAAGATTAGAGCAAGGACAGCTTGGGACATATGGCAGCTCTTGCAAGATATGTAAACACCCAGGGTTCAGATCCCTTGAAAATAAGAAGTTGTTTAATTAATCTTCGCCCCTCACATGCTGAGTAATAGAATACATAACTGACACTCACTCCAATCAGAACAAGAATTACTATGTATGTAACATCTAACCAACAGGAGCTTGGTCACTGCCCATGTCCTTCTTGGTTGGACCCCAACTTTCTTTGTATGTATAAATATGTGTTTTTGTCCAATAAATGATGAGCTTGATTCACAGAATCCTGTGTCTGTGTCATGTCTCCCAAGCTTGTAAAAATGGCCTACTGATAATTTAGAGTCCCGCTAAGACTGGGGTGGGTGTTTCCCCCACAGTTAATGGCACCTAAGATGGGACTGGCATCATATCTGCATTGACGACACCCAAACCTGGGAGAATTATGGTTCAGAGACCCACAGACCAGACCAGCTGCAGCATAAGGCAGCACCCAGGTATAGCGGGGAGACTTTATTCTAACTCTCACCCTAACATTTTCTGGTGCCCATTGTGGGGCGTGGCCTATACACCTCAACTGAATGCTGCACATCTGGACCACAAAGGCAACCTGAGAAGGAACGCACAGACTTGTAACAGTGCTGGCACAGGTAAGGACATTTAAGCTTCTTACATTATTACTCTGTGCTTTCCTATTTGGGTTTGCCTACAGTCTGGTGAGTTGCATGTTATAGACTGAGTTAGGCTAGGTTCACACGCTGTAACTGTGCGGCTGTATTTTTTATGCGGCTGTAAATGTGCGGGTGAAACTCCGGCCGTGGGAAAAAATAGACATGCGGCTCAAAACATACGGTCATTTACTTGGAAATCTGGTTCAACTAAAAAAACCAAATAAAATCTTAAGAAAGTGATGCAAACACCTCTGGATGCATCTGGGAAAGCAGGGAAACAGTTTACATGAATCGCTATTACCGGGGTTTGCGATCCTCTGCACTATAGCCGATGTCTCTCATGGTTAATATATTGAATTAATAAAACACATTTTCTTTGTTATAAAGTCTCTTTCATTGTTCAATAATTAAATGTAAACGATTCCATAATTTTGCAATTAAATATACTGTTAAAATAAATATATATATTAATAAATGTATATTTATATATATATTTATTTTTTGACAGTATATTTAATTGCACAATGATGGATTCGTTAGAATTAAATTATTGACCAACGAAACTGAATTTATTTCATCGAAAATGTGTTTTATTAATTAAATATTAATTAGTACAGGAAGCTCCATAAGCCGTTAATTAATATGCGGCAATAGAGCTTTCTGTACTAATCATCACTTAACTTTTATGAAAACATCAAATGTTTCTTCTAATTATGTTATCACAATAGCATTATTAGAAGAAACATTTAGAATTATATGTGCGCTCAGCTGATTGGCTGTTCGGCTGAGCGCACATATAATGAGCCGGTCCGCAGTACAGTCACTTCATTGTGCTGCGGACCAGCGAAGAGGACACATCGGGGTGAGTATAGAGCTCTCCCCACACCCTCCCCAGCACTGCACCCCTCCCAGCAAGGAAGGGGGGTCACTTAACCCCTTCCTTGCTAGGATGGGTGCAGTCTGACATCAGTCTGGCCCCCAGGGGGTTAAGGGGGATGCAATACATCCTCCCTTAACCCCTTGGGGGTCAGACTGTAAGCAGCGATCTGTAAAGATGCTGCATACTGTAAGGAGCACAACACCGCTCACAATGATGGGTGTTGTGCTCCTGTTTGTGTGTTTTTTGTGTGTTTCTCCCTTTTTGTTTTTCAGATATCGGTATCCTGGGGATTACGTCGGATTCCATGGACTACGTCGATGACCAGCGGTTGTTGTTTTAATTTTTTTAATAAAATGGTCAATGAGGGGTGTGGGGGTGTTTTTATTTGAATAAAAATTTTTTTTAAACTTGTGTCTTGTCTTTATTTCTTTACTTTATAGACTTAGTAGTGGAAGCCGTCTAATAGACGGAATCCATTACTAAGTTGGGGCCTAGTGTTAGCCGGTATAAAATGGCTAACACTAACCCCCTATTATTACCCCAGTACCCAATGCCACCAGGGGTACTGGGAAGAGCCGGGTGCCAGTGGTCCCGGAGCGTCAAAATTGGCGCTCCTGGGCCGGGCGGCAGCAGGCTGGTAAGATTTAGGCTGGGGAGGGCCTAAACCAATGGCTCTTCCCACCCTGGTGTTACCAGGCTGCTGTCGTTTGGTTTTTAACCCGGCTGGTTATAAAAATAGGGGGGACCCTATGCGTTTTTTTTTTTTTTAAATAAATAAATAATTTAAAAAAAACGCATAGGGTCCCCCCTATTTTTATAACCAGCCGGGTTAAAAACCAAACGACAGCAGCCTGGTAACACCAGGGTGGGAAGAGCCATTGGTTTAGGCCCTCCCCAGCCTAAATCTTACCAGCCTGCTGCCGCCCGGTCCAGGAGCGCCAATTTTGACGCTCCGGGACCACTGGCACCCGGCTCTTCCCAGTACCCCTGGTGGCATTGGGTACTGGGGTAATAATAGGGGGTTAGTGTTAGCCATTTTATACCGGCTAACACTAGGCCCGAACTTAGTAATGGATTCCGTCTATTCGCAGGGGCGGCCTTGGCATTTCTGGGGCCCCAAGCAAAGTTATGTCCAGGGCCCCCCCCCCCCCCCCCCCCCCCCCCCCCACGACCCCCCCCCCCCCCCACACACACACACACCAGCATGTTTTTCAATGTCAAACAATGAAAGAATTTTATTTCTACACTTATCGTATATCACACTGTTTTTAACACACTCTTTCACATATGACTAAAAGAATTTTGAAAGTGTCACTGCCGTTTAATTATTATTATTTTTTGTTTTCAGCAATCAATAGTCCAGGTGATTTTAAGAAACTTTCTAATTGGTTTATTAGCCGAAAAATGCATTTTTATCATGAAAAAGCAGTTTGAAGCTCTCCCCCCTGTCTTCATTTTTTTCTATGGAGAGGGGAGGGGTGGAGGGAGATGAGGCACCAAAACAGGAGTTAATTTACAGCTACATCACCAGGCTACTCCTCTGAAGTCAGCACTGACCTCTCTGACCTCTGAATAGTAGCTTTCACACAGCTCCCTCTGTGTAATCCTTTGTTCTCTGCTGCCGACTAATCTCCCCCCTTGTTACGGCCGCGGCGGCGTCCCGCGTTCCGGGCCGCCGCCGCGACCGCTGCCTGCCCTATGCAGCAGCCGGTGTCCATAGTCGGGGACCCGGCGCTGCTGTCACCTCGGCCCCGGGGGGCGCCTCACCTCTCCACGCTCCTGTCTCCCGCTGTGCCGGCCGGCGCGCGCGTCCCCGCCTCCGAGGGCGCGCGCGCGCCGGCTGTCTCAGATTTAAAGGGGCAGTGCGCTCCTAATTGGTAGTTGCACCCAATCACTCCCCTATAAATCCCAGCATGCCCTGTCCTTAGTGTTGGAGCCTCTACATGCTTCCCATAGCGTTTGGCCCAGCCCCTGTTGTTCCTGAGTCCCTATCTGTTACCTGGTCCCAGTCCCTGTTCCTGAGTCCTATCCGTTACCCGGTCCCCAGTCCCTGTTCCTGGTTCCTGTTTCCCAGCCACTCCATCTGTTCCTGCGTTCAGCCTGTCACGTGCGCTCTCACCTGCAGACCTTTGCCAGCGCCATCTCCTGCCTACTGCTCCTGCCACGCCTCGCCTGCCGTCACCAGCAACCAAGCCAGGGGTAGCGACCTGGGGTCGCCCGCCGCAGCAAGTCCATCCCGCCTTGCGGCGGGCTCTGGTGAAAACCAGCGGCCCCTTAGACTCCGCTCCCTGGTGAGGTTTGTGCCATCGCTGGTGCCGGTCCAGTGGATCCACTACTCCAGGCGTTACAGTAGGCTCCAACCATGGATCCCGGCGAGGTGCCAGATCTCCGTGACGTCGCCAGAGTGGTCGCCGCAACAGGCTCAACAAATCCAGAAACAGTCACAGCAGATCCAGCAACTCACTGCCGCCTTACAGCAGCAGACTACTGCCCAGCGCACACCATCTCCTGACGCTGCTTCTTCACTCCGACTGGCCCTCCCAAGCAAGTACTCTGGGGACTCTAAGTTGTGCAGAGGATTCCTGACTCAGTGCACCATGCACATTGAACTTTTGAGTAGTCAGTTTTCCACCGAGCGCTCTAAAGTGGCTTTCATCATCAGCCTATTAGAGGGTAGAGCCCTGGCCTGGGCCACGCCACTGTGGGACCGTGATGATCCTGTTGCTGCCAATCTCCGGGCCTTCCTATTCGAGTTTCGCTCCGTCTTTGAGGAACCTGCCCGTGCTTCTTCAGCCGAGACTGCTCTCCTCAACCTCTCTCAAGGCAGCTCCTCTGTTGGTGACTACGCCATCCAGTTCCGCACCCTGGCAGCTGAATTGGACTGGAACGAGGCCGCCCTATTGGCCACCTTCAAGAAGGGCCTGTCTAGTCGTGTGAGAGACGTGCTCGCTGCCGAGACCTGCCTACCTCCCTGAACGAACTCATTCTACTGGCCACCCGAGTTGATACTCGTTTTTCGGAGAGGGGAGGAGGAGGTTCGGCATGAACATTTACTAAACCCGTTCCCGTCGCCATCCCCAGCTGGCGCCAGTTTTCCAGAATCCTGACCTTTCGATGTCCCAACCCTCTCCTGAGATTCCTATGCAGGTGGAACGGGCTCACCTGACGCCTGATGAAAGAATCCGGCGCCTGGAGCAGAATCTCTGTCTCTATTGCGGTGGTTCCGATCACTTCGGCTGGGATGTCCCCTACGTCCCCAAACATCCGGAAAATGCTCGCACCTAGGTCCGGTGGGACAGGTGTCCCTAGGTGTAAATGCCACCATTCCAAGTCTGTCTATGCCAGTTTCCATCCGGACTCCCTCAGGACAAAATCATCTGACTACTGCCTTCCTCGATTCGGGGTCAGCAGGCAGTTTTATTGCGGCCAACATTGGTCCAAAGATGGCGGCTAACCCGTGACCCGACTAGCCAGGCCCCTGACTATCTCCTCGGTCACGGGCGAAATTCTTACCGACCGTGTGTACTACCAGACCGCATCTTTAGTCCTCCAGGTGGGTCCTTCACATCAAGAAGAGATATCCTTCTACGTCCTGCCCCATTCTTCCCCCGCGGTCCTCCTGGGACTCCCGTGGCTACAAGAACATGCCCCTCAGCTGGACTGGAGAACGGGGAGATTCTCAGTTGGGTCAGGACTGTTCCCACCAGTGTCTCAAGTCACCTCAGACCAAGTGTATTATGTCATTTCCTGTCCCGGCCAAGCCTCTATCCGGCCTACCGGCAGAAGACCAAGACTCGGCGGATTGCCTTCTCTGCCGAGGTGTACCCTCTCCCCGTACCCAAGACTAAGGTCGTGTTCTCTCACCACCGGAAGAACCTTACAGAAGGTCCCTTGCCACGTTATACCGCCTGATCGCCTAGTACCAGTCGTCACCTCCACTCTTCAGAGAGTACCCCCGGAAAGACTCATGTTCACCCTGCGCTTCGAAGAGGTTATTTTGAACTGGGGACATTCCCTCGTTGGAGGCCGGGCACCCGGGAGTCCGTAAGACCGGCCAACGGATCTCTCGCCACTACTGGTGGCCCAGCCTATCCCAAGATGTCAAAGACTTTGTGGCTTCCTGTACCATTTGCAGGCAAGAAAGAGGGGGAGGCCAAAGGGGGGGGGGTACTGTTACGGCCGCGGCGGCGTCCCGCGTTCCGGGCCGCCGCCGCGACCGGCTGCCTGCCCTATGCAGCAGCCGGTTTGTCCATAGTCGGGGACCCGGCGCTGCTGTCACCTCGCCCCGGGGGCGCCTCACCTCTCCACGCTCCTGTCTCCCGCTGTGCCGGCCGGCGCGCGCGTCCCCGCCTCCTCGGGCGCGCGCGCGCCGGCTGTCTCAGATTTAAAGGGGCAGTGCGCTCCTAATTGGTAGTTGCACCCAATCACTCCCCTATAAATCCCAGCATGCCCTGTCCTTAGTGTTGGAGCCTCTACATGCTTCCCATAGCGTTTGGCCCAGCCCCTGTTGTTCCTGAGTCCTATCGGTTACCTGGTCCCAGTCCCTGTTCCTGAGTCCTATCCGTTACCCGGTCCCCAGTCCCTGTTCCTGGTTCCTGTTTCCCAGCCACTCCATCTGTTCCTGCGTTCAGCCTGTTCACGTGCGCTCTCACCTGCAGACCTTTGCCAGCGCCATCTCCTGCCTACTGCTCCTGCCACGCCTCGCCTGCCGTCACCAGCAACCAAGCCAGGGGTAGCGACCTGGGGGTCGCCCGCCGCAGCAGTCCATCCCCGCCTTGCGGCGGGCTCTGGTGAAAACCAGCGGCCCCTTAGACTCCGCTCCCTGGTGAGGTTTGTGCCATCGCTGGTGCCGGTCCAGTGGATCCACTACTCCAGGCGTTACACCCCTCCCCTCTCCATAGAACAGACAGGACTCGACTGTAAAAGAGTAGAGATTTCCTGATAATGAGCAGTGAATGAGAAAGAAGAGGGAGGGGGGACCTGGGAAAAGGCTTTTTAAATGCAGATAATGGCATATTTGCCTTAAAAACCCAATTAAAAAGTTTCTTAAAATTGCCTGGACTATTGATTACTGCAAAAAAAAAAAAAAAAAATAATAATACGACAGTGACACTTTAACAATAAAATACTGTAAGTTGTTGTTTGCTGGTCCACATTTTGTAGTTAGTGTTTTCTGTACTGCTAAAATGCTGTGACAGCTCTCCTTCCATAATCAAAACTGAACCACCCTGACTTTGGCTTCAGCAAAATTTGAGATGATGTCTTCCATATCTAATGATCTACGGACTTTCTGCTCAATGGAGATCATAGCTAAGCCATTCAGCCTTTCTTGAGACATGGTGGAGCGCAGATAATTTTTGATCAATTTTAAAGAGGAAAAGCTTCTTTCTCCAGAAGCAACTGTGATGGGCAATACCAAGAGTAAGCGCAGGGCAATGCTCAAATTACCATAGAGCTCCAAAATATTCTCTTTGTAAATATAATCTAACATAGCTGCAGGAGAAGAGATATGATCAGGAAAACTACGGACGGCTGCCCTGACTTCCATAATCAAGTCTTGGCTGTCAACATCACCCAGAGTCTACTCCAGTTTGTGGCAAGACTCCTCCAGGGTCTCCTCTTGAACTGCTTTTTTCAGGTTATTTACAGAGTATAAAAACCCAAACAGAGAAAAAAAAAAACCAACTTGCGTGAACCTATCACTGATACTAGTAAGTGCTGTATCAATCAGGGGAAGGAAAAACTTTTGGCTGAAAATCTGTTCTGGTGTAAGCTGAGCTTCCTCATGCCCCTCATAAAGGAACCTGCGTGCTGTTCTACGTTGTCGTACAGCTTTGAATGTCATTTGTACCTGTACTTTCTCAGCAATTTCTTTTGCTTCACTTTCGGCTGATGAAAGGCCGTTATCCCGGTACTCCTGGAGAAACTGTTTAACACTGTCAATCTCCCTTTTCAGTGTATCAATTGCCATATTAGGGCTCTGTAGGAGTTTACTTACTTTGTTAATGTTGTACAACACATTGTACCAAATTACAACACAGAAAATAAACTGCCATGATGTCAGTTCCTTATACAGATTCTGTGCTGAAGACAGTGTCTCTCCATCCTTTTTCTCAGCAGCATGTTCAATTAGTGCAGATAAGGCCTCCAACATTTCAGGATATTGGAATCGTAGGGCCTTCACACTATCAATACGGCATTCCCATCTTGTTGTTGAAAGATTTTTCACAGTGAGTCTTACATGGTGTTGTAGGATTGACCAGCGTTTCACTGAGAAACTAAAAAGGTTGTAAAGACGCTGAAGAATGCCAAAAAATGTCACTGACAACACAGAAGATCTGGCAGCATCAGCCACAACAAGGTTAAGTGAATGACTGCTACAGGGAACACACAGTGCTTTACTGTTGATTTCCAGTAATCTTTTCTGGACCCCCTGCTTGTGGCCCATCATGTTACTTCCATTGTCGTAGGACTGACCACGACAATCTGCAACGTTAAGTTTCAAATTTTTGATCTCCTCAATGAGGGTATTAAAGAGGCCTCTCCCTGAAGTGTCCTCAACAGCGAAAAAGCCAACAAAGTGCTCTGAAATGGAGGCTCCAACAGATGACTCACAATTCACAATCCGTAACACCAGGGACAGTTGTTCATGGTGACTAGTATCTGGTGTGCAATCCATTATTACAGAAAAATATTTGGCCTTCTTAACTCTTTGTACAATTGCATCCCTTGTTTTCTGCCCAACTAATTCAATGATCTCATTCTGGATTCTTTTACTAAAGTAGTGATCTTTAATCTCACTTTTATCAATCCTTCTAAGGTGTTCACTCATGACAGGATCAAACTGTGCCATTAACTCTATCTGGCCAAGAAAGTTACCATTATGGGGCTCAAATAGTTTCTCTGAATGGCCTCTTAGTGCCTGGTTGCGTTCTGCTAAATGACAAACAATGGCAATAACCCTTCTTAAAACACCTTTCCAATGCTGTACTTCAAGAGCACGTAATTCCCTACTCGCAGTGTCAATGGCTGTGCCTGTTTTTAGCCTCTCTGCTAATTCATGCCAGGACTCCATATTTGCATAGTGTTGTCTGCTTTTTTCGTGCTCTCTTAAATGATGGTGAATATTTATCCATGTGCGAAAGCCACCACTTCTAAGAGCAATTTTGCTTCCCCGTTCAAAAAGAGTGCAACAGAAGCAAAAAACAGAATCCCTGCTCAGTGAATAAAGAAGCCACTTTCGATGTATTTTCTCTCCATTTTTCATTTTTAGGTAGTAACTGTCAACAGTAAACCGACGAGGCAATTTGTCATCATTCTGGGGAAAATTAAAATCCTTTACTTGAACAGGACCACGTCTGACAAGATAACATCTCTGTTGGTCCGTTAACATTTCTGGCCACAGTGCCGGGTCATCAGAAAGTATTGTAATATCATTGTTAATTTCACTCACCACCTGATCTACGCTTAAGGATTGAGATTGTGAAGTCTTGGAAGGACTTGAGCCAGCGACTTCTGCTATAGGTGCAGCAACAGTAGCTACAGAGACTTCTGCTATAGGTGCAGCAACAGTAGCTACAGAGACTTCTGCTATAGGTGCAGCAACAGTAGCTACAGAGACTTCTGCTACGTCTTGTATCTGAACTGTGCTCAACAGCCCCTCGTCATTAGACTTTTTATTTCTTGTTCAGCATAGGGAGCTTGCCAAAGCTCACTAATTTCTTATCTTCTTCTCTTTCTCTCTCTTCCTTTTTTGGGCACCGCTGAGGTATGAGCGTTTCATATTTTTTTCTGTCTTATATCAGTATATTATTCTCCTATCTGTTTTGCTGTACACACTTGCTGTATATTACTCTCCTATGTTCAAGGGAGCCTATGAGGTCCATACCAGGTAGAGAGCTGTAGAAAGGTGTGGGGGAGATACAGTACAGTATAAGTGACATGACCTTTAGGGCCCTATTCCACCGGACGATTATCGTTCGCATAATCGTTAACGATTAACGATCTCAAACGACCGCTATTGCAAAAGACCTGAAAACGTTTACTCATTTCCATGGATCGATAATTGTTACTTATGAACGTATTTGCGATCGTTTTTTCTTCCGTATTTCTTCCCTATTGCGTTCGTATCTACTACGAAAGACCGAATGAAGTCTTCTTCAATGCGAACGTTTTGCAAAGGAGCAACGATAAAAATAGGTCCAGGTCTTATAAAGCGATCAACGATTTCTCGTTTGGTCGTTTTTCCTCAACTGCATTTCAACCGAACGATTATCGTTTAAATTCGAATTAACTATAATCTGAACGATAATCGTCCGGTGGAATAGGGCCCTTAGTCCAGTGTAAAGTTTTATAATCCGCCTTTTCATTGCCAGCTGAAGTGTCGAAGAGACGGAGCCGACCCACACCTGCACCTCCTGCCCTGCCCCTTCCTGCTCTGACTGACTGACATACATGGATGGGCTGCGGCTGTCGCTGTGACACTTCAGCTGTTGGTAATGAAAAGAATTATTATAAATGAGTGATTATAGTGAAATTACATCCAATGACTCACAGGAGGCGTCTTCACTGCATCAATTGTAAGTGACGTTTATTGCTGAAGTTGATGGCTTTTTCCTGTTTGGCTATCCTTTAGACTTCTCCAGCCGTGACTCCTCTCTGCAGGATCTACCAGAAAGACAAACATTTTAGGTTCCTCACTCCAGCATCATCCACATCTAGATACAAACTTCCCAAGTGTATTGCTTCTCTCAGTAACCAAGCTCCCTCTATGCCCCCATATAAGCTCTCCTTCTCTGTAGCTGCCTTCTTAAGTTGTCCCCCATAGAGATGGCCCCTCATGCTGTCCTGTCCCCCATAGAGATGACCCCCATCATGCTGTCCCCCATAGAGATGGCCCCCACGCTGTCCCCTGTAGAAATGGCCCCCATCATGCTGACACTGTCCCCCATAATCCTGGCCCCCATCATACTGTCCCCCATCCTTGCCCCCATCATGCTGTCCCCCATTATCCTTGCCCCCATCATGCTGTCCCCCATAATCCTGGCCCCCCATCATTCTGTCCCCCCATCATGCTGTCCCCCATCATGCTGTCCCCCAATCATCCTGTCCCCCATCATGCTGTCCCCCAATCATCCTGTCCCCCATCATGCTGTCCCCCAATCATCCTGTCCCCCAATCATCCTGTCCCCCAATCATCCTGTCCCCCCATCATGCTGTCCCCCCATCATGCTGTCCCCCCATCATGCTGGCCCCCATCATCCTGGCCCCCATCATGCTGTCTGCGATAATCCTGCCCCCCATCATTCTGTCCCTCATAATCCTGTCCCCCCATCATGCTGTCCCCCAATCATCCTGTCCCCCCATCATCCTGTCCCCCCATCATCCTGTCCCCCATCATCCTGTCCCCCAATCATCCTGTCCCCCAATCATCCTGTCCCCCCATCATCCTGTCCCCCCATCATGCTGTCCCCGATCATGCTGTCCCCCCATCATGCTGTCCCCCAATCATCCTGTCCCCCCATCATGCTGTCCCCCAATCATCCTGTCCCCCCATCATGCTGTCCCCCAATCATGCTGTCCCCCAATCATGCTGTCCCCCAATCATCCTGTCCCCCATCATGCTGTCCCCCATCATGCTGTCCCCCAATCATCCTGTCCCCCCATCATGCTGTCCCCCCATCATGCTGTCCCCCAATCATCCTGTCCCCCCATCATGCTGTCCCCCAATCATGCTGTCCCCCCATCTTGCTGTCCCCCAATCATCCTGTCCCCCCATCATGCTGTCCCCCATCATGCTGTCCCCCCATCATGCTGTCCCCCCATCATGCTGTCCCCCAATCATCCTGTCCCCCCATCATGCTGTCCCCCCATCATGCTGTCCCCCAATCATCCTGTCCCCCCATCATGCTGTCCCCCAATCATGCTGTCCCCCAATCATCCTGTCCCCCATCATGCTGTCCCCCATCATGCTGTCCCCCATCATGCTGTCCCCCAATCATCCTGTCCCCCCATCATCCTGTCCCCACATCATGCTGTCCCCCCATCATGCTGTCCCCCAATCATCCTGTCCCCCCATCATGCTGTCCCCCAATCATGCTGTCCCCCATCATGCTGTCCCCCAATCATGCTGTCCCCCATCATGCTGTCCCCCAATCATCCTGTCCCCCCATCATGCTGTCCCCCATCATGCTGTCCCCCATCATCCTGGCCCCCATCATGCTGTCCCCCCATCATGCTGTCCCCCATCATGCTGTCCCCCAATCATCCTGTCCCCCCATCATGCTGTCCCCCATCATGCTGTCCCCCCATCATCCTGTCCCCCATCATGCTGTCCCCCATCATGCTGTCCCCCAATCATCCTGTCCCCCCATCATCCTGTCCCCACATCATGCTGTCCCCCCATCATGCTGTCCCCCAATCATCCTGTCCCCCCATCATG
The DNA here is from genome assembly GCF_027789765.1 of Dendropsophus ebraccatus. Classification (NCBI taxonomy): domain Eukaryota; kingdom Metazoa; phylum Chordata; class Amphibia; order Anura; family Hylidae; genus Dendropsophus; species Dendropsophus ebraccatus. The sequence goes on from NC_091456.1 coordinate 120,632,536, forward strand.
CTGTCCCCCATCATGCTGTCCCCCAATCATTTTGTCTCCCCATCATGCTGTCCCCCATCATGCTGTCTGCCATAATCCTGCCCCCCCATCATGCTGTCCCCCATAATACTGGCCCCCCATCTTGCTGTTCCCCCACTGACCATGCTGTCCCCCATCATCCTGTCCATAAAAAAAACAAAAAACAAAACTCACCTCTCCTGCTCCCCCGTCGGCTCTCTTCTTCTCCTGTACTGTCGGACAGGTCCCCGGCTGGTGATCTGTGGCTCAGGACTGGAGATTCGTTCCTGACAGGTGACAGGCCGGCCGCCGACAGCGCACGCAAAACCGCGCCAGTAAAATGCGCCAGGGCTGTTACTTACTTCCGGCACACGCAGCGTGTGCCGGAAGTAAGTACCAGCCCTGGCGCATATAGTGCGACCTTGCGTGTGCTGTCGTCCTGTCACCTGCCAGCTGGGGCCAACACACTCGGGGCCGGCACGGACTTCCCTTGCCGTGCCGGCTCCCCTGCTCGGCAGAGTCCGGCTCCTGCCATGATCTCCCTTGCGGTCTTGGGCACCAGAGCGGGGCGCCGCGTGGGGGCCTCCTGGACATCGGGGGCCCCACGCAAGTGCGTGGTATGCGTGGTGCCCAAGACCGCTACTGTCTATTAGACGGCTTCCACTACTAAGTCTATAAAGTAAAGAAATAAAGACAAGACACAAGTTTAAAATTTTTTTTATTCAAATAAAAACACCCCCACACCCCTCATTGACCATTTTATTAAAAAAATTAAAACAACAACCGCTGGTCATCGACGTAGTCCATGGAATCCGACGTAATCCCCAGGATACCGATATCTGAAAAACAAAAAGGGAGAAACACACAAAAAACACACAAACAGGAGCACAACACCCATCATTGTGAGCGGTGTTGTGCTCCTTACAGTATGCAGCATCTTTACAGATCGCTGCTTACAGTCTGACCCCCAAGGGGTTAAGGGAGGATGTATTGCATCCCCCTTAACCCCCTGGGGGCCAGACTGATGTCAGACTGCACCCATCCCAGCAAGGAAGGGGTTAACTGACCCCCCCCTTCCTTGCTGGGAGGGGTGCAGTGCTGGGGAGGGGGTGGGGAGAGCTCTATACTTACCCCGATGTGTCCTCTTCGCTGGTCCGCAGCACAATGAAGTGACCGGCTCATTATATGTGCGCTCAGCCGAACAGCCAATCAGCTAAGCGCACATATAATTCTAAATGTTTCTTCTAATAATGCTATTGTCATAACATAATTAGAAGAAACATTTGATGTTTTCATTAAAGTAAAGTGATGATTAGCACAGAATGCTCTATTGCCGGGAATATGAATTAACGGCTTATGGAGCTTCCTGCACTAATTAATATTTAATTAATAAAACACATTTTGGTTGAAATAAAATCAGTTTCGTTGTTCTATAATTTAATTCTAACGAATCCATCATTGTGCAATTAAATATACTGTCCAAAAATAAATATATAGATAAATATACATTTATTTATATATCTATTTATTTTAACAGTATATTTAATTGCAAAATGATGGATTCGTTAGAAATAAATTATTGAACAACGAAAGTGTCTTTATTACAAAGAAAATGTGTTTTAGTAATTTAATATATTAACTATTAGAGGCATCGGCATTCGGCATCATTGCCGGCTATTTTTGAAGTACTCCGTACGGACTACCTGTCAATCCACGGCCGCATGTTCAGCCGCAAACAATGGTCTTGTTCATTTTTTACGGTCCGTTTACTATAGGGCCGTAGATTCAGACATAGTGTGCACTGTGCAGCCGCATATCCTATAATTCCAAGCATACACACGAACCACCAAAAATACCGCCGCACAATTACAGCCGCAAATACAGCCGCACAGTTACAGCGTGTGAACCGAGCCTTAAAGTGCATGCCACGCCATTTGTTTAGGAAGAACCCTGCAGTATAGTTATACCTGGGCCAGCTGATTGAATGAGTGACTCCTTCTCCCTACTGAGAGAACTCTGCACCGCCCTTATAGTCGTGTTCGCCCTCTGGATCTGTTCCAGTAGGAGGGAAAGGGTTCCTAGAGTATTCTTGATCCCTAGAGGAAAGTCCCGACAGCACTGACCTTGGAGAGGCAGAGGAAGCTAGAGGACTACTAGGACGGGAGGAAAAATAGAGGAACCAGGCTTAGATGGGTAAGGTGCAGAGTAGACTGGGGAGTGATGCAACAGAGGGAGGCAAAGTGCAGTGAAAACATGAGGACGCTCATGAAAGGTCTTGGCTTACTACCAGGAGGTAGATTGGTTGAAGAAAATTAGTTTAGACAAACAAGCACAACTGTGTAAAATGCAACTGTTAGTAAAAGTGTAACTTCCAGCCATAAATGAAGGCTTGTATTTGTTATGTGTTGTAATGGTTTGTATTGTCATGACATGTAAGAGTTTTAATGACGTTGCATGTGTTTTTGCACTGCAGAAAAATGTTGTTTGTTGCTTATTTGTATTCTGGAAAGCAGGGCGAGTCTTGAGCAGTTAATAGTTTCTGTTCAACTTATGAGACTGATGTGTTGTTTATATCTCTAATATAGAGTTGGTGGTGAAGAGTCTCACTTTGTAAGTGTGAGGTTTTTAAGTCTAAGTTACTAGATATTTATGTTTGAAACTAATGAAGGAAATGGTCATGGATGTGATTTGTTAGTTACTTTAGAAAGGTATCAATGCAAGTGACAGAAGGTGATTTGTATTTGGAATCTCCAGAATATGGGACTTGGTTTGTATTTTGAGTAGTAAGAAAGATACAGACAGATACTTCTGCTCAGTAATAGCGCAATGGTTGAGATAGGAATTGTAACAATTGTTGGGAGAAATGAAGTTGGGAATTGAGTTGTGTTGACTTTTTAGCAAGTTTTTTTTGTGTTATCTCTGTTGAATAAGAGTGGTTTGGTGCTGTGTGTTTGTCATTTGATGAAAGCGTATGGCTATTTTGTCTTTGAGAACAATAAACTTAATCTCTATGTAAACATAGGGTTATGGTTGTACTTTGTCCGTTGTTTTAGTGTTTGTATTTTCTGTTTGTGGACCAGTCAGATTGAGGATAATCTGATGGTAAATGATGACTTCATAGGATTGTTTATCTTATGATATAACTAATATGTCTGTGTTTTCTCTAACAGGTTCTTGGAGGAGTACTGCTTTATATGTATTATGTGTATAACCTGCTGTAATGGATCCATTTAAATTGGCAAATTGGGGTATAGGAAAATCCATATGGTGATGATATTGATTAAACCTTATTAGATTTGAAAAATAACAATTTTGTTTTGTTTGTTTCCACAGCTGTAGGAGATTTTTGCCCTAATTAAAAGTTCTTTGTTTATTCCACAGTTGTGAAGGATGGAGACCAAGGACTTCAACTGTGTGAAAATGTCATTAATTGTCTGTTTATATTATAGGAGAGTAAAAAAAAAAAGATCTGGCCATGAAAGAGACATTTTTTGATATGGTTAACCACATTTTTAAGGCATTTTATGATGCTTTTTAATTTTTTTTGAAAGGAGCTCCATGTGTTGTTTTATTTTTATCATTTCTTTTGTGTCAATTTTTATCATTTCTTTTGTGTCAATTGTATGTTATGAATGGATGGGCCCATATGTGTTTTATGTTTGTACATGTATTGTTATATGTGTTGTCTGTCTTGTGATTGGGAATATGACCCTGAAGATGGGAAAGGAAAAAGCATGTAGCAAACTAGAAAGAAACCATGAAAGTAAGATGTGTCCTCACGCAGATGGAAGCTGCCAAAACAGCTTGGGAAAATAAAGGAGAGAATTAGTGAGAGACCTGCATCAGGGTGGTGGAACAGAAAGTTTTATATGAATGTCATTAGAAAAGTGATAATTGGAAAAGATCGAACCTAGAATTTTGTGCACTTATTAAGAACCCCATGAGAGATTGGAGTAACTCATTGTTACTGTGACTTGTTTAACAAGTCTTTGTATGTGTGTATATATATATGTGTATATATATATATATATATATATATATATATATATATATATACAGGGCCGCCATCAGGAATTTCGGGGCCCCATACAACCAAAGTGTCTGGGCCCCCCACATTAATAAAAAAAAAAAAAAAATTGTGTGTTCGACCCACGCCTTGCTGGGAGGTATAATTTGGTTCAGATCAATTCTAGAGAACTGGCTCATATACCCCATTTTCCCCAGTGGCTTAAAATGTAACCTCTGTTATACAGTTATAAAATTATAGAAATTAAATGTGAACAAGGTGCAATTCAAATAGACACTTACTTGTATAGCTGCCTCTTGTGATCTGTATGCAGTGCATTATACTCACCCTTGCAACGTACAATTTACAGCGTGTTTACAAGCCCAGCGGGGCTCATTATGATGGAGACTAAAACTTATACAAGAGTGGGGTAGGGGTTCCCCTGTATTCAGAATGCTGTTGAGTACTAGGCAATGCCCCGTCTGGGGTTATTGAATTTCGAGGGTCTGGGGGGGCTGTTTGATTTGTATATGTTCACCAATATACCCCCCCCCCCCCCCCCCCGGTATGCTCACTAACATAGAATATGTTGATAAGGCTAATATAATGAGGCTGTTCCATGTTAGTGAGCATACACAAATCACACAGCCCCCCAAGCAGACTAGTTTAGCTCACCCAAGCCAGTGATAGCGAATACATGGCGGTGAGAACGCTTTCTAGGAGATCCTGTTTGTGCAGCAGAGGTGTCTTTATCCTGCTCTGCATAGACCCTCGAAATTCAATAATCCCAGACTAGCACTAGAATTGCCTAGCATTCAAAAGCATTCTGAATACAGGGGAACCCCTACCCCACTCTTGTATAAGTTTTAGTCTCCATCATAATGAGCCCCGCTGGGCTTGTAGACACGCTATAAATTGTACGTTGCAAGGGTGAATATAATGCACTGCATACAGAGCACAAGAGACAGCTATACAAGTAAGTGTCTATTTGAATTGCACCTTGTTCACATTTAGGTTCTACAATTGTATAACTGTATAACAGAGGTTACATTTTAAGCCACTGGGGAAAATGGGATATATGAGCCAGTTCTCTAGAATTGATCTCACACACAGACACCAGCACACATGTATACAGACACCAGCACACATGTATACAGACATACAGACACCAGCACACCAGGGCACGATGAAGTTTGAACTTCTGCAACCTGGAGAAATCACCTGATATCACCTGCAGTCCTATGTAACACCACATAACACAGTGGTATCTCTGAGTACAGATAATGTAGTAGATTTCACCTGCAGTCCTATGTAACAGCACAGATAACACAGTGATATCTCTGAGTATAGATCATGTAGTAGATGTCACCTGCAGTCCTATGTAACACCACAGATAACACAGTAATATCCCTCTGAGTACAAATTATGTAGATGTCACCTGCAGTCCTATGTAACACCACAGATAACACAGTGATATCTCTGAGTACAGATAATGTAGTAGTCACCTGCAGTCCTATGTAACACCACAGATAACACAGTGATATCTCTGAGTACAGATAATGTAGTAGCTGTCACCTGCAGTCCTATGTAACACCAAAGATAACACAGTGATATCTCTGAGTACAGATAATGTAGTAGTCACCTGCAGTCCTATGTAACACAACAGATAACACAGTGATATCTCTGAGTACAGATAATGTAGTAGCTGTCACCTCGGGGCGCCCCTACTAAATGATGTTCTACAAAATAAGAAAAGTGTCATACAGGGACTCACAGGTGACGTCTTCTTTGATCTGAGGCGTCACTTTCCCTTTTCCTCTCCATCCGGCCCAGACCTCCATGATGAGTCCTTCCAGATATGTTTCATCTTTTCAGAACCTGCGAGACAAACAATTTAGGCTCCACACATTTCTAGCAACTTCCTTTCCTTTCTCCCCCCTGTAGGCTCTCATAGTAACTGCGCTGTGTGGGATGCCCCCTGTATGTAGGATCCCCTGCTGTGCCCCCTGTATGTAGGATTCCCAGCTGTGAGCTAATAATGCCCCTAGAGGTGGCCCCCATGAACTAATAATGCCCCCAGAGGTACCCCCATGCACTAATAATGCCCCCAGAGATGCCCCCATGAGTTAATAATGCCCCCAGAGGTGCCCCCATGAACTAATAATGCCCCCAGAGGTGCCCCCATGAACTAATAATGCCCCCAGAGGTGCCCCCATATACTAATAATGCCCCCAGAGGTGCCCCCATATACTAATAATGCCCCCAGAGGTGCCCCCATGAACTAATAATGCCCCCAGAGGTGCCCCCCATATACTAATAATGCCCCCAGAGGTGCGCCCATACACTAATAATGCCCCCAGAGGTGCCCCCATATACTAATAATGCCCCCAGAGGTGCCCCCATATACTAATAATGCCCCCAGAGGTGCCCCCATATACTAATAATGCCCCCAGAGGTGCCCCCATATACTAATAATGCCCCAGAGGTGCCCCCATATACTAATAATGCCCCCAGAGGTGCCCCCATATACTAATAATGCCCCCAGAGGTGCCCCCATATACTAATAATGCTCCTAGAGGTGCCCCCATATACTAATAATGCCCCCAGAGGTGCCCCCATACACTAATAATGTCCCCAGAGGTGGCCCCATACACTAATAATGCCCCCAGAGGTGCCCCCATACACTAATAATGCCTCCAGAGGTGCCCCCATGAGCTAATAATGCCCCCAGAGGTGCCCCCATATACTAATAATGCCCCCAGAGGTGCCCCCATACACTAATAATGCCCCCAGAGGTGCCCCCATACACTAATAATGCCCCCAGAGGTGCCCCCATATACTAATAATGCCCCCAGAGGTGCCCCCATACACTAATAACGCCCCCAGAGGTGCCACTAAAAAAAACAAACATCCTACTCACCTAATCCGCGCTGTGCAGGCAGCAGCTCTTCCTCCTCCTCTTCGGGCTCCATCTTGCGAGCCGCAGGGACGGGACTTCCTGCAGACGTGATGACATCACGCCTGCCGGAGGGGCACATGATCACGGCCCGGCCTCCCATAGGCTGCTGGTATGAAGTGCCGGCAGCCTATGGGAGAGAATACAGGAGGAGGACGCTGACAGGTCCTTCTCCTGTATTCTGATCCGTGGCCGCAGCTTCTCGGGATGCTCAAAAACAGGTGGCAAGGGGGGCCGTGCGGACCCCGCTAGCGTAGCCCCCCCCGTGTCTCTTAAGGTCCAGGCCCCATACGGCAGTACCACTTGTACTGCCCTATCGGCGGCCCTGTATATATATATATAAGTTCTAGGCTAATAGTTTTTCCTACTGAGGTATAATTGTGTGTCACTATCTGGTATTTTTCTAAGAAGTGTTTGCTCTTATAATCTGTGATTTAACTAATTCAAAGTTACCCGAGAGATGAGACGGTGGGGGCTTAGTGATTGAGCATTTTGTCAGCGCTTACTCCTAGGAGAGGACACTGGATGTTTCTGCAACTTCAGGGATAATGCACTAAGCAAAAACAAGTGATTTTGGTGAAGTCTTATTTTGATAGTACTTGTAGTACGCCCTCTTTTATTACAGGGATAAATAATATTAGAGTAAACAGAGAGAAGTGTATCTATATGTGCATATATGTCTATTGTGTATCTATACGAGTATATATATGTATGCTTTCATGAGACTGCTGACTCTTATAACGAATTATTCTATATATGTTTCACATTTCATTTTCTATGTGTCCTTTATTTTAATTTATAGCAAGAGAAAGTTAATCTGAGACTAGCAGGGGATATGATGTAGTATTACTTTTCTTTTTGGTGATAACAATTTTGTAAAGATTATAACAAACTATTATAATATAGTAAGCCCATGGGGGAAAGAAACAACACTTTATTGATCAGGAAACGTTTTAATATTAGTAACTGGGAAATTTATAGAGGAGTCTGGAACCTTTAACTGCAACCTATAGAGAGCTATGAACTAGGAGAAGATCTACACACCTCTGAGACAATCTACACTATATAATACCAAAGATAACCCCCATAAGTGAGGTAAGATGAGGGTCAAAACATCTGACTTTCCTATGCACAAGTCCACTAGTTGGGGGGTCATTCACTAGGAATGATTCGTCAAGTAACTGGTGAAGAGGAATCGGTGCATTGGGACAGATGGGTGAGGTTCTTTTATAGGGACAGAATAGACTTTATAGGGGGGATTGTTGTGGAAATAAAGAAAATTCTGTATATTCCATTGTTAAAGATGGCCCCCATATCCTGGCCAACGCCTAGAGGTGTGTAGTGTTATACTTGGCTATGTTATTATATTCCTATAGGCCAAGTACAAAAAGGGGGGAGAGAAAGGAATTAAGCGGATGAGTTTAAGCACCTCACAAACTGTTAATTATTTATTTGTTGACTACAGATGTTTATTGAGATGTTTATTGTGTTTTTGTTACTTATTGTTTTAAATTTTTAATCTGAAAGGTAAAAATGTAACTGAAAACTTCATTAATATTTAGGCTTAAGTTATCATTGTAGATAATCCCAGACTTTACAAAGGTGGACGACACAAGACACAAGGATATACGGTGACCTCCATGCAGAATGACATACCACTAACAGTAACCACCCTATCCGAGGTGTGAGGACAGTCACTGGGACATGTAAGATGGTTACAGGTAACTTTACAGATGTCTATGTGAACTCCAGGTACACTTTTTGATCACCCACTATAATGGGTCAATTGGCGAGTTTGAGATTTGTTGAGTCCCTGGGCAAATCAATGTGTAAAAACTGTTCAAAGAAGAAGAGCTGCCATAGAGCGGCTGACACGCAGACAAACCCTTAGGCCAAAAAGGGTGACAGATGAACGAAGCTGCCGATGCTGCGGTTTCCGGTCTCTTCCTGAGGTAACCGTACATAGTGTACAGGTGGAGGGGGAGATGTGGATCTGCTTGTTTTTAAGTCTTTTCCGCAGGCGAGCAGTGACAGGCCGTGAGACCAGTGGATGGAGAGGAGGTACAGGGTAAAGATGGCATCCAATAACTATTTGCTGACAGCCTTGTATCTCACTATAAGCTATCTGACAAAACCAGCAGAAGGAAGCCATGTGTAATGTGGTGTAGTATCCTCACATTGGGCGGCCCAGGGGTCAACAAATATAGCAGAGAGGGTTGTGTAGGGCTGTATTATCTACACCTGTCAAAACCTACTGTAGGTAACCCAATAAAGGTGCCTGTCTGCATAGTCTGTGACCATTGTGCCTGTCTCAGGGAATGTAAGTGGACGTCATCCACCTGCCATAGGTGGTCCATATAAGTATGTCCTTGTCTGTACTGATGTCGTCCTTACAGGTTAGCTGAATGTCAACCACAGCTATGTGAGAGAACAAAGCCAAGAGGCAATGTCTGAGGTGATAATAGTGGCCTCATAGCAGGAAAAGAGGCCCGGAGTCCGAGCGGCTTTATCAGTCAAAAGACAGGTTTAAGGATCCATAGCAATGCCGCTAACTGTGACAAAAAGGATCATGTGATATGTGATTTCCATGAAAAGGCTTTGAAACCTTAGATGATGTATAGTTTACACCATGTTTTTCTTTCTATGGTGGTTATTTTATGTATAATATGTGATGATCTCAGTGACACGAGAGACAATTCAGTAAGATCCAAACACGTCAGTAATAATTGAACGGTTAATGTATGTTAGTATAGTATAGTATATACAGGAAGAGATGGGACCAGTCATTAGACCTGTGTGATCTGATCATAAAGATGTTTTCTAGATACAAAATGAGGTAGAAACATGGAAGATTGTTGGCAGAGAGAGACCACCCTAGTCTGCCCCATTAGTATTTCCTTCCAGTTATTGCAGGTCTACCTACCACACCTGCTGATAGTTTGTTCAAGCATCTACTACTCTCAATAAAATAATATTCCCTTGTGCTGTTTCTGGCCTTTCTCCCAACTAACCTCAGACTGTGTCCCCTTGTTCTTGTATTCAGTTTCTTATTACTACCACCCTCTTCCTCTTGCTGATATGATATAAGATGGAGGATTCCTCCTCACCAAGCGCATTATTTTACATTTGGAAACACTGAACTAGAGTCCCTGGCAGATGTGACCCACATGCGTATAATGATACCTTAGGGGTGTCAAATGGGGGGGTACCCGATAATATTAAGGCCGGGACCAGGGAAAAGCTGGATTTAAAGCACTGACCCCTATAATAACGGTAACAAGAATGTAGATTGGGATAAACTACACCCGAGAGGCAACTACGAAGCTGATAATAGGGAGAGTGGGTGGGGAGACACTTATCATTTCTGAATCCTATAAACATATGTGTAGAGGGGGGCGGCTTATGAGTATGTGTGCTTATATGTGTACTTTAAGCTCTTTTTCCATTCGCCTTATGTCTATTTATATTATATGTAATCATGAGACTAAAATGTGTTTCATTTTATGTGCATTAAAACTGTGACGAAACCGTGGATATCATACACTATGGAGGTCCAGGACGAAGATATCATACACTATGGAGGTCCAGGACAAGGACTCTCTCAACAGTACAAAGGACTGATTGAACCCCTGCACCTCCTTCAACCGTTGTGCCTTGCGGAGTCCGGCAAAGAACCATAAAGAATGGACAATGGGGGTGAAGGGGAGGTGGATGGGGGTTCAAATGGGGGAAAATGTGGAGTTGAGAGGACATTTTGTCTCTGTTACTCCATTCTATAGTCTTAAAATGTGTATAATGCTGTGTATAATGCTGTGTATGCAACTATTGGGAAAGAGGCCCCCGCTCTGTCTATTCACCATCTTTATTACAAGGAGAACTTGTTTATTTACTATGTCTATGGCTAGTGGAATCTGTCCTTTACTTTAGGGTCTGAGGATCGTTGACTATAAGATTAGAGCAAGGACAGCTTGGGACACATGGCAGCTCTTGCAAGATATGTAAACACCCAGGGTTCAGATCCCTTGAAAATAAGAAGTTGTTTAATTAATCTTCGCCCCTCACATGCTGAGTAATAGAATACATAACTGACACTCACTCCAATCAGAACAAGAATTACTATGTATGTAACATCTAACCAATAGGAGCTTGGTCACTGCCCATGTCCTTCTTGGTTGGACGCCAACTTTCTTTGTATGTATAAATATGTGTTTTTGTCCAATAAATGATGAGCTTGATTCACAGAATCCTGTGTCTGTGTCATGTCTCCCAAGCTTGTAAAAATGGCCTACTGATAATTTAGAGTCCCGCTAAGACTGGGGTGGGTGTTTCCCCCACAGTTAATGGCACCTAAGATGGGACTGGCATCATATCTGCATTGACGACACCCAAACCTGGGAGAATTATGGTTCAGAGACCCACAGACCAGACCAGCTGCAGCATAAGGCAGCACCCAGGTATAGCGGGGAGACTTTATTCTAACTCTCACCCTAACACCATCATCCCCCCTGATAGCTGAAGTGTATTACATGACTACAGTTCCCATCATCCCCCTGATAGCTGAAGTGTGTTACATGACTACAGTTCCCATCATCCCCCCTGATAGCTGAAGTGTGTGTTACATGACAACAACCCCCATCATCCCTGATAGCTGAAGTGTGTGTTACATGACTACAACCCCCATCATCCCTGATAGCTGAAGTGTGTGTTACATGACTACAGTTGCCATCATCCCCCCGATAGCTGAAGTGTATATTACATGACTACAGTTGCTATCATCCCCCCTGATAGCTGAAGTGTATAACATGACTACAGTTCCCATCATCCCCCCTGATAGCTGAAGTGTATTACATGACTGCAGTTCCCATCATCCCCCCTGATAGCTGAAGTGTATTACATGACTGCAGTTCCCATCATCCCCCCTGATAGCTGAAGGGTATTACATGACTACAGTTCCCATCATCCCCCCTGATAGCTGAAGTGTATTACATGACTGCAGTTCCCATCATCCCCCCTGAAAACTGAAGGGTATTACATGACTACAGTTCCCATCATCCCCCCTGATAGCTGAAGTGTATTACATGACTACAGTTCCCATCATCCCCCCTGATAGCTAAAGTGTTATTGTGCATATTATAGGATTATCACCTTCCTGATCACGCATGGTAAATGGTGCAAGCGGAGAAACCACCAAATTCAGTACCACATAAAAACGTGCTACTAAATAAAACTACAGGTTGCCCCATAGCCATGTTAAGAATCAGAATAGGGCTATTTTTTTAAGAACATTTATTTTAAATAATGGAAACTTTATTTATAAAGTAATTGTTCGTACAGACCTGACAGTCGGGGGGGATCTCTATTGTGTTTTTTAAAAAAAAATATATAATTTATTAAGTATCGAATTGATATCGAGCATTGAAAAAAAAAAGTTGGTATTGGTATCGAACTCAAATTTCTGGTATCGTGACATCACTAGTATAGACACATAACACCCGTGGTAGGACACCACATCAGCACCTCGGGTCTGGCTAGGTAGTGAGAGATTCCCTTTAGGGTGCAAACACACGACGTATCCGCAGTGAGTTTTTCGCGAAACTCGCTGCGGATCCCGTCCCTGTTTACGTAATGGCAGACAAACACGCAGCAGGGATATACATCCCTGCTGCGAGTTTGTCCGCAGCCCGCCCCGTTAACCCCCCGGCTGCTGGAGACTATACATTACCAGGTCCCTGCTCCTGCTTCCTCCAGTTTGCTTCGCCAGTTCCCGGTGTCTTCACGTCCCGCTCGGCCAATCAGTGCGCTGCCCTGCCACAGCGCAGTGATTGGCTGAGCTTGACGTGCCGGGAGCCGCCGAAGCAAGCCGGAGGAAGCTAGGGCTGGGATCAGGTAAAGTATCAGCTCCGGCGGCCGGGGGGTTAACGGGGCGGGCTGGGGACAAACTCGCAGCAGGGATGTACAGTTGATTTGAACAAATTTTTTGTGAACTACCCCTTTAAGAAACTTAAAATACCCATGTGCTGGCATCTCTCTGGCCTGTATAATGTGGTAGATGGATCATTGAGTTCCATCCACCTCCCATTCTCAGTTCACTCTGGATCAGTTCACTCTGTGCGCCTGCAAGGAGGACTGTGGCTGACTCTCTCTGAGCTTGTCAGGCTCAGCTTTTTAGTGATGAGCTGCTATTGAGTTTACCAAAGCCCCCCAATCTCTGGCAACCATGGACTCCAGGGGTAGGGCCTAGCTTTGGCTACATTCTAGCCTGCTCGTACTGAATGGGCTAGATTCCGGACTCCAGGGATAGGACCTACCTCTGGCAAATATGGACTCCAGGGGTAGGACCTACCTCTGGCAACTACATTCTAACCTTCTCATAGTGAATGGGCTAGATTCTGAACTCCAGGGGTAGGACCTACTTCTGGCAACTATGGACTCCAGGGACCTCTGCCAACTACATTCTAGCCTGCTCATAGTGAATGAGCTAGATTCCTGACTCCAGGGATAGGAGCTACCGCTGGCAACTGTGGACTCCAGGGGTAGGAGCTACCTCTGGCAACTATGGACTCCAGGGGTAGGACCTACCTCTGGCAACTACATTCTAGCCTGCTCACAGTGAATGAGCTAGATTCCGGACTCCAGGGGTAGGACCTACTTCTAGCAACTACAGGCTACAGGGGGTAGGACCTACCTCTGGCAACTACATTCTAGCCTTCTCATAGTGAATGGGCTAGATTCTGAACTCCAGGGGTAGGACCTACTTCAGGCAACTATGGACTCCAGGGGTAGGACCTACCTCTGGCAACTACATTCTAGCCTGCTAATAGTGAATGGGCTAGATTCCGGACTCCAGGGGTAGGAGCTACCTCTGGCAACTATGGACTCCAGGGGTAGGACCTACCTCTGGCAACTAAGGACTCCAGGGGTAGTACCTACCTCTGGCAACTACATTCTAGCCTGCTCATAGTGAATGGGCTAGATTCCAGACTCTATTCTAGCCTGCTCATACTGAATGGGCTTGATTCCAGACTCTAGGGGTATGACCTACCTCTGGCAACTACATTCTAGCCTGCTCATAGAGAATGAGCTCGATTCTGGACTCCAGGGGTAGGACCTACCTCTGGCAACTACATTCTAGCCTGCTCATAGTGAATGGGCTAGATTCCGGACTCTAGGGGTAGGAGCTACCTCTGGCAACTACAGACTCCAAGGGTAGGACCTACCTCTGGCAACTACATTCTAGCCTGCTCAAACTGAATGGGCTAGATTCCGGTTTCCAGAGGTAGGAGCTACCGCTGGCAACTATGGACTCCAGGGGTAGGACCTACCTCTGGCAACTACATTCTAGCCTGCTCATAGTGAATGAGCTAGATTCCGGACTCCAGAGGTAGGACCTACTTCTGGCAACTACGGCTACAGGGGTAGGACCTACCTCTTGCAACTACATTCTAGCCTGCTCATAGTGAATGGGCTAGATTCCGGACTCCAGGGGTAGGACCTACCTCTGGGAACTACAGACTCCAAGGGTAGGACCTACCTCTGGCAACTACATTCTAGTCTGCTCAGTAGAGAACAGGCTAAATTCTGGACTCCAGGGGTAGGAATTACTTTTTAGCGACTCCAGGGATAGGACCTACCTCTGGCAACTACATTCTAGCCTTCTCCTTCTGAATGGGCTAGATTCCGGACTCCAGAGGTAGGACGTAACTACATTCTAGCCTGCTCACACTGAATGGGCTAGATTCCGTACTCCAGAGGTAGGAGCTACCGCTGGCAACTATGGACTCCAGGGGTAGGACCTACCTCTGTCAACTACATTCTAGCCTGCTCACAGTGAATGAGCTAGATTCCGGACTCCAGGGGTAGGACCTACTTCTAGCAACTATGGGCTACAGGGGTAGGACCTACCTATGGCAACTACATTCTAGCCTGCTCATAGTAAATGGGCTAGATTCCGGACTCTAGGGGTAGGACCTACCTTTGGCAACTACATTCTAGCCTGCTCATAGTGAATGAACTAGATTTCGGACTCCAGGGGTAGGAGCTACCTCTGGCAACTACGGACTCCAGGGGTAGGACCTACCTCTGGCAACTACGGACTCCAGGGGTAGGACCTACCTCTGGCAACTACATTCTAGTCTCAACCTCCTGGCTGATCTTCAAATAGAAGTATTGAGGACCTTTGGGTCATGTGATCATAAGGTCCTTCATCCCTCTCCTTCTGTGCCGTGCAGGACCTGGCAGGTCCTGCTCCTCTGTTCCTCTCCTTTTGATGTTCAGCCCGCTTACCCGGCACTACAGTGAGGGGGCTGAACAGTGCAGTGGCGGGTCCCTCTTCCTCTCTGGACCCCTGGGGGAGCGGGGTACAGTGGTTGGCTGTCAGTGGCATACACTACCTACCATGAATGCAGAGCAGGCTTCCTCGGGCCCCCTTCCTGCAGGGGCCCCATAGCAGTCGCCTTCCCTGCCTTCATGGTAGCTACGCCACTGATGGGAAGCAATCCAGAGA
Source organism: Dendropsophus ebraccatus (assembly GCF_027789765.1). NCBI lineage: Eukaryota > Metazoa > Chordata > Amphibia > Anura > Hylidae > Dendropsophus > Dendropsophus ebraccatus. The sequence continues at coordinate 120,647,998 of NC_091456.1, forward strand.
GGGACTTTCAACAACAGGGGCAGGCAAGCAGTGATCTGAGTGCAGGGGGGAGTAAGGGTAGTTCTCAGCGATGCGGGGAAAATGGGTAGCGGTCTGGGGGAGGCATGGGTTAACAGCATGGGCTGGGCACACAGAGTGAGGCAGTGATGGGGGGCAGGGAAACACAGTGCAGCAGCGATCGGGGAGGGGGGTAGGGACGGCAGAGGCACACAGCACACAGTGAGGAAGTGATCGGGGGGGGGGGGGGCTGTTAGGGGCACACAGTGAGGAAGCGATCCGGGGGGCTTTCAGGGGCACACAGCACACCGTGAAGCAGCAATCTGGGGGGGGGGGGGGTAAGGATGGCAGGGGCATACAGTGAAGCAGCGACCTGGGTGAGGGGGCAGATAGGGAGATGGCAGAAGCGATATCAGGAGAAGGGATGGGGTGGCAGAAACTGTGGCCATGAGTCCTCCCTCCCATCTGCAGTACCCATGCTGCAGGGATGGGAGGGAGTATGCCATTGTGTAGTGAGGGGAGGACGGATGACTGGAGCTCTCTCTTCTATGTCCTCCGGTGTCCCAATCATTTTGAAGCCTGCAGATGACCCACAATACCGAGGGGCGGCAAGAGGGACAACAGTGGCCAGGACAGAGGAGAGGTTCTCACTGGTCAGTGAAGAGGGAGGGAGGGATGGAGGGGGTGTGTGCAGGACTAGGGCGGACCATATGAGAATCCGTACAAAGCTGCTGCTTAGGCAGAGTACGGATTTCCAGGAATGTAGAACAGTTTTGATCAAGTAACAAGTAGCCAAACACAGCTCTGAGGGACATTCATCTGCATGTATTTCGAAAACCGTTCAGTTTTAATTCTATAAGTTGTTAACATTGTTATCATGACCTAGGCTAACTAAAAATAAATTGAAAAAATATTTTATAGTTGCGCTTTAACTGTTACCCACCTCAAGGGCTCAGAAAATGTGGAAGAACATTGTCTGAGCAGGCATGCCATTCGTCCGGGGGAATGGTGTCTCAAGGACGAAGTCTTCTAGATGTTAACCCACAGGTGAGGCAGTCCTCAGATAGATTTATTTGCCAACAAACAGAACAGGAAGGTTCACAAGTTTTTCTCCCTAAACTCTAGAGATTGTGCTGCAGGTATAGATGCTCTGGCTCAACCCTGGAAGTTCCATCTGGGCTATGGGTTTCTATGCTTTCCACTAATTCCAAGGACACTTAAGAAGATTCTAGTGGAGAAAGCAACAGTAATACGCCTAGTTCCATACTGGCCAAGGAGAGCTTGGTTTGGCCTTGGAATCTGGCCATGAAATTTCCATTTCTTCTTCCAAGGGATTCAGACCTTCTTCAGCAGGGCCCGCTTTGTGATCCGGACATAGCAGTTCTCATGAGGTTAGTTTGGATCCTACGCAACAGAGGTCTCTCCTAAGAAGTCTTTAAAACTCTTCAGAAGAATAGGAATCCAGTCAAGAATAAGATCTACCTCAAGATCTGGAAGGAATTCTGTGGTTGGTGTCCTAACATTTCTCATACTGGATTTTTTTACAGGCTGGTCTAAACAAGGCCATTAGGCCTGCTACACTTAGAGTTAAAATGGCGGCCTTCTCAACTAAACAGTCCCCTGTTGTCAGAAACCTTCATCCTCCATGGGACGGCAACACAGTCCTTGAAGGCCTCATGCGTTCACCTTTTGAATGCGTTCACTTCCCTCCCTATGTTATTGCATAATACTGACGAGGTGCCAGTAATTTTTATAGTGCAATGGTGTTAGTGTGTGTGTGTTTGTGGGGGTGGGGGGACAGGTGGTTATGTTGTGCTTTTCCTGTCCCTAAGGAACGAGTTATATCCTGTGGTGCTGTTGTGAAGGTTTCGGAAAAACCCTAAGTCTAATACTGTTTTTTCCCACAGTAGTTCTAGCTTTTAGTTGTCTGAACCAGGGGTGTGTTTCATTGTCGGCTGCTTATTAAAGTCTGTAAAATAAGGTGCATGCACTCAATGCAGATAGATATAAACTAATGGTGATACAGATAGGCTTGTATACATAAATAGTACTTATGACATTGTTGAGGAGATAAAAGATTTTTTTTATGTTCCATGTCTATGTAATTCTAATAAGGAAAATAAGCACTTGTAACCAGCTAGGGTCTGCTGAGCATCATTAGTTTGACCTTTCCTCATTGCATCTTTTGTCTGCCTTTCTGCTCCTAACCTTTGTTTCACTTTTTTCCCTACAATAATGCTTTTAATTATTAATGCACTATGTCATTTGTATGGAGGGTTCCTTTGCCTATTCTCTATCCCAACTGTTTAGGTACCCTTTGTTAGTTGTGATACGCATTTGAAAGAAACTGACAAATGAAAACCTTTATTATGTAAATAGCTTCAATATTAAGTTTAAACAATTTGCTTAAAATTACTGGTAGCAAGAAAGGGATTTATTTACAATACCCACAGTTTAGTAAAGCCCTGGTTACGTAAACATGAATAAATAATAAAATAAGGCAGACACTGAAAATGTTAGTAAATATTCAAATATTAAGAAGCATATGCCTTGGCACCCACAGGTTGATGCTGCATATCAGTGTATGTTTGCTTATGCATTGCAATCACACCAAATAAGCACATGCACATGTATTACACCTTGCATTTTGCATAAATGTGGATAAAAACTGCAGCCAGTCAGCCAGCCTTGTTTCCAAATCGCATTCGTGTGAGATTTGGAAACAGGGCTCAGCTTCCGACTGATTGTCAATAAAGCAGGGATAAGGATGTCAGGGAGAGCCAGAAGGTGCTACAGCCGTAATCACTTCAGGGGCTTGGGAACACCTCTTTGACACTATGCTTTTATAAAGTAGAACAATGCTTTTATTCTCCAGTGCAAAGACAGATTATTATTAGGACTTGGGCCGTTCGTTCGGCTCGGCGTCCAATTCAGCCATAATTCATAATTTTCATGTTTTTTCACATACTCTGCTCTGCTATTCTTTGTTGTAGCAGAGGCCAGGGTTTCACTCCCCTGGCTGATCAGCATAGGTGTTGTGTGTGTTCACTGATTGTTGACTGACAGCTGACTTACCAGTTAGCTGTCTGTATCTGGACAGGACCTGGAGCCTCAGCCCCAATCAAGTCTGGGGCTGGGACTCCAGGCTCCATAAGTATCAGCCCTGTGGTCTCATTTATTGCCTGCGATAGAACCTGGTTCCTCCTGTGTCTCTTGACCTAGCATTACTCTGACTTTGTACTTCTGATACCTGACCTTTTGGTATGGACCTCGATTATTCTTTGGATCACGATTTTGTACCTATACTGACTAGCTGTTACCAACTCGGACCTCTGACTTCCCCTTGCTCGTTTGTTAGTCTTGTCTCTGTTTTTTGTGTATTCACTTTGCCAGGTTAGGGAACGCCGCCCAGTTGTCTGCAGCTACTTAGGGCTGTTGTGGCAAGTAGGTAGGGCCAGCTGGGGCTGGTGCCAGTTCTAGGGCTGCACTCGTCTTGTTTTCCCAGAACCCCTACCTGACACAGATCTATGAAAAGTACTGTGTCTAAAAGTGTTGAGCGAACTTCATGAAAGGGTCTGGGTTCTAGATAACAAATTATTCTGGGGTCTAGGTTCACAACCTGTGGTAGTTTTCCCCCATAGTGAGTATTCCCTGGAGTACATTTATGAACTGTGGATAAGAAACAATGTATATCAGCTCACTGGTATATAGCAGTCCTTTGGTGCCTAGATCCACACCTGGCCTCCACACCTGGCCAGTGCATTCATAACATCCAAGAAAAAGTACCGTATATTGTATAAGACGACCCCCACCTTTTCTAGTTAATATATAGACTTTGGGATATACTTGCCGTATAGGACTACCCTTCTTCCAATGCACACCAAATAAAAATTAATTTAAAAAATCAGACAGCAAGATCTGAGATGCAGAGAAAGAATTACAGTAATATTGGTAGGATACAAGGGCGGGTGAGACAGTTGAAAGAGTTGTGTTTTTCTGGGCACAGTGCCACTCTATTATATCTCTTTTTTCCCATACCCTTGATGCTTTCAGCTTGCTCGGCCCTTCATACAATTGCCGCATACGGCGGGGATGTAGCTATTTTTTTAGCTCCACCGTATGCGGTGATCGCAGATTCTCCAGTCTGATTTCAGCACCCACCCTATAAGACGACTCCTGACTTTTGAGAAGATTTTCCAGGGTTAAAAGTCTTATACGCAGGAAAACTGTACTTGCAAAGAAAGATGCTTTTACTGTAATTCATGAGTTGCATGAACACCATTGTGCAGGGACCCCCAGACAATCAGACGTGTTTCAAGCACATGTGCGCTCACCTAAGATTCCATTATCACCACCCTCCTTAAATAACAACCACCACAGGTGCATGTTACAGGTGTGTGGGTCTTACGTTAAATAAACTAGAATGCATGCTAAGACCACATAAACTATTATAAAGCATATACATGCATGTATATATATAGGCCTTATTCTCATTTTCCGTAAGGTTGTCCGTGATCACTGACAATAATATAGCCCATTGCTTTCTATTAAGCTATTCACACGTTCCGTTTTTTCACAGATCCGCAATCCGTTCCATTAAAAAAAAAAAAAAAGTCATAACTTGGAAAAGATGACAGCATGGATTCCCCCATAGAAGTCTATGAGATCTGACATCTATGCCATCCGTGAAAAACATGGATTTGATGTAATCAGTGTAATTTAAAAAGCTTCAAACAGATCCATGAAAAACACAGACACGGATGGAAAACTGATGCAATTACGGATGTTTTTTCACGGATCACCGAGGTAGATAGATAGTGGACTTCATCCAAGGACTTATTCACATGTTCAGTTATTTTTAAGGTCCATGGATGAAGACCGCTATCTACCTCTGTGATCCGTAAAAAAACCCCACATTGTTATGCAATTCACAGAGGAATCACAAAGTGCCTACAAACCGTGAGGTTTGCGAACAAATGTATTGACTTCACATAAGATGGAAAAGACATTGGGGGGGGGGGGGGGGGGAGTTATCAAACTTGTGTAAAGTAGAATTGTCTAATAGTGCGTTTACACAGACAGATTTATCTGACAGGTTTTTTAAGCCAAAGCCAGGAACAGGACCATAAACAGGGAACGGGTCATAAAGGAAAGACTAAGATTTCTCCACTTCTCCATTTTTCTCCATTCCTTGTTTTGGCTTCCAAAATCTGTCAGATAAATCTGCCTGTGTAAACGCACCATTAATTGCCCCTAGCAACCAATCAGATTCCACCTTTCATTTTTCAAAGAATCTTTGAGAAATGAAAAGTGGAATCTGATTGGTTGCTAGGGGCAACTAAGACAATTCTACTTTACACCAGTTTGATAAATCTCCCCCATTTGGTTCATTAGTAAGTGCAAAATTCAATCCTTGTGATAATTTAATATGGTCCTGTTTTAGAACCCTGGAGGATAAGTTCATCACTGTTTTCTCTTGGCTTTTCTTTTCAACTCCCTTGTCTCTGTGTCTATTTTTCTTCCCTAGGGATGGTCCGAACCCAAACTCTCGGCAATGATTCTCGCTGTCTGCCCGCTCAGTGGAGAGGGTGGATACAGCGGGAGGACCGCCTGGAAAACTGGGGTACAGCCATAGCCATAGGCTGTATCCCAGTTTTCCAGGCAGTCCTCCCGCTGTATCCACCCGCTGCACAGAGCGGGCAGACAGCGGGAATCTGATGCCGAGAGCTCAGGTTCATACGAACCCGAACCTCGGCAGGTTCAGACTATCCCTAACCATCCATATTCCAGACCCTTCTCTGGGCTTTGGTTTGTTTTTTGCCTTTTTATTTTTTGCATAATAGGAGACTCTGGTATTCAGTTGTGGAGATGCTTCTGAAGCCGAACTGTCTAAATTATTAGTCTCCTTTATGAGGATCTGAATGTCACTTTGGGCTTTCTAGGTTTTTTGTTTTTACTCCACCTTTTTTCAATATGGATTTCGGTGTATTGTCATTTTTCTTCCAACACCCTTCTCCCACATATACCTTTTCCATTATAATATATGCATTAGAACAAGAGCGCACATGCGCTTTAAAATTGTTGGAGGGTCGAAGGTTCCCCCTTCCTGCACTACATTATCATAGATTACATTTCTGCAGGGAAAACAAGGTCCCCCTGCTCAGTCTATTATATTTTTGAAGTTCACCAGTGACCATTGGGATGATCCAGAGGAGGCATGGGAGAAGGTTATGTGGTCAGATAAGACAAAAATAGAACTTTATGCTATCAACTCCACTCTCCAGGAAGAAGGAAGAGTACAACCCCCCCAACCGTGAAGTATGGGGGTGAAGACATTATACTTTGGGGGTGCTTTTCTGCAAAGGAGACCAGACGACTGTATTGAAGTGAGGACCATGGATTGGGGGCTTGTATTGTGAGATTTGGTTAACAGCCTCCTTCCCTCAGAGCACTGAAGACGGGTCACGGGTCATCGGCTGATCGTTCATTTAGGTTCAAACCTAAAATCATTGGTCACCATCCGCGCATCGCTACGTAGAATAGCTGTGCGCAGCGGGCGACCGACGATTTAAAAACATCATACTTAACCTGTCCAGGCTGCAGGTCTTCTCCTTCTCCCGTTCCCGCACGCAACAGCTTCGGAGCGGCCTGTCTGAGCTAAAAGACCACTCAGCCAATCACTGTCCGAGACCACTGCGGCCAGTGATTGGCTGAGCAGTCTGTCAGTTCAGACAGGAAGAGAAGCCTGGGCAAGTAAAGTATAAAACAAGGGCTACAAGGACATCGGTAACAATCTCCCTGCACCGCTCGCTAAACAATTGTGGGGCCGTGGAATAGGCCCAGTAAACAAGCGCCAATCTAGCAGATCGGCGCTCGTTTACATTGTTGATCGGGATGGAATAGGACCCTTAGACAGAATCCCTGATCCAGTGTGTGCAAACCTGGTCAAAAGCTACAGGAAACATCTAACCTCTGTGACTGCAAACAAAGTTTTTTGTACCAAATTTAAAAAAAAAAAAAAAAAAAAAAAAAAAGGCAAAATTGTTATTTAAAAGTCAAACAATGTTATTTTCTGGATTTTTTTCTTTATAGATTATGTTTCCCACATTTTAAGTGTACCACTGATAAAAATTACAGATCTTTGTAGGTGGGAAAATTTGCTAAATCGTCAGTGTATCAAGTACTTATTTTTCCTGCTGTATCTGTAGTTTGCTAAAACTTTTCTTCGTCTAGCCTTTCTTCAGCTGTCTAGCCTTCCCTTAGTGCATTGACGGTTGTTGGTACATTATTCTAGTTTGGGTTACTAATTGCACTTGATGTCTTAATTGAAAATTCCATTGAATTTAATAGTAAAAACGGAGAAAGTGGTAAAAGAAAAACTGTGTGCAAACAAGTAATTAAAAAAAGTCAGCTGTTTGCAAAAGGCATCCGAATATAATGAACATTTTGATGTCCGTGGTGATAACGTCCATTATTCAATATATTGGGGGAGATTTATCAAACACAGTGTAAAGTGAAACTGGCTCAGTTGCCCCTAGCAACCAATCAGATTCCACTTTTCATTCCTCACAGACTCTTTGGAAAATGAAAGGTGGAATCTGAGACAGTTTCACTTTATACCATATTAGATAAATCTCCCCCATTGTGTGCAATGGACGTCCGTTTTTCCAGTCAGTTAAATAGTGGCAAAAACGGACGTTATTTTAAATGATAAAAGCGTCTGCCTTTTCTCTATTTTTGACATTGTGTGAACATAGCATTTAACTACATTCTAAATTTAAAAAAATAAATCTTTAAATATAAATTTTAATAGGTAAACTTTAATTAGGAAACTAGCAAAGTATTGTTAATTTAGAGATAACCATTGTAAGTATAAGCATGTAACCCATTGCCTTGTTTGCTTCTAACTGGAAACAAATGACTTCTTTGACAGCAGACATGTTAAATGGTGTAATATGAGTGTATGTTGGACATGAAACAAGTGGTGTAATTATAGTAGCTTATTTATATGCTCGTGAATGATGTTGGATGAAAGCAGCATGTGTCAGACTTCATTATTCAGATCAAAGATTTGATGAAATGCTCCTATTATAAATCTGAAATAATGGAAGAATAGGGTGGTGACATGTGATCCTCCCCTGTACCTGACCTTGACGTTCCTGCAGCTTTTAATATTGCAATATTTAGAGTTGGTATAAAAGCGCACAAACAAAACCATGTAAGAGGGGCTTGAAGCAGAAGGCACTTACAACCATGGGAAACAAGCAAACAATTTTTACTTCTGAACAGCTTGATACATATCAAGTAAGTTGTAAGCGATGGCAATATTTATTGAATGCCAATCACTAACATATATTGCTGTAGGGATTTTAATCTAATTTTGTTTGTGTTCGTTAGACAATCAATACATGAATATTTTTACTTAAGTTACACAACTATGGTTGTCTATAAGACAGAAAGAAAATAAACCAGTTTAAACAACTTATATCAGATTTTTTGATGTGCTTGTGGCGAGCAAAAAAAGAAAAGAAAAAAAAAAGATAGTTTTATTTGTATTCAGAATATCTTATAATATCATGTCAAAAAGTTGTTCAGTGTGTAATGTGTATAGAAAAGTCTCTAGTAAATATAAGTCATTTCTAAACTTTTGCATAATGTTAAACCTGTACTGTCCTTGCAGCATTACGTTTCTCTATGTTGTGATACCATAAAGGTACAATCTTTTGTTCACAGACACATTTGTTTTTGACAGTGTGCAAATGTACTATGCTGATGATAATGATGCACCTACATCTTTTTACTTAACTTTTATTTCTTTTGATGGGTGCTTTTTCTTCTTAACCAAGGTCCACGGTATTACCAAGAGATACTCCAGATTATATTTTTTGAGAAAAAGAATAAAGAACAGTTAAAGTGCTTAAAGCAATTGTAATTTAGAAGAAAGTAAACAGTATTCACTGTTTCTTCATAAAGTATAACCAAACTTGAGCTGTTATATCTCTCCTCCTTATACAGGGCATGTGGGATCATTGGGGCTTAAGCAATTGGACCCAACTAATAAAACATTAATGAAATATCTTATCTATATTTTATACCATTGTAGTAGAAAAAATAAGTATTGATGAGAGCAGACATACCCTGGCTTTCTTGTGGCAACACCATTTTACATTTGCATTTTACATTATAGTTTACATTATTTACAGTTTTACATTTATATGATATACAGTATTGAATATATGCATCAGTGCTTTAAGCTGACTGAAATTCAAGAAAGCCAAATGATTAAACTTCTTTAACCCTTTAAAGCTAATCTCTCACCCCCTGACTGCTTACCAAGCTGGTGGCACTGCTGGATAGATGTCAATAAAAGTATTCATAACCAGGGCCGGCCTTAAGGTAGATGGCGCCCTGTGCAAAAACTTTTTTCGGCACCCCCCAACCAGGGCCTCTGCTGAGACCCCCTTAAGGTGACATAAAGCTTTTACAGCCTCCCACTCCTCCAGACGACATCCAACACCCGACCCTCCTAGCCATACACACAACTACTACTACTACCCCCTCCAGCCATATACACAACTACTACTCACCCAGCCCTACACACAACCACTACTCACCCAGCCAAACGCACAACTACTACTCACCCAGCCATACACACAACTACTACTCACCCAGCCATATAAGTGATTACTACTCACCCAGCCATACACACAACTACTACCCTCCAGTTATACACGCAACTACTACTCACCCAGCCATACACACAACTACTACCTCCCTTAGTCATACACACAACTACTACCTCCCTCAGCCATACACACAACTACTTCCCCATCCAGCCATACACACAACTACTACTTCCTCCTCCAGCCATACACACAACTACTACTTCCTCCTCCAGCCATACACACAACTACTACCTCCCCCAGCCATGTAGTTACCAATATTGGGGGTGCTTGAGGAAAGTATTCACAATTAGGCCGTAAAAAATGGAAAATAGAAATTTTCCAATAATATATTTGTTTACATTAAAGTTTCTCATTTTCACAACATGAGAGAAAACACACCTCAAAATCTGTAACGCAGGTTCTCCTGAGTAGAACGGTACCCCATATGTGGGCATAAACCACTGTATGGGCACACAGCAGGCCTCAGAAGGGAAGGAGCGCCAATTAGCATTTTCAGGGCAGATTTTTCTGAAGAAGTTTCTGAGCGCCAGGTGCGTTTGCAGTGTCCCTGTAGTGTCAGCAGAATAGAACCCCCCCAAAAGTCATCCCATTTTGGAAAGTACACCCCTCAAATAATTCATCTTGGGTTGTGGTGAGCATTTTGACCCCACAAGTATTAGAGGAAAGTATTCAAAATTAGACAGTAAGAATGAAAAAAATTTATTTTTCCAATAATATGTTTGTTTAGTTAGAAATTTCTCAATTTCACTAGGAACAGGGGAGAAAAAGCACCCCAATATATGTAAAGCAGGTTCTCCTGAGTTCAATGCTACCCCATATGTGGGCATAAACCACTGTATGGGCACACAGCGTGGCTCAGAAGGGAAGGAGTGTCATTTTGCTGGAGCAAAACCGCAGCTAGTATCGTTTATTAGAATAGCAAAGTTGCTGAAAAAAAATGTAAAAAAAAAATGAGATTACAGGTAATCTGGAGGTGTTTACGGGCAATCTGGGGGTGTTTACTGGCTATCAGGGGTGGTTACAGGCAATCTGGGGTGGTTACAGGCAATCTGGGCTGGTTGCTGGCTATCTGGGCTGGTTGCTGGCTATCTGGGCTGGTTGCTGGCTATCTGGGCTGGTTACTGGCTATCTGGGCTGGTTACTGGCTATCTGGGGTGGTTACAGGCAATCTGGGGTGGTGATGGACAATCAAGGGGGTTATGGGCAGTCTGTGGCAATCTGGGGTGGTTACGGGTAATCTGGTGTGGTTACAGGTAATCCGGGGTGGTTACAGGTAATCCGGGGTGGTTACAGGTAATCCGGGGTGGTTACAGGTAATCTGTGGCATCTGACTTTTTATCCCGTTACCAATGATTTACGGTGACAGGGGGAACGAGCAATCAGCGGTATATTGTATATACCGCTGAGCGCTTGTGCCAGGACCACACAAGGTCCGGTGGTGGAGAGAATGGGACTTTGATCATGTTTAGGAATCCATCACTGTGAACAAACAGAGTCTGTTCACAGTAATGGCGGCTATCTTCCTAACAAAAATTTAAAGTGGGGCCCCAGATGCTCGGATATTGTACCACAAAATAGTGACAGTTGAACCAGAAAGTGGCGGGGCAATTGCTGGGGCTTTTAAAGATCAAGAGCACAAGTCCCCTACACAAAATCTTTCTATGCATCGGGGCCAAACAACACCACTTTAGTTGCGTAATTGCAAAATAATGCTAAGCTCAGCAAATGGTGTGTTTTTTGGCTGCCATGTTTCTATGGCTTTTTTTTTTACCCCAATTGTTCAGTACAAATTATGAAATCAAATCAAGAAACAGCAGATAAAACTGAAAAAAATCTATGCTAATATACATAACCTATATATAACTCCTGGAAACACATCACACACTGTCAATTTTGGCCCTTTAATGACCTTCTTTTAGGGCAGCCATCAAGGAAATGGACGTTTTTTTTTGCTCAAAATGACTAGCTGCTAAAGGGCCAAAAATGATGGTGTGTGAACATAATGGGGGAGATTTATGAAAGGGTGTAAACTGGTGTAAACTGCCCACAGCAACCAATCACAGCTCCACTTATATTTTAGCACAGCTGGAAGCTGAGCTGTGATTGGTTGCTATGTGCAGTTTACACCTGGTGTATATTTACACCCTTTCATAAATCTCCCCCAATATGACCAAATATTACCCCAATGTAGTGATTGAACATCAACTGTATACTGATCTGAACAAACAGCATGATACTAAGACCAATTGACCAGTTCTACTAATACCGCTATACAAGGCCCAAACAGTGCACCACACCATGACCTCTAGCATTACATAGAAGCTAAATTATATTACCATACTGTTACTGAATAAAATCCATATAAAATAATCAGAGACCATATAAGTATTAATAGTACTGCATTGTAAAATGTCCATCAGAGACAGATAGCAGAATGCAAAAAGGCGTTAGAGCGCATTGTACAGGCAGAACACAGCAGGCCAACCTCTGCTTGCAAGCAGAAGAGAGGTAGGCAGCATTTTCTATGCTTGGGGTATATATATATATATATATATATACCCCTTCCTGTCCTATGCTGGGGCGCATTGCACTGGGCTTCTGTGTACTAACATTCATAAGGTATTGAACATTGTATACTAATATGTATGTCTTTTTGATGTTACCATTTTTTTCTTTCTGGTTTATATGAATGGGAGGCTGTATGACGTTGCTCCCAGGATGTAACCTCCTTTACCTGTAATATACTATATTATTGCTATTTACCAGATAGTCACCCATGTGCTCTGCCAATCCAGTTCTGATTTTTTCTTTCACTATTATGTTGTATTTTAATGAAAGACTAATAAAAAGTGATTTTAGATATACTTGGGTTTTCAGCTGTATAAATTTGTAGGTTTTGTTGTTAGTTTGTGCCGAGTTATACCCATCCTCCTTTGCCACCTAGCACTTTTCGCAGCACTAGCTAGTCATTTGAAGTGGGGAATTATGTATGTGAAATATAAGTATAGTAAATTTTAGTGAGTGCTCCCCAATGTAACATTGGGTATGGGGTGATGCAGCTGACACTGGGCATAGATGGGTCTTTTAACATAACCTATTACACAAAATGATTATCGGCTGAAATATGGCCAATAATTGCTTGATGTAATAGGGCCCTAAGTTATTTTTTTTTCCAGGTTGTCCCTAGCATCATTTTAAAAGTTCTGTATCTGGAATACCCCTTTAATAGAGATGTGCACAATAACTGCTTAGCATCACATGTGCAGCAGCATAATCTTTTTAAGGGTGCGTTCACATGTACAGGATCTGCAGCAGATTTGATGACACAGATTTGAAGTTGCAAATTGAAAGCAAATCTGCAGCTTCAACTCTGCGCCATCAAATCTACTGCAGATCCGGTACATGTGAACGCACCAACTCGCAGCGGAAATCTCGCTGCGAGTTTTGCAGCGAGATCCGCTACGAGTCAAGGTCCTGGCAGGTCCAAGTACAACATACTCAACATAGTACAACTTTCAGACCACTGCGAGTATGTAATACAGCTGCCCCTTAACCCCTTCTGCTGCCACTCTGCTCCCACGCTGACTGAGTATACATTACCTCTCCTTGCTGCACAGGGTCCCGGCGTCCTTATATCCCGCTCAGCCAATCAGTGGCTAAGGCTGGGCAACACACTGTTTGGCTAGGCGGGAGAGCAGGACGCCGGGACCCCGTGCAGCAAGGAGAGAGGTAATGTAAATACAGAGAGCGGGGGGAGCCAAGCGGCAGCAGAAGGGGTTAAGGGGGCGGCTGCATTACATACTCGCAGTGGTCTTTCAGACCTATGTAGTAGTAGGACCTGCCAGGACCTTGACTCGTAGCTGATCTCGCTGCAAAACTCACAGCGAGATTTCTACTGCAAGTCTGCACGCGTGAACGTACCCTAAAGGGAACTAATCACCGCCGACTAGCCCATGCCGCTATATACAGTGTAATAGGGCTGGTTAGTGCTGTTTGCAAACATAAAAGTACCCTTTTGGACTGTTACACAAGTCCCCCATAAATTTACTTTCTACATCTCCCGCACCGTATGTAAATCATAGTTAACCAGGCTTGTTGGTGGTCCTCAGCAGGGGCTTAGATGGTGGTGATGCTTTACTACCAGCCCTATTATACTGTATGTATAGCTGCAGGGGCTAGATGGGGGTGATAGGTTCTCTTTAATACACATAAAATAAAATAAAATTTTTTAAATATATACATATACACAGCCACACACTTATATACATACCACACATGTGTATAACATACAGTGCACACAATAAGCACACATACATAACACCATGTTCACATTACATACATAGATAGATAGATAGATATGACATAGATAGATAGATAGATAGATAGATAGGAGATAGATGGATATATAGATGATAGACAGATAGATAGATAGATAGATAGATAGATAGATAGATAGATATGAGATAGATACCTTATGCATAACTTCATGAAGAAGCAGGGTGCAGAGCAGGGGCATAACTAGAAATGGCTGGGCCCCATAGCAAACTTTTGAATGGGGGCCACCCCCTCCAAACACGCCAATAATGTTAATAGTATTACTTATATACTTGCATCCAGCCTGGACAGCTGTGTGTGTCTGCGTTATATACAGCCAGGACAGACAGCGGGGTGTGTGTGTGTGTGCGCGCGGTTGTATACAGCCAGGACAGCGGTGTGTGTGTGTACGTGTTGTATACAGCCAGGAGAGCTGTGTGTGTGTGTTGTATACAGCCAGGAGAGCTGTGTGTGTGTGTGTGTGTGTGTGTGTGTGTGTGCGAGCGTTGTATACAGCCAGGACAGCGGTGTGTGTGTGTGCGCGCTTTGTATACAGCCAGGACAGCAGTGAGTGTATGTGTGTGTGCGCGCTGTATACAGCCAGGACAGCGGTGTGTGTGTGTGCGCGCGCGTGTGCGTGTGTGTGTGTGTGCGTTGTATACAGCCAGGACAGCGGTGTGTGTGCGTGTGTGCGTGCGTGAGCGCGTTGTATACAGCCAGGACAGCGGTGTGTGTGTGTGCGCGCTTTGTATACAGCCAGGACAGCAGTGAGTGTATGTGTGTTTGCGTTGTATACAGCCAGGACAGCGGTGTGTGTGTGTGTGTGCGTGCGTGAGCGCGTTGTATACAGCCAGGACAGCGGTGTGTGTGTGTGTGTGTGTGTGTGTGTGCGTGCGTGTTGTATACAGCCAGGACAGTGGTGTGTATGTGTGCGTGCTTTGTATACAGCCAAGACAGGGATATGATATACAGCCAGGAAAGGGGGGGGGGGGGTTGATATACAGTATACATCCAGGACAGGGGGATATATACAGCCAGGAAAGGGGGGGTTGATATATACAGCCAGGATGGGGGGGGGTTTGATATATACAGCCAGGACAGGGGGGATATATACAGCCAAGAAAGGGGGGGTTGATATATACAGCCAGGACAGGGGGGATGATATATACAGCCAGGACAGGGGGGTTGATATATACAGCCAGGACAGGGGGGATATATACAGCCAGGAAAGGAGGGGTTGATATATACAGCCAGGACAGGGGGGATGATATATACAGCAAGGACAGGGGGGGGGGGGGGGGGGTGATTATATCTAAAGCCAGAACAGGGGGGTTGATATATACAGCCAGGACAGGGGGGGATGATGTATACAGCCAGGACAGGGATATACAGCCAGGAAAGGGGGAGTTGATATACAGTATACAGCCAGGACAGGGGGATATATACAGCCAGGACAGGGCGGGGGGGTTGATATATACAGCCAGGACAGGGGGGGGGGGGTTGATATATGCAGCCAGGAGAGGGGGGGTTGATATATACAGCCAGGACAGGGGGGATGATATATACAGCCAGGACAGGGGGATGATATATACAGCCAGGAAAGGGGAGGTTGATATATACAGCCAGGACAGGGGGGATATATACAGCCAGGAAAGGAGGGGTTGATATATACAGCCAGGAAAGGGGGGTTGATATATACAGCCAGGACAGGGGGGATGATATATACAGCCAGGAAAGGTGGGGTTAAATATACAGCCAGGACAGAGGGGATATATACAGCCAGGAAAGGAGGGGTTGATATATACAGCTAGGACAGGGGGATATATACAGCCAGGAAAGGGGGGGTTGATATATACAGCCAGGACAGGGGGGGGATGATATATACAGCCAGGACAGGGGGGGGTGATATATACAGCCAGGACAGGGATATACAGCCAGGAAAGGGGGGGTTGATATACAGTATACAGCCAGGAAAGGGGGATATATACAGCCAGGAAAGGGGGGGTTGATATATACAGCCAGGACCAGGGGGGGGGGGGGGGGGGGCGGGGTTTGATATATACAGCCAGGAAAGGGGGGGTTGATATATACAGCCAGGAAAGGGGGGGGGGGGGGGGGTTAATATATACAGCCAGGACAGGGGGATGATATATACAGCCAGGAAAGGGGGGGTTGATATATACAGCCAGGACAGGGGGGATATATACAGTCAGGAAAGGAGGGGTTGATATATACAGCCAGGACAGGGGGGGTTGATATACACAGCCAGGACAGGGGGGGGGGGGGTGATATATACAGCCAGGATGGGGGGGGGGGGTGATGATATATAAAGCCAGAACAGGGGGGATGATATATACAGCTAGGACAGGGGGGGTTGATATATACAGCCAGGACAGGGGGGGATGATATATACAGCCAGGACAGGGGGGGGGGGGGTGATGATATATAAAGCCAGAACAGGGGGGGGGGATGATGTATACAGCCAGGACAGGGGGGGGGGATGATGTATACAGCCAGGACAGGGGGGGATGATATATACAGCCAGGACAGGGGTGTGTGTGTGTGATATTTACAGCCAGGACAGGGGGGGGGGGGGGGGTGATATATACAGCCAGGACAGGAAAGAGGGGGTATATACAACCAGGACAGGAGCAAGTGTCCTTGCTCCCCAAAGTATTCCATAAATGTAATCAATCAGTACATTAGGCTATCCATCACAGTAAGCCCACCGATCCGCCGCCACCCGCCAAACCGCCGCTCTGGACTACACTGAACTACTACTCCCATCACCTACTCATAGCATGAGCAGGTGATGGGAGGTGTAGTAGCTGGGTTATAACTATGCGATCGCCACCGCCGCTGATGCTGCCGGGCGCCGCTCATCACTGCAGCCATCATCCCCTTCTGCTCCCCCCTCCTGCTTCTTCCGGGATCTGGCGCCTTTACGCTATCTGATGGCTGACTCCCCGCCCGGCCCCGGTGCTTCCTGATGTCCCCGGCCAGCACGTGTGATCGGAGAGCGGCGGCCGGGCGGGGAGTCAGCCATCAGATAGTGTAAAGGCGTCGGATCCTGGAGAAAGCAGGAGGGGGGAGCGGAGGGGGATGATGGCTGCAGTGATAAGCGGTGCCCGGCAGCATCAACGGCGATCGCATAGCGATAACCCAGCTACTACACCTCCCATCACCTTCTCATGCTATGAGCAGGTGATGGGAGTAGTAGTTCAGTGTAGTCCAGAGCGGCGGATAGGTGGGCTTACTGTGATGGATAGTCAAATGTACTGATTGATTACATTTATGAAATACTTTGGGGAGGAAGGACACTTGCTCCCCAAAGTATTTCATATATGTATTCAATCAAAAACACTGTATATTACATTTACATACACATCCAATGTAATTCCAATGGAGTGTCCAGCAGGGGCGCACTATATCTAGAAGTCAATGGCACTCATTGTGTGCATTTACCATAATTAATGTACATTTGAAATTTGCCTAACTTTCCATAATTAAGTAAGTAATAAGTAGTAACATATTAAAAAATACTTTTGGCCTGAGTTGTCCTTTAATGCCACTCACCCTATGGTAAAACTGACATGTTATCTATGTTCCTCAAGCCAGTACAACGATACAATGATAGGCAAATTATATAACTTTTATTTTATTTGGCGGTTTTAAAAAAATGTAAAACTTAAAAAATACAAACAAACTAAATGTTCTTACAATTGTTCTATTACTATCCTTATAATGCTTTTATCCTTTGGTCTATGAGGCTGTGTGACAGTGTCATTTTTTGCACCATGATCTGTACTTTCTATTAATACTTTGCTTGTGTATATGCGACTTTTTGATCACTTTTTATTACAATTTTTCCGTATTTGATGTGACCAAAAATCAGCAATTTAGCATTTTGGCGTTTTTTTGTATTTACAAAGTGCAAGATCAGGAATGCCATAATGTAATAGTTTGTGCAATTAAGCACGCGGAAGTACCAAATATATTTATTTATGTATGCATTTTTATTAATAAAATGGGAAATAAGGGGTGATTTCAACTTTTATTATGGGATTTTTAAATAATGATAGAGCTCATTGCAGTACATATGAACTGCATTGATCTATTAGATCCCACCACTATACCACCACTGATTGGGGGGAAAAAACTGTTTTGACAGCTGCATTTAAATGGCTAATTAGCTGGGCATAGCAATCGGCTGTGCCCAGTATACATTTTGCAAGTGTGTGGGGTGGAGGGGTTAATAAAACTAACGTGTATTTTCTGGGTTAGTACAGTACAATTAAGACTTTGCCATTTTCTGACGGCTATGTTTATACAACGTTTTTTCAGCTCTTTTAAAATGACATTCGTCGTTTGAGTCTAAAATGACGGACGTCATTTAGCTGTCTGGACTCCCCTTACTTCAATGACAGCTGCTGGTACATCATTCTAGTTCGCGTTTATTGAAAAGTCATTTGAATTTAAAGGAGAAGTCCCGTGAAAATTTTTATTTAAGTATTGTATTGTCTCCAAAAAGTCATACAAATTACCAATATACACTTATTACTGGAAATGCTTATAAAGAGCTTTTTTCCCTGCACTTACTACTGCATCAAGGCTTCACTTCCTGGAAAAAATGGTGATGTCACGACCCGACTCCCAGAGCTGTGCGGGCTGTGGCTGCTGGAGAGGATGATGGCAGGGGGACACTGAGGGACACAGGGCACTGGAGGAAAACTGAGCATCCCTCTGCCATCATCCTCTCCAGCAGCCACAGCCTGCACAGCTCTGGGAGTCGGGTCGTGACATCACCATTTTATCAAGGAAGTGAAGCCTTGATGTAGTAGTAAGTGCAGGGAAAAAAGCACTTTATGTGCATTTCCCCGTTATAAGTGTATATTGCTGATTTGTATAACTTTTGGGGGGCAATACAATACTATAATAAAAATTTTCGCCAGACTTCTCCTTTAATAGTAAAATTGAAGAAAGAACCGTGACAAAAGGAAAACTGTGCGTGAACAACTTATAAAAAACATCTGTTTGCAAAAGACGTCTAAAAATAATGATCATGTTCATTATTTTGACGTCTGCGGTAAAAACGTCCATTATTCAATGCATTGGACGTCCATCTTTTCATTGACTTCAATGCATTGCTGTTGCAGTCAGTTAAATCGCGGCAATAACGGATGTGTTTTTTTTCTCTATTCTTGACGTTGTGTGAACATAACCTTCCCCTATATTTTTTTTAACTTTGTCTTCAGAGCTGTATGGGGCCTAGTTTTAATTCTACATGATTTGTAGTTTTTTTTTCCATGTTTGCATAGATTGGACCTGCTTATCCCATTTTCTTGTGGGATATGAAAGGGTAATAATTAAATTCTGGCTGTTTTTTTTTTTTACATTTTCGCCATTTTCCTAGCAGTTATAATAACAATATATTGAAACAGTTTGGACATTTTAGCATGTGACAAAATACGGTAACTTGTCTAAGCAATCACTTGATTGCTCATACAAACCAATCTCGAACCCGACAATCAAATCAATCAATCTAGATAATGAAGATATATTTCTGGACGTACATACTTGTATACCCTTCCAATATTAACACACCCACAATAGGGCGGTGATCAGCTGATGTAAACATGAGTACAAACATTTCCAATACAATGACCATAAAACATTTCAAGTGTAACCAGTATAAAGAAAAAAAAAAGACAATATTGGTCAGCTCTCCTAGAACACTGTTCACACTAGACAGGAGCACGTTGCTATGGCTGAAATTGCAAACACACAAAAACACAGAAAAATGCAACAGCTCACCGCAGCAGCAAGATACAGACCCACCATAGACATGAAAATAGTTAAAAGCAGCCCCCTCAACTGCTAAAAAAACTCCCACAAAAATAATGAGTCTCTTGGTTACTATTTGCAAACAGTGCAAACTGCCCCACCACGGTAAGGTGGACTCATATCGAAGCAGACCCTACACCACTATGGCCTCTCCATGGCGTGTAATACGCCTATGCTCTGGGCATGCAAGATCTGTCTAATACCTGAAAAATAATTGCACCACCTGGGTGGAACAGGTGGAGTGCACGACCAAGTAGAGGCAGCCACTCCCCCAACTGGAACACAGAAAAAAAGACATTATTGGTCAGCTCTCCTAGAACACCGTTCACACTAGGCAGGAGCACGTTGCTATGGCTGAAATCGCAAACACACAAAAACACAGAAAAATGCAACAGCAAGATACAGACCCACCATAGACATGAAAATAGGAAGCCCGTGCCGGGTGACAGGCTCCCGACCCCCCCGTTAGAGCTCCCTATACTTACCTAATCCCGCCGGGTCCCGCTTCTGGAGGTGGTCGGGTGATGAAGATCTCAGCCGCTGCAGCCCGGCGCACTCCTCAGATGAGTCCAACGCTCATAGAGAATGACAGGAGATTCCAGCGCTCTGTCATTCTCTATGAGCGTTGGACTCATCTCTCAGCGCGCGCGCCGGGCTGCAGCGGCTGAGATCTCCGTCACCCGACCACCTCCAGAAGCGGGACCCGGCGGGATTAGGTGAGTATAGGGGGCTCTAACGGGGGGTCGGGAGCCTGTCACCCCGACACGGGGGGTGACAGGTTCCCTTTAAAAGCTATTTGCAAACAGTGTAAACTGCCCCACCACGGTAAGGTGGACTCATATAGAGGCAGACCCTACACTACTATGGCCTCTCCATGGCGTGTAAATAGTAACCAGTACAAAGCTTGATCATAACTCCATGTATCTTAACCACATTTCTCTTTTGTGACAATGTATCTTTTATGACATGTACTTGTTCAGCATAACTGTCCCTCTCTTTCTGTAGTCTGCTCTGTCTTAAAGGGGTTATCAAGTGCTACAAAAACATGGCCAATTTTGCACCACTCTTGTCTCAAGATTGTGTTGGGGTTTGAAACTCAGTTCCATTGAAGTAAATGGAGCTTAACCGCAAACCACACCTGAATTGGAGACAGATAACCCCTGTAGCCCTTTAAGCTGGGTGTTGCTACATCACTTCCTATGCCTCTTCCTTCCTATACCATGCCTCTGACAGGAGCTTTAACCCTCAGAGGCCTGCCACAGAGTAAATGGGAGTCAGTGTGAGCAGTGTGTAGCTAATAGATATAAGCAAACCTCGAGTGCTCAGCATATGATTACCTGTGGCTGCAGAACTTGGATGCAGCCCTAGGGTACAGAGTCCATATTAGGACATAGTCAGAAGCCAAAGTCAAGAATCATTTTGACACAAAAGTGACTACTGACTCTGATTACTGACTCTAATTACTGACTCTGACTACTGACTCTGACTACTGACTCTGATTTCTGACTCTGATTTCTGACTCTGATTTCTGACTCTGATTTCTGACTCTGATTTCTGACTCTGATTTCTGACTCTGACTACTTATACCTGACTTCGGATTAAATAATGTGTAATATCTGATCTGTGAAATGTCAGTAGTTAGTAGTCCCCATTCAGTTTTAGTTTCACTTTCACTTCAATTGCAAGTAATGCCCCTACTCCACGAGTCGTTTGCAGGAGCAAACGAGCGCTATTAGCGCTCGTTTGCTCCTCGTTCCCCGCTCGCTGCTGCCGCTATTCAACGCGGCTGCAGCGAGCGGGTGAGTGCAGGAGGGGCTGCTCTGAGGATCGCTGATCGTCCGGGCAGCCCATCGGATATAGCAGCATCTGCTGCCGACGCTCCTATTCAACGGAGCGACGGCAGCAGATCGCTGCTATATCAGTCGCTTGTTTTTCAACATGTTGAAAAACAAGCGACTGCAACGATCAGCCGACATGAACGATGTCGGCTGATCGTTGCACTCTATTCCACGGGACGAATATCGTTCGTAGCGGCCGATATTGGCCGAATACGAACGATATTGCTCCTTTAAACGACCCGTGGAATAGGGGCTTAGGGGTCTGTATACAGGGGGACAGGTCTGGTGTGTGGGTGTGTGTGTGTGTGTGTGGGGGTGGGGGGTTGTATACAGGCCGACACACACACCAGGCCTGTATTTAGAGTTCATGCTGCCCTAGGCACTTTGCACGCAGAGGCGCCCCCCCCCCACGTTGCTGTACATGCATGGTATATACCCTGGCACTTGGGTGCCGCTCTGCTTGATGCCCGCTGTTCTCATCAAACAGACGTGATGGAGGAAGGAAGGAGGCCGGGGACGTCTTAGTTTGGGGACTGGTTCTGTCCAGTGTTGGACTGGGGTACCTGGAGCAACCAATATACAACCAGTGAGACACGACATGCTGACCCGCTTCTTTCCTGAATTCATCTGTATCTGTGACAAATCTCAGAACACCCTCCATTTATACAGCTCTCAGGGTATGCTGGGAGTTGTAGTCTCTGAGAGGACAACCCTTTAATAAATCACTGTGTGCAGAGTCTCCTGGTGGCTGCAATCTGTGGGTGACAACCATCAGCCCTGAAGGTCCAGCAAAACATCTGTCTACAGCCGCAGTTATCATAGGATTGTACTACTTTACTACAACTCCCAGCATATCCTGAGGGCTGCAGACTGTCAGTACATGCTGGGAGTTGTAGTGCCTGCAGCTGTTGTAGTTGGATCCTAGGTGCATCATACACTGGATGCTTTGTGGCACATAAGAATACATAGATCTGTGGGGGCTCAGTGCAGGGAAGTGACCCCAGAACAGCACTAATAGGGGATAGAACAAAAACATCTCCCCCTATATCTTATTAGTGCTGTTCTGGGGTCACTTCCCTACACTGAGCCCCCACAGATCTATGTATTCTGATATGCCACAAAGCATCCAGTGTATGATGCACCTAGGACCCAACTACAGCAGCTGCAGGCACTACAACTCCCAGCATATCCTGAGGGCTGCAGACTGTTCTGGGAGTTGTAGTGCCTGCAGCTGTTGTAGTTGGGTCCTGGAGGCGTTGTGGGAAATCAGAATACATAGATCTGTGGGGGCTCAGTGCAGGGACGTGACCCCAGAACAGCACTAATAGGGATAGGGGGAGATGTTTTTGTTCTATCCCCTATTAGTGATGTTCTGGGGTCACTTCCACACACTGAGCCCCCACAGATCTCTGTATTCTGATCTCCCACAAAGCCTCCAGTGTATAATGCACCTAGGACCCAACTACAACAGCTGCAGGCACTACAACTCCCAGCATTTACTGACAGTCTACAGCCCTCAGGATATGCTGGGAGTTGTAGTGCCTGCAGCTCTTGTAGTTGGGTCCTAGTTTAAAAGTTTGGGTTAGTGTACTGTAGTGACCGCAGGGCTGTGTCAGTACACTACCGCAAACAATACACTGACCCATTGAGACCCCAATGGTACACAGGCTCTGCACATTATAGAAGTGATTACAGTGCAGTTACTAATGACTCACAGGTGACGTCTTCTCGAATTGCTGTCGCTAACTTTTTGCTTTCTTCTCCATCTGGCGCAGCATCATGAAGACTTCTCTGACCATAACTCGTCTGCAGGCGGGCAGCTGGGGGTGACTGGGGCAGGAGGGCAGCTGGGGGTGACTGGGGAAGGGAGGCAGCTGGGGGTGACTGGGGAAGGGAGGCAGCTGGGGGTGACTGGGGAAGGGAGGCAGCTGGGGGGAGACTGAGGAAGGGAGGCAGCTGGGGGTGACTGGGGAAGGGAGGCAGCTGGGGGTGACTGGGGAAGGGAGGCAGCTGGGGGGGACTGAGGAAGGGAGGCAGCTGGGGGGGGGGACTGAGGAAGGGAGGCAGCTGGGGGGGGACTGAGGAAGGGAGGCAGCTGGGGGGGGACTGAGGAAGGGAGGCAGCTGGGGGGGCTGAGGAAGGGAGGCAGCTGGGGGTGACTGGGGAAGGGAGGCAGCTGGGGGTGACAGGGGGAGCAGCTGGGGGAGCCAGGGAGAGCAGCTGGGGGAAAGGGAGAGCAGCTGGGGGAAAGGGAGAGCAGCTGGGGGGCAGGGGAGCAGCAGGGAGGGGCAGCTAGGGTGGCAGGGGAGAAGCTGCGGTTCAGGGGGAGAGGTTGGGGTTCAGGGGGAGCGGTAGGGAGGCAGTGGAGAAGCTGGGATTCAGGGGGAGAGGCTGGGGGCAGGGGGAGAGGCTGGGGGTCAGAGGGAGAAGCTAGGGGTCAGGGGGAGGGGCTGGGAGGCAGGGGAGCAGCTGAGAATGCAGGGGGGAGAGGCTGGGGGGGCAGGGGGGAGAGGCTGGGGGGGCAGGGGGAGAGGCTGGGGGGGCAGGGGGGAGAGGCTGGGGGGGCAGGGGGAGAGGCTGGGGGCAGGGGAGAGGCTGAGGGTTAGGGGAAGAGGCTGGGGGGAAGGGGAGAGGCTGGGGGGTCAGGGGAGAGGCGGGGGGGTCAGGGGAGAGGCTGGGGGGTCAAAGGAGAGGCTGGGGGGTCAGGGGAGAGGCTGGGGGGTCAGGGGAGAGGCTGAGAATGCAGGGGGAGAGGCTGGGGTCAGGGGAGACGCTGGGGGGCAGGGGAGAGGCTGAGGGTTAGGTGGAGAGGTTGGGGGGGCAGGGGAGACGCTGGGGTCAGGGGAGTTGCTGGGGGGCCGGGGAGAGGCTGGGGGGTCAGGGGGAGAGGCTGGGGGCAGGGGGAGAGGCTGGGGGCAGGGGAGAGGCTGGGGGGCAGGGGAGAGGCTGGGGGGGGGCAGGGGAGAGGCTGGGGGGGGCAGGGGAGAGGCTGGGGGGGGGCAGGGGAGAGGCTGGGGGGAGGGCAGGGGAGAGGCTGGGGGGCAGGGGGAGAGGCTGCCCCCCAGCAGGGGAGCAGCTGAGTATGCAGGGGGGCCGGGGGCGGGCAGAGGGGAGAGGCTGGGGGTGACTGGGCGGGCGGCCGGGAGAAGGATGGGCAGGCAGGCTGGTTCCCTCCCCCCATGCAGCGCCGGGGTCCGGGGCAGGTGTTGAGCACACAGTGTGACAGAGGCCGGAAGCTCCCAGCTGCAGCTCCGCGTTCCCAGATCTTCTCTCCTGCTCGGCGATGACGTCACATCACGTGAGCGCCGCCAAGCAGGAGACAAGATCCGGGACCGCGGGGCTGCAGCTGGGAGCTTCCGGCCTCTGTCACACTGTGTGTGCCGGAAGCTCAACACCTGCCCCGGACCCCGGCGCTGCATGGGGGGAGGGAACCAGCCTGCCTGCCCATCCTTCTCCCGGCCGCTTCGTCACCTCCCCTCCCCCCCCCCTCCCGGCGCGGACAAGGCACCCGTGGGCCGGTGCCTACGGAGTTTTTTTTTTTTTTTTTTTTTAAGTAATAAAAAAAGGTGTTCCCTGCGGGTGCCGCTCCCCGCAGGGCGCCGCCCTAGGCACCGGACCACGGGTGCCTAGTGGCAAATACGGCCCTGACACACACCAGTCCTCTCCCCCTGTATACAGACCCCACACACCAGTCCTCTCCCCTGTATACAGACCCCACACACCAGTCCTCTCCCCTGTATACAGACCCCACACACCAGTTCTCTCCCCTGTATACAGACCCCCACATACCAGTCCTCTCACCCTGTATACAGACCGCACACACACCAGTCCTCTCCCCCTGTATACAGACCCCACACACACCAGTCCTCTTCCCTGTATACAGACCCCCCACACACCAGTCCTCTCCCCCTGTATGCAGACCCCACACACCAGTCCTCTCCCCCTGTATACAGACCCCACACACCAGTCCTCTCCCCTGTATACAGACCAGTCCTCTCCCCCTGTATACAGATCCCCCTACACACACACACACCAGTCCTCTCCCCTGTATACAGACCCCACACACCAGTCCTCTTCCCCTGTATACAGACCCCCCACACACCAGACTTGTCCCACTGTATACAGACCCCCCACACACCAGTCCTCTCCCCTGTATACAGACCCCCCACACACCAGTCCTCTCCCCCTCTATACAGACCCCCCCCACACCAGTCCTCTCCCCTGTATACAGACCCTACACACCAGTCCTCTCCCCTTGTATACAGACCCCACACATCAGTCCTCTCCCCCTGTATACAGACCCCACACACCAGTCCTCTCCCCCTGTATACAGACCCCACACACCAGTCCTCTCCCCCTGTATACAGACCCCACACACCAGTCCTCTCCCTGTATACAGATTCCACACACACCAGTCCTCTCCCCCTGTATACAGACCCCACACACCAGTCCTCTCCCCTGTATACAGACCCCACACACCAGTCCTCTCCCCCTGTATACAGATCCCACA
This sequence comes from Dendropsophus ebraccatus, assembly GCF_027789765.1. Lineage (NCBI taxonomy): Eukaryota > Metazoa > Chordata > Amphibia > Anura > Hylidae > Dendropsophus > Dendropsophus ebraccatus. The sequence goes on from NC_091456.1 coordinate 120,674,187, forward strand.
CACCAGTCCTCTCCCCTGTATACAGACCCCACACACCAGTCCTCTCCCCTGTATACAGACCCCACACACCAGTCCTCTCCCCCTGTATACAGGCTGACACACACACCAGTCCTCTCCCTGTATACAGACCCCACACACACCAGTCCTCTCCCCTGTATACAGACCCCACACACCAGTCCTCTCCCCTGTATACAGACCCTACACACCAGTCCTCTCCCCCTGTATACAGACCCCACACACCAGTCCTCTCCCCCTGTATACAGACCCCACACACCAGTCCTCTCCCCCTGTATACAGACCCCACACACCAGTCCTCTCCCCCTGTATACAGACCCCACACACACCAGTCCTCTCCCCCTGTATACAGACCCCACACACCAGTCCATTCCCCCTGTATACAGACCCCCCACACACCAGTCCTGTCCCCCTGTATACAGACCCTACACACCAGTCCTCACCCTGTATACAGACCCCACACACACCAGTCCTCTCCCCTGTATACAGACCCCACACACACCAGTCCTCTCCCCTGTATACAGACCCCACACACCAGTCCTCTCCCCTGTATACAGACCCCACACACACCAGTCCTCCCCCCTGTATCCCCCCATGTTACTGTGGATATTGGAGCTTCCTTCCCTCTGTTTCTGCAGGAGTGACTAAATCCCATACCGCAAAGGGACCTCACTGGGTGCGCGCACACAGCTCCCAGCTTCACACAGCTTCATTGGCTGCTCCACTCCGGGCTTCCTATCAGTCAAAACCCGAGCGTTAAGTATTAGGGTTAGGGGTTGGGGGTCGGCTTAGGGTTACTACAATCATTAAACTATCCCTTTCCCACACAACAACGCTAACCCTCGGAGTTGGTGCTAATCAGGAGGGTTAGGGTTGGGGCTGTGGGTAGGGTTAGACATGAGAAATCAGTGGACGTAACCCTAAGCTGACCCCCAACCCTAACCCTAATACTAAACGTTTGGATTAGGGTCGGGGGTCTGGCAGGGTCTGATTTTGACTGATAGGAAGCCCTAAGAAGAGAGATCATAAGTTTTGAACCTTTTTCACCGTGTGCATAGTGTCTGAAAATGTTTCTCTGGTATACTTTAGCTGATTTGATATTCAGCAAGTCTTTAAGGTCTCTCCTAAGTCTCACCAGGTCTCCCTGAACTCTTAATGCTTTGCTTCTTTAACTAAGGTTTTCTAAAACGGAAATTTGAGAGAGGAGGGAATTTAGCTTGGCAGTGTATTGTTTTTTACATTAAGAACCTAAAGCTATCAGTTCACCTCTTATAAACACCTTATGTGCTTCCCAAACATAAGGGAAAGGTACATCCTGGGTTTTATTTATATCTAAATATAGTATTTACTTGAGCAGGGAAATCTAGGAGAGTTTCATTTAGTGTCCATGACCAGTGTTTAGGGGGGAATATTAGAGAAAGATATAGTGATTGAAATGGGGGCGTATTGTATCTATTGAGGGTAATTGTACCTATTGCCTGAACATTGGTTATATATTTTTGGGAAAGGTAGAGGGGGCATGATCTTTCTAGGTGGAAACTTTAATGTGGCTCTAGATCCACTTATAAACAGTTCTTTACAACGTTCCTCGTTTTCACATAGCTCTCTGGCAGCGCTCAAAAAATCCCTCTCTTCTCTCCATCTTATTGACATTTAGCGAACATTACACCCCTCAGACAAAGATTTCACTTTCTACTCTTCTATCCATAATTCGTGGCATCGATTGGATTATCTCTACCTTTCCTAAAAGCACATTTTGCCCGGACATCGCCTTTAAAATTATTTAATGCTATAATTAAATGAATTTTGCTACAGCTCACTTAACTTGTTGTTTTTCTGGCCATTCTATTCAATTAATAGTGACAGCCCACAGGATTAGTGGAATTTCTAGGAACCAGACATTCTTTGCAAATCTTTTGTATGGAAGTTGCACAGTATAAACTGTTATGATGTAATATTGGATAATTTGTGAATCTACATGAAGTCATTATATGCTATTTCTCTTTTAAGGACTGTACTTTCTTTACAAGGAAGGAAATACTAAGGTAAGTCTTTACATTAATTATTGATAGTGTAAAAACATATGAAAGTGAAATTCTAAACATACTATAAAATTAATCTACAGTCTGGAATAGTTGTCATTTAATAAGTAGAAGTCAATTCAATGCATTTTTAGATAATTTACATTTTTCTAGTATAACGTCTGACTAAACTTATGCCATGGCCGTGGGTTGTGTTTATACCACATTTTGGGCAGAGCATTGTGGTGAGCCCACAGCCACTTGAGCAGGGCAAGTGCTGGGGCCCACAGCCGCTCAAGGGGCCCACCGGCACTTGCCTTAGCAGTGAGCCACTGGACACCTGCCGCGAAGGGATGCCACTCTCCACCTCTATGGCATCCTGGGCTAGGCCTCCGCAGTGCTGCTTGGATGTGATCTCCCCAGCAGGCGCAGAGCGATGACGTCATCGCGCCTGCTGTAGGATCCATCCATGCGGCACACACAAGGGAGAAGACAGGAGGGAGAAGAGGACCCGTCCCCTGGCTGGATTAGGTGAATATGATTTGATTTTATTTATTTGGGTTGAGGCAGAGCAGGGGGCATCTACTATGGGACAGGGCAGGGTACATTACTATGGGGGCAGAGAAGGGGGCATTACTATAGGGGCAGAGTAGGGGACATCTACTATGGGACAGGGCAGGGTACATTACTATGGGGGCAGAGCAGGGTGGCATTACTATGGGGGCAGAGTAGGGGACATTACTATGGGACAGGGAAGGGGGCATTACTATAGGGGAAAAGCAGGGGACATTACTATGGGGCAGAGCAGGGGGCATTACTATGGGGGCAGAGTAGGGGACATTACTATGGAGCAGGGAAAAGGCAGGCCTGTATTTAGAGTTCATGCTGCCCTAGGCACTTTGCACGCAGAGGCGCCCCCCCCCCACGTTGCTGTACATGCATGGTATATACCCTGGCACTTGGGTGCCGCTCTGCTTGATGCCCGCTGTTCTCATCAAACAGACGTGATGGAGGAAGGAGGCCGGGGACGTCTTAGTTTGGGGACTGGTTCTGTTCAGTGTTGGACTGGGGTACCTGGAGCCACCAATATACAACCAGTGAGACACGACATGCTGACCCGCTTCTTTCCTGAATTCATCTGTATCTGTGACAAATCTCAGAACACCCTCCATTTATACAACTCTCAGGGTATGCTGGGAGTTGTAGTCTCTGAGAGGACAACCCTTTAATAAATCACTGTGTGCAGAGTCTCCTGGTGGCTGCAATCTGTGGGTGACAACCATCAGCCCTAAAGGTCCAGCAAAACATCTGTCTACAGCCGCAGTTATCATAGGATTGTACTACTTTACTACAACTCCCAGCATATCCTGAGGGCTGCAGACTGTCAGTACATGCTGGGAGTTGTAGTGCCTGCAGCTGTTGTAGTTGGATTCTAGGTGCATCATACACTGGATGCTTTGTGGCACATAAGAATACATAGATCTGTGGGGGCTCAGTGCAGGGAAGTGACCCCAGAACAGCACTAATAGGGGATAGAACAAAAACATCTCCCCCTATATCTTATTAGTGCTGTTCTGGGGTCACTTCCCTACACTGAGCCCCCACAGATCTATGTATTCTGATATGCCACAAAGCATCCAGTGTATGATGCACCTAGGACCCAACTACAGCAGCTGCAGGCACTACAACTCCCAGCATATCCTGAGGGCTGCAGACTGTTCTGGGAGTTGTAGTGCCTGCAGCTGTTGTAGTTGGGTCCTGGAGGCGTTGTGGGAAATCAGAATACATAGATCTGTGGGGGCTCAGTGCAGGGACGTGACCCCAGAACAGCACTAATAGGGATAGGGGGAGATGTTTTTGTTCTATCCCCTATTAGTGATGTTCTGGGGTCACTTCCACACACTGAGCCCCCACAGATCTCTGTATTCTGATCTCCCACAAAGCCTCCAGTGTATAATGCACCTAGGACCCAACTACAACAGCTGCAGGCACTACAACTCCCAGAATTTACTGACAGTCTACAGCCCTCAGGATATGCTGGGAGTTGTAGTGCCTGCAGCTCTTGTAGTTGGGTCCTAGTTTAAAAGTTTGGGTTAGTGTACTGTAGTGACCGCAGGGCTGTGTCAGTACACTACCGCAAACAATACACTGACCCATTGAGACCCCAATGGTACTCAGGCTCTGCACATTATAGAAGTGATTACAGTGCAGTTACTAATGACTCACAGGTGACGTCTTCTCGAATTGCTGTCGCTAACTTTTTGCTTTCTTCTCCATCTGGCGCAGCATCATGAAGACTTCTCTGACCATAACTCGTCTGCAGGCGGGCAGCTGGGGGTGACTGGGGCAGGAGGGCAGCTGGGGGTGACTGGGGAAGGGAGGCAGCTGGGGGTGACTGGGGAAGGGAGGCAGCTGGGGGTGACTGGGGAAGGGAGGCAGCAGGGGGGAGACTGAGGAAGGGAGGCAGCTGGGGGTGACTGGGGAAGGGAGGCAGCTGGGGGTGACTGGGGAAGGGAGGCAGCTGGGGGGGACTGAGGAAGGGAGGCAGCTGGGGGGGGGACTGAGGAAGGGAGGCAGCTGGGGGGGGACTGAGGAAGGGAGGCAGCTGGGGGGGGGACTGAGGAAGGGAGGCAGCTGGGGGGGGACTGAGGAAGGGAGGCAGCTGGGGGGGGGCTGAGGAAGGGAGGCAGCTGGGGGTGACTGGGGAAGGGAGGCAGCTGGGGGTGACAGGGGGAGCAGCTGGGGGAGTCAGGGAGAGCAGCTGGGGGAAAGGGAGAGCAGCTGGGGGGCAGGGGAGCAGCAGGGAGGGGCAGCTAGGGTGGCAGGGGAGAAGCTGCGGTTCAGGGGGAGAGGTTGGGGTTCAGGGGGAGCGGTAGGGAGGCAGTGGAGAAGCTGGGATTCAGGGGGAGAGGCTGGGGGCAGGGGGAGAGGCTGGGGGTCAGAGAGAGAAGCTAGGGGTCAGGGGGAGGGGCTGGGAGGCAGGGGAGCAGCTGAGAATGCAGGGGGGAGAGGCTGGGGGCAGGGGAGAGGCTGGGGGGGCAGGGGGGAGAGGCTGGGGGGGCAGGGGGAGAGGCTGGGGGGGCAGGGGGGAGAGGCTGGGGGGGCAGGGGGAGAGGCTGGGGGCAGGGGAGAGGCTGAGGGTTAGGGGGAGAGGCTGGGGGGAAGGGGAGAGGCTGGGGGGTCAGGGGAGAGGCTGGGGGGTCAGGGGAGAGGCTGGGGGGTCAAAGGAGAGGCTGGGGGGTCAGGGGAGAGGCTGGGGGGTCAGGGGAGAGGCTGAGAATGCAGGGGGAGAGGCTGGGGTCAGGGGAGACGCTGGGGGGCAGGGGAGAGGCTGAGGGTTAGGTGGAGAGGTTGGGGGGGCAGGGGAGACGCTGGGGTCAGGGGAGTTGCTGGGGGGCCGGGGAGAGGCTGGGGGGGCAGGGGGAGAGGCTGGGGGCAGGGGAGAGGCTGAGGGTTAGGGGAAGAGGCTGGGGGGAAGGGGAGAGGCTGGGGGGTCAGGGGAGAGGCTGGGGGGTCAGGGGAGAGGCTGGGGGGTCAAAGGAGAGGCTGGGGGGTCAGGGGAGAGGCTCGGGGGTCAGGGGAGAGGCTGAGAATGCAGGGAGAGAGGCTGGGGTCAGGGGAGACGCTGGGGGGCAGGGGAGAGGCTGAGGGTTAGGTGGAGAGGTTGGGGGGGCAGGGGAGATGCTGGGGGGCCGGGGAGAGGCTGGGGGGGCAGGGGGATAGTCTGGGGGGCAGGGGGAGAGTCTGGGGTCAGGGGAGATGCTGGGGGGCAGGGGAGAGGCTGAGGGTTAGGTGGAGAGGTTGGGGGGCAGGGGAGAGGCTGAGGGTTAGGGGGAGAGGCTGGGGGGCAGGGGAGAGGCTGGGGGTTAGGGGGAGAGGCTGGGGGTTAGGGGGAGAGGCTGGGGGGGGCAGGGGAGAGGCTGGGGGGGGGGCAGGGGAGAGGCTGGGGGGCAGGGGAGAGGCTTGGGGGTCAGGGGAGAGGCTGAGAATGCAGGGGGGAGAGGCTGGGGGGGGCAGGGGAGAGGCTGAGGTCAGGGGAGACGCTGGGGGGCAGGGGAGAGGCTGAGGGTTAGGGGGAGAGGCTGGGGGGGCAGGGGAGAGGCTGAGAATGCAGGGAGGAGAGGCTGGGGGTTAGGTGGAGAGGCTGAGGGATCAAGGGAGACGCTGGGGGGCAGGGGAGAGGCTGGGGGGGCAGGGGGAGAGTCTGGGGGACAGGGGGACAGTCTGGGGTCAGGGGAGATGCTGGGGGGCAGGGGAGAGGCTGAGGGTTAGGTGGAGAGGCTGGGGGGGCAGGGGGAGAGGCTGAGGGATCAGGGGAGACGCTGGGGGGCAGGGGAGACGCTGCGGGGCAGGGTAGAGGGTGGGGGGAGGGCAGGGGAGAGGCTGGGGGGGCAGGGGAGAGGCTGGGGGGCAGGGGGAGAGGCTGGGGGGCAGGGGGAGAGGCTGCCCCCCAGCAGGGGAGCAGCTGAGTATGCAGGGGGGCCGGGGGCGGGCAGAGGGGAGAGGCTGGTGGTGACGGGGCGGGCGGCCGGGAGAAGGATGGGCAGGCAGGCTGGTTCCCTCCCCCCATGCAGCGCCGGGGTCCGGGGCAGGTGTTGAGCACACAGTGTGACAGAGGCCGGAAGCTCACAGCTGCAGCCCCGCGTTCCCAGATCTTCTCTCCTGCTCGGCGATGACGTCACATCACATGAGCGCCGCCGAGCAGGAGACAAGATCCGGGACCGCGGGGCTACAGCTGGGAGCTTCCGGCCTCTGTCACACTGTGTGTGCCGGAAGCTCAACACCTGCCCCGGACCCCGGCGCTGCATGGGGGGAGGGAACCAGCCTGCCTGCCCATCCTTCTCCCGGCCGCTCCGTCACCTCCCCTCCCCCCCCCCCCTCCCGGCGCGGACTAGGCACCCGTGGGCCGGTGCCTACGGAGTTTTTTTTTTTAAAGTAATAAAAAAAGGTGTTCCCTGCGGGTGTCGGCCCCCGCAGGGCGCCGCCCTAGGCACCGGACCACGGGTGCCTAGTGGCAAATACGGCCCTGGGAAAAGGGCATTACTATGGTGCATGGATCATTACTATTGGGGCAGAGCAGGGGACATTACAATGGTGCCCAAGACTGCTACTGATAATACCAATATAACAGATAATCCCTCAACACCATGACCACTCCATTATCACAATTATATAGAGACTGTTACTACCAATAATACCAGTATAACAGATAATCCCTCAACACCATGACCACTCCATCATTACAATTAGAGATGAGCGAATCTACAGTACAAATGAAGTGAAGCGCCACATTCCTATCTGAATTCCGCTCATCAGGCTGCGGGCTATTCTTCTCTGTGTCGCTCCTCCCCGAGTGCTGGGAAAAGATGGATCCAGTCCTGGGAAACTGAATCCCAGCACCTGGGGAGGAGCGGCAGCAAGCAGAGCAGACTTCAAAGCCTGCAGCCTGATAAGCTGAATGCATATAGAAACAAAGCGCTTCACTTCATTCCTACTGTAGATTAGCTCACCTCTAATCACAACATAGCAATTTATACCACTATACCTGGGGGTCAAACTTGCTGCCCTTCAGCTGCTGCAAAACTACATCATGATGGTAACAGCTGGAGGGCCGCAGTTTACACCTGTGTCCTGTACAGTCACTAAATAAAATCCATTGTATAAACAAATATTACTATTAATACCAGCATATGCTAGTGCAGTTACATCCAAGGCGTCTTCTCTGTGTGAGCTGCAGGTGATGTATTGCTAATCAAAGTTGTTTTGCTTTCCATCTCCATCTGGCCCGGCCATCACAAAGACTACTCCAGTCCATGAATAGTCTTTGCAGAATTAACCAGAGAAACATGTTAGACTCTTGGCTCCAGCACCATCCTCACCTCTATAAACACCCCATCTCTATTGCTCCACACTATAACAGTGCCCACTTTATGCCCCACATTCTATTTAGACCCAGGCTGGCAGGCTCACTCTATGTCCTTATATAATAGAAAGACCCCCCAATCTGTACCCTCATATAGTAGATAAGCCCCCCATTGTGCCTCCATATATAGATGATAGACCCTCTCTGTGCCTAACCAACCAGATATAGAAATTAACCCCCCCTCTGTGTCTCCATATAGTAGTAAAGCCCTCTCTGCCCCCCATTACACAGAGAAATGTGTAACCAATGGTGGATACAGGTGGACAGGTTTAGGCTATGTTCACACAACGTAAATTATCAATTAATCAAGGCTGTTGTTGCACTTTGCAACAATGGCCATGATTAATTGATGATTTACATTGTGCTGCAGACAATGGAATCCTGGCGGGAGTGTATACACATAAACACTCCGGCTAGGATTGCAAGCGGCTGCAACAAAAACTGACACATCAGTTTTGTTTTGCTGCTATTCATTGAAAAGCGGCCGCACAAGCCTGACAGTTCGCACAATGGATTGTGTGCAATGGTGAATTGGGATGCGGGTGCACACAGGTGCATCCGCATCCCAATTCAACAGAAATGATGATCATCCGGACGGTACTGCAGTACTGGACGGCATAAACTTCACTGATACCGGGCATTCTGTGACCCGGCCGGGTCACAGAACGGTCGGCGTCTTACCCTGTGTGAACCCGGCCTTAAAGCTCACAATCAGCCGACAAGTGAGCTGATTGCTGGTCATGTAACATGAGGCGATATCTAATTAGGCAGAGCATCGCTGTGTGTTATAAACATTTAGGCTACGTTCACACAGAGCAAAAGGGGCGGATTACGCGAGGAAATATTTCCGCCTGAAATCAACTGACGCTGAATTCTGAGCAGAATATAAGCAGAATGCAAGCAGAATCCCTGCGTATTCAGCTAGGAAAGTGTTCAGCTCGTAATCAGCTCTTGACAAATTCAGCGCGGAATACTCGAGGAATCCGCGCTAAATCCGCATGCATTCAGCGCTGAAATTCAGCAAATATTTGGCGAGTAAATTAGACTATACCAGAATATATACTAGAATCCTCCTCCCCCCCCTTTTTTCCCCATTTCCGCGCTGATTTCCGCTTGTATTACGCTTGTATTCCGCGCTGAATACGCGCGTATTGAGCGCTGAAACAGAAAATCAGAGCCCCATTGGTTTGTATAGGCTTTTGCTAGCTGAAGAATGAACATGTTCTTTCTTCTGGCGGAAAGCGGATTAGTTCTGTGCGGAAATTCCACCGTGTGAACTGCAGAGCAGAATTTCCATTCAACACAATGGAAATTAGCTCTGCACCTATTTTAACGGCTGAAATTTCAGCGCTGATTCAGCGCAGAAATTCAGCTGCTTTTGCTCTGTGTGAACGAGCCCTTGGTGTCTTTATCCTCTTCTACATAACTGGTTTATGGTTACCCAATCTGTGTGCCCCTAGCTGTAGCAAAACTCTCATAGCTGGAACTACAACTCCTATCTTGACCTCATAGCTGGAACTACAACTCCCATCTTGACCTCATAGCTGCAGCTACAACTCCCACCCTGACTTCATAGCGGCAACTACAACTCCCATCCTGACCTCATAGCTGCAACTACAACTCCCACCCTGACCTTACAGCTGGAACTACAACTCCTATCCTGACCTCATAGCTGCAGCTACAACTCCCATCCTGATCTCATAGCTGGAACTACAACTCCCACCCTGACAGCTGTAACTACAACTCCTACCCTGACAGCTGTAACTACAACTCCCATCCTTACCTCATGGCTGGACCTAAGGCTGGGTGATATGGGCTAAAATTAAAATCTTGATTTTTTTTCTCGATTCTAGATTTAAATCTCGATTTAGAATTTTTTTTTTTTTGCTAATTATAATGGGTGTAGTAGTATAGGCATAGTGGATAAGGGGTGTAGTAACAGTAGAAGCATAGAAGATGAGGAATGCAGTGGTATATAAGGGGAGTAACAGTTTTGGGAGAAGTAGTAGTATCAGGAGTGGGGGTAATAGTGGGAATGGTAGTGGGAGCAGTATTGGGGTAGTAGTAGAGCAGTATTGGGGTAGTAGTAGAGCAGTATTAGGAGTAGTATTGGGGGTAATAGTAGAGCAGTATTGGGGTAGTAGTAGAGCAGTATTGGGGGTAGTAGTAGAGCAGTATTAGGAGTTGTATTGGGGTAGTAGTAGAGCAGTATTGGGGTAGTAGTAGAGCAGTATTGGGGTAGTAGTAAAGCAGTATTGGGGGTAGTAGTAGAGCTGTATTGGGGTGGTAGTAGTAGAGCAGTATTGAGAGTAGTATTGGAGGTAGTAGTAGAGTATTTGGGTAGTAGTAGAGCAGTACTGGGGTAGTAGTAGAGCAGTATTGGGGGTAGTAGTAAAGCAGTACTGGGGGTAGTAGTAGAGCAGTATTAGGGGTAGTATTGGGGGTAGCAGTAGAGCATGGATGCAGTACTGACTAGCACCACACACTACAGTATGAAGACTGTAATACATGGAAACATGACAGGAAGATGGCCCCACCAGACACACATAGTGACAGGCACACTACTCACACCATTAGACGGGCACCAGCTCCATGTCTCCGGTGCTCGTAGGAGCAACTACCATTTTTGTGGGTGTGTGTGGGCATCTTGGTGGGTGGGGGCGGGCGGCGATCTTACAAGGTGGGTGGGGCAGGCGGCGTTGGTCCTCTGGGTGCGGGCAATCGTGTATATAGGTAGACAGGGGGCGGGTGGCTTTTGCGGTTCTCCAGGTGCTGGCGTGCGGTCCCACTCTGACCGCAGGAGGAGCAGCTTGCCCGGAGAGCTTTTTTTTTTTCTTTGAAAATCGAATGTACAATTTTGAAAGAAATTGAAATTGAGTAGCCCTCATTGCCTCATTTCGGTGAAGCTTTCTCATCATTTGTCTGTCACTTCAGAGTATCGTAGGTACTCCTGGGTAGAGACCGCTAGCTTCTATGTGACAACAGATAAGATACCAAATAGCATTATCGTAAGATACTGAATGTGCTACAGCAACTGAACTAGCAAGTGCACGTGAAGCTTTAGCGATACTCCTGGCTGGGAGATGGGCAGCTTCAGTGACACGCGCAAACTATACACTGCAATAGCTACACATTGTAACAATACTTACATAAGAGAGCTCGGCCAAGTCTACACAATAACTGTTAATTCAATAATTGGTACACTACAATAAGGAAGCCAAGTATAGTTGTTCAAACATATAGCTACCACAGTCTACCCCAATAGTGAATAAAGCGGTTTCAAAGCAACTAAAGTGGTACTTTGGTTTAAGAGTAACTTGGTTTAAGAGCAGTTTGCAAGAAGAGCTATAAGTTTTTCAAAATTGGAACTTGGTTTAAGAGCATCACCTTGGTTTAAGAGTTTCCTGTACTGGATGGGAGGGCAAGTAAGGGAGGGGTCGCTATGATCTGCATAGCGTGGTTTACAATACTGTAATCTGACAAAGAAAGTTTCCCTCACCTTCCAAATCATAGCAGATACACTTCAAGCTGGGGCTTGTATCAGGGGACAGGACTGTGGAGGTAATCTCTTCGTAGCTGTAAACCCTCTCTCCCCAGACAGAGAGTGCTGCATGTATGTGCCCACATATATCCTGCTCATTCCTTCATGCTCCCTGCAGTCTTTGTCAGTCCTGGTGTTTGCCATCCTCACCACTCCTTCTATACTGTGCCTGCACTTACATTCAGCTATAACACTGCTATAATGTGCCTGCACTCACACTCAGCTGTACACACTGCTGCTATAATGTGCCTGCACTCACACTCAGCCATTCAAAATGCTGTATATAAAAGTTTCTGTCATTGTCCCCTTGCACAGCTCTGTGATTCTCACTTCCTGATTGGTCCATGTTGAACACGCACCCAGGGGCATTTGCCCAGGGCCCCCATCCCCCTGGGGCCCCCTAGCTCCTTCCTTCATTAGTGGAGCAGGAAGCAGAGCAGCACACGCAGCTCCCCTGCTCCACCAATGAACGAAGGAGCTGAGCTGTGAGGACCGCAGAAGAAGAGGGAGAAGACGGACCGCCCCCTCCTGCAGGGCTGACTGTGCCCTAGAAAAGAGGAGGAACGGTAAGCCCAGGTAAAGAAAAGGAGGCGGGGGTGGGTGTTTGGGGGGGTAGAGGGTCGCTGAGGCTGGGGGCGGGACTTGCGACCAAGGGGCGGGGCTTACACACGGGTCGCGGTGATCGGAGCCTAGGGGGTCTTTATAAAACAGTAACCCCCTCTCCATATACTCTTTAGAGCCTAGAGAACAGTATACAGGAAGGGGGCAGGGGATCTTTTATGATGCAGTCCCCCCTTCCACCATATACTGTTCAGGGCCCTCCTCCCTCTGTATCTATGGGCACCAGGCCCTGAGCAGTACGCAGTACATGATGGAGGTGGGTGCTGAATCACACAGGATCCCCTCCCCCATTCAGGGCCTAGTGAACAGTATATGGGTAGGGGATTCTGTATGATAGAGTACCCCCATATCTCTCCCCTACTCTACTACTATCCCCAATACTACGCCTAATACTGCTCTCCTACTACCCCAAATACTACTCCTAATACTGCTCTACTACAACCCAAATACTATTCCTAATACTTCTCTACTACTACCACCCCTAATACTGCTCCTAATACTGCTCTACTACCCCCAATACTACTCCTAATACTGCTCTACTACTACCCCCAATAGTGCCCTACTACTACCACCCCCAATACTACTCCTAATACTGCTCTACTACTATCCCCAATACTACTCCTAATACTGCTCTACTACTACCCCCAATACTACTCCTAATACTGCTCTACTACTACCCTCAAAACTGCCCTACTACTACCCCCAATACTACCCCTAATACTGCTCTACTACTACCCCCAATACTGCTCTACTACTACCCCCAATACTACTCCTAATACTACTCTACTACTACCTCAATATTGGTCTACTACTATCCCCAAATACTACTCCTAATACTGCTCTAGTACTACCCCAATACTACTCCTAATACTGCTCTACTACTACGCCAATACTCCAATACTGCTCTACTACTACCCCCAATACTACTCCTAATACTGCTCTACTACTACCCCCAGTACTGCTATACTACTACCCCCAATACTGCTGTACTACTACCCCCAATACTACTCCTAATACTGCTCTACTACTATCCCTAATAGTGTCCTACTACTACCACCCCCAATACTACTCCTAATACTGCTCTACTACTACCCCCAATAGTGCCCTCTTACTACCACCCCCAATACTACTCCTAATACTGCTCTACTACTACCCCCAATAATGCCCTACTAGTACCCCCAATACTGCCCTACTACTACCCCCAATACTACCCCTAATACTGCTCTACTACTACCCCCAATAATACCCCCAATACTGCTTCTCTACTACCCCTAATACTGCTCTACTACTACCCCCAATACTACTCCTAATACTGCTCTACTACTACCCCAATATTGGTCTACTACTATCTCCAATACTACTTCTAATACTACTCTAATACTACCCCAATACTACTCCTAATAATGCTCTACTACTACGCCAATACTGCTCTACTACTACCACCCCCAATACTACTCCTAATACTGCTCTACTACTACCCCCAATACTGCTCTACTACTTCCTCCAATACTGCTCTACTACTACTCCCAATACTACTCCTAATACTGCTCTTCTATTACCCCCAATACTGCTCTACTACTACCCCCAATACTGCTCTACTACCCCAAAACTACTCCTAATACTGCTCTACTACTACCCCCAATACTGCTCTACTACTACCACCCCCAATACTACTCCTAATACTGCTCTACTACTACCCCCAATACTTCTCTACTACTACCCCAATACTGCTCTACTACTACCCCAATACTACTCCTAATACTGCTCTACTACTACCCCCAATACTGCTCTACTACTACCCCCAATACTTCTCTACTACTACCCCCAATACTACTCCTAATACTGCTCTACTACTACCCCCAATACTGCTCTACTACTACCCCCAATACTACTCCTAATACTGCTCTACTACTACCCCCAATACTGCTCTACTACCCCAATACTGCTTTACTACCCCCAATACTACCCCTAATACTGCTCTACTACTACCCCTAAACTACTCCTAATACTGCTCTACTACTATCCCCAATACTACTTCTAATACTGCTCTACTTCTACCCCCAATACTGCTCTACTACCACCCCCAATACTACTCCTAGTACTGATTTACCACTACCCCAATACTACTCTACTATACTACCCAATACTGCCCTACTACTACCCCCAATACTACTCCTAATACTGCTCTACTACTACCCCCAATACTGCTCTATTACTACCCACAATACTGCACTACTACTACCCCCAATACTACTACTAATACTGCTCTACTACTACCCACAATACTGCTCTCACTACCATTGCTACTATTACCCCCACTCCTGATACTACTACTACTCCCAAAACTGCTACTCCTCTTATCTACTACTACACCCCTCATCTATGCTTCTACTGTTACTATACCCCTTGTCCACTATGCCTTTACTACTCCACCCATCATAACTAGCAAAAAATAAATAAAAAAATCGAGAAAAAAACCACAAGCTTTTATTTTTGCCCATATCGCCACAGCCCTTGGAGATGCAATGTGCTGGGGGGTAACTATCAGTAGAGATGCTATGTGCTGGGGTGGAGTAACTATCAGGGGAGCTGCTATCTGCTGAGGGGGTAACTATCAGGGGAGATGTTATGTGCTGGGGGGGGGGGGTAACTATCAGGGGAGATGCTATCTGCTGGAGAGGTAACTATCTGGGGAGATGCTATCTGCTGGGGGGTAACTATCAGGGGAGATGCTATGTGCTGGGGGGGGGGGGGGGGGAGGGGGCTAGCTAACAGTTGTATAACCTACAGTGAGATGCCTCCTATATTGGTGGATACTACATACTGGGTGGTGGAGGTAACTACCAGGGGAATTACCTACAGAGGGTTACCAACTATATGTACTATGGAGGCACAGAGGTACCTACCTACTATATGTGGCACAGAGGGGTCTTATTTAAGGTCACAAAAGATCACCCCACCTCGAGCAGCGAGTTAACCGCAGACAAAAAAGTAAAGTGTATGGGGACCTTAAAATTGCTGCTACAATGTTTTAGCATTTGGGGCCCCACCTTCAACTTTGCCCAGGGCCACATTTTGTCTAAAACCGGCCATGCACACACCCCTTCCCCATTACTGTCCTGTGACCATGCAGACCTCTGACAGCAGTCCTGCTTCTCAATTCTAGCCTGTTGTTCACACTACGTATCTGCACCTCCATTCTGTATCTACATACTGCTGCTGTTTTTTCATTTTAATGCACTAACTATACATGATACTTCACATGCTGCTTGGCTATACTCTACAGCAACTTATAATATGACACATCCAGCTTTCTAAATGTTTGTTTTAATTGTTATACAGAATTAAAAAAAAACATTATTTTTGGGGTGTGGAACTATTTGTCTGCATTTCAATTATTCCTTATGGGAAAATTTGCTTTGGTTTAAAAGTGATTTGGATTACAAGCACGGTCCCGGAACGAATTATGCTCGTAATCCAAGGCACTACTGTACACTCAACTATTGAGGGATAAGCAACAGTTCCAAAGGTGAAGTGGAGGATTTACAACTCCACTTATCTTCAGATATCAATATTTGAACACTATACCTAGAACAGCAGTTTTTTATTCAGCACTATAAATAGTGGTGTGAATTTAATATTTTAATGCATATCCAATAAAAAACTTAATGTTAACCTTTTGGGCAAGTATCCCTTCTAGGTCCTTTCCCAGAATAACATATCCTAAGAAAATCAATACATCCCATCAAGATCGCAATATATCATTCCTACAAAGCTGAGTGCTTGTCAGTAGAGAGTGGCTGATCTTGCACTGTGCTCTACTGTGTGATCAGTCTTGAGCTTGTCCATCCCTTTTCTTGTTCATATATTTTATTTCTATTTTCCATTAAAGTAACAATAATTTACTTTACTGTAAATAACAGAAATGTGGTTTGAACAGAGTAAACAGAGCAAAACAAACACAACAGCATGTTATATGTGTAAACATCAGCAGCAATGCAAAATATATTGCAATCATGTTGCCAATCCCGTAAAGAAAAAAAAGGGGGGTTTGAGGGAGGATAAATAGAACACTTGTGATGGGAGAGCATTTAATATAGCCAAGTAGCATAGCCTACATAATAATAGTGACAGTGAGAAGGGGAGATTGTAGTCCCAATGGTACCTATCACTCCAGTCGAGGCACTGTTAAATTTTGGAATTTTAGCCACTTGCTCCATTTATCTGTAAAACATTTGTCATTAGATATGCTACTGCTTCTAACCATATGCTCCATTGTGCACTTAAAGTGAACTACCTGCTTAAAGCGACTCTGTACCCACAATCTGACCCCACCCCCACCCCCACCCAAAACCACTTGTACCTTCGGATAGCTGCTTTTACTCCAAGATCTGTCCTGCGGTCCGTTGGGCAGGTGATGCAGTTATTGTCCTAAAAACAACTTTTAAACTTGCAGCCCCGTGCCCTACGGGCGTGGCTCAGAATATCTGTGCCCTAACGTTGCACCACCCCTCCGTCTCTCCTCCCCACACTCTTCATCATTAGGAATGCCACTGGAACATTTTCTTCTGTCTGAACATTGCACAGGTGCCTTAATGATCCAGACCATGTGCCGGGCTGACACAGCTGACAAAAAGTAGGCAATCTGCCTGGAGCATTCCTAAAGAAGAGGAGGGCAGGGAGGAGGGACAGAGAGGTTGTGCCAGCCTAATGCATACACAATCTAGGCCACGCCCGTTGGGCACGGGGCTGCCAGTTTAATAGTTGTTTTTTTAGGACAATAACTGCATTACCTGTCAAAAGGACCGCATGACAGATCTTGTATTAAAAGCAGCTATCTGAAGGTACAAGCGGTTTGGGGGGGTCAGATTGTGGGTACAGAGTCGCTTTAATTGTCCGCCCCTTTTCTAAGCTGGCCGACTGTCTTATTCAGTAAAGGCCCTATTACACCAAAAGATGTCTGACAGATTATTTTACTGATTTTTTAAGCCAAAGCCAGGAATGGATTTGAAAAGAGGAGAAATCTCAGTCTTATCTTTAAGACCTGTTCTCTGTTTATAGTCTGTTCCTGGCTTTGGCTGAAAAATCTGTCAGATAATCTGTAAGACATCTTCTGCTGTAATTGGGCCCTTAGCCTGTCCTCAGCGTAGGCAAGGGTGAGATCTTCCTTGGCTCCGGTGTCCCTAAAGGTCTTAATTAGCAGTCCATAGTATTTGAATAGCTAGATGTCAGGAACAACTAAATACTAGAGATGAGCCAACCTAGAGCATGCTCAAGTCAATCCGATATGAGTAGCGGTGGCTGCTGAACTTGAATAAAGTTTGACATTTTGTATTAGTGGCCCTCTGTATTAGGTTGTTCTGGGAGCAGTGATGCCAAGGAGTTAACCCTCAATGAGCTGTAGGAGGGTATGTGGAAAGAATGAATTCTTCCCAACTCCTTGGCACCACTGCTCCCAGAACAACCTGAGCAACCCGATACAGAGTGAAACTAATATCCAAAGCATCACATTTTGCCCATAGCACTGCATGATAACTATCACTATGTAGCATTGGCAATCTGTAACTGTAGTTAAGCTCCTATTCACCTGAATTGGAGCTGAGCTGCAGTTACACATCACCACTGCTACCACCACTACAGAGTAAACAGAGTTTGTCTTTGTACACTAACAAACACTTCCTTCACATAGGCCTTATGAAGAATTTTTGCATTGATATGCTAAGGGGAGAATCTAACATTTTTGGGTCCGGAGAGATTAGCCATGAATATGTTTCTTAGTCTCCAAAATGGCCCGCAATCCTTGGCCCGGTTTGGTAAGATGTGTGCCGACCCTGGGTCTAAATCGTTCCAAGCCTCTACCAAGTTCTTCCAGTGTGTTGTAAGGGAAATGGTCAACGTGTCAGTGGTTAAGTGGGCCTTCTTCAAAACCACATTGGTAAGGGCACAGGTGATATTCTGCATGACATGCTAATTTAAGGCTGGTACAGCACAGTGTGAAAAGTAGTTCCAGCTGGGGATGGAGTATCAAGGGGTGGCTGTCTCCATGAGGCTGTGGAATTCCTCAGTTTCCATCAGCCTATATGGCAACTTCTCCAGGGTCAGCAGATGGGCTATTCTCACATTAATTGCCTTTGCATGTGGGTGGTTGGTCGCATATTTTCGCTTTCACTCCAAGCTCTGGGCTTTTGAAAGATGAACGCTGGGATGTGAAACCCTGTTGGATGATGCGGATGACCCTGGAGATGAATAGCCTGTTTTAAGGGGGGAGGAAAACATAGCTGTTTCTGGGGCAGGTGAAGGACATGAAATGCATATGACCGTGTCCAAAAATGGTGTAAAAGAATAGGAAGATGGCACTCTGCTGGTCAGTGGTGCCCGAGGTGGCGAGATCCAGTAGTATGTATAGAAGGAACCGGGAACTCACCAGATCAATATGAGCTTATTTATTCAGTGCAATATGCATCACGTTACATCAAGTATGCGTTTCGGGCAGACATGGCCTTCATCAGCTTGCTGTCACAGTAGGGTCTAATGCACATTAACCCCTTTGTGCTGCAGCTAGTTTTGGCCTTAATGACCAGTCTAATTTTTCAAAATCTGACCTGTCTCACTTTATGCTCTTATAGCTCAGTGATGCTTTAACGTATGCTGGCGATTCTGAGATTGTTTTTTCGTGACATATGGCACTTTATGTTAGTGGCAAAATTTGGTCACTATTTTGTGTGTTTTTTGTGAAAAACATCAAAATATCATGAAAAATTGAAAAAATTAGCATTTTATGAACTTTGAAATTCTCTGCTTCTAAAAAAAGAAAGTCGTAGCACATAAATTAGTTACTAAGTCACATTACCAATATGTCTTCTTTATTCTGGCATAATTTGGTAAACATATTTTACTTTTTTAGGGTGTTATGGGGCTTAGAAATTTATCAGCAAATTATCACATTTTCGTGAAACTGATTTTTTTAGGGACCAGTTCTTTTTTTAAATGGATTTAGAAGTCTGGTATCCTGAAAACCCCCATAAGTGACCCCATTTTGGAAACTACACACCTTAAAGAATTCATCTTGGGGTATAATGAGCATTTTAACCCTACAGGGGCTGGAGGAAAGTATTCACAATTAGGCAGTAAAAAAATTGAAAATTTAAATTTTCCAATAATATATACGTTTAGATTAAAGTTTCTCATTTTCAAAAGGAATATGAGACAAAAAGCACCCCAAAATTTGTAATGCAGGTTCTCTTGAGTACAACGGTACCCCATATGTGGGCGTAAACCACTGTATGGGCACACAGCAGGGCTCAGAAGGAAGGGAACGCCAATTAGCTTTTCCAATGCAAATTTTGCTGAAGAAGTTTCTGAGCGCCAGGTGCGTTTGCAGAGCCCCTGTAGTGTCAGCAGAGAGAGAAAACCCCCCATAAGTCACCCCATTTTGGAAAGTGCACCCCTCAAAGAATTCATCTTGGTGTGTGGTGACCATTTTGACCCCACAGGTATTACAGGAAATTATTCAAAAGAAGACAGTAAAAATGAAAAACTCGAATTCTTCCAATAATATGTTCGTTTAGTTTGAAATTTCTCAATTTCACGAGGAACAAGAGGAAAAAAGTACCCCAAAATTTGTAACGCAGGTTCTCCTGAGTACAATGGTACCCCATATGTGGGCATAAACCACTGCATGGGCACACAGGAGGGCTCAGAAGGGAAGGAGCGCCAATTAGCTTTTTCAATGCAGATTTTGCTGCAGAAGTTTCCGAGCGCCAGGTGCGTTTGCAGTGCCCCTGTAGTGCCAGCGGAGTAAAATCTCGCCATAAGTCACTCCATTTTGGAAAGTGCACCCCTCAAAGTATTCATCTTGGTGTGTGGTGACCATTTTGACCCCACAGGTATTAGAGGAAAGTATTCAAAAGTAGACAGTAAAAATGAAAAACTAAAATTTTTCCAATATTATGTTCTTTTAGTTTGAAATTTCTCAATTTCACGAGGAACAAGAGGAAAAAAGTACCACAAAATTTGTAACGCAGGTTCTCCTGAGTACAATGGTACCCCATATGTGGGCGTAAACCACTGTATGGGCACACAGGAGGGCTCAAAAGGGAAGGAGCGCCAATTAGCTTTTTCAATGCAGATTTTGCTGAAGAAGTTTCCGAGTGCCAGGTGCGTTTGCAGAGCCCCTGTAGTGTCCGCAGAGTAAAATCTCCCAATAAGTCACTCCATTTTGGAAAGTGCACCCCTCATAGAATTTATTTTGGGGTGTGGTGAGCATTTTGACCCCACAGGTATTTGAGGAAAGTATTCAAAAGTAGACAGTAAAAATGAAAAACTCGAATTTTTCCAATAATATGTTCCTTTAGTTTGAAATTTCTCAATTTCACGAGGAACAGGAGAGAAATGTCACCCCAACATATGTAAAGCAGGTTCTCCTGAGTAGAACAGTACCCCATATGTGGGCATAAACCACTGCATGGGCACACAGGAGGGCTCAGAAGGGAAGGAGCGCCAATTAGCATTTTCAGTGCAGATTTTTCTGAAGAAGTTTCTGAGCGCCAGGTGCGTTTGCTGAGCCCCTGTAGTGTCAGCAGAATAGATTCCCCCCAAAAGTCACCACATTTTGGAAAGAGCACCCCTCAAAGAATTTATCTTGGGGTGTGGTGACCATTTTTACCCCACAGGTATTAGAGGAAAGTATTCAAAATTGGCCAGTAAAAATGAAAAACTCGAATTTTTCCAATAATATGTTGGTTTAGTTTGAAATTTCTCAATTTGACGAGGAACAGGAGAGAAAATGTACCCCAAAATCTGTAACGCAGGTTCTCCTGAGTAAAACGGTACATCATATGTGGGTATAAACCACTGTATGGGCACACAGCAGGGCTCAGAAGGGAAGGAGCGCCAATTTACAGGAGCAAAACCGCAGCTAGTAATGGTTATTAGAATAGCGCAGTTACTAAAATAAAATAAAAAAAATGAGATTACAGGTAATGTGGGGTGGTTACGGGCAACCAGGGGTGGTTATGGGCAACCTGAGGTGGTTACAGGTAATCTGGGGTGGTTACGGACAACATGGGGTGGTCACGGGCAACCTGCTGTGGTTACGGCAACCTGGGGTGGTTACAGGCAACCTGGGGTGGTTACAGGCAACCTGGGGTGGTTACAGGCAACGTGGGGTGGTTATGGGCAACGTGTGGTGGTCACGGGCAACCTGCTGTGGTTACGGCAACGTGGGGTGGTTACAGGCAACGTGGGCTGGTTACAGGCAACATGGGCTGGTTACAGGCAACGTGGGCTGGTAACGGGCAACGTGGGCTGGTTACGGGCAACCTGCTGTGCTTACAGACAATCTGGGATGGTTACGGGAAACGTGGGGTGGTTACGGGCAACCTGCAGTGCTTACAGACAATCTGGGGTGGATACGGGCAACGTGGGGTGGTTACGGGCAACCTGCAATGCTTACAGACAATCTGGGGTGGTTACAGGCAACGTGGGCTGGTTACGGGCAACCTGCAGTGCTTACAGACAATCTGGGGTGGATACGGGCAACGTGGGCTGGTTACGGGCAACCTGCAGTGCTTACAGACAATCTGGGGTGGTTACGGGCAACGTGGGGTGGTTACGGGCAATGTGGGGTGGTTACGGATAAACTGAAGTTCTTATAGGCAATCTGGGGTGGGTACCTGTAATCTGACATGGGCACCGCAATCTGGAGGGGGTCATTGGCAATTTGGGTGGTCAGAGGCGACGTGTGGTGGTCAGAGGCGACGTGCGGTGGTCAGAAGCGACGTGTGGAGGTCAGAGGCGACGTGTGGAGGTCAGAGGCGACGTGTGGAGGTCAGAGGCGACGTGCGGTGGTCAGAGGCATCGTGGCGTGGTCAGAGGCATCGTGGCGTGGTCAGAGGCATCGTGGCGTGGTCAGAGGCATCGTGGCGTGGTCAGAGGCATCGTGGCGTGGTCAGAGGCAACGCGCGGTGGTTACGTGCAATCTGGGGGGGTTACATGTAATCTGGCATGATTACGGGGAACCTGGGGGGTTATGTGCAACCTGGAAGGGTTACAGACAATCTGGGATTGTTACTGATAAACTGAAGTGCTTATAGGTAATCTGGGGTGGGTATATGTAATTTGGGGTGGTTACGGGCAATCTGGAGGGGGTCACGGGCAATCTGGAGGGGGTTACGGGCAATCTGGAGGGGGTTACGGGCAACGTGCGGTGGTTACGGGCAACGTGCGGTGGTTACGGGCAACGTGCGGTGGTTACGGGCAACGTGCGGTGGTTACGGGTAATCTGGGGAGGGGTAAGGGGTAATTTGGGAGTAAACTGCAATTATTACTATAATAAAAAGTGTGTGTTTTATTTTTTTGTATGTTTGTCACTTTTTGTACTTTACATATTCATTTTCACTGTATTACTATGATTACTGTGATATTTTCTATCACAGTAATCATAGTTCAGTGACAGAGACCAAATTTTCAGAGTTGGCTGGTTGTGAAGCGCATGCGCACTTCACAACCAGCCAGGACGTCGAGGAGGAAGGAGCTCCGTGGATCCGGTGAGTAAATGGGGAAGGGGGGGTGACTGGGGGACGGGGGTGACAGGGGGGGTGGGGGGCGACTTGGGGGGTGGGGGGACATCACTTTTTATCCCCTGTCACCAATCATTTATGGTGACAGGGGATAAAAAGTGCCGGGAGCACATGGCACAAGCGATCAGCGGTATATAGTATATACCGCTGATCGCTTGTACCGGGACCCCACAGGGGGGTCCCCGATGACTGCCCCATGCTCTCCGCTACCTCCGGTGGCGGAGAGCATGGGACTTTCATTCATTTTAACTCTTTCATCGCTGTGAACCGACGTTAGTCGGTTCACAGCGATGGCGGCGCCCATCTTGGAAATGATGGCCGCCGGGGGAGGGGGGTTAGTTATCGGGGCACTAGGGGGGTCTGATCTGAGGTCTGGGGGACACTTATTTCATCTCCCCCCGCCGTAGATTCACGGCGGGGGGAGATGAAAGGCGGCGGCAGCACCGGTAATCCTCTTTACCGACGGTCGCCGCTATAACGTTAATAGCGGCGATCGTCGGTAAGGGGGGGGGGGCCGGGACGGACCCCACACACTGCCCCAACCCCTCAGCTACCTCCGGTAGCCGGGGGGATGGGGTGGGGGCCGTCCCGGCCCCGCAGCCTTATTCTCTGCCATCGCCGTAAAAAGCTGATGGCAGCAGAATAAGGCCCATTAGTGACCGCCGTAGAAAGCCGTATCGGCGGTCACTAAGGGGTTAAAAAGATACAAAAAAAATTATACAAGTAAACAACATTGTGAAAACATGAATGATGCAAGCATAGTAAATATAAACAAAGCATAGTGCATCACAATAAAGTGCAGCATGTCACTAGATATCACGGTAGAGGGTAGGGGTAAAGAGTCCTGGGGGGCATCCAAGGCAATAAGGGCACACCGATCATGGTGGTGGGATCGTGAAGTGAAGCCAGCATCAGCATCAATGGTGAATGTCTCTGTATGTGTAGCGCCCCCTTCGAGCATGCACAGAAGAGCCTGGGACTCGCATCGATGTGACAGGGTTTCGGAGGCTTGGAAAAGCTGTAGATAAGTTCGTAATTAGTGATGAGCGAACATGCTCATCTGAGTTTGGTACTCGTTCGAGTATTAGGGTACTCGATGGTACTCGTTACTCGGACGAGCATCTCGCGATACTTGAAAAAATGTCATCATCCGTTTCCTGTAAGCTTGGGCGCTATTTCTCAGCCAATAAACAAGCAGGAAACTCTTTGGTACATCCTGCGATCACGTTGGACCCATACATGTCGATAGCAGCGATTGGTTGGCCAGATCAGATGACCCTGCCATATAAAAAGCGCAGCCGGTAGTGCTCGGTTCAGACGTATGCTGGAAGAGATTAGGGACAGAGCTGCTGCTGGTCAGGGAGAGCATTAGGGAGGGAATAAGCTTTCCAGTAGGCAGGGAATACTAGCGAAACAACCAAACAGCCCTTGTAAGGGCTTAAAATCGTTTTTAAATTGTATTACTACAGACTGGTGACTGGGACTTGCAGTGCAGCTACCACGATTTTAGAAGTACACTCTGGTGATCGGCTGCTGGCAGAAAGGGGACATTAGGTGTTGCACACAGACCCCTAAGAAGTGCTCAGTACTATTTTATTGAGCCCTCTACTATATTTTTTGAATTCTGTATTTCCTACACAAGGCATTTCTAAGTTTACTACTGCTTCCACTGCGTAAAGGGGGTGTCACAGAGTGTGTATAGGTGCAGCCACCAACAGATTGTATCCCACAGCCCCCCCAAAAACTATTGGGACCACTAGTATATTTCCAGATTTCTGTATTTCTTACTCAAGCCATATTTAAGCTCACTACTGCTTGCACAGTGTAAAGGGGGTGTCACAGAGTGTATTGGTGCATCCACCACCAGACTGTATCTCACAGCCCCCTAAAAACTAGTGCTCCTCTACTATATTTTCTGATTTCTGTATTTCTTACACAAGGCATATCTATGTTTACTACTGCTTGACTTGCACAGTGTAAAGGGGGTGTCACAGAGTGTATTGGTGCAGCCACCACTAGATTGGATCTCACAGGCCCCCCAAAACTATTGGGACCACTAGTATATTTCCAGATTTCTGTCATTCTTACTCAAGCCATATTTAAGTTCACTACTGCTTGCAGAGTGTAGAGGGGCAGTCACAGAGTGTATTGGTGCAACCACCAGCAGATTGTATCTCACAGCCCACCAAAAACTATTGGGACCACTAGTATATTTCCAGATTTCTGTATTTCTTACTCAAGCCATATTTAAGTTCACTACTGCTTGCAGAGTGTAAAGGGAGTATCACAGAGTGTAATGGTGCAGCCACCACCAGATTGTATCTCACAGCCCCCTAAAAACTAGTGGGACCTCTACTATATTTTCTGATTTCTGTATTTCTTACACAAGGCATATCTAAGTTCACTACTGCTTGGCTTGCACAGTGCAAAGGGGGTGTCACAGAGTGTATTGGTGCAGCCACCACTAGATTGTATCCCACAGCCCCCCCAAAACTACTGGGACCACTAGTATATTTCCAGAGTTCTTTCTTTCTTACTCAAGCCATATTTAAGTTCACTTCTGCTTGCAGAGTGTAAATGGGGTGTCACAGAGTGTGTATACTGTAGGTGCAGCCACCAACAGATTATATCCCACAGCCCCACAAAAATTAGTGGGACCACTAGTATATTTTTTTATTTCTGTACTAGAAAATGTACCCGGCGCTGCCCGGGTATAAAGTGTCAGTGTGTTAATTAGATTTGTTCTAAGGTGCCCAGGAGGCCAATCTAAAGGTATTGTTTTATCTGAGTTAATCAGTGGAATTAGTGTATACCGGTAGTGCATAGTTGGAGGGGTTCTGTATACCTACAGTGTATAGTTTTTAGGGGTCCCGCATATCTGTAGTGCATAGTTGAGGGGGTGGGGGGGCTGTATACCTATAGTGTATAGTTGGAGGGTCCTGTATACCTGTAGTGTGGTTCAGGGGAGGGGGCTGTATACCTGTAGTGTTTAGTTGAGGGAGGTCCTCTATACTAGTGTATAGTTGGGAGGGAGGGCTGTATACCTGTACTGTATAATTTGGGAAGTCCTGTATACCTGCAGTGTATAGTTGGTGAAGGTCCTGTATACCTGTAGTGTATAGTTTGGGGGTCCTGTATACCTGTAGTATATAGTTGGTTCTGTATACCTGTAATGTATAGTTGGTGGAGGTCTTGTATACCTGTAGTATATAGTTTGGGAGGCCTGTATACCTGTAGTGTATAGTTTGAGGGTCCTGTATACCTGTAGTATATAGTTGGTGGAGGTCCTGTATACCTGTAGTGTAGAGTTGGTGAAGGTGCTGTATACCTGTAGTATAGAGTTGGTGGAGGTCCTGTATACCTGTAGTGTTTAGTTTGGGGTCCCGTATACCTGTAGTATAGAGTTGATGGGGGTGCTGTATACCTGTAGTATAGAGTTGGTGGAGGTCCTGTATACCTGTAGTGTATAGTTTTGGGTTCCTGTATACCTGTAGTGTATAGTTTGGGGTCCTGTATACCTGTAGTATATAGCTGTTGGAAGTCCTGTATACCTGAAGTATATAGTTGGTGGAGGTCCTGTATACCTGTAGTGTATAGTTTTGGGGTCCTATATACCTGTAGTATATAGTTGGTGGAGGTCCCGTGCACCTGTAGTGTATAGTTTTGGGATCCTGTATACCTGTAGTGTCCTGTATACCTGCAGGGTCATATTTACCATTAGGCACCCATTTACCATTAGGCCCCCCTTCAGAGGGGCAGTACCCTCCCGTTCAGACTTGCCCGAAAATCTGGTGTCTTTTCGAGGGGGGTATTGTGGTATCGGTCAGGTCTGGTATGGCAGTGTTATCCAGTCACAGTATGGCAGTATTGGTCAGGTCTGGTATGGCGGTGTTATCCAGTCACAGTGTGGTGGTATTGGTCAGGTCTGGTATAGTGGTGTTATCCAGTCACAGTATGGCAGTATTGGTCAGGTGTGGTATGGCAGTGTTATCCAGTCACAGTATGGCGGTATTGGTCAGATCTGGTATGGCAGTGTTATCCAGTCCCAGTATGGTGGTATTGGTCAGGTCTGGTATGGCGGTGTTATCCAGTCACAGTAAGGTGGTATTGGTCAGGTCTGGTATGGTGGTGTTATCCTGTCACAGTATGGTGGTATTGGTCAGGTCTGCTATGACAGTGCTATCCAGTCACAGTATGGCGGTATTCGTCAGGTCTGGTATGACAGTGTTATCCAGTCACTGTAAGGCGGTATTGGTCAGGTCTGGTATGGCAGTGTTAACCATTCACAGTGTGGCGGCATTGCTCAGGTCTGTTGTGGCAGTGGTAAATGTGACGTCTGGAGCTATTATCTACCAATCTACCAATCTTGATGCTAATTGGTGAGTGAAGATGGGGCGTCCTCAGGTTTAATGCTTAAAGGGGTAGTGCGGCGGTAAAGAATTATTCACAGAATAACACACATTACAAAGTTATACAACTTTGTAATGTATGTTATGTCTGTGAATGACCCCCTTCCCCGTGTCCCACCACCCCCACCCGTGTACCCGGCCGCGTCATCAGCCGCTCAGCCGCGATTGGCTGAGCACAGTTATGCTCAGCCAATCGCGGCTGAGCATCGGATGACGCTGCAGAGGGCGGCCGGCATTCGGGACAGCCGGAGCTGTTCGCCGGCCGGACAAAGAAGACGTCACTGACTGAAGATCGGAGATGGGGGTCGGCACGTGACAGGTATGTATAGCGCACCACACTTCCAGGTACACGGGTGGGGGTGGTGGGACACGGGGAAGGGGGCCATTCACAGACATAACATACATTATAAAGTTGTATAACTTTGTAATGTGTGTTATTCTGTGAATAATTCTTTATCGCCGCACTACCCCTTTAAGGCAGCAGCAGCTGGTATTACTGCCCTGTATACATGTACTGTATAGATGGAGTAGGGGGTCTACCAGTTATTTCTGTGGATCTGTTGTGAGGCAGCTGCCCTAGCAACCATTCAGATTCCAGCTCCCTGTGAAAATGAAAGTAGTAATCTTATTGGTTGCTAAGGCTCACAACTGCCATTTCCTCTGGGCACCTGTGTGTGCAGTGTGGAGATTTTCCCATTCATTTCTATGGGGCGCTCTTCCCCCTCCCCCCCTTCCTGTACATCTGGCAGGGACGGTACCTTCGCTCTAATCTTCCCGGGCACCCAATGTATCTGTGGGCCAAATTTGAGGTCAAACGGTCCAGGCGTTTAGAAGTCTATACGGGATAGACAGACAGACTTTCATTTTTATTATATAGATTTCTTACTCGAGGCATATCTAAGCTCCATACTGTGCAGTGTCCATAAAATGGTGAACCCCAGCGGTAAGGGACGAGGATGTGGGGTTCCAAGTGATGCAGTTGGCAAACTGCAGCATTGTGAACAGGTGATCATGTGGATAGCAGATAATGTGTCCAGTAAGTTATCCACCACCCAGTCTTCCACACAGTCCACCCATGCTACCCAAGGGAGTGGAACCCTTGTTCCAGCAGCTCAGCCTCCTTCCCCACAGCCTGGCCCCTCCAGGGAAAGAAGGGATTCAGATCCACCACCACCACCATGCTCCCATGAACTCGTTTCTGGACCCTTCCCTGAGTCTGAGCAACCGGAGCAGTCGATCTGTCCCGATGCCCAAACTATGCAGCTCACACAGTCAGTGGGTGATGAGAGTGGGGGCTTGCAAGTGGGGTTGAAAGAGATATCTGTTGATGATGATGAGACCCGGTTGTCAGACAGTGAGGTTGTTGTGATGGATGTAACTCAAAGTGGGGAGCAGAGTGAGGAATTGGAGGGGGGGGCGTGGCTTAGCCATGGAGCGGTGAGGTCGTACTCTGAAGGAGCTTCTGGCCACACGGCGCACAGTCTGCTTTTTTCTACCTGTTCCTGACCTGCACTCCCCATGCCTAACAAGAGTGACAGAGGCCCAGACACCCCTCACCCGCCGGTGAAGAGATCTATGTTCGGCACGGCTCGTATAGACCGCTTTTTACAGCCGACGCGGCCAGACCCGCCGGTCTCTGAGGAAGACAACATGGCGCCTGCCCATACACAGCCGCTCCCGCCGCTCCCGTCCGATAACGGCAGCAGCCTTTGGACCCTCCAGGGACACCGGGCCAACAGGTGAGAAATTCCAGCTCCTGCGGCAGCTCATACAGGCCCTCCCCACTAAACGGGACTTAGATGTAGTGGTGGCCCGGATTAAAGCCACGCAGCAACAGGCTTTGGAAGCAGTGAGGGCGGACGTGGGTGAAATAGCGGCCCGCACAACGGCCACTGAGGAGACGGCCGCCATCTTGGCCATGAAGCTGGACACGCTTGAAATTCAAATGACACAGACCAGAGCCCACACTCAGAGGCTCACGCTCCTCCTTGACGACCAGGAGAACCGCGGGCGGAGAAATAACGTCTGCATAAAGGGACTCCCTGAGCTCCGACCCCGCGATGATCTGCAGCATCGGGTAACCGAGATTTTCAACCTGGCCACAGACTGCCCACTGGAATCTACTTATAAGATGGACAGGATACATCGGGTGGCACGTTTTCAGCAGCGTGATACCTCGGCCCCCAGGGATGTTTTATGCCGGCTTCACAATTACTCTGATAAGGAAGCCATTATGGCAGCTGTGAGGAACTCAGGCTCGGCGCAATATGATGGGACCACGATTCGCCTCTTCCCAGACATATCAGTGCGCACACTATATATGAGGCGCTTATTGCAACCGGCCCTGTCCGCGATCAAGGATGCGGGGGCCACCTACAGATGGGGTCATCCACTACAAGTGATCGTCCTGCGTGGAACAGACACCTTCACCCTGCGACACCCAGAAGACCTACCGCAGCTGTTCCAATTTCTGGAGGTGCCTCCTGTTGGAGTCCCTGACTGGCTGGCAGTGGACTTGCTGGATCCGATTGCGGCATTGCGGTGTTGGAGGCAACGGTCCCCGCGGTCCCCAGAGCTCATTAGCGCACATTCCCCCCCCCCCCATTTCCAGGGAGAGACATGTCACTGAGTCTCCCCACAGAGGCCTGATTGAGACTGCCTGCCGTTAGTTCCTGATCCCATGCCTCCAATACTGGCGATTCCAGCATCCCTTGTCATTGTTGCTTCCTCCTCTTATTGTGGATATGGGGACACCGGGGGGATTATTGCTCTCGGACACCGATAGACAGTTGTACGCCCTAGCAGGCTCCACAGACTGCAACCAGTTTGTCTCAGCTTATGACTCTGCCCTGCGGGGCTATACCTAACCCCAATTGGTGTCCCCTCCAGTTTGGTTATTTCCTGGGGAGCTTCATGTTGGGGGGTTGTCTTCTTTTCTTCCCGTATGTTTATTTGTTGGAACAGAACGTTTAAGAATGTTGCCCTGGGGGCCCTGCTCGTCTCGTCCTGCCTTCTTGGCGGGCGAGTAGGGCTCTCAGTGTTTGTTTTTGGATGTGCCGCTGGCCCAGGGCCCCCACCCCTGGTTTTCCACGTCTCCACCCTTCTTTCTTCTGTCTTCTCCATCTTCTTTGGAGTGATAGTCTCCATTTAGCATTTTTTTGCTTTTTCTCTATCTTGCGCGCCATCTCTGGTGCTCTCTACTACATATCTCTTCTCTCACTCTCGTTTCTCTTTTCTTCTTTCCTCCTTCTCCTTTCCTCTTTCCTTTCTTTCCTCTTTGGTCTCATACTCCCACCTGTGAGTCTCCCTCCTTTGCTTGTGTCCCGTCCCTAGCCCCCTCTTTCCCACACCTCCCCCCCCCCCTTTTTTTTTTTTTTTCCTTTTCTTTTCCGTGTAGCTATGGCCACCCGCCAGCAGACGACCCTTAAGGTCGGGTCAGTCAATGTGAAAGGGCTCCACGATTGTGGTAAGCGTTCCATTATGCTAAACTTGTTTAAAAAACAGGGACTGCAAGTCGCATTTGTACAGGAAACCAATCTACTGGTCTCTCACAAATACAAATACAAATTTTCTTTGTCTAACTCCTGGTTTCCTTTTGCATATCACAGTTTCTCTCCTGTGCAGAAGGCCAGAGGCACGAGCATACTCATAGCCAAGTCGCTACCGTGGGACCTGATGGACTCTCGCAGTGATGAGAAGGGCAGATTTCTCCTAGTAAAAGGACGCATTGCTACGCAGGTATTTACCTTCGCCTCACTATATCTCCCGAACTCGGGTCAGTCTCAGGCTTTGGCCCGGTACCTTGACATGATAGATGACTTTGCCGAGGGACTGCTGGTAGTCGGTGGAGACGTTAACATCGCCTTAGACCCCACCCTAGACACATCCAAGGGCTTCTCCCACGTGAACCGTACTATGTTGCGACGGGTAGACGCTACACTCCATGATCCCCAGTTGATCGACACGTGGAGACTCTGTCATCCCCGCAACAGGGACTACTCTTTCTTCTCTGCGCACGACATGTACTCAAGATTGGACTACTTTTTCATTAGACACAGGGACTTGCCCCTCTTAGAGGACGCGTCCATCGACACCATAACTTTTTCCGATCACGCCATGATTACTCTGCACATCTCCCTCCCAACACCTTACCGACACAGTGGCAGTGGATTCTTAATTCATCGCTATTGCACGACACCGTGGTAGCTGCGGACCTTACACGGACACTGACTGAATACTTTAGTCTTAACTCCCCTGCTGACACCTCCCCCCTAACAGTTTGGGAAGCGCATAAATGCGTGGCCAGAGGGGTGCTGGTTAAACACAGCGCAAGACTCAAAAGAGAGAAAGCCACTAAAACTCTGACTCACCTACGAGAGCTTGAGAGAACCCATAAAACTTCCCCATCTGCTGACACTAAAAGTCAGCTAGTTCAGGCCAGAGAAACTCTCCGGGCACATCTCCTAGATAAGGCGAAGGCCCAGCTCACCAAATGTAGGAGACATTTCTATAAATATGGGAATAAATGTGGGCGAACCTTGGCTCGAGCGCTTCGCTCCCAACGTTCCCGGACGTATGTCCGTCCCACATATCACTACTCCCGCACAGACGAGGAAGCACCTCCCGGCGGGCATTGCAAAGACTTTCCGAGATTTCTACGCTACTCTCTACACTTCAGACGCAACAAACCCACTCTCCCATAGTTCTTCTTTCAGATCCCGTATCCAAACATATATTTCTGAGTCGGGCCTCCCCTGCCTCGCTGATGAGGCGCTGGCCTCCTTAGAAACCCCTATCTCTGACGTGGAGCTTAAATTAGCCATCAAGGGTTCACAGACCGGCAAGGCACAGGGGCCGGACGGCTTCACCCTACAATATTACAAAATGCTGGAATCCACGCTGGCGACCCCCTTCCTTGCCGCCTTTAATTCACTCACGAATGGTGCTGTCCCTTCTTTGGACCTCACCAGGGCCACAATTGCGGTGATCCCTAAGGAAGGTAAGGACCACAGCCTCTGCCAATTACCGACCCATTTCGCTCCTCAATGTGGATCTGAAGCTCTTTGCCAAAATCCTGGCCACGCGGCTAGCACCTCACTTGGATGGGGTCATTCTTCTAGATCAGGCAGGATTCATGCCGGGTCGGGAGGCCCGAGACAACACCATACGGGCAGTTGACCTGATCCATAGTGCTCAATCGTCAAATATCCCGCTGATGTTGCTTTCAACTGACGCGGAAAAAGCATTCGATCGGGTCAACTGGATGTTCATGGAAGAGACACTCCGTGCCCTGGGGCTGGGCCCTCAGGTTTTGTCATGGGTGTTGGCTCTGTATACGAATCCTTCTGCCAGGGTCCGGGTGAATGGTATCCTTTCCGAGAGCTTTACGATCCACAATGGGACCAGACAGGGGTGCCCCCTGTCCCCCCTTATATTCATACTCACCTTGGAGCCCTTCCTCCAAACGGTCCGCGCCAATGGGGATCTGGGTGGGGTCCGGGGCGGAGACACCATTCACATGGTCGGTGCATACGCGGATGACCTTCTATTCTTCATTTCCACTCCGCTCATAACGCTCCCGGTCCTTATGAGGGAATTGGAAACATACTCTTCTCTGTCCAACTTCAAGATCAATTTCTCGAAGTCAGAGGCTTTAAACATCTCACTCCCATCGGGTCTGGTGTCTTCCCTACGGACCTCCTTCCGGTTCCGCTGGGCTTCCAAATCTATAAAGTATCTAGTCATACTCCTGTCAGCTTCTTTCAAAGATCTTTTCTCCCTTAACCTCCCGCCTGTTTTAGCTACAATCCAGTCTTGTTGTGCGTCTTGGAACAAGGGGACTTTTACATGGTTTGGCAGATGTGCCATCTTTAAGATGTCCCTCCTGCCTAAATTGCTGTATGTCTTTCAGTGCCTGCAGGTCAGGATCCCTATGTCCTTTTTCAAAGCGATTGCCTCCATTCAGATAAAGTTCATCTGGGGAGCCAAATCCCCGCGTTTGAAAAGAACATTGTTATGCAGACCCAAGAATCGCGGAGGGGTGGCCTTACCTGACCTACACATTTATTACTTAGCCTCTCAGCTCTCTAGGGGGATTGATTGGACGCGGCATGCCTCCACGAAACAATGGGTGGCTGTCGAACAAGCCGCCTCCAGCACCCCCCTGTGCTGTATTCCCTGGCTCCCGAGCTCACAGACACGAGCACTTCGCTCGCATTCCACGATAGGCCCGACTTTGCGGGTCTGTGACCATCCGTTAGTACGTGAGCGGTTGTTGCCCCAGTGCTCCCTTATGACGCCGATACTGGGCCACCCGGACTTTGCACCGAGCTTCACTGACCCGGTGTTCCGGAGATGGATGGCTCACAAATTCTTTAGGGTCCAACACTTTGTGACGGGCTCCTCCTGGCTGTCTGCGGAAGCACTCGGGACGATCCCGGACCTCCCCCCGCTGGGGATCTGGAGATGCTCTCAGCTACAACATTATTTCCACTCCCTACCCCCGGTCGCACAATTTGCTTCCTCCAAAACATATTTTGAATCCCTCTGTGATGGCTCAGAAGCTCTCCGCCACTCTCTGTCATTAATATATGCTGACTTGATGGCCCCCCCTGACCAGGATCCACCGCCTTTTCTCCTAAGGTGGGAGGAGGACCTACAATTAGAACTAACTGCTCAGCAGCGGACCAACATCCTCCTCCTTGCTCACAAGGCCTCGATTAGCTCTCGCCTTTAGGAGGCGGGGTACAAACTCATGTCGCGCTGGTACTGGGTACCAGTGAAGTTTCATGCGATCTGGCCTGAGACTGACCCGATTTGTTGGCGTTGTGGTGGCGATCAGGGTACCTTCCTGCGTACCTACTGGTCGTGTCCTCTGCTGAAATGCTTCTGGGATGTAGTACAAGGGATTACCCGCCGGGTGACAGGAATTTCCACAGAACTTACCCCTGCGCTGTTCCTCCTACATCACTGCGAGATGTCCTTTAAGAAATATAAACACTCCTTACTTCGCTTTCTGGTCATTGCCGCCAGGGCCTGTGTCCCTCTGTACTGGAATCGCACTGTCCCCCCACGATCTCGCTTTGGGTAAGCAAGGTTAATGAACTTATGAGAATGGAGGACCTCACTTCCTCTCTATACAATGCTAATTCTCGTTTCACCAAGACATGGTTCAGTTGGATGGAATTTCAGGGCACGTCTGATTACGCCTCCTTGCTTTCACTGGAGACAGAGTTTGACCGTGGTTCCGCTCATGTGCCGCCCACACCAAGGATTGCGGGGCCTACCTCGGTCGCGGTCTCTCATGATTTGTATACTTCTTTCTCCTCCTCTTCTTCCTCCTCCTCTCTATTACCATCCAGGAGCACGTCGCCTCCATTTCACAGCACTAGCTGTATCAGCACTGCGGTGGGTAAGCGCCAACAGGCGGTGTTGAAACTGCTGAGCTTAGGAGACAAGAGGCATACAGCCCAGTAGCTGTTGCAGGGCATCACAGCGCAGACAGATCTTTGGCTCGCGCCACGGAGCCTCAAACCAGGAATGGTTGTGTGTGACAACAGGTGGAACCTGGTGGCGGTTCTGCAACTCGGCAGCCTCACACATGTACCATGCCTGGCCCATGTGTTCAACCTAGTGGTGCAGCGGTTTCTTAAGACCTACCCTAATTTGGCTGACTTGCTCACCAATTTCCACAAGTCAACCACGGATGCTGCCACCCTTAGGGCAGTGCAAAGGCGCTTGCAACTGCTGACTCACAGACTGCTGTGCGAAGTGCCCACGCGGTGGAATTCCACCTTCCAGATGGTATCCAGGATTTACCAGCAACGCAGAGCCATTGTGGAATGCCAAATGTCAACCTCGCTAAGAAGCGGTACTCAGGTCAGTCAGCTACCTCAAATCTACAATGAGGAGTGGACGTGGATGTCTGCTATCTGTCAGGTACGGGGGCCCCTTTGAGGAGTCAACACAGATGGTCAGCGGCGATGACCCCATCATCAGCCTCATCATCCCGCTGCTATGTTGAGCATGTATGGCCTGAAGAGGAGGAATTGGTGGATGAGGAGGAGGAAATCTTGCGTGTTGGTACCCTGGCGCACATGGATGACTTTATGTTAGGCTGTCTTTCCCGTGACCCTCGGGTTAAATTTTTTTTTTACAACACCGATTACTGGGTGTTCACTCTTCTGGACCCTCGGTACAAGCAGAACTTTGTCACTCTTATTCCTGCCGAGGAACGCAGTATGAGAGTAAATCAATATCAACAGGGCCTGGTGTAAGCTGAAAATGTACTTCCCATCTGACACCACTAGCGCCAGAGGACGTAGTTCTGTGGTCCAAAAAGTGGAGAAGAGGAGGGGTGGAGCAAGCAGCTTGTCAAGGGGCAGGGGAACACTCTCCAAGACCTTTGACAGTTTCATGGCACCCCAGCAAGACTATGTCAACCGTCCCCAGTCTAGACAGAGTAAGGGGGAGGCCTTAAGAAAGATGGTGAGGGAGTACCTTGCTGACCATACTAACGTCCTTTCCGATCACTCTGCTACATACAACTACTGGGTTGCAAAGCTGTATACGTGGTCCGAACTGGCGCTTTACCCCTAGGAGGTGCTGGGCTGCCCTGCCACTAGCGTGTTGTCAGAGCGGGTCTTCAGTGCAGCTGGTGCCATCATCACTGATAAGCGCACCCGCCTGTCAACTGACAGTACTGGCAGGCTGACGTTTATAAAAATGAAAAAAGCGTGGATTTCACCTGAATTCAACTGTCCACCCGGGAAAAGCAGCTCAACATGAAGATTCTTGGTATCTCCTCCTACTCCTTCAATTCTCAGCCAACAGCCAAGTCTTCTTCCGCCATGCTGTGTCTTGCCTAATTTTTTGGAGGCTCACTTGCTTCCTCACTCACTTTTAATGGTTCTCTGTGTCCTCACTGCCATGCTCTGATGTCACTATGTCTGCGGAGGAGCAGGACTGGTTGCTGGGGGACCGACCAGTTGTGTTACCTTTTTTTTTTGTGTAGCCGCAGCCAGGGCCTCACCACCCCCAGTCGATCGGCATCAGGTGTACCCTTGATGGTGACTCACAGCTGGCCTAGCAAGTTAGCTGTCAGCACCTAGGTTCGTGTCCACTATAAATCCCTGCCCCTGGTCTCACTCCAATTTTTGTGGAGGCTCACTTGCTTCCTCACTCACTTTTAATGGTTCTCTGTGTGCTCACTGCCATGCTGTGTCTGTCCTAATTTTTGGGAGGCTCACTTGCTTCCTTACTCACTTTTAAGGGTTCTCTGTGTGCTCAATGCCACGCTCTGTTTGGCCAAAATTTTAGGAGGCTCACTGGCTAACGCTTCTACCTTGGTCACTCTGTCCTCACCCTCATGCTGTGTCAGGCTAAATTTAGGGGTGGTTCATATGCTACCTCTGTTTATAATGGTTCTCTGTGTCCTCACCGCCATGCTGTGTCAGGCAAAGTTTTTGGGTGGTTCATCATATGCTACCTCTGTTTTAATGGTTCCCTGTGTTCTCATTGCCATGCTGTTTCAGGCTGAGTTTTTGGGTGGTTCATATGCCTACCTCTGTTTTAACCAGTTTTAACCATGCCCAGAATTTGGCATAATGGTGCAATTAGGAAGCTTCAGAGGCATCCATGTATGCTGGCCCTGCTGTTTCCTGAGCATTTCCGTTCAGACTTGCCAGTAAATCTGGTGTCTTTTTAAGGGTGGGGTGGGGGGTATGGTGGTATTGGTAAGGTCTGGTATGGTGGTGTTATCCAGTCACAGTATGGTGGTATTGGTCAGTTCTGGTGTGGCGGTGTTATCCAGTCACAGTATGGTAGTATTGGTCAGGTCTGGTGTGGCAATGTTAAATGTGACACCTGGAGCTATCACCTGCCAATATACCAATCCTGTGGTAAGAATTCCTTCAGACAATATGCAGATTGCTCTAATCATTGATTCAATAAGGAAATTTGTTTAAGTTTTAACCCTTTAAGGACGGAGCCAGTTTTCACTTTTGCTGTTTTGTTTTTTCCTCCTCATGTTTAAAAGGCCACTGCGCTTGCATATTTCGATTCAGGGAAGAAAAAGAGTGCTGCACCTCACACCTATGGCTGATACTAGTACCTCTCGGCTGCATAAAAAACATCAGAATTCTGTATGTGAATTGATCAAGCCACACTGCCCCATGTACCTCGTGCAGGTATCTGATACACATGGGTCCCTACACTAAGTCCACACTGTGCCGGTCAGTGACCACCACCCCCGCAGGCGTGCACAGTCAGGGAAGGGAGGCCATGGAACGGCCCTGTAACCCCCATGCCACAGGACCAGTCCCAAAAATGCCACACCAAAACCCAGCCAGCACCACCGGCGGAGGAAGCTGCCCCCAAACAGCACAAGTCTGGATAAGGTATTGCACTCACCATAGCTATCAAAGATAGAATGGGACAGACAGGAGGGATTAAAACCATGAGCACTCAGGTGTCTCCTGCTAATTGCGGTCATGTGGGTCTCACCAGGAGGAGTGCAAAACACGGAGAAAAGAGAGAAACAAAATACGATTCAGGGAAGAAAAAGAGTGCTGCACCTCACACCTATGGCTGATACTAGTACCTCTCGGCTGCATAAAAAACATCAGAATTCTGTATGTGAATTGATCAAGCCACACTGCCCCATGTACCTCGTGCAGGTATCTGATACACATGGGTCCCTACACTAAGTCCACACTGTGCCGGTCAGTGACCACCACCCCCGCAGGCGTGCACAGTCAGGGAAGGGAGGCCATGGAACGGCCCTGTAACCCCCATGCCACAGGACCAGTCCCAAAAATGCCACACCAAAACCCAGCCAGCACCACCGGCGGAGGAAGCTGCCCCCAAACAGCACAAGTCTGGATAAGGTATTGCACTCACCATAGCTATCAAAGATAGAATGGGACAGACAGGAGGGATTAAAACCATGAGCACTCAGGTGTCTCCTGCTAATTGCGGTCATGTGGGTCTCACCAGGAGGAGTGCAAAACACGGAGAAAAGAGAGAAACAAAATACGATTCAGGGAAGAAAAAGAGTGCTGCACCTCACACCTATGGCTGATACTAGTACCTCTCGGCTGCATAAAAAACATCAGAATTCTGTATGTGAATTGATCAAGCCACACTGCCCCATGTACCTCGTGCAGGTATCTGATACACATGGGTCCCTACACTAAGTCCACACTGTGCCGGTCAGTGACCACCACCCCCGCAGGCGTGCACAGTCAGGGAAGGGAGGCCATGGAACGGCCCTGTAACCCGCATGCCACAGCAGCACTCTGTTTCTTCCCTGAACCGCATTTTGTCTCTCTCTTTTCTCCGTGTATTGCACTCCTCCTGGTGAGACCCACATGACCGCAATTAGCAGGAGACACCTGAGTGCACATGGTTTTAATCCCTCCTGTTTTTTCCCATTCTGTTTGCTGCAGCTATGGTGAGAGTAATACCTTATCCAGACTTGTGCTGCTTGGGGGCGACCTTCTCCGCCGGCGGTGCTGGCCGGGTTCTGGTGTGGTGTTTTTGGGTCTGGTCCTGTGGCATGGGGGTCGCAGGGCCGTCCCATGGCCCCCGTTCCCTGGCTGTGCACGCCTGCGGGGTTGGTGGCCACTGACTGGCACGGTGTGGACTTAGTGTAGGGACCCATGTGTATCAGATACCGGCACGAGGTACATGGGGCAGTATGGCTTGATCAATTCATACACAAAATTCTGATGTGTTTTTTATTTAGCCTAGGGGCACTAGTATCAGCCATAGGTGTGAGGTGCAGCACTCTGTTTCTTCCCTGAACCGCATTTTGTCTCTCTCTTTTCTCCGTGTATTGCACTCCTCCTGGTGAGACCCACATGACCGCAATTAGCAGGAGACACCTGAGTGCACATGGTTTTAATCCCTCCTGTTTTTTCCCATTCTGTTTGCTGCAGCTATGGTGAGAGTAATACCTTATCCAGACTTGTGCTGCTTGGGGGCGACCTTCTCCGCCGGCGGTGCTGGCCGGGTTCTGGTGTGGTGTTTTTGGGTCTGGTCCTGTGGCATGGGGGTCGCAGGGCCGTCCCATGGCCCCCGTTCCCTGGCTGTGCACGCCTGCGGGGTTGGTGGCCACTGACTGGCACGGTGTGGACTTAGTGTAGGGACCCATGTGTATCAGATACCGGCACGAGGTACATGGGGCAGTATGGCTTGATCAATTCATACACAAAATTCTGATGTGTTTTTTATTTAGCCTAGGGGCACTAGTATCAGCCATAGGTGTGAGGTGCAGCACTCTGTTTCTTCCCTGAACCGCATTTGTCTCTCTCTTTTCTCCGTGTATTGCACTCCTCCTGGTGAGACCCACATGACCGCAATTAGCAGGAGACACCTGAGTGCACATGGTTTTAATCCCTCCTGTTTTTTCCCATTCTGTTTGCTGCAGCTATGGTGAGAGTAATACCTTATCCAGACTTGTGCTGCTTGGGGGCGACCTTCTCCGCCGGCGGTGCTGGCCGGGTTCTGGTGTGGTGTTTTTGGGTCTGGTCCTGTGGCATGGGGGTCGCAGGGCCGTCCCATGGCCCCCGTTCCCTGGCTGTGCACGCCTGCGGGGTTGGTGGCCACTGACTGGCACGGTGTGGACTTAGTGTAGGGACCCATGTGTATCAGATACCGGCACGAGGTACATGGGGCAGTATGGCTTGATCAATTCATACACAAAATTCTGATGTGTTTTTTATTTAGCCTAGGGGCACTAGTATCAGCCATAGGTGTGAGGTGCAGCACTCTGTTTCTTCCCTGAACCGCATTTTGTCTCTCTCTTTTCTCCGTGTATTGCACTCCTCCTGGTGAGACCCACATGACCGCAATTAGCAGGAGACACCTGAGTGCACATGGTTTTAATCCCTCCTGTTTTTTCCCATTCTGTTTGCTGCAGCTATGGTGAGTGTAATACCTTATCCAGACTTGTGCTGCTTGGGGGCGACCTTCTCCGCCGGCGGTGCTGGCCGGGTTCTGGTGTGGTGTTTTTGGGTCTGGTCCTGTGGCATGGGGGTCGCAGGGCCGTCCCATGGCCCCCGTTCCCTGGCTGTGCACGCCTGCGGGGTTGGTGGCCACTGACTGGCATGGTGTGGACTTAGTGTAGGGACCCATGTGTATCAGATACCGGCACGAGGTACATGGGGCAGTATGGCTTGATCAATTCATACACAAAATTCTGATGTGTTTTTTATTTAGCCTAGGGGCACTAGTATCAGCCATAGGTGTGAGGTGCAGCACTCTGTTTCTTCCCTGAACCGCTTGCATATTTCCCCCTACAGACCCACATGAGCCCTAATTTTTTGCGACACCAATTATACTTTGCAAATACAGAATTAATTTTTCTATAAAATATGCTGAAAAAAACAGAAAAAAAATATATGTGCAGTGAAATTTGAAAAAAGTGCAATACCTTTTATTTCGAGGGGTTTGCCAAATATATTTCTTTATTTATTTTTATTTATAAAATTGGAAAAGGGAGGCGATTCAAACTTTTATTAGGTGAGGTTTTTTTTATTAATAAAAACACTTTATTTTATTTTTACATACAGTAATTAGAAGCCCCCTGGGGGACTTCTATATACACAGCACTGATCTCCCATTGAGATCAATGCTGTGTATGTAATAGAGCAATGATCCATCAGATCGGTGCTCTATTATACTGGTCTGCTGCAGACCAGCTACATGGATTGCTGAGTCGGGATCAGCGTCATTCCGACGCTGAGCCCCGGCCGGCTCATTACAGCGGATCTCCCATCCGCGATCGCATTGTGGGGGGAGATCCCCCACTAGACACCAGGGAAAGGGGCACAGTCACTATTTAAATGCAGCTGTCAGCTTTGACAGCTGCATTTGAATAGTTAATTAGCCGGCAGCGGCTACACATAGCAACTGGGACCTGGGCTGCAGAGAGGGCTTACGCCAGGAGCCCTCTCTGATCCCCTTTAATGGCCACATTACGGGTATACCAGTAATGCGTCATTAAGGGGTTAAGCAGATATAAACCATGAAAAACGTGATTCAGACAATGTTTGTACATGTAGAGAAATGCTTGTGGTTGAAATGTGGTGCATGCGGTGATGTACAGTAAATGTGGGAACGCAGCCCACATTTATCAAACCGCATGATAATAATTCACAACATGCGGTTATATGTGGGATCAAAGAATGTAGATCTAGATGAATGACCGCACTCAGGAGTGAGTTAGATGGTGAATATTCAAGCCGCGGCAAGGATGAATTGAAATATAAAGAAACAAAAAGATGTTACTATCTGTTGTTACCATCTGATGTTATCCACAATACGGACTAGGAGTGAAAACGAGGCTTGGTAGCGAATGCGCTCCAATGACCTCACAAATTAGCATCACCGAGATCCTCCCTCCAACACGTCAGTCTGCCAGCCGGGAAATCAATAGGGCGGGCGGACCACAAGTCATGTGACGGATAGAGGAGGAGCTAACACATAAATAGCGTGAGCTCATAGCTCAGAGTGCGGCCGCCATCAGAGCCGTACGCACATGTACAGCAAGTGTCTTAAAAATTATGCTAAACAAAGACCCCTGATGAAAAGTGGCGATGGAAACGGCGTTGGGTCCTCAAGAGAAAGACTATATCTACTAAAAGTAAAGTAAAAACTATATTACCATATATGTTATATTGCACTAAGAAGTCTCCTGTTTACAAAAGCACACCTGCACTATAGGACTAAGCCAAAGGAACCAGTGGAATAGTGCAATTACAAGTGCAATAAAGTACAAGGACTGGTGCAATATTTACAAATACTGTTTACATGTTGCGATAATTATGTATAAAGGTCAGAACATATAGAAATAGGTTGGTGGCCGGTACAGATTAGGTGGTGAGTCACGTGTGTCTAAGGTTTTTTATTTTAATTTATGAAATAAAAGTGAAATTTTAAAAGGGTTTTTTTCTCAACTCAGTGATTATAGTATATATAGATGGCCCCCACTGCATGTTACACCCCCCTTCCCTTATAGATGGCCCCCTCCCCTTATAGATGACCCCCTCCCCTTATAGATGACCCCCTCCCCTTATAGATGACCCCCTCTACCCCCATTATAGATGCCCCCTCTCCCCCCCATTATAGATGCCCCCTCTCCCCCCCCATTATAGATGCCCCCTCCCCCCCATTATAGATGCCCCCCTCCCCTTATAGATGACCCCCTCTACCCCCATTATAGATGCCCCCTCTCTCCCCCACATTATAGATGCCCCCCTCCCCTTATAGATGGCCCCCACTCCCCCCCTTGAAGATGGCCCCCTCTTCTCCCCCCCCTTATAGATACCCCCTCCCCTTATAGATGGCCCCCTCTCCCCCCCTTGAAGATGGCCCCTCTTCTCCCCCCCCTTATAGATGCCCCCCTCTCCCCCCATTATAGATGCCCCCTCTTCTCTTCCCCCCTTATAGATGCCCCCCTCTCCCCCATTATAGATGCCCCCCCTCTCCCCCCATTATAGATGCCCCCCTGTTCTCTTCCCCCCTTATAGATGCCCCCATCTCCCCCATTATAGATGCCCCCCTGTTCTCTTTCCCCCCTTATAGATTCCCCCCCTTCTCTTCCCCCCATTATAGATGCCCCCCCCTCTCTTCCCCCCATTATAGATGCCCCCCCTCCTCCTCTATGCTAAGCAGTATTTAAAAAAAACAAACACACAAACTCACCTGACAACCCGCTCCCCCGGCGATCCTCTTCTTCTTCAGGCGCTGTCACCGGCTGATGCGCGGCTGCCGGGGGTGTCCCATCCTATCCCCGGCAGCTCGGCGCATCAGTGAGCTCCCTGTACGCCGGGGCTGTGACTTCTGACACAGGAAGCATCTCTGACGTGCGCTTCCTGTGCCGGAAGTCAGGGCCCCAGGCAGCTCATTGATGCGCCGCGCTGCCGGGGATAGGATGGGACACCCCCGGCAGCCGCGCATCAGCCGGGGGCCCGGACGAGCACGCTCTTGTGACCGCAAGCAAATCAATGCTTGCGGTCACAAGAGTAATTTAAGGGGGGAGCAGTGCAGTGGCAAAGGCCGGGTCGTAGCGGGCCGGGTCGCAGCAGCGACCGCTGCGACCCTGGTAGGTACGCCACTGTTTGTACCCTAAAAGAATATAAAAAAGTTATTATTCCCTGCAAACTTTGCTTTTGTGGTCAGCACAATAATATTTTGAAATTGATCTATTTTTAAGGATATTCGCCATATTTCAATATACTTATGAAGCTTCTGGAATTGTGAGAACTATCAAGAAGTCTCTAGAACTGTCTAGATTTATCTAGAACTTTCTTGGACTGTACAGAATTGTAGGTAGCTGTATAACTACAGTTATATAGGGCCACTATAGCCCTTCCTAAGAGACAGAGAGAAATTATCTAATTGATTGGGATTGCATAGTGAGTGGGCAACAGCCATCACAAACAAAGGGGAATTGACCTAGACAGACAGGTGTGAATTCATTCTCTATTCAGATTGGGATAACCTTCATCCCACACCCATTACAGGAGGAGCTTAGGAAGGACCACTACTTTCAAATTGGTGTCATTCCTGATGGGCCTCCAAGGTGGTTTTACTAAGTATCCTTGCTTTATTTGCCTTTGGGACAGCCGGGATACTAAAGCGTGCTACCACTGGCGGGCCTGGCCTCAGCGACCAGAGTTCACTGTGGGGAAGAACAATGTAAAGTGGGAGCCACTGGTGGACCCACGCAAGGTACTGATGCCACCACTACACATCAAGTTTGGGCTCATAAAACAATTTGTCAGGGCTCTAGATAAGGAGTCGACAGCTTTCAATCACCTCCAAGATCTTTTCCCTAAGTTGTCTGAAGTAAAGATCAAAGCTGGTGTCTTCGTCGGAACACAAATCAAGAAGATTATAGAGTGCAGTGAATTTCCCAAGAAGCTGAATAGGAAGGAGAGAGCGGCTTGGAACAGTTTTGTCGCAGTGGTGCGCGGCTTTCTAGGCAATCATAAAGATGAAAACTATGTACAACTGGTCCAGACTCTGATAAAGAACTATGCTGCAATGGGCTGCAGGATGTCACTCAAAATCCTTATCCTTGATGCGCATCTTAATAAGTTCAAAGAGAACATGGGAGCTTATTCAGACGAACAAGGCGAGCGCTTCCACCAGGACATTATAAACTTTGAACGCTGTTACTAAGGACAATATAATGAGAACATGATGGGCGACTATATTTGGGGATTGATTTGTGAATCTGATTTGTGGTATAGTGGTAAATCTTGGAAAAACACACACTTCTGAACAGTTTTTAGTAATCTGTGTAAATTTGCAATGCCTATAGTGTTCTTAGTCTGACTGTATAAATGAGAAGATGCAAAATCGTCTGTTTCTATAATAAAATTCATAATTTTCGTTGCCGTGGTCACAAAAGCGAAGTTTATGATGAATGTAAGCAATTTTTAATTTGTTTTAGACATAAGCAATTGGAATATAACATTAAAAAAATAGGAAAAAAACTTGTGTTACATAGCGTTATCGGCCATAACGGCCAAATGCGGATGATAATCGTTCGCTTGTACCTTCAGATAACTGCTTTAAATCCAAGATCTGTCCTGGGGTCCATTTGGCAGGTGATGCAGTTATTGTCCTAAAAAATTACTTTTAAACTTGCAGCCCTGTGTCAAACTGGCGTGGCCTAGAGCAGTGCTTCTCAATTCCAGTCCTCAGGCCTCACCAACAGGTCATGTTTTGAGGATTTCCTTAGTATTTCATAGGTGATATATTTATACTCAGTGCATAAGGTATTCTCACAGGTGTTCTCTGTATGGGAAATCCTCAAAACATGACCTGTTGGTGAGGCCTGAGGACTGGAATTGAGAAGCACTGGCCTAGAGTG
The DNA here is from genome assembly GCF_027789765.1 of Dendropsophus ebraccatus. Classification (NCBI taxonomy): domain Eukaryota; kingdom Metazoa; phylum Chordata; class Amphibia; order Anura; family Hylidae; genus Dendropsophus; species Dendropsophus ebraccatus. The sequence continues at coordinate 120,719,184 of NC_091456.1, forward strand.
TGTATGCATTAGGCTGGCATCGCCTCTCCGCCCCTCCTCCCCACCCTCCTCATCATTAGGAATGCTCCAGGCAGGCTCTTTTGCAAGTGGTCCAAAAAGGAGATGTTCAAGAGGGATGGTTTGCACCCATCACACATAAGTACACAGGTACTTGGTGAGGAATTCAGATTGTTTTTGGACAGACATTTAAACTAAATGAAGATGACAGAAGTATAATAGAGGAGGAGGATTTCTGTCCCCGACAAGTAAAGACAAATAAGTGTATTCGGATTTGCGAAAGCGCAATGGTTGGTGCTGTAGAAAAAGTGGTTGGTGCAGTTGATGCAGTTGTTGGTGCTGTAGATGCTAAGGTTGGTGCGGTTATTGTTGGTAAGGAAGATGCTGTTGGTAGATGAAGTTGGGAATAAAGGTATTATGAAGCTTAGTAATCTTCAGGCAATGTGTACAAATGCTTGCAGCTTAGGAAACAAGATCTGTGAGCTGACGGCCATTATGTCTAGAGATGATTTGGACCTTGTTGCTGTAACAGAGACCTGGTTCAAAGAGTCTAATGATTTGTAAATAGCTATACCAGGATATACTTTGTACAGGAAAGACTGAGCAGAGAGAAGGGGAGGCGGGGTAGCCATTTATGTTAGGGATAGTCTTAAATCGACAGTCATCCAAAATACATATAAAGAGCTGGAGACTCTTTGGGTTTGCATGCAGTCCAAAGAGGGATCTGTTATTAGAATTGGTTTTATCTATAGGCCTCCGGGGAAAAGTGAGGACTATGATAACATGCTGATGGATGAAATTACTAAAATGTCATTAAAGGGGGACATTGTAGTTATGGGTGACTCCAACATGCCAAATGTTGATTGGAATATCCCTTCTGCACTTACATGTAAAAGCAAGAATATAATAGAGACCCTTACAGGGGCATCTCTAAAACAGCTAGTGAAGTCACCGACCAGAGGAGAGAACATTCAGGATTTAGTATTTACTAATGGGGATCGGGTGTCTGGAGTTAGAGTGGAACAAAATTTAGGTTCCAGTGACCACCAGTGTCTATGGTTTGACGTACAAACTGACTGCGTCCAATCTCATAATACAACAAGATTATTGGATTTTAGGAAAACAGATTTTAAGAAAATGGGGGAGTATTTAGATAAAGAATTAAGAGAGTGGGATAAAACATCAAGAGCGAGCACTTAGTGGGCAGAATTAAAAAATGCCATATTAAAGGCAACTAGACTATATGTACGAGAAGTAAAAGAAAGAAGAATCCATTATGATTTACTAGAGAGGTTAAGGCCATTGTAAAAGGAAAAAAGGCAGTGTATAGGAAGTATAAGGAGACTGGGAATGAAGCTGACAGAGAGACGTATAAAATTATACAGAAGGAGGAAAAGCAGATTATAAATGCTGCTAAAGCCTCAAAAGAAGAAGAAATGGCAAAATCTGTTAAGCAGGGGAATAAAACCTTCTTCAGATATATAAGTGACAGGAAGAAGAAGAAGAATGTCTGCAGCATTACTAAAATAAGTAATGGGGAGAATACATTTATTGATGGAGATAAGGCGGTCGCTGACTATTTGAATACTTACTTCTGCTCAGTGTTTTCAGAAGGCGGCCTTCACAATCACAGGATGGTTGGACACAGCATTGCCTCCAGTTATATGGGTTCAGCTCCAGTATTTTCAGAGGCTGAAGTTGCAGAGGAACTTGCCCGTTTAAAGCTGAATAAGGCGATGGGTCCAGATGGCGTCCATCCCAGAGTTCTTAAAGAACTGGGATCTGTGATTGTTGCCCCCCTGACAGATCTCTATAGCCAATCCCTGCTAACAGGCAGATGTCCCCGATGATTGGAGAACAGCCAATGTTATACCAATCCACAAGAAGGGGAGTAGAGAAGAGCCCAGTAACTACAGGCCAGTGAGCTTAACATCTGTAGTAGTGAATATGATGGAAACTCTTCTAAAAAAGAAGATAATGGATCACCTAAGAATCAACAATATGATGGATCCAAACCAGCGGGCCGATCATGTCAGACTTATCTCATTGATTTCTTTGATTATGCCACAAAAGTGCTGGATGAAGGTGGTGCTGTGGATATCGCCTATCTGGACTTCAGCAAAGCTTTTAATATAGTTCCCCATAAAGAGCTGATAGAGAAGTTGGAGAAAATTGGACTTAATCCCTGGATAGTTCAATGGATTGGTGGTTGGCTGAAGGATAGATATCAGAGGGTTGTTGGTAATGGTGTATATTCTGAGCAGAGACTGGTTACAAGTGGTGTGCCACAAGGGTCTGTTCTGGGTCCTATTCTTTTTAATATGTTTGTAAGTGACATAGGAGAAGGTTTGATTCTTGGAGGTGTCAGTAATATTGAAAATGATTTAGCTTTGCTAGATAAGTGGTCCAAACACTGGAAATTGAAGTTCAACATTTCCAAATGTAAAATAATGCACTTGGGGAGGAGGAATCCTCTATCCGAGTATCACATTGGCAGTACTGTGTTGGAAAAGACTTCAGAAGTGAAGGATTTAGGGGTAGTGATTTCTGACAGCCTTAAAATGAGTCACCAGTGCAACCAGGCGGTGGGGAAAGCAAATCGTATGCTGGGGTGTATAGCTAGAGGTATAACCAGTAGGAAGCGGTAGATTGTGATCCCGCTGTGTATATAGAGCTCTGGTGAGGCCACATCTGGAATACTGTGTCCAGTTCTGGAGACCTCACCTAAAAAAGGACATTGATAAAATAGAACGGGTACAAAGACGGGCTACAAAAATGGTGGAGGGTGTGAGGCATAAACCATATCAGGAAAGACTTAATGATTTGAATCTGTATAGTCTGGAGGAAAGAAGGGAAAGGGGGGACATGATTGAAACCTTTAAGTATGTTAAGGGACTAAAAAAGGTTCAAGAGGGGAGTGTTTTTAGTAAAAAAAAACTAAGCTCAAGAACAAGAGGACACAGTGAGAGGTCAGTTGGGGGAAAGATCAGAAGCAATGTGAGAAAATATTATTTTACTGAAAGAGTAGTAGATACCTGAAACAAACTTCCAGCAGAGGTGGTTGGTAAATCTACAATAACAGAATTTAAACATGCCTGGGATAAACATATATCTATCCTAAGATAATAAGAAAGAAAATACTAAAAGGGCAGACTAGATGGACCCAGTGGTCTTTTTCTGCTGTCAATCTTCTATGTTTCTATGTATTCTCCTATTCCTCATTTGTCTGAAAACTGCACAGGTGCCTTAACGATCCAACACAAGTGCCGTGTTCACGCAGGTGATGAATAGGAGAATACGTGCCTGGAGCATTCCTAATGATGAAGAGGGTGGGGCTAATGCATAAACCCTCTAGGCCACGCCAGTTTGACACAGGGCTGCAAGTTTAAAAGTTGTTTTTTAGGACAATAACTGCATCACCTGCCAAACGGACCCCAGGACAGATCTTGGGTTTAAAGCAGCAATCTGAAGGTACAAGCCGTTTAGGGGGGTCAGATTGTGGGTACAGAGTCGCTTTAAGGAGCATTTAGTGAGCGCTTCATTCCACTCATCCACAAATTATTTCCAAAAGATTGTTCTGGGACACTGCATTACTTTACTACAGGTGAAGCAATATTTATTTATGTACTTTGGTGTTGGTTTACTACTGGTGGAGCAGTTTGGCTGCACTGCATTGTCAGTCTACTACAGGTGGATTATTTATTGCTAATTTGTAGATTTGGGTTACTACAGATAGAGCAGTATTTATTACTGCACTGTGGTGTTGGTTTTACTACTGGTGGAGCAGTATTGCCGCATTGTGGTGTTAGTCTAATACAGGTGGACTTTTTTTTTGTTTTTATTTTATTGCTGCACTACCATACTATTTTACTGTAGATGGAACAGTTTTTTATTTTGTACTGCTAGTTTCCTAGTGGTGGTATTTATTTGTGTATTGTGCTGCTGGACTATCACTGGTAGAGATGTATTTATTCCTGCAGGGAATATTATGTGCACTATGTGGCAGTATTTGGCACTGAGCAGTAGCATGTGTTTGTTGGTGAGGTGCCAGCATCCATATGGACGAGGCAAGGCATAACTACAAAAAGTCTGAGAAGCCATGATATACAGTATATGAGACTGGATTGGCCAATATTATTGATTTATTTATTTTTACATTTCAGGCTTTTCCACAGATACAGAGACCTAGCACCACAACTTGTTCCAGATGACTATACAAATAATCCAGATGTGAGGATTCCTTATGAACTCATAGGCAGCATGCCAGAACTTAAGGTAAAGCATATGTTATCCACACGCCACTCTTATATGGTATGGCAGTATGGGGTTTGGTGAGTTTGTTGAGATTATGAGGGCATTGAAGGGGGTGCTGTGTCAGGTCTCTTAAGTGTACCTTCTCTATAGCACACAGGATTAATTCTGGTACATTCTCAATAAAGTAAAACTCCATCAGCAATAAAACATTGAACAATGAACAATGTTGAAGTACTTCCCAACACTATCTGGCTTCTTCACATATTGAGGGTATGTTTCAAGTACCTGAGTTTACCAGTCCGATCCTGTAAACCAGGGGTGGAAAACCTCCGGCCCCTGAGACCTTCAGATGCGGCCCATGGCTCCCCTTTGATGTGCGCTGCTCTGGTGGGCCAGGAGCCGGTGTATACCGGTGTATAGCCAGAGTATACCCCCAGCCCAGACTATACCCGGGGTTAAAATGGCCTTGGCTACATTATACCCCGGGTATATTTTGGCCTAGGATATTTTATACCCCGGGGTATATTTCGGCCTAGGCCAATTCATACCCCCTCAGGCCATTTTATACCCCCATGAAATCAGTAGCATTGAGTGATATACACAAGAAATACTTAATTTTTTTTACATTTTATTGGGGATTTGGCCTTGTGCTGAGTTAAGTGAGAAGCTACTGATGTAAATCTTAAAAATCTAAACACATAGGAGGAGATTTATCAAACATGGGGTGAGATTTATCAAACATGATGTAAAGTGAAACTGTCTCAGTTGCCCCTAGCAACCAATCCGATTCCACTTTTTATTCCTCACAGACTCTTTGGAAAATGAAAGGTGGAATCTGATTGGTTTCTAGGGGCAACTGAGCCAGTTTCAATTTACACCATGTTTGATAAATCTCCCCCATGGTGTTAAGTGAAACTGGCTCAGTTGCCCTTAGAAACCAATTCACCTTTTATTTTCCAAAGAATCTGTGAGGAATGAAAGGTGGAATCTGATTGGTTGCCTCCCCCATAAGACCTGTTCACACTGAGCAAGAATGTCGGAATTCCGCGGTGGAGCGCTTCGCCGTAGAATCCCGCCGTGCTCAGTGTCTCACTGTGAGTGAAGGAGTGAAAGCGTCTGCTTCCTACTGTCATTGTCCTGACATGTCATCTCTTTGAGCGGAGAGCGGCGGCAGCGGAGGAGCGCTCGCCCCCTCTCCTTCACTCAAAGCAGCACACTGAGAATGTCAGAATTCCGACATTGTTGCTCAGTGTGAACGGAGCCATAGCGACATTTATCATTATGGGTTTATTTTGGCTAATAAGGAGATTTTGTGCACTTCATAAATAGCTGTCCAAGACTTATTAAGGGTTTTGCGCTATTTTACATCAGTTTTCAATGCCTGCACCTTTTTTCAATGTATGCAAGGGGGAGGGGGTTGTTCTATTAACTAGTGCAAATTTTCATTTTTTTGCGCAAAATCCTACCCTAACATAGCTTTGTAGTCAAGCTGTTTTAGACTGGGATCACACCGTGTTATTGCAGTCCATTTTTTTCCCCTATTAGTTTTTTGCAAAATGGATGAGAAAAAGGAAGCATTTGTGTGCCTCTATTTTGATCAGTCTTTCCATTCATCAGTTTTTCCACTCCACAATAAAAAAAAATGGATAAAAATGAATCCTTTTTTAGCGTATACAAATACTGTGGTTGACCGCATTTTTGTGTACACTAAAAAAAATGCGTTTTGATCCATTTATCAATCCATTTTTTTTGTTGCAAAAAAGGATGAAAAAAAAAATGGACTCCAAAAATGCATAAATTGTGCAATAAATTTTGCAAGATGCATCAAAGCACTTGCGTCTAATGATGATTTTTGTGCAACAACCGTAAAATTTTGTACAGCCCATAAAAAACTTAACAAGAGGAAGCGGCTGTGTGTCCGAGTATGATGCGCACTTTTTAACAAATTAGAGATAAAGTGAAAAAAAACCCAGTAAAATGATAACATTATGACCTGGAGGGATATATTCTTGCCTAGGCTATTTTACACCCCCTGGTATAGAATATATCCCCTGGGGTATACTGTAGCCTTGGTCAGAACTGAGAAAAACAGTGACATGATAACTTGAGGGATATAATCTGGCGGGGTATATTGTGGCCTGGGCTAGACTGTCCCCAGGTTTATAGTATGGCCTAGGCCATATTACACCCCTGGATATGAAAATATATTCCTTGGTGTATACTGTGGTCTGGGCCAGGGGTGAGAAAACCAGTGAAGTAATAACATTATGGCCTGGAGAGATATAGCATGGCCTAGGCTATATTACACCCCCAGGTATAGAGTTTATCCCCTGGGGTATGCTACGGCCTGGTTCGACATTAGATGGATATATTCTGACCTGGATGGGTATACTCTGGTCTAGGCTATGTTACACCCCAGGGTATAGTTTGGTCTAGGCTATTTTACACACCGGGTTGAGTTTGGCCTAGGCTATTTTATACCCCAGGGTATAATCTGGCCTAGGCTATTTTATACCCCGGGTATACTCTAGCCTAGGCCACTTCATACCCCGGGGTATATTCTGGCCTGGAGGGGTATAGTTTGGCCTAGGCTATTTTATACCCTGGGGTATACTCTGGCCTAGGCTATTTTATACCCGGGTATAATCTGGACGGGGGTTAAACTGGCCTGCTACACCGGCATACATAGCATCCTTCTGTGTCTGTGACAGCTGCCAGACACAGGAGGATGCTGTGTGTGCCGGCTACTTCCTCACCAGAGCGGTGCACATCTTCTGTTTTCTGCGGGCCGCCTGCAGGAGAAGACGGGCACAGACTAGGAGAGAGAGAACCTGGGTAGCATGGGAGCGGAGGAAAGGTGAGTGGGATGTTTAATCTTTTTATTTGGGACAGGCACTGAGGGCTAAGTACACTACCAAGGACATGACTGGGGGTTAGCTAGACTACCAGGGCATCATTGGGGGGTTAACTATGACGAGCAGGGACATCACTGGGGGATAACTATAACTAGCAGGAGTATTACTGGGGGTTTAATTATGACTAGCAGGGGCATCACTGGGGGGTTAACAATGATTAGCAGGGACATCACTGGGGGTTAACTATGACTACCAGGGCATCTTTGGGGTTAACTATGACTACCAGGGGCATCACTGGGGGGTTAACTAGACTACCAGGGGCATCACTGGGGGTTAACTAGACTACCAGGGACATCAATAAGGGGTTAACTACAGCTACCAGGGGCATCACTGGGGGTTAACTCTGGCTACCGGGCATCACTAAGGATTCACATCAGGTACACGGGGCTTCACAGAGAGTTAACAACAATAGCAGGGGCACTAGGGGAACAATACTTTACCTTGCCCCAGGTGCTGTGCACCCATGCTACCCTCTGCCGTGCACAGTATAACATTAAGTGCGGCCCTTGAATGATTTTATTAATGCCTAAATGGCCCTCGACAGGGAAAAGTTTACCCACCCCCGAGCTAGTGGATCTGGTTTGTATTGCATCATGATTGTCTAAATAATCAAAATACACTGCTGCCATCTAGTGGAACCATTATATATTGCATAATAAGCCAGTTCACATCATATGCATTCTTGTTGTGCATTGATTTAAGCACCACATACTTTATATATATAACCATGTGTGTGTGTGTGTGTGTGTGTGTGTGTGTTTGACAGCCTGCGAAAAAACTTTCAACAATGTATATTATAAAAATAGGATAAAGCATATTGTATAAATGATCATCTAATAATATGCTATATAAACGGTTGTAATACAGGTGCAGACATTATCTGATGTGGCATGTATATGTTAAAACGATAAACAGCTCAAACCAGTGTGAATAAACTAGCTACAGATGTTATATAGTTATACCCATCTATCTCAATGGTAACAGTGTTGCCCTTTACAAAGTTAAAGGCTCAGCCTTTATCTGGTAGGGCAAGTCCAACATACAGTAACAAACCAATACGAGCTCTAAATAGACTAATACAGCAAACTTTTGTTGATAAAATGAAAAGCAAACAGTGTCATTTATATGGACCATAAACAAATCATATAATGTGTGCTTACATAGATTGTCAGAATAATTATACGCTATTGCCATTAAGTGGAGTTGATGGATATAGCAGCTCTCTCCAAAATACATGCACATGAAATTTCAATAACGAGACGTTGCTAGCATCTAGTGGATCCGGAGTGTATTTCATCATGATAATCTAAATAATCAAAATTGTGATACACTCGTGCCATCTAATGGAACCATTGTATATTGCTTAATAAGCCAATTCACCTTATTTTTTTTATCCTTGTTGTGTATTGATATAAGCACCCCATACTATACAGTGGTGCCTTGGATTACGAGCATAATTTGTTCCGGGAGCATGCTTGTAATTCAAATCCACTCTTAAACCAAAGCAAATTTTCCCATAAGAAATCATAGAAATGCAGACAATTGGTTCAACACCCCAAGAATAATTAGTTACATAGTTACATAGTTACATAGTTAATACGGTTGAAAAAAGACACATGTCCATCAAGTTCAACCAAGGAGGGGATGGATACAGGGAAGGGGGAGGGGTGATAGGTTCTATACATATGCATTTATATTATTTTGCTCTAAGAACTTGTCTAGGCCGGTTTTGAAGCCCTCTACTGTTTTTGCTGTGACCAGATCCTGTGGTAGACTGTTCCACAGATTCACAGTTCTCATTGTAAAGAAGGCTTGTCGCCAGGGCCGTCTTAACAGCATTATGGGCCCCTGGGCAGAGGTGCGAATTGGGCCCCACCCCCCGCGGCCGCCGCCATCAAAACCCCCCATCTTTGCAACCCCGCCCCTAGCCAGTACAATTACGTACAATAAAAAATACAAATTATTGTTAACATAAACTTTAATTCACAACACAATCTCTCAGCAGCACAAAAACAAAAAATAACCGTGCGTGCATGCCTCACCAAACGAGACCAGGTTGGCTTCAAAGTATCCAAAAAACGCAATGGAGACAGCACTTCCAACAGCAATCTGCAGGGTTTATTGTCACACCAGTGCAACATGTCTCATATATACAGAGGGGCAACAACATGACTATTATATATGAGAACCATGTTGTTTCCCTGTATACTGTATAATACAATATACAGGGAAACAACATGGCTTATATATAGAGAAGGGCAAAACAACATGACTATTATATTATATATGAGAACCATGTTGTTTCCCTGTATACAGAATACAGGGAAACAACTCCTCTGTCTTTAAGAGACATGTTGTTTTGCCCTTCTCTATATATATGCCAGATAACAAGCAACAAATATTACCACCGCATACTGACTAACACCACTGCTGCTACTGACTAATCCACTGTACACAGATCACTATCACCTCATCCAGTCATATAGAGGTACCCAGCTCTACACAGGTTCTGTACACCATATACAGTATATTACAGTGCAGATACATCAAGTGACTCACATGGGACGTCTTCTCTGATCGGAGTTTTTCCCTTTTCATCTTCTTTTCCATTTGCCCTGTGCCGTTATGAGAACTTCTCTGAGCCACGAATCCACAGAATCTGCCAGACAGACATATTAGGCTCCACACTCTGTCATCATCCTCATCTCTCTACACACTGCACATCTGTATTGGCCCCTTATAGATAGCTCCCCCTGTATTACCCCCTTATAGATGGCTTCCCCCTGTATCCCCCCCCTTATAGATGGCTCCCCCCTGTAACCCCCCCCCCTTATAGATGGCTCCCCCTGTATCCCCCCCATATAGATGGCTCCCCCTGTATTACCCCCTTATAGATGGCTCCCCCCTGTATCCCCCCCTATAGATGGCTCCCCCGTATTCCCCCCTTATAGATGGCTCCCCCCTGTATCCCCCCTATAGATGGCTCCCCCGTATTCCCCCCTTATAGATTGCTCCCCGTATTTCCCCCTTATAGATGGCTCCCCCCTGTATCCCCCCCTCGTATAGATGGCTCCCCCCTGTATCCCCCCCCTCGTATAGATGGCTCCCCCCTGTATTCCCCCCCCCCTCATATAGATGGCTCCCACCTGTATCCCCCCCCTATAGATGGCTCCCCCCTGTATCCCCCCCCTCGTATAGATGGCTCCCCCCTGTATCCCCCCCCTCGTATAGATGGCTCCCCCCTGTATTCCCCCCCCTCATATAGATGGCTCCCACCTGTATCCCCCCTTATAGATGGCTCCCCCCTGTATCCCCTCCCTCGTATAGATGGCTCCCCCCTGTATCCCCCCTATAGATGGTTCCCCTGTATCCCCCCTCATATAGATGGCTCCCCCCGTATCTCCCCCTGTATCCCCCCTATAGATGGCTCCCCCCTGTATCCCCCCCTATAGATGGCTCCCCCTGTATCCCCCCTATAGATGGCTCCCCCTGTATCCCCCCTATAGATGGCTCCCCCCTGTATCCCCCCCTATAGATGGCTCCCCCTGAATCCCCCCCTATAGATGGCTCCCCCTGAATCCCCCCCTATAGATGGCTCCCCCTGAATCCCCCCCTATAGATGGCTCCCCCTGTATCCCCCCTATAGATGGCTCCCCCTGTCTCCCCCCTATAGATGGCTCCCCCCTATAGATGGCTCCCCCTGTATCCCCCCCTATAGATGGCTCCCCCTGTATCCCCCCCTATAGATGGCTCCCCCCTGTATCCCCCCCGTATAGATGGCTCCCCCATATTCCACCCTTATAGATGGCTCCCCCCTGCACAGCAGATAAAAAAAAACAAACACCCAACTCACCTACCAGTGCTCCCCCGTCGCTGCTTCCTCTCCTCTTCTGCCCCCGGCTGATGCGTCGCTCCCCGGGGGATTCTCCGGGAGTGCACACATCCGGAAGCTCAGTGTGCGCCCAGGCCGGGACTTCCGGTACAGGAAGCCCCAGCGACGCGCACTGAGGTTCCTGATGCGTGCGCTCCCGGAGAATCCCCCGGGGAGCGACACATCAGCCGAGGCCGGATTTCCTCTTGCGACTGCAAGCAAGAAAGTGCTTGCGGTCGCAAGAGAAGGGGAAGGGGGGGCGCGCAGGGCCGTCTTACCCATTGGGCATGGGAGGGGGCTGCCCGGGGACCCTTGCGTCTTAGGGGGCCCCTGCCTGCTGTGACAGCGGGGAGGGGCCCCCTAGGACGCAAGGGCCCCCGGGCAGCCGCCTACCATGCCCAATGGGTAAGACGGCCCTGCTTGTCGCCTCTGGAGATTGAACCTTTTTTTCTCCAGGCGGAGGCAGTGCCCCCTTGTCCTTTGAGGGGTTTTTACCTGGAACATCTTTTCCCCATATTTCTTGTAGGGGCCATTTATATATTTAAATAAATTAATCATATCTCCCCTTAAACGTCTCTTCTCCAGACTAAACAAATGTAATTTTTTTAATCTCATATCATAACTAAGATGCTCCATTCCCCTTATTAGTTTACTTGCCCGTCTTTGTACCCTCTCCAGCTCTAGAACATCCTTTTTATGAATCGGGTTGCAAAACTGGACAGCATACTCCAGATGAAGCCGCACCAAAGCTTTATAAAGCGGTAATATTATATCCCTGTCCCGAGAGTCCATGCCTGTTTTAATGCTTAGAAGCAGCTGACTGACATTGTGTGCTGTTCTGTAGTTTATTATCTACAAGTACACCTAGATCCTTCTCCATTAGCGACTCTCCCAGAGTAACTCCCCCCAGGACATATGATGCAAGTGGGTTATTAGTACCCAGGTGCATAACTTTACATTTATCCACATTGAGCCTCATTTGCCAAGTGGACGCCCAAACACAGTGGGGGAGATTTATCAAAGGGTGTAAAATTTAGACTGGTGCAAACTACCCACAGCAACCAATCACAGCTCAGCTTTAGGTAGTGCTGAAAGGAAAGCTGAGCTGTGATTGGTTGCTGTGAGCAGTTTGCACCAGTCTAAATTTTGATAAATCTCCCCCAGTGTGTCTAAGTCATCCTGTAACATCTGCACATCCTTCATAGACTGTACTGTACTACAAAGCTTGGTGTCATCTGCAAAGATAGAAACATTGCTGTTAATTCCATTCTCAATATCATTAATAAACAAGTTAAACAGAAGAGGGCCCAGTACTGACCCTTGGGGTACAACAATTATTACCGGGGACCATTCGGAGTAGGAATCATTGACCACCCCTCTCTGGGTACGATTATTAAGCCAGTATTCAATCCAGTTACACATTAAACTTTCCAGACCGATAGACTTTAACTTACCCATCAGACGTCGATGAGGAACTGTGTCAAACGCTTTAGCAAAATCCAGGTACACGATATCCACAGCTGCGCCCCCATCCAGGCTTCTACTCACCTCTTCGTAGAAACATATCAGGTTGGTTTGACAGCATCTGTCCTTAGTAAAACCATGCTGGTTATCACTTATAATACTATTAGCCACTACATATTCCTGTATGTAGTCCCTTATAAGCGCCTCAAATAGTTTCCCCACAATGGACGTTAAGCTTACGGGTCTATAGTTACCTGGGGAAGTTCGAGAGCCCTTTTTGAAAATCGGCATTACATTTGCCTTACGCCAGTCCCATGGCACAATACCAGTAAGCAAAGAATCACAGAATATTTCATACAAGGGTAGAGAAATTACAGAACTGAGTTCCCTAAGAACTCTGGGGTGTAATCCATCAGGCCCCGGAGCTTTGGTTACAGTTTATTTAACCCCTTAACAACCGCGGGCGTACATTTACGCCCCCGAAGTCCGTGCCTTAACGCAAATGGACGTAAATGTACGCCCGCGGTTTCCCCGATCGCTGTGTAGCAGGCCCTCCTAGCTTGTCGGCACAGGGGGTGGTTAACCCCCCCCCCCCCCCCCCCGTGCTGACGATCGCCGCTATTGGCTGATCAATTCAGATCTGGCACAAAATGGCGGTCGGTGCTGTCCGAGGACGGCACCGACCGCCATTTCTGTTAAAGGTAACGGTGGCCCGGTGCCACGGTCCCGATCGCCGTGATCGGCCGGCCGGGACCGACCGGCCGATCACGGCGATATAAGTGCCCCCAAAATGTAAAATACCTGCTCTGGACCCCTCAGCTAGGTAGCTGAGGGGTCCAGAGCAGGTATTTGGGCCATACTCACCTGATCCGGGGTCCCGATCGGCGTCTTCTGGGTCTGTGGCGTCCTCTTCTTGCATCGTCATCTTCGGCTTTTTCCGGCGGTACCCTTCGGCTTTTTCCGGGTCCCTCGTCGTCTATCTTAGTCTTTTTCCGTCTTTTATACACTTATCAGTAGCTACAGGGATGTTCAGCATGTAGAAAATGTTTCCCCCCCCCCCCCCAATTTTTTTTCTTTAATTTTCCGCATCCTACCGCCGCTGAGTGCTGATCAGCATCGCACGTATGGCTAACCAGCGACTCCTCCTTTTTGGAGTAGGGTGTTTTTTTTCTATATCCTACCGCCACGGTCTGCTGATAAGTACCGTTAATGTGCGGCATTTATCAGCAACACCTTTTTTGGCGTAGGTTTTTTTTTAATACGTTTTCGGCATCGGACGCATACGTTATTATTGCCCCCGACACCGAAACAGCCAGTGAGGATGAATGGGGAGATCCTTTTTTCCTCCATTCACCCTCATCATCCTTATCATCCAGTGATGCGTACGCTGCACCCCAGACACGTCTTTTCCACCAGTACTGTCCCAATAAGAGATGACGGTATGGCGTGAAATTCTACAAACTCTGTGAGAGTACCTCAGGGTACACTTACAGATTTAGGGTACGTGTACACTGCGGAATGGCGAAGGAAAACCCTTTGTGCATTCCGCAGCTGGCACCCACCGGACTGATGCAGGCGCCTGTCTCCACCATTGTCATAGACTCCATTCTATGCAGGGGCGGATTCCGTTGTCCATCCAAAGAATGAACACGTTCATTCTTTGGACAGAGGGCGGAATCCACCCGTGCATAGAATGGAGTCTGACACAAGCGGAGACGCGCCTGCATCAGTCCGACGCTGGGTGCCAGCTGCGGAATGCACAAAGGGTTATCCTTCACCATTCTGCAGTGTGCACGTACCCTGGGGGCTAGGTTCAGACGCTGTAACTGTGCGGCTGTATTTGCGGCTGTAATTGTGCGGCGGTATTTTTGGTGGTTCGTGTGTATGCTTGGAAGTATAGGATATGCGGCTGCACAGTGCACACTATGTCTGAATCTACGGCCCGATCGTAAACGGACCCGTAAAAAATGAACAAGACCATTGTTTGCGGCTGGACATGCGGCCGAGGATTGACAGGCGGTCCGTACGGAGTACTTCAAAAATAGCCGGCAATGATGCCGAATGCCGATGCCTCTAATAGTTAATATATTAAATTACTAAAACACATTTTCTTTGTAATAAAGACACTTTCGTTGTTCAATAATTTATTTCTAACGAATCCATCATTTTGCAATTAAATATACTGTTAAAATAAATAGATATATAAATAAATGTATATTTATCTATATATTTATTTTTTGACAGTATATTTAATTGCACAATGATGGATTCGTTAGAATTAAATTATTGAACACCGAAACTGAATTTATTTCCACGAAAATGTGTTTTATTAATTAAATATTAATTAGTACAGGAAGCTCCATAAGCCGTTAATTCATATTCCCGGCAATAGAGCATTCTGTACTAATCATCACTTAACTTTAATTAAAACATCAAATGTTTCTTCTAATTATGTTATGACAATAGCATTATTAGAAGAAACATTTAGAATTATATGTGCGCTCAGCTGATTGGCTGTTCGGCTGAGCGCACATATAATGAGCCGGTCCGCAGTACAGTCACTTCATTGTGCTGCGGACCAGCGAAGAGGACACATCGGGGTATAGAGTATATAGAGTATAGAGCTCTCCCCACCCCCTCCCCTGCACTGCACCCCTCCCAGCAAGGAAGGGGGGTCACTTAACCCCTTCCTTGCTGGGATGGGTGCAGTCTGACATCAGTCTGGCCCCCAGGGGGTTAAGGGGGATGCAATACATCCTCCCTTAACCCCTTGGGGGCCAGACTGTAAGCAGCGATCTGTAAAGATGCTGCATACTGTAAGGAGCACAACACCGCTCACAATGATGGGTGTTGTGCTCCTGTTTGTGTTTTTTTTGTGTGTTTCTCCCTTTTTGTTTTTCAGATATCGGTATCCTGGGGATTACGTCGGATTCCATGGACTACATCGATGACCAGCGGTTGTTGTTTTAATTTTTTTAATAAAATGGTCAATGAGGGGTGTGGGGGTGTTTTTATTTGAATAAAAAAAATTTTAAACTTGTGTCTTGTCTTTATTTCTTTACTTTATAGACTTAGTAGTGGAAGCCGTCTAATAGACGGAATCCATTACTAAGTTGGGGCCTAGTGTTAGCCGGTATAAAATGGCTAACACTAACCTCCTATTATTACTCCAGTTCCCAATGCCATCAGGGGTACTGAAGAAAAAACAAAGGGCGACAGCGCTCCATGGCGAGGATCAGAAGGGCAAGGTGAAAAAGGGATAGGGGTGCACGGCAACCCTCACCTGATGTGGTTGTGCAAAGGGAGGCACAACACTCTGCAGCGTATATATCAAGGACCGCAGCCACTCCCGATATCCAACAGGAAACAATGATGCAAACAACCTCCAACTCCAGACTACACGGATTATGGGGCGCAGGTCCAACTTGAGATCGAGGCACAGTGAGTAATAAAAATATATTTTATTGTGGAGACTCAACGCGTTTCGGAACCGCACCGGTTCCTTTCTCAAGAGTCATGACTCTTGAGAAAGGAACCGGTGCGGTTCCGAAACGCGTTGAGTCTCCACAATAAAATATATTTTTATTACTCACTGTGCCTCGATCTCAAGTTGGACCTGCGCCCCATAATCCGTGTAGTCTGGAGTTGGAGGTTGTTTGCATCAGGGGTACTGGGAAGAGCCGGGTGCCAGTGGTCCTGGAGCGTCAAAATTGGCGCTCCTGGACCGGGCGGCAGCAGGCTGGTAAGATTTAGGCTGGGGAGGGCCTAAACCAATGGCTCTTCCCACCCTGGTGTTACCAGGCTGCTGTCGTTTGATTTTTAACCCGGCTGGTTATAAAAATAGGGGGGACCCTATGCGTTTTTTTAAAATAAATAAATAATAAAAAAAAAAACGCAAAGGGTCCCCCCTATTTTTATAACCAGCCGGGTTAAAAACCAAACGACAGTAGCCTGGTAACACCAGGGTGGGAAGAGCCATTGGTTTAGGCCCTCCCCAGCCTAAATCTTACCAGCCTGCTGCCGCCCGGTCCAGGAGCGCCAATTTTGACGCTCCAGGACCACTGGCACCCGGCTCTTCCCAGTACCCCTGGTGGCATTGGGTACTGCGGTAATAATAGGGGGTTAGTGTTAGCCATTTTATACCGGCTAACACTAGGCCCCAACTTAGTAATGGATTCCGTCTATTACTATTACTAAGTCTATAAAGTAAAGAAATAAAGACAAGACACAAGTTTAATATTTTTTTTATTCAAATAAAAACACCCCCACACCCCTCATTGACCATTTTATTAAAAAAATTAAAACAACAACCGCTGGTCATCGACGTAGTCCATGGAATCCGACGTAATCCCCAGGATACCGATATCTGAAAAACATAAAGGGAGAAACACACAAAAAAAACACAAACAGGAGCACAACACCCATCATTGTGAGCGGTGTTGTGCTCCTTACAGTATGCAGCATCTTTACAGATCGCTGCTTACAGTCTGGCCCCCAAGGGGTTAAGGGAGGATGTATTGCATCCCCCGTAACCCCCGGGGGGCCAGACTGATGTCAGACTGCACCCATCCCAGCAAGGAAGGGGTTAAGTGACCCCCCTTCCTTGCTGGGAGGGGTGCAGTGCAGGGGAGGGGGTGGGGAGAGCTCTATACTCACCCCGATGTGTCCTCTTCGCTGGTCCGCAGCACAATGAAGTGACTGTACTGCGGACCGGCTCATTATATGTGCGCTCAGCCGATCAGCCAATCAGCTGAGCGCACATATAATTCTAAATGTTTCTTCTAATAATGCTATTGTGATAACATAATTAGAAGAAACATTTGATGTTTTAATTAAAGTTAAGTGATGATTAGTACAGAATGCTCTATTGCCGGGAATATGAATTAACGGCTTATGGAGCTTCCTGTACTAATTAATATTTAATTAATAAAACACATTTTCGTTGAAATAAATACAGTTTCTTTGTTCAATAATTTAATTCTAACGAATCCATCATTGTGCAATTAAATATACTGTCAAAAAATAAATATATATAAATATACATTTATTTATATATATATTTATTTTAACAGTATATTTAATAGCAAAATGATGGAATCGTTTACATTTAATTATTGAACAATGAAAGGGACTTTATTACAAAGAAAATGTGTTTTATTAATTCAATATATTAACCATGAGAGACATCGGCTATAGTGCAGAGGATCGCAAACCCCGGTAATAGCGATTCATGTAAACTGTGTTCCCTGCTTTCCCAGATGCATCCAGAGGTGTTTGCATCACTTTCTTAAGATTTTATTTGTTATTTTTAGTTGAACCAGATTTCCAAGTAAATGACCGTATGTTTTGAGCCGCATGTCTATTTTTTCCCACGGCCGTAATTTCACCAGCACATTTACAGCCGCATAAAAAATACAGCCGCACAGTTACAGCATCTGAACCTAGCCTCAGAGTGTATGAAGGAAGGGACACCCGAATCCAGCTCCCAGATGCCCCCCCCCACCCCATCCTCGGAGTTAGTGGGGAGATCGTTCGGGAACTGATCTTCCCACTGCTGGATAAAGGTTACCACCTATACAGGGATAACTTTTATACCAGCACCCCCTCTTCCGGTCCCTCGCTGCCCGAGCTACTGTAGCTTGCGGCATGATCCGAAAATATTAGAAGCAGTAATAAAGCCCTAATATTTAGCAGCCATGGAGCGGACCCATCGCTTCTGGGTATAATGGACCCCGTATCGCACCACGGCAACATTTTCCAGGTGACATCCCCCACACGGGAAAACAAAAGAGCCCAGAAGAAGTGCAGAGTGTGGCGTAACAGGGGGATCAGGAAGGACACCTTTTTCCAGTGTGCCACCTGTCCTGATCACCCCGGCCTCTGCATACTGGATCGCTTCAAGGCGTACCACACATCATTGGAGTTCTACATTTTCTAAATTCTCTCCCTTAATCCTATTTCAGGGGTCACATTGATCCAGGAATTATTGTGATTGCCATTATGGAGTCGGGAAGGAATTTTAGACCTGTGATGAGGCTACTGTCGTCTGCCTAGTGAGGGTTTTTTGACTTCCTCTGGATCAACACAGGTTGAATTTGATGGAATCCTGTCCTTTTCAACCTTATAAACTAATAATTGGTCTAATACCCCCAAATAAATTAGAATTGTCCCTTTTCCCCAGCGTCTGATGGGTAAGTTAAAGTCTATCGGTTTGGAAAATTTAATGTGTAACTGGATTGAAAATTGGCTTAATAATCGTACCCAGAGAGTGGTGGTCAATGATTCGTACTCCGAATGGTCCCCGGTAATAAGTGGTGTACCCCAAGGGTCAGTACTGGGCCCTCTTCTGTTTAACTTGTTTATTAATGATATTGAGAATGGAATTAACAGCATTGTTTCTATCTTTGCAGATGACACCAAACTTTGTAGTACAGTACAGTCTATGGAGGATGTGCAGATGTTACAGGATGACTTAGACACACTGAGTGTTTGGGCGTCCACTTGGCAAATGAGGTTCAATGTGCATAAATGTAAAGTTATGCACCTGGGTACTAATAACCCGCATGCATCATATGTCCTGGGGGGAGTTACTCTGGGAGAGTCGCTGATGGAGAAGGATCTGGGTGTACTTGTAGATAATAGACTACAGAACAGTACACAATGTCAGTCAGCTGCTTCTAGGGCCAGCAGGATATTGTCATGCATTAAAACAGGCATGGACTCACGGGACAGGGATATAATATTACCGCCTTATAAATGTTAGGACTCGGGCCGGGCGTTCGGCTCGGCGTCCATAGCAGCCATATGTTTTTCACTAACTCTGCTCTGCTGTTCTGTGTTGTAGCAGAGGCCAGGGTTTCACTCCCCTGGCTGATCAACTTAGGTGTTGTGTGTGTTCACTAATTTTTGACTGACAGCTGACTCACCAGTTAGATGTCTGTATCTGGGCAGGACCTGGAGCCTCAGCCCTAATCAAGTCTGGGGCTGGAACTTCAGGCTCCATAAGTATCAGCCCTGAGCTCTCATTCCTCGCTTGCGATAGTACCTGGTTCACCCTAGAGTTACTTGACCTAGCCTTTAGTCTGTATTTGATTCCTGGTTACCTGACTTCTGCTATTAACCCTTTGACTACCCCTTTGGACACGATTTTGTACTGTGCTGCCCGTTTGGTATTTGACTTGGACTTCTGACTTCTCCTTATTGTGTTTTGTCTGTCTTGTATTGTTCTGTGTTTCACTCAGCCAGCCTAGGGACTGCCGTCTAGTTGTCCGTTTGCTATTTTAGAGCATCTGAGGCAAGAAGGTAGGGACAGCGGCGTGGGTGCCAGCTTCAGGGCTCACCTGTCCTTGTGTCTCCCTGTCCCAATCCTAACAATAAAGCTTTGGTGCGGCCTCATCTGGAGTATGCTGTCCAGTTTTGGAACCCGATTCATAAAAAGGATGTTCTAGAGCTGGAGAGGGTACAAAGACGGGCAACTGAACTAATAAGGGGAATGGAGCATCTTAGTCATGAGGAGAGATTAAAAGAATTAAATTTGTTTAGTCTGGAGAAGAGACGTTTAAGGGGAGATATGATTAACTTATTTAAATATATAAATGGCCCCTACAAGAAATATGGGGAAAAGATGTTCCAGGTAAAACCCCCACAAAGGACAAGAGGGCATTGCCTCCGCCTGGAGAAAAAAAGGTTCAATCTCCGGAGGCGACAAGCCATTTTTACCATGAGAACTGTGAATCTGTGGAACAGTCTACCACAGGATCTGCAAAAAAGAAGAGGGGGGAAAAAGGCGCTTCCTAGTGCAATATTATGTGAATTGCTAAAACAGCAGTGCAAAGAACAATTCCCAATGCACTCACCTTGTTGTGTTGTGCAAAAAATAGGCACAACACTATCTAGGGCTTAAATCCAGTATCGCAGCTCGGCACAAGATCATCCACACAGCGTGTGGAGCACATACACAAACAGGAAAGGAGTCCCTCAAGGACTTAGGGATCCAGCAATGATCTTCTAAAGTGCAAAGCGCAGATAAAAACTAGGATCGGGTAGTGAATGGTAAATTGCCGCAACAGCGGTTACCAGATTAATAACTCCCAATCAAACTAGTCATAAAAACAAATAATTTATTATTAATAGCAGCGACGCGTTTCGGCACCAGCATCTATAGGTGCCTTGCTATTATTAATAAATTATTTGTTTTTATGACTAGTTTGATTGGGAGTTATTAATCTGGTAACCGCTGTTGCGGCAATTTACCATTGACTACCCGATCCTAGTTTTTATCTGCGCTTTGCACTTTAGAAGATCATTGCTGGATCCCTAAGTCCTTAAGGGACTCCTTTCCTGTTTGTTACCACAGGATCTGGTCACAGCAAAAACAGTAGAGGGCTTCAAAACCGGCCTAGACAAGTTCTTCGAGCAAAATAATATAAATGCATATGTATAGAACCTATCACCCCTCCCCCTTCCCTGTATCCATCCCCTCCTTGGTTGAACTTGATGGACATGTGTCTTTTTTCAACCGTATTAACTATGTAACTATGTAACTAAGTAGGTATGGCCGCCATTCCCATTAGAGGATGCCACAATGCGATTACAAAGCCTCTGTGCGGCCAGGACAGTAGAAACCCCCCACAGGTGACCCCATTCTGGAAACTACACCCCATAAGGAATCTAACAAGGGGGGCAGCGGGGATATGGGCCCCTGGTGGCGGGCACATTTGTGCTGTGAAAATGAAAAAAATTGTATTTTTTATTTTCACGGCACATGTTCTACACATGTGCCCGTCACCAGTGGGGTCCATATGCTCACTGCACCCCTTGTTGGATTCCTTATGGGGTGTAGTTTCCAGAATAAGGTCACTTGTGGGGGTTCCCACTGTCCTGGCAGCACAGGAGCTTTGTAATTGCGACATGGCCTCCATCCTCCATTCCAGCCTCTAAATAGCTCTCTGTCCCTTTGGTGGCTTGCCCTGTGCCCATATGGCACATTATATCCACAAGTGGGGTATTTTCGTACTCATGGGAAATTACTCTACACGTTTTGCATTCATTTTCTTTTTAACCCCTTGTGGAAATGGAAAAAATCAAGGCTAGACCAACATTTAATGTAAAATATTTTTAATTTTTACACTAAATCATTGCTCTTGTCTTCATTATTTCATTTTCACAAGGGGTTAAAAGATAAAAAAAAACACAAAATGTGTAGAGCAATTTCCCCTGAGTACAGAAATACCCCACATGTGGACATAAAGCGCCATGTGGGTGCAGGACGAGCCTCCGCAGGGAAAGAGCGCCATTTGGCTTTTGGAGGCTGGATTTGGATGGAATGGATTTCAAGGGCCATGTTTCATTTAAAAGACCTCTGTGTTGCCAAGACAGTTGAAACCCCCCACAAGTGACACCATTATGGAAACTACACCCCTCTGGGAATGTAACAAGGGGTGTAGTGAGCATATGGACCCCACTGGTGACGGGCAAAAATGTGGAAAAATGTGGTGTGAAAATGAAATATTAAATTTTTTACACTTTAATGTTGGTCTAGCCTTGAATTTTTCATTTTCACAAGGGGTTAAAAGATAAAAAAACATAGAATATGTAGAGCAATTTCCCCCGAGTCAGTAAATACCCCACATGTGGACATAAAGCGCCATGTGGGCACAGGGCAAGCCTCCAAAGGGAAGGAGCGCCATTTGGATTTTGGAGGCTGGATTTGGCTAGAATGGATCATGAACGCCATGTCGCATTTACAGAGCCCTCGTGCTGCCAAAACACTGGAAACCCCCCCACAAGTGACCCCATTCTGGAAACTACACACCTCAAGGAATCTAACAAGGGGTACAGTGAGCATATGGACCCCTTGATGATGGGCACATTTGTGCCACGAAAGTGAAAAAATGAAATTTTTTACTTTCACGTCACATTGTTCCACATTTGTGCCTGTCACCAGTGGGGTCCATATGCTCAGTGCACCTCTTGTTAGATTCCTTGAGGGGTGTAGTTTTCAGAATGGGGTCACTTGTGGGGAGTTTCCAGTGTCTTGGCAGCACGAGGGCTCTGTAAATGCGACATGGCCCTTGAAATCCATTTTAGTGAAATCCAGCTTTCAAAAGCCAATTGGTGCTCCTTCCCTTTGGAGGCTCGTCTTGCGCCCGCTTGGCACTTTATGTCCACATGTGGGGTATTTCCGTACTCGGGAGAAACTGGGCTACACATTTTTTGGGTTGTTATTCCTTTTATCCCTTTGTGAAAATGAAAAATTGAAGGCTAGAACAATGTTTTAGTGTAAAAAATTATTTTTTCTTTTTTTTTAACGCCACATTGCTCTGAAAATCTGTGAAGCACCTGTGGGGTCCAAATGCTCACCGCACTCCTTGTTACATTCCTCGAGGGGTGTAGTTTTCTACATGGTGTCCCTTTAGGGGTGTTTTTTATGTTTTGGCACCCCAGAGCCTCTGCCAACCTGAAGTGGTACAGTCAAAAATGACCAAGTATAACGGAGGCATTGAAATTCACTAGGCGCTCCTTTATATCTGAGGCTTGTGGTTGCGTCAAATAGCGCAATAGGGCCACATATGGGGTATTTCTATAAACTGCAGAAACGGGGCAATCAATATTGGGGTGCATTTCTCTGGTAATAGGTTTATAGTTATCAAAAATATTGGATTACAATAAAATTTCTGGATGTGCTTTTGCAGAGTGTGAGGGGTGCAGTTTCTGAAATGGGGTGCTTTGTGGGGCTTTCTAACATACAGTCCCCTCAAATACACTTTTGACCTGAACAGGTCCCTAAAAATATCTGATATTGAAATTTTACTGAAAATTTGGAAAATTGCTGCTAATGTTTTAAGCTTTCTATTGTCTGAATAAATTGAAAGATAGTTTAATAAATGCCGCCAACATAAAGTAGACATGTTGCTAATGCTATTTAATATATCATTTATGTGGCATAACCATTTTCTGTACAAGCAGAAAAGTTTCAAAATTGGAAAAATGAAATTTTTCACAATTTTTCATAATATTTTGGTTTTTTTCATAAAGATTCGTTATAAGTATCGACTCCATTTTACCAGAAATGTAAAGTACAATATGTCTCGAGAAAACAATCTCAGAATCAGCCGGATAGGTAGAAGAATTCCCAAGTTATTAATGAATAAAGTGACACAGGTCATATTCATAAAATTTGCCTCGGTCCTTAAAGGGGTAGTGCGGCGGTAAAGAATTATTGACAGAATAACACACATTACAAAGTTATACAACTTTGTAATGTATGTTATGTCTGTGAATGGCCCCTTTCCCCGTGTCCCCCCACCCCCACCAGTGTACCCGGAAGTGTGGTGCGCTATACTCGCCTGTCACGTGCCGACCCCCGTCTCCGATCTTCAGCCAGTGACATCTTCTTTGGGCGGCGGCCGCGTCATCAGCTGCTCAGCCGCGATTGGCTGAGCTCAGTTATCGGATGACGCTGCAGAGGGCGGCCGGCATTCGGGACAGTTCGCCGGCCGCCCGAAGAAGACGTCACTGGCTGAAGATCGGAGACGGGGGTCAGCACATGACAGGTGAGTATAGCGCACAACACTTCCGGGTACACGGGTGGGGGGTGGTGGGACACGGCGAAGGGGGCCATTCACAGACATAACATACATTACAAAGTTGTATAACTTTGTAATGTGTTATTCTGTGAATAATTCTTTACCGTCGCACTACCCCTTTAAGGCCATTTTAGGCCCGGTCCTTAAGGGGTTAATTTATCTTGGACCATATCTATAGTAAACCAGTTCAGTACATTACATGTGTTAACAGCCCTGGCCCCACCCACCTCAGCACTGGCCCCACCCACCACAGCTCCATCCTCTTCTTTTGTATATACAGAACTGAAGAACCCATTAAGTAACTTAGCTTTCTCCTGATCTGCAGTCAGGGGTGTAGCTAATGTCTCATGAACCCCGATGCAAGGGGTCAACTTGGGCCCCCCAACCCCCGCTCAGGAGATGTTGGGTGCAGTAGTGTATACTATACATTATATACAGCAGGTTATCCAGATGTTGGGTGCAGTAGTGTATACTATACATTATATACAGCAGGTTATCTAGGAGATGTTGGGTGCAGTAGTGTATAGTGTTACATGTTATATACAGCAGGTTATCCAGGAGATGTTGGGTGCAGTAGTATATAGTGTTACATGGTATATACAGCAGGTTACAATGGAGATGTTGGGTGCAGTAGTGTATAGTGTTACATGGTATATACAGCAGGTTACAATGGAGATGTTGGGTGCAGTAGTATATAGTGTTACATGGTATATACAGCAGGTTACAATGGAGATGTTGGGTGCAGTAGTATATAGTGTTACATGTTATATACAGGAGGTTATCCAGGAGATGTTGGGTGCAGTAGTATATAGTGTTACATGGTATATACAGCAGGTTACAATGGAGATGTTGGGTGCAGTAGTATATAGTGTTACATGTTATATACAGCAGGTTACAATGGAGATGTTGGGTGCAGTAGTATATAGTGTTACATGGTATATACAGCAGGTTACAATGGAGATGTTGGGTGCAGTAGTGTATAGTGTTACATGGTATATACAGCAGGTTACAATGGAGATGTTGGGTGCAGTAGTATATAGTGTTGCATGGTATATACAGCAGGTTACAATGGAGATGTTGGGTGCAGTAGTATAGTGTTACATGTTATATACAGCAGGTTATCCAGGAGATGTTGGGTGCAGTAGTATATAGTGTTACATGGTATATACAGCAGGTTACAATGGAGATGTTGGGTGTAGTAGAATATAGTGTTACATGGTATATACAGCAGGTTACAATGGAGATGTTGGGTGCAGTAGTGTAAAGTGTTACATGGTATATACAGCAGGTTACAATGGAGATGTTGGGTGCAGTAGTATAAAGTGTTACATGGTATATACAGCAGGTTACAATGGAGATGTTGGGTGCAGTAGTGTAAAGTGTTACATGGTATATACAGCAGGTTACAATGGAGATGTTGGGTGCAGTAGTGTATAGTGTTACATGGTATATACAGCAGGATACAATGGAGATGTTGGGTGCAGTAGTATATAGTGTTACATGGTATATACAGCAGGTTACAATGGAGATGTTGGGTGCAGTATTGTATAGTGTTACATGGTATATACAGCAGGTTACAATGGAGATGTTGGGTGCAGTAGTATATAGTGTTACATGGTATATACAGCAGGTTACAATGGAGATGTTGGGTGCAGTATTGTATAGTGTTACATGGTATATACAGCAGGTTACAATGGAGATGTTGGGTGTAATAGTATATAGTGTTACATGGTATATACAGCAGGTTACAATGGAGATGTTGGGTGTAGTAGAATATAGTGTTACATGGTATATACAGCAGGTTACAATGGAGATGTTGGGTGCAGTAGTGTAAAGTGTTACATGGTATATACAGCAAGTTACAATGGAGATGTTGGGTGCAGTAGTGTAAAGTGTTACATGGTATATACAGCAGGTTACAATGGAGATGTTGGGTGCAGTAGTGTAAAGTGTTACATGGTATATACAGCAGGTTACAATGGAGATGTTGGGTGCAGTAGTGTATAGTGTTACATGGTATATACAGCAGGTTACAATGGAGATGTTGGGTGCAGTAGTATATAGTGTTACATGGTATATACAGCAGGTTACAATGGAGATGTTGGGTGCAGTAGTGTATAGTGTTACATGGTATATACAGCAGGTTACAATGGAGATGTTGGGTGCAGTAGTGTAAAGTGTTACATGGTATATACAGCAGGTTAAAATGGAGATGTTGGGTGCAGTAGTATATAGTGTTACATGGTATATACAGCAGGTTACAATGGAGATGTTGGTTGCAGTATTGTATAGTGTTACATGGTATATACAGCAGGTTACAATGGAGATGCTGGGTGCAGTATTGTATAGTGTTACATGGTATATACAGCAGGTTACAATGGAGATGTTGGGTGTAGTAGTATATAGTGATACATGGTATATACAGCAGGTTACAATGGAGATGTTGGGTGTAGTAGTATATAGTGTTACATGGTATATACAGCAGGTTACAATGGAGATGTTGGGTGCAGTAGTGTAAAGTGTTACATGGTATATACAGCAAGTTACAATGGAGATGTTGGGTGCAGTAGTGTAAAGTGTTACATGGTATATACAGCAGGTTACAATGGAAATGTTGGGTGCAGTAGTGTATAGTGTTACATGGTATATACAGCAGCTTACAATGGAGATGTTGGGTGCAGTAGTATATAGTGTTACATGGTATATACAGCAGGTTACAATGGAGATGTTGGGTGCAGTAGTGTAAAGTGTTACATGGTATATACAGCAGGTTACAATGGAGATGTTGGGTGCAGTAGTGTAAAGTGTTACATGGTATATACAGCAGGTTAAAATGGAGATGTTGGGTGCAGTAGTATATAGTGTTACATGGTATATACAGCAGGTTACAATGGAGATGTTGGTTGCAGTATTGTATAGTGTTACATGATATATACAGCAGGTTACAATGGAGATGTTGGGTGTAGTAGTATATAGTGTTACATGGTATATACAGCAGGTTACAATGGAGATGTTGGGTGCAGTAGTGTAAAGTGTTACATGGTATATACAGCAAGTTACAATGGAGATGTTGGGTGCAGTAGTGTATAGTGTTACATGGTATATACAGCAGGTTGCAATGGAGATGTTGGGTGCAGTAGTGTATAGTGTTACATGGTATATACAGCAGGTTACAATGGAGATGTTGGGTGCAGTAGTATATAGTGTTACATGTTACATACAGCAGGTTTTTCAGGAGATGTTGGGTGCAGTAGTATATAGTGTGACATGGTATATACAGCAGGTTACAATGGCGATGTTGGGTGCAGTAGTGTAAAGTGCTACATGGTATATACAGCAGGTTACAATGGAGATGTTGGGTGCAGTAGTATATAGTGTTACATGGTATATACAGCAGGTTACAATGGAGATGTTGGGTGCAGTAGTGTATAGTGTTACATGGTATATACAGCAGTTTACAATGGAGATGTTGGGTGCAGTAGTGTATAGTGTAACATGGTATATACAGCAGGTTACAATGGAGATGTTGGGTGTAGTAGTATATAGTGTTACATGGTATATACAGCAGGTTAAAAAGGAGATGTTGGGTGCAGTAGTATATAGTGTTACATGGTATATACAGCAGATTACAATAGAGATGTTGGTTGCAGTATTGTATAGTGTTACATGGTATATACAGCAGGTTACAATGGAGATGTTGAGTGTAGTAGTATATAGTGTTACATGGTATATACAGCAGGTTACAATGGAGATGTTGGGTGCAGTAGTATATAGTGTTACATGGTATATACAGCAGGTTACAATGGAGATGTTGGGTGCAGTAGTGTATAGTGTTACATGGTATATACAGCAGGTTGCAATGGAGATGTTGGGTGCAGTAGTGTATAGTGTTACATGGTATATACAGCAGGTTACAATGGAGATGTTGGGTGCAGTAGTATATAGTGTTACATGTTATATACAGCAGGTTTTTCAGGAGATGTTGGGTGCAGTAGTATATAGTGTGACATGGTATATACAGCAGGTTACAATGGAGATGTTGGGTGCAGTAGTGTAAAGTGCTACATGGTATATACAGCAGGTTACAATGGAGATGTTGGGTGCAGTAGTATATAGTGTTACATGGTATATACAGCAGGTTACAATGGAGATGTTGGGTGCAGTAGTGTATAGTGTTACATGGTATATAGAGCAGGTTACAATGGAGATGTTGGGTGTAGTAGTATATATTGTTACATGGTATATACAGCAGGTTACAATGGAGATGTTGGGTGTAGTAGTATATAGTGTTACATGGTATATACAACAGGTTACAATGGAGATGTTGGGTGCAGTAGTGTAAAATGTTACATGGTATATACAGCAAGTTACAATGGAGGTGTTGGGTGCAGTAGTGTATAGTGTTACATGGTATATACAACAGGTTGCAATGGAGATGTTGGGTGCAGTAGTGTATAGTGTTACATGGTATATTCAGCAGGTTACAATGGAGATGTTGGGTGCAGTAGTGTATAGTGTTACATGGTATATACAGCAGGTTACAATAGAGTTGTTGGGTGCAGTAGT
Source organism: Dendropsophus ebraccatus (assembly GCF_027789765.1). NCBI lineage: Eukaryota > Metazoa > Chordata > Amphibia > Anura > Hylidae > Dendropsophus > Dendropsophus ebraccatus. The sequence goes on from NC_091456.1 coordinate 120,747,839, forward strand.
GTAAAGTGTTACATGGTATATACAGCAGGTTACAATGGAGATGTTGGGTGCAGTAGTATATAGTGTTACATGTTTTATACAGCAGGTTTTTCAGGAGATGTTGGGTGCAGTAGTATATAGTGTGACATGGTATATACAGCAGGTTACAATGGAGATGTTGGGTGCAGTAGTGTAAAGTGCTACATGGTATATACAGCAGGTTACAATGGATATGTTGGGTGCAGTAGTATATAGTGTTACATGGTATATACAGCAGGTTACAATGGAGATGTTGGGTGCAGTAGTATATAGTGTTACATGTTATATACAGCAGGTTTTTCAGGAGATGTTGGATGCAGTAGTATATAGTGTGACATGGTATATACAGCAGGTTACAATGGCGATGTTGGGTGCAGTAGTGTAAAGTGCTACATGGTATATACAGCAGGTTGCAATGGAGATGTTGGGTGCAGTAGTGTAAAGTGTTACATGGTATATACAGCAGGTTACAATGGAGATGTTGGGTGCAGTAGTATATAGTGTTACATGTTATATACAGCAGGTTTTTCAGGAGATGTTGGGTGCAGTAGTATATAGTGTGACATGGTATATACAGCAGGTTACAATGGCGATGTTGGGTGCAGTAGTGTAAAGTGCTACATGGTATATACAGCAGGTTACAATGGAGATGTTGGGTGCAGTAGTATATAGTGTTACATGGTATATACAGCAGTTTACAATAGAGATGTTGGGTGCAGTAGTGTATAGTGTAACATGGTATATACAGCAGGTTACAATGGAGATGTTTGGTGTAGTAGTATATAGTGTTACATGGTATATACAGCAGGTTACAATGGAGATGTTGGGTGCAGTAGTGTAAAGTGTTACATGGTATATACAGCAGGTTAAAATGGAGATGTTGGGTGCAGTAGTATATAGTGTTACATGGTATATACAGCAGGTTACAATGGAGATGTTGGTTGCAGTATTGTATAGTGTTACATGGTATATACAGCAGGTTACAATGGAGATGTTGGGTGTAGTAGTATATAGTGTTACTAGTATATACAGCAGGTTACAATGGAGATGTTGGGTGCAGTAGTATATAGTGTTACATGGTATATACAGCAGGTTACAATGGAGATGTTAGGTGCAGTAGTGTATAGTGTTGCATGGTATATACAGCAGGTTGCAATGGAGATGTTGGGTGCAGTAGTGTATAGTGTTACATGGTATATACAGCAGGTTACAATGGAGATGTTGGGTGCAGTAGTATATAGTGTTACATGTTATATACAGCAGGTTTTTCAGGAGATGTTGGGTGCAGTAGTATATAGTGTGACATGGTATATACAGCAGGTTACAATGGAGATGTTGGGTGCAGTAGTGTAAAGTGCTACATGGTATATACAGCAGGTTACAATGGAGATGTTGGGTGCAGTAGTATATAGTGTTACATGGTATATACAGCAGGTTACAATGGAGATGTTGGGTGCAGTAGTGTATAGTGTTACATGGTATATACAGCAGGTTATAATGGAGATGTTGGGTGTAGTAGTATATAGTGTTACATGGTATATACAGCAGGTTACAATGGAGATGTTGGGTGTAGTAGTATATAGTGTTACATGGTATATACAACAGGTTACAATGGAGATGTTGGGTGCAGTAGTGTAAAATGTTACATGGTATATACAGCAAGTTACAATGGAGATGTTGGGTGCAGTAGTGTATAGTGTTACATGGTATATACAGCAGGTTGCAATGGAGATGTTGGGTGCAGTAGTGTATTGTGTTACATGGTATATACAGCAGGTTACAATGGAGATGTTGGGTGCAGTAGTGTATAGTGTTACATGGTATATACAGCAGGTTACAATAGAGATGTTGGGTGCAGTAGTGTAAAGTGTTACATGGTATATACAGCAGGTTACAATGGAGATGTTGGGTGCAGTAGTATATAGTGTTACATGTTATATACAGCAGGTTTTTCAGGAGATGTTGGGTGCAGTAGTATATAGTGTGACATGGTATATACAGCAGGTTACAATGGAGATGTTGGGTGCAGTAGTGTAAAGTGCTACATGGTATATACAGCAGGTTACAATGGAGATGTTGGGTGCAGTAGTATATAGTGTTACATGGTATATACAGCAGGTTACAATGGAGATGTTGGGTGCAGTAGTGTATAGTGTTACATGGTATATACAGCAGGGTACAATGGAGATGTTGGGTGCAGTAGTGTATAGTGTTACATGGTATATACAGCAGGTTACAATGGAGATGTTGGGTGCAGTAGTGTATAGTGTTACATAGTATAAACAGCAGGTTACAATGGAGATGTTTGGTGCAGTAGTATATAGTGTTACATGGTATATACAGCAGGTTACAATGGAGATGTGGGGTGCAGTAGTGTAAAGTGTTACATGATATATACAGCAGGTTACAATGGAGATGTTGGGTGCAGTAGTATATAGTGTTACATGGTATATACAGCAGGTTACAATGGAGATGTTGGGTGCAGTAGTGTAAAGTGTTACATGGTATATACAGCAGGTTACAATGGAGATGTTGGGTGCAGTAGTGTATAGTGTTACATGGTATATACAGCAGGTTGCAATGGAGATGTTGGGTGCAGTAGTGTATGTTACATCTTATATACAGCAGGTTATCCTGGATAACTTGATGTATATAGGATGTAATATATATATTCCCCCCTCCTTAACTAAATGATAAAAAATTATAATAATCATTTATAATAATAATAAAGAAAATATATATATATTTTCTCTTTAACTAATTTTTTTCTTCCCTTAAAGGGAACCAATTACCTCAAAAACGCATATATAGCTTTTTAAATGTGCTGTTAGAGCCCACAGCACACTTTCCATACATGTTTCTATATACTCCCTGCCTCCCCCGTGTAATCCATAAAGTAACTTTATAAAACTGGCGCCCGGTATCCAAATTACATCCGGTAGTCCCCTGGGCTAGATGGTATTTACAGTCAGTCCGGGTCCCCTGGGCGTTCTTCGGCGGTAATCACGCCCCTCTGGGCGTGATTCAAATCACCCAGTAGCTACGACGTCACTCGGGAGCACGCCGTGCACGACGTCGGCGCGCCCATGTTCTTACGCCGCCGCGCATGCGCAGTACAGCCGCTCCCATTCAGGCTGTACTGCGCCTGTGCAGAATAGCCTCGAACTCAGTGCGAGCCGGAGTTCGAGGCTATTCTGCACAGGCACAGTACAGCCTGAATGGGAGCGGCTGTACTGCGCATGCGCGGTGGCGTAAGAACATAGGCGCCCCGACGTCGTGCACGGCGCGCTCCCGAGTGACGTCGGAGCTACTAGGTGATTTGAATCACGCCCAGAGGGGCGTGATTACCGCCGAAGAACGCCCAGGGGACCCGGACTGACTGTGACTACCATCTAGCCGAACACCGCCCAGGTGACTACCTGATGTAATTTGCATACCGGCCGCCAGTTTTATAAAGTTACTTTATGGATTACACGGGGGAGGCAGGGAATATATAAAAACATGTATGGAAAGTGTGCTGTGGGCTCTAACAGCACATTTAAAAAGCTATATATTCATTTTTGAGGTGATTGGTTCCCTTTAACTTAATGATAAAATAAATAAATAATAGTTAATAATAATAAAAATAGATAATTTTTTCTCTCCTTAACTGACGCTGCTGCCTCTAACTATACAGTCAGGCAGAGGCAACAGCTTTAGTGGCTCCATAACTTTTTCCCCACACAATCACAGACAGTCCCACTAGCTGCAGCTCAGCAGGAGCCAGCAGCAGCAAATGTAGTGACACTGTAATAATCTGTGCCATTGTCACTGCTGCTGGCTTCTCTTTGTCTTGTCACCTACCCCCTGCTGGGCTCTTCACAACCACTGCTATTATCATGGAATAGAGATGAATGGAGGCCAAGGCTCCACCTCCTCCTCTTCCTCCCGCCGGCGTCGGGCTTCTGGTGACGTCATCAAGCAGCACAGTGAGTTTCCCCGAACTTCCGGGAAAGCATTTCCTGCTGCTGCAGACTGCCTATGCGGGGCTAGGGGGTCGGCTGGGTCCCGTGGGATTTTATTTTTAGTGGGGAGGGGCCTCGGCGGAGAGGTGAGCTGCTCTTCAGCAGCAGCTTGCTGCATCCATGGGTCTTTGTGACCCATGGCTGCATGGATGGGACAGAGAGAGGTGGCGGGGGCCCGTGTGGCCCCCTAAGATAGCGGGCCTGGTCGCCATGGCGACCGTGGCGACCGCTGTAGCTACGCCACTGTCCGCAGTTATTAACTCCCCGTCACCATTATTTGGGGGTCCTACATGCTCTGTCCTTGGTTTTTTGCATTAATATATTTGAAGAATATTTTGGGGTTTCTTTTGCTTTCTATAGCTACCTACCTTTCATTGTGAATTTTTGCTGCTTTTATTAAATTTTTACAGGTTTTGTTGACTTCTTTGTAATGTTTAAAGGCTAAAGCTGACCCCTCTGATTTGTATTTTTTGAATACCCCTTTTTTCTCAATTATAGCCCTTCTAACCTCGGTTGTAAGCCATGTGGGATTGGATTTTAATTGTTTATATTTGTTACCCATAGGAATTTATTTGGCAGTACAGTTATTTAATGTGGATTTGAAGATTTCCCATTTATTAGCTGCATCAGTATGTGACAGCAGCCGCTCCCAGTCTATGCCCTGAAGTTCTGCCCTTAACCCAGGAATAATGATTTATTATTCTGAATAACATGTAAAACTAATGAAACAAACATTCAGAAACAGCAGAATATGTGAAATTATAAGTTACTGTACAGTAATGCAGAGGATGTGAAACACAAGGGCTGACAGAGACTGCAGGGAGCATGAAGGAATGAGCAGGGCAGATGTGGGCACATAATCAGGGCCGGCGTTAGGGGGGGGGGCAAACTGGGCACTTGCTCAGGGCCCCCATCCCCCTGGGGCCCCCTAGCTCCTTCCTTCATTAATTAGTGGAGCAGGAAGCAGAGCAGCACACGCAGCTCCCCTGCTCCACTAATGAACAAAGGAGCTGAGCTGTGAGGACCGCAGAAGAAGAGGGAGAAGACGGACCGCCCCCTCCTGCAGGGCTGACTGTGCCCTAGAGCAGAAGAGGAACGGCAAGCCCAGGTAAAGAAAAGGAGGGGTGGGTGGGTGTTTAGGGGGGAGGGGTAGAGGGTCGCTGAGGCAGGGGGCGTGACTTGTGACCAAGGGGCGGGGCTTACGCACGGGTCGCGGGTGAGCGGAGCCTAGGGGGTCTTTATAAAACAGTAACCCCCTCCCCATATACTCTTTAGAGCCTAGCGAAAAGTATACAGGAAGGGGGCAGGGGATCTTGTATGATGCAGTCCCCCCTTCCACCATATACTGTTCAGGGCCCTCCTCCTTCTGTATCTATGAGCACCAGGCCCTGAGCAGTACATGATGGAGGTGGGTGCTGAATCACACAGGATCCCCTCCCCCATTCAGGGCCTAGTGAACAGTATATGGATTCTGTATGATACAGTACCCCCATATCTCTCCCCTACTCTACTACTATCCCCAATACTACTCCTAATACTGCTCTACTACTACCCCCAATACTACTCCTAATACTGCTCTACTACTACCCCCAATACTGCTCTACTACTACCCCTAATACTATTCCTAATACTGCTCTACTACTACCCCCAATACTACTCCTAATACTGCTCTACTACTACCACCCCCAATACTACTCCTAATACTGCTCTACTACTATCCCCAATACTACTACTAATACTGCTCTACTACTACCCCCAATACTACTTCTAATACTTCTCTACTACTATCCCTAATCGTGCCCTACTACTACCACCCCCAATACTACTCCTAATACTGCTCTACTACTACCCCAATAGTGCCCTACTACTACCACCCCCAATACTACTCCTAATACTGCTCTACTACTACCCCAATACTGCCCTACTAGTACCCCCAATTCTGCCCTACTACTACCCCCAATACTGCTCTACTACTACACCTAATACTGCTCTACTACTACCCCCAATACTACACCTAATACTTCTCTACTACTACCCCAATATTGGTGTACTACTATCCCCAATACTACTCCCAATACTGCTCTAGTATTACCCCAAAACTACTCCTAATACTGCTCTACTACTACCCCAATACTGATCTACTACTCCCACCCCCAATACTACTAATACTGCTCTACTACTACCCCCAATATTGCTCTACTACTACCCCCAATACTGCTCTACTACTACCCCCAATACTACTCCTAATACTGCTCTACTACTACCCTTAATACTGCTCTACTACTACCCCCAATACTCCTCTACTACCCCAATACTACTCCTAATATTGCTCTACTACTACCCCCAATACTGCTCTACTACTACCCCCAATACTACTCCTAATACCGCTCTACTACTACCCCCAATACTGCTCTACTACTACCCCCAATACTACTCCTAATACTACCCTCAATACTGCTCTACTACTACCCCAATACTGGTTTACTACCCCCAATACTACCCCTAATACTGCTCTACTACTACCCCCAATACTGCTCTACTACTACCCCTAAACTACTCCTAATACTGCTCTACTATTACCCCAATACTGCTCCGCTACTACCCCCAATACTACTCCTAATACTGCTCTACTACTACCCCCAATACTACTCCTAATACTGCTCTACTACTAACCCCCAATACTGCTCTACTACTATCCCCAATACTACTCCTAATACTGCTCTACTACAACCCCCAATACTGTTCTACTTCTACCCCAAATACTGCTCTTCTACTACCCCAATACTGCTCTACTACTATGCCCAATACTAATCCTAATACTGCTCTACTACCACCCCAATACTACTCCTAATACTGCTCTACTACTACCACCCCCAATAATACTCCTAATACTGCTCTACTACTACCACCCCCAATACTGCTCTATTACTACCCACAATACTGCACTACTACTACCTTTAATACTACTTCTAATACTGCTCTACTACTACCCACAATACTGTTCTCACTACCATTGCTACTATTACCCCCACTCCTGATACTACTACTACTCCCAAAACTGCTACTCCCCTTATCTACTACTACACCCCTCATCTATGTTTCTACTGTTACTATTCCCCTTGTCCACTTTGCCTATACTACTCCACCCATCATAATTAGCAAAAAAATATGAATCTATGGGCACCAGGCCCTGAGCAGTACGCAGTACATGATTGAGGTGGGTGCTGAATCACACAGGATCCGTATAGTATATACAGTATAGTATCCGTACAGTATATGGGGTGGGGATTCTGTATGATACAGTACCCCCATATCTCTCCCCTACTCTACTACTATCCCCAATACTACTCCTAATACTGCTCTACTCCTACCCCCAACACTGCTCTACTACTATGCCCAATACTACTCCTAATACTGCTCTACTACTACCCCCAATATTACTCCTAATACTGCTCTACTACTACCACCCCTAATACTACTCCTAATACTGCTCTAATACTATCCCCAATACTACTCCTAATACTGCTCTACTACTATGCCCAATACTACTCCTAATACTGCTCTACTACTATCCCCAATAGTGCCCTACTACTACCACCCCCAATACTACTCCTAATACTGCTCTACTACTACCCCAATATTGGTCTACTATTATCCCCAATACTACTTCTAATACTGCTCTAGTACTACCCCAATACTACTCCTAATACTGCTCTAGTACTACCCCCAATACTGCTCTACTACTACCCCCAATACTGCTCTACTACTACCCCCAATACTACTCCTAATACTGCTCTACTACTACCCTTAATACTGCTCTACTACTACCCCAAATACTGTTCTACTACTACCCCAATACTACTCCTAATACTGCTCTACTACTACCCCCAATACTGCTCTACTACTACCCTCAATACTACTCCTAATACTACCCCCAATACTGCTCTACTACTACCCCAATACTGGTTTACTACCCCCAATACTACCCCTAATACTGCTCTACTACTACCCCCAATACTGCTCTACTACTACCCCTAAACTACTCCTAATACTGCTCTACTATTACCCCAATACTGCTCTACTACTACCCCCAATACTACTCCTAATACTGCTCTACTACTACCCCCAATACTATCAGTAGTGGATTATAATAGGGGCGTTTCGGGCGGCAGCCCGGGGCCCTGAGCTCCTGGGGGGCCCATGACTACCCAAAAAGACTTATACTTTCAGTGGTGTACTGTCTCCTGGCTACACTTCCGCCATGATTTGCAAAAAATAACTATTAGGTTATGGAGCAGTGCCCCCCATAGTAGCCCGTGACCCCCATAGTAGCCAGTGACCCCCAAAACAACAAACCAGTTACTCACCTGTCCGGTGGCCCCAGCAGCTCCTCTCCCGGCAGCACGCACTCCCGACATCCTCCGGCACAGGCAGCGGGGTACAGAGAGACTGCCTGTGCCGGAAGTGTCCGGCTGCACGACACATCCAGGACACAGGCAGCGTCTCTGTACCCCGCTGCCTGTGCCGGAGGATGACGGGAGCGTGCTGCCGGGAGAGGAGCTGCTGGGGCCGCCGGACAGGTGAGTTCCTGGACTGCCCGCCCCTTCTATCGTCGCTTAGCTGAGCCGATCAGAAGCCCAGGAAAGTGCTGCTCATTGCCCTTTCCTGGGCTTCTGATCGGCTGTCAGCTGAGAAGCGATAGAAGGGGCGGGCGGGGGGGGGTGGCTCAGGGCCGCATAGTGAGCGGCAATACAGGGGGCGGGCAGGACGGCTTCCTTGCGGTGCTCAGCACTGCTTGGAAGCCGTCTTCGCTTTATAAGACACACTTAGTTTTATAAGTGCGTCTTATAAAGCAAAAAATACAGGTGTGTCCCAGAGGGCAGGGGCCCCCTAGGACGCAAGGGCCCCCGGGCAGCCGCCTACCCTGCCCAATGGGTAAGACGGCCCTGCTTCCACCCCAATACTACTCCTAATACTGCTTTACTACTACCCCAATACTACTCTACTACTACTACCCAATACTGCCCTACTACTGCCCCCAATACTACTCCTAATACTGCTCTACTACTACCCACAATACTGCACTACTACTACCCCCAATACTACTCCTAATACTGCCCTACTACTATTCACAATACTGCTCTCACTACCATTGCTACTATTACCCCCACTCCTGATACTACTACTACTCCCAAAACTGCTACTCCCCTTATCTACTACTACACCCCTCATCTATGCTTCTACTGTTACTACACCCCTTATCCACTATGCCTATACTACTCCACCCATCATAACTAGCAAAAAATAAATAAAAAAAATCAAGAAAAAAAAGATTTTATTTTTTGCCCATATCGCCACAGCCCTTGGAGATGCAATGTGCTGGGGGGTAACTATCAGGGGAGCTGCTATTTGTTGAGGGGGTAACTATCAGGGGAGATGTTATGTGCTGGGGGGGGGGTAACTATCAGGGGAGATGCTATCGGCTGGGGAGGTAACTATCTGGGGAGATGCTATCTGCTGGGGGGTAACTATCAGGGGAGATGCTATGTGCTGGGGGGGGGGGGGGTAGCTAACAGGTGTATAACCTACAGTGAGATGCCTCCTATATTGGTGGATACTGCATACTGGGTGGTGGAGGTAACTACCAGGGGAATTATCTACAGAGGGTTACCAACTATATGTACTATGGAGGCACAGAGGGACCTACCTACTATATGGGGCACAGAGGGGGTCTTATTTAAGGTCACAAAAGATCACCCCACCTCGAGCAGCGCGCCAACCGCAGACAAAAAAGTAAACTGTATGGGGACCTTAAATTGCTGCTACAATGTTTTAGCATTTGGGGCCCCACCTTCAACTTTGCCCAGGGCCACATTTTGTCTAAAACTGGTCCTGCACATAATGCAGCACTCTCTGTCCGGGGAGAAAGGGGTTACAGCGATGGAGAGATTATCTCCACAGTCCTGTCCCCTGATGTAAGCCCCAGCCTGATGTGGATCTGCTATGATTTGGAAGGTGAGAGAGACTTCCTGGGTCAGAGTACAGTGCTGTAGACCCCGCTATGCAGACCATGCCCCTCCTCCACTCGTGCTCCCAGCCAGTACAGGGAGCTCTTAAACCAAAGCAATGCTCTTAAACCAAGTCACAATTTTGAAAAACTGTGAGCTCTTAAATCAAAACGCTCTTAAACCAAGTTACTCTTAAACCAAGGTACCACTGTATATAAATGTTTGACAGCCTGCAAAAAATCTTTACTGAATGAATGTTTTTAAAATAGGATAAAGCATATAGTATAAACCATAATCTAATAATATGACATATAAACTGTTGTAATACAGGTGCAGACATCATCTGGTGGGGCATGTATATATAATGGTGATAAACAGCTCTCACCAGTGTGAATAAATTAGCTACAGATGTTGCGATGCCCCTGGCCCCTAGGGGCCACTCCGCAGTGTAGATGGTGCTAACAGGCAGGAACCGGGGCAGCTGTAGGGCATAGCGTTGTCTCGGTGAAGGCACGAGGGTGATACAGGTGAAAACCAGGCTCCTGACCATGCGGGGATACGGGGCATGCGATTCCCCGTTGTCCTTTGTCAGGGCACCAATTATCACACCAATGCCAAGGTTCAGAAACAACGGTAGTTGTATATTTATTGTAACGGTGGTAACTGGTAGCAACAGTCTCTCCAGATGCAACCGGGAACAAGGCAAATTTGAATAAAGCAGAGTAATGGGTGTTGCTGCAATAGGCTGTGAGAGTAGTGTGCTGAATGATGGGAGTAGTAGTGAACTGAAGTTGAAATGCTAGGTGGAATGAGACTTGAATGAAATACTTGCTGATGATGATTAGAGAAGATGATGATAGGAATGACTGAAGAACGGCACCCAGATGAGAATCTTGAGAACTTGAGACAAGAACACAGCCAGAAATACTTCTTGTGGAACTGGAGCAGCAGAGCACACGCAGGCCTCTCTCTTCAGACAGGGGAGAGAGAACACACACTTATCTCCCTGAAGGTGGACGACAAGACTGAGGTAGAACAGGAAGTCACATGGTAACCCCAGCCAAAGCTCGATGACCATTGGGGGTACCATGGATACAGGGGAAGAAATGAATGGAATAGCAGACCTGAATACTGAGAAGGGTGACACAACACACGCAGTTTGCAGTGAACCATAGCTTTCCAGAACAGAACTGGTTATAATAAAAGTGTGAGGATAAAGTTATGGAGAAATAGTCTGTTCTGGGACACTGCATACCTCCCTATTAGAAATGAGCCGACCTCGGCGAACCACAAGTGGAGGTAGATGTGGCCGAATGAACACAGAAGACCAGGACAACAAGACAAGAGGAAGGAATGTTAGTGTGAGGCAGGGGCGTAGCTAGGATTCATGGGGCCCCATAGCAAAAAATTTAAGGGGGCCCCCCTCCCCTATGCACAACACAAAGCACTGCGCATATATATATGGAGCTCTGCACATTTTCCTTTCCTACTTGATTGCCAGCCAGAGAACAGAGGTGTTATCAGTGCAGTGAAGCAGAGATCTCGGTCTTCTGCCTGTTAACCCTTTTTTGTGTTGCAGCATGTAAGTAACTATTGGGTCACTTACACACTGCAATACATAAGGGGTTAAGCAGAAGGACACACACTCTTACCTATTCCCCTGGGCCCTCCTCCTGTACAGGCCCCATAGCAACTGCCTACCCTGCCTCTATGGTAGCTACGCCACTTGTGTGACTACTTCCCAGGAGATGATGGCGGTTGCTGTTGTTCCTCAGGTAGAGTCTCTTTAGGCAATATAAACCATTGTCCATGTAAAAGCTCTAGGAAAGGCACTAGAGAACTTTTTTGGAGTCAATGAGTGTCCATCAGCACATAGCTGGATAAGGTAAGGAGCTTGGTCAGGAGGACCAGGTACATCTCTTAAACGTTGCATATAAACTTTTTAAATCACACAGTGAACAAATCAAGAAAAAAAACACAGTTCAGGGACTATGGTCTCTGTAGCGAACCGGTGGGATTCCTCTAGTTGAGCGCTCAGACCGTCTCAGCAGAAGGACACCTTCATCAATGATTGGCTCGGGGGCAGGTTAATGATCATCCTCAGTAGTTGACTGCAGAGGTGGAGTGGTAGAAGGTAGAACTGCAGGAGGTGGAGCTGTTGGCTGCGGGGTTGTAAGATGAGGGATAACTGGGATGCTCACAGGAACCCCTGAATAGACTATGGGCATGACGAACGGTTCAGTTTGGAACATGTCTTCCAGAGAGAGAGGCCTAGCCGGGGCTGTCGGAGTAGGTAGAGGCGCCGGAGCAGGTACCGAGTGTGGTGCCATAAGTCCCTGGAGATCCTCCTTAATGCAACGCTTTATCCTATTCCGGTGCACAGTTTGAGGGGCTAGGCAAGGCTTTTTGACCTCATACACGTCAGCCTCTGGGTAAGGGATTGAGGAGATAACATAGGGTTCAAGTTTCCAAATGCTTTTGAGTTTGTGGAAGCGGTGGTACCTTTTTAGCCAGACTTTATTCCCCACTTGTAGTGGTACGGCAGTCGCCCTTCGGTTGTAGGCACCCTCCTGGCGCTGGTGAGCTTCTCCCATTTTCTGATCCACGATTTCTCGAGAATCTTGAATTCTTCTCTGATGCTCCTGGACCCAGTCAGTCTCAGGCAGGGGGTTCAGAGTGTCAGGAGCTTGGACCCCGAGGGCGCCGTCTTGAGGAAGTTGACCCTGGCGCCCAAACATCAAGTAAAACGGGGAGTAGCCAGTGGAACAATGGGTGGTATTGTTATAGATCTCCACCTGCTCGTCCAAGAGATGAGGCCATTCCACTCTTTTTGTCACTGAAGCCATCCTCTGCATATTAATAAAGACCTGATTGACCTTCTCACACATGCCATTCCCTTGAGGGTGATAAGCCGTGGTACGGAGCTTCTTACACTCGTGATAGGTGCACAATTCTTGGAAGAGTTGTGACTCGAAGGCCGGACCCCGGTCCGTCAGCAGCGATTCTGGACAGCCATAGTGTTTCACATACTCCCTGTAGAAGGTGATGGCGGTGGTCTTGGCGGTCAGGTCCCTGACAGGAACCACGACTACCCACTTGGAGTAGTGATCGACCATGGTCAGGGCATAGGTGTACCCGCACCTCGTTGGAGCCAACTTCACGTGGTCTAGGGCAAAGAGTTGGTTCGGCCTGTGGGACACAATGGGATGCAAGGGAGCTCTGGCTTCTCTTCCCCCAGCCTTGGAGATATTACAGGCAGGGCACTCTGCACACCAGTTCTCAATATCAGCCCTCATCCCAATCCAGTAGAACTGCTGCCGGATAGTCGCCTCTGTTTTATGGACCCCGAAATGACCGGTCATGGTAGGCGTCTAGCACCATCTTAGCGTCTCGTCGGGGGATTAGGATCTGGTTGCACTGTTCTCCGGAGACAGGGTCTAGTGAATTCCTCAGGATTAGACCCTTCTGCAGGAAGAGCCTCTTACGCTGTCTCCAAAGTCGCCTCAATTCGAAATCGGGATAAGGCCTTTTTATCCGCGTAGGGACCCGACCGGTGGAGAGATGGTCATAGATCTCCCCCAGGACCCTGGACTCCTCTTGGACAGTCTGCCACCTGGCCAGATCTTGATGAGTCCTTGGTGGAGAAGGGGACGCCTCTGGCCTGGCAGTGTCTATGACACTTTGGGTGGCGAACCTCTGATAGAAGGTAGGCATCTCCACATCCTCCCAGTCACTGTCTTCAGGGGGCTCTTCGCCTTTAGATAGTCGAGACAAGAGATCCGCGTTGACGTTAGCCTTGCCACTGCGGTACTTGATTTCAAACCTGAAATTGGCCAATCGGGAGGCCAACCGTTGTTCCAGGGCGCCTAGCCGAGCTGTATTGAGATGTGCTAAGGAGTTGTTGTCTGTATAGATGGTGACAGGTGTGGCCGCGAGGTACTACTTAAATTTCTCGGTGACGGCCCACACTAGGGCTAGCAACTCCAGCTTGAAGGAGCTATAATTGCTGTCATTCCTCTCAGCGCCCCGAAGGCTTTAGCTGGCATAGGCCACAACCCTCTCTTGGCCATCTTGGACCTGGGACAACACGGCTCCGAGGCCTTGGAAGATGGCATCGTTGTAGAGCCGGAAGGGAAGGTTATAATCCAGATAGGCCAGGATGGGGGGCGTGGTCAACAGGCGTTTCAAGTTTTGGAAGGCCGTCTCCTGACGTTCGGACCACTCAACGGGGAGTCGTCGGTTGTAACTCTCTCGAGGACAACCCCGGAGCAACTCATTGAGAGGCTCGGCCACTTGTGCAAAGTGGGGAATAAAGCGGCGGTAGTAGCCAGCAAATCCAAGGAAACTTTTCACCTCCTTCACGGTTTTAGGGGTGTCCCAGTGTTCCACAGCCGAGATCTTCTCCGGATCAGGTCGTATCCCTAAGGCACTCACAACGTGCCCCAAGTAGTTCACTTGGGGTTTGAGAAGGTGGCACTTGGAAGGCTTGATCTTCGGGCCATGGTCAATTAGGACCTGGAACACTTCAGCCAGATGACGGATGTGGTCCTCGTAGGTACGGGAGTATACGATCACATCATCAAGGTACAACAGGACACTCTGGAAGTTAACATGGCCGAGACATCTTTCCATCAACCGCTGAAAGGTTGCACAGGCCGAAGAGCATACTAGTGAACTCAAAGAGCCCCATGGGGGTGGTGAAGGCCGTCTTCTCCCGGTCTTCAGGCGCCATGGGTACCTGCCAATACCCGCTGGTGAGATTCAAGGTGGAGAAGTAGGCAGCCGAACCCAGAGCAGCAATAGACTCCTCAATTCGGGGCAAGGGATATGCATCTTTGTGGGTGATGGTGTTCAACTACCTATAATCCACACAGAACAGGATGTTGCCGTCTTTTTTTTTTTTTTACGAGGACAATAGGGGCGGCCCACGGACTCTGGCTTTCCTGTATGACATTGGAGTCTTTCATCTACTTGAGCAGCTTCTTGACCTGCTGATAGCTGGCAGGGGGGATTGGCCGATGCTTCTCCTTAATAGGCGGGTGGTCTCCTGTGTTGATTCGATGAGAGAGTGTTTACTGAAGGCTTCGTGGTGTCGCTTGGCAACTTTGAGAATGCCGTGGAGGTATTCAATAGGGGTATTGGCGTCGCCAATGTGAAGTTCGTCCCACCAAGGGGCAGGGGCCCGGTTAGAATCCCTCTGGTTACCACGGATAGACCTCTGGTAGGCAATGGTCTCCTCGCAGACAACGTCCTCAGGGTCAAGTTGATGTATCATGTGAATTTGTATAGGTCGGCTGGGGAGTCCCCAAGATTTACCAGGCGTACAGGAACTTGACCATTGGAGACAGTCACCAGGCTCCTAGCAGCTCTGACAAAGTCCAGTGCAATCACAATCCATGAAAGATAAATAACATGGCACTCACCCCACTTGAAGTCTTCAGATGTAGAGGGCAGCAGCGCTGTTACCATTGGGATAGATGGGTATTACTGTGCAGTGTCCCAGAACAGACTATTTCTCCATAACTTTATCCTCACACTTTTATTATAACCAGTTCTGTTCTGGAAAGCTATGGTTCACTGCAAACTGCGTGTTGTTGTGTCACCCTTCTCAGTATTCAGGTCTGCTATTCCATTCATTTCTTGTATGTATATTCAGGTATCAGTGCCTAGAGGTATTATGTCGCCCCCCCAGTGTTCAAGTATGGTACTTATCATGTATATTTCTCTGTATATGCCTAATGGTGTGATGATGCAACGGCTGGATGTCACGTGACTGCCCCTGTTTCCATGGTAACCCCAATGGTCATCGAGCTTTGGCTGGGGTTACCATGTGACTTCCTGTTCTATCACAATACATGAA
Source organism: Dendropsophus ebraccatus (assembly GCF_027789765.1). NCBI lineage: Eukaryota > Metazoa > Chordata > Amphibia > Anura > Hylidae > Dendropsophus > Dendropsophus ebraccatus. Next base: position 120,763,729 of record NC_091456.1, read on the forward strand.
ATATAAATAACATGGCACTCACCCCACTTGAAGTCTTCAGATAGTTTCTTTATTTCATATAGAACAAACACAGCAGACAGACATGGTGAGAGGACGCCATCAGCGTAGCAGCTACAGCTGTTTCGTACCTGTACGGTACCTCGTCACGGCTGCGTGTTTGTGTCATGCGGCGTCTATGCATATAAAGGGTTCAACCCACTGCATTAGCATAAACATAGCAAAATTTAAAAACACGTTAAAAACAATTCATAAGAAGGCATTAAATTCATTTTTTTCATTAAAACCCAATGGGCCAGTAGCTTAAAAATGTGCTATGTCCGGTTCCGGCGCCATGCTGTAAGGTCGCAGGGAAGAGCAGCTCCGTGCCTCCGAACCCGTCCCAGGCAAATAACACCCGCAATCTCTTCCCCACGAGCACCCGCACGAGTCACCGGGCAGAGCAGACCCACATGGACCGATTTGTCAACAAAATGGGTCAGAAAGCACGAACCAAGGCGACCGGGAAAGCAGGCAAGGCGGCGCCTCGAGGCACCAAGATGGCGGGCGCGACCACGAACGCAGGGACCGCGCTCTCTGAGGAGGAATATTCGGAACAGGAGGAAGACCAGGTACCTCCCCAGCTAGATTACAGGCAGATTGCCCTGGAGGTAGCCAAACAACTAGCCCCTGATCTGCAGGAAGCCCTCTCCTCCACAGTCGCCACCTCCCTTAAGCAACTGCAGTCTGATGTGAGTCTGCATGCTGAGAGATTAGATGAGGTGGAGACCAGATTGCAGAACATGGAGGACTTCATAGGCCAACAGTCCTCCCAGCTTGCCGCCCTGGAGGAGGACAATAAGAACCTGTGGGACAAGGTCCAAGACCTTGAGGACCGTTCCCGCAGGAATAACCTGAGAATTCTGGGGGTACCGGAATCGGTCCCAGCCAGGGACCTGAGACAGTTCTGTGAGGTAACTCTCCCCCAGCTACTGCGGCTGCCACGAGACTGCGAGGTGGAGAGAGCCCATAGACTTGGCCCAGACCTCCGCCAGGGCCCGATACAAGGGGTACCCAAGACGCTATTACCCAGGGAGAGACCTCGGCAGATTATAGTAAGATTTCTACGCTTCACTGACAAGGTGGACATTCTGCAGGCGTTTCGGCGCCATAAAGGCGAGCTGTCATATCTTAACCGCAAGCTGCTGATCTTCAGTGACTTTTCCGTGGAAACAACAAGACGGCGCCGGCTGTTTTCGCCCATATGTTCTGACCTGTTTAAGAACAAAATCAAGTTTGCCCTGATATACCCGGCCACCCTGCGGGTGTTCCATGATGACGGCTCCATCTCCTCGTACACCTCTCCTGACGCTGCCGCTGACAGTCTTTCCTACATTTTACGGCCGCCGGATGGTTCTTCTACTCACCCCAGGCCGGACGGGGGGCAGTCCTCTGGGGATCCTCAGAGTCGAGGAGACCCGCGACAACCCGTGAACCGCAGCCCAAAGAGCAGCGCAAGAGGAGATCATCACTTCCTCCGGTTTGAAGGTTCCAGATCTGTAACTATAATCCGCCAGGTTTAGGATGTGTTGAATATTTTTCCGGGTCCCACAGTTGACTTCCAGGTCTTACTACCCTCAGAGGTTGACTTGCTACGGATACATTTAGGGAGAGTTTTATGCTACCCCGTCCATCCCTCGGATGGGGAAGCTGACATCAGATCTATTTTCTCTGGGACAAGGTGATACACACCACAGGATGTGATTCTTTTCATTAACGGGGGCAGGGATATGCTCTCTTAGGATGGAGACATCAGGTTATGTGGAGGAATATAATCTTCTGCACCTTGTCGCATGGAAAAAAGGTGGCCACGAGGCACCATGGATCCCTACCAGATACGCTCTGGTCTCCGCACTTAGGGATTGCCTTACTGTATGTGAAGGTTGTTCACTATATGTTAGCTGCTGTTGTTGGGGTGGTTGGGGGTTGGGAAGGGAGGGAGGGGGGTGGGAATGTTGTTGGTGGGATAGTTGGGGGTTGGAAAGAGGGGGTGGGGGGGGAAACTCGCAGTACGCTCTCTCCATGTTGTCAGACGGTGATCTATTCTGTTCTGTCAAGGTATGCGGATAATCTCCTGGAACGTTAAAGGGCTTAAATCTCCACACAAACGCATGATGGTCCTACGCCATCTGAAAAAATTACGCCTTGATGTGGTCTTGTTACAAGAGACCCACTTACAATCTGAAGACTTTGACAGAATGAGAAAACTGTGGGTGGGATCAGTGTTTGGGTCTCCTTCGGATGCTCGCAAGGCAGGGGTGCTAACACTCATCAGCAAGCACTTCTCCTGCTCAGCGTCCTTTATTCGATGCGATGTAGAGGGGAGGCACTGTGTCGTCAAAATATACACAGGCACGGAAAAATTCGTAATTCACAATGTATATGGTCCTAATGACTCTACTCGCTCTTTTTTTTCAGAGCTCGCAGTATCAGTGCTGGCGGACCCGTCACGACATGTCCTGGTGTCTGGGGACTTCAATGCAGTCCCTTCCCCTCTGGAGGATAGAAAAAGAAAGCAGGTGGGTCCGGGGAGGGTGTCTGCCAACGATGCCGTCTTTGGGGACTTTATTAGCACCGTGGGTCTCACTGATACGTGGCGCCATTTACACCCGGACGGGAGGGAGTTTTCTCACTTTTCCTATGTTCACTCCACCTGGTCCCGCATTGACGGCATCTTGGCATCCGCCCCCTTGCTTCCCAGAATAATGAGATCGGAAATTCATGAGATGGTAATCTCCGACCATGCCCCTGTTAGTTTAGATGTGACTGACCTGCACCCCCGCGGGTCTGACTTCCAGTGGAAATTCCCTCTCGGGCTGGCAAGGGATGAATCTTTTCAAGACATGTTAAGGGGTTGGTGGATGACATACGCCTCTGATAATGCGGCCCATGCCCAAGACGCCCAACTATTTTGGGATGCAGCGAAAGCAGTGCTCAGGGGTAGAATAATGGCCTACGTGTCCTCCCAAAAGAAAAAAGCTAACTCTCGCCTCGCCCACTTCAGTCAGCAACTACGGGCAGCCTACACTGCCTTTCTAACCAATCCTAACCCGACACTTCAGGAAGCGTGGTCACAGGCCAAATCTGATTACGATCTGTGGCTCGGGAGGAAAGAGGCTTTAAGCCGCTCTCACCTGGAGGCACAGTTATTTAGATACGGCAACAAGGCAGGCCGTTTATTAGCCCGCTTTGCCAAAGGCCCTAACCCCCCCTCGCATGTCACTAAACTAAGAGATGCCCAAGGCACATATTATACTTCCCCCGCTGACATTAATAAGGTTTTTGGGGATTATTATGCAAAGCTTTACTCTGCTGACCCCCCCTAGGAGACTCACTTGGACCCTGGTTGGACCTTTTGCCTTCCCTTTCGGAAGAAGAGAGCTCGGCTCTGAATGCCCCTATTACAGTAACGGAAGTGCAGGAGACTATCTCTCACTTGCCCAAGAATAAAGCACCTGGCCCAGACGGGTTTTCGGGGGACTTCTATTCCATCCTAGCTGAAAACGTATCTGAAACACTAACCAGTCTGTATAACACATATTTGTCTGGAGATGGAGTGATCCCACCACAAAGCAACACAGCCCATGTAGTAGTAATACCAAAACCCGGGAAAGATGTACTTCTTCCAGACTCCTACAGGCCCATATCGCTAATTAATGTGGACCTCAAAATAGTGGCCAAAATCATGGCGGACAGATTGTCGCTCATCCTTCCGAGACTGATATCCCCAGTACAGGTTGGCTTTATCAGAGGGAGGGCTGCGGTGTCTAATATTAAGAAGGTAATAGCAGTCCTTGATGAGGTCCATCTGCACCCTGACCTGCATCCATCCCCAGCCATATTGTCGGTAGATGCTGAGAAAGCCTTTGACAATGTGAGCTGGGGATGGTTGCGGACGGTCCTAGAGAGAATGCAGTTCCCTGCCGCTTTCCATAACCTTTTAGCTGCCATGTATCATTCCCCTGTAGCGAGGGTATCCACCCCCGGTTTCCTATCCTCTCCCTTTCCTTTAATGAAGGGGACCCGGCAGGGCTGCCCCCTATCTCCCTTGCTTTTTAACCTTGCAATAGAACCTTTGTCGCGCCAGCTGCAAGCTACAACGCGGGTGGGAGGGATTAGAATTGGCACGCAGGAGGCCAGGGTGGCCTTGTTCGCGGACGATCTCCTACTGTTCTTGGAACGTCCGGACCAGGACCTACCTGAAGTCCTCAGAATACTACAGAGGTTCGGGGAGTGCTCAGGTTATAGGATCAACGTAGCGAAGAGCGAATTACTGGATCTAGCTCCCTCCCCGGCCAACAGAGTCAACCTCCCTGATATTCCAGTTAAGGTCACCCGCACGCACATACGCTACCTGGGGATACACGTAGGTCATTCTCCGCACTCGCTTTACTCCCTAAATTTTCCCCCTATTATTCAGAAAATTGTACGAGAACTGAATAAGTGGACCGCTCTACCTATTCCCTTCCTAGCTAGATGTCACTTGCTGAAGATGATGTCTTTCGCCAAAATGTTGTACCCCCTCCAGATGATACCTCTACTCCTCCGACACCAGGACGTGCTGACGTTGCAGCGTGCATTCACCGCATTCATATGGGCAAACAAACGCCCTCGCATAGCGTATAAAAAACTAGTACTCCCAAAGGACAAAGGAGGCCTTAATATGCCAGATGTGCGATATTATAATTTAGCTTGCTTACTGCGACATAGCATAGATTGGTTGCGGGGCGGTGGACCGTTCTCGAATGTCCCCCTGGAATCTGCATTGGCCTCCCCGTGGTCCCTGGGGTCCATACTGCATACCAAATTCGCCTGCCTCCCGCCTAGCATAAAAGGCAGTGTGTCATTCCGGGATACCATTGCGGCCTGGAAACAGGTCAGGATCCTGCTAAAGCAATCGTATCTGGCTAGTAGGCATATGGACCTCTGGAATCATGTAGAGTTTACAATGGGGAGAGAGAATAATATGTTTGCAATGTGGAAGATTAGGGGTATAAGAAAGGCCGGGGACCTCCTCCACGACTCGGAGCCGAGACTCTTGACGTTTGCAGAACTACGGGCAGCCACAGGCCTGGGGGCAGGTCACTTCTTACCATATAAACAAGTCACATCCTTCTTGACCTCCCGCCTTGGGAACTGGTCTCAGGAAATACAACCAGGGGTCTTGGAGAGATATGTGGACTGCTCGGAGGCCTGTCATTCCCTATCATTTATCTATCAGGACATCAAAAGATCAGGTCTGGAACACTTGGAATCACAAATATTTGACTACTGGGAACGTAAGTTAGGGGAGAGCGGCCTGAAAGATAACAACCTGAATGGCTGGGGAATAATAAGAACCTCGGTGGTCAACGAACGGTGGAGGGAAACGCAATTTAAAATAATGCACCACGCCCTGTATGGCTTCTCATTACCAGGTACTCCCACAGACCCCAACCGCCTCACGGCCTGTCCCCGGTGTCAAACGCCCAACACTGATCTTCTACATGGTCTCCTGACCTGCCCTAACCTAGACTCATACTGGTCTGCCTTACGAGACCTGTTGTGGTCTAGACTGCACTTGCGGTTACCAATACAAGCCACTACCATCATACTCCATATCCCTGACAGCGATAGCCCGATCTCCCATCTCACGCATATATTTATTTTAGTGGCCAAGAGGTGTCTGTTGGCCAATTGGCTCGTTCCCACCATCCCATCTGTTTCGGAGGTAGTCGCCCAGGTAAAATACTACATGAAAATGGACCAGTTAGAGGCAGAGCAGTATAAGTCTACGAAAACCACACATTTCATCTCTAAATGGAAACCATTTATATGCTCCTTTCTTAGCGACCAGGAAATTGTTCATACTATCTCCCCATTCAAACTGACAGAGTGGTACCTGAAAGCGGACCTGGCAGGTTCCTTGGGGAGACTTAAACTGTAGTAACCGGGGATGTTCCCCAGGCCAATATTGGAAGGCAGGGGAGTTACCGGATATTGGGTATCATCCCCACTTGTTGTCATATCTTCCTTATCAATACCACCGCTACACTTGTCATAATTACTGTTTTGCTAATACTGTTCTAAGATGGTTATATGTGATTTGCGAACGGCATGGAGGGGTGTACTGCGAGAGAGGGGGGGGAGCTGGGAGTTGGGGGGGGGGGGGGGGTTGGGCTCACCGTTGGTTATGTGTCCCATGTGTAGTTGCAGCAAAATTATTATGTGAAAAATTTTAATAAAAATATATTAAAAAAAAAAAAATGTGCTATAAGAAACGCTTCTTTTCTTAGCAGCAAGGAATGCCTATCTCCGCCCCCCTCTGGTACGTGAACCCTTTGTAGCCCTGCAAACATAAGTACCTTTTTATCTCTATTATGTACAGTATTGACATGTTCAATAAGTTTTGTTACACCCTTTCCAGTAGTGAAAGAATAAAAATGCTCCCTAATTCTATGAAATAACTTCTTCTTTGTTTTCCCAATATAATAATGTTTACAGGGGCATATAATTACATACACTACGTATGTGCTTTGGCAGGTTATTAAAGGGGTATTCCCCCCAAGAGCTAAAAAAATTTAATGCTCCCACACCTAGCTGCTCTTACTCACCAAGTCCCCCTGAGTATTTTGAGCCGTCTCCCGTCTTTCTAGCTGCTGCCGTTCCTGAGTTACACATTTTTCTAAAAGCCGGTCTATAATCAAGATAGGAAACTACATTTCCCATCATGCAATGCTTCTGCCTGAAAGATGGTGAAGTAAGCAGAGCTGAGATAGTAATGCTGAGAATATAGCAGAGCTGAGATAGTAATGCTGGTATAGCAGAGCTGAGATGGTAATGCTGAGGATATAGCAGAGCTGAGATGGTAATGCTGGTATAGCAGAGCTGAGATAGTAATGCTGAGGATATAGCAGAGCTGAGATGGTAATGCTGAGGATATAGCAGAGTTGAGATGATAATGCTGGTATAGCAGAGCTGAGATGGTAATGCTGGTATAGCAGAGCTGAGATGGCAATGCTGAGGATATAGAAGAGCTGAGATGGTAATGCTGAGGATATAGCAGAGCTGAGATGGTAATGCTGAGGATATAGCAGAGCTGAGATGGTAATGCTGAGGATATAGCAGAGTTGAGATGGTAATGCTGGTATAGCAGAGCTGAGATGGTAATGCTGGTATAGCAGAGCTGAGATGGTAATGCTGGTATAGCAGAGCTGAGATGGTAATGCTGAGGATATAGCAGAGCTGAGATGGTAATGCTGAGGATATAGCAGAGCTGAGATGGTAATGCTGATATAGCAGAGCTGAGATGGTAATGCTGATATAGCAGAGCTGAGATGGTAATGCTGGTATAGCAGAGGAGGCAGTGCCGGGTGAGATGCGAGGAAGGCCGGGTGAGATGTGGGGGGTGGGGGGTGCCGCGGCCGTCCAGGTGAGATGTGGGGGAGGCCGGGTGAGATGCAGGGTGGGGGGTGCCGCAGCCGGCTGGGTGAGATGCGGGGAAGGCCGGGTGAGATGCGGGGGGTGGGGGGTGCCGCGGTCGGGCAGGTGAGATGTGGGGGAGGCCGGGTGAGATGCGGGGGGTGGGGGGTGCCGCGGCCGACCGGGTGTGAAATGGGGATGCCGCGGCCGGCCTGGTGAGTTGCCGGGGGGGGGGCGGCGCCAGTAAGCTGCGACTCAGCCGCGGATGACAGCAGGTGACGGCTATAGAGGATGCCGCTGGTAAGCCGTGGGTGACAAGGGGTGACGAGGATGCCGCAGATGACAGCAGCTGACGGGGGGAGTGGGGTGCTGCCGGTAACCGCCAAGGAGGTGCCGCCGCTGGTGACGGTGAGTGACAGGGGGGACAGTGAGCTGCGGGTGACGATTGAGCCCAGCGATGGGGGGTGGGCACCGGTAAGTTGAGATGATGTAGATGGAGTAACTGGGGGGGCGCGAGTGAGCCTCGGGTGACGGGGGCACAGTCAGGGGTTGAGCTCTGGGGCTGGGGGGGGGGCACAGGGTACGGGTGACTGGGGTGGCTGCTGTTAGAGATGGAGACAGTGACAGCTGCACTGTCTCCCTCTCTAACAGCAGCCACCGCCGGCAGTCTTCTCCTTTACTTCAGTTTGGCTTGGTTAGTTAGAAGCCTAACCCGCCCATTGAAGAAAAGGAGGACACGTGATGCCGTCTCGGAGGGTGCGGGCCAGGAGCAGGGAGCGTGTCGGAGTGGACTGAGGTCTGATGATTCTATGCAAACGGTGGGGGTGAGGGCACCTAGATAACAGCAAAACTGTGCAGAATCCGTAATAAATTTATATTGGAAAGATGGAAAGCTACGAATGGGCAACGTATTAATGCAAAAATAATTTTGGGGGGAATACCCCTTTAACTGTCTCACTTCCCATTTCTTGCCTCCCAGCGTTAGAGTGTTAACTGCTAAGTTATGAGAACAAAGAGCATTGATGACATTTCTTATTTCCTTTAGGCATCATATTCTCCAACCAATTTACCTGCGGTTTTCTCAGGCCATTGTTCACATTGTCACCAATCGTGCGGTTTCTCCTGTATGTGACTAATGGTCTGCGGTTAGCAACTTCTCTAAATACAGGATCGCTCTCCAATATATACCAATTTTTGTTAAGTGCTCTTTTAATGCATTCATTTAGGGGAGTATTTTTAAAGGAGAAACAACATTTTTTTTCTTTTTTAATTTGTTTTTTAGGTCTTCTTTTAAGTAAATTGTCTCTATCTACACTTTCTGCTCTTTTTAAAGCCTTATTTAGGACCTCTTTAGGGTAACCCAGCTCCTGTAATCTAGCTAATAGATCATTCGCTTGCTGTAGATATATATTGTGATCACTATTTATTCTTTTTAATCGTATTAATTGCCCATATGGAATTGCTTCTTTTACTGAACTAGGATGGGAGCTATTGTAATGTAAGAGTATGTTCCGGGATGTAGGTTTTCTATATCCTTCTGTATATATTACACCATTATTAACTTTAACTGTGACATCTAGAAAATCAAGGCTATTACCTCCAAACTGTCCCGTGAAAAACATATTCATATTATTTATTTTGTTTAGATACTCGATAAAAGCTCCAAATTCGGTTTCATCCCCCTCCTAAATGATACAAACATTATCCATAAATCAGCATAGTATTTTATCTTATGAATGAAAGGGTTATCACTGGCGTATATATAGTGCTTCTCAAAAATAGCCAGAAACAGATTGGCGTAGACACATGCAGCTGGCGTGCCCATGGCTGTGCCTGCCCGCTGCCTGTACCACTCGTTATTAAACCTAAAATTATTATTTTCCAAAATAAATAATAAAGAATCACAAACAAACTTTCTAAATGCTTCCGATTTCTCAGTACTCCTCAGGAACTCATCGATCGCCTGCACACCCGCATCATGAGCGATGCGGGTGTACAGGCTCTCGACGTCCAGAGAGACTAACCTGTAAGAATCTTGCCAAGATACATTCTGTAAAGAAAGTAAAAAATGATTAGTGTCTTTAGGATACGAGGGTATAGTAGGCAGCAGGGGGCGGAGCAACCAATCAATATACTTTGACAGTGCCTCCGTCACTGAACCAATCCCGGCCACAATAGGGCGGCCTGGGGGATTGGTCAGTGACTTATGCACTTTAGGCAAATAATACCATTTAGCCTTCTTGGGAGAGATAGGAAGGAGTCTATTAGCAGTTTTTTCAGATAAGATTCCTGTATCTACTGAGGACCGTAACAAAGTTCTCAATTTATCCATGGTTTTACATGTAGGGTCAGATGGTAACTTGGTGTACACCCTATCATCATTTAATTGTCTCATAGCTACAAAGGGTTCACGTACCGGAGGGGGGCGGAGATAGGCATTCCTTGCTGCTAAGAAAAGAAGCGTTTCTTATAGCACATTTTGAAGCTACTGGCTCATTGGGTTTTAATGAAAAAAATGAATTTAATGCCTTCTTATTAATTGTTTCTAACATGTTTTTAAATGTTGCTATATTTATGCTAATGCAGTGGGTTGAACCCTTTATATGCATAGACGCCGCATGACGCAAACACGCAGCCGTGACGAAGTACCGTACAGGTACGAAACATCTTTAGCTGCTACGCTGATGGCGTCCTCTCACCATGTCTGTCTGCTGTGTTTGTTCTATATGAAATAAAGAAACTATCTGAAGACTTCAAGTGGAGTGAGTGCCATGTTATTTATATTTCATGTATTGTGATAGAACAGGAAGTCACATGGTAACCCCAGCCAAAGCTCGATGACCATTGGGGTTACCATGGAAACAGGGGCAGTCACGTGACATCCAGCCATTGCATCATCACACCATTAGGCATATACAGAGAAATATACATGAGAAGTACCATACTTGAACACTGGAGGGCGACATAATACCTCTAGGCACTGATACCTGAATATACATACAAGAAATGAATGGAATAGCAGACCTGAATACTGAGAAGGGTGACACAACAACACGCAGTTTGCAGTGAACCATAGCTTTCCAGAACAGAACTGGTTATAATAAAAGTGTGAGGATGAAGTTATGGAGAAATAGTCTGTTCTGGGACACTGCACAGTTATACCCATCTATCCCAATGGTAACAGCGCTGCTGCCCTCTACACAGTAAAAGTTTAGCCTTCATCTGGTAAGGCAATCCTAGGATACAGTAATAAAGCTCTTGCTACGGTATGAATAAGAAAATTGGCAAATGGACGCAAAGTGTCTTACTGAAAAGAATATAATGAAGCATCATATGGATAGAAGATGTGACGAAGAGATTACATGGGGCTGGTATAAAGTTCTCTTTGATTTACCCTGCTAAATTGCGTGTTATGCATCAGGGGAAAACATTTTTTTTTTTCCCTCAGCGCAGGAGGCGGTACAGTGGCTAGATGGTGAAGCACTTTGAGGAATGGGTTTAGATTAGCCTATCTGTATCTTGGTTATTTGTATTAAGCAGGAGCTTATATGGTATATATTATATGTGAATAAGTATGTTGGGAGGGGGAGGGGGTTCGGGGGGGGGAGGGGGAGCGGATATTAGCTTAGTATAGCGTCTAGGTTTGGTACGCCGACGATCGAGGGGTTGGGGGGGGGGCTAAAGGGAGCAGGGTTTTTTCCCCTTTCTTTTGAGTTATGGGTAGGATTTTATACTGGAATATCCGTGGTTTAAAGGAGAGAGAGAAGTGGGTGGCTATATTTGATCGTGTGATCTCTTGTCCTACAGCTATTATCTGCCTCCAGGAGACACATCTCCTCGATGAGACGGTGTATCTTTTATCTAGAAGATGGGTGGGTAAACAATATCATTCAGTTTTTTCCGCATATTCTTGTGGGGTCTCTGTCTTAGTCCATAAAGATGTGGATTTGAAGGTGCTTAGTAAACAAGTAGACGTAAGGGGGTGATTTGTCTTCCTGAAGGCAGATTGGGAAAAAACACGGGTTATTCTTGCATTTGTTTATTTTCCTCCTCCCTTTAAGACGGATATTTTGATTGCCCAATTGCTATATATAGGTGGGGACTTCAATATGGTGATGGACAATAATAGAAATAGGAGAAGTGGGAGAACGCAGGGTTCAGGTGCAGCAACCCCGCTTCTTTAGATGTGCATTGGAGATGGGTTGGCAGGACATATGGAGACGCAAATACCCACATTTGGAGTTTTTTTCATGTTTTAATAAGACACATGATACTGCATCACGTGTTGATCTTGCTTTAGCCAATGAGGGGGGGGGGGGGGGTTGAGGGCAGTAATGAGTATGAAATATCTACCATTTACAATATCGGATCATGCCCCAATTTTGTTGGAAGTCCAGCTTAGGCCATCAATAGTCACTCCAATGTTTCCTAGAATAAATGTGTATTGGTATTCAGTTATTGGAGATTTGCAAACGTTGGACAAATAATTAGAGTCTTTTTGGCAATATAGTGTTGGATCTGCCCCGTTAGCGATTGTCTGGGATACTTTCAAAGCGTATTATAGGGGTAATATAATTAGTAGGATTGCCCATGTAAGGAGCATTTTCTGTAAGCAGGAATCCCAACTAGAGAAAATTTAAAAATGCTCCAGAGAATATTCAGATAGTGATTACCCCCAGAAATTAGATGAGCTAAATAAAGCCCAGGGAGAACTTGAAAATTTAGTCAGGGAAAAAGCTCAGCATAAGATCTTCTTTGGGGGAGGCCAATCATATATGGAAGGGGGTAGGGACTGTCCGAACCTGGTTCGGTTCGGGTTCGTACGAACCCGAACTCTCGGCAATGATTACCGATGTCTGCCCGCTCCGTGGAGAGGGTGGATACAGCGGGAGGACCGCCTGGAAAACTGGGATACAGCCATAGCCATAGGCTGTATCCCAGTTTTCCAGGCGGTCCTCCCGCTGTATTCACCTGCTGCACGGAGCGGGCAGACAGCGGGAATCTGATGCCGAGAGTTCATACGAACCCGAACCTCGGCAGTTTCGGACCATCCCTACAAGGGGGTAAATGTAACAGGGTTTTGTTCCAAGTTATAAAGAACCAAGGGGATAGGCAGAAGATTCATGAATTGTGTACCTCTAATGGTGAAATAATAACTGATCCCCATGAGATAAGAAGAGAATTTTTGGACTCCTTTAAAAATATGTATGGAACTTCACTAGAAGTGGAGGAGAGTGAGGAACAGGAATTCCTGGATAGTTTGGCACTCCCTAGTCTTGGTCTAGAAAGTAAGGAGGACATGAATAGACCAATTTCATTGGGGGAACTTGAGCATACCTTAAATTCCATCTCAGGTAATTTTTCCCCGGGCCCGGATGGGCTATCCTATGAGACGTATAGAAGACATAGAAAAACCCTGCTCCCATTTTTACTGACAGTCTATAATGAATCCTTTAAGGAGGGGTTTCTTTCAGCCTTTATAACTGAAGCCACGATCATCCTCATTTTAAAAAAAAGTAAAGTAGAGAATGAGTTTGGGTCTTACCGCCCAATCTCGTTATTGAACACCAACTTTAAGTTGATCCCCAAATGTTTAGCTAGGAGGCTAGCGGCCCATTAAATCTATTGTGGGAGAAATCCAAAATGGGTTTATTCTAGGGAGAACGTTTAATAATATTGATTGAACTTTTTTACAATATCCAGACAGAGGGGGGGAGGGGCTTCGCTCGATCCTGTCATTGGAGGCAACCAAGGCCTTTGACAGGGTCGAGTGGACCTTCCTCTTTCCTGCTCTTGAAAAATTTGGACTGGGAGAATATTTTATTAAATGGATAAAGATTTTGTACAATCATTCCACTGCTAGAATTAATGTAAATGGGGTATTTACGGATGCTTCCCCACTAAAATGGGGCACCAGGGGCACCGTTATTGTTTGCGCTCTTTATCAAGCCATTAGCATGGACTGTCAGAGGGGTTAAAGAGTTTAATGGGTTTGGAATAGATGGGGTGAAGGAAAACCTGTTATTTTATGTGGATGATATTATTTTGTTTGTGAGCAATCCACAAAAGGCTGTTCCACCAATCATTCAAGCTATCGAGAAATTTGGAGCATTGTCAGGACTGCAGATTAACTGGCAAAAGTCCACTCTGTTATTGTTGAGGGAGGGACAGGTCTCATTGGGAGAGAGCCTGGAAGTTAAGGGCAGCAAAGACAGTATGGAATACCTGGGGATATGTGTTTCTGGAGATCCGGGGGATCTAGGCTTAATTTGGGCACTGCCATAGACAGGGTAAAGCAAAAAGTTGGGGTTTGGAGTACTCTTCCCCTGTCTATGGCAGATAGAATTGCGCTTGTAAAGATTGTTATCTTACCTCAGATGCTTTATTTGTTTAGGGCATCCCCTGTATGGATAAAAGATAAGTACTTTAATGTTTCAATAATATTTATTAAGATTTTCATAACTTTACAATGCAGATAAGAAGCATAGCAAACGTAGCAATAACAAATTACACTTCAAACAAGCTTGGATGCAATACAATAAGCAGGTAAAAGAACATAGAAAACTCTGTTGCAGAATAAGGTCAAAACAAGTAAGCAATTACATATTTCAACCTAACATAAGCGGACATGACGCTAGAGAGTAGATGGCCGGAAGCCCTAACAATGCCATACGCTATCAGTGACGCTGCAGCCTACTGTGTTACTTGTCGCTACCTACAATGAGAGTTTAAGTGTGTTGTGATCAAGCTATGAATAAAAACTGAGTTAGCTAGGAAGGCAAAAGATGCGTTAGTGTTATGGTCATATAAATGCTAGTTAGAAGTCGCTAATGAAATATATTATATAAATCTGCTATTCTGACTATGCGTGGCTTGGTTTTGCAATAAAACATATCAAAACAAACACACAGGTGTAACTGTAGGCAATTGACAAATATAACGGGCTCAGAGCTGTGGAGAGATCGGTGGAATGTTCATCGCAGCCATGCTTGAGAGAGGGGAAATTAGTCCAGCTCAAGTCGGAGAGAGAAGCAAAAAGTTGGTGTGAAGCGAGCAGCACATTATGTTCGTTTATGAGAGTTGACAAAGTGTCTTCCAAACATTTTATTCTACCCATTGCCAAATGCATAGAGTCTGTGATGGATGATATAGCACGATCCAAGTCCACTCTTATAGAATTCCTAAATGCTAGCAAAAGCTTCTTCAATGGGAACATGATAGGATACTCATCATCAGAAGGAATATCATCCAATGGGTCGTGAGTGACAGGCAGGGGAGGATGCAGGTTCTGAGAAGCAACAGTCTCTGAAGCAAAATAAGTTGTTTTTAGAGGACAAGCAGCAGGAGGAGAATGCATCTTAGGTCCAGGAAATGAGCCCGGCTCCTCTGAAAACAGGGCCGGTAAGCAGAGGTCTGAGAGTGACCGCTGTATATCAGAATCGACCTTCCAAATTTTACAGTGTATTTCCTGGCAGCTCAATTAGCAAAAGTAAAAAGTTTTTACGAAACTGACTTTGGATTACATTTGGTTAAACACTGTGGTGGCAAGGGAAATAATCTCCCAGCTAACCTGGATGGAGGTTTGTTTAGCTTGGGTGCTTGGCCTTCACACAAATATTTAATAAAGTTTGGACACAATTACAAAAGACTTTAGGGATAAAGGGTAGTTTAGAGACCACTCCTATTTGGCATAACCCCAATTTTAAGGAGATATATAAGATACAAGAATATGGGTGTTGGGAGAGAGTAGGTTTATTTAATGTATTGCACATGTTTTTGGAGGGGGGATTGTTTTTATTTGAGGAACTTAGAGTAAAGGTTACTTTGCACGAAGGGTATAGATTTAGATATAGATTTAGATATATGCAAGTACATATACAACCCCCATCGGAAAGACCATCAGCAGGTTTGGCCTGCAATGCCATCTCTATGCCGATGACACCCAGTTATACCCTTCTTCCCGTGACATCACCCCTGCATTTCTACAAAATACTAATGACTGTCTATCAGCTGTCTCTAAAACTATGACCTCTCTGTTTATCAAACTTAATCTCTATAAAACTGAACTTCTTGTATTCCCGCCCTCTAACAAACTTTAACCCGACATCTCACTCTCAGTCTGTGGTACTAGCATAACTCCTGTGCATCAAGCTCGATGTCTGAGGGTTATGCTGGACTCTGATCTATCCTTCACTCTCTATATTCAAGCCCTTGCACGCTCCTGTCATCTTCATCTTAAAAACATATCCAGAATCCGCCCATTTATCACCACTGACACCACTCAGACTTTGACTTTCGCCCCGGTTGCACTCCCATCTTGACTATTGTAGCTCCCTACTAATCGTTCTTCCTTTCTCTAAGCTCTCCCCTCTCCAGTCTATCCTGAACTCAGCAGCCAGGCTCATCTTTCTGTCCAGCCGTTATACTGATGTCTCCCCCTGTGCCAGTCACTGCACTGGTTACCTATTAAAAACAGAATACAGTTCAAACTCCTCACCCTCACCCATAAAGCTCTCCACAACTCTGCCCCTCCATGCATCTTCTCCCTCATCTCCACCTATAATCCTTCCTGTGCTCTGCGTTCTACTAATGACCTTACACTATCCTTTTCCATAATCAGAACCTCTCACTCCCGCCTCCAAGACTTCTCTCATGCTGCACCGATTCTCTGGAGCTCCCTACCCAAAGACTTATTTCTTACACCCCCAGTTTCAAGCATGCCCTGAAGGCTCATCTCTTTAGGTGCGCTTATAACATTTCCTAATCTCGTCTCCCTCTCTGCTATCCCTTCTGCATCCTCTCTATAACCTCTTTGGTGCCATCTACTTTGTACTTGCTACCTTAGCTCAGAAAATGGCGTGTGACTGGCTCGCACAATCACCTATAGGCACTTTCTATTCTATGTACAATGACTGGAACATCGACAAATAAAGTCCTTGTTGCCTCTCGTGTCACCGCCAGTCATCCTAGTCTGTACGCTCTCTATCTTAATTTATTCATTTAATAATTTAAGTATAACCTGTATTGTATTTATATATTTAAACAAGCACTGCGGAATCTGTTGGCGCTATACAAATACATATTATTTTTATTATTATTATTAAGTACAGGACGCAGTCCTTAAAACGGTAGGGAAGGAAAGATTTGTTACAGAAACACATGAGGTAATTGAGTATTTAGAGACTACACAAGTAAGTAGAAAGTCACTCACATTTTTGTACAAACATTTAATGCAGATTGCGGCAAATAAATCTTTTATGAAGGGTAATAAGTACTGAAGAGACGTACTTGGATTACACTCTGGAGCGGACTGGGAACAAATGAATAAGAACGTAGTCGTCGTCTCTAGTAGTGAAAATCATAGATTCATACAGTTAAAAATCAGTTATGATCTTTATTACACCCCTAAACTGCGGAATAAGTTTCAGGGGGGTGTCTCTAGGAAAAGATGTCTGAAATGTGATGGGGAAGATGCTGATCTTTATCATATGTTAAGGACATGTCCAGTTATCAGCACATACTGGACAAAAGTGGGTAAGAGAATTCATGACTATTTGGGTACGCCCCTGGATCTCTCTCTGGATTTGTGTGTTTTTGGAAATATCTTGGAGAACACTAAACACAGACTAATTATTAGTAAGATACTTTTGCTTGCACGTGTAGTTTTAATGCAGAATTAGTTAATGAAGGATATGGGAAAGCATTATTAAAAAGGTTAAAAACTAAGAGATATTTTATTATAGGAATTGTTCAAAATGAGTTAAAGTAAGAGCACAATGGAACATTTTGAGATTGGATTCATTTTGGTTTTTTTTTTGTCTTTTTTCCTCTCTCCCTTCAGGCCGGGGGTGGGGGTGGGGGTATTGATATATTAAATAGATGTATGTGTTGTTTTTTGTTACCCATTTTTGAGTATTGTATGTATTATGCTTGGAAATGTCACTTTCGAAATAAAAAAAATATTCAAATACAAAAAAATTGTGATACACTGCTGCCATCTAGTGGAACCATTGTATATTGCATAATTAGCCAATTCACATAATATGCATCCTTGTTGTGTATTGATATAAGCACCACATACTATATATAAATATGTTTAACAGCCTGCAAAAAAAACTTTACTGAATGGATGTTATTAAAATAGGATAAAGCATATAGTATAAACCGTAATCTAATAATATGACATATAAACGGTTGTAATACAGTTGCAGACATCATCTGGTGGGGCATGTATATATTATGGTGATAAACAGCTCTCACCGTGTGAATAAACTAGCTACAGATGTTATACAGTTATATCCATCTATCCCAATGGTCAGGGGCTGTCTGGAAAAAAGCACACGGCACTGGCCCTTGAGTGGCAGGCTAGCGGCCCATCCTTCAAGGACAACTCTGGCCCTTACCTGGTATTACCCTCCCCAAATAAGTGCGGGAAAGGAAGATACCACATGCGCCACATAATTATAGTATTGGGGCCAGTGTTCCTAGCCACAAACAGCCCTTGTGATGTCTCACCTCTGGATGAAATGTCTCAAGCCCCTGAGTACTTCTTTAACCCCTTCGTGCTGCAGCTAGTTTGGGCCTTAATGACCTTAATGTGTTTTTTTATATTCTATCATGTTTTATAGATCAATATGCTAACTAGGGGGCGGGACTGGCGCACTTTTTATGTGTATTTATACCTGCTCTTTTATTGTCATTGCTATGCACCTTATTTTGAGAAAGGGGACCTGCTTGTTCCCGAAACGCGTCAATTTCTGTGCTTTTTATGAATAAATTGCATCTTTATTCTATCTGGCAACTCTTGGATGTCTTCCTTGGGCAGCGCTGAGTAAGAAGTACCCTGTTTTTTATTTTATTTTTTTCACTATTTGTCTTCCACGGGCCCCGTAGCTGGGAGCATCCCGTTTGTGGTACAATCAGCTTTAGCAGCCCTCCTGCATCCTAGCCACTGGAAACCTCCTGCCACTCCACGGACCATTGTAGTACTGGTACCCCCACGAACAGTGAGGGGTTATACGCATAAAGCCCAAGGGGCAAAAAGGTTAGCAGCCTATTATTCTTCAATAATCGTCCCTTGTTTGATAGTATTACACGAGGCGCCGGGCCCTCTTTTTTCTTCTCTTTTTACTTGCCCATATAGAATAGCCCCCCTGTTCATCCTCCAATATAGAATAGCCCCCCCCCCCCCGTGCATCCCCCGATATAGAAAAGCCCCCCTGTGCATCCCCCCCATACAGAATAGCCCCTTTGCATCCCTCCATATAAAATAGCCCCCCCGGGCATCGTCCTATATAGAATAGCCCTCATTCATCCTCCCTTATAGAATAGCCCCCCGTGCATCCCCAAATATAGAAAAGCCCCCCGTGAACATCCCCCCATATAGAATAGCCCCCCTGAACATCCCCCCATATAGCATAGCCCCCTGTGCATCCTCCCATATAGAATAGCCCCCCTATGCATCCTCCCATATAGAATAGCCCCCCTGTGCATCGCTCCATATAGAATAGCCCCCCCTTGTGCATCCCCTATACAGAATAGCCCCCCTTTGAATCCCCCCATATAGAAAGAACCCCAGTAACAAACCTCCCCCCCCCCCCCCCCCCCGGCCACGGCTCCTGGGGGGGATCAGGCAGCCATAAGGAGACCGAGGGAATAGTGTGACAGCCGGCAGCGCTATTCTCTCAGTCTCAAACACCGCAGAGGGTCAGCGGCGTGCCGCGGCCCACTCATTGGTGGGGAAGACTGGTCTGGGGGGGCACCAATTAGGGTTAAACAAGTCGCCTAGCATGCAGTGATAACCTTTTTGGGTGTATGTACAATACCATGCATAATGAACAGACTGATCTATAAAGACTATGTGAGCCTAATAACCAAAATAAGGAGGTCAATCTGATGAAAAGTATCGTCTGTAGCTAGTTTATTCACTATGGTGTCAGCTGTTTATCGTTGTAATATATACATGCCACATCAGATAATGTCTGCACCTGTATTAGAAACGTTTATATGGCATATTATTAGATGATAATTTATACTATATCTTTTATCCTATTTTTATAACATCCTATGTTTAAAGTTTTTTTGCAGGCTGTCAAACATATTTATATATAGTATGTGGTGCTTATATCAATGAACAACAAGGATTCATATGATGTGTATTGGTGTATTGTAATGTTTTCACTAGATGGCAGCAGTGTATCATCATTTTGATTATTTAGGCAATCATGATGCAATACACACCACATCCACTAGGTGGTAGCAACGTCTCATTATGGAGATTTTATGTGCATGTACTATGAAGAGAGCTGCTATATCCATCAACTCCACTAGATGGCAATAGCATATCATTATTAATCTATGTAGAAAGGTTATGCAAAATATCTCTCATACCTCTTGAGCACAGGGACAGAGATGTCCCTTCAAGTCAAGCCTCACTCAGTCAAGGAGCTTAAGGGGGATGTACCACCAGGTACATCCTCTTTAATCTGAACCGACTGATCGAATAGCGCCGTCACAAGCAAGTTGGTGCCGCAATCTGTTTTTCGGACCGTGGCCCGGTTCCCGTGCACAGCGCCGTTCTATGCACCAGAACCGGCCGGTGCTCAAGAAATGGAGGTAGGCCGGCCTGCCCCCAGTGGCAGAGCCTGTATGACACAGCTCCATTCATTGCATCATAGAGGGGAGGGAATTCCCTCCCACTGGGGGCGCACTGGCCGATTCCGATGCATAGAATGGCTCCGAGCACGGGAAATGGGCCACGGTCCAAAAAATGGACCGCGGCATCAGCTTCCCCATGACGGCACCATTCAATCTGTCAGTTCAGATTAAAGAGGATGTACCTGGTGGTACATCCTCTTTAAGGGGAACCAATCAGCCTGTTTGAGCTGATATGGTTCCCTTGAGCATTGTATAAAGCACCTGGAGCAGCCCCTGCACATACCGGCCGCGGCAGGTGCTTTATAACGGAGAAAATTAGTTTTATTCCCCGGCTCGTGACTAGATACGAGCGGGGAGGTGGTCATGGTGGGCGGCTCCCCGCTCGTATCTAGTCACTGCGCTCTGCCTGTCAGCGCACTCGGCAGGATGATTGACAGGCAGAGAGGCCAGTAACGGACCTCTCTGCCTGTCAATCATCCCCTCTGAGCGCTCTGACAGGCAGAGCTCAGTGACTAGATACGAGCGGGGAGCCACCCACCATGACTACTTCCCCACTCATATCTAGTGACGAGCCGGGGAATAAAGTCATTTTCTCCGTTATAAAGCACCTGCATAGTAGTGACTCTCCTTAAAGAGAACCCGTCATAAAGACGTGTGGAGACTTACAGACCATTGCTGCTCCACTAAGAATTCTGGGAAGATAGGATATGCAAAATAGCTCTCACACCTCTTGAGCAAAGAGATGTCCCTTCAAGTCAAGTCTCGCTCAGTCAAGGTGTGAGAGCTATTTTGCATATCCTTTTTTCCCAGAATTCTCAGTGGAGCAGCAATGGTCTGTAAGTCTCCACACATCTTTATGACGGGCTCTCCTTCAGGAGAGTCACTACCCCATTGGCCCCGATAATCTATAAAAGCACACATGATATGATTTGCTAATGGTCCATATAAGTTACACTAATTGCTCTTCACTTTATTGACAATAGTTTTCTATATTAGTCTACTATTTAGTACTCGTATTGATTTTTTTACGGTATTATGGACTTTAGACTGAGCTTTTAACTCTGTAGAGGTCAGCAGCGCTTTTACCATTGGGATAGATAGGTATAACTACATATCACCTGTAGATAGTTTATTCACACTGATGTGAGCTGTTTATAGTTGTAATATCAGATAATGTCTGCATCTGTATTACAATCATTTATAGGTCATATTATTAGATGATCATTTATACTATATGCTTTATCCTATTCTTACAATATCCATTGTTTGACAATCGGGAGACATCCTGACGCTGCCTGCGGCTCTCCTGTGATGTGCACTGCTCTGGTGAGGCAGGAGCCGGCACGCAGAGCATCCTCCTGTGTCTGTGAATGCGACCCCCGCCAGACACAGGAGGATGCTATGCGTGCCAACTCCTTCCCTACCAGAGCAATGCACATATTATTTCTCATGTGTGGCGCGCACAATGACGCCATTTTTAATTGCGCGCCGCCTGCAGGAGAAGACCGGCACAGACTAGAGAAGAGAGAGAAGAGGACCTGGGCAGCGTGAGAGCGGAGGAAAGGTGAGTGAGATGTTAATTTTTTTTACTTGGTACAGTCACTGGGGGTTAACATTAGCTACCAGCGGCATCACTGGAGATTAACATCAGCTACCAGGGGCATCACTGAGGGTTAACATTTGTTACCAGGGGCATCACTGAGGGTTAACATCGGCTACCAGAAGCATCGCTGGGAGTTAATTAGGACTACCCAGGGCATCGATTGGGGTTAACTAAGGCCAGGGGCGTAGCTAATGTCTCCTGGGCCCTGGTGCGAGAGGTCAACCTGGGCCCCCTCCTTTCACAACCAAGTGATGCTATTGGTATATATATACTAGTGATGTCACGATACCAGAATTTTGAGTTCGATACCGATACTAACTTTTTTATTTCGATACTCAATACCAGTTCGATACTTAGTAAAGTATAAAAAAACAAAACAAAATACAGTGGTAGAAATATAATACCCCTGCACTATTAGAGTGATACCAATTTTTGGACTATTTTTATTTTATTGTGTTAAAAATAAAGTTAGTGATATCTGTCTAAGACAGCTCTGCTGCATCAGCTATCACTAAGACAGCTCTGCTGCATCAGCTATCACTAAGACAGCTCTGCTACATCCGATATCACTAAGACAGCTCTGCTGCATCAGCTATCACTAAGACAGCTCTGCTACATCCGATATCACTAAGACAGCTCTGCTACATCAGCTATCACGAAGACAGCTCTGCTGCATCAGCTATCACTAAGACAGCTCTGCTGCATCAGATATCACTAAGACAGCTCTGCTACATCAGCTATCACTAAGACAGCTCTGCTACATCAGCTATCACTAAGACAGCTCTGCTACATCAGCTATCACTAAGACAGCTCTGCTACATCAGCTATCACTAAGACAGCTCTGCTACATCAGCTATCACTAAGACAGCTCTGCTACATCAGCTATCACTAAGACAGCTCTGCTGCATCAGCTATCACTAAGACAGCTCTGCTACATCCGATATCACTAAGACAGCTCTGCTACATCAGCTATCACTAAGACAGCTCTGCTACATCAGCTATCTCTAAGACAGCTCTGCTACATCAGCTATCACTAAGACAGCTCTGCTACATCAGCTATCACTAAGACAGCTCTTCTGCATCAGCTATCACTAAGACAGCTCTGCTGCATCAGCTATCACTTAGACAGCTCTGCAGCATCAGCTATCACTAAGACAGCTCTGCTGCATCAGATAACACTAAGACAGCTCTGCTACATCAGATAACACTAAGACAGCTCTGCTGCATCAGATATCACTAAGACAGCTCTGCTGCATCAGATAACACTAAGACAGCTCTGCTGCATCAGATAACACTAAGACAGCTCTGCTGCATCAGATATCACTAAGACAGCTCTGCTGCATCAGATAACACTAAGACAGCTCTGCTACATCAGCTATCACTAAGACAGCTCTGCTACATCAGCTATCACTAAGACAGCTCTGCTACATCAGCTATCACTAAGACAGCTCTGCTACATCAGCTATCACTAAGACAGCTCTGCTACATCAGCTATCACTAAGACAGCTCTGCTACATCAGCTATCACTAAGACAGCTCTGCTACATGAGCTATCACTAAGACAGCTCTGCTGCACCACCCATCACTAAGACAGCTCTGCTGCACCACCCATCACTAAGACAGCTCTCCTGCACCACCCACCACTAAGACAGCTCTGCTGCACCACCCATCACTAAGACAGCTCTGCTACATCAGCTATCACTAAGACAGCTCTGCTGCACCACCCATCACTAAGACAGCTCAGCTGCACCACCCATCACTGAGACAGCTCTGCTACATCAGCTATCACTAAGACAGCTCTCCTGCACCACCCATCACTAAGACAGCTCTGCTGCACCAGTTACCAAGATTGCGGAGGAAGAAAAGAGGAGGTTACACAGGATCCCACACACTACAGCCGATCTTATCTGCTCCTCTCAGTCCCGGCCACCTCCCCCACCTGCCAGCCGGCTGGATCCTCACATGTGCTGCACTTCCCCCGGCCTCCTCTCCCGGATCTCACAGACCCCGCTCTCCCTCTTCATCCTCCCCACCTCCAGCCTTCTCCGTCCTCCTCTCTCCGTGACCTCCCGCTCTCCCTCTCCAGCCGCTCTCCTCTGTGCAGCTCTGGCTCCTCTCCCGGACATCCCGCTCTCCCTCTCCTCCGTCCTCTCTCCCGGACATCCCGCTCTCCCTCCAGCCTTCTCCTCCGTCCTCTCTCCCGGACCTCCCGCTCTCCCTCCAGCCTTCTCCTCCGTCCTCCTCTCCCGCTCTCCCTCTCCAGCCGCTCTCCTCCGTGCAGCTCCGGCTCCTCTGCATAAATCATCTCTCTGATAACAGCGTCTGGCGGAGCCGGACTCTGTTATCAGAGAGACACCTGCAGCGGGGGTCTGTTACACACAGTAGCCGACCCCCGCTGTATATGGAGCGGGCTCAGGAGGGGTCAGATGCCGCTGTCAGTGTGACAGCGGCACCTATATACTTAAATAGCCGGCACTAGCAATAGCTAAGTGCCGGCTATTTGAAATTGGCGCCAATGGGAGCGGAGGGAGGGAGAGCAGAGGAGGAGACTGCAGGGGGCAGGGGGAGGCACATAGAGAACACGGCCGGCGCTCAGCTAGCCGCCCACCGTGTTCTCAGCTTAACTTAAAGTTTCGATACCAGGAAATCCTGGTATCGAACCGTTTTTTTGCCCGAAATATCGATAGTAGTATCGATATTTCGGTGCATCGTGCATCCCTAATATATACACTACCGTTCAAAAGTTTGGGGTTTACATTGAAATGTCATTATTTTTTAAGGAAAAGCACTGTACTTTTCAATGAAGATAACTTTAAACTAGTCCTAACTTTAAACAAATACACTCTATACATTGCTAATGTGGTAAATGACTATTCTAGCTGCAAATGTCTGGTTTTCGGTGCAATATCTACATAGATAGGCCCATTTCCAGCAACTATCACTCCAGTGTTCTAATGGTACAATGTGTTTGCTCATTGGCTCAGAAGGCTAATTGATGATTAGAAAACCCTTGTGCAATCATGTTCACACATCTGAAAACAGTCTAGCTCGTTACAGAAGCTACAAAACTGACCTAAAGATTGTGTTTCTGGAGCATCACATTTGTGGGGTCAATTAAACGGCCAAAATGGCCTGAAAAAGAGAACTTTCATCTGAAACGCGACAGTCTATTCTTGTTCTTAGAAATGAAGGCTATTCCATGCGAGAAATTGCTAAGAAATTGAAGATTTCCTACAACGGTGTGTACTACTCCCTTCAGAGGACAGCACAAACAGGCTCTAACCAGAGTAGAAAAAGAAGTTGGAGGCCGCGTTGGAGGCCGCAACGACATGCCATACCCAGTGGACAGCACTTGATTGGAGCCAATTTCATCCTACAACAGGACAATGACCCTAAACACACCTCCAAATTGTGCAAGAACTATTTACAGCAGAAGCAGGCAGCTGGTATTCTATCGGTAATGAAGTGGCCAGCGCAGTCACCAGATCTGAACCCCATTGAGCTGTTGTGGGAGCAGCTTGACCGTATGGTACGCCAGAAGTGCCCATCCAACCAATCCAACTTGTGGGAGCTGCTTCTAGAAGCGTGGGGTGCAATTACTTCAGCTTACCTCAACAGATTAATAGCTAGAATGCCAAAGGTGTGCAATGCTGTAACTGCTGCAAAAGGTGGATTCTTTGACAGAAGCAAAGTTTGATGTAAAAACAATGTTATTTCAAATACAAATTATTATTTCTAACCTTGTCAATGTCTTGACTCTATTTTCTATTCATTTCACAACATATGGTGGTGAATAAGTGTGACTTTTCATGGAAAACACAAAATTGTTTGGGTGACCCCAAACTTTTGAACGGTAGTGTATACTACATCAAGAACCCTTCCTATGGCTTTAAAGCACTCAAGAAACCACAAGAGCCATTAAAACGTCACACAACAAGTACCCTATCAGGAACCATTGTGGGAGGGCTAAGTACCCTTGTGATATCTTAAAAACCCCAAGTACAGTTATTGTCCAGTTACCATGTGTGTCCTGAAAAATGGGACACGAATGGTAAGATTCCTTGACACAAGTGCCAGGGTTGAAACCCCACGGCCATGGTTAACAAGAAGGTAAATATCCTCTTTGTAAACCATAGTCATGGGGATTTAATGTATGCTTTGTTGGAAAAGTTTTGCATTAACTAAATTTATTTTATATTTTATATATTGTGTATTATATTTTATTTGATATATTATGTACACCCAGTGACTGCTCTGCTCTAAATGCCTGCTGCGACCTACTCTCCACTACACACCCTCCAGGAAGTAGCTCTTCCTATATAGAGGGGGAGGAAGAGGTGCTGACATCACAGTGGAGCTTTCAGTTGATTAGTCAGCCCCAAGGGATTATAGTTAATCTCTTGCTCCTGCTTAGTGACAATACTGTAAACTATCATGTATGGCTGCCATGTTTAGCGAATTTTGTTATGAATTGCTGTGAATTTGCTTTGCTTCACTCATCTTTAATCAATATGATAAAGTAGTCTTTGAATTATTTGTGTGAGATATATGTAATCTTAAAGGATGTACATTTTCTCAGTCAGATACAAAAGGTTTATCTTTTATTGTAATCTGTTTCTATTTTATCACTTATTGTACGTTGTTATGGGGGCTGGTATCTTCCCTGACCTGTTTTTAACAGCATTTAGTGACATGCTTTACAGCAAGACTCGTGAAAGAGTCGGTCCCCTTGACATGAATGTGAGTGTACCCTGTGACCTCTGAACGTCACAGACCATCATTCCAAGGGGAGCTGCTATTGTGTTGTTTTGATGCTATCTACTGGTGTGACATGTCGCTGCAATGCTGTACTGATCACTTTACAGCACCCTTCCTTCTCATCACCTGCAGCGGGGGTCTGTTACACACAGTAGCCGACCCCCGCTGTATATGGAGCGGGCTCAGGAGGGGTCAGATGCCGCTGTCAGTGTGACAGCGGCACCTATATACTTAAATAGCCGGCACTAGCAATAGCTAAGTGCCGGCTATTTGAAATTGGCGCCAATGGGAGCGGAGGGAGGGAGAGCAGAGGAGGAGACTGCAGGGGGCAGGGGGAGGCACATAGAGAACACGGCCGGCGCTCAGCTAGCCGCCCACCGTGTTCTCAGCTTAACTTAAAGTTTCGATACCAGGAAATCCTGGTATCGAACCGTTTTTTTGCCCGAAATATCGATAGTAGTATCGATATTTCGGTGCATCGTGCATCCCTAATATATACACTACCGTTCAAAAGTTTGGGGTTTACATTGAAATGTCATTATTTTTTAAGGAAAAGCACTGTACTTTTCAATGAAGATAACTTTAAACTAGTCCTAACTTTAAACAAATACACTCTATACATTGCTAATGTGGTAAATGACTATTCTAGCTGCAAATGTCTGGTTTTCGGTGCAATATCTACATAGATAGGCCCATTTCCAGCAACTATCACTCCAGTGTTCTAATGGTACAATGTGTTTGCTCATTGGCTCAGAAGGCTAATTGATGATTAGAAAACCCTTGTGCAATCATGTTCACACATCTGTAAACAGTCTAGCTCGTTACAGAAGCTACAAAACTGACCTAAAGATTGTGTTTCTGGAGCATCACATTTGTGGGGTCAATTAAACGGCCAAAATGGCCTGAAAAAGAGAACTTTCATCTGAAACGCGACAGTCTATTCTTGTTCTTAGAAATGAAGGCTATTCCATGCGAGAAATTGCTAAGAAATTGAAGATTTCCTACAACGGTGTGTACTACTCCCTTCAGAGGACAGCACAAACAGGCTCTAACCAGAGTAGAAAAAGAAGTTGGAGGCCGCGTTGGAGGCCGCAACGACATGCCATACCCAGTGGACAGCACTTGATTGGAGCCAATTTCATCCTACAACAGGACAATGACCCTAAACACACCTCCAAATTGTGCAAGAACTATTTACAGCAGAAGCAGGCAGCTGGTATTCTATCGGTAATGAAGTGGCCAGCGCAGTCACCAGATCTGAACCCCATTGAGCTGTTGTGGGAGCAGCTTGACCGTATGGTACGCCAGAAGTGCCCATCCAACCAATCCAACTTGTGGGAGCTGCTTCTAGAAGCGTGGGGTGCAATTACTTCAGCTTACCTCAACAGATTAATAGCTAGAATGCCAAAGGTGTGCAATGCTGTAACTGCTGCAAAAGGTGGATTCTTTGACAGAAGCAAAGTTTGATGTAAAAACAATGTTATTTCAAATACAAATTATTATTTCTAACCTTGTCAATGTCTTGACTCTATTTTCTATTCATTTCACAACATATGGTGGTGAATAAGTGTGACTTTTCATGGAAAACACAAAATTGTTTGGGTGACCCCAAACTTTTGAACGGTAGTGTATACTACATCAAGAACCCTTCCTATGGCTTTAAAGCACTCAAGAAACCACAAGAGCCATTAAAACGTCACACAACAAGTACCCTATCAGGAACCATTGTGGGAGGGCTAAGTACCCTTGTGATATCTTAAAAACCCCAAGTACAGTTATTGTCCAGTTACCATGTGTGTCCTGAAAAATGGGACACGAATGGTAAGATTCCTTGACACAAGTGCCAGGGTTGAAACCCCACGGCCATGGTTAACAAGAAGGTAAATATCCTCTTTGTAAACCATAGTCATGGGGATTTAATGTATGCTTTGTTGGAAAAGTTTTGCATTAACTAAATTTATTTTATATTTTATATATTGTGTATTATATTTTATTTGATATATTATGTACACCCAGTGACTGCTCTGCTCTAAATGCCTGCTGCGACCTACTCTCCACTACACACCCTCCAGGAAGTAGCTCTTCCTATATAGAGGGGGAGGAAGAGGTGCTGACATCACAGTGGAGCTTTCAGTTGATTAGTCAGCCCCAAGGGATTATAGTTAATCTCTTGCTCCTGCTTAGTGACAATACTGTAAACTATCATGTATGGCTGCCATGTTTAGCGAATTTTGTTATGAATTGCTGTGAATTTGCTTTGCTTCACTCATCTTTAATCAATATGATAAAGTAGTCTTTGAATTATTTGTGTGAGATATATGTAATCTTAAAGGATGTACATTTTCTCAGTCAGATACAAAAGGTTTATCTTTTATTGTAATCTGTTTCTATTTTATCACTTATTGTACGTTGTTATGGGGGCTGGTATCTTCCCTGACCTGTTTTTAACAGCATTTAGTGACATGCTTTACAGCAAGACTCGTGAAAGAGTCGGTCCCCTTGACATGAATGTGAGTGTACCCTGTGACCTCTGAACGTCACAGACCATCATTCCAAGGGGAGCTGCTATTGTGTTGTTTTGATGCTATCTACTGGTGTGA
This sequence comes from Dendropsophus ebraccatus, assembly GCF_027789765.1. Classification (NCBI taxonomy): domain Eukaryota; kingdom Metazoa; phylum Chordata; class Amphibia; order Anura; family Hylidae; genus Dendropsophus; species Dendropsophus ebraccatus. The sequence continues at coordinate 120,792,783 of NC_091456.1, forward strand.
CATGTCGCTGCAATGCTGTACTGATCACTTTACAGCACCCTTCCTTCTCATCACCTGCAGCGGGGGTCTGTTACACACAGTAGCCGACCCCCGCTGTATATGGAGCGGGCTCAGGAGGGGTCAGATGCCGCTGTCAGTGTGACAGCGGCACCTATATACTTAAATAGCCGGCACTAGCAATAGCTAAGTGCCGGCTATTTGAAATTGGCGCCAATGGGAGCGGAGGGAGGGAGAGCAGAGGAGGAGACTGCAGGGGGCAGGGGGAGGCACATAGAGAACACGGCCGGCGCTCAGCTAGCCGCCCACCGTGTTCTCAGCTTAACTTAAAGTTTCGATACCAGGAAATCCTGGTATCGAACCGTTTTTTTTGCCCGAAATATCGATAGTAGTATCGATATTTCGGTGCATCGTGCATCCCTAATATATACACTACCGTTCAAAAGTTTGGGGTTTACATTGAAATGTCATTATTTTTTAAGGAAAAGCACTGTACTTTTCAATGAAGATAACTTTAAACTAGTCCTAACTTTAAACAAATACACTCTATACATTGCTAATGTGGTAAATGACTATTCTAGCTGCAAATGTCTGGTTTTCGGTGCAATATCTACATAGATAGGCCCATTTCCAGCAACTATCACTCCAGTGTTCTAATGGTACAATGTGTTTGCTCATTGGCTCAGAAGGCTAATTGATGATTAGAAAACCCTTGTGCAATCATGTTCACACATCTGAAAACAGTCTAGCTCGTTACAGAAGCTACAAAACTGACCTAAAGATTGTGTTTCTGGAGCATCACATTTGTGGGGTCAATTAAACGGCCAAAATGGCCTGAAAAAGAGAACTTTCATCTGAAACGCGACAGTCTATTCTTGTTCTTAGAAATGAAGGCTATTCCATGCGAGAAATTGCTAAGAAATTGAAGATTTCCTACAACGGTGTGTACTACTCCCTTCAGAGGACAGCACAAACAGGCTCTAACCAGAGTAGAAAAAGAAGTTGGAGGCCGCGTTGGAGGCCGCAACGACATGCCATACCCAGTGGACAGCACTTGATTGGAGCCAATTTCATCCTACAACAGGACAATGACCCTAAACACACCTCCAAATTGTGCAAGAACTATTTACAGCAGAAGCAGGCAGCTGGTATTCTATCGGTAATGAAGTGGCCAGCGCAGTCACCAGATCTGAACCCCATTGAGCTGTTGTGGGAGCAGCTTGACCGTATGGTACGCCAGAAGTGCCCATCCAACCAATCCAACTTGTGGGAGCTGCTTCTAGAAGCGTGGGGTGCAATTACTTCAGCTTACCTCAACAGATTAATAGCTAGAATGCCAAAGGTGTGCAATGCTGTAACTGCTGCAAAAGGTGGATTCTTTGACAGAAGCAAAGTTTGATGTAAAAACAATGTTATTTCAAATACAAATTATTATTTCTAACCTTGTCAATGTCTTGACTCTATTTTCTATTCATTTCACAACATATGGTGGTGAATAAGTGTGACTTTTCATGGAAAACACAAAATTGTTTGGGTGACCCCAAACTTTTGAACGGTAGTGTATACTACATCAAGAACCCTTCCTATGGCTTTAAAGCACTCAAGAAACCACAAGAGCCATTAAAACGTCACACAACAAGTACCCTATCAGGAACCATTGTGGGAGGGCTAAGTACCCTTGTGATATCTTAAAAACCCCAAGTACAGTTATTGTCCAGTTACCATGTGTGTCCTGAAAAATGGGACACGAATGGTAAGATTCCTTGACACAAGTGCCAGGGTTGAAACCCCACGGCCATGGTTAACAAGAAGGTAAATATCCTCTTTGTAAACCATAGTCATGGGGATTTAATGTATGCTTTGTTGGAAAAGTTTTGCATTAACTAAATTTATTTTATATTTTATATATTGTGTATTATATTTTATTTGATATATTATGTACACCCAGTGACTGCTCTGCTCTAAATGCCTGCTGCGACCTACTCTCCACTACACACCCTCCAGGAAGTAGCTCTTCCTATATAGAGGGGGAGGAAGAGGTGCTGACATCACAGTGGAGCTTTCAGTTGATTAGTCAGCCCCAAGGGATTATAGTTAATCTCTTGCTCCTGCTTAGTGACAATACTGTAAACTATCATGTATGGCTGCCATGTTTAGCGAATTTTGTTATGAATTGCTGTGAATTTGCTTTGCTTCACTCATCTTTAATCAATATGATAAAGTAGTCTTTGAATTATTTGTGTGAGATATATGTAATCTTAAAGGATGTACATTTTCTCAGTCAGATACAAAAGGTTTATCTTTTATTGTAATCTGTTTCTATTTTATCACTTATTGTACGTTGTTATGGGGGCTGGTATCTTCCCTGACCTGTTTTTAACAGCATTTAGTGACATGCTTTACAGCAAGACTCGTGAAAGAGTCGGTCCCCTTGACATGAATGTGAGTGTACCCTGTGACCTCTGAACGTCACAGACCATCATTCCAAGGGGAGCTGCTATTGTGTTGTTTTGATGCTATCTACTGGTGTGACATGTCGCTGCAATGCTGTACTGATCACTTTACAGCACCCTTCCTTCTCATCACCACAGAACAGGAAAGTACAGCTTAATTTTAGCCCCAGTGGTGAGAATTAGTGATGAGCTAGTATTAAAATGCTCGGGTGCTCGTTACTCGAGAAGAATATTTCCCGATACTCTGGTGCTCATTTCGAGTAACAAACCCCATTGAAGTCAATGGGAAACTCGAGCATTTTTTCAGGGAACCCAAGCTCGACACAGGGAAGGTTGTGTGAAAACCTGTCAACCTCAGAAAATAATGGAAACACCATGGAAATGGACAGGAAACAGCAGGGGCAGCATGCATTGATGCCTCTTAGACTGCCTAATCGCACCATGCCAAATTCTGGGCAACAGTATGGCAGTGATCACACAGTGAAGGATTAAAACAGAGTTAGCATATGAACCACCCCAAAATTTAGCCTCACACAGCATGGCAGTGAGAACACAGGAAACCATTAAAACAGAGATAGCATATGAACCACCCCAAAATGTAGCCTGACACAGCATGCCAGTGAGGACTCAGGGAACAATTAAAACAGAGGTAGCATATGAACCACCCAAAAACTTAGCCTGACACCACAGAACACCACAGAAATGGACAGGAAACAGCAGGGGCAGCATACATGGATGCCAGGGCTGAGCAGGGCCAGGGCTGGGGCATGACACCCCCTGACCACTTTAGCAGTTGTAATTTTCCCAGTATCACGTCACTCACCACTTCTCCCCACCGCTTCTGTTCTTGCGACTGAATTTAAAATAATTTTTTTTTATTTATTTGTGAAATTTGAATTATAATTTGATTTTGAGTTTGAATTAAAATTAGTTTAAATTATGGGTTTGACGATAAGATGGTATGAAATGGACAATACAATCATCCAATAAAAATAGCCAGATTATGGCTAGATTTAGCCTCACACCCTCATGCAGTTGTGCATGAGACGCATAATCATTGGAGGTAGGGACGAAGAAATAACAATACAGTCTTCTTAAGAGGCCCCGGAATTTGAATGAATGGATACACTTTTAATCCTTTAAACAGTATCTAAGAGAGGGCAAGTGCAGTAGTAGTGGGTGGACTTTTTCCACCATTTTCACTGTCTGTTCCTTTTAGCTGTGGCGTGTATCTTGAAGATACAATAGATGACCAGACAGCCCTGCAAAATAGTCGAATTTGAATTCGACTATAAGTCGAATTGAAGTTGATTTGATTTGAAAATTGAAATTGAAGATTAGTGGCCTTTAATGAGCAGCTGATTACTGCCTTTGAAACAGCTACAAAATGTAAGACATCAGAGGACATCCGCAAGTTTACATCCACAGATTGTATGGTTCGAAATGGACAACACAAGGATCCTAAATTAGGATCCACCATTTTTACTGTCTGAATTGATGTTGATTTGACTTGAAAATTTAAATTGAAGATTAAAAAAAAAACCTTTACCAGCCTTTACCAGCCTTCAGATGAGGCAGACGTGGAACATCCAAAAATTAGGCTTGACACAGCATGGCGGTGAGAACTCAGTGAACAAGGTAGATAAGGCAGGCGTGGAACCTCCCAGAAATTAGGCCTGACACAGCATGGCGGTGAGAACTCGGTGAACAAGGTAGATAAGGCAGGCGTGGAACCTCCCAAAAATTAGGCCTGACACAATAGAGTACCGAGGGGCAGCTACCGCCATGAGGTTCCTAAAAGCCTCTGTCTCTACCAGCCCATAGGGCAGCATCTTAAGGCTCAGCAGTTTGCCTATATGCACATTTAGGGCTTGTGCATGTGGTTGAGTGGCAATGTATTCCGTTTGCACTTCCGTTCAAAGGTCTGTTGTAGGGACAGTTGAACGCTGCGCTTAGACACCTTGCTGGAGGGTGTGGAGCATACTGGAGGTGAAGGGTGGGTGTAGGGCGGGAGGCACTCGTGCCTGGGGCCTGGGCGGGGGGACTGACAGAGCCAGCACGTGACACAGGGGAAGGAGCAGGGGTGTGAGTTGCAGTAACTGAAAGGCCTTGGTTCCACTGAGTGGGGTGTTTAGCACTCATTTGCCTGCGCATGCTGGTAGTGGTTAGGCTGGTAGTGGTCGCTCCCCTGCTCATCCTGGCGTGGCACAAGTTGCACACTACAGTCCGACGGTCAGTTTCTTTAAAGAACCTCCAGACTTGCGAACATCTAGGCCTGGCCACAGGAGTTAGGGCCCTATTCCACGGTAACAATAATCGGGCGGATCGGCCCCATTTGGCCCGATTCGACCGATTATAGTTCGGTGAAATAGAGAGAACGATCAGCCGATGATCGTGTCATCGACTGATCGTTCATTTAGGGCCAGACCTAAAATCATCGTTCCCCCACCGTGCATCGCTATGGTTGAATAGTGGTGCGCGGCGGGCGACCGACGATTTGACAGCAGCAGCATCATCATACATTACCTGTCCAGGCTTCTCCGCGCTGTCTTCATCCCCGGGTCCCGTGCTCTCTATCTTCTGAATGGCCGGTCAGCTGATGGAGCGTTCAGCCAATCACACGCCGGGACCTGTGATTGGCTGAGTGTGGCCTGTTAGCTGACCGGCCATTCAGAAGATTGAGCGCGCGGGACCCTGAGATAAAGACAGCGCGGAGAAGAAGACCTGCAGGTAATGTATGCTGCTGCTCAACGATCATCGGGCCGTGGAATAGGCCCAGTAAACGAGCTGCGATCTAGCAGATCTCCGCTCGTTTACATCGTTGATCGGGCCCTCCTTGGCCCGTGGAATAGGACCCTTAGACTACGTGAAACTGTTACTTATCTACTTGCTCTGGCTCTGCTTCTCCCTCTGCCCACCCCTCTTCCAACCAGTCCTGTGGCTAAACTTGCCTCCCCCTCAGAAGCACTGTCTTCACTAGGCTTATCCACCCAGCTTGGGTCAGTCACCTCGTCCTCATCCACCAGCTCTTCCTCCAATTCCTCACTCTGCTCCCCACTTTGAGTTACATCCATCACAACAATGTCATTGTCTGACAACCCGGTCTCATCGTCATCATCAGACACCTCTTCAAACCCCGCTTGCATGTCCCCACTCTCATCACCCACTGACTGCGTCAGCTGCATAGTTTGGGCATCGCAAATAGCGGAAAAAAAGCGTCAAACTCCTAGATGCCAGCGCTGCCTCAGAGGCATCTAGGAGTTTGACGCTTTTTTTCCGCTATTTGCCTGCACTTCTACGGGCCCCTTTGGGAGCATCCCGGTCTGTCTCTCCCAGCTAGCTGCAGCCCTGAACACAGACGCCAAGTTGAAACAGGACACAGTACCCCACAAAGGGGTGATATGCAACAAGCCCAAGGGGCTTTAAGGTGAGCCTCCATCTACCTTTCCATTTACCCATTGGTACCTACGGTATCACACAAGGCGCCGCCTCCCGCCTTTCGCTTTTTTCCTTTATCCTATCTAGTTTGGGCATCGGGACAGATCGACTGCTCTGATTTCTCAGACTCGGGAAGGGTCCAGAAAAGAGTTCCTGGGAGCATGATGGTGTATCTGAATCCCTCCTTGGCTAGCATGGATGAAATGCGTGGAAGACTGGGTGGTGGATAAGTTACTGGACACATTTTCCGCTATCCACGTGATCACCTGTTCACGCTGGTGCGGTTTCAATAGCGGTGTACCCTGAGGCCCCGTAATTTGCGAGAGGAAGCTAGGGAGTGAATGTCTGCGGTGTGCCACTGCTCCCTCCTCAACGGGTGCTCTGTCACCCTGCCCAGAACTATGGCCTCTGCCCACTGCATTGCTTGGAACCCCACGCCCTTATCCTCGTCCTCGACCCTTACCCCTGGGGTTCACCATTTTATGGACACTGCACAGTCAAGACTGAGATAGCTGCACTACAGATCACAGCAAGCCAAGAAAATATATTACTCAGACTACTACTGCAAGGGTCATCTGATGTGGCAACCAATCGCTGCTATCCACATGTATGGGTCCCATGTGATCGCATGATGTACCAAAGAGTCTCCTGCATGTTGATTGGCTAAGAAATTGCGCCCAAACTTATAGGAAACAGATGATGCCATTTTCTCGAGTATCGCAAGATGCTCGTCTGAGTAATGAGTACCATCGAGTACCTTAATACTCGAATGAGTACCAAGCTCGGACGAGCATGCTCACTCAACACTAGTGAGAATAAAAACTGCAAGATATCAGGATTTTATAATGCAGATATTAAGAAAATTAGAAAAAAAAGTCACCAAAAATTCCTAAAAAAAAGTTTAACATAAAAACATTATTTAGGGTGCCTTCACACCTACCGGATCCACAGCGGATCTCACTAATGCGGATTCGAAGCGAGAACCGCTGAGGATCCGGTATCAATTCACCCCTATGATAGCACATATTCGCAGCGGGATTGACATCCCGCTGTGAATATGTGCTTTAACTCCCTGGTGCCCACAGCCCCGCCGTCGCATCCCCCATCCCCGCCACATCCCCCCATCAGCCCATCTCCGGGCCGCCGCCGCGAGCATACGTTACCTGCTTGGCGGCGCGGCTGCAGTGAGGATCCAGTGAGGAGCCTCACTGCAGCGGGCTGGGCTGATCGGGGGATGTGGCCGGGACGGGGGGATGCGGCGGCGGCAGGCTGGGCTGATGCGATGGCGGGGCTGCGGACACCAGGGAGTTAAAGCACATATTCACAGCGGGATGTTAATCCCGCTGCGAATATGTGCTATCATAGGGGTGAATTGATATCGGATCCGCAGCGGTTCTCGCTTCGAATCCGCAGAAGTGAGATCCGCTGTGGATCCGGTAGGTGTGAAGGCACCCTTAAGGAATGTCGATTTGTGATAACACAATGGCTATAATAATCTTTTGAAATAACAAAAGCAACAATGTTTATAGTAAAAGAAACACACATTAAAAACTAAGGAACATCACAGATACCATAACACAATTTTTATGCATTGTAAGTTTTAACTAATGAAAATCTTGACCAGTTTATCATACATTTATGCTGCTAAACAAATTCCCATTTCATATAATATAAATAATAAGAGGCTTAATGTTATTGGCATTGGCATAATAATCAATTAAACTATTCATTTCAGGATAATCCCTTTCGCCAAAGGATAGCGGAAGTGTTCTCTGAGGATGGGGACGGGAACATGACCTTAGATGACTTTTTGGACATGTTTTCCGTACTTAGTGAAATGGCACCACGTGAGCTTAAAGCTTACTATGCATTTAAAATATATGGTGAGTATATTCATGACTGGAGGTAAGTTATATTTTGATATTGTTGCTTTACGTTTCTATATCAATGCACCGCCTATTATTCTGTATTTAAGGGGGCTGGCCACTTTATACTGAAATTGTTTAGTGTACAGTATTAGTAAAAGTACTCACTGCCTTCATCGACAGCAGCTCCCTGTATACCCCATAGAGCTAAAATCAGACTCCCCTCCTTTAGGAAGTGTTGTACTGCTCTGTGGTGATTCTGTCCATAAGATGGCCAACAGAGAGGAGCATATAACCATGACCCACGCCCAGTGTCCACCACTGAGCCTGTATATGTCTATGGAGGACAAAGAGGGTGGGGCATTGTCACATGTTCCTTCATGTCAGCCATCTTTTGGAAAGAATTAGAGTGCTCAATTCAAGGGTGCTCAATTCAAGTAATGTAACATTTTGGCTTAATAAAGAATCATATTTTATGTGTTCAGTAAGGTAGAAGAAAAAGTGTCAATACAGACAGAATAGTCTCTCCTTTTTCCAATTCGAGTAATGAACCCCATGAACCCCATTAAAGCCATCGGTAGACCATTTTTTCAGGTGCCTCCTACTAGGCAGAGGGGAGGGTGTTTGGTGCACCTCAGAAAGTGATGGAACTGGCAAAGCAAGGGAAGAATGCATGGATGCATCAAAGGGGTTATCCAGAGCTACAAAAACATGGCCACTTTTCCCCCTACTGTTCAGGTGCGGTTTGCAATTAAGCTCCATTTACTTCAATGGAACGGAGTTTCAAAACCCCACCCAAACTGGAAACAACAGTAGTGGGAAAGTGGCCATGTTTTTGTAGCACTGGATAACCCCTTTAAGGACTCTCATGTCGTTGTATTACAACATTTTTAGAAAATCCAATTCCAGAAGTGAGAAAACGAGTGACATGATAACTTGGAGGGATATAGTCTGACCTTGACTGTTTTACACTCCCAAATATAGAGTTTATTGCTCGAGGTTTATACTATGGCCTAGGCTATATTACACTCCTAGATATGAAAATATATGCCCTGGGGTATCCTGTGGCCTGGGCCAGGGGTGAGAAAACCAGTGAAGTAATAACATTATGGCCCGGAGAGATATAGCATGGCCTAGGCTGTTTTACACCCCCAGAAATTTATCTCCCAGGATTTACTGTGGCCTGGTTCAGCATTAGATGGATATATTCTGGCCTGGATCGGTATAGTTTGGCCTAGGCTATTTTACACAGCGGAGTATAGTTTTGCCTAGGCTGTTTTACACCCTGGAGCATAGTTTGGCCTAGGCTATTTTACACACTGGGGTACAGTTTGGCCTTGGCTATTTTTTACCCCGGGGTATACTCTGACCTAGGCCATTTGATACCTGGGGTATATTCTGTCCTGGAGGGGTATAGTCTGGCCTAGGCTATTTTATACCCCGGGTATACACTGGCCTAGGACAAACTATACCCGGGTATAATCTGGACGGGGGTTAATCTGACCTCCTACACTGGGTATAGTCTGGACTGGGGGTGTACTCTGGCCTGTTACACCAGTCAGTCAGTGACTGGTACAGTGGTACTTATCCTGTCACTGAGTCCCTTAAGCAATCACTATAGATAACAGCGTTTAAGGGGTTAAAGGCAGCTACATGATCGTAACTTACTCTCATTTTTCCCTGCTCTAGGAAACACTAATGTGTGTGGGGCTGCTCACATTAAAGCAGCCCTGCACACATTAAAACCCCCTCACAGGAGGAACGTAAATGTACATTCCTACTGCATGGGGCATTGGTGGCAGTTAGAACATTTCTCCACCTTTCTGCCCTAAAGGCGCACACATATGTACGCCCGGGTATCCGGTACATGTGTCCTGGTTTCTCGGGAGGGCCCTACAGCGCAGCATAGATGCCAGGGCGCACAAAAGGACTGAACTGCAGTCTGTGCAGGCCCCAATGTGGTACTGGGGTACCCGTGGCCCACCAACAGAACTGATCATGGGGGTCACCCAAAAAAAGAACCCATCAGAAGCGACATGCTGACCTGGTTCCATCCTGTACTGATGTATCTGTGACCACAACTCCAGGAATAACAATAACTTCAACTCTCAGAATGCCATACATTTATGAATCTCTCAGAGAATGCTGGGAGTTGTGGTTTCCGAGAGGACAACCCCTTGAGTTGTCCACTCATTTGTACTTGCAGTAAATGCTGGGAGTTGTATTGTTTGCAGCTATTGTTTGTACTTGGAGGGTCCTGGGTACATTGTACACTGGATGATTTGTGGGAGATTAGATTTTAAGGGTGCGTTCACACCTACAGGATCCGCTGCGGATTTTCATGCTGCGAGTTTGCAGCGAAAACAGCTGCGGATTCTGTACTGTGAAGATCAATTGGTCCCATACACGCTGCATGGGACCCGGCCCCTTTAACCCCTGCGCCGCCGGCGGCTGCCCGCAGCTTGCAGCCCCAGCCCCCTTTAACCTCGGCACCGCCTGATCGCCGCCCTGGCCCCCCGCACTCCCGATCGTCTCCCCAGCCCCCCCGCACGCCCGATCGCAGCCCGGCAGCCCCGGCCCCGAGCATACATCACCTGTTTGGGCCGTGGCTTTGTGATGCTCCCGGCTCCCCTGCACGGCAGCACTGATGCCTATGGGCAGCGAGGGGAGCCAGGAGCATCACACAGGCACGGCACAAGCAGGTGATGTATGCTCGGGGGTCGGGGCTGCAATCAGGTGTGCGGGGGGGCGTCGATCGGGCGTTCGGGGGGGGGGGGGGGGGTCGTCTATCAGGTGTGCGGGGGGGGGGGGGGCGGGGGCGTGTTTGGGCATGCGGGGGGGCCGGGGCGGCGATCAGGCGTGCAGGCGGTTCGGGGGTTTAAGGGGGCTGCGGCTGTAAGCTTCGGGCGGCCGGCGGCGGCGCAGGGGTTAAACTGGCCGGGTCCCATGCAGGCAGCGGATCATGCAGGCCGGGTCCCATGTAGGCTGCGTGTATGGGACCCATTGAGCTTCACAGTATAGGATCCACAGCTGATTTCGCTGCAAACTCGCAGCATGAAAATCCGCTGCGGATCCTGTAGGTGTGAACGCACCCTAAAGCTCAGTGTGGATGTGACCCCAGAACAGCACTAATAGGGGATAGAACACATGGTCCCTTAATCACTGCTGGGGCACAGGTAAGATACATGTACTGTATGTGGCTGCACAGGTGGGATACATATACTGTATGTGGCTGCACAGGTGGGATACATGTACTGTATGTGGCTGCACAGGTGGGAGACATGTACTGTTTGTGGCTGGACCGGGGGTAGACATGTTCTGTATGTGGCTGCTTTGAGGGGAGATGAAATAATACAAAACCATGCTGCAGGGGGGAGGGGGGGTTATTGGCAAAAAAGGCATAATGTTACAATCAAACATCAGCATCAGAGGGTGGGGAGCTCTGTGCTTTCTCTTACACAGTCCACCCTGTATCTTACAACTTCCAGCAGCCTGACAGACACACTGACAATAATCACTAACTGTTAGAGCTGCTGCAGTTTCTTCTCCTTACAGCCCTGTCCCTGGCAGCCATAACTCTGCAGAATCCCTCTAGCCTCTGTCACCACATCCTGTCCCTGGCAGCCATAACCTTGCAGGATCCGTCCAGCCCCTGTCACCACATGCTCTCTGTCCTCTCCTGCTCACAAAAGGTATGCCAGACAGTGGAGTACAGGAGGGGGAGGGGCTGTCAGCAACAGTGCGCAAGAGGAGAGAGAAGAGCCAGCCCCGGCCAGGCACAGCATCCAGTCACTAAGTGGGCCCCACAGGAGCAGGGGGCCCGCACTTCTCGAATGATGATACTGCCTGGGGGGCCCACTACAGAAATGTGCCATGCTGAGCTGACACTTTAGAGTCTGAGCCTGGCGGGCCCCTCTATTGGCCTGGGCCCCTGTGCAGCTGAACAGGCTGCACAAGTGATATGTCCACCTCTGGCATATGAGTTAAGGTGGTTCTACATGTTGAGAGTTTGTAGAGGTTTTGTTAAAACCAGGATTCAGGAAGAGAGGAAAAAGTAATAATTTTGGCTTTTTCAACAAAATCATTATACCTGATGAAAACCTAGGGCTACTTTACATTTCTTTTTTCCTACTGTGTTCTTTTTTATAGATTTCAATAATGATGATTACATATGTAAAGCAGACCTGGAGAAAACGCTAAACAAACTTACACGGAATGAATTAACGCCAGAGGAGGTGTGTCTGGTTTGTGAGAAAGTGATAGATGAAGCTGATGTAGATAATGATGGAAAGCTATCATTAGAAGATTTCCAACACATGATTGTGCGAGCTCCAGACTTTCTCAGGTATCAGAAACCACACTGCGGTTGTTAGTAATTTTAAAGATTTTTCTGAGGCTTTAAAGCGTTATCCAGCGAAAATGTTTTACTTTCAAATCAACTGGTTTCAGAAAGTTATATAGATTTTTAATTTACTTCTATTTAAAATTCTCAAGTTTTCACATTCTTATTAGCTGCTGTATGTCCTGTTCTTTTCAGTCTGACACAGTGCTCTCTGCTAACATCTCTGCCCGAGACCGGAAATGTCCAGAGCAGTAGCAAATACCTATAAAAAACCTTTCAGAGAGCACTGTGTGTCAACACCAGGTGATTTCAAAGAAAAACATTTTCGCTGGATAACCCCTTTAAAGGCATTTTTTAAAGGGGTTATCCAGCGCTACAAAAACATGGCCACTTTCCCCCTTCTGTTGTCTCCAGTTTGGGTGGGGTTTTGAAACTCAGTTCCATTAAAGTAAATGGAGCTTAATTGCAAACCACACCTGAACTGGAGGCAACAGTAGGGGGAAAAGTGGCCATGTTTTTGTAGCACTGGAGAACCCCTTTAACATATTGCTGCAAGTGCATTTAAAACTCCACTTCAGAGAGAAAAATCATCTCTGGAGTGACAAGCATGCTAAGCCAAACACTGACTGAGAAGGAACAGCCCCACGGCCAGTAATTGGCTGGCCGGGCTGTCAGTCCCAAGATGAGTTTGTCTCAAAAGTGGAGGCTCTGCGGTTACCTGGGGACACCAGACGAGGACAACGGGGGAGTGTGGTGAGATAAGCATAACTACTTACCATAAAAAAATATAAAATATATTTGTGCACACATCCATAGCTATTAGAGATGAGAGAGTAGTGAAATATTCGACTTTCGAGAATTCGAATCGAATAGGCACCGAGATTCGACTATTCAAACAAATTTTTGATCCCATTATAGTCTATGGGAAAAAAATTCTCGCCACTTGGAAATCTAAATTCGACCACTTGGAGGTCACCAAGTCCCCCATGAACCCTCCCTAAACGATGCCAACACCTCCGGAATGACACTGGGACATTAGAGGGAGCATGCCTGGGTGCACCCAACACACTCAAATGCCACTCTCCGCAGTTGCGAAGGAAAAATATTTGCGAAAGCTTTATGAACGTTTACGGCAATGTTCACACAGTTCGTTCGTATTTCCTGCGCAGCGTTACATACATGATTCCAATGTGCGTCCATAAAGCGTCATGTTAGTCGCGCGTATCACGCATTACGCTGTACGAATGTTAGGTTGCAGCAGAGCAGAGATTAGGAGAGAGAAATATGTCCAGGAGATCATCCCCTTTTGGCCATGAAGAGCTGAAGCTCATGGTGAAAATCATGGATCAAATGGATTATGGCCTAGAACGTGTTCCTGTCACTAACCCCAACACACGTATAGGCGTATAGTAAGGTGATACGTGCCCTCCAGCATGATTTCAACAAGAGAAGGACCCCCATCCAAATACAAAAGAAATGGCCGGACCTAAAATATAGGAGTCCCCGAAACTTGCAGATATATAGCACGGTGAGTAATATGCTGTGAGTCTGATCGTGGGACGTGTAATATTCTGGAGTTGTGATACTGGGATGTGAAATATATTGGATTCCTGAGACTGAAATATGTAATATACAGTGGTGCCTTGGATTACGAGCATAATTCCTTATGGGTCTGTGCTTGTAATCCAAATCCACTCTTAAACCGAAGCAAATTTTCCTATAAGAAATCATAGAAATGCAGACAATTGGTTCCACACCCAAAAAATAATGATTTATTATTCTGAATAACATGTAAAACAAATGAAACAAACATTTAGAAAGAGCTGAATATGTGATATTATAAGTTACTGTACAGTAATGGAGAGGATGGGAAACACAAGGACTTACAGAGATTGCAGGGAACATGAAGGAATGAGCAGGGCAGATGTGGGAACATAATGCAGCATTCTCTGTCTGGGGAGACTGGGGTTACAGCTATGAAGAGATTAACTCCACCGTCCTGTCCCCTGATGTAAGCCCCAGCCTAGAGTGGATCTGCTATGATTTGGAAGGTGAGGGAGACTTCCTCGATCAGAGTACAGGGCTGTAGACCTCGCTATGCAGGCCATGCCTCTCTTCCACTTGCGCTCCCACCCAGTTCAGGGAGCTCTTAAACCAAAGCAATGCTCTTAAACCAAGTCACAATTTTGTGAGCAACTGTGAGCTCTTAAACCAAAACGCTCTTAATTTAAGTTACTCTTAAACCAAGGTACCACTGTACTGGGATCTGCTACTGGGTTGACTTTCACGACCCTTTTACTTTGTACCCACAGAACCCCCACCCGATTGCCAACACAAAGGCCCACATATATCATATGTTCCCTCCACTTGTCATGTGCAGCCCACAGCATTTGGCCCTCCTCTTATAAGTATTGAGCTTTTAAGGAATAAAACAGCTTACGGCCCTTTTCCACGGGCTGACTGAAAGGAGCAAACGAGCGCTATTAGCGCTCGTTTGCTCCTTGTTCCCCACTCACTGCTGCCGCTGGTGAGTCTGGGGGGGGGGGCGCGGGCTGCCCGGGGGATCGCTAATTGTCCGTGCAGCCAATAGGATACAGCTCCTATTTCACGGAGCGACGGCAGCAGATCGTTGCTGTATCAGTCATTTGTTTTTCAACATGATTGAAAGACAAACGACGCAACGATCATCCGACATGAAAGATGTCGGCTGATTGTTGCTGTCAATTCCACGGAACGATTATCGTCCGTAACGGCCGATATCGGCCGAATACGGACGATAATCGTTCTGTGGAATAGGGGCTTTAGGATAATGATGCTGATGATGACGTCTATCCCTTTTTTTTTCTCTTTTTTTTTTTTTAAAGATCTAATGGAAGAACGAAGGCAGTGGCAGGGCTCCTTGCTGGAGCAGATGCAGTGCGCTCTCCAATGGGGGGGGGGGTGATAGGGGCTGGGGGTTACCTGTTCCTGCTTCCTCGGCTGTCCTTGTAGGGACTGCCGAGGAAGCAGCAGCAGGTAACTCCCAGCCCCTACCATCACACCCCCCCCCCCCTCGGAGAGTGCACTGCACCAGCAAGGAAGGGGGTTAAGTGCCCCCTCCTTGCTGGTGCAGTGCACTCTCGAAGGTGGTGGTGGGGGTGATGGTAGGGGATGGGAGTTACCTGCTGCTTCCTCGGCAGTCCCGGTAAGCCCCGTCCCCCGTACCGCCCGCAATGGGGGCGAGGCTTACTGTCATGGAAGCGGAGCCTACAGGGACAGCCGAGGGAGCAGGTAACCCCAGCCCCTATCATCACCCCCCCATTGGAGATCCCACTGCATCTGCTCCAGGAAGGAAGGGGGCACTTAACCCCCTTCCTTGCTGGTGCAGATGCAGTGCCAGAACAGTCTGGTCCCCATGGGGTTAAGTCCCTGGGAGCCAGACTGTAACTCCCATGCCCATGCTGAAGGTCACCTAGCTTTCCCAGGATCCTGTAAGGGTTAACCTTACAGGATGCTGGGAAAGCTGGGTGATCTCCAGCATGGGCATGGGAGTTACAGTCTGGCTCCCAGGGGGTTAACCCCTTACTTGCTGTTTGTTTTTGCTTGTGTTTTTTCTCTTTTTTCTCCAGATACCGGCATGCAGAGGATTACGGCGGATTCGTTTGGACTACGTCGATGACCAGCGAAGTTTAATGTTCAATAAAATGGTCAACGAGGGGTGTGGGGGTGTTTTTATTTGAATAAAAAAACATTTCTAGGTGTGTTGTATTTTCTTTCATTACTTTACAGACTTAGTAGTGGAAGCTGTCTGACAGACGGAATCCATTACTAAGTCTGGGCTTAGTGTTAGCCGGTATAAAATGGCTAACACTAACCCCCCCCCCCCCCCCCATTATTACCCCAGTACCCAATACCACCAGGGGTACTGGGAAGAGCCGGGTGCCAGTGGTCCCGGAGCCTCAAAATTGGCGCCCCTGGACTGGGCGGCAGCAGGCTGGTAAGATTTAGGCTGGGGAGGGCCTAAACCAATGGCTCTTCCCGCCCTGGTGTTACCAGGCTGCTGTTGTTTGGTTTTTAACCCGGCTGGTTATGAAAATAGGGGGGACCCTCAGCGGTTTTTTTTTATTATTCATTTAAAGAAAAAAAACGCATAGGATCCCCCCCTTTTCCATAACCAGCCAGGTTAAAAACCAAGCAACAGCAGCCTGGTAACACCAGGGTGGGAAGAGCCTTTGGTTTAGGCCTTTTTTATACACACTTAAGCCCTCTCTGGAGGGTCAGAGAGGGCTAATTTTTCTCCTGATGACGTTGCTGTGGCAACGAAACATGTAGAGAGGGGGCACTATTTGTGGTTTTAAATAGCAGACATCCAGTATCTCCTAGTTACCTTCTATACAGGACTGCAGACTGTGATAGTGATTGATATAGTTAGTTAGAGAGAATAGTTATATCCCTATATATCATCTAGTATTAGCTAGTGATAGGAGTACTGGGTGTGTTGTGGTTTTAAAGAAGTTCACATATTTATTTTAAAGATACGTAATAAAAGTTAACTTTTACTAGGGGGGTGATAATAATTAAAGGGGTTTTTTACCCCGGGCTACGGCCTGTGGGTTTGGAGTTTATTTGGTTTAGGCCCTCCCCAGCCTAAATATTACCAGCCTGCTGCCGCACAGTCCAGGAGCGCCAATTTTGGCGCTCCGGGACCACTGGCACCCGATGTAGCAGGCCAGATTAACCCCTGTCCAGATTATACCCAAGTATAAAATGGCCTAGGCCAGAGTATACCCCGGGGTATAAAAAAAACCTAGGCCAGAGTATACCCCAGAGTATAAAATAGCCTAGGCCAAACTATACCCCTCCAGGCCAGAATATACCCCGGGGTATACTCTGGTCTAGGCCAGAGTATACCCCGGGGTATAAAATAGTCTAGGCCAGAGTATACCCCGGGGTATAAAATAGTCTAGGCCAGAGTATACCCCGGGGTATAAATTAGCCTAGGCCAGAGTATACCCCGGGGTATAAAATAGCCTAGGCCAGAGTATACCCCGGGGTATAAAATAGCCTAGACCAAACTATACCCCGGGGTGTAACATAGCCTAGACCAGAGTATACCCATCCAGGCCAGAAAATATCCATCTAATGTCGAACCAGACCATAGTATACCCCTGGCGGTGTAAAACAGCCTAGGCCATGCTAATGTTATTACTTCACTGGCTTTATCACCCCTGGCCCAGGCCACAGCATACCCCATGGCATATATTTTCATACCTAGGGTTGTAATATAGCCTAGGCCATACTATAAACCTGGGGACAGTCTAGCCCAGGCCACAATATACCCCGGGGAATAAACTCTATATTTGGGGCTGTAAAACCAGGCCAGACTATATCCCTCCAAGTTATCATGTCACTGGTTTTCTCAGTTCTAGCCCAGGCTACAGTGCGATGCCCTGACCCGTGAGGGGCACTTCGCAGTGCAGGTGTTGTGAGTGGGCAGGAACCGGGGCAGCTACAGGGTATAGGATTGTCACAGTATATGGCCTGAGGATGGCACAGCTGAGGGACCGGTCTGCGGATACTGTGGTAGAATTGCTACTGGGCATGCGATTCTTCGCTATACCTAGTCAAGGCACCAGTAAACGGACACCAATGCCAGGGTTCAGTAACAGCGGTGGTTACACTTTTATTGTAACTGAGGTAACTGGTAGCAACAGTCTCGTCCGGATGCAACCGGGTATATAGCAGACTTGTAAAGACAGAGCTAAGGTGGTGCTGCATAGGCTGAGGTGAAACGTGCCGGATGATGGGAGTAGTAGTGAGAGAGGAATAGAGAAGCTGGGTGGATTCAGAGTACTTGCGGTATTAATCTTGACCGGAACAGGAACGACACCCAGATGAGAGGATACTCCAGGCACTTGAGCAGACGGACAGCTAGGATCTGTTACAGCAGAGCAGCAGCCTCTCTTCTAAAGGTGAAGAGGGCCGCAGGAACACATCTGTCCTCTCCTGAGGACAGGGAGAAGAACACTTCCTTCCTCTCTGAGGTAGAGGACGGAACTAACTAGCAAGAGGAAGTCACATGGTATCCCTGGCCAAAGCTCGACGGCCATTGGAGGAACCATGGTTACAGGGCAGGGTCACGTGATCCTCAGCCTTTGCATACCACTGCACAGAGTTAAACACATATACAATATACAGGAACCTGAGAGTAATAGGGACTACATAGTCACAGTTGCAGTGCAAATAGTTTCCAGAACAGGCATGGCTGTAGCAGCAAAAATAAACTGACAGTGAGAAACAGACAGCGTGTACCCTAGCATGTTTGAGCCGACCTCGGTGAATCTCGAGGGGTAGCAAACATGAATAGACTGGACAATTAGACAACAGGACTGAATGATGATTGGCACAATTGGAAGAGGAGGGCCCACTGGAATGTGCACAGGGACCGCTGAATAGCCTATGGGCATGAGGAACGGTTCAACTTGGAACATTTCTTCCAGAGAGAGAGGTTTAGCTTGAGCCGCTGAGGGAGACGGAGGCGTCGGTGCAGGTACCGGACACTGGGTTGTAAGGCCTTGTAGGTCCTCCTTAGTGCAACGCTTTATCCTATTCCGGTGCACCGTCTGTGGGGCTAGCCCTGGCTTTTTGACCTCATACACATCAGTCTCTGGGTAAGGGATAGAAGAGATGACATAGGGCTCAGGCTCCCAAAGACTCTCAAGTTTGTGAGAGCGATGATATTTCAGAATTTCTGAATTCTGTATTTTTGTGAATGCTGAAGTGTGTGTTTCCTACGCTCAAGGCACAGGTGACAAAGTGAAACTAAGAAGAGAGAAAACCCTGGTGGCAGGACTTCACCTAGGGGTGCCTAACATACTCTGGTTACAGGTAGTTAGTGCGTGAACCATCTGACATGAAAGCCAGGACAACTTAACTGCTGGCGGGTGACCCTCAATATTCCAGCCAGTTAGACAGTAGGTTTTCAATATAAAGTGTTACCCTACTGGAAAAAGAGAACCGTGAAGACCTGTGTACTGCCTTGGGTGTCTGTGTGAAGTGTCTTGGACACCTGGAAGAGAAAGAATAAAATAACAAAAGCAAGCCTACATTTGGGCGCCCATGCATACTGGTCAATCATACAACACAATTACTCAATAGGCCAAGCACACGAAAAGGCATCCAAGGTGCAATATGTATGAACCAGTGTGAATGTTAAGTAGGCCTATGTGTAGCAACTACGGCGTGCAGGGACAAGACAGAGGTGAACAGACACTGGAAACAAAAGGAAGGGAAATACAAAAGACAACAAATACTGCGAGGACTGGAGGAGGATTGGTTCACATAACTCTGAAGACATCTGAAGAAAACTGGCTCAAATAATCTTTCCAGCTGTAGATATAATACTGTAATGAGGAATAGCCTATGGGCATGAGGAACGGTTCAACTTGGAACATTTCTTCCAGAGAGAGAGGTTTAGCTTGAGCCGCTAAGGGAGACGGAGGCGTCGGTGCAGGTACCGGAAACTGGGTTGTAAGGCCTTGTAGGTCCTCCTTAGTGCAACACTTTATCCTATTCCGGTGCACCGTCTGTGGGGCTAGCCCTGGCTTTTTGACCTCATACACATCAGTCTCTGGGTAAGGGATAGAAGAGATGACATAGGGCTCAGGCTCCCAAAGACTCTCAAGTTTGTGAGAGCGGTGATATTTCTTAAGCCAAACTTTATCTCCCACTTGTAGTGGTATGGCATTCGCCCTTTGGTTGTAGGCATCCTCCTGGCGCTGTTGAGCTTCCCCCATCCTCCTGTCAACAATTTACCGGGCATCCTGGATTCTCCTCTGATGCTCCTGAACCCAGTCAGTTTCAGGTAGGGGATTGAAGGCGTCAGGAGCTTGGACTCCAAGAGCACGGTCCTGAGGAAGTTGGCCTTGGCGCCAGAACATCAGGTAGAACGGGGAGTAGCCAGTGGAACAATGAGTGGTATTGTTAAAGATCTCCACCAGTTCATCCAACAAGTGGGGCCACTCTACTCTCTTCGTCACTGAAGCCGTTCGGAGCATGTTGATAAAGACCTGGTTAACTTTTTCACATAGACCATTCCCTTGAGGATGATAGGCCGTGGTACAGAGTTTCTTACACTCGTGGTAGGCACACAGCTCCTGGAAAAGTTGCGACTCGAAGGCCGGACCCCGGTCCGTCAGCAGAGACTCTGGGCACCCATAGTGCTTTACATACTCCTTGTAAAAAGTGAGGGCGGTGGTTCTGGCGGTCAAGTCTCTGACAGGTACCACGACTACCCACTTGGAGTAATGGTCGACCATGGTGAGGGCGTAGGTATACCCGCATCTTGTAGGGGCCAGCTTCACATGGTCTAGGGCAACTAGCTGATTCGGCCGGTGGGAGGTGATTGGATGCAAAGGGGCCCTGTTTGAGTCTCTTTGGGTACCGCGGATAGACCTTTGATAGGCAATAGTCTCCTCACAGACAACGTCCTCAGGATCAAGTTGGTATAGCTTGGCCACGGTAGTGAACTTGGGTAAGTCAGCGGTGGAGTCCCCAAGATTCACCAGGCGTACAGGGACCTGACCATTGGAGACAGTCACCAGGCTCCTAGCAGCTCTGACGAAGGGTTTTCCCTCGATCTCAATAGCATCCAACAGAGCGGCATAGTCAGCATTGTCAAGGCCCGAGCGGACTCTGCACCAGATAAGAAACTCACTGTTAGCCGGGATGGTGATCGGGCATGCGTCCTTAGTGCGGACACGGCAGATTTCTCCTCGCTGGTTGGCAAACCTCCGCTGAGCGGTGAGCATCTTGATTGTCTTCTGGACGGCTTGCCTGTATTGAGGGGAAGCATGAGACAGGGAGGCATGTAAAGCATCGAGTACTTCGGCAAACACATGGCGAATAACATTCATGCCTAACACAACAGTGCCGCCATCTCCCTGGGCCTCAGTGACAATGACACCCTGCCGAGGTAGTTCTCGGCTACCAATCCAGATAGTCGGTTCCCAGTACCCTAGTTGCACAATAGGCCGGCCATTGCTAGCAATAAGTTTTAAACGGTACTCCTCAACCGGGCTCAAGGCCTGTGGGTTCCAATGTTCCTCAAAAACATGTTGAGGTATCGTGGTAACCTGGGAACCAGTGTCTATGAGGGCCTCCAAGGGGACATTGTCTATCCAGAGAGTCACATGTGGGCATTGTGAGAGGAATTTGGAGAACCACTGTGCTTCTTGCGGGCCTGGGGTGTGACCTCCTGGGTGTTGGCCCTTTGGACCCAGGGGTAGCCCGTTTAACTGATAGCACTGGGATCGGTAGTGTCCATGCCGCCTACAGTGGCGGCAATAGGGCCGTTCAGGAGTGCTAAGATTTTGTGGGCGAGGCCCATCAGGCTCCCCGTAGTCAGGGTAGAAGTCCTGAGGTAAAGGTGCAGCAGAGGCCCCTTGCAGCCCCCTTAGGGCAGAGAGAGACAACCACCTGTGTGAGAAGGTCGGGGGCCACTGATGGATTGGCACAGACCGGCTGTTGAGCAGCTTGTACAGCGGAAACAGGTGGCGCCACAATTGAGCCTGGAGGTGAGGGCGTGGGTCCCACTGGATCTGGGGGATCCAGACCTGGGGTACAGCCAGCACAGGGAGTGTCGGTGCCAACCACCCTTAGAGCCAGAGTCTTAAAGTCCAGGAAAGGCATTGTAGGGTTTTGGGCGGCTAGCATACGCAGTTGGCTCTGGATGAGTCTAGAATCCACCCCCTCTATGAAACGGTCAGTTATCATGCTCTCTACAGCCGAGGGGTCTATAGTGTCCACTTGCCTGAGGGCCCGATAGACAGATTGGAGGGCTAGCGCATAGTCCCTGAGGGTCTCACCTGGCCTCTGACGCCGGTCATAGAACTTGAGGCGGACCTCCGTGGGTGACTGTACCTCAAATTCTTTGCTTAGCCGGACCAGGATCTGTTGGACGTCAGCTTTCTCAGAGGGCGGCCAGGACCGTACTTCCTCAGTAGCGGGACCCTCGAGTTGTCCTAACAGTAACTGCACCTGCTGAGTGGGAGAAAGTGAGACAAGTTCAAGAGTGCGGGAGATTTTCTTCTTGAAAGCAGCTAGCGTGTGGGGTTCCCCTTTATAGCTGGGGAGATTGGAGGGCCCGATGAAGAACGGCACGGCTGCTGTGACTATAGCAGCAGGGGCAGCAGCACGTGCTGCAGGCGGACTGCCTGACCCATCAGAGTCACTATCGTGGCCAGTAGACATGATGGTGGGATCTGGGGTGCTGCGCCTTTAAGGGAGCGGGACTGTGCTGGAGCGCCGGGCAGGCGGGCTGGATGATGAGAAGGTGCAGAGCTTGTAGGTGGCTGCCGGCGATGACAGTCTTGGAACAGCAGGACCAGCAGACACAGCGGTGCAATACACCCGGGGTTGAGGAGACAGGGCGGAAGTCGGCTCCAGAGCTTCCGGCGGTCTGGTCTCAATCTTCTTCCCCCTTGCAATGGAGGCTGGGGCACCGTACGGCCGGGGGGCGGAGCTTGAGCAGCGCGCGCTCGGGGATGACATGTCAGCCCACTTGTTTAACCCCTCCGTAGGCCGCAGCGCGGCAATGGCAAAGTCTCTGGGGGGTAACAGTACAGTTCTGGGCACTGAAAGCTGGCACAACACAGTCTGGATCCTGTTTGTGATGCCAAAATTGCGATGCCTTGACCCGTGGGGGTCACTTCGCAGTGCAGGTGTTGTCAGCGGGCAGGAACCAGGGCAGCTGCAGGGTATAGGATTGTCACAGTATAGGGCCTGAGGATGGCACAGCTGAGGGACCAGTCTGCGGATACTGCGGTAGAATTGCTACTGGGCATGCGATTCTTTGCTGTACCTAGTCAAGGCACCAGTAAACGGACACCAATGCCAGGGTTCAGTAACAGCGGTGGTTACACTTTTATTGTAACTGAGGTAACTGGTAGCAACAGTCTCGTCCGGATGCAACCGGGTATATAGCAGACTTGTAAAGACAGAGCTAGGGTGGTGCTGCATAGGCTGAGGTGAAACGTGCCGGATGACGGGACTAGTAGTGAGAGAGGAATAGAGAAGCTGGGTGGATTCAGAGTACTTGCGGTATTAATCTTGACCGGAACAGGAACGACACCCAGATGAGAGGATACTCCAGGCACTTGAGCAGACGGACAACTAGGATCTGTTACAGCAGAGCAGCAGCCTCTCTTCTAAAGGTGAAGAGGGCCGCAGGAACACATCTGTCCTCTCCTGAGGACAGGGAGAAGAACACTTCCTTCCTCTCTGAGGTAGAGGACGGAACTAACTAGCAAGGGGAAGTCACATGGTATCCCTGGTCAAAGCTCGACGGCCATTGGAGGAACCATGGTTACAGGGCAGGGTCACGTGATCATCAGCCTTTGCATACCACTGCACAGAGTCAGGGGCGTAACTAGAAATGGCTGGGCCCCATAGCAAACTTTTGATTGGGGCCCCCCCCTCCCTCGATCGATCGACCACTACGCCATCAACACACTCAGCTCTACACAGGTTCTGTACACCAAATACATTACAGTACAGTTATATCAGGTGACTCACAGGGGACGTCTTCTCTGATCAGAGTTCTTCCCTTTTCATTTTCTTCTCCATCTGTCCTGGGCCATTATGAGAACTTCTCCGAGCCACGAATCCACAGAATCTGCCAGACAAACATATTAGGCTCCTTATACTGGCACCATCCTCATCTCTATACACACTGAACATCTGTATTGGCCCCTTTACACCCTCATTTAGTTGGTAGCCCTAACACTATGTGAGCCCCTTATAGTATATGCCCCTCTGTGTATTCTCCCTTACAGATGCCCCCGTGTTAGCCCCTTATAAATGACCGCCCTGTGCTTTCCATCCCCCTCATAGATGGTCCCCCATGTTGCCCCCCCCTTAAAGATTCCCCTCATGTTGTCCCCCTATAGATGCCCCTTATGTTCTCTCCCTAGAGATGGCCCCCTGTATAATCCCCCTATAGATGGCCCCTTGTAATATCCCCCATAGATGCCCCCCTTTATTATCCCCCATAGATGCCCCCCCTGTATTATCCCCCATAGATGCCCCCCCCTGTATTATCCCCCATAGATGCCACCCCCTGTATTATCCCCCATAGATGCCCCCCCTGTATTATCCCCCATAGATGCCACCCCCCTGTATTATCCCCTATAGATGCCCCCCCCTGTATTATCCCCCATAGATGCCCCCCCTGTATTATCCCCCATAGATGCCACCCCCTCTGTATTATCCCCCAGAGATGCCACCCCCCTGTATTATCCCCCATAGATGGCCCCCTGTATTATCCCCCATAGATGCCACCCCCCTGTATATCCCCATAGATGCCCCCCCCTGTATATCCCCCATAGATACTCCCCCTGTATATCCCCATAGATGCCCCCCCCTGTATATCCCCCATAGATGGCCCCCTGTATTATCCCCCATAGATGCCACCCCCTGTATTATCCCCCATAGATGCCCCCCCTGTATTATCCCCCAAAGATGCCACCCCCCTGTATATCCCCCATAGATGCCACCCCCCTGTATATCCCCATAGATGCCCCCCCCCCTGTATATCCCCCATAGATACCCCCCCTGTATATCCCCATAGATGCCCCCCCTGTATATCCCCCATAGATGCCCCCCTTTATTATCCCCATAGATGGCCCCCTGTATTATCCCCCATAGATGCCCCCCCCTCCTGTATATCCCCCATAGATGATACATAGATGTATCATCCCCCTTTGCAAAGCAGATTAAAAAAAACAAAAAAACAACACAACTCACCTAACTTCCCCGTCGGCTGTCTTCTCCGCTTCTCCCCAGGGGGCTTCCTGGGGGGTGTCCTGGGGATTCCAAAGCAGCACTGGTACCGGAGTCGGCGTCCGCCCGGGCTGGTACTTCCGGGTCACGGAGCGTCTGTGCCGGAAGTACAGGCCGGGGGGCGGACTCTGAACTCTCTGGTACCTGTGCTGCCGGGGATAGGACTGGATGACAAGGGGGGGGCCCCTTGCGCGTCCCGTCCTATTTCCGGCAGCACAGGTACCAGGGAGCTCAGAGTCCGCCCCCCAACCTGTACTTCCGGCACAGACGCTCCGTGACCCGGAAGTACTAGCCCGGGCGGATGCTGAGTCTGTTACCAGTGCTGCCCCCAGGTACCAGGACACCCCCGGACCCCAAACAGCTGCATTACCCGGGAGGCCTGCTCGGCCGCCGGGTGCTGCAGACTATGTCAGCTCCGGGGGCCCGCGCCAAGGGCCCCCTGATGCGGCGGGGCCCCGTAGCAGCCGCTACGGCTGCTACGGCGGTAGTTCCGCCCCTTCACAGAGTTAAATACATATACAATATACAGGAACCTGAGAGTAATAGGGACTACATAGTCACAGTTGCAGTGCAAATAGTTTCCAGAACAGGCATGGCTGTAGCAGCAAAAATAAACTGACAGTAAGAAACAGACAGCGTGTTCTGGGACACCGCAACAGTATATCCCAGGGGATATATTCTATACCAGGGGGTGTAAAATAGCCTAGGCTACAGTATACAGGAGGGATATATTCTATACCGGGGGGTGTAACATAGCCCAGGCTACAGTATACAGGAGGGGATATATTCTATACCGGGGGGTGTAAAATAGCCTAGGCCAGAATATATCCCTCCAGGTCATAATGTTATCACTTCACAGTTTTTTTCACTTTATCTCTAATTTGTTGAAAAGTGTGCAGATTTAAATTAGTTAGTTTTTTTATCATACTCGGACACAGCTTCTTCCTCTTGTTGGGAAATACAGTACAGTGCTTACATTGAACTGACAGTAGGTGGCGCTGTCCCATCACTGCATCATCATCACCATTTTTTTTTTTAAGCAGGAGGAGGTTTTTGTGGGCTGTGCAAAATTTTACGGTTGTTGCGCAAAAATCATCATTAGATGCAAGTGCCTTGATACATCTTGCAAAATTTATTGCACAATTTATGCGTTTTTTGCAGTCCGTTTTTTTTTCATGCTTTTTTGCAACAAAAAAAATGGATTGAAAAACGGTTCAAAACGCATGTTTTTTAGTGTACACAAAAATGCGGTCAAGGATTCATTTTTATCCATTGTTTAGTATGGAATGGAAAAACTGATTAAGGGTAGCTTCACGCATATCAGATCTGCAGTAGTAGCTGCGAGTTTGCACTGAAATCTGCTGCGGATCCTGTACTGTGAAGCTGAATGGGTCCCATGCAAGCAGCAGGTGTGTGTATGGGACCCGACCCCTTTAACCCCCTGCCCACCTGCAGCCCTGAGCCCTGGTCCCGAGCATACATTACCTGCTTGGCGCCGCGGCTGTGTGCGACGCTTCCAGCTCCCCTCACTCCCCATCAGCCAATCAGTGCTGCCTAATTGGCTGATGGGGAGCAAGAGGAGCCGGGAGCGTCGCACACAGCTGCGGCGCCGAGCAGGTAATGTATGCTCGGGACCGGGGCTGAGGGCGGGCAGGGGGGGGGGGTTTAAAGGGACTGGGGCTGCGGGACGGCGGGTGGACGGCGGCAGGGGGGGTTAAGGGGGCTGGGTCCCATGCACGCAGCGGATCCGCTGTGTGTATGGGACCGATTCAGGTTCACAGTGCAGGATCCACAGCGGATTTTGCTGCTAACTCGCAGCGTGAAATCCGCTGTGGATCCGATATGTGTGAAGCTACCCTAATGGAAAAATTGATCAAAATGGAGGCACACCAACGCTTCCTTTTTTCTCATCCATTTTGCAAAAAACAAATGGGAAAAAAATGGACTGCAATAACACAGTGTGAACCCAGTCTAAGGGTACAAACCCACTTGCCGGATCTGCAGCGAGTCTCCTTGCTGCGTTTTTGCAGCGAGACTCGCTGCAGATCCTGGCCCTATACTTTCAATAGCAGAGAAACTCGCAGCAGGGATGTACATCCCTGCTGCGATTTTGTCTGCAGCCCGCCCCATTAACCCCCCGGCCGCCGGACATTATACATTACCGGGTCCCCGTTCCTGCTTGCTTCGGGGCTCCCGGTGTCTTCACGGCCCGCCCGGCCAATCAGTGCGCTGCGGCAGGGCAGCGCACTGATTGGCCGGGCAGAACGTGCCGGGAGCCGCCGAAGCAAGCAGGAGCGGGGACCTGGTAATGTATATCCTGCCCGCAGCCCCGGCCGCCCCCCCCGCAGCCCCGGCCGCCCGATCGCCCCCCCGCAGCCCCGGCCGCCCGATCGTCCCCCCGCAGCCCCGGCCGCCCGATCGTCCCCCCGCAGCCCCGGCCGCCCGATCGTCCCCCCGCAGCCCCGGCCGCCCGATCGCCCGTCCCCCCGCAGCACTGATCGCTTACACGCCCCCCTGCAGCCCCGGCGATCGGGCGGCCGGGGCTGCGGGGGGACGATCGGGCGGCCGGGGCTGCGGGGGGACGATCGGGCGGCCGGGGCTGCGGGGGGACGATCGGGCGGCCGGGGCTGCGGGGCTGCGATCGGGTGGCCGTGGCTGCGGGGGGGCGGCCGGGTCTGCGGGGGGGGCGATCGGGCGGCCGGGGCTGCGGGGGGGGCGGCCGGGGCTGCGGGCAGGATATACATTACCAGGTCCCCGCTCCTGCTTGCTTCGGCGGCTCCCGGCACGTTTCGCCCGGCCAATCAGTGCGCTGCCCCGCCGCAGCGCACTGATTGGCCGGGCGGGCCGTGAAGACACCGGGAGCCCCGAAGCAAGCAGGAACGGGGACCCGGTAATGTATAATGTCCGGCGGCCGGGGGGTTAATGGGGCGGGCTGCAGACAAAATCGCAGCAGGGTTGTACATCCCTGCTGCGAGTTTCTCTGCTATTGAAAGTATAGGGCCAGGATCTGCAGCGAGTCTCGCTGCAAAAACGCAGCAAGGAGACTCGCTGCAGATCCGGCAAGTGGGTTTATACCCTAAAAGAACTTGGCTACAAAGCCATGCTAGGGTAGGATTTTGCGCAAAAAAACAAAAATTTGCACTTGACAAATCTAATGAAAACTATTTAGGCTGGGTTCACACTGCGTTTTTGCGAAGCGGGACCTGGCGGGATCACGTGAGTATAGGGGGCTCTAACGGGGGGTCGGGAGCTTGTCACCCCGGTACGGGGGGGGGGGCAGGGCCAGACTGGGACTAAAATTCAGCCCTGGCATTTCAGAGCACACAGGCCCACTCGCCGTGCGGTGATGAGTTATGAGAGGATGTTGTAAGCGCAGCACGGCTACATGTTGTATCATCACGGCCATGACTGGAATTACAGATAATAACACAGTAAATGGGGTCAGAAGCTTCTGTCTCTGTACTGTGTAGCTGAGCTGCAGTTACAGGTTGTCACCACTACACAGTGTACAGAGACAGACTGCGTCCGGCCTCGGTCACTGTGCTCAGTTTAACACCACCAACACATACTGACTAATACCACCACATACTGACTAATACCACCACACACTGACTAATACCACCACACACTGACTAATACCACCGCATACTGACTAATGCCACCACATACTGAATAATATCACCGCATACTGACTAATACCACCGCATACTGACTAATACCACCGCATACTGACTAATGTCACTGCATACTAACTAATACCACCACATACTAACTAATACCACCGCATACTGACTGACACCTCAACATACTAATACCACCACACACTGACTAATAACACCGCATACTGACTAATACCACAGCATACTGACTAATACCACCGCATACTGACTAATGTCACCGCATACTGACTAATGTCACCACATACTGGCTAATACTACCGCATACTGACTAATACCATCACATACTGACTAATACCACCACTGCTACTAAATAACATCCACTGTACACATATCACTATCACCTCATACAGTCATATAGAGGTGGACGCAGCTCCACACAGGTTCTGTACACCATATACATTACAGTGCAGTTACATCAGGTGACTCACAGGGGACGTCTTCTCTGATCAGAGTTCTTCCCTTTTCATTTTCTTCTCCATCTGCCCTGGGCCGTTATGAGAACTTCTCCGAGCCACGAATCCACAGTATCTGCCAGACAGACATATTAGGCTCCTCACTCTGACACCATCCTAATCTCTATACTAACTGCACATCTGTATGGCCCCTTTACACCCTCATTTAGTGGGTAGGCTGACTCTATGTGACCCCCTTATTGTATATGCATCCCTCTATGTAGCCCCCTTATAGATGGCCCCCTCTCTCTTATCCCCCTCTCTTATAGATGGCCCCTTCTCCCCCCCTTATAGATGGCCCCAGGGGCGTAACTAGAAATGGCTGGGCCCCATAGCAAAATTTTGATTGCCCCCCCCCCCCCCCCCGACTGACCACTAAACGGTCAAGTGAAGTCATAACTACATAACTGCTAGCTCTGGTCAGGTGTGCTTGCAGTTAAAGGGACATTTGCAAAACCCAGGAGACCAGCAGGGCCACCCGATGCTGCAAATGATGACGGCTCAGGGGGCCCAGTGTATTGCAGGAGCAGGCCAAAGGGCCCCCTGATGCGGCGGGCCCCAAAGCAGCCGCTATGGCTGCTATAGTGGTAGTTACGCCCCTGGATGGCCCCCTCTCTCTCCCCCTCCTTTATAGATGCCCCCTCTCTCTCCCCCTTCCCTTATAGATGGCCCCCTCTCTTTCCCCCTCCCTTATAGATGGCCCCCCTCTCCCCCCCCCCTCCCTTATAGATGGCCCCCTCTCTCTCCCCCTCCCTTATAGATGGCCCCCTCTCTCTTCTCCCCCCTCCTTTATAGATGGCCCCCTCTGTTATAGATGGCCCCCTCTCTCTTCTCCCCCCTCCTTTATAGATGGCCCCCTCTGTTATAGATGGCCCCCTCTCTCTTCTCCCCCCTCCTTTATTGATGGCCCCCTCTGTTATATATGGCCCCCTCTCTCTTCTCCCCCCTCCTTTATAGATGGCACCCTCTGTTATAGATGGCCCCCTCTCTCCTCTCCCCCCTCCTTTATAGATGGCCCCCCTCTCTCTTCTCCCCCCGGTCACTGCAGCCCGCTCCTGTTACCTCCTATCACCGCAGCTCGCTCCTGTGGCCTCCTGTCACCGGAGCCCGCCTCTGCCCACTTCGGTCACCGCAGCCCGCTCGGACCGCCTCCTGTCACCGGATCACAGCCTCTGCCCGCTACAGTCATCGCAGCCCCCTCGGCCCGCCCCTGACATGCGACGCTAATCCAATCAACGTGGAGCAGCATGGGGCCCACGTTGATTGGATTAGCGGAGCACGTCAGGGGCGGGCCGAGCGGGCTGCAGTGACCGGAGCGGGCAGAGGCTGTGATCCGGTGACAGGAGGCGGGCCGAGCGGGCTGCGGTGACCGGGAAGAGAAACGGGCTGCGGCGGTGATTTTTTTTTTTATGCAGCCCGGGCGGCCCACGGACTGGTAATCTGGCCATTCCAGCGGGTATTTGCCCGACTTGCCAGATTACCAGTCCGGGCCTGACGGGGGGTGACAGGTCCTCTTTAACAAACATGGTATAAAGTGGAACTGGCTCTGTTGCCCCTAGCAACCAATCAGATTCCACCTTTAATTTTCCAAAGAGTCTGTGAGGAATGAAAGGTGGAATCTGATTGGTTGCTGGGGGCAACTGAGTCTGTTTCACTTTACACCATGTTTGATAAATCTCCCCCTATGTGTTTAGATTTGTGAGATTTCCATCAGTAGCTTCTCACTTATCTCACAGACAAAGCGAATCCCCAATAATATGTTGAAAAAGTATTTCTTGTGTATATCACTCACTGCTGCTGATTTAATGGGGGTATAAAATGGCCTGAGGGGGTATGAATTGGCCTAGGCCGAAATATACCCCGGGTATAGTCTGGCCTGTTACACCGGGTCTAACCTTCATCAGGAAAGAAGAGGGAAAGAGTGTGAGTGGTCTGGTGTGTGAGGTACCTGCACCTGTGTTTGGTCTTACAGTGAACATACAAAACATAAGTTAACCCTTAGCCTTCAACTGTGCTCTTACAAACAGGGGAAGTGAGACACCATATGGTGAAAGTGCAAAATGGCATCTTACATCCCATGTGTGATGTGATCACGAGAGGCCTATCTGCCACTTACCACTATGGATGTCTGTTTAACAGCATATAAATGCTGCTGTCAATTGGCGTTTAAATTGTTGATTAGCCAGCGCTGCCGATCATGCCATGCCTGCTCATACCAATCAGGAGCCACAGGACGTCATGATATACAGTTACGGATACGGGTATGTCACGGGTCCTTAGGGAGTTAAAGGGGAACTTCGGTTAGAGGTAAAAAAAATAAACCTGCTGCAGAAGCATAAAGCATAACTTACCTGTCTGACCCAGTTTTAAAACTATCAAAAATCCATTTGTTATGGAGGTCCTTGTTCTGTATTTTGTGGCTGTACTTCCTGGTTGAGCAATTATACACAGTACTACAGGTTCCAGAATGCATTGCTTTCCCTCAGGTGTTCCTCACAGTCCTCCACCCTGCCCAATCCCCGCACAAAACTGTTGCAGAACATCTAGGCTGTGTTCACACATTGCAGTTTCATTGTGTTACTGAATTAATTGCAGTACATCGGTACCTTGGTTTAAGAGTAACTTGGTTTAAGAGCGTTTTGGTTTAACAGCTCACATTTTTTCAAAATTGTGACTTGGTTGAAGAGCATTGCTTTGGTTTAAGAGCTCCCTGTACTGGGTGGGAGCGCAAGTGGAGGAGGGGCATGGTCTGCATAGCGGGGTCTACAGCACTGTACTCTGACCTAGGAAGTCTCCCTCACTTTCCAAATCATAGCAAATCCACTTCAGGCTGGGGCTTGCATCAGGGGACAGGACTGTGCAGGTAATCTCTCCATAGCTGTAACCCCTCTCTCCTCAGACAGAGAGTGCTGCATGCAGGTGCGCACATATGTCCTGCTCATTCCTTCATACTCCCTGCAGTCTCTGTCAGCCCTTGTGTTTTCCATCTTCTCCATTACTGTACAGTAACTTATAATATCACGTATTCTGCTGTTTCTGGATGTTTGTTTCATCTGTTTTACATGTTATTCGGAATAATAAATCATTATTTTTGGGGTGTGGAACCAATTGTCTGCATTTCTATGATTTGTTATGGGAAAATTTGCTTTGGTTTAAGAGTAGATTTGGTTTGCAAGCACGGTCCCGGAACAAATTATGCTCGTAATCCAAGGCACCACTGTACTTTATCAATTCATAGAGAGTGCCCTGTATTCTCTACGTGTAACATCGATATTGGAATAAAGTAAAGAACTTTTTCAATAGAATTCTTCTCATCTCCACGCATGTATTATGATCAAGCATCTTTTATCATTAAAGTTGAGCCCCGCAATAAGGACTTTATCCGATATCATCTTACACAGGATATACTGTTTATGCCTTGTTTTTTTATCCTTGGTGGGATTGGCAGTGTCGGCTCTGTTTCTCTGTGCTGTTTGGCAATGAAACTCCAAAATAGCCTTAATTTCACTGCAGACTTTTGCACAATCAGTGAAGTTGCAACTCCTGCTTCTGTCACTTCTTGCCTGCTAAGGTGTAGGCTAAAGACGCTGGTCAGAGGTGGTAAATCAATCAGAGGGGTGGGAGACTAGATCGTACTGGGCAGGCCAAGGGGGTTGCTCCGGGCCGCCCACTGTACATTTTCATATATGCATAGGGGGTGGCACGGTTGACGCCCCATATGCTCTTAAGCCACTGATTAGCATAGGGTCAATAAGAGCATATCTCCAGAATGTGGGGGGTGGGGGGAGATTTACAGCTCTGCAGTTAGAAGGTTATGATACGTCAATTCTTTCGGGGGATATCGGAATCAGCTGGCCCATAGAATGGTGTCTATGGAGCCGGCTTAAAGGCGCGCGGCTGTGCGTGCGTACAGGCGGCGGAATTCTGTGAAATTTATCCGCAAGAATTCCTCAGTGTGAACCCACCCTTATCCTAAAAGACAGCCGTATTACTAGCAGTCATCTCAGATGGAGGTGTTAGTGAGATGCAAGCATTATTGCTAAGTGAACTGTATCTCAGGAGCCTTAAAGAAATAAAATTCTATCTTGACCTTCCTTTTCTGCTGAAAGTGGTATCAGAGTTTCACATATAATAAAATATTATATTTTTTCACACTTTTTCCAAAAAACATTGGCAAACACGAGGGAAATGGAATTCCAGTCCTTAGATATAAGAAGTATATTAAAATATTTGGTCAATGTAGCAGAAGCAAAGATAGATGACACTACTGGGGCTCCACTCGCAACAGACACACCTGGGGTAGACTGAATCCTGTGCTGGCGGTGCTCCTGCTGGAAATCACACGTGGAAACCAAAATAGCGTAGATAGAAAAACGCAGGGCACTCACCATATGTTGCAGATTCAGACCATCCGGTTTATTTACAAGGTGCAGGGGTAGCGGAGGAGAGACAGGAATGGGTAACCGCAGTTTTGCGGCGTGTGCCGCTTTGACGAACCCTTACGTGACTCTGACGTCATTTCCTTATATGTGCTCAGAAGAAACTTTATACAACAATAAAGTGAACAATTAACAAAACATGATACACACATATAAAAACAAGTTACTATATACACTGGCCATGTAAGGACACTATAGGCCACCCGATTATATTATATTTATATCACCAAGGGTGTTTAATGAGTTCAGTTTCTTTCTTCAAGAGTAATGACTTCCTATCACCTCCATCCCTAGGAAATGGTACTATGCATACACCCGCAAACTGTAGATGTGATGGGTCCCCATCATGTTCTTGTTGTATATGCTTGATCATACGTGGGCTGCCCTTTCCCGTGCGCAATGATCTAACGTGCTTGGAGAACCTCTTCCACATAGGGCGGAAAGTCTTCCCTATGTAGTATCTACCGCAACTGCAACTTAAGGCATAAACCATAAACTGGCTCTTACACGTAATGAAATCAGTTACTATATGTGTATGACCTCCTAATTTGATATGTTTGCCATTCTGTAGTGATTTGCAGTAATTGCAGTGACTGCATTTAAAGTTACCATGGGCCAAACTAGAGGTAAGCCATGAACCTTCTCTATATGTTTTTTCCTTTTTTAATCGTCCATGGACTAATAAGTCCCTGATGTTTTGAGTTCTCCTGAATGTGACTATAGGACGGTCTGTGATGTGTTCCCTAAGGACTTCATCTTGTTCCACTATATGCCAATTTTTGTGGATGGAATTCTTAATTACACACAATTCTTTTTTTATTATTTGCTGTGTGTTTTTTATTTCTCACTCTTTCACTGTGACGTTCTGTACTTTGTGATGGGGGTCTGTTCATATTCAGTGCTCTATTCAGGCTTTTTTGTATCAACTGTTGGGGGTATCCTCTCTTGCTCAATTGTAGGCTTAGTTCTTCTGCCTGTATATTAAACAAGGAATCATCATTGTTTATCCGTCTCAATCTTACAAATTGACTATAGGGTAAAGCTTTTTTGGTATGATACGGGTGGTAGCTAGAATAACTTAATAGTGAGTTGACTGCTGTCTTTTTTCGGTGGCCGGAAGTGATGAGATGTCCGTCACTAATATTTAAATGCACATCCAGAAAATCCAGTTCATGACCCCCATATTCTGATGTGTATAGCATGTTCATTCCCTCATACATCCGAGATATGGGCGATTTATTGGAGACATTAAAACCGTTTTGCTGGCAGGAGGACCATGAGTTAGTGAGTATAGATGTGGAAAGCCTGTATACCCGGATCCCTCAGGACCGGTGTGTACAGGCGTTTAGGTGTTGCTTACAGACAGTAGGTAGATATGAGGCCAATTTTGTACAATATATCTGTGACCTAGTACAGTTAGTTATGTCATGCAATGCATTTGAATTCAATGGACAGTGGTACCTACAAAAGTCAGGGGTTGGGATGGGTACGCCGGTAGCCCCCACCCTGGCTAATATTTTTTTAGCATTCATGGAAAGTGAGAAAGTTTTTTCAATGAATAATGGATTCGCTTGTTACATACATCTATACTTAAGGTACATAGACAACATTGTCATGGTATGGTCGGGGGGTAGAGAAAGATTTGTGGACTTTGTATCTTACATGAATGACAATAATTTGAACATGCTTTACACATCAGTATATGGGGGTCATGAACTGGATTTTCTGGATGTGCATTTAAATATTAGTGACGGGATAGATAGCTTGAACTGTGCTAGTTAGTCTGTTTTATCTTACATACGGTTATTGCACTGAGTTTCATTGGATGAATACGTTTTTGCACTGCATTTATGTTTCCCCTAGGCGGGGTGCTGTCTTCCTATTGTTAGACAAGTCCCTACCTAGGTTGACGCCTGAGGCGTTGTTCCCGATTGGCGGGAGTACTTTTCTGCAAGAGGTTAGTTCTCTTGCAGCTAGGGAGCCAGTCTGTTGGCTCTCTTTACTTTCTACCCCCAACTTTTCCTATATTCTATCTCATCTATGTATTGTCCTTCTTTTGTGTTGTGGTTGTCTTGTTTGTCTTCTCCTCTCCGTTTGAGGTTTTGGTGTTTAGCAATGGCCCTCCTATCATTGAAGCTTGCGTCCCTGAATGCTCGAGGGCTCAATGAACCCTCGAAGCGCTCCCATGTCACGTATTCTATGCACCGGCAACGGGTGCATGTTCTGCTTCTCCAGGAGACGCACTTCCAAACCAATCATATCCCTACAATGCGCTCACCCCACTATACTTATTGGCTGCATAGTTCTTTTCCAGGTTCTAAGTCCAGGGGTGTCTCAATTGCCCTCCATAAGTCTCTACAGCACCAGGTCCTAGACACATTAGTGAGCCCTGAGGGTAGATTTGCGTTCCTAAAGGTCCTCATAGCTAACACTAAATACACTATTGGTAACGTTTACCTCCCCAATGCTAATCAAGGGTCAGTATTACCGGACATCTTACTGGAAGTGGACCACTTTGTAGAAGGGGTGTTCATTCTGGGAGGGGATTTTAATATGGCCTTGGATCCCCCCCTTGATACATCCTCAGGGCGATCAGTGGTTCCCCGATCGTCTAGGACTCAAGCACTGCAGGCGCTACACCATCACCGTTTGGTTTACGTGTGGAGGATCCTCCACCCGACCGATCGGGATTACACTTATTTCTCTCCTGCTCATAATACGCACAGCAGATTGGACATGTTCTTTATTTCACACCTTACCCTCCTTTCTCACCCCTCCGCTTCAATAGGAATGGCAATGTGGTCGGATCATGCCCCCGTATATCTGTCAGTTGCTGTTCCCGGGGAGAGCCGCGGGAATGGACGTGGCGTCACATTTATAGCCACACATGAATCAGATCAGTCTGCTCCTCCTCTACAATGGGAGGCCCTCAAATGCGTTCTTAGGGGCGTTTTCATTCAGCAGGGGGCACGGCTAAAGAGGGAGAGAGGTGCTCAGCTTAAATCTCTGTGTGAGGAACTGAACACTGCGGTTAAGTCCCATAAGACATCTTCTACACCGGACCTATGGGTGCAGATCTCATCATTAAGGGAACGAATTAAAGATTTGATCTCTCTGACCGCAGACCGGAGGCGGGAGAGATTTCGCAGTTATCTGTACGAACAAGCTAATAAATGCGGTAGAGCTTTAGCTAGATTTCTTCACCCGCACACTTCCTCCACGTATATCCCGTCTCTGCGCCTCCCGAGTGGAGAATTGGTTCATAACCCACGGGCTATAGCAAACACTTTTGGGGCCTTCTATAAGGACCTGTACAATATTTGCGGAGCTTTCTCCGATATGCCCAGCTCTGTTTTGGAGGCCAGAATTCGGGACTACGTCCACGAGACTGCTCTGCCCAGGCTTGACTCTGACGCGATAGAGCTGCTGAACTCTCCCTTCTCTGTTGCGGAAATTGAGGTTGCTATCTCTGCTCTTAAAAATGGCAAGAGCCCCGGACCAGATGGGTTTACTGCCCCATTCTATAAGGCCTTTAAGTCTACACTAGCGCCATTGATATTCAAGGCCTTTAACAGCATTTCACCCTCATGTCCCTTTCCCCGCCAGTCCCTGGAGGCCCATGTGGTGGTCCTGCTCAAGCCCAACAAAGATCCACTAGTTTGTGGGAGCTACCATCCCATTTCCTTACTCAACTGCGACATCAAGCTCTACTCTAAGCTGTTGGCTAACCGCTTGGGGACTGTGATCCCTGATGTGATCCACTTAGACCAGGTGGGATTTGTCTCTGGCCGCGAAGCTAGGGATAATACCCTACGCACAATCACTCTGATAGCTCACGCCCAGAGGACAAAACCCCCTTTTTGCCTTCTCTCCGTCGACGCTGAGAAGGCCTTCGACAGGGTGCACTGGCGGTTCCTTCGTTCTTCCTTAGCGCAGGTTGGGGCCGGCCAACCTTTTATAGATCGGGTCATGGCTTTGTACGCGAACCCCAGCGCTAGAGTTCAAGCCAATGGCATCCTGTCGGAGGCCTTCTGCATTAGGAATGGTACGAGACAGGGTTGCCCCCTGTCGCCCCTCTTGTATGTTCTTACTATGGAACATCTTGCTGTGGCTTTGAGGCGCAATCCTGACGTAACGGGACTCTCTATTGGACAGGATCACCACAAACTGGCTTTACGTGACCTCACCTCAGGTGTCCCTCCCTATCATCCTTTCTGAATTTGACCGATTTGGTAGGCTGAGTAACTTCCAAGCAAATCTTTCCAAAACAGAAGCGCTTAATGTATCCCTCTCTTCCAGCACTCTAGATGGCCTTCGCCACGGCTTTGCTTTTAGATGGAGGGAGGAATGCATTACATACCTCGGTGTTCACGTTCCTTCCCAGCTTCACCTTCTTTTCCCTCTTAACTATGCCCCGCTGCAGGCCAAGATCTTATCTATGTTATCAGCTTATCACACAAAATACTTGTCGTGGTTTGGCCGCATGGCTGTACTCAAAATGGATATCCTCCCAAGGTTCTTGTATCTGTTCCAGACTGTTCCCATTCATGTGTCTGCTTCCTACTTTAGAACGCTCCAACGTGCCTTTACGCGCTTCGTGTGGTCAGCATCGTGTCCGAGAATAGGGCGTGGAATTTTATCTAAGCCAAAGCATCTAGGGGGTGTGGGAGTCCCAGACCTCCAGTTGTATCACGAGGCAGCCATTCTTACTCGTCTGCTGGATTGGTCGCATGCTGTTCGGGCGAAGTTGTGGGTGGCAGTGGAGAGGTCGCTCGCCCCCTCTAACATTCTCATGGCTCCATGGCTTTCCACTGGCAATCGAGGGGATCCGACTTTCTGGCCGTTCCTAGCCCCGCATGTCTTTTGCATTTGGGATAAGTGGGTGACCGGACATAGTATCTCCTCTCAGCCGGGCCAGATGTCTCCATTATTCGGGAATCCTGGGTTCCAGCCTGGAATGTTGAGGCGCATCTTTATGGTGTGGGACAGCTTCTCGGGAGTGCGCTTGACGGGAGTGCGTGTTTCCTCAAGGGGTTCTGCCCACTTTGGAGTCACTTAGATCCGCACATCCTAGTATCTCGATTATGTGGCTGGAATACAGTCAACTACAGTCCTTTTTTCAGGCTCTTGCGTCCAGAGGGGCTTTCTCTAGGACTCTTTCAGACTTTGACAACTGGGTCCTTTCTGATGCCACAGACTCTTTCTAGACTCTATCAGCTGCTCCAATCACTCAGCAATGCAGGCCGGGCCCATTTCTTTGGGAAATGGGAGGCCTATTGCTCTATGACTTTCTCGGAGGAACAGATCCAGAAAATCTGTACCCTCACTCATGGTCTCTCCATGGCCTCGCACGCAAAAGAAAAGAATTACAAGATCCTGTCACGGTGGTATAGGTGCCCCGCGGACATTCAGCGCATGTATCCATCCGCCTCTGGAGCTTGTTGGCGGTGTGGGTCCTCGGATGGGGGAATCTTGCACATATGGTGGGCATGTCCTGTGATTAAATCCTTCTGGGACCTTGTGTTCCAGGTTTACGAGGCCTATTCTGGGAGACAAATCGCTAACACGCCACAATGTGCCTTATTAAGCCTTCTTCCAGGGTCCATCTCCTCGATCAAAAAGGACATTTTGAGACACTTTTTGATGGCTGCACGCCTGGTCATTCCTAGGCATTGGAAAACCTCAACGTGCCCCTCCATGACGGAATGGCTGGCGGAGCTTAACGCAATTAGCAGATATGAGGAGCTTATTGCGGAAGATCTGGACCGTAATGCAGCTTACTCCAAGGTGTGGAGGGGATGGCTCTTGTTTAAAGATTCTCCCGAGTTCCCACAGCTGATTCGTTGAGCTTCCTGAGCCATCTATTATGGGTGTGACTGAGTGAGGAAGTGGTCTTTAATTCCTTGCGATTTCTGGTTTCTTGGCCTCAGACGGAGAGGAGCTTTAAGTGTTTTCTTTTCGTGTTTTGTCATGTCCTTTGGTGGCGAGCTCACACCTACTGGGGTGTGGCTACAGTCTTTTGTTTACTGAATGTTGTCCCTTCGTCTTTCCCCCCTTCCCCCTCACCCCCCCTTCTTTTCCTTTCCTCTTTTCCCCCTTTTTTCTAAAATTGTTTCATCCTCCTTCTGGTTTCCTAAGCATCGTCTCCAGCTTTTTTCTATCTGAAGTAAGGTCTGATAAAAGTGTGTGCCAGTTGCAAACACTGCAGAGATCATAGGTTGGATGTTATTTTGTGTCCGGTTGTATTTTTGGATTGTACATTATGTTTCTGTGTACCACGATTGGAAATAACTCTGTACTTCCTGTTTTATTTTTCTGTAAAATCTTTAATAAAATCAGATTCAACATTAAATATTAGTGACGGACATCTCATCACTTCCTGCTACCGAAAAAAGATAGCAGTCAACTCACTATTAAGTTATTCTAGCTACCACCCGTATCATACCAAAAAAGCTTTACCCTATAGTCAATTTGTAAGATTGAGACGGATAAACAATGATGATTCCTTGTTTAATATACAGGCAGAAGAACTAAGCCTACGATTGAGCAAGAGAGGATGCCCCCAACAGTTGATACAAGAAAGCCTGAATAGAGCACTGAATATGAACAGACCCCCATCACAAAGTACAGAACATCACAGTGAAAGAGTGAGAAATAAAAAACACACAGCAAATAACAAAAAAAGAATTGTGTTTACTTTTGAATATTCCCCACTTGAGCGAGTAATTAAGAATTCCATCCACAAAAATTGGCATATAGTGGAACAAGATGGAAGACTTTCTGCCCTATGTGGCAGAGGTTCTCCGAGCACGTTAGATCATTGCGCACGGGAAAGGGCAGCTCACGTATGATCAAGCATATACAACAAGAACATGATGGGGACCCGTCACATCTACAGTTTGCGGGTTTATGCATAGTACCATTTCCTAGGGATGGAGGTGATAGGAAGTCATTACTCTTGAAGAAAGAAACTGAACTCATTATAAAATATGAAGCATTAGGTAGCCTAGGATTAAACACCCGTATTGATATAAATATAATATAATCGGATGGCCTATAGTGTCCTTACATAGCCAGTGTATATAGTAACTTGTTTTTATATGTGTGTATCATGTTTTGTTAATTGTTCACTTTATTGTTGTATAAAGTTTCTTCTGAGCACATATAAGGAAGTGACGTCAGAGTCACGTAAGGGTTCGTCAAAGCGGCACACGCTGCGAAACTGCGGTTACCCATTCCTGTCTCTCCCCCGCTACCCCTGCACCTTGTAAATAAACCGGATGGTCTGAATCTGCAACACATGGTGAGTGCCCTGCGTTTTTCTATCTACGCTATTAAAATATTTGGAAGTTTCAAGCCCTTGTTGGAAAGAGCAGACTTTATGGTCTGCAAACAGTCGTCCCACCCCAAGTTGGTTACAGAAAATAGAATTAGTTTTTACTGTTGATTTTGTTTCTAGGACTCCTCCATGACAGCATACCTGTATTCCCTCCCTCGTTGTTGTGTTTTAGTGTACAAATATTCTATTTTCTTTTTTCCAATGCAAATCTTCTTTATCATAGAAACATCATCCACAGACACATTAAAATCCTATGTATTTTGGGTAAAACCCTTAATCATAGGATCAGCTGTGCATCTTTAACCCCTTAAGGACAGAGCCTGAAATGGCCTTAATGACAGAGACAAATTTTATGAATATGACCAGTGTCACTTTATTCATTAATAACTTCGGGATGCTTTTACCTATCCGGCTGATTCTGAGATTGTTTTCTCGTGACATATTGTACTTTACATTTCTGGTAAATTGGAGTCGATACTCATAACAAATCTTTATGAAAAAAACCCAGATAATGTGAAAAAATGTGAAAAAATGCATTTTTCCAACTTTGAAACTTTTTTGCGTATACAGAAAGTGGTTATACCGCATAAATTATATATTAAATAGCATTAGCAACATGTCTACTTTATGTTGGCGGCATTTATTAAACTATCTTTCATTTTTTTTAGACGATAGGAAGCTTAAAACATTAGCAGCAAATTTCCAAATTTCCAGTAAAATTTCAAAATCAGATATTTTTAGGGACCTGTTCAGGTTAATTAAAGTGTATTTGAGGGGCCTGTATGTTAGAAAGCCCCACAAAGCACCCCATTTCAGAAACTGCACCCCCCAAACTCTGCAAAAGCACATCCAGAAAGTGTTTTAACCCTTTAGGGAAGTCACAGAAATAAAAGCTAAGTGTGTAAGGAATTTGAAAATTTTAATTTTCTGTGCAGAGATTTTATTGTAATCCAATATCTTTCATAATTATAAACCTATTACCAGAGAAATGCACCCCAATAATTATTGTCCCGTTTCTGCAGTTTATAGAAATACCCCATATGTGACCCTATTGCGCTATTTGACGCAACCACAAGCCTCAGATATAAAGGAGCGCCTAGTGAATTTCAACGCCTCCGTTATATTTGGTCATTTTTGACTGTACCACTTCAGGTTGGCAGAGGCTCTGGGGTGCTAAAACCTAAAAAACACCCCTAAAGGGACACCATTTAGAAAACTACACCCCTCAAGGAATGTAACAAGGGGTGCGGTGAGCATCTGGACCCCACAGGTGCTTCACAGATTTTCCAAACAATATGGCGTGAAAAAAGAAAAATTTATTTTTTACACTAAAACGTTGTTCTAGCCTTCAATTTTTCATTTTCACAAAGGGATAAGAGGCAAAAAAAAGCCAAAAAATGTGTAGCGCAGTTTCTCCCGAGTACGGAAATACCCCACATGTGGCGATATAATGCCAAGCGGGCGCAGGACGAGCCTCCAAAGGGAAGGAGCGCCAATTGGCTTTTGGAAGCTGAATTTCACTGAAAAGGATTTCAAGGGCCATGTCGCATTTACAGGGCCCTCGTGCTGCCAAGACACTGGAAACCCCCCACAAGTGACTCCATTCTGGAAACTACACCCCTCAAGGAATCTAACAAGGGGTTCAGTGAGCATATGGACCCCACTGGTGACGGGCACAAATGTGGAACAATGTGACGTGAAAGGGAAAAATTTCATTTTTTCACTTTCATGGCACAAATGTGCCCATCATCAAGGGGTCCATATCCTCACTGCACCCCTTGTTAGATTCCCTGAGGGGTGCAGTTTCCAGAATGGGGTCACTT
Source organism: Dendropsophus ebraccatus (assembly GCF_027789765.1). Taxonomy (NCBI): domain Eukaryota; kingdom Metazoa; phylum Chordata; class Amphibia; order Anura; family Hylidae; genus Dendropsophus; species Dendropsophus ebraccatus. The sequence goes on from NC_091456.1 coordinate 120,835,430, forward strand.
GTGGGGGGTTTCCAGTGTTTTGGCAGCACGAGGGCTCTGTAAATGCGACATGGCGTTCATCATCCATTCTAGCCAAATCCAACCTCCAAAATCCAAATGGCGCTCCACATGGCGCTTTATGTCCACATGTGGGGTATTTACGGACTCGGGGGAAATTGCTCTACACATTTTGTTTTTTTTTCCTCTTTTAACCCCTTGTGAAAATGATAAATTCAAGGCTAAACCAACATTATAGTGTAAAAAATGTAATATTTCATTTTCACGCCACGTTGTTCCACATTTGTGTCCGTCACCAGTGGGGTCCATATGCTCACTACACCCCTTGTTACATTCCTTGAGGGGTGCAGTTTCCATAATGGGGTCACTTGTGGGGGGTTTCAACTGTCTTGGCAACACAGGGGCCTTTTGAATGCAACATGGCCCCTCGAAATCCATTCCATCCAAATCCAGCCTTCAAAAACCAAATGGCGCTCCTTCCCTTCGGAGGCTTACTCTGCGCCCGCATGGCGCTTTATGTCCACATGTGGGGTATTTCCGTACTCAGGGGAAATTGCTCTACACATTAAATGTTTTTTTTTATCTTTTAACCCCTTGTGAAAATGAAAAAATCATGACAAGATTAATGATTTAGAGTAAAAATTTTACAAAAATTACACTAAATGTTGGTCTAGCCTTGATTTTTTTCCATTTCCACAAGGGGTTAAAAAAGAAAATGAACACAAAACGTGTAGGGTAGTGTCCCCTGAGTACGAAAATACCCCACATGTGGGCATAATGTGCCATATGGGCACAGGGCAAGTCACCAAAGGGACAGAGCGCCATTTAGAGGCTGGAATGGAGGATGGAGGCCATGTCGCAATTACAAAGCTCCTGTGCTGCCAGGACAGTAGAAACCCCCGACAAGTGACCCCATTCTGGAAACTACACCCCATAAGGAATCTAACAAGGGGTGCAGTGAGCATATGGACCCCACTGGTGACGGGCACTTAAGTAGAACATGTGCCGAGAAAATAAAAAATACAATTTTTTTCATTTTCACGTCACAAATGTGGCCGTCACCAGGGGGCCATATCCCCGCTGCCCAACTTGTTAGATTCCTTATCGGGTGTAGTTTCCAGAATGGGGTCACTTGTGGGGAGTTTCTACTGTCCTGGCCGCACAGAGGCTTTATAATTGCATCATGGCATCCTCTACTGGGAACGGCGGCCCTACCTACTTAGCTGGGGAAAAGGGACCATTCTAATTTATTTGGGGGTATTAGGCCAATTATTAGTTTATAAGGTTGAAAATGACAGGTGTCCATCAAACTCAACCTGTGTTGATCCAGAGGAAGGCAAAAAACCCTCGTGAGGTAGACGACAGTAGCCTCATCACAGGGGAAAAATTCCTTCCCGACTCCATAATGGCGATCAGAATATTCCCTGGATCAACGTGACCCCTGAAATAGGAATAAGGGACAGAATATAGATAATGTAGAACCCCAGTGACATGTGGTGCGCCTTGGAGCGATCCAGTATGCAGAGGCCGGGGCGATCAGGACAGGCGTCACACTGGAAAATGGTGTCCTTCCTGATCCCCTGTTACCCCACACTCTGCACTTCTTCTGGGGTCTCCCTTTCTCCAGTGTGGGGGACGTCACCTGGAAAATGTTGCCCTGGTGCGATCCGGGGTCCTTCATATCCAGAAGTGCTGGGTCCGCTCCATGGCTGCTAAATATTAGGGCGCTATTACTACTTCTGATATTTTCGGATCGTGCCGCAAGCTACAGGGCAGCGAGGGACCGGAAGAGGGGGTGCTGGTATAAAAGTTATCCCCGTACAGGTGGTAACCTTTATCCAGCAGTGGGAAGATCAGTTCCCGGACGATCTTCCCACTAACTCCGAGGATGGGGGGGGGGAGGGGGCATCTGGGGGCTGGATTCGGGTGTCCCTTCCTTCATACACTCTAAGGGTACATGCACACTGCGGAATCGCGACAGATAACCCTTCGTGCATTCCACAGCTGGCACCCACCGGCGGACTGATGCAGGCGCACGTCTCCACACGTGTCATAGACTCCATTCTATGCACGGGCTGATTCCGCTCTCCGTCCAACGTGTTCATTCTTTGGATGGACGACGGATTCCGCCCGTGCATAGAATGGAGTCCATGACACGGGCGGAGACATGCGCCTCCATCAGTCCGCCGGCGGGTGCCAGCTGCGGAATGCACAAAGGGTTATCCTTCGCCATTCCGCAGTGTGCACGTACCCTGGATCTGTAAGTGTACCCTGAGGTACTCTCACAGAGTTTGTAGAATTTCACTCCATACCGTCATCTCTTATTGGGACAGTACTGGCGGAAAAGACGTGTCTGGGGGGCAGCGTACGCTACGCTACCCCCAGACACGTCACTGGATGATGAGGATGAATGGAGGAAAGAAGGATCCCCCCATTCATCCTCACTGGCTGTTTCGGTGTCGGAGGCAATAACGTATCCCTCTGACGCCGAAAACACCCTGGGGGCCATCTTTATACGGGGATTGGTATATGGGGTATGTAGTGGTGTAGTGTCAAACTTTATTCAATGTAGTGTGGTGTAATGTAGTGTTTTTTACGTGTTTTTTTACAGTAAGTATAAAAAAAAAACCTACGCCAACAAAGGAGTTGCTGATAAATGCCGCACTTATGTGCGGCACTTATTAGCAGACTGTGGCAGTAGAATATAGAAAAAAAACACCCTATGCCAAAAAGGAGGAGTTGCTGATTAGCATCGCACTTTCGTGCGATGCTGATCAACACTCAGCGGCGATAGGGTGCGGAAAATAGAAAAAAAAAAATTTGAAAAAAAAAAAAAAAAATTCTACATTCTGTACATTCCTGTAGCTGCTGATAAGTGTATTACACATATCAGCCGCTAGAGGGCAGCAGAGCGCAAAATACGGAAAAAGCCGACGCTGGAGCCGAAAATAGCCGAGAGAAGCCGAACGTGACGTCACGGAAGAAGCTGAAGACCCGAACGAAGACGAGGACGCCGCGAACCCAGAAGACGCCGATTAGGAGCCCGGGACAGGTGAGTAATGTACAAATACCTAGCTGAGGGGTCCAGGGCAGGTATTTACTATTTTGTGGGACTCTGATCGCCGTGCCACCGGCCCGATCGCCGTGAACGGCCGGCCGGCCGTTCACGGCGATCGGGCCGGTGGCACGGCGATCACCATTACTTTTTCCAGTAATGGCGGTCGGTGCCGTCCTCGGACAGCATCGACCGCCATTTTTTCCGGGTCATCGGGTCGCCGATGACCCGGAAAGGTTCCGATCGCCGCTATTGGCTGATCTGAATTGATCAGCCTATAGCGGCGATCGTAAGCACGGGGGGTGTTAACCACCCCCCGTGCCGTGAAGCTAAGATGGCCTGCTATGATTTATAGCAGGCCATCTTCCCCGACCGCTGTGTGTGAACACACAGCGATCGGGGAAACATCGGGCGTACCTATACGCCCGTTTGCGTTAAAGCCCACCCTGCGGGGGCGTATAGGTACGCCCGATGTCGTTAAGGGGTTAAGCACATTGTCTACAGACACTCTTAAATTCATGTACAGCAACCTGACAGATTATCTGCCAAAGATTTGAAGCCAGAGCCAGGAACAGACTATAAACAGAAAGCAATTCATAAATGAAAGGCTGAGATTTCTCATCTTTTCAGATCCATTCCTGGCTTTGGCTTCAAATCATTGGCAGATAATCTTTATGTGTAAATGGACTCTAAGGGCCCATTTACACAGAAAGATTATCTGACAGATTATCTGCCAAAGATTTGAAGCCAAAGCCAGGAATGGATTTGAAAAGAGGAGGAATCTCAGGCTTTCCTTTATGATCTGTTCCCTGTTTATAGTCTGTTTCTGGCTTTGGCTTCAAATCTTTGGCAGATAATCTGTCAGTTAATCTTTCTGTGTAAATGGACCCTAATGGTGCGTTTATACAGGCAGATTTATCTGACAGATTTTTGAAGCCAAAGACCGGAACAGACCATAAACAGGGAACGGGTCATAAAGGAAAGACCTGAGCTTTCTCCTTTTTTCAAATCCATTCCTGGCTTTGGCTTCCAAAATCTGTCAGATAAATCTGCCTGTGTAAACGCACCATAATGCTAAGTTTACACGAGGTGATTATTGGCCCGATTGTACGATTAACGATTTCGAAGTAACGATTTTTTTTTTATAACGATCAGCGTTTAGACGGTACGATATATCGTACGGAAAAATCGTTTTGCGATCGCGCGCCCGCAGCCCGGCCTGTCCGCATACCCGCCCCCGCTCAACCGCAGCCCCCTGCGCCGCCCCGATCGCCACCCCCGCCGCTCCGATCGCTTCCCCCGGCCGCCGCTCCGATCGCCACCCCCGCCGCCGCTTAAGAGGAGCACTGATTGGCTGAAGAGGAGCCGTTTTAAATTCCCGGCTCATCTCTTCAGCCAATCAGTGCGCTAAAGAGGAGAGCCCGGGATCTCGAAGACCTGCTGTGCGGACCAGGTAACGTATGCTCATGGCCGCGGCGGCCGGGGGGGGGGCGATCGGAGCGGCGGCGGGGGGGTGATCGGAGCGGCGGCAGATGGGGGTGGCGATCGGAGCGGCGGAGGTGGTGATCGGAACGGCGGCGGGGGTGGCGATCGGGACGGCGCAGGGGGCTGCGGTTGACCGTGGGGCCGGGCTGCGACGATTTGTTAAAAGATCGATTTGTTAAAAGATGGCAGTAGTACATTAATAATTACAAAATTCTAGTACTTCTTTTGCCAGTTTGCCAATATCCATAAACCATACAGGTGCGAACAAGTAGCAGGACGCATTTCGGCAACCACCTTTCTCAGCTGCCTCTGTTGAGAAAGGTGGTTGCCGAAATGCTTCCTGCTACTTGTCCACACCTGTATGGTTTATGACTAGTGAATAAATTTTGAAGATTGCAATATTGGTGAGTGCCAGGATTTACTATTGAATTGCACAATAATGACCTACCTACATTTCGGATTATAGATAGTTTAAGGTGTTGAAACAAATTATACAGGAAATTATGCACTGAAGCATTTTTTTTCAATAAGTAATTTTTATGCAAAATTTTTCACATAGTTAAGGTAAAGCTTTATTCACATTGATGATTTGTTCTGTTCTTTCAGCATTTTTAATGGGAACAAGTAGTAGTGCTATTTTTGGAATCAAGCACATCAGAAACCTCATGGTTTCTCTTATGTATCAATGGGATCAATCTGAATTCAATCCCTTTCAAAACTGATCTATCATGCCTTTTATAGATCTGTAAAAAACTGAATCCATTGCAGAATTGTAATCTAAGCCTAAGCCTAAATCTAAGTGCTTAATTTGGCTATGTTCACACAGCATCAAAAATAGAGAAAAGGCGGCCGCTTTTGCAATTTTAAGACACATCCATAATTACCACAATTTAACTGACTGCAATGCGATTCATTGCAGTCAATGGGAAGACGGACGTCCAATGCACACAGTGTATTGAATAACGGACTTTATCACCACGGATGTAAAAAAAAATGAGCATGACAATTATTTTCGAATGCCTTTGCAAACAGCGGCCGTTTTTTACTAGTTGCTCACACCCCGCTTTCTTTTGGCACCGTTCTTTCTCCGTTTTTGCTATTAAATTCAGTGGACTTTTCAATTAAGCCACACCCAAAGGCTAGTTAGTAACCCCAAACTAGAATAATATACCAGCTGCTGTTATTGCACTAAGGGAAGGTAAGACAGCTAAATGACGTTCGTTATTTTAGACTCAAAATAACGGACGTCATTTTTAACGGAGCTGAAAAAACGTTGCGTGAATATAGCCTTTGTCATATAAATGGTAAAATAATTAATATATATATATGTTTGTTTTTTCAACAGCACATTTCATATCCGGATTTAAAGCCTTCTTGCAGTGAATAGCTGTTGACTTTTATGCCTACATTTTATATTGTACAGTACAAATTTAAAGACTTTTCATGGAAGTTTTAAAATAATACAATTTATCATTAATTTTTTAGTAAAATTTCTCATTATTGTGTTTCTGTTTGAGCTACGGCAACATTAAAGTGCTAACATTAATCGAACCAACCAGTGATGCATTTTTTCACTTGAATGAAGTACTACCTGCTACAATCTAAGGCCATGGTCACATGAAGTATAACACCGGCCTTCCTGTGACCTGGTCGGGGTTACTGAAGATCATCCCAGCCGGTACTGCATTACCAGGCGGATGATCTTGATTTCTGATAAATTGCGATGCAGGCGCATCAGTGCGCACCCCCATCTCAATTCAACGCCGCACACAATGGAGTGTGTGGCCGGAGCCGCACGCTCCATTGTGTGAACTTCTCACTCCCATCTCCAAGACTTCTCTCGTGCTGCACCATTTCTCTGGAACCCCCTACCCATAGACCTCAGACTGATACCCAATTCTCAATGTTTCGAGCCCTGAAGACTCATCTTTTTAGGCTTGCTTATAACATTCAAACAGAAAAGGATCCACAAATCAATCAAAAATAAATATTATTGTAATCATAGTTACATAGTTAATACGGTTGAAAAAAGACACATGTCCATCAAGTTTAACCAAGGAGGGGATGGATACAGGGAAGGGGGAGGGGTGATAGGTTCTATACATATGCATTTATATTATTTTGGTCTAAGAACTTGTCTAGCCCTGTTTTAAAGCCCTCTACTGTTTGTGCTGTGACCAGATCCTGTGGTAGACTGTTCCACAGATTCACAGTTCTCATGGTAAAGAAGGCTTGTCGCCTCCGGAGATTGAACCTTTTTTTCTCCAGGCGGAGGCAGTGCCCCCTTGTCCTTTGAGGGGGTTTTACCTGGAACATCTTTTCCCCATATCTCTTGTAGGGGCCATTTATATATTTAAATAAGTTAATCATATCTCCCCTTAAACGTCTCTTCTCCAGACTAAACAAATGTAATTCTTTTAATCTCTCCTCATAACTAAGATGCTCCATTCCCCTTATTAGTTTAGTTGCCCGTCTTTGTACCCTCTCCAGCTCTAGAACATCCTTTTTATGAATCGGGTTCCAAAACTGGACGGCATACTCCAGATGAGGCCGCACCAAAGCTTTATAAAGCGGTAATATTATATCCCTGTCCCGTGAGTCCAGGCCTGTTTTAATGCATGACAATATCCTGCTGGCCTTAGAAGCCACTGACTGACATTGTGTGCTGTTCTGTAGTCTATTATCTACAAGTACACCCAGATCCTTCTCCGTCAGCGACTCTCCCAGAGTAACTCCCCCCAGGACATATGATGCATGTGGGTTATTAGTACCCAGGTGCATAACTTTACATTTATCCACATTGAACCTCATTTGCCAAGTGGACGCCCAAACACTCAGTGTGTCTAAGTCATCCTGTAACATCTGCACATCCTCCATAGACTGTACTGTACTAGAAAGCTTGGTGTCATCTGCAAAGATAGAAACATTGCTGTTAATTCCATTCTCAATATCATTAATAAACAAGTTAAACACAAGAGGGCCCAGTACTGACCCTTGGGGTACACCACTTATTACCGGGGACCATTCGGAGTAGGAATCATTGACCATTACTCTCTGGGTACGATTATTAAGCCAGTTTTCAATCCAGTTACACATTAAATTTTCCAAACCGATAGACTTTAACTTACCCATCAGACGTCCATGAGGAACTGTGTCAAACGCTTTTGCAAAATCCAGGTACACGATATCCACAGCCGCGCCGCCATCCAGGCTTCTACTTACCTCTTCATAGAAACATATTAGGTTGGTTTGACAGCTTCTGTCCTTAGTAAAACCATGCTGGTTATCACTTATAATACTATTAGCCACTACATATTCCTGGATGTAGTCTCTTATAAGCCCCTCAAATAGTTTCCCCACAATGGACGTTAAGCTTACGGGTCTATAGTTACCTGGGGAAGTTCGAGAGCCCTTTTTGAAGATCGGCATTACATTTGCCTTACGCCAGTCCCTCGGCACAATACCAGTAAGCAAAGAATCACGGAATATTTCATACAAGGGTAGAAAAATTACAGAACTGAGTTCCCTAAGAACTCTGGGGTGCAGTCCATCAGGCCCTGGAGCTTTGGTTACATTGAATTTGTTTAATTTATCTTGGACCATATCTATAGTAAACCAGTTCAGTACATTACATGTGTTAGCAGCACTGGCCCCACCCACCTCAGTACTGGCCCCACCCACCACAGCTCCATCCTCTTTTGTATATACAGAACTGAAGAACCCATTAAGTAACTCAGCTTTCTCCTGATCCCCAGTTATTAATTCCCCTTCACCATTATTTAGGGGTCCTACATGCTCTAACCTTGGTTTTTTTGCATTAATATATTTGAAGAATATTTTGGGGTTTCTTTTGCTTTCTATAGCTACCTGCCTTTCATTGTGAATTTTTGCTGCTTTTATTACATTTTTACAGATTTTATTGACTTCTTTGTAATGTTTAAATGCCACAGCTGACCCCTCTGATTTATATTTTTTTGAATGCCCCTTTTTTCTCATTTATAGCCCCTCTAACCTCGGTTGTAAGCCATGTGGGATTGGATTTTAACCGTTTATATTTGTTACCCATAGGAATATATTTGGCAGTACAGTTATTTAATGTGGATTTGAAGATTTCCCATTTATTAGCTGTATCAGTATGTGACAGCAGCCGCTCCCAGTCTATGCCCTGAAGTTCTGCCCTTAACCCAGGAAAATTGGCCCTTTTAAAATTAAGAGTTTTTGCCCTCCCAACATGTTTTTCTTTTCTACACTTTAAGCTAAAAGTCACTATATTGTGGTCACTATTACCCAGGTGTTCATGGACAGTGACATCCCCAACCAGCTTAGCGTTGTTAGAAATAACCAGATCCAACAAGGCATCACTTCTAGTTGGCTCCTCCACAAACTGGCCCAGAAAATTATCCTGCAGTAGGTTAAGAAATTCCCTCCCCTTTGTGGTTTTAGCTGAACCATGACTCCAATCTATATCTGGGTAGTTGAGGTCCCCCATTACCACTACTGTTCCCTCCCGGGCAGCCCGCTCTATTTGTCTATTCAACTGGCCATCTACCTCCTCAGTAATGTTGGGGGGGTCTATAGATTACACCAAGAATAATTTTTTCACTCTTTACCTCCTTCTGTAGTTCTACCCATAATGCTTCCACTTCATCACAGTCATCTCCCACTATTGCATCTTTTACACTCACTTTAATATCATTTCTGACATACAGACATACTCCTCCTCCCCTTCTGCCCACCCGGTCCCTTCTGAACAACGTAAATCCCTGAATATTGACAGCCCAGTCATGTGAGGAGTCCAGCCATCGTTATTTAAATAATTAATACTTAATAAAATTCATTAAAACAATGAAAAAAGATGAAACAGAACCATACAATAAAGAAATTGGTGAGGGGACATACATATATACTTATGGAATAATATATTGCACATGCATAGAGAATGCTCATAGAAAAAAGTATAGATGTTGTAATGCAGGCAGCCTCCACTAGATGGTGAACAAATACAAATGCAGGAAGTAAGACATAGAATAGCAAGAGAAAAATATTTTTTTCTTCAAAAAGACAAAAACCTATAAAGTGCCAAGGGTACTGGATAGGTACCAAACAACAGGTGAAGTCACCCAATCATGTTACATGTATACTAACCCAGGAGGATGCGTGTATTCAGCCAAGTCCCTCTCACCCACTCACCCTACGTACGTTTCGCTTAGCTTTATCAAGGGATGTGATCTACATGTTATGGTAGAATGAAGGACGCCATTACAAAGTACAACTATTCCTGTAAAAAAACAAGCCCCACATAACCCTGTAGATAGAAAAATGAAAGTGCTAGAGCTCTTTGAAGGGGAGGAGGAGGAGGAGGAGGAGGTGAAGGAGGAAAAAACGAAAACACAAAAATTAACATTTGCGCAATCCACTGGGTCATTTTGGGCTTGATCCTCAAAGGGTTAATATGGGGATCTCAAATTATTACATTTTATTTAAAATAAATAAAAGTAAGGGTTTTTTTTGTTTGTTTTTTTAATTCAGATGAATAATAAGCCAATAATTTCTCATTGTATCAAAATATATGTACTGAGGGGTGCTTCAATGCTTACTACATACTGTTTGATTTCAGTGTATGAAGCAGAGGCATATGCAATACATTCCCACTAGTATTGACTGCATACAGAAATTTTATTAACATGATGTTAGCTATATAGCCCTAAATGAGTTAGTAAAAATTAAAGTTATAGGTATATTTAACCCCTTCCTGACTGCACCATGTAAATTAGCATGACGAGCAAGGAGTTGAGCCCACTGCATACATGGTGATGTGTTGCAGTACCGCTGAATGATTAACTTTACGCCACAGTCTTTTAAAGGCACAGTACACTTTATATACAGTCCTTGTTTACAAGGGGCGGTTCTTAGCTTGAGACTTTGGTTTGTAAACTTCTGCTTCAGCAGGCAGACTAGAAGAAGAGTAGAAAAAATACTTGGGCTTTTAGGAAGTCTATTAAAGGACACTTTAGGTACACTTTTTGCTTGGTTACAAGTGACAAGGTAACAAGGTGAACTGCCTAGAGGGGACCTGTCCAAATAGCAAGGCACTCAGCTATAGGGAGTTCTAGCAACCTTGGCTCACGTCGCAATGACTAGTGATGAGCGAACAATAAAATTGAGTTTGAGTTGAACCTCAAACAATAGTGAAGTTCGGTTTGAAGTTCAATTTGAACTCGAACTCGAACCCCATTAAAGTCAATGGGAGATGTTCGGGTTAATTTTGACACCTATTCAGGCGACGGGAAGCTGAAATTACCATCCAGAAGAGGAAACTGGATATATGGAACAACTTAGTGAAGAAAATTTGTCTCATTTAGTGATGAGCGAATAGTATGCTATTCGCGCTAAAATTAAACATATGCTTCAATTTTAGTTCATCACTAGTGTTAGATGCATCCAGGCATGCTTCTCCTGCAAACAGCACCCACCGCTAACTGTGTGTGTGTGTGTGTGTTATTTGGTCAGAGACATTCTACAGTGGTGTGGTTGTCATAGAAACCATGTAAGAGACCATGTAATTTAAATGTTCACATTTTAAATCCTTTAAAGAGTATCTAAGAGAAGGCAAATTTAAATTAAATTAAATGGAAAAACCACCCACTACTACCACCTCTACTGACCTGATTGATCCTGCCTGCCAAACAGTGACTTTTTCGACCTAAAAACTAAAAATTGATTTTGTGGCCCTTGGGAGTATTCAATTTGCAAAACACAGCAATCACTGAGTTCAAGGAGATCAGTGAAAAAATTCCAATGTAGTACTCAAACAAGAGTCTCCACTGATGCCCCCAAAATTTCAGTATGCAAAAAAGGAGTCCGTGGAGCCTCGGTTGCGAGTCTTAAAACACGGGAATAGCCAGATATCCCTAGCCTGTTGCCAGGGGGTTCCCCCGACCTTGGCAGAGTGGAGGGCTTTAGTGGATAGAATATGTAGCTATGAGAAATGCCTCGCTAGAACCAACTCTAACAAAGCTTTGCGAAAGTATGATAGATTATGATCTAAATGGACTAGTAACCGGCTGTGAGGGGTCTTTTCCTTTTTATTCTTTTCTTGGTTGCTTCCTTTCTCTCTGCCTTGGTCCTTTTTTCTCTCTCACCCGGAAGGGTAGTGGGGTGGGGTGGGTTGGGGGTTAGGGGGATAATCGCTTTCTGGATATGGGTCAGATCTTGTTATAAGAGGGGTAAGTGGGGAAATGTTTTTGGCTCTCACTAAGCCTTCCTGTGCTGGTTTCTATTTTATCTATGTCATCTGTCTATGTTCTGTGATATAAAATAAAAGAATTTGTAAAATAAATAAACAAAAAAAAAAAAAGAAATAAGAAAATATCCTGATCACACTAGTTTTTGGAGGTTGTTATATGCAGTCTGTGGGTAAGTGCACTGGCGGACATACCGGTTTGGCTGCAGAGAGGCCCCAAGGGGGACAGGGGCCCGCCGCCAGCTTAGTTGTCCCCGTTTCAGCATCCCTAGAAACTGCGGCTCTGCAGCTTCTAGGGATGAACTGCGGCTATAATCCGTGTCGGCTGGGTCGGGGCCCCAGCCCAGCACCTGCAGACGCACACACACTGATTGTCCCAGGTCCCAGGTTACAATCAGTGTGTGTGCCATCGGTCGTGTTACTGAGGGCCCCCAACCTTGTCCCTCTGTGACAGGAGAAGACGGGGTGTCTTCTCCTGTCACAGAGGGACAAGGTTGGGGGCCCTCAGTAACACTGTACACTAACACTAACACTGTAATCCTCTCCTCTGTATTGTATCTCCGGCATCTGCTGGGTTGACAGGCCAGGCCAGGTTTCGCTTTCTCCCCCTTTCACCATGGGGGCTTTATACAGCAGGGGGCATTGTTACTATAGGGGGTCAAAACAGGGGCATTACTCCTATATAAAGCACAGCTAGGGGAACTATTACTTTATGGGGGCACAGCAGGGTGTCAGGGAGTCCTGGGGTCCGGGAAGATGGCAGTCCCTTCTCTCGACCCGCAACCCCTGTCCCTACCTGCTTGCCCCCCTAGGCTAAACCCTAGGGCAGCAACTGGGCGACAGTCCTTAGCCTAACTAGGGATACGGGGAGGTAACAGAACACACAGACAGGTATATACGAACAGGTCAGGCAGTCCGAGTCGGCAACAGGAGGTCACGTCAAAATCCAAATCAGCAAACAAAGGGTAAACAGAGTCCGGTCCAAGGTCAAGCACAAGAGGTAACGCAGTACAGAGGATGAGGCAGAGGCGAAGTCCAAGTCCAAATGTCAAATAACAAGCAGAACAGTAAGATATGCTGGTGTAGCTGGAGACCAAACATACACTGGCAATTACAGGGAGTAATTCACCAGCTTAAATGCTACCAGAGCTCCCGCCCCAGCCCCTGATAGGAGCAAGGAGTCTGACAGCAGCATGAGACACCAATAGCAGCCAGAGAGCCCTCCCCTGTACTCAGACAGGAGCAAGCCTCAGGAGAATGCAACACCTGAAGGCTTAACCCCACGAGCACCAGAGAGGAGTCAGGAGAAGCATGAAGCCGGGTGTTGGCTCCCTGTCAGCATAGTATGAAGTGTGTGAATCAGGTCAAAGGGATAGGGCGTCGGCTGGTTCTTCCAGCTGAATTCACACACAGGGAACAAACTCTAACAGTACCCCCCCTCCCACGGGGAAACACCGAACCCCTAAGGCTAGGAGCCGGTTTGAGCGAAAAGGCCCTGTGGAATAGACGGATTAAACGTGGAGCATGAACATCCCTGGCAGGGACCCACGTTCTTTCCTCAGGGCCAAACCCACGCCAATGCACCAGATATTGCAGCGAACGTCTGACTCGCCTAGAGTAAACGATTTTCTCAACTTCAAATTTAAGTTCTCCCTGCACCAACACGGGAGAGGGTGGGTCATGGGTGGGCAATACCGGAACAACATATTTCTTGAGCAAACATTTATGGAACACATTATGAACTTTCCAAGAACTGGCAAGAGATAACTTATAGGCAACAGGATTGATGGCCTGTAAAATGGTAAATGGACCAACATACCGAGGAGCAAGTTTCAAAGAGGGAACTTTTAATTTTAGATTTTTTGAGGAAAGTAAAACCTGATCCCGAACAACAAATGGTGCAGAGATGGTGCGTCTCTTATTGGTGTTCAGTACGAGCCTTTCCTGGGTACCCTGAAGGTTCTTCAGAACCCGGGCCCACACTGTGCACAGTTCATCAGTGGAAACATTAGCCTGAGGTGTGTCAGATGCAGATGAAGAAAATGAAAACCGAGGGTGAAAACCATAATTGCAAAAGAAAGGTGAGGTTTGAGAGGAGGAATTAACATCATTATTAATGGCAAATTCAGCGAGAGGCAAGTAAGTGGACCATTGGGATTGGTTATCAGAAACAAAAAGACGGAGATATTGAATTACTTCTTGATTCATACGTTCTGTTTGCCCATTAGACTCTGGGTGAAATGCGGAATAAAATGATAAATTGACATTTAGATTTTTGCAAAAAGCTCGCCAAAAACGAGCTACGAATTGTACACCCCTATCCGATACACTATCCTCTGGAATCTCATGTAATCGAACAATTTCCTTGATAAAAATTTCAGACAACAACTTAGCATTTGGTAACTTACTCAACGGAACAAAATGAGCCATCTTCAAAAACCTGTCTACTATAACCCAGATCATTGTGTTGCCATGAGACAGTGGCAAATCGGTTATAAAATCCATAGACAGATGTGTCCAGAGTCTAGATGGAATGGGCAAGGGGAGAAGAGGACCTTCAGGACGTCTCCTGGGGTTCTTTCCCCTAGCACAGACCGGGCAGGCAGAAACAAATAACTTAACACCCCGGCCATGCGTGGCCACCAATACACCCTGGACAGGAGCTCCTGAGTACCCCTAATACCTGGATGACCAGCTAGAACTGAGCAATGTGTCTCCTCTAGAACTTTCAACCTGAGAGACAAAGGGACAAATAATTTGCCTTCCGGAAGGGCTTCAGGAGCAGATTCTTGGGCTGCTTCAATAAGTGGAGAAAGATCGGAGGAGACGGCTGCTAGAACTACTCCTGGGGAGAGGATGTTCTCAGGTTCAGTATCTGCTGGTTCAAGGGAGCCAAAACTTCTAGATAACGAGTCAGCTTTGACATTATTTGTACCAGGCCTGTAAGTGACCACAAAATTGAAACGAGAAAAAAATAATGCCCAACGGGCCTGACGAGAGTTTAAACTTTTGGCAGAGTCTAAATAAATGAGATTCTTATGGTCGGTAATAACTGCAATCTTGTGAACTGCACCTTCCAAACAATGCCTCCATTCCTCAAATGCCCACTTGATAGCAAGTAACTCCTGATTCCCAATGTCATAATTGCGTTCAGTTTCTGAGAACTTTTTAGAGAAGAAGGCGCAAGGTCTGAGATGGGTCAGAGTGGATGAACCTTGTGACAACACTGCCCCCACTCCAAACTCAGAAGCATTAACTTCTACAATAAAAGGACGAGTCAGATCAGGCTGAATGAGGACTGGTGCAGAGGAAAATGAGGCCTTCAGAGTAGTAAATGCCGTTAGGGCAGATGTGGTCCAGGCGCTCACATCTGCACCCTTCCTGGTTAAATCCGTTAAGGATTTTGCGATTACTGAAATTTTTTTTATAAACTTGCGGTAATAATTAGAAAAACCAAGGAATTGTTGTAAGGCCTTTAAAGTGGTAGGTTGTGCCCACTCAGTAATCGCTTTCAACTTAACTGGATCCATTTGCATATCTTGAGGTGTAATGATATACCCAAGAAAATAAATTTTTTGTACCCCAAACAAACACTTTTCAAATTTTGCGAACAATTTATTAGCTCTGAGACGATATAATACTTTACGTAAATGAGAACAGTGTGACTCCCAGTCAGGTGAAAAAACGAGAATATCATCAAGATATATAACCACACATGTACCAATTATATCATGAAAGATCGAATTCATAAAGCCCTGAAACACTGCAGGGGCGTTACAGAGTCCAAAAGGCATCACCAGGTATTCAAAGTGACCGAGAGGTGTATTAAAAGCAGTCTTCCACTCATCCCCTTCCCGGATGCGAATAAGATTGTATGCCCCGCGGAGATCCATTGGGCCCCTGCAACCTGGTTGAGAAGGTCAGGGATGAGAGGAAGTGCATACTGGTTCCTTACCGTAATTTTATTAAGCTCTTGGTAGTCTATGCAAGGTCTGAGTCCACCATCTTTTCCACGAAAAAGAACCCTGCCCTTTAGGTAACTTAGCGTTAGGTAACAAATCAATCTTACAGTCCCATTCACGATGTGGAGGTAAAATCTCAGATAACTGCTTAGAAAACACATCAGAGAAATCCGCAATGTATTCAGGTAATTGATCATTAACACAAACAGAGGTATTCAAACTAAGTTGTTTTATCTGACTGGCACACTGAGGACAGGGTTGTGTTCCCTCAACCATGGTAGGCCTAGTATTATATCAACTGACAAATTCTTCATTACCAAGAACGAACAGGTTTCTGAGTGCAAAGCTCCTACTGTGAGGTGCAATTTTGGAGTAGAAAACATCACCTGACCTGCATGCAGAGGGGTGGAGTCAACCCCAGAGACCTGGATAGAAGAAGAAAGCGGTACAAAAGAATTGACAATCTTAGTGGCAAAATCAAAATTTATGAAATTGGCTGCAGCGCCAGAATCCACAAATGCTAGCCCTGCACAGGAGAGCGAGTGATACTCTAGAGCAGTGTTTCTCAACCTGCGGTACGCAGGCTGAGGGGGTACGCCGGGAGGTGGGGGGAAAAAATTGTTTTGGGTGCCAGGACACTGCTATCACCCAGCAGTGTCCCAGCACCTATCCCCGCCGCTGCTCTCACATGCTTCCCCCAGCAGAAGCCTCACCAGCTTTCTGTAAGGTACGGGCAGGGCCGGCGTTAGGGGGGGGGGGGGGCAGGGCAAATGCCCAGGGCCCCCATCCCCCAGGGGCCCCCTCCCGCAGTTCCAGTAGGAGAGCGTCCTGCAGAGTCTGGCAGTGATCCCTGGCTGCTGCTATCAGGGGTCACGCAGAGGCTGCAGGACGCTGCTTGGTGTCTGCTCCGTGTGTGTGTAGCTCCCCCTCCCTCCAGCTCCTCTTACTGCACATGACTTCCTCCTCTGGTGTGGAGCTGTCGGGACGATGGAGGAGAGGATGACAGCCTGCTGCATGGTACATGAGGGGGATTCACCACTACACCCAGCATGCTAGACAGAGTAAGTATACTGTATATGTAGTGTGTAATGTGTATGAATGTAAGTGTATAATGGATGAATGTAGTGTGTGTTACATGTCCTGTGTATAGTGTATGGACTGGATGGTTTGTATCTGTATAATGTGTTTTCATGGATGTGTGAGTGTATGTATATGTATATATATATATATATATATATATATATATATATATATATTTATTAGTGTGTGTGTATTAGCACTGCTGTAGAAGTGAATAGACTGTTTATAGGAGCTGCAGCCATTCTCTGGCCTCATCAGTCCTATGTAATTGCTGCAGGTGACCACTGAGGCCGCTGATTGGCTGCAGCTCCTATGTATATAAGGCAATACGGTGTATTTTATTGAGAAAAATAATAAGGTGGTATTCAGTCCTTAGGTGGTGGTCACTGTATGCTGGTAATATTGGTCTGTATATAGTGTATATATAGTCATTACTGCCATAGATTGACTGCCACATAATGACACTATATACAGACCAATATTACCGCCATACAGTGACAACCACATAATGACTATACACACTATATACAGACCAAAAGTACAGCCATAGAGTGATCGCCACATAATATTGGTCTGGATACAGGGTCATTATGCAGTGGTCAATCTATGGCGGTAATATTGGTCTGTATATAGTGTGTATATAGAGTTATGTGGCGGTCACTCTATGGCGGTAATATTGGTCTGTATAAAGTGTCATCATGCAGTGGTCACTCTTTGGCATTAATATTGTTCTGTATATAGTGTATATATAGTCATTACTGCCATAGATTGACTACCACATAATGACACTATATACAGACCAATATTACCGCCATACAGTGACCACCACATAATGACTCTATATATACACTATATACAGACCAAAAGTACAGCCATAGAGTGACAGCCACATAATATTGGTCTGTATACAGTGTATAAAGAGTCATTCATTATACAGTGGAAAGTCTATAGCGGTAATATTGGTCTGTATATAGTGTATATAGAGTCATGCGGTGGTCACTCTATGGCAGTAATATTGGTCTGTATATAGTGTATATAGAGTCATTATGGGGCGGTCACTTTATGGTAATATTGGTCTGTATATAGTGTATATATAGAGTCATTATGGGGCGGTCACTTTATGGTGGTAATATTGGCCTATATATAGTAAAGTTTTCTTCAATAACGGTATGGAGGTAATATTTGGTCCTGATTATAGTGATTTTTTTATTTTATTTTTTTTAAAGCAATTCATATAAAAAGTTCTTGTGTTTACACCACTAGCGGCAGTCCTGGCATGTAGCGGCAGTCCCAGAATGTAGTGGCAGTCCTGGCATTTAGGGGCAGTCCTGACATGTAGCGACAGTCCCAGAATGTAGGGGCAGTCCTGACATAAAGTGGCAGTCCCGGCATGTAGCGGCAGTCCCAGAATGTAGCGGCAGTCCTGACATGTAGGGGCAGTCCCGGCATGTAGGGGCAGTCCCGGCATGTAGGGGCAGTCCCAGAATGTATGGGCAGTCCTGACATGTAGGGGCAGTCCTGGCATATAGCAGCAGTCCTGACATGTAGGGGCAGTCCTGGCATATAGCGGCAGTCCCGGCATGTAACCTTCTGAACTGAGTAAGGGGCCTAATACATGGAGCGAAAATAGTCCGAATCAGGACGCTATCGCTCTGTGAGGACACTGGGGAACATTATCAGGTAGTATATATCACAGACAAGGCCTGAGGACACCGGGGAACGTGATCAGGTAGTATATATCTTTATTGTTTACAGCAAGGATTGCACACACATCACTAATGATATACTGTATATATACACATAGGGGGAGATTTATCAAACATGGTGTAAAGTGAAACTGGCTCCGTTGCCCCTAGCAACCAATCAGATTCCACCATTCATTACTCAGATTCTAAGATGGTGGAATCTGATTGGTTGCTAGGGGCAACTGAGCCAATTCTTCTTTACACCAGTTTGATAAATCTCCTCCATAGCTTTTGCTGCATCATAAAAGAGCCATGTAGTAGGCTCTCTAAGCGAGCTCCATTCTACCCGATTGGCGCTCACTTCTGCAGAATATCAGGCCGTGTAATACGGCCTTAAAAGTGGCCGTACACTTCCAATAACTGCTGGCTGAACAATCCTTCAGCTGACAATTATCTCTCCCATTCGGTCCCGTCCTCCCCATACACAGAAATTTGCCACATCTAAGTGTTCCTGTGTTCTCAATGAGAGAGGAAAGCCATAGCCATACAGATCTGATGGCGGCTTATCTCTCTGAGAACAAAGAGGTTGGGCGTTGATTTTCCATCAAGCTCGACCCCCTATGTCCACTGATATCATCTGTCAGAGGACTGTCCAGAGAGCCCCATACACCTTACGCTGATGGCCAAAACCACCAGGAGCAACAGGTACCACCAACAAAAGAGTAACATGTATGGGGACCTTAAATTGTTGCTAAAATATTTCAGCATTTGGGGGCCCACCTTCAACTTTGCCCAGGGCCACATCTAGTCTAAAACCGGCCCTGGGTACGGTACTTGGTGAGGCTGCTGCTGGGGGAAGGATGAAGTCGGAGGTCACAGACCAGCAGCCTCGCAACTGACTGACTCTGAGGCCCTGCCGGTCCGGCCGCCTGCGAGGACATCAGCCTGCCGCCGCCGCTGCATCTCCATCAGCCTGTTCGGGATTCGTTCCCAGGCTGCCGCATATCCTCCTGCAGCCCCCAGCTGGACGCTGCAGCACGATCCAGCAGCCGCGGGGGAAGAGCGTGAGGCTGCCGGATCGGGTTGCAGCGTCCAGCCGGGGGCTGCAGGAGGATATGCGGCAGCCTGGGGACGAATCCCGAACAGGCTGCCTGAGGTGACCCGGCGGAGAGGAGAGGAGATGCGGCGGCGGCAGGCTGATGTCCCCGCAGGCGGCCGGACCGGCAGGGCCTCAGAGTCAGTCAGTTGCGAGGGGGTAGTGGTGCGCAAGTCTACCCCGCCCGGAGCTCCTGCATTGGAATGTGGACCAGGAGATGGGGCGCCCCCCATGTCCACCTGCCGCGCTTCTCCCCGGTCAAGCAGTGGTTTGTGGACCGGGAGATGGGGCCCCCCACGTCCTACGACTGACGCTGCTGCCTGTGGAAGTGGGTTGCCCGATCTCCCGGTCCACAATCCACTGCAGCAGAAGCCCCCGGCGGGGTAACCCGGCGCACCACTACATCTCCTCCCTACCCCCATCATCACCTCTGTACCCCCTCCACCTCCTTTCTACCCCATCATCACCTCTGTACCCCCTCCACCTCCTCTCTACCCCCATCATCACCTCTGTTCCCCCTCCACCTCCTCTCTACCCCCATCATCACCTCTGTTCCCCCTCCACCTCCTCTGTACCCCCATCATCTCCTCTCTCCCCGCTCCACCTCCTCTCTACCCCATCATCACCTCTGTTCCCCCTCCACCTCCTCTCTACCCCCATCATCTCCTCTCTCCCCCCTCCACCTCCTCTGTACCCCCATCATCACCTCTGTTCCCCCTCCACCTCCTCTCTACCCCCATCATCTCCTCTCTCCCCCCTCCACCTCCTCTGTACCCCCATCATCACCTCTGTTCCCCCTCCACCTCCTCTCTACCCCCATCATCACCTCTGTACCCCCTCCACCTCCTCTCTACCCCCATCATCACCTCTGTTCCCCCTCCACATCCTTTCGACCCCCATCATCACCTCTGTACCCCTTCCACCTCCTCTCTACCCCCATCACCTCTGTTCCCCCTCCACCTCCTCTCTACCCCATCATCACCTCTCTCCCCCCTCCACCTTCTCTCTACCCCCATCATCACCTCTCTCCCCCCTCCACCTCCTCTCTACCCACATCATCTCCTCTCTCCCCCCTCCACCTCCTCTCTACCCCCATCATCACCTCTGTAACCCTCCACCTCTTCTCTACCCCCATCATCACCTCTGTTCCCCCTCCACCTCCTCTCTACCCCCATCATCACCTCTGTACCCCCTCCACCTCCTCTCTACCCCCATCATCACCTCTGTACCCCCTCCACCTCCTCTCTACCCCCATCATCACCTCTGTACCCCTTCCACCTCCTCTCTACCCCCATCATCACCTCTGTTCCCCCTCCACCTCCTCTCTACCCCCATCATCACCTCTGTACCCTCAGCATCACCTCTGTACCCCCACCACCTCCTCTGTACCCCCATCATCTCCTCTGTACCCCCATCATCTCCTCTGTACCCCCTCCACCTCCTCTCTAACCCCATCATCTCCTCTCACCCCATCATCTCCTCCCTACCCCCATCATCTCCTCCGTACCCCCATCATCTCCTCTCTACCCCCATGACCATCACCTCCTCTCACCCCTCATCACCCATCACCCCTCTCCTCCTCTCTCCCGTCTTCCTCTCCCCCCTTCACCTACTCTCTCTTCCTCTCCCTTCTTCACCTCCTCTCTCCCCTGTCTTCCTCTCCCCCATCACCTCCTCTCTCCCCTGTATTCCTTCCCCTATTCACCTCCTCTCTCCCCTGTCTTCCTCCCTCATTCACCTCCTCTCTCTTCCTCTCCCTTCTTCACCTCCTCTCTCCGCTGACTTCCTCTTCCCATCACCTCCTCTCTCCCCTGTCTTCGTCCCCCATTCACCTCCTCTCTCTTCCTCTCCCCCTTCACCTCCTCTCTCTCCTTCACCTTCTCTCTCTTCCTCTCTCCCCTTCACCTCCTCTCTCTTCCTCTCCCCCATCACCTCCTCTCTCTTCCTCTCCCCCATCACCTCCTCTCTCTTCCTCTCCCCCATGACCTCCTTTCTCTTCCTCTCCCCCTTCACCTCCACTCCCCCCCACCACCTCTTCTTTCTTTCTTTCTTTCTTTCTTTCTTTCTTTCTTTCTTTCTTTCTTTCTTTCTTTCTTTCTTTCTTTCTTTCTTTCTTTCTTTCTTTCTTTCTTTCTTTCTTTCTTTCTTTCTTTCTTTCTTTCTTTCTTTCTTTCTTTCTTTCTTTCTTCCTCTCCGCCTTCACCTCTTCTTTCTTCCTCTCCCCCCGCCATCACCTCCTCTCTGTTCTTCTCCCCCTTCTCTCCCCTCAGACCTTACTCTCCCCTTGATCTCCTCGTGGCTCAGAGGCTGGAGAAGAGAACAAGACCCCCTCCATGGGCGGATAACGTGAGTATGAATTTTTTTTTGTTTGTTGGGGCAGGAGGGGGGGGGGGTAGAATGGTGGTCATTACTATGGGGGCAGGGCAGGGGGCATTATTACTATATGGGGGGTCATAGAAGGGGATATTATTTTTAAATGAGGGATCCTAAATACGAGGACAACCCACAGACCTACTCACTTTACAGCGCATGACACCAAACAGCAGAGTTATTACTATATGGGAGCCTATAGGTAGAAAAAGGAAGGGAAGTTAAAGGAAAACTGTGACGCCTAAGATGTCTGGCAGGTTCTCTGGCAAGAGGTAAATTGTAGCTGCGAGAAATCATCATGGTGGTCTGGGCCAGATGGAGAAACAAAGGAAAAGTGATGTCTGGCTACATGGGGAGGTATCTGGCTATAGAAGGAGGTATCTTAACTACATGGGGAGATGTCTGGCTGCAAGGGGGTATCTGGCTACATAGGGGGAGGTATCTGACTACATAGGGGGGAGGTATCTGGCTACATAGAGGGAAGTATCTGACTACATGGGGGTAGGTATCTGGCTACATAGGGGGATGTATCTAGCTACATAGGGGGAGGTATCTGACTACATAGGGGGAGGTATCTGGCTACATAGGGGGGAGGTATCTGGCTACATAGGGGGAGGTATCTTGCTACATAGAGGGAAGTATCTGGCTACATGGGGGAGTTATCTGGCTACATGGGGGTAGGTATCTGACTACATGGGGGGAGGTATCTGACTACATGGGGGGAGGTATCTGACTACATGGGGGGAGGTATCTGGCTACATAGAGGGAAGTATCTGACTACATAGGGGGAGGTATCTGGCTACATGGGGAGGTATCTGGCTACATGGGGGAGGTATCTGGCTACATGGGGGAGGTATCTGGCTACTTGGGGGAGGTATCTGGCTACATGGGGGAGGTATCTTGCTACATGGGGGGAGGTATCTGGCTACATGGTGGAGACGTAACTGGCTACATGGGGGAGAGGTATCTGGCTACATGGGGGAGAGGTATCTGGCTACATGGGGGAGAGGTATCTGACTACATGGGGGAGGTATCTGGCTACATGGGGGAGAGGTATCTGGCTACATGGGGGAGAGGTATCTGGCTACATGGGGGAGAGGTATCTGGCTACATGGGGGAGGTATCTGGCTACATGGGGGAGAGGTATCTGGCTACATGGGGGATAGGTATCTGGCTACATTGGAGGAGGTATTTGGCTTCATAGGGAGATATCTTGCTACATATAAGGAGGTATGTGGCTGCATAGGGGAGATATCTGGCTACATAGAAGAAGGACTCTTGACTACATGGGTGGAGGTATCTGGCTGCAGGGGGACATATCCATCTCTGTGGGTTATATCCCACCTGCTTCTCTGGCACCCGGTTCACTGACTGCAGGCTCAGCCAATCAGTGCACTGTCCCACTGTAACCACTGATTGGATGAGCGGGCTGTCAGTGAGCCGGGAGCCAGAGAAGCAGGTGGAAGTACAGGCAGGTAAGCAGGATCTGTTGAGGGCCGACAGCTAATTAGGTAAATAGGCTGTGGCTACATTCTCGCAGCAGATTGAAAATCCTCTGTGAGAATGCAGATACATAAGCCATAACAGTGCAGAGTATCGCAGTGGATTTTGCTGTGAAACGTACACGTAAATCTATCCTGGGCAATGTTATTAATGGATGGCTTCCTTGGGGGTACTCGGCTGGAGCATCTCGTCGCATGGGGGTACTTGGCTTGAAAAGGTTGAGAAACACTGCTCTAGAGTACAGGGCAGCAACAACTTATTAGGTTTAGAGACTACTTGAGCTTCCAGACTGTCTATGAGTTGGAGTCTCCCTGCTGTGGTACCTTTATTATTTGCAGGAAGCCAGGAACAGGTAGCAACCCTGTGATCTGAACCACCACAATACAGGCATAGATTGTATCTAAAACGGAAATCCCTCCGCTCCTGAGGAGTCATAGTATCCAGCTCCATGGGTTCAGCAGAAGGCTGAAACACAGTGCTGGCTAATGACGATGGAGGGGAGTGGACGGGACTAGACCTGTTGGAATACCTGGCCCTCAGGCGCCGATCCGCACGGATTGCCAAGGACATGGCCTCTTCAAGGGTTCTTGGCTCAGGATGGGCTATGATCCTTTAGGGCCAGATTGTTCCATCCAGACTCAGTACAGTACTGACGAAACTGTGTGCAGTAGTCTTCCGCCAAGCTCTGGCTTTGTCGAAGTGACATCAATAGGGCCACGGCATGAGCTTTACGGTCTGGTTCATCATATAGCAGACCTAGGGCAGAAAAGAAAGCATCCAAAGTCTGTCGGGTGGGGGAGTCAGAAGGTAGAGAAAACGCCCAGTTCTGGGGATCTCTTCTTAGTCTGGAAATGACAATCCCCACTCTCTGAGCCTCAGAGCCAGAAGAGTGGGGACGAAGGTCAAAGTATAATTTGCAACCTTCACGAAAAGCAAAAAACTGTCTCCTGTCTCCAGAAAAAAAATCAGGTAAGTCGGTATGTGGTTCAGAGACCATAACCGGGCGGACCTGAGACTGGGCCAGGGCAGATGCCACACTCTGCTCCTGATGCTGTAAGCGAGCAGACAAGTCCTGCACCAGGGAGTTAAGGGTCTCTATCTGACCTGCCATAGCAGACATATTTTTTATAGGGAAAAAACAAAAGAACTAGGTGATCTATATATGAGTCTGATTTTTTTTTTTTTTTTGAGGCCAGTGTATCTGTCAGGGAGTCCTGGGGTCCGGGAAGATGGCAGTCCCTTCTCTCAACCCGCAACCCCTGTCCCTACCTGCTTGCCCCCCTAGGCTAAACCCTAGGGCAGCAACTGGGCGACAGTCCCTAGCCTAACTAGGGATACGGGGAGGTAACAGAACACACAGACAGGTATATACAAACAGGTCAGGCAGTCCGAGTCGGCAACAGGAGGTCACGTCAAAATCCAAATCAGCAAACAAAGGGTAAACAGAGTCCGGTCCAAGGTCAAGCACAAGAGGTAACGCAGTACAGAGGATGAGGCAGAGGCAGAGGCGAAGTCCAAGTCCAAATGTCAAATAACAAGCAGAACAATAAGATATGCTGGAGACCAAACATACACTGGCAATTACAGGGAGTAATTCACCAGCTTAAATGCTACCAGAGCTCCCGCCCCAGCCCCTGATAGGAGCAAGGAGTCTGACAGCAGCATGAGACACCAATAGCAGCCAGGGAGACCTCCCCTGTACTCAGACAGGAGCAGGCCTCAGGAGAATGCAAAACCTGAAGGCTTAACCCCATGAGCACCAGAGAGGAGTCAGGAGAAGCATGAAGCCGGGTGTTGGCTCCCTTTCAGCATAGTATGAAGTGTGTGAATCAGGTCAAAGGGATAGGGCGTTGGCTGGCTCTTCCAGCCTAATTCACACACAGGGATAACACAAGGGTCATTATTACTATATGGAAGGGACAGCAGAGGGCATTTTTACAATATGGAAGGCACAGCAGGGGGCATTATTACTATATGGGCAGATCATAGAGGGAGATGTTATTACTGTATGGGAGGTCATAGAAGATAGTGTTATGACTATATGGGGGATCCTACTACTTTACTGCACATGACACCAATAAGTGGAATTACTACTTCTATAGGTAGGAGAAAGGGAAGGAAGGATAAATGTGGAGCCTAAGATGTTTGTCTGGCAGGTTGTGAAGAGATGAACTGTAGCTGGAAGAAATCGTCATGGTGGTCCGGGCCAGATGGAGAGGAAAAGGAAAGGAACACCTCAGATCAAAGAAGATGTCACCTGTGAGACACTAATTGCCGTTTTTTTGTATTTTGTAGAACATTTGGTAGGGGTGCCCGAAGTGGAAAAGGTTGGTGAGAAACAAAGGGGAGGAGGGGGGCCCAGGCAAATTTTTTGCACAGGGGCCCTATGCAGTCTGTGTCCGCCCCTGGGTAAGTGCAGCTATATAGTGTATGCCACCCTCTAACACAGGGCAATTAGCAGTGAGCTTGGATATGGCTGCACTAAGAAATGAAGAAATAAGAAAATATACTGGTCACACTAGTTTTTTGAGGTTGTCGTATACAATCTGTGGGTAAGTGCAGCTATAGGCTATGCTCCCACTACGTATATTTGAGGCTGTATGTTTGAGGCTGTATAGCAACCAAAACAAGGAGTGGATTGAAAACATAGAAAGGCTCTGTTCACATAATGTTGTAATTGAGTGGATGGCCCTCATTTAATGGCAAATATTTGCTGTTAATTTAAAACAACGGCTGTTGTATTGAAATAATGGAAGTTATTTACCGTTATATGGCGGCCATCCACTCAATTACAACATTGTGTGAACAGATCCTTTCTGTGTTTTCAATCCACTCCTGGTTTTGGTTGCTATGAGGACCTGACATGAGGACCAAATACAGCCTCAAATATACGTAGTGTGAACCCAGCCATATAGTGTATGCCACCCTCTTACACAGGACAATTAGCAGTGATCTTGGATATGGCTGCACTAAGAAATGAAGAAATAAGAAAATATACTGGTCACACTAGTTTTTTGAAGTTGTCGTATAGTCTGTGTGTAAGTGGTGGTATATGGTCTATGCCACACAGGACAATGAGCAGTGAGGTTCTATGCAGCTGTACTACAAATCACAGCAGTAAAATGTACAACAGCAGTAGCACCAGCCACAAAAAAAATATAATAGTACTGAGGACTTCTTTGGGGTCTGTATGCAACACTTGCTGTCCCCTTTCTGCCAGCAGCCGATCACCACAGTGTGCTGCTAAAATCGGGGTAGCTGCACTGCAAGTCCCAGCCAGCAGTCTGGAGTAATAAAAAAAATAAAGATTTTAAGCATTTACAAGGGCTGTTGGGTTCTTTCTGTAGTATCCCTGCCTACTGAAATGCTAATTCCCTCCCTAACGCTCTCCCTGACAGCTCTGTCCCTATTCTTTTCCAGCATGCATGTGAGCCGAGCGCCGCCGGCCCAGATTTTCATATGTCAGGGTCATCTGATCTGGCCAACCAATCGCTGCTATTGACATGTATGGGTCCCACGTGACCTCAGGATGTACCAAAGAGTCTCCTGCATGTTGATTGGCTGAGAAATTGCGCCCAAACTTACAGGGAAAGGATGATGCCATTTTCTCAAGTATCGCGAGATGCTCGTCCGAGTAACGAGTACCATCGAGTACCTTAATACTCGAACGAGTACAAAGCATACTCACTCATCACTAGTAATTATCCTCCAGAACAGTCCAGAACAGTAAACTGTAAACATGGAAGAACTTGTAGCCTAAAATTTGGCTTTAAGAACATATATGACAGATGAAGAGATTATTGGAAACAAAAGTGGATCTGCAATGCAGACTGTGAAAAATGGGCTCTGTACCCACTCAGGATAAAATCAAACCACAAACTCCTCTGTAAGAAACATCGATATATCTTACAGATGAAGAGATTATTGAAAAAAAAGTAAATCTGCAATGCAGACTGTCAAAAATTGGCTTTTTACCCACTGAGGATAAATTGGTACCATTGGTGGCAGCGAGAAGAGCCCAGCGGGGAACATGGAGGTTGCGGTTCAACTAAATCAGGTAGCAGGAGAGAAAGAGGCATTTAAAAATTAACCATTTTGAGGCCTACAAAGAGGATGTATGTAGTGCGCATCACGTTCATACAGGTGTATTTTTAAAAAATATATTCCGTTAAAACACTTGGAACGCTAGCTGGGACCTTGACTGTGCTTACTGGTCCATGTGTCTGTAGTTAGATGGACCTTGGTGGACACAGATGCAGCCAACGCACTTGAGATATTTTCTGCATCGTGCTGGGCCAGGGCATGGACAGATTTTCTTGCAACGAAATGCCTGCTGGGGACATGCCAGGGCCAGAACGTGGCAGAAGTCATCTGTGTCCTCCAGGTGGAAAGGCAACATTTCCAAAGTCAACAGCCTGGAAATGCCGACATTAAGTTTTTTGGTTTTGGGATGGTTGAGGTGAAAGCATTTCTTATGCTCCCACACCTGGTACACAGAAGCTGGCTGTCAGACTGGCAGCTGTACGGCTTGCAGGTCACATTGGTGGTAGGAGAAGGTGTCAGCTGTGTTGGTGGCGGTGGGGAGCGGCCGACAGCATCTTTGAGTGGAGATGGTGCTTGGCCGTGCTGCATCGGCACATCGGCAGAAGAGGGACGCTTTGGCTTGGAAGTGGAGGAGGAGGAGGCAGTAGATGTGACAGTAGTGCCAGGGCCAGAACGTGGCAGACGCACTACCTTGTGCACTGCCTCTATCTCCCCTTCCTACACCTGATATTGCTTGCCTACCACCTCTGGTTCTCACCATGTTCACAAGATAGATAAGAAATCGTAGATAAAAGATTGAAAAAAAAATCAAAACCAAAATTGGTATAAGGGGAAAGATGCTAAAAACAACAGACAGATGCAAGATCAAATATTTGAAAATTATTGTTCTTTATTAAATATATATATAAAAAAATCAACAATAATAAAATAAAAATACATATAATGGGAGCTAGAGCCTATACAAATCCCGAACAACAGGGTGGATAGGAGCAAATTACGTTACATGATACACAAGAAAATGAATACAAATCAATAGGTAATTTACATACATGTGTACTGGGCACTGGGCATATATAACCACGATAAGGGTAAATGGATTACATCAGGACCGCCTAGTGTGTCCCTAGCACATGTAACCACCGCACCACTCACCTGACGTGCGTTTAGCGTATTGCTTAATTATGTAACCAGGTCACCGGGTCATTTGTATAAGCTCCAGCTCCCATTACAGTGGTGCCTTGGATTACGAGCATAATTAGTTCCAGGACCCCGCTTGTAATCCAAATCCATTTCTAAACCAAAGCAAATTTTTTTAGTTCCCCACCCCAAAAATAATGATTTATTATTCTGAATAACAAGTAAAACAAATGAAACAAACATTCAGAAACAGCAGAATATGTGATAATATAAGTTACTGTACAGTAATGGAGAGGATGGGAAACACAAGGACTGACAGAGACTGCAGGGAGCATGAAGGAATGAGCAGGGCAGATGTGGGCACAGTATAGCAGTACTCTGTCCGAGGAGAGAGGGGTTACAGCTAGGGATGAGCGAACTTTTGAAAAGTTCGGTTCGGTTCGATCCGGCGAACTTTCGTGAAGTTCGGATTGGTCCGAACCGAAAACGAACCTTGCTCTAACGGCTGAATAATTGCAGCTACAATAGTGGGAGTGTGATAGGGTATAGTTTCGTTTAGTTGCAGTTGATATTACAATGAAAAAAGTGGGAGAAAAAAGTGCAAAAATAACGAGAAATTTTTTTTTATAGAAATAATAATAAAATATAGTAAATAAAAGTGCCAAAATAGTGACAAAAAATATTGAAAAAAAAAATGTTTACAAGGAGGATGCGGCAGCACTTGATTGCACCCAGGCCAGTATTGTTGAGAAGAGACAAGTTGAGCAGCAGGAGGAGGCAGCGGTTGATTGCTCGCCTCTCAGGCCAGTATTGTTGAGAAGAGACAAGTTGATCAGCAGGAGGAGGCAGCAGTTGATTGATTCCAGTCCAGTATTATTGAGGAGAGGCTACTTAAAGAGAACCAATCACGGAAGAAATTTAAAAAAATTTTATTTTCTAATTCAATGTAATTATTTATTTAATTAACATTTGTAAATACTTTTATTTATTTTTTCGGCCGCGTTTTTGTTTTATTCACTTTTCAATTCACTGTCTCGCGCCGGCTCTTTTCAAAAGAGCCGGCTCGAGACAGGAAGCTCCCGTCATCCACAGCGGCAGCAATGCCGGCCGCCGCCATCTTGATTACGTCATTTGCGTTCCAGTGGTGGAACGCAAGTAGCGTAATCAAGATGGCGGCGGCCGGGCCGAACAAGAGGAACAGGTATAGTATAAGATACAGACTGCAACAGCAGTCTGTATCTTCATTTTGTCTATTTATGAAGATACAGACTGCCTTTGCAGTCTGTATCTTATACTTTACCTGATCCTCTTGTCCGTTGCAGTCTGATGCCGGGCGCCGCCATCTTGAATACGTCACTTGCGTTCCAGCGGTGGAACGCAAGCGACGTAATCAAGATGGCGGCGCCGGCCTTGCTGCAGCAAACAAGAGGAACAGGTAAAGTATAAGATACAGACTGCAAAGGCAGTCTGTATCTTCATAAATAGACTGCCTTTACAGTCTGTAGCTTATACTTTACCTGATCCTCTTGTTCGGTGCTGGAAGGCCGGGCGACGCCATCTTGAATACGTCACTTGCGTTCCAGCGGTGAAACGCAAAGTGACATCAAGATGGCGGCGCCCGACCTTCGTTCAGCAAGCAAGAGAATTGGGTAAAGGGATAAGATACAGACTGCACAGGCAGTCTGTATCTTCTTAGATAGACTTAGGGAGAGATTTCCTTTGATAATAGGGATAGTGATTTTTAGGTGATTGGTCCTCTTTAAGGAGGAGGCAGCAGTTGATCAATTCCAGGCTAGTATTATCGAGGAGAGGCTACTTGAGGAGGAGGAGGCAGCAGTTGATCGATTCCAGGCCAGTATTATTGAGGAGAGGCTACTTGAGGAGGAGGCAGCAGTTGATAGATTCCAGGCCAGTATAAATAAAAACAGACTACTTGAGCAGCAGTAGGAGGAGGCAGCAGTTGATTGATTCCAGGCCAGTATAATTAAAAACAGACTACTTGAAGAGCAG
Source organism: Dendropsophus ebraccatus (assembly GCF_027789765.1). Taxonomy (NCBI): domain Eukaryota; kingdom Metazoa; phylum Chordata; class Amphibia; order Anura; family Hylidae; genus Dendropsophus; species Dendropsophus ebraccatus. Next base: position 120,866,097 of record NC_091456.1, read on the forward strand.
GAGGAGGCAGCAGTTGATCGATTCCAGGCCAGTATTATCGAGGAGAGGCTACTTGAGGAGGAGGCAGCAGTTGATCGATTCAAGGCCAGTATTATGGAGGAGAGGCTAATTGAGGAGGATGAGGCAGCAGTTGATTGATTCAAGGCCAGTATAATTAAAAACAGACTACTTGAAGAGCTGGAGGAGGCAGCAGTTGATCGATTTCAGGCCAGTATTATCGAGGAGAGGCTAATTGAGGAGGAGGCAGCAGTTGATCGATTCAAGGCCAGTATTATGGAGGAGAGGCTAATTGAGGAGGATGAGGCAGCAGTTGATTGATTCAAGGCCAGTATTATCGAGGAGAGGCTACTTGAGGAGGATGAGGCAGCAGTTGATCGATTCAAGACCAGTATAATTAAAAACAGACTACTTGAAGAGCAGGAGGAGGCAGCAGTTGATCGATTCCAGGCCAGTATAATTAAAAACAGACTACTTGAGCAGCAGTAGGAGGAGGCAGCAGTTGATTGATTCCAGGCCAGTATAATTAAAAACAGACTACTTGAAGAGCAGGAGGAGGCAGCAGTTGATCGATTCCAGGCCAGTATTATTGAGGAGAGGCTACTTGAGGAGGAGGCAGCAGTTGATTGATTCCAGGCCAGTATTATAGAGGAGAGGCTATTTGAGGAGGAGGAGGCAGCAGTTGATAGATTCCAGGCCAGTATAATAAAAAAAAAAAAGACTACTTGAAGAGCAGGAGGAGGCAGCAGTTGATTAATTCCAGGCCAGTATTATTAATTCAGGCACGATTCATCTTCACAAAAGTCAGCATCTCAACACTGTGGCAAGAGAGCCTCGTTCTTTGCGGTATTACGATGATACCCGCTGCACTGATTACCCTCTCTGACGCAACACTACTAGCTGGGCGGGACAGCAGAGGAAAACTCTGCCAGTTAAGGCCAAATCTCCAGTCTCTCTGCCAGCAGAGCAGTTGATTGATTCTAGGCCAGTATTATTAAAAACAGACTACTTGACGAGCAGGAGGAGGCAGCAGTTGATCGATTCCAGGCCAGTATTATTGAGATTTGACTTGAGGAGGGGACAGCAGTTGATCGATTCCAGGCCAGTATTATTGAGGAGAGGCTACTTGAGGAGGAGGAGGCAGCAGTTTATCGATTCCAGGCCAGTATTATTGAGGAGAGGCTACTTGAGGAGGAGGCAGCAGTTTATCGATTCAAGGCCAGTATTATTGAGGAGAGGCTACATGAGGAGGAGGCAGCAGTTGATCGATTCAAGGCCAGTATTATCGAGGAGAGGCTACTTAAGGAGGATGAGGCAGCAGTTTATTGATTCAAGGCCAGTATAATTAAAAACAGACTACTTGAAGAGCAGGAGGAGGCAGCAGTTGATCGATTCCAGGCCAGTATTATCGAGGAAAGGCTACTTGAGGAGGCAGCAGTTGATCGATTCAAGGCTAGTATTATCGAGGAGAGGCTACTTGAGGAGGAGGCAGCAGTTGATCGATTCAAGGCCAGTATTATCGAGGAGAGGCTACTTGAGGAGGATGAGGCAGCAGTTGATTGATTCAAGGCCAGTATAATTAAAAACAGACTACTTGAAGAGCAGGAGGAGGCAGCAGTTGATCTATTCCAGGCCAGTATTATCAAGGATAGGCTACTTGAGAAGGATGAGGCAGCAGTTGATCGATTTAAGGCCAGTATTATTGAGGAGAGGCTACTTGAGGAGGAGGAGGCAGCAGTTTATCGATTCAAGGCCAGTATTATTGAGGAGAGGCTACTTGAGGAGGAGGCAGCAGTTGATCGATTCAAGGCCAGTATTATCGAGGAGAGGCTAATTGAGGAGGATTAGGCAGCAGTTGATTGATTCAAGGCCAGTATTATCGAGGAGAGGCTACTTGAGGAGGAGGCAGCAGTTGATTGATTCAAGGCCAGTATTATCGAGGAGACGCTACTTGAGGAGAAGGAGGAGGCAGCAGTTGATTGATTCAATGTCAGTATTATTGAGAAGAGGCTACTTGAGGAGGAGGAGGCAGCAGTTTATCGATTCAAGGCCAGTATTATTGAGGAGAGGCTACTTGAGGAGGAGGCAGCAGTTGATCGATTCAAGGCCAGTATTATCGAGGAGAGGCTAATTGAGGAGGATTAGGCAGCAGTTGATTGATTCAAGGACAGTATTATCGAGGAGAGGCTACTTGAGGAGGAGGCAGCAGTTGATTGATTCAAGGCCAGTATTATCGAGGAGACGCTACTTGAGGAGAAGGAGGAGGCAGCAGTTGATTGATTCAATGTCAGTATTATTGAGGAGAGGCTACTTGAGGAGGAGGAGGCAGCAGTTTATCGATTCAAGGCCAGTATTATTGAGGAGAGGCTACTTGAGGAGGAGGCAGCAGTTGATCGATTCAAGGCCAGTATTATCGAGGAGAGGCTACTTGAGGAGGAGGAGGCAGCAGTTTATCGATTCAAGGCCAGTATTATTGAGGAGAGGCTACTTGAGGAGGAGGCAGCAGTTGATCGATTCAAGGCCAGTATTATCGAGGAGAGGCTAATTGAGGAGGATTAGGCAGCAGTTTATCGATTCCAGGCCAGTATTATTGAGGAGAGGCTACATGAGGAGGAGGCAGCAGTTGATCGATTCAAGGCCAGTATTATCGAGGAGAGGCTACTTAAGGAGGATGAGGCAGCAGTTTATTGATTCAAGGCCAGTATAATTAAAAACAGACTACTTGAAGAGCAGGAGGAGGCAGCAGTTGATCGATTCCAGGCCAGTATTATCGAGGAAAGGCTACTTGAGGAGGCAGCAGTTGATCGATTCAAGGCCAGTATTATCGAGGAGAGGCTACTTGAGGAGGAGGCAGCAGTTGATCGATTCAAGGCCAGTATTATCGAGGAGAGGCTACTTGAGGAGGATGAGGCAGCAGTTGATTGATTCAAGGCCAGTATAATTAAAACAGACTACTTGAAGAGCAGGAGGAGGCAGCAGTTGATCTATTCCAGGCCAGTATTATCAAGGATAGGCTACTTGAGAAGGATGAGGCAGCAGTTGATCGATTTAAGGCCAGTATTATTGAGGAGAGGCTACTTGAGGAGGAGGAGGCAGCAGTTTATCGATTCAAGGCCAGTATTATTGAGGAGAGGCTACTTGAGGAGGAGGCAGCAGTTGATTGATTCAAGGCCAGTATTATCGAGGAGAGGCTACTTGAGGAGGAGGCAGCAGTTGATTGATTCAAGGCCAGTATTATCGAGGAGACGCTACTTGAGGAGAAGGAGGAGGCAGCAGTTGATTGATTCAATGTCAGTATTATTAAAAACAGACCAGTTGAGGAGCAGAACAAGGCAGCAGTTGATGGCTCTCAGTTGAGATGGCAGCTTCCGCAGCTCTTGATTCCACCCAGTATGTTTCTAAATAGACAATTGACGGTGGGGGCATTAGTAGGAGTAGTATTCTTTTGGACCCAGAAGGACCTAGTACAGATTTGAAGATAAGGATATGCACGTTTGTAAAAATCATTCTTTAACCCCTTAAGGACCGGGCCTAAAATGGCCTTAAGGACCGGAGCAAATTTTATGAATATGACCTTTGTCACTTTATTCATTAATAACTTCGGGATGCTTTTACCTATCTGGATGATTCTGAGATTGTTTTCTCGTGACATATTGTACTTCACATTTCTTGTAAATTGGAGTCGATACTTATAACGAATCTTTATGAAAAAAACCAAAATAACGTGAAAAATTGTAAAAAAAAATGCATTTTTCCAACTTTAAACCTTTTCTGCTTATACAGAAAATGGTTATGCCACATTAATTATATATTAAATAGCATTAGCAACATGTCTACTTTATGTTGGCAGCATTTATTAAACTATATTTCATTTTTTTTAGACAATAGTAAGCGTAAAACATTAGCAGCAAATTTCCAAATCTTCAGTAAAATTTCAAAATCAGATATTTTTAGGGACCTATTTCAGGTTCAAAGTGTATTTGAGGGGCCTGTATGTTAGAAAGCCCCACAAAACACCCCATTTCAGAAACTGCACCCCCCAAACTCTGCAAAAGCAGATCCAGAAAGTTTTTTAACCCTTTAGGGGAGTCACAGAAATAAAAGCTAAGTGTGTAAGAAATTTGAAATTTTAATTTTCTGTGCAGAGATTTTATTGTAATCCAATATTTTTCATAATTATAAACTTATTACCAGAGAAATGCACCCCAATATTTATTGCCCCGTTTCTGCAGTTTATAGAAATACCCCATATGTGACCCTATTGCGCTATTTGACGCAACCACAAGCCTCAGATATAAGGGAGCGGCTAGTGCATTTCAATGGCTCCGTTATATTTGGTCATTTCTGACTGTATCACTTCAGCTTGGCAGAGGCTCTGGGGTGCCAAAACCTAAAAAACACCACTAAAGGGACACCATTCAGAAAACTACACCCCTCAAGGAATGTAACTAGGGGTGCGGTGAGCATCTGGACCCCACAGGTGCTTCACAGATTTTCCCAACAATATGGCGTGACAAAAAAGTATTTTTTACACTAAAACGTTGTTCTAGACTTCAATTTTTCATTTTCACAAAGGGATAAAAGGAAAAAAAAAACACAAAACATGTAGCGCAGTTTCTCACGAGTACGGAAATACCCCACATGTGGACATAAAGTGCCAAGCGGGCGCAGGACGAGCCTCCAAAGGGAAGGAGCGCCAATTGGCTTTTGGAAGCTGGATTTCACTGGAATGGATTTCAAGGGCCACGTCGCATTTACAGAGCCCTCGTGCTGCCAAAACACTGGAAACCCCCCACAAGTGACCCCTTTCTGGAAACTACACTCCTCAAGGAATCTAACAAGGGGTGCAGTGAGCATATGGACCCCACTGGTGACGGGCACAAATGTGGAACAATGTGACGTCATCAAGGGGTCCATATCCTCATTGCACCCCTTGTTAGATTCCTTAAGGTGTGTAGTTTCCAGAATGGGGTCACTTGTGTTGGGTTTCCACTGTCCTGGCAGCACAAGGGCTCTGTAAATGCGACATGGCGTTCATCATCCATTCTAGCCAAATCCAACCTCCAAAATCCAAATGGCGCTCCTTCCCTTGATAGCCTTGCCCTGCACCCACATGGCACTTTATGTCCACATGTGGGGTATTTACGGACTCGGGGGAAATTGCTCTAAACATTTTGTGTGTTTTTTTCTCTTTTAACCCCTTGTGAAATTGATAAATTCAAGGCTAGACCAACATTATAGTGTAAAAAATTTAATATTTCATTTTCACGCCACATTGTTCCATATTTGTGCCCGTCACCAGTGGGGTCCATATGCTCACTACACCCCTTGTTACATTCCTTGAGGGGTGTAGTTTCCATAATGGGGTCACTTGTGGGGGTTTCAACTGTCTTGGCAACACAGGGGCCTTTTAAATGCAACATGGCCCCTCGAAATTCATTCCAGCCAAATCCAGCCTCAAAAAACCAAATGGCGCTCCTTCCCTTTGGAAGCTTACCCTGCACTTTGGAAACCCCCCACAAGTGACCCCATTCTGAAAACTACACCCCATAAGGAATCTAACAAGGGGTGCAGTGAGCATATGGACCCCACTGGTAACAGGCACATATGTAGAACATGTGACGTGAAAATAAAAAATACAATTTTTTTCATTTTCACGTCCCAAATGTGGCCGTCACCAGGGGGCCATATCCCCGCTGCCCCCCTTGTTAGATTCCTTATGGGGTGTAGTTTCCAGAATGGGGTCACTTGTCGGGGGTTACTACTGTCCTGGCCGCACAGAGGCTTTGTAATTGCATCATGGCATCCTCTAATGGGAATGGTGGCCATACCTATTTAGCTGGGGAAAAAGGGACAATTCTAATTTATTTGGGGGTATTAGGCCAATTATTAGTTTATAAGGTTGAAAATGACAGGTGTCTATCAAATTCAACCTGTGTTGATCCAGAGGAAGGCAAAAAACCCTCGTAAGGCAGACGACAGTAGCCTCATCACAGGGAAAAAATTCCTTCCCGACTCCATAATGGCGATCAGAATAATCCCCGGATCAACGTGACCCCTGAAATAGGAATAAGGGACAGAATTTAGATAATGTAGAACCCCAGTGACGTGTGGTACGCCTTGAAGCGATCCAGTATGCAGAGGCCGGGGGGATCAGGACAGGTGTCATACTGGAAAATGGTGTCCTTCCTGGTCCCCCTGTTACGCCACACTCTGCACTTCTTCTGGGGTCTCCTGTTTTCCAGTGTGGGGGACGTCACCTGGAAAATGTTGTCCTGGTGCGATACGGGATCCCTCATATCCAGAAGCACTGGGTCCGCTCCATGGCTGCTAAATATTAGGGCGCTATTACTACTTCTGATATGTTCGGATCGTGCCGCAAGCTACAGGGCAGCGAGGGACCGGAAGAGGGGGTGCTGGTATAAAAGTTATCCCCGTACAGGTGGTAACCTTTATCCAGCAGTGGGAAGATCAGTTCCCGAACGATCTCCCCACTAACTCCGAGGATGGGGGGGGGGGCATCTGGGGGCTGGATTTGGGTGTCCCTTCCTTCATACACTCTAAGTGCACGTGCACACTGCGGAATGTCGAAGGATAACCCTTTGTGCATTCCGCAGCTGGCACCCACCGGCAGACTGATGCGGGCGCACGTCTCCGTCCGTGTCATAGACTCCATTCTATGCACGGGCGGATTCCGCTCTCCGTCAAATGTGTTCATTCTTTGGACGGACGATGGAATCCGCCCAAGCATAACATGGAGTCTATGACACGGGTGGAGACGCGCGCCCGCATCAGTCTGCCGGTGGGTGCCAGCTGCGGAATGCACAAAGGGTTATCCTTCTCCATTCCGCAGTGTGCACATACCCTAAATCTGTAAGTGTACCCTGAGGTACTCTCACAGAGTTTGTAGAATTTCACACCATACTGTGATCTCTTATTGGGACGGTACTGGCGGAAAAGACGTGTCTGGGGGGCAGCGTACGCTACGCTACCCCCAGATACGTCATTGGATGATGAGGATGAATGGAGGAACGAAGGACCCCCCATTCATCCTTACTGGCTGTTTCGGTGTCGGAGGCAATAATAGCGTATGCGTCCGACACCGAAAACACCCTGGGGGCCATCTTTATACGGGGATTGGTATATGGGGTATGTAGTGGTGTAGTGTAAAACTTTATTCCGTGTAGTGTAATGGTGTTTTTTTACATGTTTTTTTAACATTAAGTATAAAAAAAAAACTACGCCAAGAAAGGAGTTGCTGATAAATGCTGCACTTATGTGCGGCACTTATAAGCAGACCGTGGCTGTAGGATATAGGAAAAAAACACTCTACGCCAAAAAGGAGGAGTTGCTGATCAGCGGCGCACTTACGTGCGATGCTGATCAGCACTCAGCGGCGATAGGGTGCGGAAAATAGAAAAAAAAAAATTTGGGAAAAAATAAATAAATAATCTTTCTTCAACCCTATAGCTACTGATATGTGTATTATATACACTTATCAGCCGCTAGGGGGCAGTAGAACGCCAATTCCGGAAAAAGCCGAAGTTTGACGACGCTGGAGCCGATGATTACCGATGGGGACCGCCGGAAAAAGACGAAGAAGCCGACGAAGACGAGGACGCGTTCGGAACCCGGAAGACGCGTTCGGAACCCGGAAGACGCGATCGGGACGCTGGATCCGGTGAGTATGGGTCAATACCTGCTCTGGACACCTCAGCTACCTAGCTGAGGTGTCCACAGCAGGTATTTAACCCTTTCATGGGGTACTTATATCGCCGTGATCGGCCGGCCGCTCCTGGCCGGCCGGTCCCGGCGATCGGGACGTGGCACCGTGGCCACCGTTACTTTTAACAGTAATGGCGGTCGGTGTCGTCCTCGGACAGCACCGACCGCCATTGCTTTCCGGGCCATCGGGTCACCGATGACCCGGAAAGCTGCAGATCGCCGCCATATGCTGATCCGAATTGATCAGCCAATAGCAGCGATCGTCAGCACGGGAGGGGTTAACCAGCCCCCGTGCTGACAAGCAGGGATGGCCTGCTATACATTATAGCAGGCCATCTTCCCCGATCGCTGCGTGTGTACACACAGCGATCGTGGAAACTGCGGGCGTAAATGTACGCCCGTTTGCGTTAAGGCACGGGTTTTGGGGGCGTACACTTACGCCCGCGGTCGTTAAGGGGTTAAACATGACAACATGTTGATGTAGAGTTCAGCACAGGACAGTCAACGTAAAAAAAAAAAAACTCTAACATTACACCTAGTCTAGCAGGATACGGATACGGTAAAATAGACAGAGAACCTCACCCACAGAATCCATGAGGTGAAGAAAGGACATTTAAAAAGGCACAGATTCAAGAAGGCTTTACCCCAGTTCCATTATCCAAAAATACGTGTCCAATTTTCATTAAATTGACACCTCACTGGCACTTGCTTTACAAATTGACGCAACTACTCTGGTGTCAAACCTGTTGAATCTGGGCCTATGGCGATACACACACACACAAATATATATATATATATATATATATATATATATATATATATATATAAAAAAAAAATTTTTCTTAACACCAGTTTGATGCCCTAACCGAGTGTAGCGTCCAATCCAATGCATGTATGCTTTTGTGTTTTTTAAGTGCTGTCACCAGCTGGCTTAAAGGATAAGTCCGGTCAATTTATAAGTTTCTGGGTCAAGTAAGGGTACAGAAAGTTATTAATTGCCTGGACTTATCTTTTAAAGTGGGTAGGGGAAAAACCCCTGATGGGGTATGGGAGTGACCTCCCACCCTTGCTTTTGTCACTCCCAAAAAACCTCACCCTATGGGTACCTTCACATGTGGCTGCGGGTCTGCTGAGTAAAATCCACAGGGCATTTTTATACCGTTGACCAAATGGCATTCAGTACTAGGGTGCCGGCCGGACATACGCAGTTCTGCGCTGAACTGGGTATGTGCGCCCAGCCCCATAGTACTGAAGGTGGCATAAAATCAGCCAACTATGCGCTGTGTATTTTAGCCAGCAGGAAACCACAAAAAAGCCTCCCATTGTAAAGGCACCCGTAAATAAGGCAAGTTAACCTGCCTTTCAGCAACTGTTTGTTGCTGTAACTAACTGTGGTGTTTTTTTTATATCACAGTTGAAGGACAGCAGCCTCCGTGATATATACCCCATAGACAGCTTTATTCCACGCGTGACTGCATGAGAGGCTTGAAATCATTTGCACACAGAAGAACCCCATCGGGATTTGCGGTGCAAGATTTCACTACTCTCATGATATCCACAAAATACCTCAAGAACAGTTAGTACCTGCTCACAAAACGGTGAGTAGTGTTCCTTGGCACGGGTGCTAGGGATAGAACCCCACGGCTATTGTGCTGTTCTCCTCACTTATCTGTATGTTATTCAGATGTTTTTATAACTGCATTGTTTACATTCATTCCTTGTTGTATTCATTACATGTATTCTTGCTGTGCTGCCATCTGCTGGCCAAGAGTTTAGACTCCCCTCCATTTTCGCATTTTTTGGTTCGTCCCTTAGTGGGTGTGTCTTATAGCCCAGTCTCCACGTCACTTCCTGTAGCAGGCATTCTTCATCCTGCTTCTGACTGGAGAAGTAGTGCTTGCTTGGGCTTATCAGAGTCATAATCTTCTGACCAGAAATTACAAGTGTCAGCAAGGTATCTTCTAGGAAAGCAGCAACAGCACAATATAACTATTATACCGCATCTGTGACTAAGCTGTATGTGAAGTTATTAAACTACGTTCTGCTCAATTTTCTACTCTACCTGACGCTTATTCTGGTTCCTGTCTGCCTCATATGCTGGAATACAAGGTAGGAAATCTCCAGTCAGGCCCACTAGTCAGATAAACCTTCACTCGCCGCATGTGGGGACAGAACAGCTATAGTTCACAAAGGTGAAATCCACACTTTTTGAAGCATAGTCGTGGGGATTATTTTAGGGTTGCTACTGTTCTTGGGGTATGGGTTGGACGGTGCACTGGTGTGAGGCATTAATCTGGTGAGGAGATGTTAAATGGCCAACACACACCATGGGCATAAAATTTGGAAATGGGGATCTGTTTTTTCAAATGTATCCGAATTAAGTTGGGAATTTTTAAGGTGATTTTTTTTTAAAAAAATTGGGCGTCTAAAGGGGGGAACATTACTTAATAAGTTAAATTAAGGATTTTTACGTTGGGCACATATTTAGGATATTAACATCAATTTCTTGGACACACGGATTGCCATGCAAGACGGGTGACTGATGACTTAATCATTTACATCAGGCAGGGGGGTGGTATAATCCGATGTAATCCAGGCACTATTCATCTTCACAAACGTCAGCATCTCCACTCTGTGGCAAGAGAGCCTCGTTCTTTGCGGTGTTACAATGTTACCCGCCGCACTAAATACCCTCTCTGACGCCACACTACTGGCTGGACAGGACAGCAGAGCCAAGGCAAACTCTGCCAGTTGAGGCCAAATCTCCAGTTTTTCTGCCCAGTACTGCACGGGGTCGGTGACACTTTGGGGCAGGGTGGAATCAAGGTAGGCAGTGACCTGGTGGCTGAGCTCATGCTGGTCCACGCCATGAGTCCGGTGCTGTGTCCTTTCTTCACCAGCTGGCTGCATGAAATCGCTCATGAGGGCTTGCAGGCTGTAGCGACTTCTGACGCCTCCACTAGTGGTGGTGGGAGTGGAGCGCGCTGGTTCCCCCCCAGAAGATGTTGTCTGGGAACCTGGCTGGTCTCGCAGGTAAGTTGAGACCAACTGACTGGTGAGCATGTCCCTGTAGTACACCAGTTTAGCCTCCCTCTGTGATGGCGGGAAGAATTCTGCCATCTTGTGGTGGAAGCGAGGGTCCAACAGGGTGGCCAGCCATTATTGGTCCCTCTGGCGGATGTCCATAATGCGGCTATCATTCGGCAGACACTCCCGCAGACACCTTGCCATCTGCACCAAGGACAATGACCGCCTCTCCTCTCCACTGTCGGTATAGTTCCAGGGTCTGCTGGGGTCTTCCTGCTTCTCCTCTACCACCTCATCCTCCATCTCCTCCTGTGATGGAGAAGCAGAGAAGCCAGGTGGCGGTGTGCGGAATGGCTGGGCGTATACATCTTCCTCCTCCTCCTCCTCAACCTCCATCTGCACTTCATCCAGCTCTGGACGCAAGGCGATGTTCAGCCTTGGAGTTGTGGCCTGGTAATCCTCTCTGATGATATTGGTCAGCGCACTTTCCAGAACATGGAGGAGTGGGATGATGTCGTTGATCCCATAGTCCTGCCTGCTCACAAAGAGAGTCGCGTCCTCAAAAGGGATCAACAATTGGCAGACTTCCCGCATTAACTGCCAGTGTGTTACTTGGAAGTCGCAGTGTGGTGTGAAGCTGCCTGATTGCCCCATGAGGTAGTCTGTTACGGCTGACCTTTGCTCGTACAGGCGGTCGAGCATATGGAGGGCAGAATTCCAGCGGGTTGGCATGTCGCAGATTAGCCGATGTTGGGGCATACCGCGCTGTCTCTGGATTCTAAGCAGGGTGTTCCTTGCAGCGTAGGAGTGGCTGAAATGTTTGCACACTCTACGTGACATCCTCAGAAGGTCATGTAGTGCATGAAATGATCGGAGAAACCTGTGCACTATGAGGTTGATCACATGTGCAATACAAGGTGTTTGAGTCAGCCCTCCCCGCTGAACTGCAGAGACAATGTTCCTCCCATTGTCCGCTACGACACTTCCCACTGTTAGTCGACGTGGGGTCAGCAATTCAGCTATCTCCTCCCTAATGGTCCGGAGGAGCTCCTGCCCACTGTGGCTTCGTTCACCCAGGCTAACCAAATGGAGGACAGCCTGAGAGCGGCGAGCCTGACATCGGTGGTAAGACACTGGGTCAGGTTGGACTGCAGTGGTGGTGGAGGCAGAACTTGTGCTACCCGCTGCTGGCCCCCTAAAGCACCGTGGAGGTGAGAGTGGCAAGAATGGGCCGACTTCATGATGGTCTCCTGGGAGGATGTTGACCCAATGGGCAGTAATGGACATGTACTGCCCTTGCCCATAATTAGAGGACCAGACATCAGCACTCAGGTGCACGGTCTTTGACACCGAGAGTCCCAATGAGTCGCCAACCTTTCTCTTCACATAACTGTGCAGTGATGGGACAGCTTTGCCAGAAAAGTAGTGGCAGCTGGGGACTCGCCATCTGGGGTTCGCACACGCCACAAAATCCCTGAAAGGCTGGGAGTCCACAACATTAAAAGGCAGGGACTGAAGCACCAGCAGTTTAACCAGGTGTCCGGTCAGTTTCTGTGCCATGGGATGGCTGCTGGAGTACACCTGACGTTTGGCCATGGACTCAGTCAGGGATTGCTGCCTCATTAGGTGTGTAGATGGCAGGGAGACTGTGCTGCTGCTGGCAACTGAGGCTGATGAGGCCTGAGTTCCAGTGAGAGGATGCTGCATGATGGGATCTGCAGTGTATGGTGCATTCTGAGAGGAGGTGGTATTGGGGTCACGTTTTTTCCAGGCCTGTTGGTGTTGCCTTTCCATGTGCTTCCTCATGGATGTTGTCCCAAGATTATCACCCCTACCACGACTGACCCTCTCATTGCACAGCAGGCATAGAGCGATGTGCTTATCTGTCCCCAGCCGAAAGAACTGCCAGACGACAGAAGACCATGGTTTGCTGCCAGCCACGAGGGGTCTTGGTAGTCCCCTCTCAGGACCAAGGCTTGGAGGTAATGGACTCTGCCTGGTAGATTATCTTCTACCCCTCCCTCTTGTGCCTCGCTTCCTTGCACCAGTGGGATGTTGCTGTCTCGGTAGCACCTCAATTTCCTCCCCTGATGACGCTGAGGATAATGGTGCTTGGGGACGCCACGTCAGATCAGCGACATCATCATCACCACCACTGCTACTGTCCTCCAGTGGCTGGGACAGGATCTCAGGTGTGGCACTGGATGCCCCTCCCTGGCTTACAGCCAACACCTCCTCTGCAGTCTCTGCACGTTCCACCTGCTGCCTTTGGGGGACTACCTCCTCCTCCTCCTCCTCATCACTAAAAAGTGGTAGAGAATCCAAAGGCAGATCAAGATTTGCCAACAGTTCCCTGGCAGAAGGTTCCCCAGAGGTGAGTGGCATAGTAATAACAGGGGACTGGGCAGAGGACTCTCGCTGACCCTCCCATGTAAGAGTGGTGTCAGATGATCCAGCCAACCTCGTTTGGGAGCTTTGGGCGGTGGAAGTGGAGGATTGGGTAAGCCAATCTAGAATCGCTGGCTGTGTGGTTCTTACAGAACCACTGGGTGTCTGGGGTAGCTGCACCCTTCTGCCACGCCCGTTGCCCTGGCTGCCACCGGGCCTGGTGCTGCCACTTCTCTTAGCCTCACCGCCTGTTGCAGTCCCTGCCTGAGAAGTGCTGGATGTAGGACGCTTGGACATGGTTCTTTTGTTGGGGGAAAATGAAAGAAGCTACTGGCCGCAAGGCACAAACTTTCAGTGACAATCTTAAGGGTTGGCGTCACCCAGCAAAGTAGCAATGTACAGGTAATCACAAACGAACAAACAAACAACCTTTTTTCTTTTGTTTTTTAGGGGGTTTTTTTAACAACTTTGTGGGTTGCAGCTATACGGGGTTGACAGCACCCAACAAAGCAGCAATGTACAGGTTATCACAAACAAACAAACAACCTTTTTTTAAAAAAGTTTTTTAGGTTTTTTTTTAACAACTTTGTGGGTTGCAGCTATACGGGGTTGAAAGCACCCAACAAAGCAGCAATGTACAGGTTATCACAAACGAACAAACAAACAACCTTTTTTTTTAAAGTTTTTTAGTTTTTTTTAAACAACTTTGTGGGTTGCAGCTATACGGGGTTGAAAGCACCCAACAAAGCAGCAATGTACAGGTTATCACAAACGAACAAACAAACAACCTTTTTTTTAAGTTTTTTAGGGTTTTTTTTAACAACTTTGTGGGTTGCAGCTATACAGGGTTGACAGCACCCAACAAAGCAGCAATGTACAGGGTATCACAAACAAACAAACAAACTTTTTTTTTTTTTTTTTTTTTTTACTTATTTATTTTTTATGAAGTTTTTTGGTTGCAGCTATACGGGGGTTGACAGCACCCACCACAGCAGCAACAACTAGCGTCTCCTCTCAGTCACAGAACGGTAGCTGGTTCTGACTCTTCTCAATTTTCTCTGTCTTTTTTTTTATATCCCTATCTCTGCCTGGATATCACAAGTTTTTTACTTCCTGTCTCTGCCTATCTCTCCCTCTCTCTACCTCCCTGTAGCTATTTACTTGTTTGCCTATCTATGTATGTGCTTTCCCTCCCTAACTGGCACAGAGCTCCTCTCTTTCTACAGTCTAGACACTGGCCGCAAGGCACAAACTTTCAGTGACAATCTTAAGGGTTGGCGGCACCCAGCAAAGTAGCAATGTACAGGTAATCACAAACGAACAAACAAACAACCCTTTTTTTTTTGTTTTTTAGGGGTTTTTTTAACAACCTTTGTGGGTTGCAGCTATACGGGGTTGAAAGCACCCAACAAAGCAGCAATGTACAGGTTATCACAAATGAACAAACAAACAACCTTTTTTTTTTTTTAGTTTTTTAGGTTTTTTTTAACAACTTTGTGGGTTGCAGCTATACGGGGTTGACAGCACCCAACAAAGCAGCAATGTACAGGTTATCACAAACGAACAAACAAACAACCCTTTTTTTTGTTTTTTAGGGGTTTTTTTTTACAACTTTGTGGGTTGCAGCTATATGGGGTTGACAGCACCCAACAAAGCAGCAATGTACAGGTTATATCAAACCAAAAGAGATTCACAAACGAACAAACAAACAACCTTTTTTTTTTTAAAGTTTTTTAGTTTTTTTTTAAACAACTTTGTGGGTTGCAGCTATACGGGGTTGAAAGCACCCAACAAAGCAGCAATGTACAGGTTATCACAAACGAACAAACAAACAACCTTTTTTTTTTTAGTTTTTTAGGGTTTTTTTTAACAACTTTGTGGGTTGCAGCTATACGGGGTTGACAGCACCCAACAAAGCAGCAATGTACAAGTTATCACAAACAAACAAACAACTTTTTTTTTTGTTTTTAGGGCTTTTTTAACAACTTTGTGGGTTGCAGCTATACGGGGTTGACAGCACCCAACAAAGCAGCAATGTACAGGGTATCACAAACAAACAAACAAACTTTTTTTTTCTTTTTTTTTTTTTGAGTTTTTTTTAGTTTTTTTATTTATTTATTTATTTTTTTTATGAAGTTTTTTGGTTGCAGCTATACGGGGGTTGACGGCACCCACCACAGCAGCAACAACTAGAGTCTCCTCTCAGTCACAGAACGGTAGCTGGTTCTGACTCTTCTCACTTTTCTCTGTCTTTTTTTTTATATCCCTATCTCTGCCTGGATATCACAAGTTTTTTACTTCCTGTCTCTGCCTATCTCTCCCTCTCTCTACCTCCCTGTAGCTATTTACTTGTTTGCCTATCTATGTATGTGCTTTCCCTCCCTAACTAGCACAGAGCTCCTCTCTCTCTGCAGTCTAGACACACAATGAGAAAGAGCATGGACGCTCAGGCATTTCCTGTTCCTGCAGTGACGTCACACACCTTGATATTCACATAATAACAGGATAAAAGGGATTATAGGAGTAATAATTCCTTATATCCTCTTCCATTCTGTGAAAACAATACAGTTTTGCAACGCCGTTGCGGTTTTAACGAACTTCGTAACAAACTTTTTGAAAGTTCGGTACCAAACTTTTTGCAAAGTTTGTAACGAATCTGGTTCGTAACGGTTCGGTTCGCTCATCCCTAGTTACAGCTATAAAAAGATTACCTCCACAGTCCTGTCCCCTGATGTAAGCCCCAGCCTGAAGTGGATCTGCTATGATTTGGAAGGTGAGTGAGACTTCCTGGGTCAGAGTACGGTGCTGTAGACCCCGCTATGCAGACCATGCCCCTCCTCCACTCGCGCTCCCACCAAGTACAGGGAGCTCTTAAACCAAAGCAATGCTCTTAAACCAAGTCACAATTTTGAAAAACTGTGAGCTCTTAAACCAAAACGCTCTTAAACCAAGTTACTCTTAAACCAAGGTACCACTGTACATGTATTTTATTATTGTTGATTTTAAAAAAATAATTTTCTTATATTTGGTCTTGCATCTGTCTTTTGGATGGGGGATTCTTTTTATCATCTTTCCCCCCCATACCATTTTTGGTTTCGTTTAAAAAGTGAAGTGTGCATATAGACCTTGCACATTGGAGCCCTTTATAGGACTAAAAAAATAAATAAATCAACAGATCTACCCACTCTCAATAAATCCGCGTACACAAATCAGATGTACAATTAATTACTGGGTATAACAGATGTGAAGTATTCCGTATTTTTCCTGACTGATAAAGAACGTATGTCAGCTGATAGGAATACAGCTGTAATAACTAAACAAATGCACGTACACAAACTAGGTGTACAACTGTATAACTGTATAACAGATGGCTACTATTTTGTTTTTTTCCTGATGGACAGAGGACGTTTTTCAGCTTATAGGAATACAGCTGTAATAACTCAAGAAATGCACATACACAAACGAGATGTACGTTTAATCACTGTATAACAGAGGTTTACTATTTAGTATTTTTCCTGGCGAACAGAGGTCGTTCTTTAGCTTATAGAAATACAGCTGTAATAACTCAAGAAATACATGTAAACAAACGAGATGTACGTTTAATCACTGTATAACAGATGTCTACTATTTCGTATTTTTCCTGAGGGACTGAGGAAGTTTTTTAGTTTATAGGAATACAGCTGTAATAACTAATCAAATGCACGTACACAAATATAGGGTCTAATCGAAATGGCTGCATGCAGGAAAATGATACACTGCGATAGCAGTCTGTACAGCACAGTGAGTGAGTGAGTGAGGCAGTAAGTGAGGAGACAATGGCGTCCAGAAAACAGCATAGGGACTAATCGAAATGGCTGCATGCAGGAAAATGATACACTGCGATAGCAGTCTGTACAGCACAGTGAGTGAGTGAGTGAGGCAGTAAGTGAGGAGACAATGGCGTCCAGAAAACAGCATAGGGACTAATCGAAATGGCTGCGTGTAGGGAAATGATACACTGCGATAGCAGTCTGTACAGTACAGTGAGTGAGTGAGGAGACAATGGCATCCAGAACACAGCACAGCAACTAATTGAACTGGCAGCATGAAGGCAGACGATGGTACACTGAGATTGCCATCCATACACCACGCTGAATGAGGAGAAAATGGCGCCCAGAACGCGGCACAGTGACTTTTATGTGACATGGTCATGTGATGTTAGCAGCCAATGATACCCCTACACCTCAGCAATGATGTTTCTGCTCTGCACTGATTGGCTGGCAAAAAAGGCGCTCAAACGCTAACTTAAACTCGAACGCTAACTCGAACGCTAAACAGTAAAATGTTCGGTTCGAGTTCAAGAAAATCGAGATGTTCAACTCCAACGTAACTTTTCTCAAACAGTTCGACCAACACTAGCAATGACTTGATGGTAAGGAAATACCTATACTCAAGGAATAGATGAGAGAGTCCAACAATGCTGGAAGAGAATGCAGAGTGGAACATTCTAGGAGTACAGATCCCAGGGTTGGACGACTGGGTGCAGCTAGCCCTTCAACTTATTCCAAAGAAGTCAAGCAACTGCAGCAGGGCACACAGATGAAAAGCATTTTTTTCAATCTGCTGGCTAGAAAGATTACTTGAATAACCCCCTCAGCATGGACAGATCTTAGTCCCTCATTAGTAATAGTCACACACTTTGTGGTTTAGCCAGCCATGGCTAGGAATACAGGAACTCAGGATACTCAGTGGACATTTAGCAGAAAGTGATCTGTACTGAGAGCTAAAACTAATCTGAGCATATGGCTCCCTCAACCTTAAAGGGGTAGTGTGGTCTAAAACATTTTTTCACTAACACACATTACAAAGTTATACAACATTGTAATGTTTGTTATTTAAGTGAATGGCCTCCTTCCCCATGTTTCCCCCCCAGACCATGGACCCGGAAGTGTGATACAGTATACTTACGGAATCACTATCGACCCTGGCCGGCACGCCATCTTGGGACGATCAGCTGAGCAGCTGATGACGCGCTGGAGTGGGGCTGGCATGAGGGAGGCCTGGAGCAGTCAGGCTGGCCTCCTGAAGATGATGTGATCGGCCCAAGATGGCGGCCAGGTTCGACAGTGATTTCGTAAGTATACTGCATCACACTTCCGGGTACGCGGTCGGGGAGGGTGGGGGAAATGGGGCATTGACTTAAATAACACACATTACAATGTTGTATAACACTTTGTAATGTGTCTTATTTAGTGAAAAAATGTTTTAGAATGCACTACTGCACTACCCCTTTAATTCATAGACCTTTTGGTAGCTCCCCAATGGTGAGGGAAAAAACATCAAGCATTAAAAAAGAATAAAAAAATGGCCATTGCACTCTGGCGCTGCTCACATGCAATAAAAAAAAACTTATTATAACCAGCACAGTACAACAAAAAAAAATTGTTTCAAAGTCAGAATGACTTCATTCTAAGGTGAGTACTAATCAGGTTTTGTGTATAGCCTCCCTGGAACTAGGATAGAGATGACATCAGCAATGGGCATTCACATAGCTTTGTATATACCTTATTTAAAACATTATTTAAAACTCACAATAACTTATAGAAAATACAATACAATGCATACACCACTATCAATATAGACCAGTACACCATATTAATATTGACAACATACGGCCAGCATTATGGTTAGCAAATGATAGTGTCAGATATCTCAGTGTCAGAGTCCCTCAGGCACAAGAGTATACAGGCGATACATCCAGTATACCTCCCTCTTCTTAAGAAGTTCAAACCTATTGAAGGTCCCTTCTGGAATGAAATCTGTCATAATTATCAGGGAACTGGGATCTTTATTATGTTGGACACTGAATGATCTGATAATCCCTAGTTCACAACATCCTTTTTGATGTTATATCTATGGCCATTAGGCCGATTATGAAGGGGTTGGATAGTACGCCCTACATATTGCATTGGGTAAATATTTACCATGATGGCATTGGCATGTTAAATGAAAATGCATGGTAAATACTTACTGTGTGAATTGTAACTGATTAGCCCCTTGATTTATCTTCTTGTGTTACAATGAAATTAACCTGGAGAGTGCAACTTCTGATTTAATTGTATGCAGTTTTTTTTGGCTAGGGCCCAAAATATTTTTTTTTGTAGGGGCTCAACGGTTTTGAAATATGTTGTAGAAATAAACATATTCTCAGTATGACTGACATTTCTGGATTTCATTGTGAGTCACAATGAGAATAAAGTGTTATCTGGCACTTTTATTTGCTAACAATCGGAAACTGGAGGCTTTGTAGATCACTCTAAACACAAGTAATAACAACAGAGGAGGATAATATTACAGAAGGATTTGTGGAGGCTGAAGGCTTGGGCACAGTAATGGTAATTGAAGTTTTGTGTGGATAAATGTCAAGTTATGCACCTAGGTCATATAAATATTATGTATATATAAAAATAAGAACATAGGGGGAGATTTATCAAACATAGTGTTAAGTGAAACTGGCTCAGTTGCCCCCTAGCAACCAATCAGATTCCACCTTTCATTTCTCACAGACTCTTTGAAAAATGAAAGGTAGAATCTGATTGGTTGCTAGGGGCAACTAAGTCTGTTTCATTTTACACCATGTTTGACAAATCTCCCCCATAGTTTTTTGCACAAATCGTTAGTCAGACCAAACATGGAATATTATGTACAGCTTTGGGCATGGCTGAAGAAGGACATGAGACAGCAGAACTGAAGTGGGTGCAGAGGAGGACAACCAAGGTCATTAGGGTAAAGGTGTGGACGACAATTAGGGTAGACATCTTAGAGGCGATCTGATCACATTTTACAAATATTTCAGAGATTTTTCTAGTGATCATTTTACACCTAGGCCGATTACCATGTCAAGTGGGCATCCTCTAAGTCTAGAGGAAATAGGGTTTCACCATCATCACAGATGGAGATTCTTTACTGTAAGAGCAGTGAGGCTTTCAAAGTCTCTGCAACATGATGCTGTGCTGTAATGGCTGTAATAGGTTCAAGGGAAGCCTGGATGCTTTTACTGAAAAATATAAATTATGGGCTATAGATTTCATGTTATAAGACTTTGATCTAGAGATTTACTCTGATTGCCACTTTTGAAAAATTGTTTTCCTTCCTGTAAAGGGCCAATTGCTGGATCTACACAGTAGGGTTATAGGTTCAACTCTTGTCTTTTTTCAAATTTATTAACTTTGTAAATATATAACTATGAATTATTACAGAGATTTTACCTTATGGGTGCTTTTATATAAAGTTTAATGATAAAGTGCCTAGACTTCTATAATATGGAAATGTAATGACTTCTCATGTTGCAGAAAAGGGTTAAACATAAGGTGTTTTCTGTGTGCATGAGGGCTTATTTTAAGATTATTAATACCCACATGTATATAGCATTACAGTACAGAGTAGGCTTTTCAGCTTTAGTCCATGTTCTTATTTAGGAAAATCCTGGTGCAAACGGGGGAGGTGCTCTATATTCTTCTGGGACACTTGGATGGTGGTATTTCTGCTCTGCTGTTGGAGATGATTTTTTCTGTCCTGTGTGTCCAAAACGTCCAAAACTATCTCTGACATTTTTCACATGTGCTGCCATTGTGTTTTCCATTTTCTTCAAATCCTGAACTAATTCTCCTTCTTTCATGTAAGACACTGTTTTATTCATTGCAGATTTACAAGCTTTTAATGGTTTCTTTGCTGAATTGCCCAGTTTTTCTCCATTCTTATTGGGCCAGTTTGTGTTGTGAACAGTGTTTGGATGCGATAAATCTAGGCTTTGTGACTTTTTTATAGATGTATGCTCACTTAGAACCACAGGTACCTGCAACCAGAGAGTGTAAGTTGATTAAATATTTAAATAGACCTTTCATTATATATTTCAGAAACTGAACTTTCAATTATTTCTAGTGAATGGGAACTGAGCTACAGTAATTAGGCCTGACCACTACACAACAAACAGAGCCAACTGCTTCAGGCTCCATTTACCACATAGCTCTGTCAATGGCAGCCCCACTATACAGCTGATTGGCAGGGGTGCTGGGTATTGACACCCTGCGAATCATAAATTGATTGTTTATACCGAGGATAGGTATCAATCATTTTAGCTCAGAAAACCACTTAGGGGTTATCCAGTGTTAAAAAACCATGGTCACTTACTTCCAGAGACAACACGAGTGAGCTGCAAAACCCCACCCAAACTGGAAACTATTGTCTCTGCAGAAAGCGGCCATTTTTTTCTAATGCTGGATAACCACTTTAATACCAATGTTCTCCATTTCCCCTCTGTCCACTTAAAGCAGGGATGGGGAACCTTCCAGCTGTTGCCAAACTACAATTCCCATCATGCCTGGACAGCCAAAGCTTTAGCTTTGGCTGCTAATGGGAGGCAAGCTGATTGAAATTGTAGTTTTGCAACAGCTGGAGGGCCGATGGTTCCCTATCCCAGTCTTAATGACACGAACATGCTACGATATATTTACTTACCGTGTTTCTTTCCACCTGCGGTTCTGAAGGTAGTAATGGATAGAGCTTGTTTACTGTAGTTTCATTGCATGTTTGTGTCATTTTTTGGGAACTGAAAGATTTAGAAGTCTGCAGTCTCCTTGGTGGAACAGGTGGGATGCATATTTCCCCAGGTATTGGGGGAGGCAAGCCAATGCCTATAGAACCGTGCTTTAGACTGTGAAATGGTGTTTCCATTGTTAATCTTTTTTCAAAAAGTTCTTCATAATCAGCACTGCATGTTGTTTTCTTAAAAACAAACAAACAGATATTACCTTGATCACTGTGTTACTGGGCTATTCTTTCCTTATTTTCAATAAAACAAATATTACAGTTTAAAAATAAAAAAGTAAATTGTTTTGCTGTTATGTTAACAAATTTGCATTTTATTTTGCGTTAAAGCTGGGTTCACACTGCTTTAAAATCTGAGAAAATGGCAGCAACTGGTCCAGCAACTATGTCACATGATGGCAAAGGAAATGGAAGTTCAGCCATCTTGGTGCCCACAAAAACACCTAAACCACAAAAAAGAACAAAAATGCAAAAAAAACAAAACAAAAACACAAACTCTGTATTATTTTGAGGCCAGAAAATCACCCTAAGATCACCCTAAGGCTATGTTCACACTACGTTTTTCAGCTCAGTTTAAAATTATGTCCATCATTTTGAGGCTAAAATAACAGACGTAATTTTGCTTTCTTGCCTCCCCTTAGTGCAATAACGGCTGTTGGTACAATATTTTAGTTTGTGTTACTAATAGGGCTTTGGGTGTGGCTTAATTGAAAAGTCTAAATCTTATTTGATGCACTAAACTTCTTTAGGCTATGTTCACACAACGTTCTTACATAGTGCTGCCTTCTGAGGGAATCCCGGCCGGAGTGTATACACATAGTATACACTCCGGTCGGGATCCCTAGCAGCTCCGTAAAAAACGGACATGTCAGTTTTCTGCAGGTACTATTCAGTGAATAGTGGTCGCAGAAAACCTTGTCAGTGCACAATATGGAGCGAGCGGCTCTGGCCGAATGCTCCATAGTGTGCTGTGGGGAGTTCTGATGCGGGGGGCGCACGCATGCGCCCGCATTAGGACTAAGCAGCACTAAAGATCATCCGGCCGAAAAGATCTTTTCAGAGACCAGCTGGTCTCTTACAGCTGATGATCCCCTTTACTGGGGTGGGGGGGGGGGGGATTTAACAGGATTCCATTTTTTCGAATAGCTTAAAGTGTCACTGTCATTATAACTTTCAAAATCAATAGCTAAGAGTCCCACAGGTCAAAGAAACATTTACAAGTCTAAAATGGATAGACATAAATATTACATAGATACTGTATTTTATTATGGAATCTATGCAATATATGGTATATAACATCAGCAAATTGTACAGTACTTGTAAAATGAGTTTTATATTTTTATATTGAACTATAGAACAAGTTTGAAGTTCCACACACCTGTCCACATGGCTGAGTTAAAATTTCATTGTAGGGGTTTAGAGGGTGCCGTGAGTGAAAGTTCACTAGATCTTCTAATGTATTGTGGATTCTTGTATCTCCAGCAATAATGCATTGTTGGTCTTTTAAAACATCAATCATGAAATGTCTGAAGCGGTCCAGAGTCCTATAAATATGGTAAAAACATAAAATTATTGGTCTTATCTGTCTTATTATATATTTTAAAGACTTTTACAACTTTACATTTAAAATGCAACATTACCTGTAGGATAAGCTGTACCCAATTCTGCTTTCACTAACTCTGATGAGAAAACATCCTGTACTCTGGTCCTTTAGTAAATCTTCTGCATCTCTATAATTGAATGAGGACAAGATTTTCATGTAATCAAGTAGAACTAAAATCTCAATACATTTTTGGTCTTATTTGTAAGGGCTTGCAGTATTTCCTTAAAGGGAAACTATCAGACAAATCTAACCTGCTGATAGCTCCCTATTGTGCAGAGGGTGCTGAGGATGACCTTCATCCTCTGTGCCATTCCCATGCAGTTAGTAATCCAGCAGGGGACGGGACCACCACCCGAAAAACACAATCCCAGCCTGCCCCCTTCAGGCCCATTACATTGATTTTTATTATGAGAGGTAGGCCAAAAAGTGGCAGATTTGATGCTTTTGGAGTAGTAGCCCCGTCCATAGTGCTCTAAACCGCCCAATTGGCAAAAGGATTGAACTACTAACTGCATAGGAATGGCACAGAGGATGAAGGTAAGATATTTACCTTCATCCTCAACACCCTGTGCACAATAAGGAGCTATCAGCTATGTGCACACTGCGTAAGAGATCGGTCTCTGAAAAGATCATTCCGGCTTGTACTGCAGTACAGGCCGCATGATCTTTTGGGCCACAGAGTTCTGATACGGGCGCATCCGTGCGCGCCTGCATCAGAACTCACCACTGAACACTATGGAGCATGCAGCTGCTCGCTCCATAGTGTGCACTGACAGGGTTTTCTGCGGCCGCTATTCAATAAATAGCGGCTGCAGAAAACTGACATGCCAGTTGTTTGCAGCGCCGCTAGGAATCCCGGCCGGAGCGTATACTATGTGTATATGCTCCAGACAGGATCCCATAGGCTGCAAAGGTACGCATATTTTTGTAATAACCACGGCCGTTGTACAACAACCATGGTTTTACGAAAATATAGATTGTGTGAACATAGCCTAAATTAGTTACTAATACACCACTCAATAGTATGTTAATAAAAATGAATTTAAAAGGCATGTGTAACCTACATTTTATTTTACGGATTAGAGTTTTAGATTAAAGTTAAAGTTTTTTCACTTTTTGTACATTGTTATGGGGGCTGCCATACTGCCTGGGTTGTTTTTACAGAAAGACTCATAGACATAGATGACAATAGACAGTCGGTCTTCTTGAGATAAATGTTTACCATCACTGAGTGTGCTGCTATTGTCCCCTCTATCTACTGGTGTTACATGTCGCTGCAATGCTGTACAGATCACTTTACAGCAGCCCCCTCTGATCACCACAGACAGAACAGGAAGTCTCAGCTTAGTTTTAGCCCCCGTGTGGTGAGAATAAAAACTGCAAGATTTCAGGATTATTTTCGAATATACATAACAAAAGAAAAAAGTAATCAAAAACAATAAGTCATTTTCTGATGACATATTCCTTTTAAGTATTATGAATAGAGATGAATGAACTGAGATTCGTTACAGACTTTGAAAAAAATTAGGTTAATTAACAAACCAAATTTTTTGCAAAGTTCATGACCAGTTCATAAAGATATAGTCAAAAGAGAAGGAGACAGCGCTCCATGGCGGGGATCAACCAGATAAAATGAAGGGGAGGAAAAACAAGGTAACCCTCACCTGGTAAGGTTGTGCTAGCTAGGAGGCACAACACTCAGAAGCACATGTGAGACAGACCGCAGCCACTCCCAATATCCTCCAGGGATCAATAGAGCAACGATTCCTCCAACCACAAACACACGGGTGTGAGGGCGCAGGTCCAACAAAAAAATAATAAAACTAAAAAATATATGTATAAAATTTATTAAAAGACTCTCTTGTTGGACCTGTGCCCTCACACCTGTGTGTTTGTGGTTGGAGGAATTGTTGCTCAGTTCATAAAGATGGCAGTCACACAATTTAATACATATAAAAAGCAAAAAAAGCCTATACTTACCTGTCAGCAGTCCCTGTGTCCTCCTGTGAGTCTCTGGTGTCCCTCGCCAGCTTGATTTGTTTATATTTAATTATCAGAGCATGTTTTCATTCCTTAGTTGCTATTGAAAATGAAAAACAGCAACATTGGAACGAAAAGTAAGTATACACAAAACAAGCTCAACATTCAACATTCCAGAACAGGAGATGCGCATTCGCCCTCAATGTCTCTGGCGCTGAACTACAAGGTTGAACATGTGGGCCAGGCATGGCATCTGTGCTGAGCTGAAGACCCCCCCCCCCCCACACACACACACCAGGTTACACCTATTATCACACACGATTATGCCTGGTCTGAGAGAGCCACAGATAAGTCTGCTGCTTAATACCACTCTAACAGCTCTGTGGCAGTGTGCTGTTTGTCACCTAAGCTGAGCAGTTTGAGCACAGCCTGTCGGTCCTTCCCCACTGCAGCACTTCCAGTTAGAGGCCTTCAATCCTCTGCATTGGTGGCATCTGTGTTGACCCAGGGTCCGATTTGTTCCTGGCCTCCACCACGTTCACCCAGTGTGTCGTCAGGGAAATGTAGCGTTTCTGGCAACACCACTTATCCATGTGTTGATGGCTTAGTGTACTTTTCCATGGTAAGGGCACGAGTCATGTTCTGTGAAACGTTCTGGTGTAAGGCCAGGAAAGCAAAGCGGGAAAAATAGGGGGCTGAGTACCAAGGGACGGCTGTCACCAAGAGGTTGTTCTTGCCTTTGTTGTATGTAATGACTAGATTATAAACACTCAATTTGAAAGAGACAGTGTCAGCAGGTTGAAGGTTTCCAGGAAGGCAGGTGATTGCAGTGTTCCAGTCTTGCCATCATGGCGGACATGGAGCACAATAAGGAATACCCAATGGTATAGTATGTTTCTTGTTTGCAGAATGTAAAGCAGCAGTCTGAGGGCTGCTTGTAGTCGCAGGGTGCATCTTGAGAGGTCAGGAAACAATTTCAACTTTTCTTCATCAAAGACAATGTCAGTTGCAAGGTGGGATTTTTATTAATTATTTGCTCCTTCACTGAGTAGTAGTGAACACACCACTTCCCGTCTCTCAGGGTCTGTGCTTGGAGGCCTTAGCACACAGTGGATGTGATCAATTTCAATGTGTATTTGTGGAATGTATGGCAAAGGGAAACTTCAGCTCACCCTATTGGCAATTGGTGGTCGTAGTATAGTGCAGATCCCCGGGAAGCAGGAGCACAGGAAAAAAGTTGCGGGCCGTCACCCGTGTGAATTGTATCAAAAACAAGGGGTATCCACAGCTCCTTAAAAAGTATATGCGTTTTTATTGGTACAACTTAAAAAGTAACAAAAAACATTAGAACCGCGCCTACGCGTTGCGGAGGCAACCCTCCTTAATCATGGCTGGTGTGTGTTTGAACATTCAATACCTTTATACATGACAGAAGTGTACCTCCTCCATCCGGGCCCCACGGGAGAAAAAGAGCAAAGGGGCCAAAATGGAGGAACCACGTGTTACACATTAAGAATAAACAAATAATACTGAACCAGACAAAAAACAAGGCAAGTAAATAAGTAAATTAGTAAATAAACATTAGGTCTGTTTTGTGGTTCATACCCTTCGGAAAACGGGTTGCAAGATGTAAGATCCAATATGCCTCCCTCTTGCGTAGCATTTGGACCCAATCTCCACCCCTTTTGGGTTTGTCCACCCTTTCAATGGCCTGTATAGTAAGTGAACTAGTGTCTCCCTCATGACACTGATGAAAATGTCTGGACAACCCTGACATGGCTCTGGAACCTCCAAAGGGAGGATCGGCAGAGCGAATGTCACGTAGGTGTTCAGAAAATCGGATTTTAAGTTTCCTTTTGGACGAGCCTACATACTGTAATCTACAGGTAGTACAGTGTGCTAAATACACAGTGTATGTAGTATCACAATTCCGTATCTTGAAGCCACATCCCGTGGTGTAGGAAGTAAAAGTGGATTGTTTTGTTGTGAAAAAACACATTGGACACCTCGTAGCGGCACACTTACGGAATCCTATGGTTCTCAACCACGCTGAACCGCTATGTGTGGCCAGTGTCTGGGGTAATGCAGAGGGGGACAGAATGTTGCCTAGGGTTAATCCCCTCTTAGCAACATATCTGACGCCTTGTGACAGGATTTTATCGCATAAGTCATCCTGAAATAGTATGGGTAGATATTTGCATATTGTTGCCGTGATAGTCTCAAACTGTGGACTGTATGCAGTTGAAAAAGTCAGGTGACTAATATGTTCTTTAGGATCAGTGTGGAAATCACTAGAGCTACCAGTACGTAAGTGCCGATCAGTTAAATGGTACTGCCTATTATGGCTCTCAGCAATTTTTCGAGCCCTAGCAATGCAGTGTTTGCTATATCCTCGTGTAAGCAGTCTGTTAGTCAGGTCTAGTGCGGTTTTAGAGTAACCCTGTTCAGACGAACAATTGCGTCGGGCACGTATAAATTCCCCTATTGGCAAATTTCTAACTACATGTGGTGGGTGGCTACTGTCAGCATGGAGGATACCATTGCCAGCTGATGATTTTCTGTATAAAGTACTAGTCACTTTACCTTCAGAGAAGGATAGAGTGACGTCCAGGAAAGAAATGGAAAAAAGTTCGTACTGAGATGTGAATTTTAAGTTTAAAGTGTTCCCATTAATGTAGTTAACAAAATTTTGGGCTATGTCATTGTCACCCGCCCATATTAGGAGGAGGTCGTCTATAAACCTACCGTACCACAATATATAACCCCGGTACGGATTGTGGACGGTGTACAAGACGACCTCCTCCCAATAAGCCATGTAGATGGGGGCCCGGATGGAGGAGGTACACTTCTGTCATGTATAAAGGTATTGAATGTTCAAACACACACCAGCCATGATTAAGGAGGGTTGCCTCCGCAACGCGTCGGCGCGGTTTTAATGTTTTTTGTTACTTTTTAAGTTGTACCAATAAAAACGCATATACTTTTTAAGGAGCTGTGGATACCCCTTGTTTTTGTATTTGTGGAATGTTAGCCAATAAAGACCTGAATATGCTCGTCAGAATGGCTGCAGGAAGGCCTCTAATTCTGATGTTGTTCCACCTGTTGAGTTTTTTTATATATTGCCATCTGAGATTGCAAAAAGAGGGTTTGGTTTTCCTGATTGGTTAGTTAAGTCTTTCCACTAAGGCAATTGAGGTAGATGCTTTGAAAAACTAGGTCTGAGACAAGTTGCTAATAAACTCACTGTGATGAAGCCTCCCAGCATTACAGAACTGCTACAAAGTTGCATATAGGGACTTGTTTACATCAGCCATCTCAGAAGGTGGGAGGAGGGGGTTGAGAGCAGAGATTGAGTAAACATCTCAGATACTGTTTTCTATGTCTTTAGCAGAAAGCAGCATGCTCAAAAGTGAAGGAAGGAGACAGAAAGGCTATGTTCACACAACGCCAAAAATAGAGAAAAGGCGGCCACTTTTGCAATTTAAAATAACGTCCGTTTTTATCGTGATTTAACCCTGGCAGGGCATACACCACTCAGGCCCTGTGACAAGAGCTGAAGAGGTACACCACCTAGCTACCTTGGGTTAGCTAGCACAGACAAGGCCTGAGGACACCGAGGAAGGTGATGAGGTAAGTAATACAGTGGTTTTCAATAAATTAGAATATCAACATAAAGTTGTTTTTTTTTTCAGTAATTAAATTCAGAAAGTGACTTCATATATTCTATAGAGTCATTACATACAGAGTGAACTTTTTGAAGCGTTTTTTTTCTGTTAAAGTTTATGATTATGGATTACAGCCAAGAAAAACCCAAAAGTCAGTATTTCATAAAATTTGAATAATTAACCCAAAACACCTGCAGTGGCTTCCTAAGTGTTATAAAAGGTCCCTTAGTCTGGTTCAGTATGCAACACAATCATGGCAAAGACTGCTGACAGATGTCCAGAAGGCAGTCATTCACACACTCCACAAGGAGGGTAAGCCACAAAAGTTCATTACTAAAGAAGCTGGCTGTTCTCAGAGTGCTGTATCAAAGCATATTAATGGAAAGTTAAGTAGAAGGAAAAAGTGTGGTAGAAAAAGGTGCATAAGCAACCGGGAGAACCGCAGTCTTAACAGGATTGTAAAGAAAATGCTATTCAAAAATTTGGAAGAGATTCACAAAGAGTGAACTGCTGCCGGAGTCAGTGCTTCAAAAGCCAGCACATACAGACATCTGCAGGACATGGGCTACAAGTGTAGCATTCCATGTGTCAAGCCACTCCTGACCAATAAACAACGCCAGAAGCGTCTTATCTGGGCCAAGGAGAAGAAGAACTGGACTGTTGATCAGTGGTCCAAGGTGCTAATTTTAGATGAAAGTAAATTTTCCATTTCATTTGAAAATCAAGGTCCCAGAGTCTGGAGGAAGAGTGGGGAGGCACACAATCCAAGCTGCTTGAGGTCTAGTGTGAAGTTTCCTTAATCAGTGATTGTTTGGGGAGCCAGGTCATCTGCTGGTGTAGGTTCACTGTGTTTCATCAACACCAAAGTCAACGCTGCCATCTACCAGGAAATTTTAGAGCACTTCATGCTTCCCTGTAGTGAAAAGCTTTTTGGAGATGGAATTTTCATCTTCCAGCAGGATTTGGCACCTGTCCACACTGCCAAAAGTACCAATACCTGGTTTACTAACCACAGCATCACTGTGCTTCATTGGCCAGCAAATTCGCCAGACCTTAACTTCATAGAGAATTTATGGGGTATTGTCAAGAGGAAGATGAAAGACACCAGACCCAACAATGCAGACGAGCTGAAGGCCGCTATCAAAGCGACCTAGGCTTCAAGTACACCTCTGCAGTGCCATCAGCTGATCGCCTCCATGCCACATTGCCGCATTGATGCCGTCATTCATGCAAAAGGTGCCCCGACCAAGTATTGAGGGCATTTACTGTACAGACTTTTCATTTGGTCGACATTTCTGTGTTAAAAACTTTTTTTTTTCAGTTGGTTTTATATAATATTCTAATTTTCTGAAATACTGACTGTTTCTTGGCTGTAATCCATAATCATTAACTTTAACAGAAATAAACACTTGAAAAAGTTTACTCTTTATGTAATGACTCTATAGAATATATTAGGTCACTTTTTGAATTGAACTACTGAAAAAAAAATAACTTTGTTGATATTCTATAATTTATTGCAAACCACTGTAGCTTTATTATTTACTATATGAATGCACAGACATAACCAAGCTGTCTAATAGGTTCTGTAAGCAAGATGGGCTAGATTGGCACTAACTTATCCAGAATATCTGGCCGTGTAATACTACCCGAACCCGCCACAAGCAGCAGGCACCGCTGACAAAAGTGTATGGGGACCTTAAATTGTTTCTAAAATATTTGAAGCATATGAGGCCCCATCTTTAGCTTTACCCAGGGCCACATTTAGTCTAGAACCGGCCCTGCTGGCAGGAGGCGGTATCTTTACTTGCCTTTTTATCAACATTATCTACAAACCCAAGTCACTCTAAGACTTCTGCTACTAATTAGGCAAGGCCCCTCAATATCCCCCATATCCTACAAGTCAAGATCAAACCGAACCCTAAGCTACAGTACCTATATACTGTGGGGATCTTTAGTAGGGGGTAGCGTGAAATGAAGCAGTCCTTATGCCAAGTTAACAAAAAACTCTAACTTGGCTTAATTGTGGCATATAAAAGTTTAGGCAAACACCAAACATGGCAACACTATGCAAAACAGAATACAAAATAAACACCAGCTGGACTGGGCTCTAACTATACACAGGTCTCACCTTACTAAACAAAACAGGAATAGATAACAGCAGTGTCTGAACAGGTCAGTGGTTTCCAGGCTCTCAGCAAACTCCAGCCTTCTTAGCTGGCTCTGCAAGGTGTGGACTGGCATGGGGGTCCCACTACCAAACCTACCTGCCATTCCAGTAAAATCCAGGCCCAGAAATACTAAACAACAGCTCAACAGCATAGCTCTGCTGAACTACACAGCTTTCGAAGAGCTTACCTTCTCAACCCAGCTTACAGCTTGGGTGAGATGTTCTCCTCCTCCAGTACCAGGCAATGCACCCTTGACAGTGCGTGCACATTTCCCTGTAATTTCCCTGGCCTATGTTCCAATGAGAAATTAAATTTTTGCAGGAATGTAAACCACCTGGTCACTCTCACATTTCTCTCCTTGTTTTACTTCATCCAGGTGAGAGGGGTATGGCCAGTGACTAGCCTAAATTTTCTGCCAAGTAAGTAATATTTTAGGGATTCTAGTGCCCACTTGAATGCTAAACACTTGTTTGAACCAACAAAACACAGTAATCACTGAACTCAAGGAGAACAGTGAAAAAAACACCAATGAAGTACTCAATCAAGAGTCTCCACTGATGCCCCCAAAAATTTAAATATGAAAAACAAGAGTCCGTGGAGTCTCGGTTGCGAGTCTCAAAACACGGGATAGGCAGATATCTCTAGCCTGTTGCCACGGGGTGCCTCCATGATGGGGAGAGCACCACACCACCCTGATAAATAGCCCCTTAAGTCCCACTCGGTTGCAAGTATAGGAACATAAATAATGAAATACTAGGGTGGCCCCTTTTTGTCAAAGTCTAACTCAAAATACGAGTATTGCGATCATGACAAGGGCTTGCCAGGGCAGGCATCCATCCACAGACAGCCGTTTCGGGGTATTTGCCCCTCGTCAGTGTGGAGTAGGATTCTGGCTAGTTGGGGCAATGACAAATCAACCAACAAAACACAGTAATCACTGAACTCAAGGAGAACAGTGAAAAAAAATATATATATCTGGCTATCCCGTGTTTTGAGACTCGCAACCGAGACTCCACGGACTCTTGTTTTGCATACTTAAACACTCGTTTGGCATAGTTTTTCTCGGCAGGAGTTAGTTTTCTGCTCAAATACATGACAGGATGTTACTCACCATTTACTATTTGTAACAGTACTGCCCCCAACCCTGAATCAGAAGCGCCTGTCTGCACCAGAAATTCACATTTAAAGTCAGGGGTAACCAACACAGGCTGTTGGCATAGAGCTGACTTTACCTCTGGGGCAGCTGACTCTGCTCTCTGGGGTTCATGTTACCATTGCTGACTTCTCCCCTTTTTTTAATGGGAATCTGTCAGCTCCTGGGCTCTACCAAAGGTGCTGACAGTGTGCTGTAGCTGGCATTCCCCTATTGTGCATGGTGCCTTTTGGTAATTTTCCGTGCAGTGGATTATGCACAATCTCACGTCTCCTACTGTACTGAAGAGGCAAAGAGGAGTTGTTTGTGCCACACTCTGGCACACTTCTCCACTCCTTCCTCCTCCCTTTTCTTCATAAATAATCAATGCTGCCCGGCCTCCTGCTCGCTCAGCTGTCAGCCAGTGTCTCTGATTGTAGATCAGTCCTCTGTAGGCAGGTTATGTCTAAAAGAAACACTCAGCTAAAGTTGAGTGTCTGAAGAGCAGAATGGTTATAGATTTAGCTCTGGGTCTCTTGCGACCTCTGCAGGTGTTCTCTCACTACAGGCATTACAGTAGCTATACGGTCCTGCATTTGTGCCACATGCAAAATCACACTCTTATATGGGGTCTTATATGGGATTCTGTTTCCAACGATTCCTTGGTGATATCTAATAAACCACTGCTAATGCAAATAGCAACCCCAGGTTACTGCACATGAATTGAATCAGGATGTCCTGAAAATCCCACTGATGCCTCAGTTCGTGTAGCACCTCTTGCAAAATCTATGGCTTAAACATACTGTAACAGGCAGAAGGAGTGAACCCAATGCACTACTAAACTGGTTTGATCACTCAATAGCCTATGTTTCAATATATCAGGCAATAAAATCTAAAATGAGGAAGAGGGGATTTAGGAAAATCACTTTAAGAACTCCTGAATGTAAGCACAGTCCCAGAGAAGATAATAATTATTGGCATTACTCATTTTACATTTAGGACATTTATTATGTGTGCAAATTCCCATCTTACATATTAAGGCCATGTTCATACATGGCAAAACAGTGGCCGTTCCGTGGCACTGTTTTGTAACACAACGGCCGCTGTCTGAGATGTTCAACCTGGCCAATACTACAGTATCGGTAGGGTGAACATCACCTCAACATAATTGGAATGCAAGCATGTTAGGGTGTGCCCGCACTCCAATTAGCCATAGTACACAATGTAAAGTATGTCTGGGAGCTGTACTTTACATTGTGTGCACAGTCTATTTTGTACGGCCGCTGTTCACTAAATAGCAGCCGCACAAAATAAACATGGCAGTTTTCTGTGCGGTCGCATGGAATCTTGGCCATAGTGTATACAGTGTGTATACAATGCAGTGGGGATTCCATAGGGGTTAATGCGATCTGCCATTGTGAATAAACAACAGTCGTTTTTGCAAACCTGCAAATGGCCGTTGCTTAATAAAAAAAAAAACATTGTGTGAGGTTGACCTAAATATGGTGTACATAGTAAATATGGTAAATATAGCCTGTAAATTATTTTGAACTGCTTTATCCTGTGATTCATGATAAATGTTGTGGATTTAATTGTTTGTAGAATACTTCTCCAGTCATTATCATCAATAATACCAAACATTTTTGTGTCAAAAATAGAAATTCTACCAAACTGCAACTACGAAACACTACCTCCAAAGCACTAATTAAAACCTTTTTGACCCTTACCATAATACCAGGGGCGTAGCTAGGGGTTCAGCCTAGGGGGGCGAGTGAGTCTAAGTGGGCCCCCAACTGACATGACCCAGCAGGTGACAAGGATTTCTGAATAATAAACGGTATATTCTTCAACATTATTCATAGTGAATAAGGATAAAGAGCAGTGTAAGAGGCTTCTACATTTCACACATAGAACCACAAAAAAATTAAAAGTGCTTAAGATTAGAAAAATATAGCTGCCTTCTTCCACAGACAGTACCACTTTTGTCCTCAGTTTGTGTGTGGTATTCGACTGAAGTGAATGGAGTCAAGTTGTAATACCACACACAACCTAAGAGCAGGGTGGCACTGTTTTAGAAGAAAGCAACTATGTTTTTTGTTCTTAATCATCGTACTGAGTACAAGATGCTGCAAAGCTGGGTAACCTTCATTATACTTAGTACTAGATTCTGGGAAAGCTGGGTGACCTCCATCATACTGAGTATAAGATGCTGGGAAAGGTAGGTGACCTCCATCATACTGACTACAGGATGCCAGAAAGCTGGGTGACCTCCATCATACTGACTACAGGATGCCAGAAAGCTGGGTGACCTCCATCATACTGACTACTGGATGCCAGAAAGCTGGATGACCTCCGTCATACTGACTACAGCATGCCAGAAAGCTGGGTGACCTCCGTCATACTGACTACAAGATGCCAGAAAGCTGGGTGACCTCCATCATACTGACTACTGGATGCCAGAAAGCTGGGTGACCTCCATCATACTGACTACAGGATGCCAGAAAGCTGGGTGACCTCCATCATACTGACTACAGGATGCCAGAAAGCTGGGTGACCTCCGTCATACTGACTACAGGATGCCAGAAAGCTGGGTGACCTCTGTCATACTGACTACAGGATGCCAGAAAGCTGGGTGACCTCCGTCATACTGACTACAGGATGCCAGAAAGCTGGGTGTCCTCCATCATACTGACTACAGGATGCCAGAAAGCTGGGTGACCTCCATCATACTGACTACAGGATGCCAGAAAGCTGGGTTACCTCCATCATACTGACTACAGGATGCCAGAAAGCTGGGTTACCTCCATCATACTGACTACAGGATGCCAGAAAGCTGGGTGTCCTCCATCATACTGACTACAGGATGCCTGAAAGCTGGGTGACCTCCATTATACTGACTACAGGATGCCAGAAAGCTGGGTGACCTCCATCATACTGACTACAGCAAGGGTGTCACACTGAGGCCCTCCAGCAGAGCTGTATATATATATATATATATATATATATATATATATATATATATGGCTCCTGCAGGTCAATGCTGTATATATCTTCAAAAAGGCTGCGGCACTCCAATGATATTGATAAACTGTGCAAAAATTTATTTACATCCCAAACACAAAAGCAGCGGCGTTTCTGACCGGAACTGTGGTCTTTTTTTCAAGCTATTTCAAGCAGTTGCGATCAGAAACATCGCTGCTTTTGTATTTGGGATGTAAATACATTTTTGCACAGTTTATCACTATCATTGGAGTGCTGCAGCCTTTTTGAAGATATATACGGACAGCCTGGTGGACCCCTGGCTTGCTAGATGGCACACAGTTGCTCTCCTCTTTTCCTGAGTGCCGCATAAATTTTTTGTGTTTATATATATATATATATATATATATATATATATAGCTACTCCTGGTCATTTGGCCACTGCTATATCTATAAATGGCTGCTGTGTGTGTGTGTGTGTGTGTGCTGTGTGGTGTGTGTCCTCTCACACAGTCCTCACTCTGTACCTGACAACTTCCAGCACCACAGACACTGATAATGATCACTTACAACTGCTGCTGCACTTCTTCTCAGTCCCTGGCAGCCATAGACGACAGGATCCCTCCAGCTCTCTCCTCCTCATACCATGCTCTGTCGGACAGTGGGGGAGGGGCCAGCAGCAGAGCAGGAAGCAGCGTGGAGGAGGAAGTGAAGAGAACACGGAGAAGATCCAGCCCTGGCCGGGCACTGCATCCGATGGCTGAGTGGGCCCCTGATGAGCAGGGGGCCCGCTATTACCAGGTGCTTTTGCCGTGTTAGGGGCCCACTACACAGGTGCTAAGGCTGTCTGCAAAAGAAATAGCTTTTGCAGACAGCATTAAGCGTCTGAGACCTCAGTGGGCCCCTGCCTGAGTGGGCCCGGGAGCGACCGCCCCCTTTGCACCCCTCTATTTTCGCCACTGCATAATACCAATAGGTGTAGACTGGTTCCTTTGAATATTTTGTACCTGTAAAGAGTAAAAATAGTATCTAAAATCTGGGGTGCAAAATCCCCATCTCTATCCTGTAATGTAAATACCATAAAGGCAGGGTAGGCAGTTGCTATGGGGCCCAAGCAGGAGGGGGGCCCGGGGGAGAAGGTAAGAGCGTGTCTCCTTCTGTTTAACCCCTTATGTACTGCAGTGTGTAAGTGACCCAGTGTTTAATTACATGCTGCAACACAAAAAAAGGGTTAACAAGCAGAAGACAAAGATCTCTGCTTCACTGCATTGATAACCTCTGATCTCTGTTCTCCAGCTGGCAATCACATAGGAAAGGAAAATGTGCAGAGCTGCTTGCAGAGGTCAGGGGTTATCAGTGCACCAGCAGTAAAGCAGATATATACATACAGCAGTGCTTGGTGTTGTGCTTAGTGGAGGGGGCCCCTTAAAATTTTTTGCTATGGGGCCCCGTGAATCCTTGCTATGCCCCTGGCTCCATATACTTTCCTGCATCCAATGTAAGCTCTATCCTGAGATACCTACAACTGTGATCCTCCTTCTGAATTGTTACCCCGTAATCATGGGGAGTCTCTTCCTGGTCTATAAGCATAAAAAAATGATATTTTTTTCTCGTTTACCTGCAGCCCAAAGAGCCTCCCAAATTGTCTGAGAATATCTATAACTATAGGTGTGGCATTGTTGGGGTCCTGTACCAACAATAGCATGTCATCCGCATAAAGGATCAATTTCTCTTAGTCCTCTTTTAGTTTGAAGCCTTTTATCTCCTGATTCTGCTTAACCCCTTTCCGCACAAGGGTGTAACTGTACATCCTCGCGCGGGTGGGGGAGTTCAAAGCGGGACCGCGGCTATTATCGGGCATGGTCCGATCGCCGTGCCCGCTAATAAAGTCTTCAGATGCAGCTGACAAAGTTGACAGCTGCATCTGAAGACTTACTGCAGCCCATACCTGGTGGTCTAGTGGGCAGCAGCCAAAAGCAATAGAACACTCATCTCATGGATCTATGCTGTATAACTATACAGCATAGATCTCAATGAGAGATCAGTGTGCATATACTACAAGTACCCCAGGGGGACTTCTAGTATATGTGTAAAAAATAAAAAAAATAAAAAAAAAGAGAGAGAGAGAGTTGTATTATTAATAAATAATCCCCTCCCCTAATAAAAGTTTGAATCCCCCCTTTTCCCATTTTATAAATAAAAATAAATAAATAAACATGTTTGTTATCGCCCAAAATATAAATTTATCACATTCTTGATCTTCCAAAGTGCAAAATTGCGCATTTTTGGTCGCATTAAATCCAGAAAAATTGTAAGAAAAAGCAATCAAAAAGTCGCATATGCGCAATCAAGGTACTGAGAGAAAGAACACATCATGGCACCAAAAATGACACATCACACAGCCCTATGGACCAAAGGATAAAAGTGCTATAAGCCTGGGAATGGAGCGATTTTAAGGAACATATAATTGTTAACAATGGTTTGTATTTTTTACAAGCCATCAGATAAAATAAGTTATACATGTTACATATCATTGTAATCGTAACGACTTGAGGAACATATATAACATGTCAGTTTTTCCATAGGACACATGGCATAAAAATTCAGTCTGTCATTGCAAAGTACAATTAGTGACGCAAAAAATAAGGGCTCATGTGGGTCTGTAGGTGTAAAATTGCAACTGCTATGGCCTTTTAAGCACAAGGGAAAAGGGGAAAAAACAAAAACGTAAAAACGAAAATTAGCCCGGTCCAGAAGGAGTTAAGGAGTGTTTCCAAAGGCTCCACACATAAAGCGTACCATAATGAAGGCAGAGGGCATCCCTACTTGGTCTAACGGGTCAAAGCAAACCAGTTTGTCATACATTAATTGATCCCAATCCTTGCCCTGGGAGCTGCGTACATCTGTTGAATCCGATTAATCATTTACTTTATGATGCAAAAAAATGTTTTTACTTATGGTGCAAAAAAGTTAAACCTCATACAGCCCCATAGATGGGGAAATTTAAAAAGTTATAAGGGTCAAAATAGAGTGATAGTAAATAAATTCAGTTTTGAGGAAGGTTTTAACTTTTTAAAAGTAGTAAAATAAAACAAATGGAAACAAGGATAGGTGTGAGATCTACTGAACTGGAGTCTAACGAGGTGAACCTGTAAGGCTCCTATACCCTAGGATGTGAAAAATGAATGAAAGACAGGGGTAACCGGTCCTCAAGAAAGACTAATGGTAGGAGTGGTGTATAGATAAAGATATATGATGAATAGGCTATTGGTACTCAACTAACACCAACGCGAGCGCCCGGAACCAAGCAACATCACCTGTCGGAAGACTCCACCAAACGGCCTGACCACACAGAGTATCCAATACGACTGGACTGGTGAGCGGTGCTACCAGCACCTTTCATGCACTAACGATTGGCCAAAGCCCTACCAAGCCATAACTTATGGGCTACTCACACAGACACGCCAGTTTGTGACTTATCTGCACAACATAGCTACTCTTGTCTTGCTGCAACAACGGGCCATCCACATATTTATGTATACAAAACTTAACAGCGCACGTCAGTCCCCACCCACGGCTATACTCATATACAAGGTTATAGTAACCTTTTATATTTTTATTCATATTTTACTTTTTTCATGTTTTATATTTTTTATCTGTGATTATTCTTTCTTCTGACCTTCCCCTGGGGCTGATCACCCCGTACCGGTAGATTCAGAGACTTTATTATACCATTTCAGAGACTATCATCCAGTAGCCATCAGAGACATTCCTTACACACGCACATTGTGTGCTTATCGTTTTTTAACCCTGTGTATTTACTGTTCTTCACCTTGGCATCTTTATATTTATTTGTATGTTTGTTTGATATTCTCTTAGCTAGAAAATTAATTTGTAACTCACTTATATTATTATTACTACTCGATTCCAATCACGGTTTACATGTTCAATAAATGTCTGTATTTTAAATCGTACCAATACCCTATTCATCATATATCTTTATCTATACACCACTCCTACCATTAGTCTTTCTTGAGGACCTGTTACCCCTATCTTTCATGCAGTAAAATAAAACAGAAGTTATATAAATTGGGCATCGTTGTCATCATACTGATTGCAGAATACAGATAACCTGTCATTTTTACCATACAGTGCACTTCATAAAAATTATAGGGTACAAAATTATTTTTTTCAATTTTAACTATATTTTTTCTGCAAAAGAAAACCTCATGTTGGTCTGTAGATGAAAAATGAAAAGAGTTAATGCTTGGATAGAGTTTAGCCACTTACAGTCTTGTGATAATGCCATGAAACCATTCTGGGATGCCATGCTGTAGAAACCATTCTGATTGTGTTTCAATAAACCATTTTACAGATTTTTTGTTTTCTTCCATTTCTTTTTCCATTTCTAGTGCCAGCTGGAAATAAATCATTGTCATTGTCGTTATTAAAATGATTTTATATAGGTTTTTTTTTTTTTTTTTTTTACAATATCCATATATTTTTCTCATAAATGTATCCCTATTATATCTATTGATATAATACTGCAAAATGGGTCTCAACTTTCGACAACTTTTCTTATTTCATGACCACATTTAAAGAGAATTTTTTTCTTAGCAGGTATAGTGCTTCATATAAGGGTAGAGCAGCTAAAAAGCAATTGTATACTATATAAAGATTTGTGTGGTTTTATCAATTAAATAATTAGCACAGTGAATCTCTATTTATAGTGTAGCATATAGTGAAGTGTAGTATATAGGAACTTGAGACAGTCATCCTGGATTAAGTGTGAATTCATTCAATTCACTATTGTTCTTGGCCTAATGTTTATGGAGACTCCTTATCTGAGCTCCCTGTCAGCTGAATGTTTTATAACTGTGTTTGTGAGTGTCTTCACATTCTCCCCCAAATGAAAACATGCCCAAAGTACAGGGGGTTAAGGCTTTGCTGGAGTGTTGGTCATCCTTGTGTATAGATGCATGACACTCAGGGGATTATATAAGCTGATGCACACAAGCAGAGGGGGGGGGGGGGGCAATTTGGTGGAACAGCAGAAGAAGATGGTGTCTAAGGTCATCTCTCCCGGGTGCCCAGAACGGGCCGGGGCCCTCACCTGGGATAGCTAAGTATATTGTGCTGTATTTGACTTAGCTTTGTATTTGTATCTCCTGTATCTGACTTAGCTTTGTGTTTGTATCTTTAGCTTTGTATCTTCTGTATCTGACTTAGCTTTGTATCTTGTATTATATTTTTCTTGCTTTTATCACTTAAGTAAACTTTTTGGCACTTCCTATTGTGTGTGGACATATTTATTCCTGCATCTTAGAACCTACTATAAAACAGCAAAATAGTAGAGGAGCCAAAAACATTTCTTTTAGTTTCATTATACTTAAAGGGCAACTTCGGTTAAGCAAGGTTTAAACCTGCTCAATTTTCCTAGAGATCAGCACACCAAACTCCCTGAACCGAGATTTTTTGTGAACTGCAAAAATAAAATTGTATTGGGAACAAACCAATTTCTTTCGAAAGTCTGAATTAAAGTTTGTCAGAAATGGCAGTTGCACATAGTACATTACAGCAAAAGCACAAGTGCAAGGGGCTATCCATAATCCCTTGCAGCCAGGCAATGGGCTGCAAGTCACAACCTCTGTGACGTCACACTTTTTCCTTTATTATATATATAGTAGCAAGTCAGCTCCTGTGCAGTGAACTGAATACTGAACTGAATTTATACTAGCAAAAGACAGATATGTAGAGGCAGGCTTATATAGGGTCATAGAAGGTTGATTAGGTATCACGAATAGATGGAGAAAAAAAGTGTGAGGGTAGTGTAAGTGGTGTAGCTGTAAAATGGCTCCTGTACTGTCAATTTTTGTGCCAGAACATATCTCTCCTGTGTGTAGTTAATCCAGTGAGTATCCTTACAGGTTACCTCAGGTGGTCTGTTCCAAAACCGTGTCTGACAGCAGAATAACTGTCACTGACAATGACACTTATCCTGCCAGATACGGGTTTACAACAGGCGACATGAAATAACCAATCAGGTGGCTGGCAAATTTAACTTCACCAAGGAGTGCTGTGGACGTTGGTGGATCACTGGCATACAATGAGTTATTGTACGCCAGTAATCCACCACCATCCACAGCTCTTCTGGCTGAAGTTAGCTCAGTTATCACCCTGTTGGTGTTGCTGTTGCTGTTGGTGAGGTGCAGTAGATATCAGCCAACAGAGAGAGGAGGTATTACTGTTCAACAGTAACTTTACTCAAACATCAAGTATACTGAGTATAGGTCTTTTATCTGTTGAGTACCTTCATACTCGCCGATCACAGAAAAGTCAATAAGTCCAAATTTCTCTCTCAAATACAATACATATATCTCATATATAAGATAATAGCAACTTAGGTGAATATTCACAAATATGGTGCAATAGGCATAAGTATCACAATAAATAGTAACTTAAGTTATAATATGGGATTTCCTCTGCCCAATGGGAAAAACTCAAATTCATTAATAAGGTACTTGTAAACAGCACTTGTAATCAGCGATCATTATGGAAAAGAGTACCCTTCAACTTTTAAGAGTCACTTGACACAGTGTCCATTTTAAAGTTATCCTATAAACACCTGAAAACAAGAGAGTTTGGTGACTGTTGTGGTGGTGACGAGATTACATAAGATTTCTGGCACTGTGAATCTGTATAGTGTACTTTGTAAGCCCCTTTTTGTAGATAAAGGTCCTCTAGCAGACAGAAAGTAGTGCCTATTAGAGTCTTTGCATAAAACAGGGATTTTTCAATAAACTAGCATTGCATTGACCTCTGTGGGTGCATATTCTACATACACTTCTATTTTTTATTTAGAGCGCTTACTGTGTTCTCAGGCTCAGTCACATGACCACTCTGCCTGTGTTTTCTTTACTTCCTGTGAAATTCTGTTCCCTTTCTGTTTCCTTTTCCTGCCAGTGAAGGAACAGTGAGTTATCAGGTGGGTGGGGTTATGCATATATTTCTTTAGCCACACCCCTAACATGTAACTGCGCTGGGCACTCCGCTGAGAGTAGTGGTAGATGGTAGTACCGGGTAGGATCCCGGGCAGCTGCCTGCCAGATGTTAGGTCACGGTTATGGCACGAGGGGATGCAGCTAACCAGCAGGAACCTGACCATGCGGAGCCCTAGCAATTCTTCGTTGTCCTTAGTCAGGGCACCAATAATTACACCAATGCCAAGGTTCAGAAAGAATGGTAGCTTTGTATTTATTATAACGGTGGTAACTAGTAGCAACAGTCTCTCCGGATGCAACCGGTATAAGGCAGACTTGATTAAGGCAGAGTAATGGGTGATGCTGCAATAGGCTGTGATGATAGTGTACTGAATGATGGGAGTAGTAGTGATACTGAGAATAAGATGCTGGGCGGAATGGAACTGAGATGAATACTTGCTGTTGATGATTAGAGAAGATGATGAGAGGAATGACTGAAGAACGGCACCCGGATCTTGTGGTTAGGATGGGAATCTTGAGGACTTGAGAATAGAACACAGCCAGGAACACTTCTTGTGGAACTGGAGCAGCAGAGCACACATACCTTTCTCTTGACAGGGGAGAGAGGACACACACAACTTGTCCCCCTGAAGGTGGAAGACAGGACTGAGGCAGACAGGAAGTCACATGGTATCCTCAGCCAAAGCTCGATGGCCATTGGGGTTACCATGGAAGCAGGGGCATTCACGTGACATCAAGCCATTGCATCATCACACCATTAGGACATATAGGACCAAATATACATGAGAAGTACCATACTTGAACACTGGGGGGCGACATATTACCCTTAGGCACTGATAACTGAATATGCATACAAGAAATAAAT
Organism: Dendropsophus ebraccatus; assembly: GCF_027789765.1. Lineage (NCBI taxonomy): Eukaryota > Metazoa > Chordata > Amphibia > Anura > Hylidae > Dendropsophus > Dendropsophus ebraccatus. Next base: position 120,909,213 of record NC_091456.1, read on the forward strand.
GGAATAGCAGACCTGAATACTGAGAGGGGTGACACAATACACACAGTTTGCAGTAGACCATAGCTTTCCAGAACAGAACTGGCTATAATAAAGGTGTAGAGATAAAGTGACAAATAAATACTTTGTTCTGGGACACTGCATAACTAAAATCTGAGCCCAGAAGAAATTGCATCAGTAAGGACAGCATGACAGACTACAATCTCTGTACAGCACTGCAGCATAGGTTGGAGCTATAAACAGTAAATAATGGAACTATGTCGGTGATTTATCAAAACTTGTGCAGAGGAACAGGGAAGCAGTTGCCCAGAGCAACCAGTCAGATTCTAGGTTTCATTTTCCAAGGCCTCTTTCAAAAATAAAAGAAGCAATCTGATTGGTTTCTATTGGTAACTGCTCCCCTGCACAGGCTTTGCTAAATCTTCCCCTATATTGTTACTATTGTAGTGTAAAGATGTACAGTGTTAGGGCAGTGCTGCTGCTGTGTGTAATATGGAGAGGAGAGAGGCTGCTGCTGTGTGTAATATGGAGAGGAGAGAGGAGACTTCACCTCATGGTAGTCACCATGTCATCTATTAATCTATTGCTGAGCTAAACTTGTAACAGAATCCTGCCTCATTGAGACCCCGCCCACCAGTAGGATGGCTACTGTAGTGTATATGTAATCCAGGACTACAACTCTTATCATGTACATGTGTGCTGGGGTTTGTAGTCCTACAACAGATAAAAGTGTGAAAAAACTAGTTGATTTGATAACATAACTAATTGGCAGACACTGAGCCACCATGCTGCTCAAAAGGACACTTTTAATACACTTAGTAATACAGACATTACCTGCCTATGGGTAGAGTGGGTGGAGCTACAGGCTTGCAGAGATGTGATGTCACTGCTGACCTGGAAGTTCTTCATGTAAACAAACACAAATACAAAAAGTAGCAACAGAGGAGGAGGCCCAGGGACACAGAGGAGAAAAAAGGTGAGAGAAAACCACTCAGGGAAAGGGACAGATTACAAATTATTCACATTTCCAATAAGAAAAAAATGTTGGACAACCTCTTTAACCCTTTGAGGACCAGGCCCAAAATGACCCAGTGGACCGCGCAAATTTTAATCTTAGTGCTTTCGTTTTTCCCTCCTCCCCTTCTAAGAGCTCTAGCACTCTCAGTTTTCTATCTACAAGCCATGTAAGTGCTTGTTTTTTACAGGAATAGTTGTACTTTGTAATGGCGTCTTTCATTTTACCATAACATGTATGATGGAATTCCAAATATATTATTTATGAAGATATAAATAGGTGAAATCGTAAATAAGAATGCAATATGGTAACGTTTGGGGGGTTCCTGTGTCTACGTAATGCACTATATGGTAACAGCGACATGACACTATTATTCTATAGGTCAGTCCGAACACAACCATATGCAGGTTACACAGATTCTCTAATGTTATATATGTATTTTTTTTATGAAATCCTTTTTTTTGGCAATTAAATATTAATAAAATGGGCCTATTGTGACGCTTATAACGGTTTTATTTTTTCACCTACGGGGCTGTATGGGGTGTCATTTTTTTCCGCCATGATCCCTAGTTTTTATTAATACCATATTTGTGAAAATCGGATGTTTTGATCACTTTTTATTGATTTTTTTTAATATATAATGTAACATAAAATCGGTAATCCGCGCACTTTTTTCCCTCTTTTTGTGTACGCCGTTCGCCGTTCGCAATGACGCTTGTTATATTTTAATAGATCGGACAATTACGCACGCTACGGTATATTATATGTTTATCTATTTATTTATTTTTATATGTTTTATTTATATAATGGGAAAGGGGGGTGATTTAGACTTTTATTGGGGGAGGGGTTTTGGGGTAGTGTGTTAGTGTTTTGAACTTTTTTTTTTTTTTACACTTTTGAAGTCCCTTTGGGGGACTTCTACATACAGTACTTTGATTTCTACACTGATGAATGCTATGCCATAGGCATAGCATTGATCAGTGTTATCGGCGATCTGCTCATTGAGCCTGCCTGTGCAGGCTCAGTGTAGCAGATCGCCGATCGGACCGCACGGAGGCAGGTAAGAGACCTCCGGCGGCCCGTTTTACCGATCGGGACCCCCGCAGTCACACTGCAGGGGTCCCGATCGGTAAGTGACAGGGGACTCCCCCTGTCACTTACACTTAAACGCCGCGGTCGCGGCGTTTAAGGGGTTAATGACACGCGGCAGTGCGATCGCTGCAGCGTGTCATTACCGGTGAGGTCCCGGCTGCTGATTGCAGCCGGCCCCCACCTGCTATGAAGCGCGCTCCGCTCCAGAGCACGCTTCATAGCGGGAGAAACACCCAGGACGTAAGGTTACGTCATGGGTCGTCTGGGGACAGACTTCCATGACGTAACCCTACGTCCAGGGTCGTCTAGGGGTTAATAAAAGACGTCAGTAGCAATCACTGTAGTAGGGTGTTTTTAGAACACACTAAATCCTATCAAAACTAACCCCCCGCCATAACAATAAGCAGTTTTCCTGCCATATACATTGCTCAAACGCAGTGGAGAGCTGCCTGCAACATCCTTCAGCATGACCGGTTTGGCACTGGGTCAGTAATGGTCTAGGGTGGCATTTCTTTGGAAGGCCGCACAGCCCTCCATGTGCTCGCCAGAGGTAGCCTGACTGCAGGACAATGCTGGCCCTCATGTGGCTGGAGTGTGTCAGCAGTTCCTGCAAGATCAAGGCATTGAAGCTATGGACTGGCTTGTTTTAAGGACATTACATCAAAGTTGGATCAGCCTGTAGTGTGTTTTTCCACTTTTATTTTGTGTGTGACTCCAAATCCAGGCCTCCAATTGTTAATAAATCTAATTTTTATTGATGATTTTTGTGTCATTTTGTTGTCAGCACATTCAACTTTGCACCGAACAAAGTATTCAGTGAGAATATTTCATTCATTTCCTTCATTCATTCATTAAGATCTAGGATATGTTATTTAAGTGTTCCCTTTAATTTTTGAGAAATGTACATGGTGGAATGACCAGGCACTTTTCTTAAACGTTACAGGTGGCCAACATGACACAACTTAAACACTGTCCAATGGGATATAGATAATCCAAACCATAACTGTCAAAAGGGTGCAAATTATATGAGACTCTATAACTGTCCCTACTTGCCAAGATACTCTTGCAGGGCCAAGAGATAACCTCAACCTGTGGCCCATAAGACATGTGGGCAACCTGTGGCCCTCCCTTAGGGGTGTACTTTACCTCCTCGCCAGGTTATGTATAGAGTCCAGAAGGTAGTCCCTTTTAACAGAGGTTCTGTAAACAAACAGACTACAGCCCTCTACTAGGTCTTTTACAAAGTCATACCTTTGCAGTTTGTTGAACTCCTGCACGATTGACTTGTGGGAGCGACATGTATATCTTCATGCGTTTTCCATGTGTTTTTGGTGTTTTTAAGTGTTTGTCTATTTTGCTGTTTTTTTTATGTATTTGTGACAATAAAGATGTTATTGAGAACTTACTTAATATACTTGTTATAGGTTTGTGGGTGCTCCATTTATTGTTTCTCTGTTTCTATTCATGGTATGTTCTGTGGTTAGAACATGGGCAGCATCCCGTATGTACTTATATAGCAGCTCCCACCGGGTCTTGACAGTTGACAGTTGGTGGTCTGGCTTGGCCAGAGTAACATCTAACCTCCCTGCATCACCTCAGTAATCCTGTCAGGCTTGAGGTTCAGTCTCCTAACCTGTTTCCAGGCAGCTATAAGTACTACTACGTGTCCTCAAAGTCTCAGTAGGACATTCTCTGTATTTATTAGTGCTAGCTGTCAGATTGGTGAAGTGTTAGAGACTCCCCCCCCCCCCCCCCCCCCTGAAGCTAAGGACTCTGGTCAAGCCAGCAGATATTCATCATCAAATGCTGCTGTATTGGATTGTACAAAGTTATTCTTCAAGTAAAGTTTCCATACACTTGCACCGCTACTGTGTAAAGACTTTTACTAAAGACATTCCCCTGTGTATATGCTGAGAGGCAGGGGCGTAGCTAGGGGTTCAGTCTAGGGGGGCGAGTGAGTCTGAGTGGGCCCCCAACCATAGTTACCCATAGGAAACCCCAGCAGGTGACAACGATTTCTGAATAATAAAGGGTCATTTCTACTACATTTCTTATAGTGAATAAGGATAAAGAGCAGTGTAAGAGGCTTTTACATCTGGAATATAGAACCACAAAAAAAGGAAAAAGGGCTTAACATTAGAAAACTATAGCTGCCTTCTTCCACAGACAGCACCACTCTTGTCCTCAGTTTGTGTGTGGTATTCGACTAAAGTGAATAGAGCCAAGTTGTAATACCACACACAACCTAAGAGCAGGGGTGGCGCTGTTTTTGGAAGAAAACAATTATTATTTTTTTAATTCTGTAAAACCCTTTTAACCAGATTATCTTTGCCTAAAAATCTGTAATAACCTGTAACATGCAGTACATAAACATGCCTAGAGATCAGTAATAACCAGTAACAGGATGTATATTGTAATAACACCCTGTATATTGTAAACTGTACACATCAAGGGCATTGTAATAACCAATAATACACTGTATATTGTATACACCTAGAGATCAGTAATAATAATCAGCTGCTGCCATAGGACTAGTGCATTGGCATCTTTGTAGAGTAGTGGCACAGCACAGGTTAGGGTTACTGTATATTATACTGCACATACTGAGCAGTTACACTACAGTGCGGAGTGACAGAGGATGGCGGCTTTACTACAGTGCAGAGTGACAGAGGATGGCAGTTATACTACAGTGCAGAGTGACAGTGGATGGCGGTTACAGTACAGTGTGGAGTGACAGGATGGCGGTTACACTACAGTGCGGAGTGACAGTGGATGGCGGTTACACTACAGTGCACAGTGATAGTGGATGGCGGTTACACTACAGTGCAGAGAGACAGTGGATGGCGGTTACACTACAGTGCGGAGTGACAGTGGATGGCAGTTACACTACAGTGCGGAGTGACAGTGGATGGCGGTTACACTACAGTGCGGAGTGACAGTGGATGGCGGTTACACTACAGTGCGGAGTGACAGTGGAAGGCGGTTACACTACAGTGCGGAGAGACAGTGGATGGCGGTTACACTACAGTGCTTATTGACAGTGGATGGCGGTTACACTACAGTGCTGAGTGACAGTGGATGGCGGTTACACTACAGTGTGGAGTGACAGTGGATGGCGGTTACACTACAGTGTGGAGTGACAGTGGATGGCGGTTACACTACAGTGTGGAGTGACAGTGGATGGTGGTTACACTACAGTGTGGAGTGACAGAGGATGGCGGTTACACTACAGTGCGGAGAGACAGTGGATGGCGGTTACATTACAGTGCTTATTGACAGTGGATGGCGGTTACACTACAGTGCTGAGTGACAGTGGATGGCGGTTACACTACAGTGCGGAGTGACAGTGGATGGCGGTTACACTACAGTGCGGAGTGACAGTGGATGGCGGTTACACTACAGTGTGGAGTGACAGTGGATGGCGGTTACACTACAGTGTGGAGTGACAGTGGATGGCGGTTACACTACAGTGTGGAGTGACAGTGGATGGCGGTTACACTACAGTGCGGAGTGACAGTGGATGGCGGTTACACTACAGTGTGGAGTGACAGAGGATGGCGGTTACACTACAGTGTAGAGTGACAGTGGATGGCGGTTACACTACAGTGCGGAGTGACAGTGGATGGTGGTTACACTACAGTGCGGAGTGACCGAGGATGGCGGTTACACTACAGTGCGGAGTGACAGAGGATGGCGGTTACACTACAGTGTGGAGTGACAGTGGATGGTGGTTACACTACAGTGCGGAGTGACTTTTTACATAAGGAGGAAAGAAAGGATGTCTACAGTGCTGGGGGTGTATATAATGCAACAGGGAGGGGGTTTATACAGCATATAAAGTACTGGGGGAGAGGGAGATCTCTGATGTGCTGGGGGGGGGGGGCATCCCTACAGTGTTTGTTAAAGGGATTCTCTAATATACCCTGGGAGGGAGAGCATTGCTGTGTTGATACAAACAGCTGGGCAGCATGAGATGACAGCAAGCAGAGATACTGAGTTTGGTCCTCACCTACTCAGTGTGCTTGCTGTCACCTCATGAGCTCAGCCATCCTGTGCAGCTTCAGAGGTCTGTGCAGATAAGGTAGTCACTGCTTGGGGGAGGGGGTCTCTGAAATGCGGGGGATGAGGGGATCTCTGATATACTTGGGGAGTTTTTTCTTTACAGCACTGGGGGATGGGGGTCTCTGATATGCTTGTGGAGGTTATTGTGGTACTAGTGTTAGAGGGAGAATCACTGTGCTTACATACAAACAGCTGGGCAGCATGAGATGACAGCAAGCAGAGATACAGAGTTTGGTCCTCACCTGCTCAGTGTTCCTGCTGTCACCTCATGAGCCTGGCCATCCTGTGCAGCTTCAGAGGTCTCTGCTGGGGGGAAGGGAGATCTCTGAGGTGCTGGAGAGCCCTATTACACACTGCTGGGGGGAGGGGGAGGGGGAGGGGGAGGATTGCTGTACCCACAGCTGAGCAGTATGAGACCACAGCTAACTGAGTTTGCTGCTCACCTGCTTAGTCTGCCTGCTGTCACCTCATGCCGCTGCCAAGCCATCCTGTGGGGTTGCAGGGAGCTTGTGTAGATAACGGTCCTCCTAGCTCCTGCTCCCACACTTGCACTGGGCACTTCCTCTCCCCTGCCATCGGGGGGCGGGGCTTCCCAACACATACCCACATGGCTTTGCCGGGGCTGTCTCCTCAGAATCAGGACAGTCCCGGCAGCTATGCATTAACATCTGAGACCTTAGTAGGCCCCTGCCTGAGTGGGCCCGGGAGCGACGGCCCCCCCTGCCCTACCCTAATTTCGCTTCTGCTGAGAGGAGAAGGGCCCTGGCACCCCCGGACCCCACTGTGACAGGAAGGTTACAGAAGGTGAGCCCTAAGGTTGCACTACACCACCCAGCAACAACCCCTCAGTATATTAAAGTACACCGCATATATATACCGTATTTTCCAGCGTATAAGACGACTTTTTAACCCTGAAAAATTGGGGTTAAAGTTGGGGGTCGTCTTATAAACCGGTTACAGTCATCACATATGGTGGGGATGGGGCCATTTTTGAGCCACCACTACTATATTGAGCTACCCGGCTACCACTAAAAAAGAAAAAAAACATTTAACTCACCTAGGGCCCGTTCCCGGCCTCCCGTATCATTCCAGGCGCAGGCACTGTGACGTACACCTGCGCCGGAGACGGAGATCGCCTAACCTCTCTCCGGCACAGCTTGTGTACACCAGGACACGCCAGGAACAGTACATGAGGCGCGTGCGTGAGTTAAATGTGTTTTTTTTTATTTAGCTGTAGTTAACCCCTGCCTGACCACAGCAGGGCTGCGGTCAGGAAGGGTTGAACAGTTTCCGGTATATCAGACGAACCCCTGACAATCTGCTTAAAAGTCAGGGGTCGTCTTATACGCCCAGTCGCCTTATATGCTGGAAAATACGGTATATTTATATATATATATATATATATATATTGAGGGCCGTCTTAACAGCTGCAGCTGCCCTAGGCACTAAACCTGAAGATGCTCCATCTTCACTCACCCATTAGCATCATGATTTTCTAGTATCTGAACATCATATTGATATCTGAGTATTAGGCCGTGCAGTGTCCCAGAACAGGCCCTTTGGTCTGCTGTTCTATCCTCACACTTTTATTATAACCATTCCTGTTCTGGAAAGCTATGGTTCACTGCAAACTGTGTGTGTTGTGTCACCCCTCTCAGTGTTCAGGTCTGCTATTCCATTCATTTCTTGTATGCATATTTAGTTATCAGTGCCTAAGGGTATTATGTCACCCTCCAGTGTTCAAGTATGGTACTTCTCATGTATATTTCACTGTATTACACTGTAGATTTGGGGAGTTTTAGAGGAAAACAAATTGTTTATTTACTTTTGAACACATTGTTTGCTTTTGTTGCTTGTTTGTTTTTTCTTTCTTTATACATAATATCCCCATATAAATGAGCGCCATGTTTGACAATGCGGCCCAATGTACATCTTGTGCGATGTATGCAATCCTTGATCAACCGATCGAGGGTGCATACCATTGTGGGAGATGTGTGCATGTTGCTGATTTGGAAGCCCAGATCCTGGATCTAAATGAGCGGCTGCAACGATTGAGATGCATTAGCAAACTGGAAAGGGGTCTGGTGCTCACTGAGCAAGCACTCCAAGGGGTAGATGGGGGAGAGAGTGATAGCATGGAGGTACAGGAGGAAGAGGCAGCTAGTTGGGTCACAGTTAGAAAAAGGGGTAGAGGGAAGAGTGTGAGGGAGGCCAGTCCTGATCTGGCACACCCCAACAAGTTTGCCAAATTGGCGGATGAGGGGGATGTTGATTCAGGGGTGGCATTGCTGCAGCAGGACACTGCCTCTGAAAGCCAGGGGGGTGTCTGCTCCTGTGGGAAACAGGAGTTCAGGGCAGGACAGGCAGGTACTGGTAGTGGGGGACTCAATTATTAGGGGGACAGACAGGGCAATCTATCACAAAGACCGGGATCGTCGAACAGTGTGTTGCCTTCCTGGCGCTCGAGTTCGTCACATCGCGGATTGGGCTGACAGATTACTGGGAGGGGCTGGCGATGACCCAGCAGTCATGGTGCACATTGGCACCAATGATAAAGTTAGAGGTAGGTGGCGGGTCCTTAAAAACGATTTCAGGGACTTAGGCAGGAAGCTAAAAACTAGGACCTCCAAGGTGATATTTTCCGAAATATTACCTGTACCACGAGCCACACCTGAGAGACAGTGGGAGATTAGGGAGGTAAATAAGTGGCTCAAGAGCTGGTGTAGGATAGAGGGGTTTGGGTTCATGGGGAACTGGGCCGACTTCTCGGTCGGTTACAGGCTGTACAGTAGGGATGGGCTGCATCTCAATGGGGAGGGTGCAGCCGTGCTGGGGGAGAAGATGGCTAAGAGGTTGGAGGAGTGTTTAAACTAGGGACCGGGGGGGAGGGCAACTACAATATAGTAAGTGAAGACAGAGTAGATGGAGAGCTGGGCCTAGATTATGGAACTGGGGGTGGAGCGGCGGGAGGGGTTAGAATAGTCACTAGTGATAAAAGGAAAGGGAATATGGACAAATATATTAAATGTATGTATACTAATGCTCGAAGCCTCACTAATAAAGCTGAGGAATTAGAACTCATAATGGTGGAAGAGAAATATGATATAGTGGGGATAAGCGAGACATGGCTGGATGAGACCTATGACTGGGCCGTTAATATCCAGGGTTATAGTCTATTCAGAAATGACCGTAAAAATAAGAAAGGGGGAGGGGTCTGTCTATATGTTAAATCATGCCTTAAGCCTATTCTGCGGGAGGATATAAGTGATGATAATGTGGAGTCTCTTTGGGTAGAAATAAGGGGAGGGACGAAGAATAATAAAATTCTTATAGGAGTGAGTTATAAACCTCCAAGTATAGTGGAAGAATCAGAAAATCTTCTTATAAGACAAATAGATGTGGCAGCGAAGCAGGGGGAAGTCATTATTATGGGGGACTTTAACTACCCAAATATAAACTGGAAAGCAGAAACCTGCAGCTCCAGGAAGGGAAGCGTGTTTTTGGAAATAGTAAAAGATAATTACCTTTCCCAACTAGTAGAGGAACCAACAAGAGGGGGGGCCCTTCTGGACCTGATCTTAACCAATAGGCCCGACAGAATATCAAAAATAGAGGTGGGGGGTCACCTAGGTAATAGTGACCATAACATAGTAAGTTTTCAATTATCCTTCAATAAAATTATTAGTAGAGGGGCTACAAAAACATTACATTTCAGGAAGGCTAATTTCCAAAAACTAAGAGAGGACCTTGGGAACATAGACTGGGACAATGCCTTCAGAAATAAAAGTACACAAGAGAAATGGGACATATTTAAGAGCATCCTGGGTAAATCGTGTGAACGACACATACCATATGGGAATAAACGTAGTAGAAATAAGAGAAATCCAATGTGGTTAACTTCAGCTGTAAGGGGTGCAATAAATGATAAGAAACAAGCATTCAGAGAACTAAAACAAGAAGGTAGTGGGGAAGCATTGAGCAACTATAGACAGAAGAATAGAATGTGTAAAACGCAAATAAAAGAAGCAAAAATAGCAACAGAAAGAAGGATAGCCACAGAAAGTAAAACAAATCCCAAAATGTTCTTCACCTATATAAATAACAAAAGACTTAAAACCGAAAATGTTGGTCCCCTCAAAAATAATCTGGGTGAAATGGTGGAGGGGGAAGAGGAAAAGGCCAATCTACTAAATACATTCTTCTCTACTGTATTCACAGAGGAGAATCCCATAACAGACGACATGACTAGGGATAATGTTAATCCTCCCATAAATCTCACCTGCCTAACACAACAAGAAGTGGGGAAACGCCTTAAAAACATTAAAATCCATAAGTCACCGGGCCCAGAAGGTATCCATCCTAGAGTTTTGCAAGAATTAAATACTGTGTTGGACAGACCGTTATTCCTAATATTTAAAGATTCTATTACGACAGGGATTGTTCCACAGGACTGGCGCATAGCTAATGTGGTACCAATATTCAAGAAGGGGTCAAGGAGTGATCCTGGAAACTACAGGCCCGTAAGTCTAACATCTATAGTAGGTAAAGTATTTGAGGGGATTGTAAGAGATGCTATACTGGAGTATCTTAATGAAAATAATCTTATGACGCAGCACCAGCATGGATTTATGAGGGATCGGTCCTGTCAGACTAATCTGATCGGCTTCTATGAAGAGGTAAGTTATAGAGTGGACCTGGGGGAGGCTGTGGATGTTGTGTATCTGGACTTTTCAAAGGCATTTGATACTGTGCCGCATGAAAGGTTGGTCTACAAAATGAGGATGCTGGGACTGGGGGAAAACGTATGCAAATGGGTAAGTAACTGGTTGTGTGATAGAAAACAGAGGGTGGTCATTGATGGAAAATATTCAGATTGGGTATAGGGTAAAACTACTTCCGAAAAGGACCTGGGGGTATTGGTGGACAGTAAACTCAACTTTAGTGATCAGTGCCAGGCAGCAGCTGCCAAGGCTAATAAAATAATGGGGTGCATCAAAAGAGGTATAGATGCTAAAGATGAGAACATAGTTTTGCCTCTTTATAAATCACTAGTCAGACCACATATGGAATATTGTGTACAGTTTTGGGCACCGGTATATAAGAAGGACATAGGTGAACTGGAGCGGGTGCAGAGGAGGGCAACAAAGGTCATTAAGGGAATGGGTGGGTTACAGTACCAAGACAGGTTATCAAGCTTGGGGTTATTTACGCTAGAAAAAAGACGTCTTAGGGGCGATCTGATCACAATGTACAAATATATGAATGGACAGTACAGAGATCTTTGTAGTGGTCTTTTTACTCCTAGGTCTGTAACAATGACAAGGGGGCATCCTCTACGTCTAGAGGAAAGAAGATTTCATCATCAGCATCGACGCGGGTTCTTTACTGTACGAGCGGTAAGACTGTGGAACTCTCTGCCACATGAGGTTGTCATGGCCGATTCATTAAATAAGTTCAAGGGAGGCCTTGATACTTTTCTTGAACAATAAAATATTACAAGTTATGGGCATTAGATTTCTGGTGATACGCTGATCCGGGGATTGTTCTGGTTGCCATTGCAGTCGGGGGGGGGGGGGGGGGGGGAGTTTCTCCAGGTGGTGGGGCGGTTGTCTTCTGCCCCATAGGGGTTTTTTGCCTCCCTAGATCAACACAGTAGGATTCTCCTAGGTTGAACCTGATGGACTCTTGTCTTCTTTCAACCTTATTTACTATGTTACTATGTTACTATGTATATGCCTAATGGTGTGATGATGCAATGGCTGGATGTCACGTGACTGCCCCTGCTTCCATGGTAACTCCAATGGCCATCGAGCTTTGGCTGGGGAATACCATGTGACTTCCTGCTGTACCTCAGTCTTGTCCTCCACCATCAGGGGGATAGGTTCTGTGTGTGTCCTCTCTCCCCTGTCAGGAGAGAGACGTGTGCTCTGCTGCTCCAGTTTCACAAGAAGTATTTCTGGCTGTGTTCTATTCTCAAGTTCTCAAGATTCGCATCTATTCTCAAGATCTGGGTGCCGTTCTTCAGTCATTCCTTTCATCGTCTTCTCTAATCATCAACAGCAAGTATTCATCTCAGTTTCATTCCGCCCAGGATCTCAACTTCAGTACCAGTACTACTCCCATCATTCAGTACGCTATCACCACAGCCTATTGCAGTCTCACCCATTACTCTGCTTTATTTAAGATTGCCTTATTCCCGGTTGCATCCGGAGAGACTGTTGCTACTAGTTACCACCGTTACAATAAATATACAACTACCATTGTTTCTGAACCTTGGCATTGGTGTGATAATTGGTGCCCTGACTAAGGACAACGAAGAATTGCATGCCCAGCCTCCGCATGGTCAGGAGCCCGGTTCTCAACTGTGGCCAAAACCGTGACAATCCTCTGCTCAGCAGCTGCCCCGGTTCCTGCCAGTAACTACACCTATTAGCGGAGTGGCCCCTAGGGGCCCGGGCATCGCAGCCGCATTTCCATATTTACTGTACGTCACCACATGCTGCCAAAACCAGACCCTCATGCATTAACCAATAGGCGTATGGCCACTAATCCTGGTAACAGCATATGACTACAGAGGAAGAAATGGGAGCGTGGTTTCAGCCACATGCATTTCTCTACATGTTGAAACATTGTCTGAATCACATTTTTTATGGTTTTTAACTGCTTAAAACATAAACAAATTTCCACATTGAATCAATGATTAGAGCAGTCTGCATATTATCTGAAGGAATTCCCAGCACACGATTGGTAGCTTGGTAGGTAATAGCTCGAGGCCTCACATTTAACACAGCCACACCAGACCTGACCAATACCTCAATACTGTGACTGGATAACACCGCCATAACAGACTTGAACAATACCACCATCCCCCCTCCCCCCTCGAAAAGACACCAGATTTAGGCTGTGTTCACACTACGTATATTTCAGTCAATATTGTGGTCCGCATATTGAAACCAAAACCAGGAGTGGATTGAAAACACAGAAAAGCTCTGTTCATACAATGTTGAAATTGAGTGGATGGCCGCCATATAACAGTAATAACGGCCATTTCAATACAACAGCCGTTGTTTCAAAATACCAGCAAATATTTGCCATTAAATGACGGCCATCCACTCAATTTCAACATTGTATGAACAGAGCCTTTCTGTGTATTCAATCCACTCCTGGTTTTGGTTGCAATATGAGGACCACAATACTGACTGAAATATACGTAGTGTGAACGCAGCCTAACTGGATGGGAGGTGAGAGACAACGTTTTTTTTCTGCAGTTGCATGGTGTATCCATGGGCTCATCAGTAGCACCTAGTCTTGTAAATATTTTTATGCATGATTTGAGGAAAAATTAATTGGTGAATGTGGCATGCCCATGTCGTCCACATGGGTTTGCTATGTGGACGACATGTGCTTGTTTTGGACAGAAAGTGAAGAAACCTTGTTGGAATTTGTTTCTAGATTGAATTCATGTCATTCGTCTATCCAGTTCACATTGGAGTACCATCCTAGCGTTATTAATTTTTTTGATGCCACTCTGTACTCGAAGCCCATGGATAGGAGTAACACATTATTATGGAGCAGTCACCATGCCCCACATGTGTTTAAAAGTTTACTAAAATCCCAATTTATTAGAGCAAAGAGGATCTCGAGTACAGAGGTGGAGTATCAAAAAAACGGAAAGAAAATCCTGACTAAATTTGTACAAAGGGGATATAAAGATCATGATTTAAGGAGAGTAGAGAAGGAAGTTAGGAGGATGAAAAGAAGTGAAGTGAGGAGATACAAAAAGAAAGAAAAAAGAAAAGAAAATAGATTACTATTTAGTATGACATATCATAGACATGCAAATTTGATCAAAAAGGCATATTAAAACATTGGGGTTTGCTGGCTAGCAATCCTCAATATGGAAAAAATGTTTAAAGAACATCCAATTTTGGAATATAGGAAAAACAAAGCAGTGGGAAACACGCTAGCAAAAAGTGACATACAAAAAAAGAAAAAAAGCAGGCAGACTTTCCTTGCGACAATATCATTAAAGGTAATGTGATGTGATCACCCAATGGAAGGAACTAAAGTTAAAGTACGAGGGTTTCACACATGTAATGGCAAAAATCTCATTTATCTTCTGAAGTGCCCGTGCGGGCTAGGTTATGTGGGCCAGACCAGCAGACAAATTAAAATACGTCAGCAATCAGGAACTATAACAATAAGGATAATAAGGATAAAAAAGAATTTGGGAAGACCATAGCAGCGTATAATTTTTTTGAAAACCAACATAGTGTTTGTGATCTTAGGTGGCAAGTGTTGGAGCAGCTTGAGTTAAGAAAAGATATGGAGGAGAATCGCAAGCGCTTGCTCCATACAGAAAAATGGTGGATTATCAAGTACAAATGGGCTGAACGAAATATGCAGCTTCAAAGCCTTTTTGTATGTATATATGTATGATATAAGGGTTACATTCTCTTCCGTTCTAGATCATGTGTCTGATCTTTTTTGCTATATAACTATGTAAATATGTTTGGTGTGTTTAACCACTGATAATCCGGGTCATGAACTACAGCAGATATTTAAGACGTTCCTTACCTGTACGTTCTCGCGCATGAGGAAGGAGGAGTTTATCCTCCGAAACGTCCACCGTGGGGGTGGATGGTTTGGACTGAGGGGAGAGCACACATCAGTCTGTGAGCATGTCTTTGTGTCCTGTATGAGAAGCCTAATAAACAGCTAATTTTTCATTCAAGGTCTACACCTTCCTGAGTATTAATTCTTGTTGCGACAAGAGTTCAAGCGTCACAGTACAAGGTATTTCTCATACATTATACACATCTTATTGCATGAATTTATATGCTATCGACTGCATGATAGACAGTAAGATTATTAAAATAACTTAGGTGTTTGGGGATTATAAATTTATAATAAAAATTTTTTCCTTAGCAAATATATACATATAGTTGGTCAGCAATAAATATTCAGGGGGAAAAAAACACAAGAGCAAGAAAAGATGGATAGAATATATAGTAATAGAATTAATTTCAACCATCAAATGATCCAGTTTAATTGTGTATATCAACTGCATTATACACCTGAATTTTTAAATAAAATTTGTCCAAATGGCAGACAAACGTAAAAAATGTGGAGAACAGAATGCGAACTATCTGCATTTACTCTGGGTATTTCCAAGACTCACAGAGTAATGGAAAATGTCTTCAAGGTGATCTCCTTTCAATATAAATTAAAAATAGCTGTTACACGACAGCTAGTATTTATGGGAGACAACACAAATATCACATGACCAAAGAATAATGTGTTTAGGGTTAAAGAGGAACTCCAGGTAGAGGTTAAAAAAAATGAAACTTCTGCAGAAGCATAAGGCATTACTTACCTGTCTATCCCAGTTTTGAAACTACCAAAAATCAATTTGTTTGGGGGTTTTTTGCTCTGTATTGTGTTTGTCTTTTCTGGTTTAGCCCCCACCCATCACAACCAGTAAAATTAGTGCTACACCTGCTTCTGGCTGGTCTGAGATGGTGAATCAGTCAGGGGATTGGATTATCCAGCCAAGCCTCCAGTGACATCACGCTCTGCCACCTGTCTGTATCATCAGCAAACACACACTATGTGAGACAGAGGCATGTAAGATTTGTCTCCTAAGGGGGGAAAGCAGAAGGAGCAGGAGACAATGTGAGTTGGCACAGGGGCCATTTTTCTTCACTTCCTGCATTTCTATCAGCTACCTGTGTGGCAGAACCGTACAGGTAAAGTAATTCATTGTATAGACACATCTATATAACTGGTGCGTTCACACCTACAGGATCTGCAGCAGATCTGCAGCAGATTTGATGCTGTGTTCAGTTATTTAAATGAAATCTGCTGCAGAAAATCAGCTGCAGATCCTGTAGGTGTGAACGCACCATTAATGTACTTTTAATAGAAAACAAGTTTTTCTTATCCGGAATTCCCCTTTAATTAAAACATTGTGCCAAAATATCACATATGGTTATTGGAGTTTTTAACAGAGATGAGCAAACCGGGTTCGGGTTCGAGTCAATCCGAACCCGAACGTTCAGTATTTGATTAGCTGGGGATGCTGAACTTGGATAAAGCTCTAAGGTTGTCTGGAAAACATGGATACAGCCAATGACTATATCCATGTTTTCCACATATATATCCTAGTTCACCAGCCACTGCTAATCAAATGCCGAAAGTTCGGGTTCTGATGGACTCGAGCATGCTTGAGCTTCGCTCATCTCTAGTGTTTAAGTGGAGGACACAGATCAAGACTAATGGAGTATGAGAAGACACATTATAATATAATGAATTTTAAGGGAATGACACATTGGGGTAAATGGAGTTAGGAGATAGGATACGTTTGAATATCACTGAAAATATTTTTGTTCAGTAATTTGGATATACAGTGGTACCTTGGTTTAAGAGTAACTTAAATTAAGAGCATTTTGCAAGAAGAGCTCACAGGTTTTAAAAATTGTAACTTTGTTTAGGAGCATTGATTTGGTTTAAGAGCTCCCTGTACTGGGTGGGAGGGCTAGTGGGAGAGGGGCAAGGTCTGCATAGCGTGGTCTACAGCAGTGACCCAGGAAGTCTCCCTCACCTTACGAACCATGGCAGATCCACTTCAGGCTGGGGCTTGCATCAGGGGGCAGGACTGTGAAGGTAATCTCTCCATAGCTGTAACCCCTCTCTCCCCGGACAGAGAGTGCTGCTATACTGTGCCCACATCTGCCCTACTCATTCCTTCATACTACCTGCAGTCTCTGTCAGCCCTTGTTTCATATCCTCTCCATTCCTGCTATAATGTGCCTGCACTCACACTCGGCTATACACACTGCTGCTATAATGTAACTGCACTCACACTCAACCTTTCACACTGCTGTAAATAAAGTTTTTGTCTCTGTCCCCCTGCACAGCTCTGTGATTCTTAATTCCTTGTCCATGCTGAACACACACCCCTTCCCAGGGGCGTAGCTAGGGGTTCAGCCTAGGGGGGGCGAGTGAGTCTGAGTGGGCCCCCAACCATTGTTACCCATAGGGAACATCAGCAGGTGACAAGGATTTCTGAATAATAATAATATAATAATAATAATAATATAGGGAATATTCTTTTACATTTCTTATAGTGAATAAGGATACAGAGCCGTGTAAGAGGTTTCTACATCTGGAATATAGAACCACAAAAAAAGTAAAAGGGCTTAACATTAGAAAAATATAGCTGCCTTCTTCCACAGACAGCACCACTCTTGTCCTCAGTTTGTGTGTGGTATTCGACTAAAGTGAATAGAGCCAAGTTGTGATACCACACACAACCTAAGAGCAGGGGTGGCGCTGTTTTTGGAACAAAACAATTATGTTTTTTTTTAATTCTGGAGAACCCTTTTAACCAGATTATCTTTGCCTAAAAATAATAGTGGTATAGGTAATAGGCTTTTAGACATTAAAAGGGGTGAGCTGGTATGTACAATCCAAGATATGTGATGAGCTGCTAGATATCCATCTCCTATCTATCTATCTCCTATCTATCTATCTCCTATCTATCTCCTATCTATCTATCTATCTATCTATCTATCTATCTATCTATTTTTTATATCTATATAGACTACCTCTTCATAGATGACCACCACTCTATACAGACCATTCCTCTATATATATATGGATATATATATCTGGCTGCTGTGTCTGGTCAGTGGTGTGGGTGGTTGTGTGTGTGTGTGTGTGTGTTGTCACTCCTCTCACAGTCCTCACTGTCCTCACCCCTCTCACTCCTCACTCCTCACTCCCCTCACTCCTCTCACAGTCCTCACTCCCCTCACTGTCCTCACCCCTCTCACTCCTCACTCCCCTCACTCCCCTCACAGTCCTCACCCCTCTCACAGTCCTCACCCCTCTCACAGTCCTCACCCCTCTCACAGTCCTCACTCCCCTCACTGTCCTCACCCCTCTCACTCCTCTCACTGTCCTCACCCCTCTCACTCCTCACTCCCCTCACTCCTCTCACAGTCCTCACTCCTCTCTCACAGTCCTCACTCCTCTCTCACACAGTCCTCACTCCTCTCTCACACAGTCCTCACTCCTCTCACAGTCCTCACTCCTCTCACAGTCCTCACTCCCCTCAGTCCTCACTCCTCTCACAGTCCTCACTCCCCTCAGTCCTCACTCCTCTCACAGTCCTCACTCCTCTCACAGTCCTCACAGTCCTCACTCCTCTCACAGTCCTCACTCTCACAGTCCTCACTCCTCTCACAGTCCTTACTCCTCTCACAGTCCTCACTCCTCTCACAGTCCTCACTCCTCTCACAGTCCTCACTCCCCTCAGTCCTCACTCCCCTCACAGTCCTCACTCCTCTCACAGTCCTCACTCCTCTCACAGTCCTCACAGTCCTCACTTCTCTCACAGTCCTCACTCCTCTCACAGTCCTCACTCCTCTCACAGTCCTCACTCCTCTCACAGTCCTCACAGTCCTCACTCCTCTCACAGTCCTCACTCCTCTCACAGTCCTCACTCCCCTCACAGTCCTCACTCCCCTCACAGTCCTCACTCCTCTCACAGTCCTCACTCCTCTCACAGTCCTCACTCCCCTCAGTCCTCACTCCCTTCACAGTCCTCACTCCTCTCACAGTCCTCACAGTCCTCACTCCTCTCACAGTCCTCACTCCTCTCACAGTCCTCACTCCTCTCACAGTCCTCACTCCTCTCACAGTCCTCACTCCTCTCACAGTCCTCACTCCTCTCACAGTCCTCACTCCCCTAACAGTCCTCACTCCCCTAACAGTCCTCACTCCCCTCACAGTCCTCACTCCCCTCACAGTCCTCACTCCTCTCACAGTCCTCACTCCCCTCAGTCCTCACTCCCTTCACAGTCCTCACTCCTCTCACAGTCCTCACAGTCCTCACTCCTCTCACAGTCCTCACTCCTCTCACAGTCCTCACTCCTCTCACAGTCCTCACTCCTCTCACAGTCCTCACTCCTCTCACAGTCCTCACTCCCCTCACAGTCCTCACTCCCCTCACAGTCCTCACTCCTCTCACAGTCCTCACTCCTCTCACAGTCCTCACTCCTCTTACAGTCCTCACTCCTCTTACAGTCCTCACTCCTCTTACAGTCCTCACTCCCCTCTCACAGTCCCCACTCCCCTCTCACAGTCCTCACTCCTCTCAGTCCTCTCACAGTCCTCACTCCTCTCACAGTCCTCACTCCTCTCACAGTCCTCACTCCCCTCTCACAGTCCTCACTCCCCTCTCACAGTCCTCACTCCCCTCTCACAGTCCTCGCTCCCCTCTCACAGTCCTCACTCCCCTCTCACAGTCCTCACTCCCCTCTCACAGACCTCACTCAGGGCCGTCTTAACAGCATTATGGGCCCCTGGGCAGAGGTGCGAATTGGGCCCCCCACGGCCGCCGCCATCAAACCCCCCCCCCATCTTTGCAACCCCTCCCCTAGCCAGTACAATTACTTCTGACCCCCCCTACACACACACTACCCCCAGCTGCCCCCCCTACACACACACTACCCCCATCTGCCCCCCCTACACACACACTACCCCCATCTGCCCCCCCTACACACACACTACCCCCATCTGCCCCCCCTACACACACACTACCCCCATCTGCCCCCCTACACACACACTACACTCATTTGCCCCCCCTACACACACACTACACTCATCTGCCCCCCTCTACACACACCCTACCCCCATCTTACCCCCCCCCCTGCACACACACACACTACCCCATCTGACCCCCCCTACACACACACACTACCCCATCTGACCCCCCCCCCCTACACACACACACACACTACCCCCATCTGCCCCCCCTAAAAACACACTACCCCCATCTTCCCCCCCTCCTCCCCCTAAACACACACTACCCCATCCTCCTCCCCCTACACACACACACACAACCCCCACCTGACCCATACACACACACACTACCCCCATCCTACTCCTCCTTCACACACTACCCCCATCATCCTCCTCCTCCACACACTACCCCCATCCTCCTCCACACAATACCCCCATCCTCCTCCACACACTACCCCATCCTCCTCCTCACACTACCCCCATCCTCCTCCTCCTCCTCACACTACCCCAATCCTCCTCCTCCTCCTACACACACTACCCCCATCCTCCTCCTCCTCCTCACACTACCCCCATCCTCCTCCACACACTACCCCCATCCTCCTCCTCACACTACCCCCATCCTCCTCCTCCTCCTCCTACACACACTACCCCCATCCTCCTCCTCCTCCTACACACACTACCCCCATCCTCCTCCTCCTCCTACACACACTACCCCCATCCTTCTCCTCCTCCTACACACACTACCCCCATCCTCCTCCCACACACACTACCCCCATCCTCCTCCTCCTACACACACTACCCCCATCCTCCTCCTCCTACACACACTACCCCCATCCTCCTCCTACACACACTACCCACATCCTCCTCCTACACACACTACCCCCATCCTCCTCATACACACACTACCCCCATCCTCCTCATACACACACTACCCCATCCTCCTCCTCACACTACCCCCATCCTCCTCCTCCTCCTCACACTACCCCAATCCTCCTCCTCCTCCTACACACACTACCCCCATCCTCCTCCTCCTCCTCACACTACCCCCATCCTCCTCCACACACTACCCCCATCCTCCTCCTCACACTACCCCCATCCTCCTCCTCCTACACACACTACCCCCATCCTCCTCCTCCTCCTACACACACTACCCCCATCCTCCTCCTCCTCCTACACACACTACCCCCATCCTTCTCCTCCTCCTACACACACTACCCCCATCCTCCTCCCACACACACTACCCCCATCCTCCTCCTCCTACACACACTACCCCCATCCTCCTCCTCCTACACACACTACCCCCATCCTCCTCCTACACACACTACCCACATCCTCCTCCTACACACACTACCCCCATCCTCCTCATACACACACTACCCCCATCCTCCTCATACACACACTACCCCATCCTCCTCATACACACACTTCCCCCATCCTCCTCCTCCTCATACACACACTACCCCCATCCTCCTACACACACTACCCCCATCCTCCTCCTCCTACACACACTACCCCCATCCTCCTCCTCCTACACACACACTACTACCCCCATCCTCCTACACACACACACACACACACACACATTACCCCCATCCTCCTACACACACATTGCCCCCATCCTCCTCCTACACACACTACTACCCCCATCCTCCTCCTCCTACACATACTACTACCCCCATCCTCCTCCTCCTACACACACTACCCCCATCCTCCTCCTCCTACACACACTACTACCCCCATCCTCCTCCTACACACACACACACACACATTACCCCTATCCTCCTCCTACACACACTACCCCATCCTCCTCATACACACACTTCCCCCATCCTCCTCCTCATACACACACTACCCCCATCCTCCTACACACACTACCCCCATCCTCCTCCTCCTACACACACTACCCCCATCCTCCTCCTCCTACACACACACTACTACCCCCATCCTCCTCCTCCTACACACACACACACACACACATTACCCCCATCCTCCTACACACACATTGCCCCCATCCTCCTCCTACACACACTACTACCCCCATCCTCCTCCTCCTACACATACTACTACCCCATCCTCCTCCTCCTACACACACTACCCCCATCCTCCTCCTCCTACACACACACTACTACCCCCATCCTCCTCCTACACACACACACACACACACACATTACCCCTATCCTCCTCCTACACACACTACTACCCCCATCCTCCTCCTACACACACACACACACACACATTACCCCTATCCTCCTCCTCCTCCTACACACACACACATTACCCCTATCCTCCTCCTACACACACTACTACCCCCATCCTCCTCCACACACATTACCCCCATCCTCCTCCTCCACACACTACTACCCCCATCATCCTCCTCCACACACACACACACTGCCACCCCCCGGCCGCCAACACTATTCCCCACACACTATCCCTGCAGACCGCCATCCCCCCGCCCCAAACACACACAGTAATCCTCCGGGGGTTACAATACTCACCCCCGTGGCCGTGCAGCAGTCTGAGGTAAAGGAGCGCGGCGGGGGAGAAGCCTCACGCCGCTACAGCTACTTGTGGACAAGAGAGAGGCGGGGCCGGAGCGTGCGGCCGTCCACTGCGGCCCTCCGTCCAATGAAGAGTGGGGTGATGACGTCACGATGGTGTCCGGACGTACGACAGCACTAAGTGATGCCGGCTGATCCCGCTCCCGCGGCCCGCTAGCGCCGAAGTAACAGCAGCATGGGGCCTCCGATCTCTCACAGGCCCCGGCTGCTGTTATTTCGGCGCTGGCGGGATCAAAAAGACCTTCGGGGCCCCCTCGGACGCAAGGGCCCCCGGGCAGCCGCCTACCTTGCCCAATGGGTAAGACGGCCCTGACCTCACTCCCCTCACACAGTCATCACTCCCCTCTCACAGTCCTCTCAGTCCTCACACAGTCATCACTCCTCTCACAGTCCTCACTCCCCTCACACAGTCCTCATTCTGTACCTGACAACTTCCAGAGCTGCTGCTGGACGTCTTCACAGTCCCCCCTGGCAGCCATAGACGGTGAGGATCCCTCCAGCTGCCGTCTTCCCTCCTCATACGTTTTGCAGCCAGTGAGGGAGAGGAGGGGGAGGGGCCAGCAGCAGCAGCGTGTAGGAGGAAGAAGCAGGAAGAAGATCCAGCCCTGGCCGGGCTCGGCATCCGACAGCTGAGCGGGCCCCTCAGGAGCAGGGGCCCGCTATTCCCAGGTGCAGTTGCCCTCTTGGGGGCCACTACAGACATGTGTTAAGGCTGTCTGCAAAAGCAATAGCTTTTGCAGACAGCGTTAACTGGCTGAGACCTCAGTGGGCCCCTGCCTGAGTGGGCTCGGGGGCGACCGCCCCCTTTGCCCCCGCCTATTTTTGCTACTGCCCCTTCCCCATTGCTGTCATGTTACCACACAGACCTCTGACAGCAGCCCTGCTTCTCTATTCTAGGCTGTTGTACTACACTACTGCATTATGGGGATCTACATCTCGATCCTGTATCTTTTTTTATTTTAAAAATATTTATTATTTTCTAATACAAAACAATATCACATCCTCATTACATCAGAATATCCAACTAAAAAATATTTTTAATCCCCCCCTCCCTCCATCCCAGAAGTTATGTCTTTATCCTAGTTCCCAAAACCAACTAAACTTACATCACCTCTTGTGGTAATATCACCTTGTGTGGACAAAACCTGCAGGGCTCCCATCCTTACCTATCCATATCTTATATCTATACCTCCTCCACCCCCACTATAACTACTTACAAGAGTTATCATTCACACCTTTAAGTGGCGACTCAACCGCATCCCCACCGCTGTAGGGGACCGGAGCAGGCCAAGAGGGGACAAGCCAAACCCAACACATTCTTATTCACTAAATATTTCATCCTCTTAGCCTCATAGTAGTCACACCATACTTCCCTGCTTCCTCCTCTACCCAACACACCCCTTATTGGGCATCCCGGGCAGACGAGGTTTACACACACACACTCATATTGGTAACCATGACTCCGTCTCACCAGAGGGACTAGTCCCCAACCCCGACCCATCCAGATGAACCCACTATCCATATATCATGGACAGCCAGGTACCACCGTACAGGTGGGATTTACATATATTCTTCCACTCACCCTACAATCATCCTTTGTGAATATTACAGCAACAGAGGCGCCCTGAGAGTATCACACAAGTTACAATCTTAAAATCCCTCTATTTATTACTTCCACTTCGGATTATTATGCGACTACAAACACTAATTTATTTTATTCTACCATAACTTCTCTACCCACCCCCTCCCACCCCTCTCAGCTGGCAGAGAAAAAAATAAAAAACTTAATCAAACTTATCACTCCAATATTTTTCCCATTGTTCAACATGTTCTTTTAGCTTTACAGTGGTGCCTTGGATTACAAGCATAATTCGTTCCGGGGCCGTGCTTGTAATCCAAATCCACTCTTAAACCAAAGCAAATTTTCCCATAAGAAATCACTGATATGCAGACAATTGGTTCCACACCCCAAAAATAATGATTTATTATTCTGAATAACATGTAAAACAGATGAAATAAACATTCAGAAAAAGCTGAATATGTGATATTATAAGTTACTGTACAGTATTGGAGAGGATTGGAAACACAAGGGCGGACAGAGACTGCAGGGAGCATTAAAGAATGAGCAGAGCAGATGTGGGCACTGTATAGCAGCACTCTCTGTCCGGGGAGAGAAGGGTTACAGCTATGGAGAAATTACCTCCTCAGTCCTGTCCCCTGATGTAAGCCCCAGCCTGAAGTGGATCTACCATGATTTGGAAGGTGAGGTAAGACTTCCTGGGTCAGAGTACAGAGCTGTAGACCCCGCTATGCAGACCATGCCCCTCCTCCACTCGCGCTCCAACCCAGTACAGGGAGCTCTTAAACCAAAGCAATGCTCTTCAACCAAGTCACAATTTTGAAAAACTGTGAGCTCTTAAACCAAAACGCTCTTAAACCAAGTTACTCTTAAACCAAGGTACCACTATATATCCTTACTTTTCTTTATATAGGTGTTATGCCAGAGTTCATTCCTTAGGATTGTGGTACCTAGTTTTTTCCATTCCCTCACCCTTGGAACATTGGGCGAAATCCAATTCCGCAGTATAATTGTCCGAGCTGCTAGGAGTAACTTATAAATTACTGGTTTTGTACTTTTCAGCATATGCCGTTCGTCAAACACCCCCAGGATTGCACAAATATATTCATCTACTGCTACCAAATTGACAAAAGTAAAAAAAACCTCCCTCCAGAATGTATTCACCCCCACACATATCCACCAATAGTGCTCTAAGGTACAAACACACACACCGTATACGCTGCATATTTACCGCTGCGATACGCAGCAGATATGCAGCAGATTAGATCTATATAACTGAACACAGCATCCAATCTGCTGCAGATCTGCTGCGTATCTGCTGCGTATACGGTGTGTGTGTGTTTATACCCTGACAAGTTGCATTATCAGTCCCACACTTATAGCAACTGACTGGATTTCCCTTCCTCCATTTATTAATGTCTTTTGCCAAGTAATACAATCTGTGTGTACAAAAATATTGTGTCATCATATGTTTTTTATCTGTGATATAATTCCTTGCGTTTACATATACCTTTGTCCAAAAATCCTGATCTCTATCCCTAATTATAATCTCCCATTTCTTCTGTGAATTTATTTTTACCTATTTGTTATATAACAATCCCAGAGTTTTATACAACTTAGTGATTTTACCTTTAGTTTTTCCCGACATACCTACAATTTGTGTAATACCTTCTGAAACTCTAACATCCCAACACACTCCAACTTTTGTGCTTCTAATAGCATCCTTCACCTGCAAAAATCTTATGCTGCGTTTACACTGAACGATTATTGTGTGAATTCGCACGATAACGATCGAATTCGAACGATAATCGTATGTAAATGCTGCGAACGATCAAACGACGAACGAGAAATCGTTCATTTTGATCTTACAACATGTTCTTAAATCGTTGTTTGCAAAAAATTTGCATATCGTTCAGTGTAAACAGTCGTTCGCCGATAGGCTTAAGCGATCGCAAAACGATCGCACAACGAATTTCTGTACGATATATCGTACCATCTAAACGCTGACCGTTATGAAAAAAAAATCGTTACTCCGACATCGTTAATCATACGATCGGGCCAATTATCATTTCGTGTAAACGCAGCATAAGATGACATAGTGAGGTCTCTAAACTATTATTTAAATCATCACCCCATTAGTGAAAAAACTAATACACATATTTTAGTCCCCTTTTCATCCAGTACTCTGGCTCGTGAATTTTAACAATTTCTTGGAGTTGACTATTACCCCACATCGGGGTGAAAGAGTACATTCCATCTTTTTTGTCACCATTTCTGACTACTTCCCATACCTTAATCACCAACTTATATAATGAGTCCCTGGGATAATTTACTCTTAACTTTATCTCCAATAGCTCAAAGATGTCTACCACCCACCCATTTTGTACCCCTAACCAGTTTTCCATAAATTTTATGCATTATGCATTATGGGGATCTGCATCTCCATCCTGTATCTACAAATTACTATACATTATAAACCACATGCTGATTGCTATACTGTGTAGTAACTTTTATTCAGAATAAAAGATTATTTTGGGGGTGTGGAACCAATTGTCTGCATATCGGTGATGTCTTATGGGAAAATCTGCTTTGGTTTAAGAGTAGATTTGGATTACAAGCACGGTCCCAATAAGAATTATGCTTGTAATCCAAGGCACCACAGTATATGTTTGTTGTATAATTGTATTTATTTATTCTCTCTTTTGGATTCTTACCTCCATTTCTCCCCTATTCCCCTTCTCCCTCTGCCCGGCTGAAGGCTCCTATGAATATAGTAGTTATATACTCTGTATCAGTATGAAGTAAGAGAATGAAAGAAAAGTTAGAGGGGTTGTCCTGCAGTTTTCAGTTTGTCACAGTGCTTTCTGCTGACATCTCTGGCTGAGACAGCAACTGTCCAGAGCAGGAGGTTTTCTATGGGGATTCCATAGAAAAAGTATAGCAGTGAACTGCTATTTGGTCACAAAATTGGCTTTTGAAGCTGATTTTGCTAAAATAGTTTTTGTTAGTGTTAAGCAAACTTCATAAAACTGTTTGGGTTTGTCAATTTCTCCGAACCCCAACACTCGGCATTTAACTCCCCAGGAATCATGCCTGGCTACAGGGAGAATTATATCGGGCTGCAGGGGGAATACCTGGCGACAGGGGGCAGATGTGACTTTTGGGGGTAGGCCTAGCTGCAGGGGGCATATCTTGCTGCAGGGCTGGGCCTTAGAGGTGTATCAAAAATATGTCTAATGTCTAATTAGACAATGTATCACCAGTAAGCTTAACATCTGAAGTAGTGAAAATGATGGAAACTCTTCTAAAGAAGATAAAGGATCACCTAAGAATCAACAATTTGATGGATCCACACCAGCATGGCTTTACTAAGGGCCGATCATGTCAGACTAATCTCATTGATTTCTTTGATTATGCCACAAAAGTGTTGGATGAAGGTGGTGCTGTGGATATCGCCTATCTGGACTTCAGCAAAGCTTTTGATACAGTTCCACATAAAGAGCTGATAGAGAAGTTGGAGAAAATTGGACTCAATCCCTGGATAGTTCAGTGGATTTGTGGTTGGCTGAAGGATAGATATCAGAGGGTTGTTGTTAATGGTGTATATTCCGAGCAGAGACTGGTTACAAGTGGTGTGCCACAAGGGTCTGTTCTGGGTCCTATTCTTTTTAATATGTTTGTAAGTGACATAGGAGAAGGGTTGGTAGGTAAAGTTTGTCTGTTTGCTGCCGAAACAAAAGTGTGCAATAGGGTTGATATTCCTGGAGGTGTCAGTATTATGGAAAATGATTTCGCTTTGCTAGATAAGAGGTCCAAACATTGGAAATTGAAGTTCAACATTTTACCAGTGCAACCAGGCGGTGGGGAAAGCAAATATATGCTGGGGTGTATAGCTAGAGGTATAACCAGTAGGAAGAGGTAGATTGTGATCCCGCTGTATAGAGCTCTGGTGAGGCCATATCTGGAATACTGTGTCCAGTTCTGGAGACCTCACCTAAAAAAGGACATTGATAAAAGAGACACAGAGGACACAGTGAGAGGTTAGTTGGGGGAAAGATCAGAAGCAATGTGAGAAAATATTATTTTACTGAAAAAGTAGTAGATACCTGGAGCAAACTTCCAGCAGAGGTGGTTGGTAAATCTACAATAACAGAATTTAAACACGCCTGGGATAAACATACATCTATCCTAAGATAATAAGAAAGAAAATACTAAAAGAGCAGACTAGATGGACCCAGTGGTCTTTTTCTGCCGACAATCTTCTATGTTTCTATGTTACCAGTTGGAACATCTTATCACATGGGGGTACATGGCTTAAAAAGGTTGAAAAAAACTGGTATAGACCCCTGGGCAGCAGCCCCCATATAGTATATGTTCTTTTGTGCCGCAGCCCCTATATAGTATTGCCTCCTCTGTGCAGCAGCCCCCATATAGTACATTATATGCCAAATCCTTAGTCCTTTCCTGGTTATTCCAAAAATAGAAGTTCTTTCCTGTCCTCTCCAACTGCAGGATGTCCACCTTCTGGTCTCATAGAGGGAGACTCAGGTCCCCTTCTTGAGATCACATGGGGTCCCAGTTGTCAGAACAATCATTTATCCCCCAGTGAATGAAAATGCCTCGTTAAAGCTATTTTTAGACAAATACAGTTTTACAGCTGTTTATTTTATGCCAAGAAAGAGATCAAATTTAAAGGGCTAGTGCGGCGCTCAGCAATTATTCACAGAATAACACACATTACAAAGTTCTACAACTTTGTAATGTATGTTATGTCTGTGAATCGCTCCCTTCTCGTGTCCCCCCATCCCGGCACATGTACCCGGAAGTGTGGTGCGATATACATACCTGACGCGTGTCGACCTCTGTTTTCTGTCGATGCAATCTTCGGGAGGCCGGCCGACTCGCTGCAGTCGTCCCGCACCCCGGACCCCCTCTGCAGCGTCATCAGCTGCTCAGCCGCGATTGGCTGAGCATAACTGTGCTCAGCCAATCGCGGCTGAGCAGCTGATGACGCGTGTCGCGTCATCAGCTGCTCAGCCACGATTGGCTGAGCATAACTGTGCAGAGGGGGGCCGGCAGGAGCGGGTCGGCCGGCCTCCCGAAGATGACGTCTTTGAAGAAGATGGCGGACAGGGTCGGTCGACATGGATCAGGTATGTATAGCGCACCACACTTCGGGGTACACGTGCGGGGGTGGGGGGACACAGGAAGGGGGCGATTCACAGACATAACATACATTACAAAGTTGTATAACTTTGTAATGTGTGTTATTCTGTGAATAATTGCACTACCCCGCACTACCCTGTCTGTTCACAGCGATGGAAATGTAAAAATCAATCAAAGCCAGGGCCGGCGTCAGCACCCGGCATACTCGGGCAAGTGCCGGGGCCCACGGCAGCCCAAGGGGCCCCCGACACTTGCCTGAGCAGTGAGCCAGGCGCCCGCCACATCACCGACCCCGGGGGGGCGGGTGCTGCCGGCCCCAAGTCCGGGGGAGGGCTGGAGGGGCTGGGGAAGGACCTGCTGTGTTTGCTGCACTGGGGAAGGACCTGCGGTGACGTCATAAGGGGGCGGGACTGAGAACGGGAGAGGATGCAGGTGGATGAAGGAACTGTGATCATTGTCATCTGTCAGGAGGAGGCGGGGCTCACTTATACCTTCTTTCTGTGAGTTTTAGTCCTACCCTTATATCTCCTTTTGTAATATCCTCTGATCTCCCATAATAACAGGCTGTCCATGATGGGAGTTGTAGTACTCCTCTTATACCTCCTCCTGTGATGTCCTCTGATCTCCCATAATAACAGGCTGTGCATGCTGGGAGTTGTAGTCCTATTATAGCTCCTCCTGTGATGTCCTCTGATCTCCCATAATAACAGACTGTCCATGCTGGGAGTTGTAGTCCTCTTATATCTCCTTCTGTAATATCCTCTGATCTCCCATAATAACAGGCTGTCCATGCTGGGAGTTGTAGTACTCCTCTTATATCTCCTCCTGTGATGTCCTCTGATCTCCCATAATAACAGGCTGGATATGCTGGGAGTTGTAGTCCTATTTTATCTCCTCCTGTAATGTCCTCTGATCTCCCATAACAGGCTGGACATGCTGGGAGTTGTAGTTCCCCCTGGTATACCTCATGTAATGCCTACTGATTGTAACTCCATTCTGGCCTGCTCTATGGTGAAGAAGCTAAAATGCAGACTCCAGGGGGACGACCTCCTTCTAGCACCTCCATTCTAGTCCATTCTAGCATGGATCCAATCTCACCAACAGGCGCAGAGCGATGACGCCATCACGCCTGCTGGTCGATCCACAAGGCGCACACAAGGGAGAAGAGGACCCGTCCCCCGCCCGGATTAGTGAGTATGATTTTATTTTTTTATTTTCTTGTGCTGAGGGAGAGCAGGGGGCATTTCTATGGGGGCAGGGGACATTCCCCGAGGTGTGCTACGTGTGCCCCGAGGTGTGCTATACAAAGGGGCCCGCTGAGGCTTTCTCGCCCAAGGGCCCACAAAAACCTGGAGCCGGCCCTGATCAAAGCCCCATGCTCTCCGCCACCGGAGGTAGCAGAGAGCATGGGGCAGTGATCAGGGACCCCCCTGTGGGGTCCCAGTACAAGCGATCAGCAGTATATACTATATACCGCTGATCGCTTGTGCCATGTGCTGATCAGCACTTTTTATCCCCTGTCACCATAAATGATTGGTGACAGGGGATAAAAAGTGAAGTGTCCGTCCCCCCCAAAGTCGCCCCCCCCCCCAGTCACCCCCCTTCCCCAGTCACCCCCTTCCCCATATACTCACCTGATCCTGGGAGGTCCTTCCTCCTCGGCGTCCTGGCTGGTTATGAAGTGCGCATGCGCTCCAGAACCAGCCAACTCTGAAAATTTAAAGTGACAGAGACCAATTTGGTCTCTGTCACTGAACTATGATTACTGTGATAGAAAATATCATAGTAATCATAGAAATACAGTGAAAATTAATGTGTAAAAGTGCAAAAAGTGAAAAACATACAAAAAAATAAAACACACACTTTTTAAAATAGTAATAATTGCAGTTTACTCCCAAATTACCCCTAACCCCCCCCCCCCCCCCAGATTACCCGCAACCACCGCACATTGCCCGCAACCGCCCCAGGTTGTCTGTAATCACACCAGATTGCACGTAACCCCCCAGATTACACATTAATACCGCAAGTTACCCGTAATCACTGCACGTTGCCCGTAACAACCGCACGTTGCCTGTAACCACCGCACGTTACCCGTAACCACCGCACGTTACCCATAACCACCACACGTTGCCCATAACCACCACACGTTGCCCGTAACCACCGCACGTTGCCAGTGACCCCTCCAGATTGTCTGTAATCACCCCATATTACATGTACCCACCCCAGATTACCTATAAGCACTTCAGTTTATCCGTAACAATCTAAGATTGTCTGTAAACCCCCCAGGTTGCCCGTAACCACTGCAGGTTGCGCATAACCATCCCAGGTTGCCCGTAATCATGCCAGATTACATGTAACCCCCCAGATTGCACGCAACCACCGCAGGTTGCCTCTGACCACCGCACGCTGCCTCTAACCACCGCACGTTGCCACTGACCACCACACGTTGCCTCTGACCACCGCACGTTGCTTCTAACCACCCCAAATTGCCAATGACCCCCTCCCGATTGCCCATAACCATGCCAGATTACAGGTACCCACCTCAGATTACCTATAAGCACTTCAGTTTATCCGTAACCACCCCAGATTGTACGTAACCACCCCAGACTGTCCGTAACCACCCCAGATTGTCCGTAACCACCCCACGTTGCCCGTAACCACCCCATGTTTCCCGTAACCACTGCAGGTTGCCTGTAACCACCCTAGATTGCCTGTAACCACCCCAGGTTGTCTGTAACCACCCCATGTTTCCCGTAACCACCCCACGTTGCCCCTAACCACCCCATGTTTCCCGTAACCAAAGCAGGTTGCCTGTAACCACCCTAGATTGCCTGTAACCACCCCAGGTTGTCTGTAACCACCCTAGATTGCCTGTAACCACCCCAGGTTGTCTGTAACCACAGCAGGTTGTCCGTATCCACCCTACGTTGCCCTTAACCACCCAACGTTGCCTGTAACCACCCCAGGTTGCCCATGACCACCCCATGTTGACCGTATCCACCCCAGATTACCTGTATCCCCCCCAGATTACCCGTAACCACCCCAGATTACCCGTAACCACCTACAGATTACCCATAACCACCCCAGACTGTCTGTAACCACCCCCCATTATCTGTAATTTTATTTTTTTTTATTTTGTTTTAGTAACTGCGCTATTCTAATAACTATTACTAGCTGTGGTTTTGCTCCAGCAAATTGCGCTCCTTCCCTTCTGAGCCCCGCTGTGTGCCCATACAGTGGTTAATGCCCAAATATGGGGTACCGTTGTACTCAGGAGAACCTGCGTTACAGATTTTGAGGTAAACTTTTTCTCCTGTTCCTCGACAAATTGAGAAATTTCAAACTAAAGGAATATATTATTGGAAAAATTCGCATTTTTCATTTTTACTGTCTACTTTTGAATACTTTCCTCCAATACCTCTGGGGTCAAAATGGTCACCATGCCCCAAGATGAATTCTTTGAGGGGTGTACTTTTCAAAATGGAGTGACTTATGTGGAGATTTTACTCCGCTGACACTACAGGGGCACTGCAAACGCACCTGGCGCTCGGAAACTTCTTCAGCAAAATCTGCATTGAAAAGGCTAATTGGCGCCCCTTTCCTTCTGAGCCCTCCTGTGTGCCCATACAGTGGTTTATGCCCACATATGGGGTACCGTTGTACTCCGGAGAACCTGCGTTACAAATTTTGGGGTACTTTTTTTTCTTGTTCCTTGTGAAATTGAGATATTTCAAACTAAATGAACATATTATTGGAAAAAATTGAGTTTTTCATTTTTACTGTCTACTTTTGAATACTTTCCTCTAATACCTGTGGGGTCAAAATGCTCACCACACCCCAAGATGAATTCTTTGAGGGGCGCACTTTCCAAAATGGGGTGACTTATGGCGGGATTTTACTCCGCTGGCACTACAGGGCCTCTGCAAACGTACCTGGCGCTCAGAAACTTTTTCAGCAAAATCTGCATTGGAAAAGCTAATTGGCGCTTCTTCCTTTCTGAGCCCTGCTGTGTGCCCATACAGTGGTTTATGCCCACATATGGGGTACCGTTGTACTCATGAGAACCTGCATTACAAATTTTGCGGTGCTTTTTCTCTCATGTTCCTTTTGAAAATGAGAAAATTTAATATAAACGTATATATTATTGGAAAATTTTAATTTTCCATTTTTTTACGGCCTAATGGTGAATACTTTGCTCCAGCCCCTGTAGGGTTAAAATGCTCAATATACCCCTTAGAACTGGTCCCTAAAAAAATCAGTTCTGGAAACTTTCACGAAAATGTGGTAATTTGCTGATAAATTTCTAAGCCTTGTAACACCCTAAAAAAGTAAAATATGTTTATGAAATAAAGCCAGAATAAAGAAGACATATTGGTAATGTGACTTAGTAACTAATTTATGTGATACGACTTTCTTTTTTTTAGAAGCAGAGAATTTCAAAGTTCATAAAATGCTAATTTTTTTTATTTTTCATGATATTTTGATGTTTTTCACAAAAAATACACAAAGTAGTAACCAAATTTTGACACTAATATAAAGTGCCATATGTGACGAAAAAACTGTCTCAGAACTGCTAGCATACATTAAAGCATCACTGAGCTATAAGCGCATAAAGTGAGACAGGTCAGATTTTGAAAAATGAGCCTGGTCATTAAGGCCCAAATAGGCTTAGTCTTGAAGGGGTTAAGAACAATTGCTTTGTTATGCTATGTTCTAATTTGTTTTGAAATAAGAGAAAAAGGAAAAGCCACGTCTTACAAAGAACTCCTTATTAACTTACATTATAGTTGTTATAAAACATAAACAAACACATCAAATATATGTCCCACTATTTTCACATGTCTAGGCTTTGTACTTGTTTAGAGATTTGATCAATCGAGATTTGTATCACACACAATATTCCGGCTATACATTTATTAGCTAACATTAGAGTTGCTAATCTTCACCATAGTTCTTTAACAATGATACAGATTCTAGAAATAATTGTACAAACAGGAAATGTGGCATGAGCGCTATTCTATACACAGCTCCGTATTAATGAATTTATATCCACCTTTCCCTCTACATAAAATTGTTATATCTTACCTTGGAAGAAGTATAAAGTGTTAATCCTCTCAAGGTCTCTGCTAGGTGAACGAGCAGGTTTCTATTCTCATACTTGAATTAAGAGAAGTAACCACCTCCTTGCGTGATAATGCACTGAACTAACAGGCGTGGCTGGGAGAAAGGTGAAAGGTGTTGTAGTTGAATCTTTGGAGGAGGGTTATGACTAAGAGGAAGTTGGTATATCTTTCATGTCTAAAATGCCAATGGTCTGATTATGAGTGCTTGTCGTAATGTGCCAATGATGCCAGCTCCCTGTATTACACAATTTCATTAGTTCATCACTGTATTTCTGTACATTCAGTACAAAAGCACTATGTACACTCATCTATCATGCTCTACCAACATGTGTATGGATTCTTTGAGCAGAGGTGAATGACATCAATCTGCTGCCTGAGGCGAACAACAGAAGGATTTCTCTCTAAGGTTTTCATATAGGCTAGTATTTGAAACCTGTTGAAATCCTGTACTATACACATATAATGTTGATCGCCACTCTCAGGCCACATCACTGGGGGGATTTAAACGATTTCGCCTATAAATCTACTAGAGATGAGTGAACTTTTCAAAAGATCGGTCAAACCGAACTTTCGGATTTTTTCGGATTTCATAGTTTAACCTCTTAAGGACCCATGACGTACTGGTACGTCATGGATCACTGTCACTTAAGGACCCATGACGTACCGGTACACGGGTCCTTTAAGAGGGCGCCGCGGACCGGCCGCATGCGATCGGGAGAGATGGCCTGCAGAAATACACTGCAGGCCATCTCTCCCTGTCGGCATGGGGGGTTGTTAACCCCCCCCCCCATGCCGACGATCGCTGCTATTGGCTGATCAGTGGAACCTTTCCGGGCCATCGGTGACCGGGTTCACGGCGATCAAAGTCCCCAAAAGTAATAAATACCTGCTCTGGACCCCTCAGCTAGGTAGCTGAGGGGTCCAGAGCAGGTATTTGTACATTACTCACCTGTCCCGGGGTCCTGATCGGCGTCTTCCGGGTTCGCGGCGTCCTCGTCTTCTCTTCGGGTCTTCGGCTTCTTCCGTGCGGTCCCGTTCGGCTTTTTTTTTTTGCTCCAGCGTCGTCGTCTTCCGGATTTTGCGCTCTGCTGCACTCTAGCGGCTGAAAAGTGTAATACACTTATCAGCAGCTATAGGGATGTTCAGTATGTAGTAAAAGATTTTTTTTTTCTATTTTCCGCACCCTATCGCTGCTGAGTGTTGATCAGCATCGCACGAAAGTGCGCTGCTAATCAGCAACTCCTCCTTTTTGGCGTAGGGTGTTTTTTTTCTATATCCTACTGCCACATAAGTGCGGCATTTATCAGCCACACCATTTTTGGCGTAGGTTTTTTTTTTTATACTTACTGTAAAAAAAACACGTAAAAAATACTTCATTACACCACACTACACTACATTGAATAAAGTTTGACACTACACCACTACATACCCCATATACCAATCCCCATATAAAAGTGGCCCCCTGGTGTGTTTTCGGTATCAGACGCATACGTTATTATTATTATTGCCTCGGACACCGAAACAGCCAGTGAGGATGAATGGGGGATCCTTTTTTCCTCCATTCATCCTCATCCTCATCATCCATTGACGTGTCTGGAGGTAGCATAGCGTACGCTGCCATCCAGACACGTCTTTTCCGCCAGTACCGTCCCAATAAGAGATAACGGTATGGCATGAAATTCTACAAACTCTGTGAGAGTACCTCAGGGTACACTTACAGATTTAGGGTACGTGCACACTGCGGAATGGCGAAGGATAACCCTTTGTGCATTCCGCAGCTGGCACCCGCCGGCGGACTGATGCAGGCGTGCGTCTCCGCCCGTGTCATAGACTCCATGTTATGCATGGGTGGATTCCATAGTCCATCCAAAGAATGAACACATTGGACGGAGAGCGGAATCCGCCCGTGCATAGAATGGAGTCTATGACATGGACGGAGACGCGCGCCCGCATCAGTCCGCCGGTGGGTGCCAGCTGCTGAATGCACAAAGGGTTATCCTTCGCCATTCCGCAGTGTGCACGTACCCTTGTATGAAGGAAGGGACACTTGAATCCAGCCCCCAAATGCCCGCCCCCCATCCTCCGAGTTAGTGGGGAGATCGTTCGGGAACTGATCTTCCCACTGCTGGATAAAGGTTGTCAAGGTGTTCATTCTATTTCTAGCCACCTTGCATCAATTAACTGTCTCTGTTCTAATTAGCTAACAGGTGGTACAGTGGATAGCCCGCATCAGAAGCTTAGACGCAGAACAACCAGAAACCACAGATGTGTGCACACACCAACTTCCTCTTTATTAAAAAACTGTTTCATTTTATAATCGCGGAATACAGGAGTGGTTACATAGTCACATGTATATATTAGGTATAGCATGATTGGATAACTTGATTTTCAGATATAAATAGTATATAAAAGTGCGCAACGAATGGTTATATTATTGCATTTATATGGTATATAGCAAGTTCTGGCTTGTCTGCTCAGCAATTGGCAAGCTGTCAAGATTCTCCTTTAGTCATCCAGAAAGAGGAAGTTCTGGAGGTCCGGTCTTGCAGTTTTAGCATAAGCTGGCTGTCTGGAGCTGAAACATATCTTAATTAAAGGAGAAGTCCGGCCAAAATTATTTTTTTATGTGTTATTACTGATGGAAAGTTATACAATTTTCTAATGTACATTAATTATGGGAAATGCTCCTATACTGCTATTTCCCTTAATTTAGTGTACCAGGAAGTG
Organism: Dendropsophus ebraccatus; assembly: GCF_027789765.1. Taxonomy (NCBI): domain Eukaryota; kingdom Metazoa; phylum Chordata; class Amphibia; order Anura; family Hylidae; genus Dendropsophus; species Dendropsophus ebraccatus. The sequence continues at coordinate 120,946,125 of NC_091456.1, forward strand.
TTAGAATTCTCTCAGAAGCAGTGACGTCACGACGAAAGGTGTAATTCCTATGGAGTGTCCAGCAGGGGGCGCACCATATATAGAAGTCAAAGAGTACCATTGACTTCTATATATAGTGCGCCCCTGCTGGACACTCCATTGGAATTACAATGGATGTGTATGTAATGTAATATACAGTGTTTTTGATTGAATACATTTATGAAATACTTTGGGGAGCAAGTGTCCTTGCTCCCCAAAGTATTCCATAAATGTAAGCAATCAGTACATCACAGTAAGCCTGCCGCCCGCCGCTGCCGCCACTACCGCCGCTACCGAACGCCCGCCGCTGTGGACTACTCTCAACTACTACTCTCCCCACCTGCTCATAGCATGTGCAGGTGATGGGAGAGTAGTAGCCGGTTTATATGGCTGAGATCGCTGCCGCGATGCCACGCAGGGGGAGCCGCTCATCACTGCAGCTATCATCCCCCTCCGCTCCCCCCTCCTGCTGCTTCCTTACTCTATGTGATAGCTGACTTCCTGCCCGGCCGCCGACACGTGTGAACGGAGAGCCTTGAAAAAATCAAGGCTAGACCAACATTTAGTGTAATTTTTTAAAATTTTTACTCCAAATCATTGATCATGTCATGATTTTTTCATTTTCACAAGGGGCTAAAAGATAAAAAAAAAAACACAAAATTTGTAGAGAAATTTCCCCTGAGTACAGAAATACCCCACATGTGGACATAAAGCGCCATGCGGTGGCAGGGTAAGCCTCCAAAGGGAAGGAGCGCCATTTGGTTTTTTGAGGCTGGATTTGGCTGTAATGGATTTCGAGGGGCCATGTTGCATTTAAAAGGCCCCTGTGTTGCAAAGACAGTTGAAACCCCCCACACGTGACCCCATTATGGAAACTACACCCCTCAAGGAATGTAACAAGGGGTGTAGTGAGCATATGGACCCCACTGGTGACGGGCACAAATGTGGAACAATGTGGCGTGAAAATGAAATATTACATTTTTTACACTATAATGTTGGTCTAGCCTTGAATTTGTCATTTTCACAAGGGGTTAAAAGAAAAAAATAAATACAAAATGTGTAGAGCAATTTCCCCCGAGTCCGTAAATACCCCACATGTAGACATAAAGCGCCACGTGGGTGTAGGGAAAGCCTCCGAAGGTAAGGAGCGCCATTTGGATTTTGAAGGTTGGATTTGGCTAGAATGGATGATGAACGCCATGTCGCATTTACAGAGCCCTCGTGCTGGAGGATATGGACCCCTTGATGATGGGCACATTTGTGACGTGAAAGTGAAAAAATGAAAATTTTCACTTTCACGTCACATTTTTCCACATTTGTGCCCGTCACCAGTGGGGTCCATATGCTTACTGAACACCTTGTTAGATTCCTTAAGGGGTGTAGTTTCCAGAATGGGGTCACTTGTGGGGGGTTTCCAATGTTTTGGCAGCACGAGGGCTCTGTAAATGCGACGTGGCCCTTGAAATCCAGCTTCCAAAAGCCAATTGGCGCTCCTTCCCTTTGGAGGCTCGTACTGCGCCCGCTTGGCACTTTATGTCCACATGTGGGGTATTTCCGTACTCGGGAGAAACTGTGCTACACGCTTTGTGTTTTTTTTTTTCTTTTATCCCATTGTGAAAATGAAAAATTGAAGGCTAGAACAACGTTTTAGTGTAAAAAATACTTTTGCCTTTTTTCACGCCATATTGTTCGGAAAATCTGTGAAGCACCTGTGGGGTCCAGATGCTCACCGCACCCCTTGTTACATTCCTTGAGGGGTGTAGTTTTCTAAATGGTGTCCCTTTAGGGGTGTTTTTTAGGTTTTGGCACCCCAGAGCCTCTGCCAACCTGAAGTGGTACAGTCAGAAATGACCAACTATAACGGAGCCATTGAAATTCACTAGGCGCTCCTTTATATCTGAGACTTGTGGTTGCGTCAAATAGCGCAATAGGGCCACATATGGGGTATTTCTATAAACTGCAGAAACAGGGCAATAAATATTGGGGTGCATTTCTCTGGTAATAGGTTTATAATTATGAAAAATATTGGATTACAATAAAATCTCTGCACAGAAAATTAAAATTTTCTAATTTCTTACACACTTAGCTTTTATTTCTGTGACTCCCCTAAAGGGTTAAAAAACTTTCTGGATGTGCTTTTGCAGAGTTTGGGGGGTGCAGTTTCTGAAATGGGGTGCTTTGTGGGGCTTTCTAACATACAGTCCCCTCAAATACACTTTAAAACCTGAACAGGTCCCTAAAAATATCTGATTTTGAAATTTTACTGAAAATTTGGAAATTTGCTGCTAATGTTTTACGCTTTCTATTGTCTAAAAAAAATGAAATATAGTTTAACCCCTTGCCTCTAAAGCCTGTTTTGGCCTTAATGACCAGGCTCATTTTTCAAAATCTGACCTGTCTCACTTTATGCGCTTATAGCTCAGTGATGCTTTAACGTATGCTAGCGATTCTGAGATTGTTTTTTCATCACATATGACACTTTATATTAGTAGCAAAATTTGGTCACTACTTTGTGTATTTTTTGTGAAAAACATCAAAGTATCATGAAAAATTTGTAAATTTTGCATTTTATGAACTTCTGAAATTCTCTGCTTTCAAAAAAGGAAGTCATAGCACATAAATTAGTTACTAAATCACATTACCAATATGTCCTCTTTATTCTGGCATAATTTGGGAAACATATTTTACTTTTTTAGGGTGTTAGGGGGCTTAGAAATTTATTAGCAAATTATCACATTTTGTGAAAATTTCCAAAACTGATTTTTTTTTAGGGACCAGTTCTTTTTTTAAATGGATTTAGAAGGCTTGTATACTGGAAACCCCCATAAGTGACCCCATTTTGGAAACTAGACAACTTAAAGAATTAATCTAGGGGTATAATGAGCATTTTAACCCTACAAGGGCTGGAGGAAAGTATTCACAATAGGCCGTAAAAAAATCGAAAATTAAAATTTTCAAATAATATATACGTTTAGATTAAAGTTTCTCATTTTCAAAAGGAACATGAGAAAAAAGCATGCCAAAATTTGTAACGCAGGTTCTCCTAATTACAACGGTACCCCATATGTGGGCGTAAACCACTGTATGGGCACACAGCCGGGCTCAGAAGGGAAGGAGCGCCAATTAGCTTTTTTAATGCAGATTTTGCTGAAGAAGTTTCTGAGCGCCAGGTGTGTTTGCAGAGCCCCTGTAGTGTCCGCATAATAGAATCCCCCCAACAGTCACCCCATTTTCGAAAGTACACCCCTCAAAGAATTCATTTTTGGGTAGAATGAGCATTTTGACCCCACATGCATTAGAGTAAAGTATTCAAAATTAGATAGTAAAAATGAAAAACACGAATTTTTCCAATAATATGTTTGTTTAGTTTGAAATTTCTCAATTTCACGAGGAACAAGAGAAAATAAGTACCCCAAAATTGTAACGCAGGTTCTCCTGAATACAACAGTACCCCATATGTGGGCATAAACCACTGTATGGGCACACAGCAGGGCTCAGAAGAAAATGAAGTAGTTTCTGAGCGCCAGGTGCGTTTGTAGTGCCCCTGTAGTGACCGCAGAAGAGAACCCCCCCAAAAGTCACCCCATTTTTGAAAGTACACCCCTCAAAGAATTCATCTTGGGGTGTGGTGACCATTTTGACCCCACAGGTATTAGAGGAAAGTATTCAAAATAAGACAGTAAAATTGAAAAACTAGAATTTTTTCAGTAATATGTTCGTTTAATTTGAAATTTCTCAATTTCACTAGGAACAGGGGAGAAGCTGCATGCCAAAATCTGTAACGCAGGTTCTCCTGAGTAGAACGGTACCCCATATGTGGGCATAAACCACTGTATGGGCACCCAGCCGGGCTCAGAAGGGAAGGAGCGCCAATTAGAAACTTCTTCGGAAAAATCTGAACTGGAAATGCTGAGCGCCCCTGTAGTGTCAGCAGAATAGAAACCCACCAAAAGTCACCCCATTTAGGAAAGTGCACCCCTCAAAGAACTCATCTTGGGGTTCAGTGAGCGGTTTGACCCCACAGGTATTAGAGGAAAGTATTCAAAATAAGACAGTAAAAATTAAAAACTCGAATTTTTCCAATAATATGTTTGTTTAGTTTAAAATTTCTTAATTTCACGAAGAATGGGAGAAAAAACGTACCCCAAAATCTGTAACGCAGCTTCTTCTGAGTAAAACAGTACCCCATATGTGGGCATAAACCACTGTATGGGCACACTTGGGCGCCAATTGGGCGCCAATTTGCTGGAGCAAAACCGCAGCTAGTAATAGTTATTAGAATAGTGCAGTTACTAAAATACAATAAAAAATTAGATTACAGGTAATGTGGGGTGGTCACGGTCAACCTGGGGTGGTTATGGGCAACCTGCGGTGGTTACAGACAATCTGGGGTGGTTACGGGCAACATAGGGTGGTTACGGGCAACGTGGGGTGGTTACGGACAACGTGGGGTGGTTACGGATAAACTGAAGTGCTTATAGGTAATCTGGGATGGGTACCTGTAATTTGGGGTCCTTACAGGCAATCTGGCGTGGTTACAGGCAATCTGGAGAGGGTCACTGGCAATTTGGGGTGGTTAGAGGCAACGTGCGGTGGTTATAGGCAACGTGCGGTGGTCAGAGGCAACGTGCGGTGGTCAGAGGCAACGTGCGGGGGTCAGGGGCAACGTGCGGTGGTCAGGGGCAACGTGCGGTGGTCAGGGGCAACGTGCGGTGGTTAGGGGCAACGTGCGGTGGTTAGGGGCAACGTGCGGTGGTTAGGGGCAACGTGCGGTGGTTAGGGGCAACGTGCGGTGGTTAGAGGCAACGTGCGGTGGTTAGGGGCAACGTGCGGTGATTACTTGCAATCTGCAATCCCCAAACGTCATTTTGCGGCAAGGGGTTAATAAATGCCGCCAACATAATATAGACATGTTGCTAATGCTATTTAATATGTAATTTATGTGGTATAACCATTTTCTGTATAAGCAGAAAAGTTTTAAAGTTGGAAAAATTAATTTTTTCACAATTTTTCACGCTATTTTTTTTTTTGATAAAGATTCCTTATACGTATCGACTCCAGTTTACAAGAAATGTGAAGTACAATATGTCACGAGAAAACAATCTCAGAATAAGCCGGATAGGTAAAAGCATCCCAAAGTTATTAATGAAAAAAGTGACACAGGTCATATTCATAAAATTTGCCTTAAGGCCATTTCAGGCCCGGTCCTTAAGGGGTTAAAGCATCTATATGATACGGGGGTAGTGTATTTGGTTGAATTTAGGGCTCTACATGTCAGTAACATCATTATCTTTTTGATACCTCAAAGTAAATTTTTTTTTTTAGACTTCAATATTCACCATTACTGGGTCTATGCAGAAAACTCACTATTACAGGGTCTATGCAGGAAAAAGGTCACAAATGCAGTGAAGGAGCAGCAGTAGTCATTGGAGGCCAGTGGAGGTCCAGCAATAGTCATTTGAGGCCAGTACAGGAGCAGCAGTAGTCAACATGGAGGCCAGGCAGGAGGTGCAGTAGCCAACATGGAGGACAGGCAGGAGCAACAGTAGCCAACATGGAGGCCAGGCAGGAGCAGCAGTAGCCAACATGGAGGCCAGGCAGGAGCAGCAGTAGCCAACATGGAGGCCAGGCAGTAGCAACAGTAGTCAACATGGAGGGCAGGCAGGAGCAGCAGTAGCCAATATGGAGGCCAGGCAGGAGCAGCAATAGCCATCATGGAGGACAGGCAGGAGCAACAGTAGCCAACATGGAGGCCAGGCAGGAGCAGCAGTAGCCAACATGGAGGCCAGGCAGGAGCAACAGTAGTCAACATGGAGGGCAGGCAGGATCAGCAGTAGCCAACATGGACGACAGGCAGGAGCAGAAGTAGCCAACATAAAGGCCAGGCAGGAGCAGCAGTAGTCAACATGGATGCCAGTTAAGTCCCAGCAGTAGTCAACCTGGATGTCAGTTAAGGCCCAGCAGTATTCAACATGGAGGCAAGGGCAGGCACAGCAGTAGTCAACCTGGATGTCAGTTAAGGCCCAGCAGTAGCCAACAAGGAGGCCAGGCAGGAGCAGCAGTAGCCAACATGGAGGCCAGGCAGGAGCAACAGTAGTCAACATGGAGGGCACGCAGGATCAGCAGTAGCCAACATGGAGGCAAGGCAGGAGCAACAGTAGTCAACATGGAGGGCAGACAGGAGCAGCAGTAGCTAACATGGAGGCCACGCAGGAGCAACAGTAGTCAACATGGAGGGCAGGTAGGATCAGCAGTAGCCAACATGAAGGCCAGGCAGGAGCATCAGTAGCCAACAGGGAGGCCAAGCAGGAGCAGCAGGAGCCAACATGGAGGCCAGGCAGGAGCAGCAGTAGTCAACATGGATGCCAGTTAAGTCCCAGCAGTAGTCAACATGGAGGCAAGGGCAGGCACAACAGTAGTCAATCTGGATGCCAGTTAAGGCCCAGCAGTAGCCAACAAGGAGGCAAGGGCAGGTACAGCAGTAGTCAACATGGATGCCAGTTAAGGCCCAGCAGTAGAAAACAAGGAGGCAAGGGCAGGCACAGCAGTAGTCAACATGGATGCCAGTTAAGGCCCAGCAGTAGCCAACAAGGAGGCAAGGGCAGGCACAGCAGTAGTCAACATGGATGCCAGTTAAGGCCCAGCAATAGCCAACAAGGAGGCAAGGGCAGGCACAGCAGTAGTCAACATGGATGCCAGTTAAGGCCCAGCAGTAGCCAACAAGGAGGCAAGGGCAGGTACAGCAGTAGTGAAAATGGATGCCAGTTAAGGCCCAGCAGTAGAAAACAAGGAGGCAAGGGCAGGCACAGCAGTAGTCAACATGGATGCCAGTTAAGGCCCAGCAGTAGCCAACAAGGAGGCAAGGGCAGGCACAGCAGTAGACAACATGGATGCCAGTTAAGGCCCAGCAGTAGCCAACAAGGAGGCAAGGGCAGGCACAGCAGTAGTCAACATGGATGCCAGTTAAGGCCCAGCAGTAGCCAACAAGGAGGCAAGGGCAGGCACAGCAGTAGTCAACATGGATACCAGTTAAGGCCCAGCAGTAGCCAAATATGAGGCCAGTGAAGGCCCAGCAGTAGCCAAGATGGAGGCCAGGGCAGGAGTAGCAGTTGAAATGGGGTGACATGAGCAGCAGAAGCAGAATAATGAGGTCCATGGACAGGCGAGAGGTAGCAGGGCAGCAGGAATGGTGGAATGACCAGTAAGGTCTAGTTCACATATAGGCCATAATAGATGCAGAAAAGGTCCTACATCTTGGTGACAACAGGACCAAATCCTACTCTGTGGTATCAGGAGCAGTTGTCACAAAGTCCTTATCTATCCATGTGGCGTTCATTTTGATGAAAGTCAGACGTTCCACACTATCACAGGACAATCTGGTTCTCCTGGGACTGACAATATGACCTGCTGCGCTGAAAACTCGCTCTGGAAAAAAAAAAAACTCCCTCGATGACACACTGCTGGCCGGACAGGAGAGTATGTCCAAAGCAAATTCAGCGAGTTGTGGCCAGACATCTAATTTTCCCACCCAGTAGTCCAGGGCTTCGGGGACGTTAGGTGGCAACGTAGAGTGCAAAAACACCTGGACTTGCTGTTTGAGCTGTGCCGCCATGTCCTGCTGCTGTGCGGGTGCTCCTGTTACCCTGGCCTGTGGCTGCATGAAAGCGTGCATCATGGAGATCAGGCTCAGACTGGTGCCGCTGCTCATGCCACCCAAGCTGCTGGAGGAGGATGTGGAGGAGGCAGCGCTGCTGGTGTGGCCCTGGTGGGAATGGCGTGAATGAGAGCGCCGTGTTCCAAAGGCTGTCATTAACTGTGCACCCAGTTCCTCTCTATAATAATTCATTTTTTCCTCCCGTTGGGAAGGGTAAATGAATTCACACAGCTTGTTGCGATACCGTGGGTCCAGTAGTGTGGCCAGCCAGAAGTTGTCCCGTTGATGAATCCTTTGCAAGTGTGGGTCAGCCCGAAAGCATATCAACATGCGCTTAGCCACTTCCACCAGGAAGTGGGAAGGAGTCTCCGCCTCCGTCTCCATAGCATACTGCCAATCAGGGGCGTAGCTAAAGGCTGATGGGCCCTGGTGCAAAATTTTAGCTTGGGGCCCTCCATCTCACCCGATCAGGCAAAGTCATATCTAACGTTTTATCCAATTACTCTAATGTCTAATGTCCAATTACACTGCCTCCACCTCATGTACTGCACTACTGCCCCCTATAATTAATGGACTGTACTGTGTCATTGTCTAATCATTGTATTCCAATCTTTGACTCTCCAGCTGAAAAACTACAACTCTCATCATAAACTGCCAGTTGGATATGATGGGGGTTGTAGTGCTGCAACCTGAAAAGCCACATGCTGCAAAACTCCCATAATAAACTGTCAGCAGGGCACAATGAAGTTTGAACTTCTGCAACCTGGAGAAGTCACCTGATGTCACCTGCAGTCCTATGTAACACCACAGATAACACAGTGATATCCCTCTGAGTACAGATAATGTAGTAGTCACCTGCAGTCCTATGTAACACCACAGATAACACAGTAATATCTGAGTACAGATAATGTAGTAGTCACCTGCAGTCCTATGTAACACCACAGATAACACAGTGATATATCTGAGTACAAATAATGCAGTAGATGTCACCTGCAGTCCTAGTAACACCACAGATAACACAGTGATATCCCTCTGAGTACAGATAATGTAGTAGTCACCTGCAGTCCTATGTAACACCACAGATAACACAGTGATATATCTGAGTACAAATAATGCAGTAGATGTCACATGCAGTCCTATGTAACACCACAGATAACACAGTGATATCTCTGAGTACAGATAATGTAGTAGATGTCACCTGCAGTCCGATGTAACACCACAGATAACACAGTGATATATCTGAGTACAAATAATGCAGTAGATGTCACATGCAGTCCTATGTAACACCACAGATAACACAGTGATATCCCTCTGAGTACAGATAATGTAGTAGTCACCTGCAGTCCTATGTAACACCACAGATAACACAGTGATATATCTGAGTACAAATAATGCAGTAGATGTCACATGCAGTCCTATGTAACACCACAGATAACACAGTGATATCTCTGAGTACAGATAATGTAGTAGATGTCACCTGCAGTCCGATGTAACACCACAGATAACACAGTGATATCTCTGAGTACAGATAATGTAGATATAGACCCCTGTGTAGCCCCCCCATAGTAAAGACCCCCTGTGTAGCCCCCCCACAGTATAGACCCCCTGTGTAGCCCCCCACAGTATAGACCCCCTGTGTAGCCCCCCACAGTATAGACCCCCTTTGTAGCGCCCCACAGTATAGACCCCCTGTGTAGATCCCCCACAGTACAGACCCACTGTGTAACCCTCTCAAAGTATAGACCCCCTGTGTAACCCTCTCATAGTATAGACCCCCTGTGTAGCCCCCCTCCCATAGTATAGATCCCTTGTGCAGCCCCCCTCATAGTATAGATCCCCTGTGCAGCCCCCCTCATAGTATAGACCCCCTGTGTTCCCCCCATAGTATAGACCCCTGCGCAGCCCCCCTCATAGTATAGACCTCCTGTGTAGCCGCCTCCAATAGTATAGACCCCCTGTGCAGCCCCCCTTTTAGCATAGACCCCCTGTGCAGCCCCCCTCATAGTATAAACCCCCTGTGCAGCCCCTCTCATAGTATAAACCCCCTGTGCAGCCCCCCTCAAAGTATACACCCCCTGTGCAGCCCCCCTCATAGTATACACCCCCTGTGCAGCCCCCCCATTGTATAGACCCCCTGTGCAGCCCCCCCTCATAGTAAAAACCCATTGTGCAGCCCCCCCCTCATAGTAAAAACCCCTTGTGCAGCCCCCCTCATAGTAAAAACCCCTTGTGCAGCCCCCCTCATAGTAAAAACCCCTTGTGCAGCCCCCCTCATAGAAAAAAAAACCCTTGTGCAGCCCCCCCCCCAGTATAGACCCCTTGTGCAGCCCCCCCCCCCCCAGAATAAACTCACCTCACCTGGATCCTTCATCTCCCTCAGGCCTGGCAGCTTCTCTTCAGTTCAGTGAGCTTCCGGGATGCCGGCCCTCGCCGGAAGCTCACTGATGCAGGACCGCGGCGCCTGGATTTCTCCTCTTTACTGAACGGCGGTTGACATGTGACGTGATGACGTCACATGTCAGCTGCCGAGGAGGAGCGAGGAGAAGTCCGGGCGCCGCGGTCCAGCATCAGTGAGCTTCCGGCGAGGGCCGGCATCCCGGAAGCTCACTGAACTTAAAGAGGTCTGGCGGCCGTGGCCATTTAACTGCACGGGGGGGACCGGGCCGGGGGGCATATGCCCCACGGCCCAGCCCACCCCGGCCGCGCCCCCCCCCCCCGGTCGGGGGAGCACAGGAGGAAGTGGCAAGGGGGGCCGTGCAGGCCCCCCTAGCGTAGGGGCCCGGTCGCCATTGCGACCCCTGCGACCCCATTAGCTACGCCACTGCTGCCAATGGGTACTGCCTCCATCCTCCTCATCCTCCTAATAGACCTACATATCCTCCTCTGGCCCCCCTCTGGTGTGGCAGGAAGGCTCATCTCCTTCTCCTCCACCCGTCTCCCCTAAGAGTTCCTGTGCGTTCAGGTCCTCCTCCTCCTCCTTAACTTCCTCTCCCTCCTCCTCCGCCAAGCCTTTCTCCAGCAACCCAGGCTGCAACAGTGGCAACACCTCTTCCCCCTCGGCATCAGCGACAGTACATGAAGCATGGGTATGATGGCGCTCAGTCCTGTGTCTTGCCCACTGACCAGAAAGGTGGCCTCCTCAAAGGGTCGCAGCAAGCGGCAGGTGTCACGCATGAGCTGCCACTGCCCGAGCTCCAGGTTACACAGGGTAGTCACCGTGTCCGCCTGCATCAAGAGGAAATCAGTCAAGGCCTTCCTCTGCTCATAGAGCCGGTCCAGCATGTGGAGGGTGGAGTTCCACCGCGTAGCTACATCGCAAATGAGACGATGGTTGGGAAGACCATTCCTCCACTGCAGGTAGAGGAGGATGTGGTGAGAGCGACTTGAATGGCTGAAATGGTTACACAGCTTTCGAGCCATTGACAGCACAGTCTGTAAATGGGATGAAGACTTTAGAAAGTGTGTAACTTTTAGGTTTAAAACATGTGCCATACATGGGGCGTGCCTCATACCTCCTTGACGCAGCGCGGAGAGAATGTTGCTCCCATTGTCACTCACTACCGTCCCAACTTTAAGATGGCATGGAGTAAGCCACAAGAGGATTTCCATCTCAAGCAGATGGTGCAGCCCTTCCCCTCTGTGTCTTTTTTCACCCAAGCAGGCTAGATGCAGCACAGCGTGACACCTTCGTGCTACACCCAAGTGGTGCAAGGGAGGAACACTGGCGGTTGAGGAGGTTTGGACCTACTGGAGGAGGTGGAGGAGGACCGCAACACAGGAACCTTGCTGTGACAACGGGGTGGTTTCATCGCCCTTCCCTGGCCAAGTTGCTGGGGGTCCGCCGGCCATATTACATTTACCCACTGAGCAGTAATGGACATATACTGCCCTTGCCCGTAATTACAGCTCCAGATGTCTGTGGTTAAATGTACATGTCTGCTCACTGAATGGCGAACATAGCTGTACATGGCCAGTATAGCTGTGTTGGAAAAGTATTGTTGACTCGGCACCTTCCACCGTGGCTCCGCACACGACATCAGTTCACGGAAAGGTGCCAAGTCGACAACTTTAAATGACAGAGTCTGGAGCACCAGCAACTTGGCCAGGTGGGCGTTCAGCTTGACTGCTGCGGGATTGCTGGGTGCATATGTCTGCCTCTGGTATAGGGACTCGATGATGCCAGGCTGCCTACTGCTAGCAACACAGGGGCCACCAGCCGAAGAAGGGAGTGAAGCCACACTCCCTTCCACAGAGGAGGTCTGACTCTGTGAAAGGCCCACCTGACTACTGCTGCTTCCTGCTTCTGTTGACCGCGGGTCTTCCTGGGCCTTCTGTGACCCACTATCACCCCGTTTCTCCCAGGCGGAATGGTGGTGGTGCTTCATATGGACAGCCATGGCGCTGGTGCCAGGATGGAAAATCTTGCCTCTTTTAATGCGCCTGTCGCACAGGCGACAGATGACCAAATAGGCATCCTCCGGGCATTTTTTAAAAAACTGCCACACAGGCGAGGTGTAGAGTCTAGTACCGACAGGCTGCGGGGATGGGCGGGAGCTGACGATACTAGGACCTGCAGTGGAGGAGGGTTCCCCAATGGTCATCTGCTTGTCCCGGCTACGCTTCCGACTTGTTGGTTGACTACTGCTGCCTGTCTGCTTTTTAGTTGTGGCTGGCCTGCTGGCAGATGGATTCCCAGTTGACAAATCCGTTGAATAAGCCAAATCCTGCCATGGATCCCATGTAACATCCGATGTAGCATTATCCTGTTCCAGAATGATGCTATCATCCTCATCAGGCTCCTGCCCAGCCCTCTCTCGTCTACTGCCTACTGCTCTCCTGCCAGGCCTAACAAGGGCCTGCTCTGATATCGCCTCCGACACAGCTATGCCCTGCACTTGATTGTCCCCTGTCTCATCCCCCACGTGCTCATTGTCATTAAAGAGCAGTTCGCTGCTCATAGATGCCAACAGTTCTCTTGCAGGTGGCGGGTCAAAAGTTAGCGGGATGTTGCTGAGGATGTCAGATGGAGGACGTGGGGGAATTGCTGCGTGTCCGTGCCAAGTCAGGGTCGTGTCCGAGGTACCCACAGATACCTGGCTAGCTGTCTCACTATTCATCCTTGTGGACGTCGAAGTGTGAGCCAGCCACTCCAGGACTGTGGAATTAGATGTGTGGACACGACCCTGGTGTGACAAAGGAAGCTCAGGCCTGCCACTTGACCCTCTTCCTGCGCTACTTCCTCTTCTGCCCCTTGAGCCAGACTCTCTGCCCTGCCCTCTGCCTGAAACGCTTTGTGAGGTTTCCTGCTGCCGCTGTGCCATGACTTTATATTCAAATTATTTCTACACTTGGTAGATGAGAACAGTATTTTCTGTAATATAAATACAGGGCAAGTATAGAAACTGTCTATATATATATATATATATATATATATATATATATATATATATGCAAAAAAGGGGTCCGTGGAGCCTCAGTTACGAGTCTCAAAACACGGGAATAGCCAGATATCCCTCTCTCCAGAGAAGGAAGCCCATTGCCAAGGGGTGCCTCCTAGTGGGGAGAGCACCAAACCACCCTGATACGTAGTCCCTCAGGTCCTCACTCTGTTGCGAGCTTTAGGACCTAAATAGGGAAACACCAGGGTGGCCCCTGTGAGTCAAAGTCTAACTCTGTGGCGAGTATAACGACATAAGACAAGGGTTACCAAGGCTAGGCATCCATCCACAGACTGCAGTTTCGGGGTATTTGCCCCTCGTCAGTGTGGAGCAGGATTCTGGCTACTGGGGCAATGATAAATAGACCAACAAAACACAACAATCACTGAACTCAGGGAGAACAGTGAAAAATTCCAATGGAGTACTCATTTACGAGTCTCCATTGATTGTCCCATACAAAATTTAAATATGCAAAAAAAAATGAGTACTCCATTGGAATTTTTCACTGTTCTCACTGAGTTCAGTGATTTTTGTGTTTTGTTGGTCTATTTATCATTGCCCCAGTAGCCAGAATCCTGCTCCACACTGACGAGGGGCAAATACCCCGAAACTGCAGTCTGTGGATGGATGCCTAGCCTTGGTAACCCTTGTCTTATGTCGTTATACTCGCCACAGAGTTAGACTTTGACTCACAGGGGCCACCCTGGTGTTTCCCTATTTAGGTCCTAAAGCTCGCAACAGAGTGAGGACCTGAGGGACTACGTATCAGGGTGGTTTGGTGCTCTCCCCACTAGGAGGCACCCCTTGGCAACGGGCTTCCTTCTCTGGAGAGAGGGATATCTGGCTATTCCCGTGTTTTGAGACTCGTAACTGAGGCTCCACGGACCCCTTTTTTGCATATTTAAATTTTGTATGGGACAATCAATGGAGACTCGTAAATGAGTACTCCATTGGAATTTTTCACTGTTCTCCCTGAGTTCAGTGATTGTTGTGTTTTGTTGGTCTATTTATCATTGCCCCAGTAGCCAGAATCCTGCTCCACACTGACGAGGGGCAAATACCCCGAAACTGCAGTCTGTGGATGGATGCCTAGCCTTGGTAACCCTTGTCTTATGTCGTTATACTCGCCACAGAGTTAGACTTTGACTCACAGGGGCCACCCTGGTGTTTCCCTATTTAGGTCCTAAAGCTCGCAACAGAGTGAGGACCTGAGGAACTACGTATCAGGGTGGTTTGGTGCTCTCCCCACTAGGAGGCACCCCTTGGCAATGGGCTTCCTTCTCTGGAGAGAGGGATATCTGGCTATTCCCGTGTTTTGAGACTCGTAACTGAGGCTCCACGGACCCCTTTTTTGCATATTTAAATTTTGTATGGGATAATCAATGGAGACTCGTAAATGAGTACTCCATTGGAATTTTTCACTGTTCTCCCTGAGTTCAGTGATTGTTGTGCTTTGTTGGTCTATTTATCATTGCCCCAGTAGCCAGAATCCTGCTCCACACTGACGAGGGGCAAATACCCCGAAACTGCAGTCTGTGGATGGATGCCTAGCCTTGGTAACCCTTGTCTTATGTCGTTATACTCGCCATAGAGTTAGACTTTGACTCACAGGGGCCACCCTGGTGTTTCCCTATTTAGGTCCTAAAGCTCGCAACAGAGTGAGGACCTGAGGGACTACGTATCAGGGTGGTTTGGTGCTCTCCCCACTAGGAGGCACCCCTTGGCAATGGGTTTCCTTCTCTGGAGAGAGAGATATCTGGCTATTCCCGTGTTTTGAGACTCGTAACTGAGGCTCCACTGACCCCTTTTTTGCATATTTAAATTTTGTATGGGACAATCAATGGAGACTCGTAAATGAGTACTCCATTGGAATTTTTCACAGTTCTCCCTGAGTTCAGTGATTGTTGTGTTTTGTTGGTATATATATATATATATATATATAGCACTTTTTTAAGATATAATGCTATACACCTGAACCAGGTGTTTTTGTCTCTCAGGATAAGACAGATGTGATATACACACTTTCAATGAGAAGGGTCCAAGTATAGAAGTATAGAAATTGGGTATATATATATACATATACTGTGTGTATATATATATATATATATATATATATATATATAGCACTTTTTTAAAGATATAATGCTATACACCTGAACCAGGTATTTTTGTCTCTCAGGATAAGACAGATATTGTACCTAAAAGAAAAAAAGGAAACACAGTGGTGCTGCATGTGCATGCGGATTAACCCTTTGAGATGTGTATGTGCAAATTCACACAAATGCACACTCACCTAATTAGGTCGTACGTATTAGGCATGACTCTAATGTAGGCTTGTAGGTATATAAGGAGGGCTGCTGCCTTCCACCTTCCGATTTCCCTGGATCGGGTCCAAACTCTAAATAACCTTGCAACAATAAGGGATTCCTTGGCGCTCAAACCTCAAGGCACAGTCACTCCACTTCAATCAAGATGCAGAGATCACGAGTATTCTTGCCAATCAGATGTGTTCTTTATTGCTACGCGTTTCAATGGTTAACCACCCTCTTCATCAGGCATGATTAGGGAACATTCCACACTAGTTTTTATACATAAACTAAAATGATTGACCTGGAAGGATTTCCCTGTTCCCAGGTGTCCTCACGACATCACTTCCCATCTGCTAATCAGACTGAAGTCCTATTAAAACAACAACATTGAGGGGCGTGTCTGGCTGCTCTGCAAGATGGCCGCTTAGCAGAGGAGCTCCGCTCACTACCGCCAGCTACATCAGCTTTACCCACCTCACAACACCCGTTATCCACCAAGCGGAGGGGGAACTGATCTGGGAACACCGCAGCTATCTCCGGTGCCGGCTCTCGCTGCCCCCGGGCGATCGGAGACTCTGGAATCAGTGCCGGCTGAAGGCCTCCACAGCAGCAGCGCCCGCCATTTTGGACGCAGGGAGAGCGGGCACAGGATCCTCCGGCGCGGCTCTAAGCCGCCTACAGCAGACCCTCTGTCCCTCGGACCGCAGTGAGTACCGGCGGCCCCCCTCTGCCTACCCTGCGGCCCCTGGTCTACCTCACCTCGGCAGTCGCAGGTCAGCAGTCGCAGGCCCCCTGTCACGAGCTCCTGGGCGCCATCTTGATTCCGCCGGCATAACAGCGGCAGCTGAGCTCCCTCCTCACAGCACAAAGAAGCAGCGGCTCCAGTCAGGCTCTCCTCCAGCTACAGACTGAGCCTCCGAACCACCTCAGAGCACCGCATCCCTTGATCTCTGGGAGCACTCAGCTGCCATCATTAGCAGCCCGACGCCATCTTAAGTTTGATACAGGGGCCATTATAGAGGAGATCTCTCAGACACTGCTACAGCACCATAGGGGGTCTCTGTCCCCTCTCCCCCTGGCTCCTCACCCATATACTCATAAACACTGGCTACCTATCTCCTGCTCCCCTAAAATGGATAAGACAAGACACCATTGAACTGTACAAAGGTGGGACATACCACCATCATAGTCACCACAGTGCTGGAGAAAACGAGGCCCCAGACAACCCCTCTGCTGAGGGAAACAACCTTGCCAATCCCTCTTACTGGGGCTGCTATCCCTCTATCATTACCTCAGCAATCTTTACTACGATTTTTTGGCACTAAAAAAGTGGCTCTAACGCTCACTACCGGAGGCTTACGCACAAGTGCACGCTCACCTGACACCCTGTACGATAATAGAGCTGATCTAGACTGCGCTACTGATACAGCCATGCCCTTTAAAAATTCCAAAAATGCCAACTCTGCTAAAAAAGGGCCAGCGGCCCATACCCGCCACCATGGAGGTGGACACTCACAACATGAGGATGACTATGGCCTCACTCCTTCCATTCTAGCGCCCTCTAAGGGATGGCGCTCCTCCTCTGAATCATTCCAGGAGGAGGTCCTAGACCCACAAACATCCCCGGCACCACCTGAATGGAAGGCATTGCTTCAGGCCTTACCCACCAAAGCGGACTTTCAAGCTCTAGTCTCGGAAGTTAAAGAGACCTGCAGAGCCGAAATAGCACACATCCGCAAGGACTTAAATCATGTGGCGGCCAGGGTAGAGGGCATCGAGGAAGCCAATGACCACACTAGAAAATACATTTCTGCTCTTCAAAAGCACGTTGCCCTAACCACGAATCACCTGCAGGAGACGACACGCCATCTGGAGGATTTGGACAACAGGGGCAGGAGACACAATATCAGAGTCAGAGGGCTGCCTGAAATGACCCCAGAGGACTTAAACGTCATTTTGCAAACTATCTTTAATGATATCCTGGACCAACCGGCAGACGCCACTATCCATCTAGATAGAGCGCACAGGGCGCTTAGGCCTAAGACGGCATCCACACAACCCAGAGACGTTATATGCTGTGTTACAGACTATACTACCAAAGAAGCGATTATGGCCAGGGCACGACAGAAAGATGCCATTGTTTACCAAGGGACTACCCTACAACTCTTTCCAGATCTTTCCTGGCTGACCCTTCAAAAAAGACGCCATCTCAAGCCGCTTCTCTCTGTTCTCCGCGACAACAACATTCCTTATAGGTGGGGTTTTCCGTTTGCTCTTATTGCCCGGAAGAATGGGCAGACGGTGACCCTAGTCTCCTATGCTGACCTGGAGGATTTTTGTGGAACCCTGGACATCCGGTGCCCTGATATGGTAGACTGGGAGATTCCGATGCCACCTAGACCTCCACCACCAGAGTGGCAACGAGTAGAACAGCAGAAACGAAAATCTACGCCTGCCAAGCACACCCCTGTGCCCTCTCCTCGTTGATATTTGGCACCTCCCTAATGACGTATGCCTTCTCATGAGGTCCTGAGGGTCTCCTGGTTCTTGTAATGACTCTCACGCACAGGCTCTGATGGCCTGACCTTATTTGAAACAAATGGTTAATGCTGATTTGATAGCGTTTGGGTTTGATAATCTGTGGACAAGGATAACGGGTTTAAGTCATGTGCCTGGCATTAATACAATGCCATGATTGATGTTTAGGTTAAACTTGTTTGGCGGTTGAGAGACTGCACTATTGAAACCACTCCCTCAATTGTAGTACAGTGTAACGGACATAGTCCTTGTGGAGTTAGTTTAGAATCACATCCCCTGTTCCCGTGGGGTACTGTACTGGGCCCTTGGACTCCCCCCTTGCCTGGTCGGATTGGGGGGAGCCGATTGGCCTTCCTAGACTGCATGTAGATAACCTTTATTATCTTACCCCATACTGGGTTACCCAGGTAACACTCAGAGATTTCGAGTGGTCACTGGTATAATTGTTCATATATTTGGTTATTTTTTTCACACGGAATTTCAGTTTATTTTGTTTTGTCCTGTTCATACTTACCTTTGTTTCTTTTTCACACTCCTTTGTCTTAGTAACTGTGTGTCTGTGTCCCTTGTCCGCCTCTTCCCTGGTGTGGTCCCCCCGTTACCCTCTGCCCGGTCCTGTCCCCTGGAGCTTGGTGAGTACACTTTTAGTATTAACATTAACGAGATCTCACTGATCTGCTACTGATCTGTGTTGCTGGACAATGGTACGATTGCTATCCCTAAACGTACATGGGCTACATTCCAATACTAAACGTAGACTGACCTTAACTGAGATCTCTGCAGCTAAGGCAGACGTAGTCTTCCTACAGGAGACTCATTACGATGCAACAGGTAATTTTAATTTTGCCAAACACAAATTTCCTGTCTCTTACTCAGCTAGTTGTGACAGAAGACGTGCAGGTGTTGCGATTTTACTTTCAAGAAACTGCCCTATTCAAATCACGACCACCACCCCTGACCCTGGTGGACGATATATCATCCTGCAAGGCTCGTACAGAGGCTCACCTATAACTTTATGCAATGTATATGTCCCTAACTCCCATCAAATTAGATTCCTAAATAGACTCCTTCTCAAACTCTCTCGGTTACCTCCCTCCATGCTTCTTCTGGGAGGCGACTTTAACATGATCTTCTCAGAACAGATAGATCGGTTCTCCCTAGCTCATCCACGAGCTCCACCCGCATCCATCGCACTAGCAAGGGACTTCCGCAAATTGCTCCGTAAATACTCCTTATTTGATATGTGGCGGATCAATCACCCTAGAGATAAATCTTATTCATATTACTCATCCCCCACAGTACATTCACGAGAATAGACTATTTTTTTGGAAACGTCCTAGGGTTAAGGAACATGGCAGGCGCCTCTATGGGCCTCATCACGTGGTCTGATCATGCCCCCATTTTTTTGGAACTAAAAGACACTATCACCCCTGCTAGGTCCTGCCATTGGAGACTCAACGAGACCCTCCTGAAAACCCCACACCTAAAAGAATCTCTCTCCTCCCACCTGTCAGCTTTCTTTGCGGAAAACACTGGTTCTGTGGGATCTCCGGTGGTACTATGGGAGGCTCACAAGGCAGTGATGAGAGGTCATTGTATCTCCCTGAGCACCAAACTGAAAAAAGATAGAAACCTCATGTTGGAGCAGCTGTCTGCCCAATTGCAAAAGCAAGAAGCTACACTGCTGGCAACCCCTTCCCTGTCTCTTTTAAGGAAGGTTATTAGCCTTAGAGCGCGCATTAAGAGCCTCACTCTACATAAGATAGAGAAACTGCTTTTATATACGAGGCAGAAATATTATGAAAGAGGTAATAAAGCACATACACTTCTTGCTCAGCAATTGAGAGACCGCACTGCACAACAAACGCCTCATGTGATACGGGACAGTGACGGTACTATGATACATGACCCCTCGACCATTGCTGAGAAATTTCAGAATTATTTTGCCCGCCTATATCACCTGCCCTCCACGTTACCTGAGGACCACACAGAGCGTACACAACTCTTTGACTCCTTTCTTTCTGCATGTCGGCTACCCGCACTGCCCCCGGAGGCTCATGAGGACCTAAATGCAGATATATCGGGGGAAGAGTTAGGAGATATTTTGAAATCCTTGCCCACGGGCAAATCCCCGGGACCTGATGGGTTTACCTATATGTATTACCTTACCTTTGCCCACATCCTGACCCCCCACTTGCTTTCCATGTTCAATGCATTCTTGTCAGGTGTGCCACTCCCTACAACACTGACCCATGCTTATATCTCCCTAATCCCTAAACCAGGGAAAGACCCGGCTGACTGCGGAAGTTATCGTCCTATCGCTCTTTTAAATGCAGATCTGAAGTTATACGCCAAGGTGCTTGCCTCCCGCCTGTCGAGATGGTTGCCCCAAATTATAGATAAAGACCAAGTAGGCTTTGTTCCGTGTCGACAGGGGGGGGACAACACCAGAAGAGTAATAGATCTGATAGACGCAGTCAACCAGGAACACGGATCTGCACTACTACTAGGCCTTGATGCGGAGAAGGCCTTCGATCGTCTGGGATGGCCCTTTATGACGAGAGTCTTGGAGACGTTTGGCATCCGGGGGGCTTTTCTCAGGGCGGTCGGGGGCCTCTACTCTACTCCAAGTGCCTCCATCAAACTTCCTCACGCCATGTCACGTACGATTCCTATACATAATGGCACCCGCCAGGGGTGCCCCCTCTCGCCGCTAATCTTCGTAATGTGCATCGAGCCCCTGGCGGCTGCCATACGCAACCACCCCGACATACATGGGATCCGCGTCCGGGGGAGAGATTACAAGCTGTCCCTCTTTGCCGATGATATACTATTGACCATTACCCAGCCACATATCTCCCTCCCCAACCTCCATACACTTCTTTCTACCTTTAGCCGTATATCTGGCTACAAAATAAATGCCTCCAAAACTGAAGCCCTTCCCATAAATATACCTGAACCTCTCCTGTCTACCCTCCGCGTGAATTTCAATTATAATTGGAAGGATTCCTCTCTAAAATATTTGGGGGTACAAATTACAAACTCTTACCCATCCCTGTATGCACATAACTTCCCGAAATTATTTGCCGAAATCCGATCCTTGCTGGACAAATGGAACACATTACCCATCTCCTTGCTAGGGCGAATAGCGGCAACCAAAATGACGATCCTTCCTAAAATCCTCTACTACTTCGAGACCCTCCCAATTCCCGTGCCTATGAGTGCACTAAAGGCAATCCAGACCTCCGTCCTGCGCTTCGTGTGGGGACACAGGCGACATAGAATTGCCAAGAACATCTTACAGGCTCCTAAGTCTCTAGGAGGATTAGCCCTGCCTGATCTTACCTGTTACTACTGGGCGGCTCATTTGCGCCATATACAAGCTTGGGCAGCGCCTCTGGCCTACACGAAGTGGATGATGCTTGAGAAGCTCTGGATCGCCCCGATACACCCTAATTCCCTCCTGTGGACCAACCCGACTACGCCTTTGCAGGGTCCACTCCTGGGGCCCATAGTACACACTCGACGAATATGGCAAACGTGTATAAAAAAGTTCCCTCTAGCTTCTAAAAATTCCCCTATGACGTCCTTCCTATACCACCCAGACTTCCCGGCCAGTGTGACTAGCGGCTTGACTAGGGTCTGGCAAGCTAGCAAACTATTTAGATTTGCAGATATTGTAGACCCTAGAGATAGAACCCTCCTGCCATTCGCAACCTTAGCCGCCAATCATGAACTACCTCCAGCAGCACAATATCAGTACCTCCAAATTAAGCACTTTATGATTACACTTTTCTCTTCCACTAAGGTCTCCCTACCAACAGCGTTCGAGAGATTATGCAAATCGGGGGTTTCCACCAAAGGCTTAATTTCCGATATTTATAGCATCTTGAAGGGTCCTCCCCCTGATGACGAGATTAGATATCCATACATGTCGCGGTGGGAGGTTCTCTTTGGGAGGCGCTTGCCCCAACCTATTTGGCAGATGATATGGGACAGGGCTGCCAAGACGTCTATATGTACGACCTATAAAGAAAACCAATATAAGCTGATGTTGCTCTGGTACCACACACCCGAAGTTTTACATGCCATGAATCCGGCCCTACCCAAGACATGCTGGAGGTGCGGCGGGGGAGTGGGCACTATCCAACATATATATTGGACATGCCCTCTGATAGCTCCGTACTGGGTAATGGTGCAGAACTTAATTAAGGAACTCAGCAATCTAGAGATCCCCCTGGATCCGGTTTTCTATTTATTTAATGTGCCTCCCACAAAAATAGGCCGGAAAACCATGAAATTGTTGCTCCATATCCTCACGGCAGCAAGATGCTTGGTGGCCCGATTCTGGAAGAGAACAGTAGTACCCACCAGGAACGACCTGTATGCTCGCATCCTAGATGTTAGGAATATGGAACAGTTGACTGCTATGCTCAACAACAGGCTAGACTACCTTAAGCAAGTCTGGTCTCTATGGGATATATACTGGGCTGAAAGAGTCAGCACATGTCCGGATCCCGCGGGCTGGGCAGGTATAGAGGGTGCGACCCCCTGTTCCACTTCCCCTCCCCTATGTATCTCTGTCTTGTTGTTTTGTCTCCCCATCCCTTTTGCGACTTGTTTTACTTTGGTTGCGGATATTTGTTCACCCTACAATGTTTGAGGTTAATTTGTCACTTACTTTTCCACAAAGCACAATTTTATGGAGCCTTTGAGTTAACAATGCATTCCACTGTAAGTAACACTGCGCCACAGGCATTGTTCCCTCTGCCTTCTAAATGGTACTAGACTATAAATGTGTATACTGTATAAAATGTAAAATGTTTAATAAAAATACAATTTAAAAAAAAAAAAAAAAAAAAAACAACAACATTGGTAGTTTCTATGGTTAAAACTTATAAGGCGAGGTGGATATGACATTTTCTTGACAATAAGAAAAAAACTCCCCCTGTCAGTCTTAATACCACATGTTGCAATATTAAAGTATTTCTCTTCACATCAAGGACTTTGATTACATTAGATATTACAATAGTCAATAGATAAGATTATTTACTACACAACGCATATCAGAGAACATGTGAGTTGACCCAAGATGAATGTTTAAGGAAGAAAGAGGAAATACCTGATGATCAACAGAAGACTAGGATTAATTTCATTACTTGTTACAACAAGTCTCATAGAGATATCAAGAAGATCCTCCATAAGCACTGGTATCTATTGAAACTAGATCCATACATAGGTCCAACATTGCCCAAGGAACCACTGATCACCTACAGGAAGGCATCAACCATTAAAAATCTCATAGCCCCTAGCTGCCTGCGCAGACATAAGAAAGAAGAGACGACCAACAAAATAGAGGCAGGGGTTTCAAAATGTGGTCATCCGAGATGCCTATGTTGTTGTTGCATTGAGACGGGCACTACGGTATTCCAGAGTAAGAAAGCAGGGCAGGTCTTTTCCATCAAACAAAAATTGAACTGTAAGTCATGCTATGTGATCTACGTGCTGGAGTGCCCTTGTGGCCTCCAGTATGTAGGCCAAACAACAACCATTGCACTGCCGTCTCAATGGCCATAGACTGAACATCAAAAAGGGTTTCCTGAAACACAGGGTATCCAGGCATTACTTTGAACAGCACAATTCAGATCCAACATTTTTAAAGATCTGTCCTATTGATCAGATCAGTGCTGGAGCTAGCAATCGCTTCGATCAACTTATAAAACGCGAAATGTTTGGGGAACGTCATGTAAAGCAGGTAGTTCCTGCAACATGACGTTTCCCAAATGTCATGCTTTCCCCGCCTCCCCCCTCTGTCCCTGAGTGAGATCGGGCAGCGGGAGGAGGCAGTACCACACAGCATCCTCCCGCAGCCTCTGCCCGGAGGGGAGCCGCGCTCTCCCTGAGCAGTTAACCCCATAAACGCCGCTGTCGATGCGACCGCAGCGTCTATGGGGGAGATCTGATATCTGCCACTGATCGGGTGGCGGAAGGAGGCTGCTGCACGTTGCCCCTTCCCTGCCGCCCGTACCGGAGATCGCCACTATCAACATTATAGTGGGGTTCTCCGGTACCGGCCATTACCGGCGCCGCTGATAGCTTTCATCTCCCCCCACCATGAATCCACGATGGGGGGAGATGAAAATGTATCCCTCAGACCCCAGATCAGCCCCCCTAGTAGCCAGTAACTAACCATCTCCCTCCCCGGGCGGCCATCATTTCCAAGATGGCCGCCCCCATCCCTGTGAACAGACCACCGCACGTTGCCACTGACCACCGCTCGTTGCCACTGACCACCGCATGTTGCCACTGACCACCGCACGTTGCCACTGACCACCACGTTACCTCTGACATCGCACGCTGCCTCTGACCACCGCACGCTGCCTCTAACCATCGCACGTCACCTCTAACCAACGCACGTCGCCTCTGACCATTGCACGTCACCTCTGACCACCGCACGTTGCCTCTAACCACCCCAAATTGCCAATGACCCCCTCCAGATTGCCGTAACCAACCCAAATTACATATAAGCACTTCAGTTTATCCGTAACCAACCCAGATTGTCCGTAACCACAGCAGGTTGCTCGTATCCACCCCACGTTGCCCGTAACCAGAGCAGGTTGCCTGTAACCACCCCAGATTGTCTGTAACCACAGCAGGTTGCCCGTATCCACCCCACGTTGCCCGTAACCACCCCACATTGCCCGTAACCACAGCAGGTTGCCTGTATCCACAGCAAGTTGCCCCAGATTTTCCGTAACCACCCCAGGTTGTCGGTATCCGCCCCAGGTGTCCCGTAACCACCGCAGGTTGCCCGTAACCACATCCAGATTACCCATAACCACCCCAGGTTGCTCGTAACCACCGCAGGTTGCCCGTAACCACCTACAGATTACCCGTAACCACCCCAGATTGCCTGTAACCACCCCGCATTAACTGTAATCTCATTTTTTATTGTATTTTAGTAACTGCGCTATTCTAATAACCATTACTAGCTGCGGTTTTGCTCCAGCAAATTGGCACTCCCTTCCTTCTGAGGCCTGCTGTGTGCTCATACAATGGTTTATGCTCACCTATGGGGTACCGTTCTACTCAGGAGAACCTGCGTTACAGATTTTGGGGTGAATTTTTTTCTCCTCTTCCTCGTGAAATTTAGAAATTTCAAACTAAACGAACATATTTGCAGATGACACCAAGCTTTGTAGTACAGTACAGTCTATGGAGGATGTGCAGATATTACAGGATGACTTAGACACACTGAGTGTTTGGGCGTCCACTTGGCAAATGAGGTTCAATGTGGATAAATGTAAAGTTATGCACCTGGGTACTAATAACCCACATGCATCATATGTCCTGGGGGGAGTTACTCTGGGAGAGTCACTGATGGAGAAGGATCTGGGTGTACTTGTAGATAATAGACTACAGAACAGTACACAATGTCAGTCAGCTGCTTCTAAGGCCAGCAGGATATTGTCATGCATTAAAACAGGCATGGACTCTCGGGACAGGGATATAATATTACCGCTTTATAAAGCTTTGGTGCGGCCTCATCTGGAGTATGCCGTCCAGTTTTGGAACCTGATTCATAAAAAGGATGTTCTAGAGCTGGAGAGGGTACAAAGACGGGCAACTAAACTAATAAGGGGAATGGAGCATCTTAGTTATGAGGAGAGATTAAAAGAATTACATTTGTTTAGTTTGGAGAAGAGACGTTTAAGGGGAGATATGATTAACTTATTTAAATATATAAATGGCCCCTACAAGAGATATGGGGAAAAGATGTTCCAGGTAAAACCCCCTCAAAGGACAAGAGGGCACTGCCTCTGCCTGGAGAAAAAAAGGTTCAATCTCCGGAGGCGACAAGCCTTCTTTACCATGAGAACTGTGAATCTGTGGAACAGTCTACCACAGGATCTGGTCACAGCAAAAACAGTAGAGGGCTTCAAAACAGGCCTAGACAAGTTCTTAGACCAAAATAATATAGATGCATATGTATAGAACCCTATCACCCCTCCCCCTTCCCTGTATCCATCCCCTCCTTGGTTGAACTTGATGGACGTGTCTTTTTTCAACCGTATTAACTATGTAACTATATTCGAACATATTCGATTCGAGTTTTTCATTTTTAATGGCCAATTTTGAATACTTTCCTCTAATACCTGTGGGTTCAAAATGCTCACCACATCTCAAGATGAATGTTCCTTTATGGGGTAACATTGTACTCAGGAGAACCTGCGTTACAAATTTTGGTGTCCTTTTTTCATGTTCCTTTTGAAAATGAGGAACTTTAATCTAAAAGTATATATTATTGGAAAATTTTAATTTTCAATTTTTTACGGCCTAATGGTGAACACTTTCCTCCAGCCCCTGTAGGGTTAAAATGCTCATTATACCCCTAGATTAATTCTTTAAGGTGTCTAGTTTCCAAAATGGGGTCACTTATGGGGGTTTCCAGTATACAAGCCTCCTAAATCCATTTAACAAAAGAACTGGTCCCTAAAAAAAATCAGTTTTGGAAATTTCATGAAAATTTTATAATTTGCTGATACATTTCTATGCCCCATAATACCCTAAAAAAGTAAAATATGTTTACCAAATTATGCCAGAATAAAGAAGACATATTGATAATGTGATTTGGTAACTAATTTATGTGCTATGACTTCCTTTTGTTAAGAAGGAGAGAATTTCAAAGTTCATAAAATGCTAATTTTTCAAATTTTTCGTGATTTTTTATGTTTTTCACAAAAAACACAAAAAGTAGTGACCAAATTTTGCCACTAACATAAAGTGCCATATGTGATGAAAAAACATTCTCAGAATCGCTAGCATATGTTAAAGCATCACTGAGTTATAAGCGCATAAAGTGAGACAGGTCAGATTTTAAAAAATTAGCTTGGTCATTAAAGGGGTATTCCCCCCAAGAGCTTAAAAAATGAAATGCTCCCAAACCTAGCCGGCCTTACTCACCAAGTCCCCCTGAGTATTTTGAGATGTCTCCCATCTTTCTAGCTGCTGCCGTTCCTGAGTTACAACTTTTTCTAAAACATGGACTATATCCAAGATAGGAAACTACATTTCCCATCATGCAATGCTTCTGCCTGATGATGGTGAAGTAGCAGAGATGAGACAATGAAGGAGATGATGACAGTGTAGCAGAGCTCAGATGGCGGTGTCGGTGTAGCAAAGCTGAGTTGGAAGTGACGTCGTAACAGAGCTGCGTTGGCGGTGACGGTGTAGCAGAGCTGAGTTAGCGGGGACGCCGGTGCAGCAGAGCTGAGTTGGCGGGGACGCCGATGCAGCAGAGCTGAGTTGGCGGGGACGCCGGTGTAGCAGAGCTGAGTTGGGGACGCCGGTGTAGCAGAGCTGAGTTGGCGATGATGCGGGCGATTGTGAGGGGCGGAGCTTGTCGCGCGGGGGCGGAGCTTGCCACGGGTGATCGCGGGGGCGGAGTTAGTCGCAGGCGATTGCGGGGGGCGGAGCTAGTCGCGGGCGATTGCGGGAGGCGGAGCTTGCCGTGGGCGATCGCGGGGGGGCGGAGCTTGCCGCGGGGGGGGGGGTGCGGAGGCTATGCTGCCAGTGAGTGAGGGATGCCATGGGCGATGGGGGGGGGGGCTGTGTGCTGCGGGTGAGTGCTGGACGGTGTGCCCGGGAGGCTCTGGACACAGGGGGTGAGCTCTGGGCTGGGGTGACTGGGTGGCTGCTGTTAGAGAGTGAGACAGTGACATCTGCGCTGATCACTGTCTCCCTCTGTAACAGCAGCCACTGCATCAGTGTTCTCAGTCACTTTACTGTGCTGGGACTGAGGACACGTGATGCCAACACGGAGGGTGGGGGCCAGGAGCAGGGAGCGTGTCGGTGTGGACTGAGGTCTGATGATTCTATGCAATCCATGGAGGTGAATGCAGCTGGATAACAGCAAAACTGTGCAGAATCCATAATAACTTTATATTGGAAAGATGGAAAGCTACGGATGGGCAGCGTATTAATGCAAAAATAATTTTGGGGGGAATACCCCTTTAAGGCCAAAGCAAGAAAGAAAGAAAGAAAGAAAGAATTACATGGAGAATAAAATAGATAATAATAAGAAAAAAAGATATAATTGTAACATGTCATATAATAACATCAGGCACATTTATAAGACAACATATGTATTCCTGTGAAGGCTTTCTATCTCATCTATATTCGATTATGATATCCAACTGAAGTCTTGACCTTCGTTATAGAGATGGTTCTTTGTTTTGCTGTTATAGTAACACAACTTCATAATGAGCCCAATAATCTTATCTATTGACTATTGTAACATCTAATGTAATCAAAGTCCTTGATGTGAAGAGAAATACTTTAATATTGCAACATGTGGTATTGAGACTGACATGGGGAGTTTTTTTCTTATTGTCAAGAAAATGTCACATCCAGGGGGAAATGTCCCTATTGGTAAGAAGAGGTCATGTCCATAGCTGGAATTGAACACGTGTACCTGGCTCCCCAACAGTGTCCTCCTATGTGAGGAGCCATAGCCTCACACTGGTCAGTGGGGAAGATTTCTATAAACCTATCCCTACAGTTATAGTCAGCCTAGAACTCCAGCAGAGTTCATATACTAATATGTTGCAGTAATGGTGTTGGTACCTTATAGTAATAACAACCCAATCATAAGAATAATTTTAACTTCTTTTACAACTATAAGTATATCTTAATTATATTCAGTATTTGTATCTTCTCTTACTAATATAAGCTTTTAGGAAGATTTTATTATAGAAATTAGAAAAACATTTTTTATGGAGTACAGTGGATGAGAACCCAGGGTGGTGACAGCCTTAACATGCCAGGGGTCAGCCACTTACCTCAAGACCACCTCACCTTTTAAGTTTTAACCATAGAAACTACCAATGTTGTTGTTTTAATAGAACTTCAGTCTGATTAGCAGATGGGAAGTGATGTCGTGAGGACACCTAGGAACAGGGAAATCCTTCCAGGTCAATCATTTTAGTTTATGTATAAATACTAGTGTGGAATGTTCCCTAATCATGCCTGATGAAGAGGGTGGTTAACCCTTGAAACGTGTAGCAATAAAGAACACATCTGATTGGCAAGAATACTGGTAATCTCTGCATCTTGATTGAAGTGGAGTGACTGTGCCTTGAGGTTTGAGCGCCAAGGAATCCACCATTGTTGCAAGGTTATTTGGAGGCTAAGACGGATGTGATATACACACTTTCAATCAGAAGGGTCCAAGTATAGAAATTGGGTGTGTGTGTGTATATATATGTATAGATAGATAGAATGGTTGGTTGCTGAACGGCACTGTGTGGCTCTAAGGCTCAGGTGGGTGCACAAGTCCCAGGTTGCCAGATCCAAGGCTCCCAAATTCACAAAAGAACTTCTAATGAGACGGCACTCCGGATTAAAGTGAAAAAGCAAAGTGTTTTATTCACCCATCAGTTGCGACGTTTCGATCTACTCCAAGAGATCTTTTTCAAGCTTGAAAAAGACCTCATGGAGTAGATCGAAATGTTGCAACTGATGGGTGAATAAAACACTTTGCTTTTTCACTTTAATCCGGAGTGCCGTCTCATTAGAAGTTCATATATGAGAGAGAGAGAGAGAGCACCTTTTGTTCAGAGCGGGGCTGTGCTCTGAACCGCCGTGGTCCCGGGTGCCGCATGTAGTCCGGGGCCGCGGCTATTAGCGGTCACGGTCCGATCGCTGTGCCCGCTAATTAGATAACCGGATGCAGCTGTCAAAGATGACAGCTGCATCCAATTACCTGATGCAGTCGTTCTCTCCTGTGCTTCTCTCCACCATGCTTCTCTCCTGTGCTTCTGTCCACCATACTTCTCTCCCCCCTGCTTCTCTCCACCAAACTTCTCTCCCCCCTGCTTCTCTCCGCTGTTTCTCTCCCCCATCTCCATGTTTCTCTCCACCCTGTTTCTCCCCCATCCCCAGGTTTCTCTCCCCCATTGTTTTCTCCTGTTTCACAGGGGCACCATAGTTTAGGGAACTTTCCCCGCGGCACACCCGACCATGTGCCACGGCACACTGGTTGAAAATCACTGTACTAGAGATTAGAGATGAGCAAAGACAGATTCTCTGCAAATCACAGTCAATTTGTATCGTTTTGCAATGTGAATTCACTGCGATTCATTCCTAATTTGCTAAACATGGCGGCCTAGATGGCGGCCTTACGTGTTAGCTTACAATACTATTATTTGGCAGTGTAGTGACCCGGTACAGGCCCCTAAGCCTTTATTGCACCTGAGTAAGGTAACTCCCTTGGGTTCACACAAGTGGGATGATGTATCCACTGCAGTTAGTGTTTTTCCCACTAGGTGTCACTACTGTGTTTGTAACTTATTTCTGTGGTGTCCCACCACAGGTGGTTTTGTATCTCTCCTGTGCACCGCTCAAAAAGCTCCTGCCTTCAATTTAAGTAGTGATAAGGGTACTTTACAGTTTCATCACTAGATGTCAGTATTTTGTATTCCTATGTATTGCAGTCAGTATATTGTATTCCTGAGTATACCCTTCAGTCCAGACTATACCCAGGTATATTTTGGCCTAGGCCAATTCATACCCCCTCAGGCCATTTTATACCCCCATGAAATCAGTAGTAATGGGTATCACAATGAGTAGCACAAGAATTACTGAATTTTTCACCATTTTATTGGGAATTCAGCTTTGTCTGCTAAGTTAAGTGAGACTCTGACTGATGTAAATTTTAAAAAATCTAAACACATACGGGGAAATTTATTAAAAGGCTAAAATGCTTTTTTAGGCGCAGATGGGCCCGATCGGCTTAAAAATATTTGCAAATGGTCTATTTGCGAATATTTTATTTGCATTGGGCCGATCTGCGCCTCTTGTGCCAGTGGGGTGGAGAGGGGACGTTACAGGGGGTGCAGCAGCAAGCAGAGGGGGCGCGAGTCTAAAATAACGAACGTCATTTAGCCTCCCTTTAGTCCAATGACAGCTGTTGGTACATTATTCTAGTTTGGGTTACTTATTGGCCTTTAGGTGTGCCTTTAATTGAAAAGTCCATTGAATTTAATAGTAAAAACAGAGAAAGAACGGTGACAAAAGAAAAACTGTGTGTGAACAACTAATAAAAAACGTCTGCTGTTTGCAAAAGATATCCAAAAATAATTGTCATTATCATTATTTTGATGTCCGCGGTGATAAAGTCTGTTATTCAATACATTGTGTGCATTGGACGTCAGTCTTTCCATTGACTTCTATGCATTGCATTGCAGTCAGTTAAACAGATGCAAAAACAGATGTAATTTTAAATATTTGTTTGTGTGCCTCCCTTTTGATCATTTTTTCCATTAACTTCCATAATTAAAAACGGATAAAAAAAAAAAAGCATCAAAATGCATCAGTTTTTTTAGCGTATACAAAAAAACATGATTGACTGCGTTTTTGTGTAGCTAGCAAAAAAGCAGGGGGGAAAAACTGACTGCAAAAAACGCAGTATGAACCCAGCCTTAGGGAAGCTTCACACATACCGGAATCGCAGGGAAATCAGCTGCAAATCCCTGTACTGTGATCTTCAATGGGGTTATATACCCACAACGGAATTTGAAGATCACAGTTTGCAGCAAAATCCACTGCAATTTTGGTACGTGTGAAGCTACCCTTAGGCATAAATTGTGCACTAATTTGTGCAAGATGTATCAATGCACTTGTGTCTAATGATGATTTTTGCGCACCAACCGTAAAATTTCACCCTTAGTGGGTCAGTTGCCACTCAGGACTACCGGAACAAGAGACTAAGGGACCCACTACAATCTGGAAGGTCACCAACCATTTGGGGATAACAGCTAGCCACAAACACAAAGCAGGTACCACCATCACACCTGTGTGCTAAACAAGCACTGGTGTCACGACAATACCATCTCTTGCTGAGCTGTCAGGCAAATACCATCTAGTGCCACAAGTAAAAAGAACCAACTAGCTTAAGCCTTACCACATTTCTATGCACAGCTGAAGTCTTCCAAGGGTTAACTATTGTGTGTCATATGTTGCCCACTCACAGGTGCAAGTGCTTTCCCTCCTTTCTACAGCCTCCGGGTCCTTCCCGGAGGGATATCTGGCTAGTCCTGTGTTTTGAGACTCTTCAATGAGGCTACACGGGCTCCTCTTTTGCATATTCATGTTTCCCAGGGGGCAATGCACCTAGGACTTCACTGCATTGAGCGCTTTCACTAGCAGCCGGCAGTGTTGTCGTTTGGCTGGTCTCCCTGAGTTTAGCAATCTGTTTCTCTTACAGCCTATTCCCGGCTTTCTTTCTCTCTGTACACACACCCCACCAATCACAGACAGGGTTAAACGGACCATTGTAGTTAGGACTTAGTTCCCTGTGGGAGGGTTCAGTTCAGTTGTAGTCTGGATTCAGTGTAAGAGGAAGCACGGCAGACAGGTATCTGCAGAAGCCAAGCCAGTGCCTCCTCTGAGAGGGAGGCAACAGAACCACATAACTGCAGTGCTAGAACTCTACAGGGGGAGAGAAGCCACACAGGGAACACCTTGTCCATGCCAGGAACCTCTCTAAAAGTGCAGGGCAGTTACCTCAGGAGTAATAGGAACTGACCCCAGTGGAACAAAGGTGCTGAAAGTCTAGTATTCGACAGCGCAATGCAGGACAACTGGGAAGTCTCGGAAGTCTGCTTAGCCCAGATAACAAGGCCTGGGGCTCGTATTACAGACCGAGGATGGGTAGCCCGCAACTAGGGGGCAGAAGGCAGTCAGACTGTAGGTCATCCGTGAGCAGGGCCGTATTAACAGCTGCTGCTGCCCTAGGCACTAAACCTTAAGACACCCCATCTTGGGGAGCGTGGTTTCGTAATCGTGTTTTTCATGGTTTTTAACTACTTAAAAACAAAAACAAATTTCCACATTGAATCAATGATTAGAGCGGTCTGCATATTGTCTGAGGGGATTCTCACACCCCAGGATTGGTACATTGGTAGGTAATAGCTCCAGGCATCACATTTACCAAAACACCAGACCTAAATAATTCTACCCCTGAAAGGTGCTGCTCTAGGCACCGGATCACGGGTGTCTAGTGGTAAATACAGCCCTAACCGTGAGTACAAGTATTCTCTATGTCTCTTCTATACACCTCAACTGTGTTGGGCAGAGTACACTTTTACATTGGACAAGGCAACCCCTCTCCTCTGCTCTCGTTACTGCAAAACACCTTGGGGGAGATTTATCAAAGGGTGTAAAATTTAGACTGGTGCAAACTGCCCACAGCAACCAATCACAGCTCTGGTTCCAGCTCTGGTGAAAGGAAAAATTAGCTGTGATTGGTTGCTGTGGGCAGTTTGCACCAGTCTAAATTTTACACCCTTTGATAAATCTCCCCCAAGGTGTTTTGCAGTATTTGATGCATTTGATGAATCTCCCCCCTTATCTCTACCTCAACTACAAGCAACAAAGTAACTTGCAAGATTGTATTGCACTGGACTGTCTTACTGTATTACCAAAGTACCTTCCTTGTATTGCACTCCTAAATAAATTTTCTTTTATCCTAAAGCATTGGACTCTGGCCTATTCCTTGTGCACCCGCACCCACACACACCTGTACACTTTGGTTAAACCTTTTGTGGTGTTGGTGAGGCTTCAACTGTCCAGGGTGGGTCCTACACCACTCCAGGCAACCGTGACAAGTGCCCAAGTTACCCTAGACTCATTCAGCTACCACACCACCATACCAGCTGACCCGAAAGGGAGACCACTAACCAGAACTCCCCCGCACCTCAGCCCAATAACCGTAGTGGGAACAAGGCATTATCCAGAATCGCTTGGGCCCTGCCTAGGCATGGTCCGAACCTGGTTTGGTACGAACCCGAACTCTCGGAAATGATTCCCGCTGTCTGCCCGCTCCATGGAGAGGAAGGATACAGTTGGAGGACTGCCTGGAAAACTGGGATACAGCCATAGCCATAGGCTGTATCCCAGTTTTCCAGGCGGTCCTCCCGCTGTATCCACCCGCTGCACGAAGCGGGCAGACAGTGGGAATCTGATGCCGAGCGTTCGGGTTCATACGAACCCGAACCTTGGCAGGTTCGGACCATCGCCAGCCCTGTCCAATCACCTGCAAGCCCCACATAGATAGATAGATAGATAGATAGATAGATAGATAGATAGATAGCAAATAGATAATCCACGGCACTCACAGGGTTAAACGGTGAAAAAAGTAAGTGATTTATTGCAGCATTCCAAAACAAGAAGTGTCTTGTTTTGGAATGCTGCAATAAATCACTTACTTTTTTCACCGTTTAACCCCGTGAGTGCCGTGGATTATCTATTTGCTATTTGAGTACGATCTGTGGTCAGGATCCAGGACCGCTGGCACCCGTATGCATTTGTGAGCGGTGCTGCTTATACTTTCTGTTACAGATAGATAGATAGATAGATAGATAGATAGATAGATAGATAGATAGAATAAATCAATTTCCAGCAGCACTTCATGTAGTGAAAAATCTTCAGTGTTTTATTTTTTCAAACGCAGTAAAACATAGGTGCAGGCACAGCAAAAATAAATGTAGATATGATGCGACGTTTCAGTGGCCTCCGCCACCTTTTTCAAGCATGCTTTGAGGCCACTGAAACATCGCATCATATCTACATTTATTTTTGCTGTGCCTGCACCTATGTTTTACTGTGTTTGAAAAAATAAAACACTGAAGATTTTTCACTACATGAAGTGCTGCTGGAAATTGATTTATTTTGGCTAAAAAGTATCGTTGGTCAGATACTATCCGGCTGGCACTCGGACTCTGCAACTAAAAGGTGATGCCGTAACTATTCTAGTGAACTAGATAGATTTATTTGTTTATATATATGATTTGTTTCCTGGAGGCGGGCAGCCGGATGTGTGTGTAGTGTGAGAGGAGAGTAGTGTGTAGTGTGAGAGGAGAGGAATTTCCCGCAGCACTTCTTTAGTGAAAAAATCTTCAGGTGTTTATTTCATTAACAGTAGAAAAACATTGGTGCAGCACAGCAAAATAATAAAGATATAATGCGACGTTTCGGCGATCTCCACTGCCTTTCTCAAGCATATCTTTCAGTGTACAACTTCTCTCTTAAATACAGGTGCAGGTAATTAGCAAAACAATCCTATTGGTGAAAGCAAGTGTCCATCAGTGCACACTAATTGTACATAGTCCACCATATGTGTAGGGAACGCCTCTTTATCTACGGCGCACAACAAATCCAATGGTTTTCTCATAAAAAGTCTATATTTACAGTGTCCCAAGTGTAACACGCAGTGGAAAAAAGTGCTTGTAGAGTTCGCTTGTCAACAAGAACAGAATTCATGAATTCATGCGTCTGAACTCACCAATCCGCTTGCAGTGAAGTCCCGGAGTAGATGCATCAACATGAATGGGGAAATCCCCTAATGACGTGTAAGGATTACCCTGTAAGCCGGACCGTCCAGGGGGCGTGTCAGATATGCAAAGAACAACCTGCCGCTGGCACAGGTAATATAGTGGAAACAATTAGCCGCGGACGTCCTCCATACAGCAAAGCTATTCTGGCAAATGTTCTAACGGCGTCTTTGTCCACATTACCAGGCCACTAAGCCTCTCCAGGCTGTATGTATACGACAAGACTATGAAAAACCGCACGTCCCTCGGGTCCATGTGAATACTGTCCTAGGATTCTGTATATTTATGTCCCTTCACTGTGGTGGTGAGTTCGTCGGCCGGAATTCAAGCAAATCTCCTTATCTTCTAATGTGGCATCAAGATGATGTAGCCTTTTGCCTCTGGAACCACGAGTTGTTCTTGGGACCTGAATCTGGCTTGGTGGAACAAACCTCGTACCATGTTCCAAAGATACATAAATGGGTTTTAAACCCCCCCCCCCCCCCCTATTGTTCCTGAAATTGGCTTGATTACGGAACCACTATCCAAATACTTGGACTTGTTGATGCGCCCCTTTAAAAAATTACCAGCGTTGTTGAAGGGGTTATCCATCGATACAAAAATATGGCCATTTTCTTCCAGAGACGGCCTAACTCTTGTCTCCAGCTTAGGCGGGGTTTTGCTGCTTTGTTCCATTGAAGTGAATGGAGCTTAATTGCAAACCACACCTGAACTGGAGACAAGAGTCGTGTTGGCCATGTGGCCATGTGGCCATGTGGCCATGTGGCCATGTTTTTGTAGCACTGGATAACCCCTTTAAAAGATACTGATGAGTTCT
Organism: Dendropsophus ebraccatus; assembly: GCF_027789765.1. Lineage (NCBI taxonomy): Eukaryota > Metazoa > Chordata > Amphibia > Anura > Hylidae > Dendropsophus > Dendropsophus ebraccatus. The sequence goes on from NC_091456.1 coordinate 120,982,292, forward strand.
TGATATCCTTAGAAGACGTGGACTGTCACTCTAATTTAATCCTGTGTACTATCGACATAGAAAGTCTATACACAAGAATTCTGCAACAAACTGTTGTCAATGTACAGTAGTTAGACGTCTATTAAAACGTACAGGTCACAGCATAACGCTGAGTGACTTTATTTGTGAATCACTCACTTTTATCTTGCTTTTGTCTTTGATGGTCAGTGGTATGTGCAGTGCGAAGATACCGCGATGGGTATGCTCACTGTGTGTACCTTTGCTAACCTGCTAATCACTGAAGCGATCTACCACTTTCTAAGGAGTGTGGACAATATCCTTATCTAGAGCATCAAAGCACTGCACAAATGGAGTATTGTGAAGTAGGACCCACGCCGTGAACATCTCTAAAAGACCACCCCTCCCAACTACATGCAAGAATACAAGACCTCCTTTAACTATACACTAACAGGTACATAGGTCTCCCCATCTATAAAATCTGGGTATAAAGGACAACCCCCCCCCCCCCATGTACACAACAGATATAGAGGACCACTCACCATAACAGTACACTTCAGGTTTACAGGACACCACACACACACACACACACACTATACAGTGCAGGAATACAGGACCCTCAAACCCATCTATCCCAATAGTAACAGCGCTGCTGCCCTTTACAAAGTTAAAGGCTCAGCCTTCATCTGGTAGGGCAAATCCAACATACAGTAACAAACCAATACGACCCCTAAATAGTAGACTAATACAGCAAACTATTGTTGATTAAGTGAAAGCCTAATTGTGTAACTTACATGGACCATAAGCAAATCATATCATGTGTGCTTCCATAGATTATAAAAATAATGATACGCTAATGTCCTCTAGTGGAGTTGATGAATATAGAAGCTCTCTTCATAGTACATGCACATGAAATCTCAATAATGAGACGTTGCTACTATCTAGTGGATGTGGTGTGTATTGCATCATGATTAATTAAATAATTAAAATTGTGATACGCTGCTGCCATCTAGTGGAACCATTGTATATTGCACAATAAGCCAATTCACATCACATGCATCCTTGTTGCGCATTGATATAAGCACCACATACTATATATCAATAAGTTTGACAGCCTGCAAAAAAAAAACTTTAAACAATGGATATTATATAAATAGGATAAAGCATATAGTATAAATCCTCATAAAAAATATGCCATATAATCGGTTGTAATACAGGTGCAGACCTTATCTGATGTGGTAGGTATATATTACAGTAATAAAATGCTCACACCAGTGTGAATAAACTAGCTACAGATGTTGTATAGTTATACCCATCTATCCCAATGGTAACAGCGCTGCTGCCCTCTACAAAGTTAAAGGCTCAGCCTTCATCTGGTTGGGCAAATCCAACATACCGTAACAAACCAATATAAGCAGCCCTAAATAGAAAAATAGAAACATAGAAGATAGATGTATGTCTATCCCAGGCGTGTTTAAATTCTGTTATTGTAGATTTACCAACCACCTCTGCTGGAAGTTTGTTCCAGATATCTACTACTCTTTCAGTAAAATTATATTTTCTCACATTGCTTCTGATCTTTCCCCCAACTAACCTCTCACTGTGTCCTCTTGTTTTTGAGCTCAGTTTTTTACTAAAAACACTTCCCTCCTGAACCTTATTTAGTCCTTTAACATACTTAAAGGTTTCAAACATGTCCCCCCTTTCCCTTCTTTCCTCCAGACTATACAAATAGACTATACAGATAGTAGACTAATAAAGCAAACTATTGTTGACAAAGTGAAAAGCAAATAGTGTAACGTACATGAACCATTAGCAAATAATGATACGCAATACCATCTAGTGGAGTTGATGAATATAGCAGCTCTCTCCGTAGTACATGCACATGAAATCTCAATAATGAGACGCTGCTACCATCTAGTGGATCTGGTGTGTATTGCATCATGATGAGGTGGGGAACCTTTTCCCTGTCGAGGGCAGGTCGGGCATTAATAAAATAATTCAAGGGCCGCATACTGTGCGCAGCAGTTAGTAGCATGGGTTGGCAGGACCCGGGGCAAGGCAAAGTATTGTTCCCCTAATGCCCCTGCTATTGTAGTAAACCCTTTGCAATGCCTCTAGTACCTGATGTAAAGCCTTAGTAATGCCGGTAGCCTTAGTAAGCCCCCTTCGATGCCCCTGGTAGTCCTATTTAACTCCTAGCGATGCCCCTGGTTGCCGATGTTAACCCTCAGTGATGCCCCTGGTAGCTAATGTTAACCCTCAATGATTCAGCAGCCAGGCTCATCTTCCTCTCCAGCCGCTATACCGACGTCTCCCCTCTGTGCCAGTCACTACACTGGTTACCCATCAAATCCAGAATCCACTTCAAACTCCTCACCCTCACCCATAAAGCTCCCCACAACTCTGCCCCTCCATACATCTCCTCCCTCATCTCCACCTATCAATCTTCCCGTGCTCTATGCTCCTCAAATGATCTAACCATAACATCTTCCATAATCAGAACCTCTCATTCCCGCCTCCAAGACTTCTCTCGTGCTGCACCAGTTCTCTGGAATGCCCTACCCAAAGACATCAGACTCATACCCAATATTCAGTTTCAAGCATGCCCTGAAGACTCATCTCTTCAGGCTCGCTTATAACATTCCCTAAACCTGTTTCCCCCTTCTGTTTCCCTCGCTCTATGTCTGACGGTTCCTGCACTTTATATGTTTACTTGCAATCAGATATTGGCGTTGTTACTGGCTCATCCTGTATTTCCAACTATGTACAATGGCTGGAACATGGACAAATAAAGCACTTATGCCTGGTGTATTTTTTATGTTTTTATTTATTTTAATTATTTAACTATGTATTATGTACCTCTGTACTGGCGCTATACAAATAAAATTATTTATTATTATTATTATGCCCCTGGTAGCTGATATTAACCCCCAGTGATGCCCCTAGTAGCTGATGTTAGCCCCCAGTGATGCCCCTGGTAGCTCATGTTAACCCCCAGTGATGCCCCTGGTAGCTCATGTTAACCCTGAGTGATGCCCTTGGTAGCTGATGTTAACCCCCAGTGACTATACCAAGTGAAAAAACAAACATCCCACTCACCTTTCCTCCGCTCCAACACTGCCCAGGTCCTTTTCTCTCTCTTCTCTAGTCTGTGGAAGGAAGACGTGCGTTGCTCTGGTAGGGAAGGAGTCGGCACGCATAGCATCCTCCTGTGTCTGGCGGCGGTCGCATTCACAGACACAGGAGGATGCTCTGTGTGCCGGCTCCTTCCTCACCAGAGTGGTGCACATCGCAGGAGAGCCGCGGGCTGCGTCGGGGTGTCTCCTGATTGTCCAACAATGGAAATTGTAAAAATAGGATAAAGCATATAGTATAAATGATCATCTAATAATTTGCCTTATAAATGGTTGTAATACAGATGGAAAAAGCATCCCTCTATAGTACATGCACATAAAATCTCAATAATGAGACGTTGCTACCATCTAGTGGATCCGGTGTGTATTGCATCTTGATTATCTAAATCAGGGGTGGGGAACCTCCGGCCCGCGGGCCGCATCCGGCCCCTGACACCTCCGGATGTGGCCCGCGGCTCCCCTGTGACATGCGCCGCTCTGGAGGAGAAGGAGCCGACACACACGGCATCCTCCTGTGTCTGTGACAGCTGCCAGGAGGATGCTGTGAGCGCCGGCTCCTGCCCCTCAGAGCGGTGCACATCTTCTGACTCCTGCCCTCCTGTGACGTGCGCCGCGCTGGTGAGGCAGGAGCTGGCACAGACACAGGAAGATGTGTTGTATGCCGGCTCCTGCCTCACCAGCGCGGCGCACGTCTTCTGACTCCTGCGGGCCGCGCGCGATGACGTCATTTCATCGCGCGCCGCCTGCAGGAAAAGACCGGCACAGAAGAGAGGAGGGAGAAGAGGACCTGGACAGCGTGGGAGCGGAGGAAAGGTGAGTGGGATGTTTATTTTTTTTCATTTGGGGCAGACAATGGGGGTTAACTATGCTACCAGGGACATGACTGGGGGGTTAACTAGGCCACCAGGGACATGACTGGGGGGTTAACTAGGCCACCAGGGACATGACTGGGGGGTTAACTAGGCCACAAGGGACATGACTGGGGGGTTAACTAGGCCACCAGGGACATGACTGGGGGGTTAACTAGGCTACCAGGGACATGACTGGGGGGTTAACTAGGCTACCAGGGACATGACTGGGGGGTTAACTAGGCCACAAGGGACATGACTGGGGGGTTAACTAGGCCACCAGGGACATGACTGGGGGGTTAACTAGGCCACAAGGGACATGACTGGGGGGTTAACTAGGCCACCAGGGACATGACTGGGGGGTTAACTAGGCCACAAGGGACATGACTGGGGGGTTAACTAGGCCACCAGGGACATGACTGAGGAGTTAACTAGGCTACCAGGGACATGACTGGGGGGTTAACTAGGCCACCAGGGACATGACTGAGGAGTTAACTAGGCTACCAGGGTCATGACTGAGGAGTTAACTAGGCTACCAGGGTCATGACTGAGGAGTTAACTAGGCTACCAGGGACATGACTGAGGAGTTAACTAGGCCACCAGGGACATGACTGAGGAGTTAACTAGGCCACCAGGGACATGACTGAGGAGTTAACTAGGCCACCAGGGACATGACTGAGGAGTTAACTAGGCTACCAGGGACATGACTGAGGGGTTAACTAGGCCACCAGGGACATGACTGAGGAGTTAACTAGGCCACCAGGGACATGACTGAGGAGTTAACTAGGCTACCAGGGACATGACTGGGGGGTTAACTAGGCCACCAGGGACATGACTGAGGAGTTAACTAGGCTACCAGAGACATGACTGGGGGGGTTAACTAGGCCACCAGGGACATGGCTGGGGGATTAACTAGGCTACCAGGGGCATCACTAAGGATTCAAATCAGGTACAAGGGGCATCACAGAGGGTTAACTACAATAGCAGGGGCATTAGGGGAACAATACTTTGCCTTGTTCGGGTGCTGCAAACCCCCGCTACTAACTGCCGCGCACGGTATAACATTGAGTGCGGCCCTCGAATGATTTTATTAAGGCCCGACCGGCCCTCGACATGGAAAAGGTTCCCCACCCCTGATCTAAATAATCAAAATTGTGATAGGCTATCTAGTGGAACCATTGTATATTGCATAATAAGCCAATTACATGCATCCTTGATGTGCATTGATATCAGCACCACATACTATATATAAATATGTTTGACAGCCTGCAAAAAAACTTTAAACAATGGGTGTTATAAAAATAGGATAAACATCAACAAAAAATTGGATCAACACCCGTATAAAAATTTGATATCTTTATTAATAACCTTAAACATACACTTAAAAAACAAGAGGCAATTCTAAACATGAAATATTCCAGACCATATAATTAGGGAAAGGTTAAATGAGGCTATGAGCAACAAACAACATTCAAAAGTGCAAGTAACAGTGCCAATGAGAGGCTTTATATAGGGGGACACAGTGTCCTAGGACAGTCTCTACTCCACACCTAAATAGTGTCTATCTACTGTATCTCATCGGTATCTCCCCTTTAGCAACACTCATTATGAGCTATTTCTAGTACATACCATCCACCCGATGATCAAATGTAAACAGCCTTGAAGTTATTGCACAAATCCCATGTAACATCTTTACATTTTACCCATAAGGGTACAAACCCACTTGACGTATTTGCTGCGTGAATCAGTCTTAAAAATAAGCAGGCAAAACGCAGGTTGGCTTTATACAATTGTTCTGTGTTAAAATACGCAATTGCGTATTTTTGAAGCATGAAGCTACATGCGTTTTTCGCACAGGTTGTTAACAACTGATGCTTTGCTAACAACAAGCTTCATGCTTCAAAAATACGCAATTGCGTATTTTAACACAGAACAATTGTATAAAGCCAACCTGCGTTTTGCCTGCTTATTTTTAAGACTGATTCACGCAGCAAATACGTCAAGTGGGTTTGTACCCTAATCTCACACATCTGGTCAATTCCCCAACGCACGTTTCGCGATCGTTTTGCTTCCTCAGAGGGCGTGCCTATTCAATCATGTGGTCTCTCTTTTATACGCTGATTCGCTGATGTCATCACTACTTCCGGATCTATCGGCGCATGCGTAGATGATTCCAGGAAATCACACCTCTTCACCCACGGCGTCCATTGATGCGCGTCGATGCCCATGACCAAAATGGCCGAAAGACATGAGCGCGCCACCTACGTTCGCCCAGATGAGCAGCATCCAGGTATTCGATCTGCACATGCGCACATCCGTACTATACGTGGTTTAATAAAAAGAATTGGAGCTACAGTGTCTAACACTTAACAGAAAGGGTTATGAACCAATACTGACCTATGTTGGGTAGAAAGAAAGGGGCAAATACTAAAACTATACTTTGCCATTCCGTGCATAAAAAAGTGCTAATATATTCTATATTAAATATAATTTGTCAGTTTGCCCATCAGTAGAGATTTTTACGAGACCGGTAACTGAGGAATTTAAAACACTGGCTTTAATGGTTAGAGTGTGGAACAAGGCCAAGGCATTACTAAATATTACTGGGTTCACAACTTATACCCCAATATGGCGGAATCCACACTTACCTGAGTTTTTTTAAATTAGAGGGATTCTCCCCATGGGAAAGACGAGGTATAGTATATCTGCATCAACTAAGACAAGAGGATAACTGTATCCTTTGACTATATCAAGGAGAATTATAATATCCCTAAAATGCAGTTCTACCAATATCTCCAGATACGCCATAAATACACAGCCCAAGAACGTACTGGACGAATGGCCACCCCCTCACATACCACCCTAGCTTACGTCTCCACTGACAACTCGGCCAAGGGTCTTATATCAACGATATATGCTGACTTATTATGTGAACACCTCTAAAAGCACCCGCTCTCTATTGAAGATAAATAGGAGGCAGATGTGGGAGACATCTCAGATGATCAATGGACTGATGTGCTTGAACTTACTACTAAGGTATCCCTAAGTGAGGCACAGCGACTCTCACAGCTGTATCTCCTTCACAGGGTATATAAGACTCCAATCCTCCTACATAGGATAGGCTCTTGGCCGGAACCTAATTGCCCCCGTTGTGGTGCTGAAGAGGCAAACTTATTGCATATGATGTGGGGATGTGTACAGTTGGAGAATTTCTGTTTCAATATGTTTATTGAGATTTTTCACACAAAATTTTCACATAACATCAGTTGCCAAAAGCATGGTCGCAGAAAAACGCAATAATCAAAAGGGACGGGGAAGGGGATGAGGGGGGAAAGGGGGGAGTGGGTGTAAGGAAAGCAGGAGGCTAAAGGTAAGGGGGGGGAGGAAAGGGAAATAAAGCAACAAAATGAAAATGCCGTAGGTAACGTTGCTTAAGGGGGGAGGAATGCGGAAACCCACATGCTAATAATATAACAAAAGGAACAATGTTGAACAGTAATAATGTTGAACAATAATGTGTAGAACAGCCACAAACAAGAGCGTTCGTTACTACGCGTGTTCAAGGAAGATATAATCACTTTAAGTCGTCTGTAAAAAAAAAAGTTATAAAGGGCATAAAAGCATACATGTATAGCAAATGCGGCACAGGACACTGATAAAAGCACATACAAGGGAGGTAACGCAAACCAAAGGAAAAAGAAGGGGGGGGGGGGGAAGGAAACATCAAGTAGGACATACAGGACAAACAGACAAGTGTACAACAGTAACAAATTGTAGATATTAAAGAGAGAGCAGACAAATGCGTATAAAAGAGTCAAAACATCTACAAATAACAAACAGGAAACATCTACAACTAACAGACAGACACACAATCGCCTAGAGTGGTACTAGGCAATGTGAGATAGCTCAAGATGGAAAGAGCTAATAGGACGTGGGGGGCACAGAGTCCAGCGAAAGCCAAGGAGAGGAAGGACATGTAGGTTAACAAAAGTCTCTAAGACCACATCTGCTGGGCCTAACGGTTAACCGCCAGGGAAATATATCGTAGCCAAATGTAACAGGGGGGTGCTGAGAACATAGGCTTATGAGGCCAAGACACTAGAGAAGCGAAATGTAGAGTTCTCGGGTAGCAGGCTCATCCCCTCCAGGATCTGAAGGAAAACTAGCTCCACAAGTGTCCGGTAGTACATTCCAATCTCTCAGAAGATGTAGCCCTTCATCCAAGTCTTTAACTGCGAAAATCTCAGCTTTCTTAAACACGGTCAGAATCGACGGGGAGCTCCACTTATAAGGAATGGCATGTTTCCTCAGCTCAGAAGTAAATGGGGTCATGGATCTGCGAAAGTTCAAGGTAGTGGACGAGAGGTCCGAGTATACAGAGATCGCTACATTTCTATGTACAAGTCCCTTGCTCTTCTTAGTTGCGGCAAGAAAGGCGGATTTTGTGCGGAGATGTTGAATGCGGACAATGGTATCGCGGGGGACCTCAGTGGGCAGGTTTTTGGGCCTAGGTACCCGTCGCACCCAATCAATACTAGAATCCTTGGAGGCGTATTGAGGAGTATGTTCATCAACGAGGCTTTGGACAAATTGCGAGAGGTCCGGGGCCAAAATAGCTTCGGGGATGCCCCTTATTTTCACGTTATGTGCTCGAGAACGGTCGTCAACAGTTGCTAATACATTGCGTAGATGATTCACTTCCTCATGCAGAGTCCAATGCGACTCAATCAAAGTGTTATAATTAGAGACAAACTCAGCCATTGCCCCTTCTAGCCTTTGCACTCTCTTTTCCATAACATGAACAGAGTCCTTGATGGCTGCAATAGTGTGTTTAAAGCCATCCTGCATAAAACGCTGCATTTTCAGCAAAATGGATTTTAGAGAATGGATGGTCAATGGCGTTGAAGAGTCCAGCAAATCATCCAGGCCGTTCATGCCAACAAAATCAGGGGCATCGGCACCACATAGCATATCAGTATGCAGAGCTTGTTGATTACCTCCAAGGTTAACAGCTTCAATCATGGTGAGATGCGGTGGAGAAGAAGCCGCAGGGATTCGGGTTACAGCTGTCACAGGAGAACGTGGAGTCTGCAGCTGCTGTCCCTGTCGCTGAACAAAATCCGGAGCCGTGGGGGATAATCTAGTGTCTTGCCGACTAGAAGTGGAGCCGTCCCCTCTAGAGCCTCTTTCACCGGAATGCTGAGATGTCGGACCCCGGGAGGGAACCTCCAGGGTCCCTCCCCGACGCCCCTCTATTGAAACATTGCGTACCGGAGGAGTCTGCCACCCTTCTCCGGCAGCTGCTAGCAAACAGTCCAGGATAGGGTCCGTGCGGGAGGCGGCGCCATGTTGTGGAGGTGGGGCAGTCTGTCGGGAGGCTTGTTGTCGCCTCCGGGCGGCCGCTGTCGCTTTCCGTGATGTCTGTCTTTGTCGTGGCAGGGAGGTATGGGGTAATTAGGGTAATTTATTCTGCCACGCTTCAACCAACTGTCTATGTCTCAATTGTAAAATAGGGAAGTGTCGGCCGTAAGGAAATCACACCAACAACCAGTTTGGTCCAAGTTCCATATACACTCCTCTTTATTACTTCCTTGATCCATACATTTATAGGGTAGAATATAGGGGTGGTTACAATATAACATTATTACATTCCTCTTTGATCTAATTGGATTACACCAAATCTCTATTAATTTATGCATTTTCTACTGCGTAGCTTTGGCCTTTAGACTCTTGTAGTAGTAACGTTTTCTATCTTCACATATCTTCTGGACGTGACTTCCTCTATCTTCCTCTGCAAACCACCAGCATACCATTCTTTGTCCAGGACAGGAACCATTAATCTTCCATGTGAAGGCTTTGCTTTGCAGAAGCAGTTACAAGCTACTAGTGTATATATATATGTCTGAAGCAGTTTGTTAAGAATTATATATTGTAATGAGAATCACGTGTTAGTATACATTGTAGATTTAAATGTTTCTCTTATGAGGGTCATCCCCTGACCCCATACTTGACAGTCCCCCCTAGAAACATTGAAATCACTTAATCACCCATTAGAATAACCTTTCCCTTGTTTTCCCTAAAAACTAGTAGTCTTGAGCCTTTGTAGCTGTCTCATGGTGAGGGATGGGGAGTAGGGGTATTTCACCCAGCTACTGGAGTTTGTGTTCCTAACAAACACCACCTCCTTCCACTGGGACTTAGTCACCATGAGAGTCTACCCTTCCCTTATCTATCCCTAATCAAGTTGCAAGTCTAGGTTATTCTTTATCATATAAGTGATTCAAAGGGAACCTGTCAGGCCCTGGGTTGCTCAGTAATAACTCTCATTGGGAGAACCATGGGTTGCTCGGTAATAACTCCCTTTGGGGGAGCTCCTTCTGTACTATCCTCCTCCATACAGGTGAAATTATCTTCCCCCAGATAAGGAAAGACTGGAGTAACCTCATCCAAACCCTTAGACAACATCTTCTTGACACAAGGGATTACACAGATCACCATGATTAACGAGGCCAGTAAAACTACTCCTAGCACCGTGCCCACCTGTGCTAGCCACTTCTGCCACCCGCTCATCCAAGAGAAGTACTGGTCCCATGGGTCTGTTATGCCAGCATTCCTCTTTAGCTCTTCAGATATGTTGTCTAGTTTTTTAATGGCTAGGGTTACTTTACCGTTTGGACCAGTATTGTCAGGTATATAGGTGCAACAAACATCCTTGATCATTTTACATACTCCACCATTCTCTGCCAACACCATATCTAGGGCCATTCTGTTCTGGAAAGTCATAATAGATGTGGGGCCTAGTTGGTCTACCAATCCATGTAGGGCATCCCGAGTGTAATTGACAAATCTCTGTTGATTGTAATAAATATAGTTTATCCAATCCACATTCTTGTTTATGGTTATCTGAGGGAAAATTGATTCAAATCCTGCTTTCACCTGGTCCCTAGCTTTAAACTCATCTGGCACCCCCCTTGGGACTCCTATGGCATCTATGTATATGTGTGGGTCAAAGCTTCCCTTTGGGGTCAGATCAACAGTTCTCTTGTGTCTGATGGAAGAGTCAAGGGACCTTGCAATTCTAGAATGAGAAAACCTCTTCCATCTTACCATCTTCAAGGGGTATTACATGAAGTGGCATTAGGGCCTTGGCTAGTGCACATTCCCCTGTCCAATTACCTTCAAGTTTGGGTCTTATTTTCATATCCCCACAAATCCAGAACACATCAGCTACTGATTGGACCTGGTTCAGGAGTTGGTCTCTGGTTGCGTTACTGTAACTTCCACAATAGCCTGGTTCAAACTTACCCAGGTTTCTACCCTCCCCTTCGCTCACGAAGCATGTGTAATTACCAGGGTATATTGTGATTCCCTGGCTTCGGGTGGGTGCTTGTGTGATTATGGGATATTTTACTTTCCAAGTCTCACAAATCGGGTTGTTAGTAGTACTGTTGGTGAACAGGCTGAGGAAACATCGTTCTGAAGCTGGGTCTAGGTGTAGGGGAACTGACCCAAGGTGTGGGCGGGCACTAGAGCATACATAACAGTTTGATTGGTTGTATTGTGCTGCAGTGTATTTCATCCATTCTAACCAATAGTTGGTATCACTGTATCCTGTCTCAACTGCATATACCTCTTCTACCGTGGGGTCTGAGATAGCTACCATCTCATTATACATTTGCATGTGGGATTTGGCCAAATGTATTATATCTATTGCTTGTTTCTCCTCTGTTCTCCACTCTGGAGAATGGAACATGTCCTTCAGCTTGATCCCTGCCTTATAACCAGATGCCATTCCCCCATATCCACCTATAACATATGTTCCTGCATCATTAGCACTGGGGTTTTCTACGGTTATAACTAGTTTCACCTTCTTCTTCTTAACACACAGTGGTTTGAGTAAGGTCAGTCTATCGAGTAAGGGTTTCCCATTCTTGTCTTTCCTCTGTAGTATAGCCTCTGGTCTATATCCCCAATCAGTGTCTCCAGTGTTCCATCCCACTGCCCCCCAGGAATCGCAATGTGAACCCCAATAGTTATCATCAGTAACACACATATACCACACAGTCCCCTCATCGCATGTCATTCCCCTGGGTAGATTAAAATTGACCTTAAAAGTTGCTATATGGGTGTTGGATGAATTATACCAGAGAGTAATGAACTCCTCATCTTGTGTAATGGCTACCTCTGTTGTCCCCCAACCCACCCAGGCAGAACACATTATAAAAAGGATAAAGACGTCTTTCATGGTGAAGGACTGGTGGGTGACACCTTCTTGCAGTGAGAGGCGTGTATCCAGGTGGTTTTCCCTTCAAGTTTCACAGAAGTTGGAGACACCAAAAGCACTTGGTATGGGCCTTCAAATCTAGGTTCCAGAGCGTCTCTGACGTGCTTTTTCACAACCACAAAGTCACCTGGTTGGAGGGAGTGAGTGCTCTGGTCAGATTCTGGATCTGGAATAGAGGAGAAAACTGCAGCATGTGTTACTTTCAATTCATTGCACAGGTTTACAACATACTTCGCAAGATTATCATTCCCCGCCTTTAACTGTTGTGGGTAATATGCCCCAAGCCTAGCGGGACCCCCAAATAGAATTTCATACGGGGTTAGACCGGTGGGCTGCCTATGGGTGTTCCTGACAGAGTAGAGGGCAATAGGTAGGATCTCAGGCCATGGGAGGGATAACTCTCTGCTTGCTTTCAGAATTTTATTTTTCAGTGTGGCATTCATTCTTTCTACCTTCCCACTACTTTGAGGGTGGTAGGGGGTATGTAAGCCTAAGTCTGCCCCTACCATCTTCCAGATCTCCCTAGTCACATCTGCAATAAAGGCTGGGCCTTGGTCGCTTTCAATAACTTCTGGAACTCCAAACCTACAGACTAGGTCGGTCAAAAGTCTTTTCACAGTAAGTTTGGCTGTCATGTTAACAACTGGGTAGGCCTCCGTCCATCCTGAGAACATGTCCACCACCACTAGGACATACTTGTATCTTCCACTCTTTGGTAGTTCCATGTGGTCAATCTGGATCCTCTGGAAAGGATATAGCGGTTTAGCCAAGTGTTTCTTGGGAGTATGCACTGTCCCCCCTGGATTGCAAGTCTTGCAGATGTCACAACTCTTAGCGTAGGTAGCTGCTGTGATAGAGATTCCAGGTGCCAGGTAAAACTTAGTGATGGTGGAAATCATCTGGTTCTTCCCTCTGTGGGTGACTCCATGGGCCCACTGCACCACTGCTGGGAACAATGCTCTTGGTAGGCAGAGTCTCTTGTCCTTTCTCCAGAATCCATCTTCTTGCATCTTAGCTCCTTGTTTTTCCCACTCCTTCTTTTCTTCTGGACCTATCTGGGACTGGAATTGCTTCAACAGGGTAATTCCTGGATTGGGTATATCTTCTTCTTCTCCAGCTTCATCTTCTTTTTTCCTCCCTGCCCTTGTTAGCACGTGTATAGCAACTTCTGCTTCCTCTCGAACTTCTGGGAGAAGTGCTGCGGCCTTTGCTGCTAGATCTGCTCTGTAGTTGCCCTTGGCTTCTTCTGTCTCTGTTCTTCCATGGGCTTTAACCTTCAGGATGGCTACTTGAGCCGGTAGATGGAGAACTTCCATCAAAGTCTTCACGGCTCTGTGGTTCTTGATGGGTGTTCCACTAGCTGTCTGGAAACCTCGCAAGGCCCATTTCAGGCCAAAGTCATGCGCTATTCCATGCGCGTAAGCTGAGTCTGTGTAGATATTGGCAGTCTTCCCTTCCACTAGCTTGCAGGCTTCGGTCAGGGCCCTAAGTTCAGCTTCCTGGGCCGACATGTGGGAAGGAAGGGAGTTTGCCATCACAGTTTCTGATAAGGTGACCACAGCAAATCCTGTATGGAACTGTCCTCTTTCATCCGCGTACCTTGAGCCATCCGTGAAGAGAATATAGTCAGGATTGTCCAGTGGTGAAGTAGAAACATTTGATAGACGTGAAGTCTTATCTTCTATCTGCTCGACACAATCATGTTCTGGATAATAATCTTCCTCTGCAGGGTAGTCTTCATCCCTGTGAGATGCAGCACTATTGCCTTCAATAGGATCACATTCCCCCCTTGAGAGAGGAAGCAGAGTTGCAGGGTTCAGAATTGTACATCTTTGCAGTGTGACGTTTTCAGGCAAGAGGAGAGAACTTTGCAGGCGTGTCTTGCGCTGCATAGACAAATGAGGTTGTTGGGACAATTTCAGAATGGCTTGTAAATTATGTGGTGCCAAGATAGTAACAGGATGTCCTAAGATGAGATCAGCCGTTTTGTCTAGAAGTGCTTGTGCTGCAAGAACTGCCCTGAGGCAGGTGGGAGCCGCTCTAGCCACTGGGTCCAATCTGCAAGAGTAATATCCAAGCGGCCGTGTTCTTCCACCATGTTTCTGGGCCAATACTCCTGAAGCATGACCATTGTTCTCAGAGATGAAAAGGAAGAATGGTTGAGTATAGTCTGGTATCCCCAAGGCAGGGGCTTGTAAAATAAGATTCTTAAGTTCATAGAAACAGTTCATAGCCTCTATGGGAAGACCATGCGAGTCCTTGATGTCAGCAAAGGAGTCATAAAGTGGTTGCATCAAAGCTGAAGCGTTGGGAATCCATTGGCGGCAGTAGGTAATCATTCCAAGAAATGCTTGCAGTTGGGTTAGAGTCTGGGGTGGCTTGATCTCTGCCACTGCCTTCTTGCGGTCTTCCGTAAGGTGTTTGGTTCCACTTGAGATACAATGTCCTAGGAAAACAACTTTTTCACTGCACCACTGCAGTTTTGACTGTGACACCTTGCAGTTAATGGAGGCCAGGTGCTGAAGTAAGCTGATAGAATGATCTTCACAAACAAAGGCGTTTGGGGCACACAAGAGCAGGTCATCAACATACTGAAGGAGAACCACATCCGGGTGTGCCAAGATCCATGGTTGTAAGCATGTCTGCAGTGCTTGAGTGAATTGGTTTGGAGAGTTCTGTGCTCCCTGGGGCATTCTTGTCCAGGTATACTGTTTCCCACGATAAGTAAACGCAAAAAGGTATCTTGAAGATTCTTCTAGAGGAACGCTGAAGAAAGCGTTTGCAAGATCGATTACTGTGAAACAAGCAGCAAAAGGAGGTATTTGGGAGAGGAGAGTGTTGGGGTTCGGAACCACTGGGGTTTCCAGGACAGTAGCAGCATTCACAGCTCTGAGATCTTGAACCAAACGGTATTTTTCAGGTTCACCTTGTGCAGTCCTCTTCTTGACAGGAAATAAGGGTGTATTGGCAGGTGACATGCACGGGATAAGCACGCCGTTCTTTAGGAAGGCGGAAATCTGTCCTTCCAGAGCCTGTTCTTGACCAGCTTTCAAGGGGTATTGAGGTAGGTGGGGTGGTAATGCACCTTCTTTCAGGAAGATACGTACTGGGGTGACAGGAAGTAGGCCAATATCATCAGGGCCTGTGGCCCATAATCCATCTGGGATTAGGGGTAGCACTCTTGGGGGGATACGTTTCTGGCAAGAAAGCACTAGGAGTGTATGTATGGCTTGCAGAGCACATACTTTTTCAGTGGTAGGAGTATTTTCGAGGTCTAGATACATTCCAGATGAATCAAATCGGATAGTTGCTCCCATCTTCTGTAAAAGGTCAGCTCCCAGTAAGTTGGTTGGGCATGAAGGAGAAACAAGAAGTCTTGACAGTATACTCTGGTGTCCAACAGGCACTGGATAGGTAAGGCGAGTCTTGGTAGGTTGTCCGTCAACTCCGACACATGAGATATAGTCAGGAGAGAGGGTGACACCTGGTGGGATATCCGAGGTTCTTAAGACTGATCTGGCTGCACCCGTGTCCACTAGAAAAGGGATTTCATGACCATTTACTGGAAGTTTGACTGTTAAAACAGGGCCAGATTGATAAGAAAGGTCTTTGTCCGCCAGGTTAGTGAAAACAGTAGACACAGGCTTGCCAAGTTCCTATGCATCAGGGTAAAACCAGTCCTGAGGAGGAGGAGGAAATGATTGTTGATCAAGTTGGTTCTGTTGTGATCTCTGAGGTTGACGCCCCTGGCCTGGGGGTCGATTATATCCTTGGTGGCGGTCATGCTGGGCCATATTCTGTTGTCCCATGTTCAAATTGGAGAATCCTCGGGTTGGTGGGTAACCTTGCTGGGTTTGAAGATTCTGTCCTAAAAAGAGACGGCATTGCTTCCTAATATGGCCTAGTTTGCCACAAAAATAGCAAGCAGGTTTAGGCTTTTGGGGCCTATTGTTGTTGTTGGGCATCTGTTGGTGTCTGCCAGGGAAAGGACTTCCTGGATAGAGTTGAGCTGGCTGATTATACATAATCTCCTCCACTCTTGAGGCATTGTTAGCATGAGGGTTTTGTGTTTGTTGGAAAACAGCCACATTATTATCAGTCAGTCTTTGAGGCGCATGATTAATCTGTTGCTTCTCAATAGCTTTCGAAATGAGCAAGACTTGGCTGTGGGGTAGTTCTATATATTCAGGGCGAGTTTCCACCAATTTTCTCTTAATGGGGTCAAGAAGGCCTTTGACAAAAGATTCGACAAAAAGGGTGCGCTGGTGTTTTATCTTCATATCAAATCCATGGTCTTGGAAGAGTGCCAACATTCTAGCATAGTACTTTTCCACCGTCTCAGTGGGTTCCTGAGATGTGTCGGCCACACTGACAGAGGAGTCAGCCAGTCTATCTTTGGCCCATTTCTGAAGTCTTCGGCAAAACTCTTCACCCGAGGGATAGCTGAGGGTATCTACCATCCCATCCTCCAATAATGCTGACCTGATAATAGGCCAAAAGGAATCTCCTGCCTTGATACCAGTAATATTAGCTAGATCCTGCCAGTTAGCGGAGTAGGTTTTCTGCACTTCATTGAGCCTACGGTAAAAAGGCATTGGTTGTTTCTCAGGATCAGGCAACTGGCTCAGTAGATTATTGATTTCAGCAGGGTTGAAAGGAACATACTTAGGTTTCTCTTGATTAGTCAAAACATGTTGAACTGGGGAAAATGGTGTTGGTGGTGGTGTATCGGCAATTGGTGGTGGTGGTGGTGGTGGAAGCGGTAAGGAGTCAAATGAAATCAACGGTGGAGGAGGAGGAGGTGGAGGTTCGAGACCTGGAAGGAGGTCATTACTAAATGGATTATGTCTCGATAGGGGTATCATCTCGGTTGAGTTTTTCTGCGCAGTGGAGAGAGAATAATCTGTACACATGTACTGCCAAGTTTCTGCAAGTAAGTCAGCTATGTATGAGTCTTGAACTACGATCTTGATAAGCCGTACTGTGTGGATGGGGCCAAAGTCTCGTATTGCAGATAATATTGTCTCACAACAAGGCTTCTCGGGAAACCCAAATAGTCCAGCACAGATAAGTGGCAATGAGAGTGAGGTTAATTCTTTAACTTTGACATTCTGGAGTACATTGTGTACTGTCTGTCTCAGTAAGCGGGCAGCTTCTTCATGAACATAATCTCTGTATATGGGGCCTACTGCATGTAGGATGACCCTACATTTCAGGTTGTAACCTGGAGTTGTCACTACTCCTGTCACTGGTAGGTGAGCACCCTGTCGGTATGCCAGGATGTCATCACAGTCTAACTGTATCTCCTTACCACCGTGCTTCACTATCTGTCTAGCCACACCTCCATTGTGCTTGAGGGCAGCGTTAGCTGGATTCACTAAAGCCTCTGTATCCTGATGTACCACATCACCTACGCCTATGACCAAGGTGGTCGAGAGATCCCATATCTTGGTAGAAAATACTGGAGTGAAAGGTATCGGGTTAAATGTCACTCTATTAGGTCCCTCAGACCTTCTAGTGGTAGTGTGGCGTGGGGTTATCGGATGATATGAGTCAACTGATACTCGTTCATCCTCGAAACCAAAACCTGGGGAAGGCAGTTGTCTAGTTCTAAGTGACCCACGTTCAACTGTCCCGGGGGCAGATTCCCCCTTCTCCATCACTCGGGTATGGAGGTTCCTGCTTAAGTTTGATAGGGGTCTTAGGTATAGGAAGGGTGGGTAAATTGAATTGCTGACGTGCAGTTGCAAGTAGTTCATCAAACTCATGAAAGTGTGGACTGAATGGGGTATTCAATGCTTGCTGTGGAGATAGGATCATAATGGGAGCGGCACCTGGGGTGGGTACATAGTATGCTCCAGAGGCAGTCAATAAGGGATATAGATTAAGAGCGCTGCTGTCCGGAAGGGTGGGTTTGGGTATAGCAATATGGCTGCCGGAAGTAGGCTGTTCCCCTTGGGTGGTTGGGGAGGAGCTGGGAGTCCCAATATGGCCGTCCGCACGTACAGCAGTGTCACTAGGTGGGGCAGACTGGGCGGTTCTACATTCAGGGGCTGGATTTGGGCGTCCCCTCCCACAACTACTGCAATATTCAGCAGAGGGTGGATTCTGCTGATGGCAATGTGGACACTCCCAGCATCGTGGTCCACCGTCGCCATCATGGGATGTGTCACCCCCCCTATGGTACATATATGCAGTCACTTCCTCTTTTGCATTGACATATTCCACCTCTACATAATTATCTTTTGCAATTGAACATGCGGTGCGATGCCATGCCTGGGCAGACAAAAGCAAGTCATTATCCTCCAAGGTCCCTCTGTTCTCCCTAAGGGCCTTGTCCCACAGCGTAGCCTGCAGCCTCCCCTTTTTAGGCATCTGACAGACATCCATTAGTTTTTTCATATTAGCCACATGTTTCTTTCCTTCTCTTTTGGTTACCAGCTCGACTGGGCTTTCATAGGTATTATCGGGAGGCTTCGATGCAAACAAGGATCGCAAGCTTTCCATCGCGTTGCGAGTTTTTTCAGGACTCAGAGATCACGGGTGTTCCTACTCTACACTAATACCTAGTTCGTGCAATTCAAGCACGCGACCGTAAACCCAGCAAGTGAAACACTTATTTAAAATATCTGACAAAAACTAATCCTTCACGATATGGTCATTGGAGGCCCCCTGGAGGGGAATATGAATGTACAACAAGCTACAGAAACAAGTGTTTCCTGTCTGTTTGACTTCACCGGAAAATAGGGAAGTGAAAGTCAAACTTGAGGAAGTGTCTGGAAAGAACAGAACAGCTAACCGCAGCTGCGTAGACAAACTACTAGACTACTACTCCTATCATACGTTCTTTACAGTGTCTGCGCTCAGAAAGAAAAAAGGAAAAAAAAAAAAAAAGGAAGTAGAAGTTTCACTTGCATTAAACTTTAACTGACAAATATTAACATACGGCCGCTCTAAATCAGAACTGGTCTTGCCCAGCACCACAGCCAAGGCTAATTCACTGACTTGAAACGGACAGGTTCTCTCACAAACCCCAAACTATCTAACAGATTCTCTTTCAAACCCCAAATTGTATCAGGTTCTCTGCCAAACCTCAAAATTGTAACAGGTTCTCTGCCAAACCTCAAATTCTATCAGGTTCTCTCCCAAACCTCAAATATGTATATCTCTGTAACACAGGTTCTCTGTCAAACCCAAAATTATCTCTATACTGACACCAGTTCTGACAAGTTAAACCACCACGTGTCTCAGAGCCCCAGTAAGAAACCCATAGACAGTTAGTTGGTTACGACAAGCTGTACGTACACAATGATACACGTACATTTACGGGTTCTCTGGACGGCACAGCGGGAGGAACACCTCGTCGCTAAGGTCACCACGGGGATCGAACAGGCTAACCACAGACTCACACAGGACCGCCTGACACAACAGGTAAGCTACAGATTTATAAAATCAGCAGACTTACCGTTGTGGTGGAGTTGATCAGGCTCGTTCAGTCGGTCCGGGATCGTCTAGCAGACAGCCAGGTGTCGGTCCCACGGGGTAGGCCCCCCCCTGCAGGTGCCGGCCTATTGTTCGGGCGCCAGTGTCGTGGCAGGGAGGTATGGGGTAATTAGGGTAATTTATTCTGCCACGCTTCAACCAACTGTCTATGTCTCAATTGTAAAATAGGGAAGTGTCGGCCGTAAGGAAATCACACCAACAACCAGTTTGGTCCAAGTTCCATATACACTCCTCTTTATTACTTCCTTGATCCATACATTTATAGGGTAGAATATAGGGGTGGTTACAATATAACATTATTACATTCCTCTTTGATCTAATTGGATTACACCAAATCTCTATTAATTTATGCATTTTCTACTGCGTAGCTTTGGCCTTTAGACTCTTGTAGTAGTAACGTTTTCTATCTTCACATATCTTCTGGACGTGACTTCCTCTATCTTCCTCTGCAAACCACCAGCATACCATTCTTTGTCCAGGACAGGAACCATTAATCTTCCATGTGAAGGCTTTGCTTTGCAGAAGCAGTTACAAGCTACTAGTGTATATATATATGTCTGAAGCAGTTTGTTAAGAATTATATATTGTAATGAGAATCACGTGTTAGTATACATTGTAGATTTAAATGTTTCTCTTATGAGGGTCATCCCCTGACCCCATACTTGACATCTTGACATCGGGGATGATACCGGGAGTCAGGCTTACCCGGGCAGTAATCAAAGTTGACCAAATAGCAGAATAACCGTCGCTTGGAGGCCGATACAGCAGGAGCTCATGGCAAACACGTCTTCTCTCCTCAGCGGCTAGCCACGCCCCCCACAGTTGGAGAATTTCTGGAAGGGGGTTGTGGAGATTGTGAGGAGGGCTTACTCGCAGGGCCGTCTTACCCATTGGGCATGGTAGGCGGCTGCCCGGGGGCCCTTGCGTCCTAGGGGGCCCCTGCCCCAGTGGCAGACCTATCACATGTGCAGCCGGGGCCCCGAGGAGGAGAGGGGCCAGCTGCCGCCGCTGCTCCCTGCCAGGCAAGGTTTTTAAATAGGGGCCTGGGGCTGCTTATAAAGATCTCTGCAGCCAAACGTGCCCTAATCAATTTAAGCAAGCAGGCTGCGGCTGGCTACATTGAGGTACGCACGCACGCTCTGCAATTTCCTCGGTGCCTAAGTGAGCAGCTGGAGTTTGGTGGCCTCACAGCCGCCTCCCAACCTCCTAGCCCTGGCACACAGGACCTGTGCAGTGCAGAGAAGAGCAGCACCGTGCACGTGCACAGCTGCTGGAGTCTGCTCTCCCCCACCCGGGCAGTAGAGTGGCCTGCACCCCCCCCTCGGAGGACGCAGTAGAACAACTCCTCCCCCCAAGCCCTCACCCGGGATAGAGTATCAGAGTGGGAGTGTTCTTGAGTATGCGATGGAGTAAGTGTTCTCTGCTGAGTGTGCTGTGCTATGAAGTAAGGAGTGTGTGCTGTGTGTAATGGGGTATGTGTGCTGTGCTATGTGTAATGGGGTATGTGTGCTGTGTGTAATGGGGTATGTGTGCTGTGCTATGTGTAATGGGGTATGTGTGCATACCTCCCAACTTTTGCAAAGAGCAAAGAGGGACATGTGGTCCCCATAGCCACGCCCCCATAGCGACCCTCCATAGCCACGCCCCCATAGCAACCCTCCATAGCCACGCCCCCATAGCAACCCTCCATAGCCACTCCCCTACAATCACAATATAGTGCCCCACATAGAATCCAATCCCCCACATAGTGCCCCACATAGTATCCAATGCCCCCATATAGAGCCCCACATAGTAGCCTATGCCCCCATATAGTGCCCCACATAGTAGCCAATGCCCCCATATAGTGCCCCACATAGTAGCCAATCCCCATATAGTACCCCACATAGTAGCCAATCCCCCCATATAGTGCCCACATAGTAGCCAATCCCCATATAGTGCCCCACATAGTAGCCAATCCCCCATATAGTGCCCCACATAGTAGCCAATCCCCTCATATAGTGCCCCACATAGTAGCCAATCCCCATATAGTGCCCCACATAGTAGCCAATGCCCCCATATAGTGCCCCACATATTATCCAATCCCCCATATAGTGCCCAACATAGTAGCCAATGCCCCCATATAGTGCCCCACATAGTAGCCAATCCCCCATATATGCCCACATAGTAGCCAATCCCCCCTTATAGTGCCCCACATAGTAGCCAATCCCCCCATATATGCCCCACATAGTATCCAATCCCCCATATAGTAGCCAATCCCCATATAGTGCCCCACATAGTAGCCAATCCCCATATAGTGCCCCACATAGTAGCCACTTCCTCCATATATGCCCCACATAGTAGCCAAACCCCCATAGAGTGCCCACATAGTAGCCAATGCCCCCATATATGCCCCATATAGTAGCCAATCCCCCATATAGTGTCCACATAGTAGCCAATCCCCCATATATGCCCCACATAGTAGCCAATCCTCCATATATGCCCCACATAGTAGCCAATGCCCCCATATATGCCCCACATAGTAGCCAATCCCCCATATAGTGCCCCACAGAGTAGCCAATACCCCCCATTTGTGTGGCCCCAGCGGAAAAAACAATAAACAGTAACTCACCTGTCCTCCGGTCCCAGCAGCTCCTCTCCCGGCAGAGCGTGCACTCCCATCATCCTCCAGGGCGGGCAGCGGGGTACTGATTTATTGTTTTTTTCGCTGGGGCCACATATAATGCGGGACACTGGGGGCCGTTCCGGGACCGCGGGACAGCACCCCGAAAACGGGACTGTGTGTAATGGGGTATGTGTGCTGTGCTATGAAGTAAGGAGTGTGTGCTGTGTAATGGGGTATGTGTGCTGTGCTATGTGTAATAGGGTATGTGTGCTGTGTGTAATGGGGTATGTGTGCTGTGTGTAATGGGGTATGTGTGCTGTGTGTAATGGGGTATGTGCACTGGGGTATGTGCGCTGTGCTATGCTATGTGTAATGGGGTATGTGTGCTGTGTGTAATGGGGTATGTGTGCTGTGTGTAATGGGGTATGTGTGCTGTGCTATGTGTAATAGGGTATCTGTGCTATGTGTAACGGGGTATCTGTGCTATGTGTAATGGGGTATGTATGCTGTGTGTAATGGGGTATGTGTGCTGTGTGTAATGGGGTATGTGTGCTGTGTGTAATGGGGTATGTGTGCTGTGTGTAATGGGGCATGTGTGCTGTGTGTAATGGGGCATGTGTGATGTGTGTAATGGGGTATGTGTGCTGTGTGTAATGGGGTATGTGTGCTGTGTGTAATGGGGTATGTGTGCTGTGCTATGTGTAATGGGGTATGTGTGCTGTGCTATGTGTAATGGGGTATGTGTGCTGTGCTATGTGTAATGGGGTATGTGTGCTGTGTGTAATGGGGTATGTGTGCTGTGTGTAATGGGGTATGTGCACTGGGGTATTAGCGCTGTGCTATGCTATGTGTAATGGGGTATGTGTACTGTGCTATGTGTGCTGTGCTGGGGGTCAAATTGCACCTCTGCCCAGGGGCCCATAATGCTGTTAAGACGGCCCTGCTTACTCGGTGAGCCTCTCTTTTGATCCCAGGGTGTGTATACTGGGGATCCTGGAATTCCCAGATGCGGATGAGCACACTCTCATTGCAGTGCAGAGAATGCTTTATCAAGCCCGTAAAGTTATAGCGGCCCATTGGATACAGCGTGTCCCACCCACCAAACAGGAATACATACGGAAAATGAATAACACCCTGAGGCTAGAGTGTGCTGTGTATATTAAAAGGAAGTGCTCTCAAAAATTTTAAAAAATATAGGGAAGATGGGTGGACACCCCAGGCCTCCCGTCTAGGGCGCTGTTGCAGAGTTGTAGAGTGCCACCACTCCCTCCCAGTAATGTCATAAATTAATATGTATGTACAGTCGTAGGTGTGAAATGCATATATATGGAGTCTCTCCACGAAGGCCCCGGACGAAGTGGTGAGACAGAGCTGTTTTGTTTCCAATTTAATTATTAAAATGGTTGTCATTTATTATATACACGTAAGGTTTAGATTCAGCATATTATTATATAGGCAAGAAAGAAGAAATGGATTCCTCCAGCTCATATAAAAATTCCACTTTATTGTAACAAACGTCTAAAATGATAGCCGACGCGTTTCGAGCCTTTATGGCTCTTAATCATGGCATCTGCATCTGTACAAAATTGCAGATGCCATGATTAAGAGCCATAAAGGCTCGAAACGCGTCGGCTATCATTTTAGACGTTTGTTACAATAAAGTGGAATTTTTATATGAGCTGGAGGAATCCATTTCTTCTTTCTTGCCTTTGACACCCCGAAATCCAGGGGTTTCATCCCCCGTGCTCTACATCTTCCACGTGATATTTGAGAAGCTTGATGATTATTGGGAGCTGACCACACCTACCGTCTTTTTCCTTTTCTATATTATTATATATACCGTCGTATGTATACCAACTCTTTCTATTACTGTTGCCTCCTGTGTGGGGAACTACATAATATTGGTTTGTTTCTTTTTCTCCCATGCTTGGTAATGTTTTTTAAGTGTTTTGTTGCTTGTTTTTTGTGCTTAATTGTTTATAACAGAAAAAACTTTTAATAAAAAAATATCTGATTAAAAAAAAACATCTCAGGATCCAGATGTAATGATAATTTAACTGCGGCACAACGCAGAGCATTAAAAGAACTTCAGTCCTTATCCGATGTAGTATACAAAGCAGCCGACAAGGGGGGAAATGTGGTGATTTGGCCTAGAGACAAATATAAAAAAGAAGCCTTTAGACAGCTAAGGGACAAGGAGACATATAAGAAATTGACACATAACCCCTTAGATAGATTTGCTGCAGAATTACTAAAAATTCTTCAAGCGCTCTGACATCAACAGAGACTGGCACCTTCCCTTGCAACAACAGAAAATGCAGCACATGTCCCCACATACTACAAACAAACACAATCTGCATCCCCAATACAGAGCGGAACTATACAATCACCAGTGCTTTCTCATGTACATCCTCTAATGTGGTCTACATGATAAAGTGTACAAGATGCCCCACAGGGATTTACATTGGGGAAACAAAACAGAAACTACAAACTAGAATGAACTTACATAGACATACAATAAAAAAAAGTCTCAACACCCCTGTAGGTCAGCATTTTTCAGGACTGGACTATAGAATAACAGATTTAAAGGTTATGGTCACTTCCAGAGTGACAGAGAGAAGAAAGTGTGGGGATTCAAATTGATAAAAACATTCCAGTCATTAACACATGGACTAAACCTGGCACCTGGATTTATGACCCACTACATTCACAGATAAGACTGAACTGACCAAGAATCTTGGGCTTTCATTTATTGCCCTGGCTTATCTATGTGATGTATATACCCCTCCCCCCCTCCCTAATTCACAGATGTCTCTCCCTTCTTGTTTGTAACATCCCTAAAATGTTGTGCTGTTCCTGTAAGTCATTCATTTGTGAACTTGTCTGACAAAGAGATCTTGTGAATCCCGAAAGCTCACAGCTCTAACAATTTTTTGTTGGCCAATAAAGGTATCACTCCTAAAATACTTTGATTACAAGTATTTACCACAATAAAAATTCTTTAGAAAGCCCTCGACATAGGAATTTTGCCCAAGAAGGTATTTGATGGTCTAGTTCCAAAATTTCCACAGATTCCAACATTTTATTTACTACCAAAGGTCCATAAAGATCCCCTCAATCCGCGGGGTCGTCCAAACGTACCCAGCATAGATGGATTATGTGACCCTATTTGTAAGTTTATCGATTTTTACTTAAAACCACTGGTTAAAAATTTACCATCTTATGTTTGTGACACAACGGTTGCCCTGGCGCGACTTGATGGGATCTTTATGGAACCTGACATACTCATGGTGGCAGCGGATGTAGAATCCCTGTACACCTGTATTGGGCATGAGGACGGACTGAAAGCTGTAGAATTCTACTTAGGAACTAGCAACTGGGATGGCGACACCAGTAGATTGATTTTGGAACTTCTGCAATTTATTTTAAAAGACAATTTTTTTACTCTTTTTTTTACCTCCAGAAACACGGCACTGCCATGGGGGCGGCGTGTGCACCCTTGTACGCCAACCTCTTCCTGGGATTCAGGTGTGCACGCTGTCGACCGTGTGCAGTGCTGGCTGAGGTATATTGATGGCGTTTTGTTTATTTGGCAGGGATCGCTGTCCCAGTTGGAAAAATTCATGATGGGGTTAAATAACAACACTAAGAATATAAAATTGACATTTAAGTGGAGCCCGAATAAGATTGAGTTTTTGGACATAGAGATCGAGAGGGATGAACAGGAACAATTGCAGACAGACGTATATAGGAAGGCGACACCCACAAAGTCATTACTGCATGCATCATGTTAGGTCAACCATTGAGGCGATTCCAATTGGGCAGTTCCAAAGAATAAAAAGGATCTGTACATCAGATGAGAGATTTGAGAAACAGGCGATAGACCTAACAGATCGATTCTTAGAAAGAGGGTATAGCAAGCGTTGCATTAAGAAGGGCTACAAGTGTACTAAAGAGATTCAGAGAAAGGAGCTTCTGCAGCGAGCCGGGGTAATGGGAAGAGAGTGAGGGGAATGAGGAGTGGATGATGGTGATGGTAGTCTCTCCTGAGTGTGGCGCTGAGCTCCTCTGTGAGGGGATGCACTGAGGGCTGCAGGGGGAGAGTGTGCTATACCTGCAGGATGGCTGGAACTTGTCACGGTCACAGGTGGGCACGAGGGCTTCTGCAGGTACAGGGGGACTCTCTGGCGCTTCCCAGGTATCACTCTCTCTTCTGTGGCTGCTGCAGCGGTTTCTGTAGGGGGGCTGCACCCGTGTGTAAGGTGGTCGGTGGTGTGGACTTGTAGTTCTCCCGGGGCCAACCCCAAAATACTGCTGCCTGGTAATATGGCCCTTGATGGTGGTGTGGTGCAGGTGGACCAGACAACAGGGAGACAAGGAGGGAGGCAGTGTAACAACAACTCCTTTACTGTAAGACTTGCAGGTGTTATACAGTCCTTTAGCATACAGTGGTGAATACTGGTGGCTTTGACTGGGTTATTGTACTTGTGAGAGCCTGGTGGTGTGTGGAATGCTGATGGGCACCGTGACCCTGTGGATCTCTCCCCAATGGCGCTTGAGTCTGTAATCCCTCTCAGTCGGCTAGGGAGCTTCCTGCTTCCGTTACTGGGCCGGGCCTTAGGCCACAACTTTCGGGTCCCAGAGGTATCCAGGGGTCCTAGTCAATCTTACCCCCCGAATTTCAGGAAGATGGGTACAGAGGCCTCAGTTATCTCTGCTACCCAGTATGCTCAAGTCCTTTTGCTTAGGGGTTTCTGCCCTTAGGATGCCCACTAGAGAAATACCTTGTATCTCTGTAAATACTTCTGAAGAACTCTCCTCTGGTTCAGTCTCTCCTCCTTTATCTCCTTCCCCTTCTTTAGTAACAAGCAGGCTTGACTGGCCTGCTTGCAGAACAACCACTAGCTGCACTGTATAGTGGCTGTACACACTGACTAGCCAGTGACTGCACACTGACTGGACTGAACTCGACTGAACACCACTTCCTGTCACAGCTAGGTCTCGTGAGGAGACTGCTCCTCCCCCTTCTAGCAACTTCCTATGGGATTAATACACTATCTCTACACTACCTAGAGCAGTTCCCACTAGGGACAGTAGGTGTCGCTGTTGTGTGGTGTGCAGTGTAAAGCATGTAACCCATTCTCTGCCTGCCAGTTACTGGTACAGAGAAATACACAGAATAGTTGCACATAAAACATGTTAACTCCTAAAATATATAATAACACTTGTTGACAGGTGCCATCCTCAGCCCAGCCACAGGAACCATGCTCTGGTATACTACATAATTCCCCCTCTAAAAATAAGCCGGCCTCGGCGACGGGCTGGGGCGAGGATGAAAGCTGGAAACACAAATAAAAGGCACCATACCTGTATAAAAGTGTAAAAGTTTGGTTAGGCACATAGGCAAATATAGTGCAAACAATTTTGTAAACATAGTGCCCAACAGGGAACTCTTAACCCCTTAGTGACCGCCGATACGGCTTTCTACGGCGGTCACTAATGGTCCTTATTCTGCTGCCATCAGCTTTTTACGGCGATGGCAGAGAATAAGGCTGCAGGGCCGGGACGGCCCCCACCCCATCCCCCCGGCTACCGGAGGTAGCTGAGGGGTTGGGGCAGTGTGTGGGGTCCGTCCCGGGCCCCCCCCCCCTTACCGACGATCGCCGCTATTAACGTTATAGCGGCGACCGTCGGTAAAGGAGATTACCGGTGCCGCCGCCGCCTTTCATCTCCCCCCGCCGTGAATCTACGGCGGGGGGAGATGAAATAAGTGTCCCCCAGACCTCAGATCAGCCCCCCCTAGTGCCCCAATAACTAACCCCCCTCCCCCGGCGGCCATCATTTCCAAGATGGCCGCCGCCATTGCTGTGAACCGACTAATGTCGGTTCACAGCGATGTAAAAGTTAAAATGAATGAAAGCCCCACGCTCTCCGCCACCGGAGGTAGCGGAGAGCATGGGGCAGTCATCGGGGACCCCCCTGTTTGGTCCCGGTACAAGCGATCAGCGGTATATACTATATACCGCTGATCGCTTGTGCCATGTGCATCCAGGCACTTTTTATCCCCTGTCACCATGAATGATTGGTGACAGGGGATAAAAAGTGATGTCCCCCCAACCCCCAAGTCGCCCCCCCACCCCCCCTGTCACCCCCGTCCCCCAGTCACCCCCCCCTTCCCCATATACTCACCGGATCCACGGAGCTCCTTCCTCCTCGACGTCCTGGCTGGTTATGAAGTGCGCATGCGCTTCACAACCAGCCAACTCTGAAAATTTAAAGTGACAGAGACCAATTTGGTCTCTGTCACTGAACTATGATTACTGAGATAGAAAATATCACAGTAATCATAGTAATACAGTGAAAATGAATATGTAAAGTACAAAAAGTGACAAACATACAAAAAAATAAAACACACACTTTTTATTATAGTAATAATTGCAGTTTACTCCCAAATTACCCCTAACCCCTCCCCAGATTACCCGTAACCACCGCACGTTGCCCGTAACCACCGCACGTTGCCCGTAACCACCGCACGTTGCCCGTAACCACCACACGTTGCCCGTAACCACCACAAATTGCCAGTGACCCCCTCCCGATTGCCCGTAACCACCCCAAATTAAATGTACCCACCCCAGATTACCTATAAGCACTTCAGTTTATCAGTAACAATCCCAGATTGTCTGTAACCCTTCCAGGTTGCACATAACCCCCCAGGTTCCCCGTAATCATGCCAGATTACATGTAACCCCCCCAGATTGCACGTAACCACCGCGCGTTGCCTCTGACCACGCCACAATGCCTCTGACCACCGCACGTTGCCTCTGACCACCGCACGTTGCCTCTGACCACCGCACGTTGCCTCTGACCACCACACGTCGCCTCTGACCACGCCACGGCGCCTCTGACCACCCCAAATTGCCAATGACCCCCTCCAGATTGCGGTGCCCATGCCAGATAACAGGTATCCATCCCAGATTGCCTATAAGAACTTCAGTTTATCCGTAACCACCCCACATTGCCCGTAACCACCCCACGTTGCCCGTAACCACCCCAGATTGTCAGTAAGCACTGCAGGTTGCCCGTAACCACCCCACGTTGCCCGTAACCACCCCAGATTGTCTGTAAGCACTGCAGGTTGCCCGTAACCACCCAACGTTGCCCGTATCCACCCCAGATTGTCTGTAAGCACTGCAGGTTGCCCGTAACCACCCCACGTTTCCTGTAACCATCCCAGATTGTCTGTAAGCACAGCAGATTGCCCGTAACCAGCCCACGTTGCCTGTAACCAGCCCACGTTGCCTGTAACCAGCCCACGTTGCCTGTAACCAGCCCACGTTGCCTGTAACCACCCCACGTTGCCGTAACCACAGCAGGTTGCCCGTGACCACCACACGTTGCCCATAACCACCCCTCGTTGCCCGTAACCACCCCACGTTGCCTGTAACCACCCCAGGTTGCCGTAACCACAGCAGGTTGCCCGTGACCACCCCATGTTGTCCGTAACCACCCCAGATTACCTGTAACCACCTCAGGTTGCCCATAACCACCCCTGGTTGCCTGTAACCACCCCACATTACCTGTAATCTCATTTTTTTTATTCTATTTTAGTAACTGCGCTATTCTAATAACCATTACTAGCTGCAATTTTGCTCCTGTAAATTGGCGCTCCTTCCCTTTTGAGCCCTGCTGTGTGCCCATACAGTGGTTTATGCCCACATATGGGGTACCATTGTACTCAGGAGAACCTGCGTTACAGATTTTGGGGTACGTTTTCTCTCCTGTTCCTCGTGAAATTGAGAAATTTCAAACTAAACCAACATATTATTGGAAAAATTAGAGTTTTCATTTTTACTGGCCAATTTTGAATACTTTCCTCTAATACCTGTGGGGTAAAAATGGTCACCACACCCCAAGATGAATTCTTTGAGGGGTGCACTTTCCAAAATGGGGTGACTTTTGGGGGGAATCTATTCTGCTGACACTACAGGGGCTCTGCAAACGCACCTGGTGCTCAGTAACTTCTTCAGAAAAATCTGCACTGAAAATGCCATTTGCGCTCCCTTCTTTCTGAGCCCGGCTGTGTGCCCATGCAGTGGTTTGCGCCCACATATGGGGTACCGTTCTACTCAGGAGAACCTGCGTTACAAATTTTGGGGTACTTTTTTCCTCTTGTTCCTCGTGAAATTTAAAAATTTCAAACTAAACGAACATATTATTGGAAGAATTCGAGTTTTTCATTTTTACTGTCTTCTTTTGAATACTTTCCTGTAATACCTGTGGGGTCAAAATGGTCACCACACACCAAGATGAATTCTTTGAGGGATGTACTTTCCAAAATGGGGTGACTTATGGGGGGTTTTCTCTCTGCTGACACTACAGGGGCACTGCAAACGCACCTGGCGCTCAGAAACTTCTTCAGCAAAATTTGCATTGGAAAAGCTAATTGGCGCTCCCTTCCTTCTGAGCCCTGCTGTGTGCCCATACAGTGGTTTACGCCCACATATGGGGTACCGTTGTACTCAAGAGAACCTGCATTACAAATTTTGGGGTGCTTTTTGTCTCATATTCCTTTTGAAAATGAGAAACTTTAATCTAAACGTATATATTATTGGAAAATTAAAATTTTCAATTTTTTTACTGCCTAATTGTGAATACTTTCCTCCAGCCCCTGTAGGGTTAAAATGCTCATTATACCCCTAGATTAATTCTTTAAGGTGTGTAGTTTCCAAAATGGGGTCACTTATGGGGGTTTTCAGGATACCAGACTTCTAAATCCATTTAAAAAAAGAACTGGTCCCTAAAAAAATCAGTTTCACGAAAATGTGATAATTTGCTGATACATTTCTAAGCCCCATAACACCCTAAAAAAGTAAAATATGTTTACCAAATTATGCCAGAATAAAGAAGACATATTGGTAATGTGACTTAGTAACTAATTTATGTGCTACGACTTTCTTTTTTTAGAAGCAGAGAATTTCAAAGTTCATAAAATGCAAATTTTTTCAATTTTTCATGATATTTTGATGTTTTTCACAAAAAACACACAAAATAGTGACCAAATTTTGCCACTAACATAAAGTGCCATATGTCACGAAAAAACAATCTCAGAATCGCTAGCATACGTTAAAGCATCACTGAGCTATAAGAGCATAAAGTGAGACAGGTCAGATTTTGAAAAATTAGCCTGGTCATTAAGGCCCAAACTAGCTGCAGCACGAAGGGGTTAAAGTCTCTCTATTGGCACTTAGCACAGCGTCCATATTAGAGTGCTTCTTTGGACAAGCAATACACATGGCTGCAATAACAGTGTAGTAGTATAGGGCTTCTGGCACAGCTCAATATATATAGAGTCCTGGTAGTGTCCATGAATACGAAGTCCCTTTTTGGCAGAACAAACATCGCTCTGTGGCACATGACAAAGATAGTGTCCATGAGAGTCTCTGGGTTAGTAAGGTCACTGAATAGGCAGTCCATGGCAGATTATAACTAACATAAACAGTTCTGGGAATCTTGGCTATATAACCAGGCACATATCTTAAACGTTACTCTTGACTTTAAGTCAGGCACTAAAGCTTGAACATTACATTGCTATAACATTTACTCATAAATAACATTATAATGCAATCAACAATATGGCCAACAAGGCCGGAACTTAGACTCTGTATCTGAGTGGAGGCATTCCTCTGGTGGTTCTCTCAGATCTCCTCAATGGAGGTGGCTGCTCCACTACTACTGATAGTAGTTCGGATTCTGGTTCAGCTCTTGAGGTAGCCAGTTCTCTGGTAGGAACTCTTGAGGTAGGCACAGTTAGAATAGGTCCCAGAAACATGTACAGTGGGTCAAAGAATGCACTTGGTACATGAACAGGTAGCTCTGAGCTTTCTTCTGTCTGTGAACTAGGTTCTGTATCATTGAACTCTGCTGGATGATCTTCCTTTAGGCAAAGTTTAAATCGGTTGCGGTGTACGGTTTGAGGTTCTCTTCCTTCTTTCTCAATCTTGTAGACCTCTCCGTCTGAATAGGGTACAGCCACAATTGTGAAGGGTTCGGCTTCCCACTTTGGATCAAGTTTACTTGTTCGATGATGGTTTTTTAGCCAAACTCTGTCTCCCATTTGTAATGGTTCCAATCGAGCATGTAGATTAAAATCTGCTTCTTGCTTACGTCTGGCTTCTTCCATCTTAGTGGCAACAATCTCCTTAGCTTCTTCCAGGCGTCTTTGGTGGTCTTTCACCCAGGTGATTTCTGGTAAAGGGTTCACTGAATCTGGTACTTGTACTCCAAGGGCCAAGTCGGATGGTACCTGTCCTTGACGACCAAACATCAGGAAGTATGGAGTATATCCAGTGGAACAATGGACTGTATTGTTGTAGGTGTACACCAACTCAGGTAGTGATTTTGGCCAATCAGCCCTTTGAGAGGTTGAGGCTGTTCTCAACATGCTGATGAGGATCTGATTGATCTTCTCACAAAGACCGTTACCCTGAGGATGGTAAGCGGTGGTTCTCAACTTCTTACAGTTGTGCTGCTGGCAGAGTTGGTGGATTAACTGTGACTCAAATGCAGCTCCTCTGTCTGTTAGAATGTGATCAGGACAGCCGTATGGTAGAATGAAATTCTTCCAAAGCTTTTCAGCAGTTGTCTGAGCAGTCAAATCCTTCATGGTACTGCTACAGCGAACTTTGTGAAGTGGTCGACTATGGTCAAGGCATAGGTATACCCAGACCTACTTGACTCCAGTTTTACATGGTCCATAGCAACAATTTGAAGAGGACGTTGAGTCTTGATAGGATGCAAAGGAGCTCTTTGGTCATGTCTTTCTCCTTTGGTCCTTGTACAGGAAGGACATTCTCTACACCACTTCTCAATGTCCTGGCGCATGCCAATCCAGTAAAACCTTCCCTGAATGGTTGATTCGGTCTTCTGTACACCAAAGTGTCCAGATTTGTCATGGTACGCCTCAAGTACAATGTGAGCATCCCTATGTGGGATCAGCAACTGATGAAGTCGCTCACCTGAGGTTGGGTCAAGAGTACTCCTCTGTAGTAGACCTTGGTAGAAAAACAGGCGTTTTCTCTGTCTCCAGAGACGTAGCAGCTCAGGGTCAGGATAGTCTTGACGCAGTCTGCGTGGTATCCTACCACTTTGCAGGTAGTCCTGGATCTCTCCCAACACTCTACTTTCTTCTTGGAGGGTCTTCCAGGAAACATTTTTAAGGTGCTGGTTAGATTTGGTAGGCCTGGCATTTTGACTCTGTGCAACCACAGTTGTTTTCTGATGAGCAAAACGGGTGTAGAATGCGGGCATTTCGACTTCTTCCCTATCATCTTCCAGTGTACTGGGTGGTTCCTCACCTGTTGGTAGGGGGGATAAGGCATCGGCATTGATGTTGACCTTGCCAGAGCGGTACTTCACAGTAAATTGATAGTTTGCCAACCTTGATGCCCAGCGTTGCTCCAACGCTCCAAGTCTTGCCGTGTTGAGATGTGCCAATGGATTATTGTCAGTGAAGACAGTGAAGGGTGTCACTGCTAAGTAATCCTTAAACTTCTCGGTCACTGCCCAATACGAGTGCTAAGAACTCCAGTTTGAAAGAACTGTAATTCTGGTCGTTCTTCTCTGCACCTCGCAGACCTCTACTTGCGTAGGCAATGACTCTTTCTTTCCCATCTTGCACTTGGGACAAGACTGCTCCGAGGCCTAGGTAACTGGCATCGGTGTACAAGCGGAATGGAAGCTGGTAGTCAGGGTAAGCTAAGATAGGAGGCTGGGTCAGAAGTCTCTTAAGAGTCTGGAAGGCAGTCTCCTGCCGGTCAGTCCAGATGATGGGCAACTTCTTTTTACGAACTTCAGGCGGATGCCCTCTCAGTAGTTCTTGCAACGGTTCGGAAATGTGGGCAAACTGTGGTATGAATCTTCTGTAGTACCCTGCGAATCCGAGAAAACTCCTCACTTCCTTAACAGTGGTTGGTGTAGGCCAGTCTTGAACTGCTGAGATCTTTTCTGGATCAGGTTTCACTCCTTCTGCGCTCACTATGTGGCCCAAGTACTTCACCTGTGGTTTGAGGAGGTGGCATTTTGATGGCTTAATCTTCAGCCCATGCTGGATTAGAACTTGGAAAACTTCTGTGAGATGTTCGAGATGTTCCTTATAAGTCTTGGAATAGACTATCACGTCATCCAAATAAAGTAGAACGCTCTCAAAGTTCTTATGTCCAAGGCATCGCTCCATCAGCCTCTGGAACATAGCTGGGGCATTACACAGTCCAAAAGGCATGCTGGTAAACTCGTAGAGACCCATTGGAGTGGTAAAAGCGGTCTTCTCCTGATCCTCTGGTGCCACTGGTACCTGCCAGTATCCACTGGTGAGGTCCAGGGTAGAAAAGTAAACGGCTTTCCCTAGAGCTGTGAGGGACTCCTCGATGCGCGGAAGTGGGTAGGCATCCTTGTGGGTCACACTATTGAGTTTGCGGTAATCCACGCAAAAACGGATGGTTCCATCTTTTTTCCTTACCAACACAAGGGGTGCTGCCCAAGGACTCTGGCTATCTTTGACAACGTTTGAATCCTTCATGTCTTGCAGAAGCTTCTTGACTGACTGGTGCATAGCAGGTGGTAGAGGTCTATGCTGCTCCTTGATTGGCGGATGGTCTCCAGTTTGAATGGTGTGTTGCAGCAAAGTGGTTTTGCCGAAGTCCAGTGGATGTTGATTCAAAGCTTGTTGATACTGGCATGCAATGTTCAGTACGCCTTTTAGTTGCGCAGCTGGCGTAGCAGGATCACCAATATCAAGTTGGGTCCACCAGGGTTCCTGGGGCCTCTGCTCTGCACTGTCCATGACTCGAGCAGTTTGGCAGCAGGTTGCTGCTTTACTACTTACAATGTCTTCAAATGTGACTTGGGAGCAGAGCCGGACTGGGGCTGAAAAGCAGCCCGGGCACAAAACCCCCACCAGCCCCCATATATATCGTTGCCC
This sequence comes from Dendropsophus ebraccatus, assembly GCF_027789765.1. Taxonomy (NCBI): domain Eukaryota; kingdom Metazoa; phylum Chordata; class Amphibia; order Anura; family Hylidae; genus Dendropsophus; species Dendropsophus ebraccatus. The sequence continues at coordinate 121,017,639 of NC_091456.1, forward strand.
CCCCCACACACACACACACCCATTTTGCCAACTATTTCCAACAGAAGAATTTTTAGCTCTACTTAGTCACATTACTTTCTTACATATGTGAAGCCCAGAATTATCACAGAAGAAAAATAAGTGTACACTACCAATATAATTAATAATACCGCCATACACTGACCATATAGTCACCAGATACAAGGTGTACACAGATGCAGCAGACTATTACACCCTCAAGACTACAGAATAGAATACAGCAGTGATATTACATACCAGGTGTACACAGATGCAGCAGACTATTACACCCTCAAGACTACAGAATAGAATATAGCAGTGATATCAGCTACCAGGTGTACACAGATGTTGCAGAGTATTACACCCTGCAGACTATAGAAGAGTATACAGCAGTTATCAAACGCAGTCACAGGTAGAATACAGAACAGTTACAGAGGCTCTGTCCGCTCTCCTGTCATTGTGCTGTTCCCCTATCAGACTCCCAAATATATTATCCCTCGCACAGTAAACACTTGCTGTTATTATTACTATGTCACACACTATTAGTACTATTATATAGTGTGTGAGCAGCAGGACTGTCCTCAGAAGATGCAATATTAGCTGTCAGCAGGGGTGGACACAGACAGCAGAGGATCACTGTGCAAGGATGTGCCTGAGCCCCCCATAACCTAAGTATCCCCCCACTCTTGCCCCTACATAAGTGATTACACTGGACTCACAGGTGGCGTCTTCTGTGATCAGAGTCGCTCACTTTCTTTTTTCTTTCCCATCAGGCCCGGCCATCATGACTATTCTCCCGAGCACAATTCATCTCCACAGAATCTGCCAGACAAAGAATTTAGGCTCCTGGCATTAGCACCATCCTCACTTCTATACACAGTCCCCATGAATTGCCACACACTGTAATAGTGCCCACTCTGTGCCCATATAATAGCCCTCTCTGCACCCCCATATAGTATACATAGCCCCCTTTGTGACCTCATATAGGGTATATATATCCCCACTGTGCCCCCATATAGTGTATATATATATCCCCACTGTGCCCCCATATAGTGTGTATATATATATATATATATATATATCCCCACTGTGCCCCCATATAGTGTATATATATATCCCCACTGTGCCCCCATATAGTGTGTATATATATATATATCCCCACTGTGCCCCCATATAGTGTATATATCCCCACTGTGCCCCCATATAGTGTATATATCCCCACTGTGCCCCCATATAGTGTGTGTATATATATATATATCCCCACTGTGCCCCCATATAGTGTATATATATATCCCCACTGTGCCCCCATATAGTGTGTATATATATATCCCCACTGTGCCCCCATATAGTGTGTATATACATATATATTATATATATATCCCCACTGTGCCCCCATATAGTGTGTGTAAATATATATATATCCCCACTGTGCCCATGATTAGTGTGTGTAAATAAATAAATATATATATATATATATATATATATATCCCCACTGTGCCCCCATATAGTATATATATATCCCCACTGTGCCCCCATATAGTGTATATATATCCCCACTGTGCCCCCATATAGTGTATATATATCCCCACTGTGCCCCCATATAGTGTATATATATCCCCACTGTGCCCCCATATAGTGTATATATATCCCCACTGTGCCCCCATATAGTATATATATATATCCCCACTGTGCCCCCATATAGTATATATATATATCCCCACTGTGCCCCCATATAGTATATATATATCCCCACTGTGCCCCCATATAGTGTATATATATATCCCCACTGTGCCCCCATATAGTATATATATATATCCCCACTGTGCCCCCATATAGTGTATATATATCCCCACTGTGCCCCATATAGTATATATATCCCCACTGTGCCCCCATATAGTATATATATATCCTCACTGTGCCCCCATATAGTATATATATATATCCCCACTGTGCCCCCATATAGTGTATATATATCCCCCCTGTGCCCCCATATAGTATATATATCCCCACTGTGCCCCCATATAGTATATATATATCCTCACTGTGCCCCCATATAGTATATATATATATATCCCCACTGTGCCCCCATATAGTGTATATATATCCCCACTGTGCCCCCATATAGTATATATATATCCCCACTGTGCCTCCATATAGTATATATATATCCTCACTGTGCCCCCATATAGTGTATATATATCCCCACTGTGCCCCCATATAGTGTATATATATCCCCACTGTGCCCCCATATAGTATATATATCCCCACTGTGCCCCCATATAGTATATATATATCCTCACTGTGCCCCCATATAGTATATATATATATATATCTTTGACCAAAAGGAAAATTTAAAACATACCTTTTATTTTTATTTTTCTAAAAAATATTAATCAGTACAAAGAAAAACAAAAAAACAACAAAAAAAACTAATTAACGCAGCCATCACCATCCTCCTGAGCACTCAGGAATAACAAAGTTCATATCTCTTTCTTTTCTTCCCAAGACACCGTGTGCATGTTCCTTTATTTGTATTGCACTTTCTTAGTCTTGTATTTTATACGTGTGTTTATTCCTTATTGTATTTATATAAACAGTCTTATTTGTGAGCAATTACTTTATGCATCTTCCGTGTTCATGTCCCTTTTGTTTGTAATATTTATGTAAACAGTCTTTTTTTGTGAGCAGTTACTTTATATATATTCATTTTAATTGTAATCAAGTGAAAGATTTCTTTTTTACTTCCCTTATTTCTCCTGTAGTAGGTATTGGAAGTCCTTCACTCTCTTGTTGCACTGGCCCGACGCGTTTCCTGAACCATTATCCTCCAGGGCCGTAGGGTAAGCTCACTTTTTTCTTTTTTCTTTGGGACTTTTTCAATCCATCTGCACGGCTCTGGTGATGGCCGCACTCTGATCAGCGCATCTTGGCTTTCTTTTATATCTCACGTAAGCCCGCCTTCCATTTGACAGACTGCTTTCCTCTCCAACTGAAACAGATCCCACCTGTGGTCCCTGTTTGGGAGATATACTAGTCCGGAGCGATCCTCACGTGATCCTGTTGGTTTACCTCTGTTGCCTGGATACCTGAGACGCAGCCGCGTCCCAAGCCTCGCTTTGGATCCCGTATCTAAATGGTAAGTGTTTTCAAGTTGTGGACTTTACAGTTTTTTACTTTCTTATGTGTTCATGTGGATCTTATTCACACTTTTTTCACTTGTAACTTATGTTTATGGATTCCTTTGTTCACCGAAAACACATGTATGATACGTAATCATTGAGGCCGTGCGGTCGTGCTGAGTTCATTCTGAAAATCCAGCGTGCCTCACATTGTAATAACCGCTTGTCATAGTCTCCTTTCAGTACATGTCTTTTTACTACTTCCAGCACCTGGCACTTGAGCACTTTGCAGTTACCGCCATGTTTCTCTATGAAGTGGATTGCTACAGGAGTAGTACGTTTGTTTTTTATGTCCCCTATGTGTTCACTTAAACGTTTTTTAAGTGGTCTGAACGTTTTTCCCACATAGTTTTGTGGACAGGGACACGTCAGCATGTATACAACTCCTGATGTTTCACAATTTGCAAAATCCCACATCATAAAGTTCTCTCCCGTGCTGCTACTCATGAAGGATTTTCCAGGGGTGATGTATCTGCACATTGTGCATTTTCCACACGGATATGTCCCTAGAATCCCCCTAGATTTTTTATTTCCATCTGTTGGGAGGTGGCTGTGAACTAGCCGATCCTTCAGGTTACGTCCCCTCCGATATGTAATTTGCGGTCTGTCCGGTAGAAACCCTGTGATGGTTTGGTCTAGTTTGAGGATGGGCCAATAGAGGGTCAGAACTTGTTTGACCTCTGCCGCCTTTACATCATACGTGCCGATGATCCGTGACACTTCTTCTTCCTCATTACTTTTAATTTTGGGTCTTAACAGTTCCGTACGATTCCTTTTTATTGCCTTCCAATAGGCGCTTCTGAGAACTTTCTTAGGGTAGCCCCTTCTCTGGAGTCTATCCCGTAGTTCAGCAGCCTTTTGTTTAAATTCATTCAGGGTAGAGCAGTTTCGACGCAGTCTTAAATACTGGCCGACCGGTATGCCAGACCGCACGGCCTCAATGATTACGTATCATACATGTGTTTTCGGTGAACAAAGGAATCCATAAACATAAGTTACAAGTGAAAAAAGTGTGAATAAGATCCACATGAACACATAAGAAAGTAAAAAACTGTAAAGTCCACAACTTGAAAACGCTTACCATTTAGATACGGGATCCAAAGCGAGGCTTGGGACGCGGCTGCGTCTCAGGTATCCAGGCAACAGAGGTAAACCAACAGGATCACGTGAGGATCGCTCCGGACTAGTATATCTCCCAAACAGGGACCACAGGTGGGATCTGTTTCAGTTGGAGAGGAAAGCAGTCTGTCAAATGGAAGGCGGGCTTACGTGAGATATAAAAGAAAGCCAAGATGCGCTGATCAGAGTGCGGCCATCACCAGAGCCGTGCAGATGGATTGAAAAAGTCCCAAAGAAAAAAGAAAAAAGTGAGCTTACCCTACGGCCCTGGAGGATAATGGTTCAGGAAACGCGTCGGGCCAGTGCAACAAGAGAGTGAAGGACTTCCAATACCTACTACAGGAGAAATAAGGGAAGTAAAAAAGAAATCTTTCACTTGATTACAATTAAAATGAATATATATAAAGTAACTGCTCACAAAAAAAGACTGTTTACATAAATATTACAAACAAAAGGGACATGAACACGGAAGATGCATAAAGTAATTGCTCACAAATAAGACTGTTTATATAAATACAATAAGGAATAAACACACGTATAAAATACAAGACTAAGAAAGTGCAATACAAATAAAGGAACATGCACACGGTGTCTTGGGAAGAAAAGAAAGAGATATGAACTTTGTTATTCCTGAGTGCTCAGGAGGATGGTGATGGCTGCGTTAATTAGTTTTTTTGTTGTTTTTTTGTTTTTCTTTGTACTGATTAATATTTTTTAGAAAAATAAAAATAAAAGGTATGTTTTAAATTTTCCTTTTGGTCAAATCTATATTATAATTAAGGAAAATAAATTACTAATATATCAGTGTAAGTACACATATATATATATATATATCCCCACTGTGCCCCCATATAGTGTATATATATCCCCACTGTGCCCCCATATAGTATATATATATCCCCACTGTGCCCCCATATAGTATATATATATCCTCACTGTGCCCCCATATAGTGTATATATATCCCCACTGTGCCCCCATATAGTATATATATATCCCCACTGTGCCCCCATATAGTATATATATATCCTCACTGTGCCCCCATATAGTGTATATATATCCCCACTGTGCCCCCATATAGTATATATATCCCCACTGTGCCCCCATATAGTATATATATATCCCCACTGTGCCCCCATATAGTATATATATATATCCCCACTGTGCCCCCATATAGTATATATATATCCCCACTGTGCTCCCATATAGTATATATATATATATATATATCCCCACTGTGCCCCCATATAGTGTATATATATCCCCACTGTGCCCCCATGTTCGTATGCCCCCTCTATGCCCCATACAGTTTTTAAATGCCCCCTTTGTGCCCCATAGTGTTCTATGCCCCCTCTTGCCCCCTACAATGTATAAAGTACTTCTGTGTGCCCCCTTAGTTTTATATGCCCCATATGGTTTTTAAATATCCCCTCTGTGCCCATATATAGCTTTTTCCATGCCCCCTCTTTGCCCCAAATACTTTTCTATGTCCTCTGTGTGCCCTTGTTATGCTATGCCTCCTCTGTGCCCCGTATTTTGCCACCACCCACAGTGCCCCACCAGCAGTGACCCATCCATAGTGCCCTACCCCCGAAAAAAAAAAAAAACATCATCTTACCTGTCACCCGTTCCTGCCGCTCCTCCCCCGGCAGCGCGCGTCTTCTCGCTCATCTTCCGGCGCAGGCAGCATAGTACAGGAGACTCTGCCTGGGCCGGACGTCGCAGCCCCTATCAGACGTCAGCGTGTGCGTGTGTCTTTAAGACGCACACGCTGACGTCACACGCTGACGTCTGATAGAGGCTGCGACGTTCGGCCCAGGCAGAGTCTCCTGTACTATGCTGCCTGCGCCGGAAGATGAGCGAGAAGACGTGCGCTGCCGGCGGAGGAGCGGCAGGAACGGGTGACAGGTGAGATGTTGTTGTTTGTTTTTTTCCCCCCTCCCGGTCCACCACGCAGTCTTCAGCCCGGCAGCGGCCCTCTGCTACTGATTAAGCAGCACAGCGGCAGAGGGCAACGGCGGGGCTGTTTATTTATAATGTCTTTTTTTTTTTTTTTCTTTGCAGTCTGGGCGGCCCCCGGACTGGTAATCCGGCCAGCCCAGCGGGCATTTGCCCGGTTTGCCAGATTACCAGTCCGGGCCTGCTTGGGAGAGCTTTGCAACAGCATAGAACTTGGGAAGAGTAGCTGGACTGTCACCAACATTGACTAGACGAACTGGCACTCGCCCTTGAGACACAGTAACCAGACTTCTGGCGGCCTTCACTAGCGCTCGCTCCTTGATGTCAATGGGTTCCAAGAGAGCTTGATATTCCTCTCCTCCAACACCGGGGCGTGCTCGACACCAAAGTACAGTTTCTGCATTAGGTTGTAAAAGTACAGGTTTGGAATCACAGATACGTACTCTGCAGATGTCTCCAGACCCACTGCTGAACTTCTGTTGTGCGCTGATATTCTTAATGGCGCTCTGAATTCCTTTCTGGGTAGGTGGTGGAGCTGTGGACAGAGATGCATGCAACAACTCAAGAATTTCCCCAAAACAATTTTTCATTACATTCATCCCCAACACAACAGGTGGAAACTCATGATCCTCAACTGAAGTCACAATAACACCTTGCCTGGGTAACATGAGATGATTAACCTGAATGGTAGGTTCCCAGTAGCCTTGATGGGGAATATGGTGACCAGAACTGCCAATAACATTGAGCCAGGGTTCAGGGGGATGAATTAAGTCACACAAGTCCCAGTACTGTTCATATGCACTTTTCTGAAAAGTAGTCACTTGAGACCCAGTATCAATAAGAGCCTCAAAGGGTACCCCATTTAGATAGATAGTTACTCTCGGGCAGGACGAGATGTACCTAGGGTCCCAGAGCGGTTCTCGAGGTGGACCTTGATCTGCTGAACCCGAGGGGCGGTCCTCGCCCTCGGGGATGTGTAGTTTAACTGAAAGCAGGTGTCAGCAGAGTGTCCATATTTGTGGCAATAACGACAAATAGGCTTGGGACGACTTGCCTTATCTGGTGCAGTCCTTGCAGGTGGACCCTTGTAGACAGGAGGTGATGCATCTGGAAAACTCCTGACAGGGGTCTCAGGAACACTGGACGGCTGAGGGTGAGTAGCGAGGTCATCTAGACGTCTACATAGAGTCTCAACAGTCTTGGCCAAGGAAGTCAGTTGCTCCTGCAACTGGGAAACAGCATCAGATGCAGGGGCTTGCGCAGCTTGGATCACGGGTGGAGCACCTGTGGAAGGAAGCAAAGAGACAGGAACAGCAGGTCTCATGGCAGCAGCTGGATGGCCTGCCAGGTTGGAAGGCTCTTGATGTCGCCCCCTCTCTAGCACTCGAACAGCCATTCTTCTGAATTCTTGGAAAGGGAGAGTAGGGTGCTGCTCAGCAAGCATTCTCAGTTGGCCTTGGATGTGTTCGGAGTAGGCTCCCTCTATGAAGCGCTCTAACAAAGTTCTGTCTGCATGAGCCTCCCCAGAGGGTTCTGCTTGGATAATGGCTCCCATAGCTTCTTGGAGAGAATAAGCATAGTCTCTGAGTGATTCTCCAGGTTTCTGTCGTCTCTCAAAGAACCTCATCTGTAACTCTGACAATGAGCGTGCTTCAAACTCAGACTGTAGTTTAGCAAATATGTCTTTTACTGTCTTCCTCTCAGTAGGAGACCATGACTTTATCTCTTTAAGGGCAGGTCCCTCTAATTGTCCCATCAACATTTCTACTTGCTGCTCTTGGGATAAAGGATACATCCTGAAGGTGGCCATCATTTGTTCTCTGAATCCTCTAAGAGTATTAGCGTCTCCACGATAACGGGGCAGCCAGGGAGCCCCCATGTAGTAGGGTAGAGTGAGAGGCATTGGGCCTGTAGCGGTAGTGGCCTTAGGCCCAGGAGAGTCACTGTCACTTGAAGAACTGGACATTTTAGCACCTTTTCCGTGCTTCTGCAGATATATAATACTGTCTCTTTAAGAGCACACACAGCGGGATCACTGCCGCCGACCGGATAATCTCTAATGCACAGTCGCACACACACCACAGCGATCGCTGACAGGAACAGTATGTAGACTCACTTGTTGTAATGGTTAGGCAGCAGCAGGAGCCTAAGATGGAGGTAGTCTCCGTTACGGAGCGTCTGCGCGGCAACTGTCACTTCCGGGTTCAGGCTGTGGCGCAGCAAACAATTGTGGTGCTTTAACCCCTACAGGGCTGGAACAAAGTCTCTTACAATGCAAGAACAGTTTAATGGCAGGCTTTCAGGCAGGTAATGTACACTCACAGTCTATGGAGATGCAGGGTTCCCCCTCTTTTGCGGTTAGCACACACTTGAGGGAAGTTTTCTCACAGCTGAGGTGTCGGCACTTTGTGACAGGCACACAGCCTATCCTGTTCGTGATGCCAATTAAAAACATGCAGCGAGCCGGGGTAATGGGAAGAGAGTAAGGGGAATGAGGAGTGGATGATGGTGATGGTAGTCTCTCCTGGGTGTGGCGCTGAGCTCCTCTGTGAGGGGATGCACTGAGGGCTGCAGGGGGAGAGTGTGCTATACCTGCAGGATGGCTGGAACTTGTCATGGTCACAGGTGGGCACGAGGGCTTCTGCAGGTACAGGGGGACTCTCTGGCGCTTCCCGAGTATCACTCTCTCTTCTGTTGCTGCTGCAGCGGTTTCTGTAGGGGGGCTGCACCCGTGTGTAAGGTGGTCGGTGGTGTGGACTTGTAGTTCCCCCGGGGCCAACCCCAAAATACTGCTGCCTGGTAATATGGCCCTTGATGGTGGTGTGGTGCAGGTGGACCAGACAACAGGGAGACAAGGAGGGAGGCAGTGTAACAACAACTCCTTTACTGTAAGACTTGCAGGTGTTATACAGTCCTTTAGCATACAGTGGTGAATACTGGCGGCTTTGACTGGGTTATTGTACTTGTGAGAGCCTGGTGGTGTGTGGAATGCTGATGGGCACCGTGACCCTGTGGATCTCTCCCCAATGGCGCTTGAGTCTGTAATCCCTCTCAGTCGGCTAGGGAGCTTCCTGCTTCCGTTACTGGGCCGGGCCTTAGGCCACAACTTTCGGGTCCCAGAGGTATCCAGGGGTCCTAGTCAATCTTACCCCCCGAATTTCAGGAAGATGGGTACAGAGGCCTCAGTTATCTCTGCTACCCAGTATGCTCAAGTCCTTTTGCTTAGGGGTTTCTGCCCTTAGGATTCCCACTAGAGAAATACCTTGTATCTCTGTAAAAACTTCTGAAGAACTCTCCTCTGGTTCAGTCTCTCCTCCTTTATCTCCTTCCCCTTCTTTAGTAACAAGCAGGCTTGACTGGCCTGCTTGCAAAACAACCACTAGCTGCACTGTATAGTGGCTGTACACACTGACTTGCCAGTGACTGCACACTGACTGGACTGAACTCCACTGAACACCACTTCCTGTCACAGCTAGGTCTCGTGAGGAGACTGCTCCTCCCCCTTCTAGCAACTTCCTATGGGATTAATACACTATCTCTACACTACCTAGAGCAGTTTCCACTAGGGACAGTAGGTGTCGCTGTTGTGTGGTGTGCAGTGTAAAGCATGTAACCCATTCTCTGCCTGCCAGTTACTGGTACAGAGAAATACACAGAATAGTTGCACATAAAACATGTTAACTCCTAAAATATATAATAACACTTGTTGACAGGTGCCATCCTCAGCCCAGCCACAGGAACCATGCTCTGGTATACTACACTTCTACAACCTAAAAAATGGCAAAAACAAAATGAAGATAAGGTAAGATTTCTTTCTACATATAACTGAAAATGGCCAAAAATGCGTGAAGTAATGCAAAAACATTGGTCGATTTTACAAATGGACCCGGTTGTAAATCAGTATCTACCGGATTATCCATTGATTACTGCCCGTAGGGGGAAAAATTTACGTGACTTGCTCATACGTAGCCACTATGTAACAAAGGTCGACTGCATAGGAGATTAAAGCAAGAGGAGAGTGGGCAGTTTCCCCTGTGCGGACTGTGTTGCATGCATCAATGTTGAAAGTGCATCAACATTCAAAACAGCTGATGGCAAAAGAGAGTATAGCATCAGAGATTATGTGTCATGTGGTACATCAATGGTGATCTATTTTGCGAAATGCGATTGCGGAGCCCTACGCATTAGAGTGAGAGAACATGTGCGAGGAATACTGGCCGCGAAGATCTATCACAACTCAAAACCATACCGAGACATTTTAAAATTCATCATAGAAGTAATCCCAAGTCATTTAAAGTGAGAGGAATAGAACATGTGAGGACTGGCATCAGAGGTGGGAATGTGAGACAGATTTTGGCCCAGAAGGAAACACGGTGGATCTCAATTTTGGGTACGGAAGTACCCAATGGGTTAAATGAACATTGTTGTTTTGTGCCTTTTTTATAGTTTGACCATTCACGTTTTTATGTGTTGTCTGTTTGTTTGATATTTAGATTTAACTGGTATGGTGGTCTCCATGATGGATACGTGGATGGGATTGGAGTGAGAAACAGTTAGAAATGAAGAATTCCTGTTTAGGGTGCCTTCACACGTACCGTATCGCTGTGTATTTATCACTGTGAGTTTCTCGCACATAAATCCACAGTGATACTGATTGCTATCAAGCCAACGTATGTGTATTATCACTGCGTGTTTGGTGTGATTTTTACATGTGAGTTTTGATTTTCACATGATTTTCACAGGAGAGTTCAACACCACAAAAAACGCAACTACTTTCATGCGAGTTTGATGCGAGTTTTGTGCGAGAAATAAGCAGTGATACGGTATGTGTGAAGGCACCCTCAAAGAAAGAAGAGTTTACATCTATAATGGACTAATTGTTGGAAAAATAAGGAAGTAATACATCTGAAGAGGGGATGTAAAAAATCATTTATTTATTTTTTTATGCGTTTTTGATGCGTTTTTTTCTCTACTGTTGCGTTTTTTTGCTAGAATTCGTTATTCACTGTGGTACATGTATTATGATAATATGAATATTGTAGCACTTTTGTGATAATTTGCACCAGCACTTGTCACTTTATGAGATATTGGGCACCTTATTCTCTAGTATAGTTTTGCACCTTATATTTAATATAGAATATTTTAGCACTTTTTTATGCATGGAATGGCAACGTATAGTTTAGAATTTGCCCCTTTCTTTCTACCCAACATAGGTCAGTATTGGTCCATAACCATAACCCTTTCTGTTAAGTGTTAAACACTGTAGCTCCAATTCTTTTTGTTAAACCAAGTATAGCTCTAAGGCCCCCTTCACACGTCCGGAAAAACCATCCGGATTTCCTATCAGGAAATCCGGACAGATTTCCGGACCCATAGACTTTAATTGGTCACGGACACCCTCCCGGATTTTTCCGGAAGGGTGTCCATTCCAGAAAATAGATCCGGAAAAATAGGACATGTCCTATTTTTGTCCGGAATTCCGACCCGGACGCCCCCATATAAGTCTATGGGAGCGCCGGAATCACGGGCACTTTCCTGATGTACATCAGGAAAGTGCCCGGGATTCCACATTGGTTAAGAGCCCGCCGGGACCCCCGCAGCCTCAGCACACCTTTCTGTCGGGCACCTGGGCCCCTGGCTGCCCCCCCCACGCTCAGCCCTCCGCCCCCCCACCGGACCAGGACCGCAGCCCTCCGCCCCCCACCGGACCAGGACCGCAGCCCTCCGCCCCCCCACCGAACCAGGACCGCAGCCCTCAGCCCCCCCACTGGGTCAGGACTGCACGCAGAGCTGGCTGCTGCGGGCCCCCGGCACACCCCTGTATCTCCCCCCCAGGGTGCGTTGCTGACGGGCATCGCCGCATCCCCCACCCCCCCAGCCGGACTGACATTGGCCCCGCTCACCTGTGTCTGCCAAGCTCCCGGACAGCCTCCCCCGGACAGCGCCCCCCCGGACAGCCTCCCCCGGTCAGCGGCCCCCCGGACAACATCACCCTGACAGCGCCCCCCCCAGACAGCGCCCCCCCGGACAGCCTCACCCTGACAGTGCCCCCTGGACCCCCGACTCGGAATCCTCCTCCTCCTCCAGCAGCAGCAAGCGCACCCCCCCCCCCATCTCACCTCCTGCTGCCGTCGCTGCTGCACCATCTGCCAAGCAACCCCCGGACGAAAGTGCCAGGAACCAGGACAGGTGAGATCACCCCACTAGAACTTAAACTCCAATTATGCCCTGCTGACAGGTCATGATGGGAGTTGTACTTCTGCAGCCTGTGGCCATCCAGGTTGCAGAAGTACAACTCCCATCATCATACCTCCCAACTTTAGGCGAGAGGAAAGAGGGACATGGACACGCCCCTAACCCCACCCAAAGACATGCCCCTAAACCACAAGACACGCCCCTAAATCAGTCATAAACGCAACGTTTCGGCGAGTCGATCGCCATTTTCAAACTTCAAAATGGTGATTGACTCGCCATTGTAGCGTTTTTGTGTTTGCTGTGCTGCACTATTTGTTAATGCTTGGCATGTTGATGGAATAAACACTTCTTTCTCTATCTCTCTCCTATCTATCTATCTATCTATCTATCTATCGTCTGTCTATCTATCTATCTATCTATCTCCTATCTTTAACTATAGAGATAGTAGATAGATAGATAGATAGATAGGAGATAGGTAAGTAGATAGATAGTCTATCTATCTACCTATCTCCTACCTGTCTGTCTATCTACCTACCTACCTATCTCCTATCTATCTATCTATCTATCTTTCTATCTATCTATCTATCTATCTCTATAGTTGGAGATGGATGATTGATAGATAGATAGATAGATAGGAGACACAGACAGACAGATAGATAGATAGATAGATAGATAGATAGATAGATAGATAGATAGGAGACACAGACAGATAGATAGGAGATAGACTATCTACCTACCTATCTATTTATCTCTCTATCTATCTACCTATCTAAGTAAAGCCCCCCTGTGTACCAGAAAAATAGAAAAGCATACTGACATGGCAGCACAGCAGTGGCTTTCTCCCCAGTAGTGGCTATATGCACACCTCACACACAGCTCCCAGCCCCCGCAGCTCCTATGTCCAGTCCCGCGGCCCCTGCACTCTCTTCTCTCCTGCTTGTCCCGGACAGGTGACCTCATCAGCAGCGAGGAGAAGATAAGCAGGGGAGAAGATAAGCAGGGGAGAAGATAAGCAGGGGAGATGAGTGCCAGTGCCGCGGGGCTGGAGATAAGAGCTTCGGGGGCTGTGCGGTATGTGAGCTGCCTGCTCAGGGCTTTGAAAGGGACAGAGAATGTGACTTGTCAGTGGCCACTGACTGATACTGAAGGCCGCAGCTGCTGAGTGTCAGATGGCCTTCAGTGTCAGTCAGTGGTCAGTGTGTGGCAGCAGCGGCACCCCCCTCCCACATGTAACTGCGGCACCCCCCAGGGACCCGTCACTATGTCCAACACCTTCCCTGTCAGCTAGCCTCCCCCCACCATCCCTCGTTAAGCACATACTCACTGCAGTTCTGTGCTTCAGCCCTCCAGCGTCTCCTTCCATCTCTCTGTGCAGACATCACTCCTCTGCTCCGCGCGGGAACGCAGGGGATGAGAGAGGCCTCTAGTGACCGGAGGCAGAATGCAGCTTCCGGCCACTAGAGGGAGCTGTGCACAGCCCAGCATTAGGAGCGCTCGCAATTAAAGGGACAGGTATGTTTTGGGAAGCGGGATACAAGGGGGCCGTTCCGGGACAGCGGGACAGGACCCCGAAATCGGGACTGTCCCGCTGAATCCGGGACTGTTGGGAGGTATGCCATCATGCCCTGCTGACATGGCATGATGGGAGTTGTACTTCTTCAGCCTGTGGCCATCCAGGTTTCAGAAGTACAACTCCCATCATGCCCTGCAACCTGGGCGGCCACAGGCTGCATAAGTACAATTCCTATCATGCCATGTCAGCAGGGCATGATGGGAGTTGTACTTCTGCAACCTGGATGGCCACAGACTGCAGAATTACAACTCCCATCATGTCCTGTCAGTTGGGCATGATGGGAGTTGTACTTCTGCAGCCTGTGACCATCCAGTTTGCAGAAATACATCTCCCATCATGTCCTATTTTTTTTTCTCATCAGGAAATCCTGAAGGTTTTTCCTGATGGTTTCCTGATGGTTTACTGAGGGTAAAAACGGATTACTGTCAGGAAATCCTGATACTTTCCTGATGACATTTGAGGTCTCCTGATCAGGATTTCCTGACAGTAAAAACTGACACGGACGTGTGAATGGGGCCTAAGTACGGATGTGCGCATGTGCAGATGGAATACCTGGACGCTGCTCATGTCATTTTGGTCATGGGCATCAGCGCATCGCTGGACGCCGTGGGTGAAGCGGTGGGATCTCCTGGAATCATCTACACATGCGCCGATAGATCCGGAAGTAGTGATGACATCAGCGAATCAGCGTATAAAAGAAAGACCACATGATTGAATAGGCAACGCCCTCTGAGGAAGCAAATAGGTCGCTTTACAATCGCGAAACGTGCCTTGGGGAGTTGACCAGATGTGTGAGATTATGGGTAAGAAGATGTAAAGATGTTACATGGGATTTGTGCAATAACTTCAAGGCTGTTTACATTTGAGTCGATCGCCATTTTCAAACTTCAAAATGGTGATTGACTCGCCATTGTAGCGTTTGTGTGTTTGCTGTGCTGCACTATTTGTTAATGCTTGGCATGTTGATGGAATAAACACTTCTTTCTCTATCTCTCTCCTATCTATCTATCTATCTATCTATCTATCTATCGTCTGTCTGTCTATCTATCTATCTATCTCCTATCTTTAACTATAGAGATAGTAGATAGATAGATAGATAGATAGATAGATAGGAGATAGGTAAGTAGATAGATAGTCTATCTGCGATGCCCTGGCCCCTGGGGGCCACTTCCGCAGTGCTGGTGTTATGAGCGGGCAATGACCGGGGCAGCTGCAGGGTGTATACTTGTCACGGTATAGGCCTGAGGGCAGCACAGCTGTAGGGCCGGTCTGTGGAATCTGCGGGTGATGATGGGCATGCGATTCTTCGCTGCACTTAGTCAGGGCACCAGTTAGTGGACACCAATGCCAGGGTTCAGTAACAGCGGTTTTATTATAGATGAAGTAACTAGTAGCAACAGTTCTGTCCGGATGCAACCGGGTATATAGCAGGCTTTGACAAATAAAGCAGGAGTGGTGCTGCATAGGCTGTGAGAATACGTGCCGGATGATGGGAGTAGGAGTATGAGAGAAATAGCGTTGCTGGGTGGATTAGCTTGAGAATAATACTTGCTGTGAATCCTTGCAACGATGAGGAGAGATAACGGAATGACACCCAGATGAGAGAGAAGAATCCGGTCACTTGAGCAGGCAGATACAGCCGAAGACTGGTATATAGCAGCAGACTTAGTCACTCTTCTGTGGGAGAGGATAGAACCACACAACCTCCTTGCTTGGAAGCAGGGGCTGAACTGAACTGTCAGCAGGAAGTGGGAGGTCACATGGTTGCTCCTGGCCAGAGCTAGTCAGCCATTGGAGGAACCATGGTTACAGGTCACGTGATCAACAGCCTTGCATACCACTGTATACTGTAATAATACACAGGAATACATGACAATACACATGAAAATGCACAATACCAGAGAATACTAGGGGAAAACCAGCAGCAGTTGCAGTGCAAACACTTACCAGAACAGGCATTGACACAGCAAGAGAAATGGCCATAATAGGAGTAGTAGTCTGCATGTTCTGGGACACTGCATACCTCCCTAGCAAATTTGAGCCGACCTCGGCGAATCTAGAAGGCAGCAAATATGAATAGACTGGACAATCAAACAACAGGAATGAATGATGAGAGTGAGTGTGATGAGGTGTGTGTTTCCCACGCCCAAGGCACAGGTGAGAAGAGAGAGAGAATGAGAAACCCTAGTGGCAGGACTTCACCTAGGGGTGCCTAACGTACTCTGGCGACCAGGTAGCTAGTGCGTGAACCATCTGACGTGTAAGCCAGGACAACTTAACTGCTGGCGGGGGACCCTCCATATTCCAGCCAGTTAGACAGTAGGTTTTCTGTTAAATGTGTTACCCTACTGGAGGAGAACGTGAAGACCTGTGTACTACCTTGGCGTGTCTGAGTAGTGTCTTGGATACCTGGAAGAGAAAAGAACAAAATAATAAAAGCAAACATACATGGGGAGCTCCCTTTCATACCACTCAATCACACACACAAGCACTCCACAGGCCAAACACACGAAAAGGTATCCAAGGTGCGATATGTATGGACAAGTGTGAAGGTTAGGTATGACTATGTGTGATAACTACTGTGTTGGGACAAGACAGAGGTGAACAAATACTGGAAACAAAAGGAAGGGAAACACAAGGGACAACAAATACTGCGAGGTCTTGAGGAGAACTGGCTCACATGAATCTGAATGAAAATCTGAGAGAAATCTGAATGAAAATCTGAGAAAAATCTGCATACGAACTGGCTCAACTAAATCTTTCCAGCTATAGATATGATAATAATACACAATACTGAGACTGGATGAGAAAATACACTCCTACATAAACTGGACTTTCTCTGAGGTATATGTAAACTGACTTCTCTTACTCAGAGGAGGAGCTATCTGACTTAGACACTGGAAAATATACTGTTTTACAAAAGAGGCGCTCTACTCTGAGGCAATCTATGTAACCTTGTGCTTACTCAGAGGAGGAAATACAAAGACTTCGATAACACTGGAATGCAATAGTACAATAAGTGCAATAATGAAATAAGTGCAATAATACCCTGTGTGGAACACACAATCACAGGAAAGTGCATTAGGAAGGAATGGGTTAAGTGTCTCTGTTAGGTAGAGTCTCTTTTAGGCAATTAGACATCGTCCATGTAAAAGGCTCTGGGACAGGCACTAGAGAACCTTTTGTTATTGTAAGTGTCCTTCAGCTCATGGCTGGTTAGTACAGGGAACTTGGTCAGGAGGACCAGGCACGAACCTTAAACGTTGCAGGAACTAAATGGTGGAACAGCACACAAAAAAAAAAACACAGTCATAGAACTCAGCCTTTGAAGAGAACACCTAATAGAGGTGTCCTGGAGGACCCCAAATGGCACCCCTCTTCTTCTCCCAGGGGTAATACCGGGAGGAAGCCGGAGCAGGAGCCTCATCTGCTGCGGTGGTGACCACGAGGCTAGGGGTCACGGTGGTCACAGGAGAGACAGTAGGGGCCACATGGTAGGTAGTGGTGGTGGTCGCAGCTTTAGCCACGGCAGTGGTAGGGGGAGTCACCGTAGTAGCCATGGTGAGGGGGGCTTTAGCCACCGGAGGTAGCAAGGTTAGGGCCTGCTTGATCTCATCCGCCAACTTCTTGATAACCGGGTCGTCCCCAAACACCCACTGAGGCAGGGATGGTGTCTCGGGCCCAGGGAGCCTCCAGGGACTGGCGTAGCAGGTGGCCTTAAAGTTATTCCCCTGGCTAGAAGCAGGAAGAGGGGCGCCCGGAACCCCGGTACTCACGGATCCATCGTTTTCTGGCGAGGTCGATCCTCCTGTGGAGAAGGCAACCTCGGGAGTGCTGGAGCAACGAGATCCCGGTGAGACACTGGCGATGGAGACAGGCTCTTCCTCCGGACCGTTGGAGACTGGTGTAGAGCCCCAACTGATATCGCTGTCGGAGGGTAGCGGCATTAGCAGGCACGCAGGATTGAGCAGAGGCAGACTCTCAGGCAGTGTAGGCATCACAAGCGCTGGGGCTGCAGGCAGGTGCTCTTCATAGGCCGCCATCTTGCGTTCCACTGGCCGGAACTTGTAGCAGGAAGGGGAGGAGCGCCAGGCTGGAGGATCAGGCTCCAAAGTCTGCCCAGCAACAATGACGTCAGTGGAAGCGGCCGGCCAATCAGGAGAGACACAGTCATTATCAATGGCGCCAAGCAATTCCCGCTTCTCGGCCGCATGGCAGTTAACCCTCTCGTCACTGGGGGATGGCGCAGGTAGAAATAACAGCAAGAAGCGGCCATTTTGTGTACAGTCCCAGCCGTGCAGCGACTCAGTTATCAGAACTCCCATGGCAATTTTAGCACAGTCTCTGGAGACGATATTAAACTGTAGATCTGGTACACCGCATGGCGGGTAGATCCTGTTCGTGACGCCAAAAATGCGATGCCCTGGCCCCTGGGGGCCACTTCCGCAGTGCTGGTGTTATGAGCGGGCAATGACCGGGGCAGCTGCAGGGTGTATACTTGTCACGGTATAGGCCTGAGGGCAGCACAGCTGTAGGGCCGGTCTGTGGAATCTGCGGGTGATGATGGGCATGCGATTCTTCGCTGCACTTAGTCAGGGCACCAGTTAGTGGACACCAATGCCAGGGTTCAGTAACAGCGGTTTTATTATAGATGAAGTAACTAGTAGCAACAGTTCTGTCCGGATGCAACCGGGTATATAGCAGGCTTTGACAAATAAAGCAGGAGTGGTGCTGCATAGGCTGTGAGAATACGTGCCGGATGATGGGAGTAGGAGTATGAGAGAAATAGCGTTGCTGGGTGGATTAGCTTGAGAATAATACTTGCTGTGAATCCTTGCAACGATGAGGAGAGATAACGGAATGACACCCAGATGAGAGAGAAGAATCCGGTCACTTGAGCAGGCAGATACAGCCGAAGACTGGTATATAGCAGCAGACTTAGTCACTCTTCTGTGGGAGAGGATAGAACCACACAACCTCCTTGCTTGGAAGCAGGGGCTGAACTGAACTGTCAGCAGGAAGTGGGAGGTCACATGGTTGCTCCTGGCCAGAGCTAGTCAGCCATTGGAGGAACCATGGTTACAGGTCACGTGATCAACAGCCTTGCATACCACTGTATACTGTAATAATACACAGGAATACATGACAATACACATGAAAATGCACAATACCAGAGAATACTAGGGGAAAACCAGCAGCAGTTGCAGTGCAAACACTTACCAGAACAGGCATTGACACAGCAAGAGAAATGGCCATAATAGGAGTAGTAGTCTGCATGTTCTGGGACACTGCATATCTATCTACCTATCTCCTACCTGTCTGTCTATCTACCTACCTACCTATCTCCTATCTATCTATCTATCTATCTCTATAGTTGGAGATGGATGATTGATAGATAGATAGATAGATAGATAGGAGACACAGACAGACAGATAGATAGATAGATAGATAGATAGATAGATAGATAGATAGATAGATAGATAGATAGATAGATAGGAGACACAGACAGATAGATAGGAGATAGACTATCTACCTACCTATCTATTTATCTATCTATCTATCTACCTATCTAAGTAAAGCCCCCCTGTGTACCAGAAAAATAGAAAAGCATACTGACATGGCAGCACAGCAGTGGCTTTCTCCCCAGTAGTGGCTATATGCACACCTCACACACAGCTCCCAGCCCCCGCAGCTCCTATGTCCAGTCCCGCGGCCCCTGCACTCTCTTCTCTCCTGCTTGTCCCGGACAGGTGACCTCATCAGCAGCGAGGAGAAGATAAGCAGGGGAGAAGATAAGCAGGGGAGATGAGTGCCAGTGCCGCGGGGCTGGAGATAAGAGCTTCGGGGGCTGTGCGGTATGTGAGCTGCCTGCTCAGGGCTTTGAAAGGGACAGAGAATGTGACTTGTCAGTGGCCACTGACTGATACTGAAGGCCGCAGCTGCTGAGTGTCAGATGGCCTTCAGTGTCAGTCAGTGGTCAGTGTGTGGCAGCAGCGGCACCCCCCTCCCACATGTAACTGCGGCACCCCCCAGGGACCCGTCACTATGTCCAACACCTTCCCTGTCAGCTAGCCTCCCCCCACCATCCCTCGTTAAGCACATACTCACTGCAGTTCTGTGCTTCAGCCCTCCAGCGTCTCCTTCCATCTCTCTGTGCAGACATCACTCCTCTGCTCCGCGCGGGAACGCAGGGGATGAGAGAGGCCTCTAGTGACCGGAGGCAGAATGCAGCTTCCGGCCACTAGAGGGAGCTGTGCACAGCCCAGCATCTGCGAGCGCTCCATTAGGAGCGCTCGCAATTAAAGGGACAGGTATGTTTTGGGAAGCGGATACAAGGGGGCCGTTCCGGGACAGCGGGACAGGACCCCGAAATCGGGACTGTCCCGCTGAATCCGGGACTGTTGGGAGGTATGCCATCATGCCCTGCTGACATGGCATGATGGGAGTTGTACTTCTTCAGCCTGTGGCCATCCAGGTTTCAGAAGTACAACTCCCATCATGCCCTGCAACCTGGGCGGCCACAGGCTGCATAAGTACAATTCCTATCATGCCATGTCAGCAGGGCATGATGGGAGTTGTACTTCTGCAACCTGGATGGCCACAGACTGCAGAATTACAACTCCCATCATGTCCTGTCAGTTGGGCATGATGGGAGTTGTACTTCTGCAGCCTGTGACCATCCAGTTTGCAGAAATACATCTCCCATCATGTCCTATTTTTTTTTCTCATCAGGAAATCCTGAAGGTTTTTCCTGATGGTTTCCTGATGGTTTACTGAGGGTAAAAACGGATTACTGTCAGGAAATCCTGATACTTTCCTGATGACATTTGAGGTCTCCTGATCAGGATTTCCTGACAGTAAAAACTGACACGGACGTGTGAATGGGGCCTAAGTACGGATGTGCGCATGTGCAGATGGAATACCTGGACGCTGCTCATGTCATTTTGGTCATGGGCATCAGCGCATCGCTGGACGCCGTGGGTGAAGCGGTGGGATCTCCTGGAATCATCTACGCATGCGCCGATAGATCCGGAAGTAGTGATGACATCAGCGAATCAGCGTATAAAAGAAAGACCACATGATTGAATAGGCAACGCCCTCTGAGGAAGCAAATAGGTCGCTTTACAATCGCGAAATGTGCCTTGGGGAGTTGACCAGATGTGTGAGATTATGGGTAAGAAGATGTAAAGATGTTACATGGGATTTGTGCAATAACTTCAAGGCTGTTTACATTTGATCATCGGGTGGATGGTATGTACTAGAAATAGCTCATAATGAGTGTTGCTAAAGAGGAGATACCGATGAGATACAGTAGATCAGTGATTTTCAACCAGTGTGCCGTGGCACACTAGTGTGCCGCGACACATGGTCGGGTGTGCCGCGGGGAAAGTTCCCCAAACTATGGTGCCCCTGTGAAACAGGAGAAAACAATGAGGGAGAGAAACCTGGGGATGGGGGAGAATCAGGGGGGAGAGAAACATGGGGATGGGGGAGAGAAACAGCGGAGAGAAGTATGGTGGAGAGAAGTATGGTGGGGAGAGAAGTATGGTGGGGAGAGAAGTATGGGGGGGAGAGAAGCACAGGGGGAGAAGAAAACAGGCCCAGGTTTCACACTGAGTGAGTATAAATACATTTAGAATCTATATTATTAACTATATGTATAATATGTACTGTTTTAGTGTCATTTTGTGCCATTTTGGTTGGTGGTGTGCCCCGGGATTTTTTAAGTATAAAAAGTGTGCCGCGGCTCAAAAAAGGTTGAAAATCACTGCAGTAGATAGACACTATTTAGGTGTGGAGTAGAGACTGTCCTAGGACACTGTGTCCCCCTATATAAAGCCTCTCATTGGCACTGTTACTTGCACTTTTGAATGTTGTTTGTTGCTCATAGCCTCATTTAACCTTTCCCTAATTATATGGTCTGGGATATTTCATGTTTGGAATTGCCTCTTGTTTTTTAAGTGTATGTTTAAGGTTATTAATAAAGATATCAAATTTTCATACGGGTTTTGATCCAATTTTTGTGGATGTGTACATTAAGGGGATCTCTGTGTGTTTCTCCGTACTAGTTAGGATGGTGGCAAACTGTGAAACATTATCACTGGGTAGTGTGTTCCCATCATCCGCTGGAATATCTGTATATAAAAAAATAGGATAAAGTATATAGTATAAATGATCATCTAATAAAATGCTATATAAACGGTTGTAATACAGGTGCAGACATTATCTGATGTGCCATGTATATATTAAAACAAAAAAACACCTGACACCAGTGTGAATAAACTAGCTACACATGTTATATAGTTATATCCATCTATATCAATGGTAACAGCGCTCCTGCCCTCTACAGAGGCTCAGCCTTCATCTGGTAGGGCAAGTCCAACACATGGTAACAAACCAATATGAGCACTAAATAGTAAACTAATACAGCAAACTATTGTTGATAAAGTGAAAAGCAAATAGTGTAACTAATATTGACCATTAGCAAATCATAACGAGTGCTTACATAGATTATCAGAATAATGACATGCATATGAAATCTCAATAGTTAAACGTTGCTACCATCTAGTGGATGCGGTGTGTATTGCATCTTGATTGTCTAAATAATCAAAAAGATGAGACACTGCTGCCATCTAGTGAAAACATTGTATATTGCATATTACGCCAATACACATCATATGCATCCTTGTTGTGCATTGATATAAGCACCACATACTATATATAAATATATTTGACAGCCTGCAAAAAACTTCTTATTTTGGTTATTAGGCTCTTATTATGGTCTTTAGTCTGTTCATTATGCATGGTATTGTACATGCACCGAAAAGGGTTATCACTGCACGCCAAGCGACTTGTTTAACCCTAATTGATGGCCAATGGGGTATTGATTTCATGTGTTATATGTAACAGATGTTTTTACGGACTTTAGGGTGCGATAAGTTTGTATGATATTAGGTTGATCCTTATAAGGATGACCCTTAGATATACATCATAACATGCACACTGGCATATATAGATCCAGCAGACTATCCATATGATGCTTCATTATATTGTTTTCAGTCAGACACTTTGGGCGACATGTATCAAGAGGCGGTTTGTGTATTTTCGGCGGAAAGTGCCGACTTGCGTATTATTTTATTCGGAAAATATCCGCCTCAACATAAATCTCCGTAGCGCCGGAGATGCGGGGACATTTATAAGTCCAGCGTAAAAAACGTTGGACTTAATAAATGTCCCCCTTTGTATCCATTTGCCAATATTCTTATTCATACTGTAGCAAGAGCTTTATTACTGTTTCATGGGCTTGCCTTACCAGATGAAAGCTGAAACTTTTACTGCGTAGAGGGCAGTAGTGCTGTTACCATTGGGATAGATAGATATAACTGTATTACATCTGTAGCTAGTTTATTCACACTGGTGAGAGCTGTTTATCACCATAATATATACATGCCCCACCAGATGATGCGTGCAACTGTATTACAACCATTTATATGTCATATTATTAGATGATGGTTTATACTATATGCTTTACCCTATTTTAATAACATCCATTCAGTAAAAAATTTTTGCAGGCTGTTAAACATATTTATATATATAGTATGTGATGCTTATATCTATACACAACAAGAATGCATATGATGTGAATTAGCTTATTATGCAATATACAATGGTTCCACTAGATGGCAGCAGTGTATTACAACTTTGATTATTTAGATTATCATGATTCAATACACACCAGATCCACTAGATGGTAGCAACGTCTCATTATTAAAATTTCATGTGCATGTATTTTGGAGAGAGCTGCTATATCCATCAACTCCACTAGATGGCAATAGCGTATCATTATTCTGACAATGTATGTAAGCACACGTGATATGATTTTCTCTATGGTCCATGTAAGTTACACTGTTTGCTTTTTTCTTTATCAACAATAGTTTGCTGTATTAAGCTACATTCACACAGAGCAAAAGGGGCAGATAACGCGAGGAAATATTTCCGCCTGAAATCAACTGACGCTGAATTCCGAGCAGAATGTAAGCAGAATCCCTGCGTATTCTGCTAGGAAAGTGTTCAGCTCGTAATCAGCTCTTGACAAATTCAGCGCGGAATACTCGAGGAATCCACGCTGAATCCGCATGTATTCAGCGCTGAAATTCAGCGAGTATTTAGCGAGTAAACTAGACTATACCAGAATATATACTAGAATCCTCCTCCCCCCGCTTGTTTTCTGCGCTGAATACGCGCGTATTCCGTGCTGAAACAGAAAATCTGAGCCCCATTGGTTTATAAAGGCTTCCGCTAGCGGAAGAATGAACATGTTCATTCCTCTGGTGGAAAGCGGATTAGTTCAGTGCGGAAATTCCACCGTGTGAACTGCAGAGCAGAATTTCCATTCAACACAATGGAAATTAGCTCTGCACCTATTTTAACGGCTGAAATTTCAGCGCAGAAATTCAGCTGCTTTTGCTCTGTGTGAACGAGCCCTTAGTCTACTATTTAGGGCTCGTATTGGTTTGTTACTGTATGTTGGACTTGCCCAACCAGATAAAGGCTGAGCCTTTAACTTTGTAAAGGGCAACACTGTCACCATTAGGATAGATGGGTATAAGTATGTGGTGCTTATATCAATGCACAACAAGAATGCATATGATGTGAACTGGCTTATTATGCAAAATACAATCGTTTCACTAGATGGCAGCAGTGTATTTTGATTATTTAAACAATCATGATGCAATACACACTGGATCCACTAGATCAGGGGTAGGTAATCTTTTCCCTGTCGAGGGTATTAATAAAATCATTCGAGGGCCGCACTCAGTGTTATACTGTGCGCGCCAGTGGGGTAGCGTGGGTGCACAGCACCAGGGGCAAGGTAAAGTATTGTTCCCCTAGTGCCCCTGCTATTAACCCTCTGTGATGCCCCTTGTACCTGATGTGAATCGTTAGTGATGCCCAGTAATGCCCCTGGTAGCTGTAGTTAACCCCTTATTGATGTCCCTGGTAGTCATATTTAACCCCCAATGATGCCCTGGTAGTAATAATTAACCACCAGTGATGCCCCTTATAGTCATAGTTAACCCCCGGTGATTCCCCTGGTAGTCATAGTTAACCCCCAGTGATGTCCCTGCTAGTCAAAGTTAACCCCCCAGTGATACCCCGGCTAGTCTAGTTAACCCCCCAGTGATGCCCCTGGTAGTCATAGTTAACCCCCAATGATGCCCTGGTAGTCATAGTTAACCCCCAGTGATGCCCCTGATAGTCATAGTTAACCCCCAGTGATATCCCTAATAGTCATAGTTAACTACCCAGTGATGCCCCTGCTAGTTAAAGTGAACCCCCCAGTGATGCCCCTGCTAGTCATAGTTAACCCTTAATGATGCCCTGGTAGTCATGGTTAACCCCCAGTGATGTCCCTGGAAGTCATAGTTAACCCCCAATGATGCCTTGGTAATAATGGTTAACCCCCAGTGATGCCCCTGGTAGTCATAGTTAAACCCCAGTGATGTCCCTGCTAGTCATAGTTTACCCCCCAGTGATGCCCCTGCTAGTCATAGTTAACGCCCCAGTGATGTCCCTGCTGGTCATAGTTAACCCCCCAGTGATGCCCCTGCTAGTCATAGTTAACCCCCAGTGATGTCCCTTCTAGTCATAGTTAACCCCCAGTGATGCCCCTGCTAGTCATAATTAACCCACATTGATGTCCCTGCTAGTCATAGTTAACCCCCCCCAGTGATGCCCATGCTAGTCATAGTTAACCCCACCCTTGATGTCCCTGCTGGTCATAGTTAACCACCCCAGTGATGCCCTGGTAGTCTAGCTAACCCCCAGTCATGTCCCTGGTAGTGTACTTAGCCCCCAGTGTCTGTCCCAAATAAAAAAATAAACATCCCACTCATCTTTCCTCCGCCCCCACGCTGTCCAGGTCCTCCTCTCTCTCCTAGTCTGTGCCCATCTTTTCCTGCAGGCGGTGCTCGATAAAATGACGTCATCGAGCGTGGCCCACAGGAGACAGAAGATGTGCACCGCTCTTGTGGGCAAGGAGCCGGTGTAGCAGGCCAGATTACCCCCGTCCAGATTATACCCGGGTATAAAATGGCCTAGGCCAAAGTATACCCCGGGGTATAAAATAGCCCGGTGTAACAGGAGTAAACCCCCAGCCCAGACTATACCTGGGGTTAAAATGGCCTAGGCTAGATTATACCCCGGGTATATTTTGGCCTAGGCTATTTTATACCCCGGGATATATTTTGGCCTAGGCCAATTCATCCCCCCTCAGGCCATTTTATACCCCCATGAAATCAGCAGCAGTGAGTGATAGACACAAGAATTACTTACTTTTTCACCATTTTATTGGGGATTTGGCTTTGTCTGCTGAGATAAATGAGAAGCTGCTGATGGAAATCTTAACAGTCTAAATACATTGGGCCAGATTTATCATTGTGTTTTCACTATTGTTTTATTTTTAGTTTTTGCTAATAAGATTTGTGCAAAATCTGTGTATGATTTACTAAGGGTTTTGCGCTATTCTTCATCAGTTTCCGCCACCTGCACCTTTTTTCAATGTTTGCACTGGGAAGGGGGCGAGGTTTTCTAGTAACTACTTTTATCATTAGATTTATTATTTGCAAATTTTCAGTTTTTGAGCAAAATCCTCCCCTAGCGTAGCTTTTTAGCAAGGCTGTGTTGGGCTGGGTTCACGCTGCATTTTTGCAGACAGTTTTTTTCCATCCACTTTTTGAAAAAAACGGATGAAAAATGGATGAAGAATATGGATGCATTTGTGTGCCTCCGTTTTGATCCGTTTTTACCATTGACTTCCATTAAAAAAAAGGAATCAAAATGCATTATTTTTTTTTTAGTGTACACAAAAATTTGGTCCACTATGTTTTTATGTACGCTAAAAAAAGATACGTTTTGATTAGTTTTAAATCCGTTTTTTTTTTTTTTTTTTTTTTTTTTTACAAAAATGGATGGAAAAAAAACGGACAGCAAAAAATGCTGTGTGAATCCAGCCTTAGACATAAAAGATGTATCAAGACTAGAGAGGAGCGAACCGGGTTCGGGTTCGAGTCGATCCGAACCCGAACTTTCGGTATTTGATTAGCTGGGGCTGCTGAACTTAGATAAAGCTCTAAGGTTGTCTGGAAAACATGGATACAGCCAATGACTATATCCATGATTTCCACATAGCCTTAGGGCTTTATCCAACTTCAGCAGCCACCGCTAATCAAATGCCGAAAGTTCTGGTTCGGATCGACTCGACCATGCTCGAGGTTCGCTCATCTATAATCAAAGCACTTGCGTCTAATAATAATTTTTGCGCAACAACCGTAAAATTTTGCGCAGCCCATACAAAGCACCGCCTGCTCAAAAAAAAAAATGTAGATGATAAATGCCCCGCATAGACTTTTATTACTTCAACCAGAAAAACTTGGTTTTTCATAATATAAGGAAATCATAACATCCTGAAACTTTAACTTTACATTGGCCAATTATCGGGTGAATATGAATCAGTCACCTGATCAGCACATGACGTGTCATACACTGATCAGCACATGACGTGTCATACATGGATCAGTACATGACAAGCAATACACGGATCAGCACGCGACGTGTAATACACCAATCAGCACATGACGTGTAACACACCGATCAGCACATGACGTGTCCTACACCGATCAGCACATGACGTGTCCTACACCGATCAGCACATGACTAGAGGTTAGCCCGGTATGGGATCCGGTTCGGATTTTCCCAAAAATCCAAATGCGATCGGATTCGGATTTTTGGAAATCTGCTCCGATTTTTTTTTCTTGCTTTCTAAAATGGCAGCCGCCATTCTAGAAAGCAGGAAGTCTTCCGGGCAGGAAAAGCGTTTTCCCATGATGCCGGAACACATCCAATAAGCAGGGATCTTGTACTAGCCCACCCCCTGTGTGACGTCGGTGTTGCTTTAAAAGGAGCGGTCACATGACCGCACCACGCAGTGTGTACAGGGAGAGAGAGAGAGAGGAATCAAGCTGCTGTTGTGTACTACAGCCTACTGAGAAGATATTGTGGGAAAGGAAAGGAAAGATTAGGAAAGCGGAGAGGAGAAACATCTAGAGATTGAGAGAGAAATATAGAGAGGGGGCGAAAGATAGATAGATTAGGCATTGGACAGAAAAGGGTGCACAGAACCAAAACATGCAGTACAGATATACAAGTCCTATACTTCTGATAGTGTGTATATCACATCTGTCTTATCCTGAGATACTAAAGTACCTGGTTCAGGTGTATAGCATTGTATCTTAAAAAGTGTGCTATATACCCAATTTCTATACTTGGACCCTTCTGATTGAAAGTGTGTATATCACATCCATCTTATACTGAGAGACTAAAATATCTGGTTCAGGTGTATAGCATTGTATCTTTAAAAAAGTGCTATATACCCAATTTCCATATTTGGACTCTTCTGATTAAAAGTGTGTACTGTATATCACATCCCTCTTATCCTGAGATACTAAAGTACCTGGTTCAGGTGTATAGCATTGTATCTTAAAAAGAGTGCTATATACCCAATTTCTATACTTGGACCCTTCTGATTGAAAGTGTGTATATCACATCCATCTTATACTGAGAGACTAAAATATCTGGTTTAGGTGTATAGCATTGTATCTTAAAAAGAGTGCTATATACCCAATTTCTATACTTGGACCCTTCTGATTGAAAGTGTGTATATCACATCCATCTTATACTGAGAGACTAAAATACCTGGTTCAGGTGTATAGCATTGTATCTTTAAAAAAAAAGTGCTATATACCCAATTTCTATACTTGGGCCCTTCTGATTGAAAGTGTGTGTATATCACATCCGTCTTATACTGAGAGACTAAAATACCTGGTTCAGGTGTATAGCATTGTATCTTTAAAAAAGTGCTATATACCCAATTTCCATATTTGGACCCTTCTGATTGAAAGTGTGTACTGTATATCACATCCCTCTTATCCTGAGAGACAAAAATACCTGGTTCAGGTGTATAGCATTGTAACTTTAAAAAAGTGCTATACTATATCTGTATATATATATATATATATATATATATATATATATATATATATATACAGTGTCCCAGAACAGAGTATTTATTTGTCACTTTATCTCTGCACCTTTATTGTAGCCAGTTCTGTTCTGGAAAGCTATGGTCCACTGCACACTGTGTGTATTGTGTCACCTCTCTCAGTATTCAGATCTGCTATTCCATTCATTTCTTGTATGCATGTTCAGTTATCAGTGCCTAATAGTATTATGTCACCCTCCAGTGTTCAAGTATGGTACTTCTCATGTATATTTGGTACTATATGTCCTAATGATATGACGATGCCATGGCTGGATGTCACATGACTGCCCCAGCTTCCGGGGTAACCCCAATGGCCATCGAGCTTTGACTGGGGAATACCATGTGACTTCCTGTCTGCCTCAGTCTTGTCTTCCACCTTCAGGGGGACAGGTTATGTGTGTGATCTCTCTCCCCTGTCAGGAGAGAGGTGCGTGTGCTCTGCTGCGCCAGTTCCACAAGAAGTGTTCCTGGCTGTGTTCTATTCTCAAGTTCTCCAAGTTCTCAAGATTCTCATCCTAACCACAAGATCTGGGTGTCGTTCTTCAGTCATTCCTCTCATCATCTTCTCTAATCATCCACAGCAAGTATTCACCTCAGTTTCATTCCACCCAGCATCTCAACTTCAGTCTCACTACTACTCCCATCATTCAGTACGCTACCATCACAGCCTATTGCAGCATCACCCATTGCTCTGCCTTATCTAAGTCTGCCTTATACCCGGTTGCATCCGGAGAGACTGTTGCTACTAGTTACCACCGTTATAATAAATATACAACTACCGTTGTTTCTGAACCTTGGCATTGGTATAATTATTGGTGCCCTGACTAAGGACAAAGAAGAATTGCTCGGGTTCCGCATGGTCAGGTTCCTGCTGGTAAGCTGCATCCCCTCGTGCCATAACCGTGACCTAACATCTGTCAGGCAGCTGTCCGGGATCCTACCCGGTACTACCATCTACCACTACTCTCAGCGGAGTGCCCAGCGCATATACAAGTCCTATATATTACAGAAAATACTGTTCTCATCTACCAAGTGTAGAAATCATAATTTAAATATAAAGTCACGGCACAGCGGCAGCAGGAAACCTCACAAAGCGTTTCAGGCAGAGGGCAGGGCAGAGAGTCTGGCTCAAGGGGTATAAGAGGAATTAGTGTCCAGTGGCAGGCCTGAGCTTCCTTTGTCACACCAGGGTCGTCTCCACATGTCTAATTCCACAGGCCTGCAGTGGCTGGCTCACACTTTGACGTCCACAAGGATGAGTAGTTAGACAACCAGCCAGGTATCTGTGGGTACCTCGGACACGACCCTGACTTGGCACGGGCACGCAGCAATTCCCCCACGTCCTCCATCTGACATCCTCAGCAACATCCCGCTAACTTTTGACCCGCCGCCTGCAAGGGAACTGTTGGCGTCTTTGAGCAGCCAACTGCTCTTTGATGATGATGAGCAAGAGACAGGGGACAATCAAGTGCAGGGCATAGCTGTGTCGGAGGCGATATCAGAGCAGGCCCTTGTTAGGCCTGGCAGGAGGGCAGTAGGCAGTAGACGAGAGAGGGTTGGGCAGGAGCCTGATGAGGATGATAGCATCATTCTGGAACAGGATGATGCTACATCAGATGTTACATGGGATCCACGGCAGGATTTGGCTTATTCAACGGATTCGTCAACCGGGAGCAGCAGTAGTCAACTAACAAGTCGGAAGCGTAGCCGGGACAAGCAGATGACCACTGGGGAAACCTCCTCCACTGCAGGTCTTAGTATCGGCAGCGCCCGCCCATCCTCGCAGCCTGTCGGTACTAGACTCTACACCTCGCCTGTGTGGCAGTTTTTTAAAAAGTGCCTGGAGGATACCTATGTGGTCATCTGTTGCCTGTGCGACAAAAGAGGCAAGTTGCCATCCTGGGCATATGAAGCGCCACCACCTTTCTGCCTGGGAGAAACGGGGTAATAGTGGGTCACAGCAGGCCCAGACAGAGCCACGGTCAACAGCAGCAGGAAGCAGCAGTAGTCAGGGGGGCCTTTCACAGAGTCAGACCTCCTCTGTGGAAGGGAGTGTGGCTTCACTCCCTTCTTCGGCTGGTGGCCCCTGTGTTGCTAGCAGTAGGCAGCCTGTCATCATGGAGTCCCTATACCAGAGGCAGACATATGCACCCAGCAATCCCGCAGCAGTCAAGCTGAACGCCCACCTGGCCAAGTTGCTGGTGCTCCAGGCTCTGCTGTTTAAAGTTGTCGACTTGGCACCTTTCCGTGAACTAATGTCGTGTGCGGACCCACGGTGGAAGGTGCCGAGTCGACACTACTTTTCCAACACAGCTATCCCGGCCATGTATAGGTATGTTCGCAAAAAGGTTGCTGAGTCGCTGAGCCATTCAGTGAGCAGACATGTACATTTAACCACATCTGGAGCGGTAATTACGGGCAAGGGCAGTATATGTCCAATACTGGTCAGTGGGTAAATGTAATATGGCTGGCGGACCCCCAGCAACTTAGCAAGGGAAGGGCGATGACACCACCCCATTGTCACAGCCAGTGGCGGATTAAATGTACCCTGGACCCCGGGCTGTCCACCCAACCTGGCCCCCCCCCAGTCAATCCGCCCACATTATACTCCGCTACTGCCCCCCCCCCCCCATGCTGTCCCCAATAAACACTGCCTTCCTCCCCTCCCTGCTGGCCCCAATAAACATAATGTTTGGTCCCTGGCTGCTCCCAGTAAGCATTGTCCACCCCACCTCCACTGCCCCCAATAAACATACTGCCACCTGGTTTCAGGAGAGGAGGGAGCTGATCTTATAGGGGAGGTCGCAGGGTCACAGCAGCACAGAGGATGTCAGGAGTGGAGGGTGCTGATCTTATAGGGGAGGTCACAGCAGCACAGAGGATATCAGGAGAGGAGGGTGCTGATCTTATAGGAGAGGACACAGCAGCACAGAGGATGTCAGGAGAGGAGGGTGCTAATCCTATAGGAGAGGTCCCAGCAGCACAGAGGATGTCAGGAGAGGAGGGTGCTAATCCTATAGGAGAGGTCCGAGCAGCACAGAGGATGTCAGGAGAGGAGGGTGCTGATCTAATAGGTGAGGTCATAGCAGCACAGAGGATGTCAGGAGAGGAGGGGGCTGATCTTATAGGGGAGGTCGCAGCGTCCCAGCAGCACAGACGATGTCAGGAGAGGAGGGTGCTAATCCTATAGGAGATGGTCCCCCTTTTCCCCCCTTATAGATGGTCTCCCTCTTCTCCCCTTTATAGATGGTCCCCCTCCTCCCCCCTTATAGATGGTCCCCCTCTTCCCCCCCCCCCCATTATAGATGGTCCCCCTCTTCCCCCCTTATAGATGGCCCCCCTCTTCTCCCCTTTATAGATGGTCCCCCTCCTCCCCCCTTATAGATGGTCCCCCTCTTCCCCGCCTTATAGATGGTCCCCCTCTTCCCCCCCTTATAGAGGGTCCCCCTCTTCCCCCCCTTATAGATGGTCCCCCTTTTCCCCTTATAGATGGTCCCCCTTTTCCCCTTATAGATGGTCCCCCTCTTCCCCCCCTTATAGATGGTCCCCCTCCTCCCCCTTTATAGATGGTCCCCCTCTTCTGCCCTTATAGATGGCCCCCCTCTTCTCCCCTTTATAGATGGCCCCCCTCTTCTCCCCTTTATAGATGGTCCCCCTCTTCCCCCCTTATAGATGGTCCCCCTCTCCCCCTCCCCTTATAGATGGTCCCCCTCTCCCCCCCCCCTTATAGATGGTCCCCCTCTCCCCTCCCTCTTATAGATGGTCCCCCTCTCCCTCCCCCTTATAGATGGTCCCCCTCTCCCCCCCCTTATAGATGGTCCCCCTCTCCCCCCTCCCTTTATAGATGGTCCCCCTCTCCCCCCCCCCCTTATAGATGGTCCCCCTCTTCCCCCCTTATAGCTGGGTCCCCCTCTTCCCTCTTATAGATGATCCCCCTCTTCCCCCCCCTTATAGATGGTCCCCCTCTCCCCTCCCCCTCTTATAGATGCCCCCCCCCCTCTTTCCCCCGTGCAGGCAGATTTAAAAAAAAAAAAAAAAAGAAAACTCACCTTACAACCCGTTCCCCCGTCGATCCTCTCCTGTCCTGCAGGCTCCGTCTGTCCCCCGGAGGTGTCCCGTCCTATCCCCCGGCAGCGCGCGCATCACAGAGCTCCCCGTGCGCCGGAAGTCACAGCCACAGGTGCACGGGGAGCTGTCTGATGCGCGCGCTGCCGGGGGATAGAACGGGACACCTCCGGCAGCTGCGCATCAGCCGGGGACAGTAAGAGCAGGACTCTTGTGACCGCAAACAAAACAATGCTTGCGGTTACAAGAGCCTGCAGTGGCGAGGGGGGGGCCGGGCCGCAGCGGCATTATAATGTGGGCGGCGTGGCATGGGCCCCCCCCCCGGAGCCTGGGGCCCCGGGCGGCCGCCCAAACCGCCCACATTATAATCCGCCATTGGTCACAGCAGGGTTCCTGTGTCGCGGTCCTCCTCCATCTCCAGTAGGTCCAAAACCTCCTCAACCGCCAGTGTTCCTCCCTTGTACCACTTGGGTGTAGCACGGAGGTGTCACGCTGTGCTGCATCTAGCCTGCCTGGGTGAAAGGAGACACACATGGGAAGAGTGGCTGACTCCACGCCATCTTAAAGTTGGGACGGTGGTGAGTGACCATGGGAGCAACATTCTCTCCGCGCTGCGTTGAGGAGGTATGAGGCATGCCCCGTTAGTTATAAACTTTCTAAAGTCTTCATCCCATTTACAGACTGTGCTGTTGCGCTGGGCACTCCGCTGAGAGTAGTGGTAGATGGTAGTACCAGGTAGGATCCCGGGCAGCTGCCTGCCAGATGTTAGGTCACGGTTATGGCACGAAGGGATGCAGCTAACCAGCAGGAACCTGACCATGCGGAGCCCGAGCAATTCTTCGTTGTCCTTAGTCAGGGCACCAATAATTATACCAATGCCAAGGTTTAGAAACAACGGTAGTTGTATATTTATTTTAACGGTGGTAACTAGTAGCAACAGTCTCTCCGGATGCAACTGGGTATAAGGCAGACTTAGATAAGGCAGGGTAATGGGTTATGCTGCAATAGGCTGTGATGATAGCGTACTAAATGATGGGAGTAGTAGTGATACTGAGGATAAGATGCTGGGCAGAATGAAACTGAGGTGAATACTTACTGTTGACGATTAGAGAAGATGACTGAATGACTGAAGAACGGCACTCAGATCTTGTGGTTAGGATGAGAATCTTGAGAACTTGAGAATAGAACACAGCCAGGAACACTTCTTGTGGAGCTGGAGCAGCAGAGCACACGTACCACTCTCCTGACAGGGGAGAGAGGACACACACACAACCTGTCCCCCTGAAGGTGGAAGACAGGACTGAGGCAGACAGGAAGTCACATGGTATTCCCAGCCAAAGCTCGATGGCCATTGGGGTTACCATGGAAGCAGGGGCAGTCACGTGACATCCAGCCATTGCATCATCACACCATTAGGACATATAGGACCAAATATACATGAGAAGTACCATACTTGAACACTGGGGGCGACATAATACCCTTAGGCACTGATAACTGAACATGCATACAAGAAATGAATGGAATAGCAGACCTGAACACTGAGAGAGGTGACACGATACACACAGTTTGCAGTGGACCATAGCTTTCCACAACAGAACTGGCTATAATAAAGGCGCAGAGACAAAGTGGCAAATAAATACTCTGTTCTGGGACACTGCACTGTCAATGGCTCGAAAGCTGTGTAACCATTTCTGCCATTCAAGTCGCTTTCACCACATCCTCCTCGACCTGCAGCGGAGGAATGGTCTTCCCAACCATTGTCTTATTTGCGATGTAGCCACGCGGTGGAACTCTACCCTCCACATGGTGGACCGGCTCTATGAACAGAGGAAGGCCTTGACTGATTTCCTCTTGATGCAGGGGGACACGGCGACTCCCCTGTGTAACCTGGAGCTCGGGCAGTGGCAGCTCATGCGTGACACCTGCCGCTTGCTATGACCCTTTGAGGAGGCCACCTTTCTGGTCAGTGGGCAAGACACAGGACTGAGTGCCATCATACCCATGCTTCATGTACTGGAGCTGATGCTGATGCGACTCAGTGGCGAGGGGGAAGAGGTCTTGCCACTGTCACAGCCTGGGTCGCTGGAGGAAGGCTTGGCGGAAGAGGAGGGAGAGGAAGTTGAGGAGGAGGAGGAGGAACTCTTAGGGGAGACAGGTGGAGGAGAAGGAGATAAGCCTTCCTGCCAGACCAGAAGGGGGCCAGAGGAGGATATGCAGGGCTATGAGGAGGATCAGAGGATGGAGGCAGTACCCATTGTTAGTATGCTGTGGAGACGGAGGCGGGGACTCCTTCCCACTCCCTGGTGGAAATGGCTAAGCGCATGTTGATATGCTTTCGGGCCGACCCGCGCTTGCAAAGGATTCGTCAACTGGACGAGTTCTGGCTGGCCACACTACTGGACCCACGGTATCGCAACAAGCTGTGTGAATTCATTCACCCTTCCCAATGGGAGGAAAA